>NW_026294413.1:72511839-73984339 GCF_007827085.1 Peromyscus californicus insignis | reverse complement strand
CCCCCAGGAGTCAGCATTGCATTTATTAAAATTAAGCCCTTCTCTTTGTTTCTCTCCTCTCCACCAGGCTGGCTTCAGTAGAACAGGCAACGTTTTTCTTTGCTAGTTCATTTGGAAAAGTTGCTCAGCTAATTGAGAAACAGTTAATGAATTTTACTTGTATTAAACTAAAGGTGATTGCTTAGTGGCAACAATGTACACAGTTGAGAAAGTCATTACATTTATGTATTGTGTTTTCATGTAAATACTTTAAATACTAATACTTTTGCCAAAATGTATTAGCAAGGACTATAATATTATGGTTCATGGTTCATGTGGTATCTGAGAAGAATAATTGTATAAGTAATCAGGGAAAACAAAGTAAATGTTCCTCTTGGCCTTGCACAATAAAAATGGAATTAAAATTATTCAGGCTCAAAAATGCAAATAGAATGCCTCTCTCCCAGCTAAAAAAATAAAATAAAATTTCAAGGCAAAGTTTGTATATTCAATTTCTCCAAAAGTCCCAGCTTAATTCCAGAACCAACCTCATCAAAATTCACTTCATATTTTTTTCAAAGTCATCAAATATTTCCTTGTTTTAAAAACAATGAAATTATAATTCATGCTCCTGAACAAGATCACTTCCTATTCAGAACACATTTTGGGGAAAGTTATGCTAATCGGTGCAGGAAAGCAACCATATAGCACTTCAGTGTATTAAACATGAGATTAAATTTATAGTGAACTTAAGAGCAAATAACCACTATCCATTTAAACAGATTAAATCTTGGGAAAGGGCAGAGTTTAGAATGATCATAAGAACCAAAGTGACAGTAGGTCTTGCATTAGACAACAGCGCCCCCTACTGGAATTTCGAGGCTGCCTAGAAAGGCATCCTTGGAGCCTACAGAAAAGGAGGGCCGGGTTCATAGAGGGAATGGATTTCCCTGCTAGGCACTGATGAGAGTTCAAGGCTACCAGTGCTGGAAATATTTCTTTCCTCTGTGTCATTATAAAGATCAGGCTCATTGCCTGGCATATTTAATATTCTTCAACTGTAAGTGTGCAAGAAATTGATTCAGCTTTGATATATTATTTTACTTACTTTTTCGAGACTGAATTTCTCGTAATCCAGACTGACGGCAAACTTGCTAAGTACATGAGGATGGATGGCCTTGACCTTCTGATCCTCCTGCATCCACATCCCAAGGGCTAGGATTACAGAAGTGCACTACCAGGCCTAGTTGTGTGGTGCTGGGTAGTGAACCCACTTCTTCGTTCATACTAGGCTAGCCCTCTACCAATGGAGCTACACCCCCTAGCTTCAATTCTGGTATATTTGGAGAGTCTCTTTAGTCAGTGTAAATACACGATGAATTCCTGACATGAAAAAGAGATGCCTGGTAATGCAATTATCTCAATTAGACTTCTGTTAACGATGTGTTTCACAGGGTGCTTTGATCTAATACTGTAACAGTCATACATGACAACATTTGTCTTTAAATACATGTATTCACACATCTTACACACATGAGGATGGCATGCATGCTGTGGCTCAGAATGAAACCTTGTAGCCCAGAAGCTTAAATAAGATGAAAACTCCCCATCCCCAGGTTAACTTCCTCCCCACCAAGTGCAGGTTGATGATTTTGGCTGTCATTATTCTTTAGGTGGGCAAACACCCTTAACCATCACAAGACAAGACATTAACACTTGCAAGGTGACAAAAGGCAAATAGTTGATAAATAGATTAGCCACCTATAAAACACTCTTAAAAATCCATGCAAAACACCAAATTGTATTTTAGATGCAGTAACTCCAATAAGTCAAATACCTAATAAATTGGCTGATATCCATTACTAAAGCAAGCCTCGATCAAGCTAACTTGCTAAGTGTGTGTAAATATCTCTAAGCTGTAAGCCCAGAAATGAGAGGAAAACATTGAAAGAAAACTTTGGGAGTCAGTTTTACCGATGGACAAAACACAGAGAGACACGGGAAGATGACACGGAAGCCTGACATAGAGTAGATCCGTATCAACACCTACTGAAGGACAAAAGAAAGGATAGAGAAATTCAGAGCACGTACCTCATTGACTGGACTCCCGATGCTGTGGGCCTGCTCCCAACTAGCATAATGATCATTCTATGGAGTACTGTTAGATCCTATCTTGTGCTACAAAGTTCTCATAAAAACCTGATTTACCATCAGAGATTTGTGGTGGTATTTTACTTGTACTGAAATGTGATTTTAATTGTATGTTAATAAATAAAGTTATCTGGGGGTCAGAGCTATTAGAGCCATAGCAAGTGCATGGCGGCGGTGGCACACGCCTTTAAGGACCTGGAGGGCGGTACATTCAGGCAGTGACGAGGCAGTCACATGTTTGGGTTTACAACCAATGAGAAGGCAGAACAGCTAGACTATATAAAGACACACACAGGAAGTAGGTCCCCCTTTTCGGAGAGCTCTCTTGGCTGAAGAGGATCCCTGAATCAGGAAGGGTGAGGCTCTTAGCTCTGACCTCTTGGCTTTCTTCTCTGAATTGGCTCTGTGTTTCTTATTTAATAAGACCGTTGGTTACATCTACAGAGATTCCTCTGAAAAACTGTCAAACGTCTTCCTTTTGAAAGATGAAGAAACTCAGGCAGAGAGGTCAAATGTCACGCAGGCTCACACAGCTGAGATTTGATGTTGGGTCCGGCTGGGATGTGATTTGGGGCTCTTCCATCCTGACTCGTCAGTCCAAAAACCTCATAATGCTTTTGATCTGGTTTCTACAGGGAATGCCTGGTGTGCTGAAGACACCTCCAGTTGAATGTTTAGCCCTTATGAAATGGCTTTACTGTGTGTAAAACAGATTCCGACTTTCCCTGGCCTCTCTCCTTGTGTGTTTCAGAGAGTCTCAGGAAGTAAAAAACCAGCTTCTTCCCTCTGCTTCCAGGAGAGTGAATGCAGTCTCTAAGGGATTCACTTGCTGGGGTCATATTCCTTCCTTGTGGGCCTTAACAAAAACCATTCACACAAACAACACAACACCTCAGTATTTGATATTGGAGGTGGGACGGGAGATGCTCATAACGGAAAAGAGAAAGCTGTGTGCTAAGTTCTCCTTTCAACTTTTTCAAGGTGAGCCTGGTTTTCATGCTTTCCTGTTCTAAATGAATGAATTTGCTGTAATTCACCCATCCTGTTGTGTTTAGGTATATGAGCTCGCACCCCCAGATTCTGATTAAACAGGTAGATAATGTAGAGGCAGTGTATGTTTCCCGTGAGTCCCTGGTAGAAGGCTACTAGGCTCTTCATCCACGTGAATCCCATCTCTGTGTCCACGTTCTGTAATAGTTGAACAACAAACACAATGGACAAGTCAACAAATGATTATTAACCTCGCTCACCATAGTTCTTGGGATTGTGGCAGACCAAGGTAGTTCCGTTGTGTTGGGTAGCTACACGGTATCAAGAATAGCTCTAGGTCCTTAAGCGAGTGTAACAAAATATCTAAGTTTTTTTTTTTTCCTCCTTGGAAATCTTATTGGAAACAGTGGCAAACTGAAGCCAACGCCTACATCTGGTATCCAATAAGCTGCCTCAGCAAAAGCACAAAAAAGGAAAGGTGGAAGAGTGGCACAAAAGAGCTGACAGACAGGATCATCAGCCTGACAGACAGCCTGTCCATCATTTGCTTTGCTCCTGCATCTGTGTGTGTGTGTGTGTGTGTGTCTGTGTGTGTTGGTGGTTGTTTTGTTTTGTTTTTGTCTGTTTTTCCTTTTATGGGAAACATGTACTTTGGAACTGTGAAGTTTTCATTCATTCACCATCAGTTCATGGGAAGAAATTTCAAAATTGCTGTGTGACTCTCTGGAGTCTTAGCTAGCTGATGCTCCAATGACAGGAAGTCTTACAAAGGCGGGAATGAAATTTCAGCTGATGGTCTAAACCAGTGGTTCTCGACCTGTAGGTTGAGACCCCTTTGGAGTTCATGTATCAGACATCCTGCATATCAGATTTTACATTACGATTCATCACAGTAGCAAACTTTGAGTCATGAAGTAGCAATGAAATACTTTTATGGTTGGGGGTCACCACAGCATGAGGAACTGTATTAAAGGATCACAGCATTAGGAAGGTTGAGAACCACTGGTAAACAAACTGTCCCTGTGGTTCATGTAGATTCCTCTTGACATCTGGCTTGCTCATATTTTCTCCTTCATCTATAGCAAATTCATAAAGCTCAACTAGTCTAGTGTTGCTTCATTACCATAGCAACACACTAGTGACAACAGCATATAGTTGCTCCGCTGATCCACACACATGCCCTTTACAGTTTCTTCCGTTCACCAGTCTGCATCTGTTTGTGTTTGTTTGTTTTTTTAAATTTCTTTCTTGTAGGCTTGATTTTCACCCCCTCCAAGATGTAGCCACAAAAAGCACACATATAACTAAACTAAACATTCTCAATTCTAAAGGCGCACTTGTTTTTCTGCCTCCTCACACTTCTTAATCAACCCTAGTGAGGGACACTAAAACTTAAAAATTTGATACTTCTAGATATAAATAATTTTGGTTTGAATGAAGTAGAAGAAGAGACTGAATAATTGGGAGGAATAAATAGATTCTGGGTAAGTATTCCAATTCCTTCTCCTCGGCCTCTCTCATAGACACAGGGAATCCACATTGATTTTAGCAACTGTAGGGAAGTGAGACCCACATAGACAATGTCACAGATGAACATTTACACCTGATGGAATCAGAGACCTGGACAACTGTTTTCTTCACAAAGGAAGTACAGGTGGCCTTCCTATCTAAATGACCATGGGTCCCTGCCTTTGCTGTGTCTTCCTCCTTCCTAAGAATGATGATCTCACTCAGCCTCTGTCCTATTTCTGGAAGCCATGTCCTCCAGAAAAGGCTCGCCCAACTCCATAGCATAACATAAACACAAGCCGTTTCGTGGCACCCTTCCCTCATTACGGTTGGCTTAGACATGGATGTGCAGTCATGTTTAAGAGGAATCTGCTGGCGACTTCCGGGTGATTGAGAGGCACATGAATATGACATGACTACCTGTAGCTTGTCCACCAGATACACTCCATTTATGTATCAGCAGGATGAAGTCACAAAGGGCACAGTGACACCCAGAACACAGAGTGCACTTCTCAACCCACTTAGCCTGGTATGTTCGAGCCCCTGCAATAAAAGCGGACACAGCATGGAAAGCTCCTCCTGGACAGCCGACTCATGGTCTCTGCCTCTTTATGTTCTCATTTTGCTACATACGATGTGGATGTGATAGCTGGGGGTACAGCAATCACCTTAGTCTGCAGATGACTTTGGGAATGGACACCGTGTATCACAGAGTAGAAAAGAAACCATACTCCACCCACTGTTGTTTTAGTTTTTCTGACATTTGCATTCAATCCTAACACTAAATAAATAATCCAAAGAAAGGCATGGCTATTTGTAGACACTGGATGTTGAGGTGTCTGGAAGTTATAGCTGGAACTACGGCGGCCATTGTGCAAACACGACGAGCCTGAGTCCAGAGCCAAGCCGAAGGGTAGCAGGTGATGACATAAAGTCGACGGACCCTGTGGTGACTTTCCCGGGGCTTTTTATTATGTGAGAAAATATCCTTCATTATTCTTTGAGGTGCTGCCTTGGCGATTTCCCTCTCTTGCAGCTGAAAGCAGCTCTGACCGGGTTTAATGGTTTCCAGTGGTTGTAAACGACATGCGCCTTCTGAAAGGGCTCAGTAGTCAGAGATTTGGAAGACGCTGAGGAAGGTGAGCTGCAAAACATTTCACAAACAGAAAACAGGGGGAAACAATAGTCCCGCCAGTCCTCGGTAATCATGATGATAATTTGGGTTTTATGGCCTTTTTTTAAAAGTACTATACCTAACTACATATATTTTTTGCATACAGGTAATCACACTGTATGTCTGACTTTGGCTCCTACTTTGTGCAAATACAATCTCTGTACACAATGCAAGACCCAGCTACCTGGGAATTCAAGACAGGAAAATTAAATAAGGCAGTTTGAAGGAGAAATTCAAAACATGAGGCAAAATCACAGTGGTGGTGACTTCCTGGACTGGCAGATGATAATTCTGGAACCTGAACTCATTCCTTTCTTGTGGGATGGGCGTCACAATGGTAGGTAGCGGTCATTTGTCTGCTCTTTTGTGGTTGAATTTTGACTCTTTTGACTTTTTGCTTCTTGGTCTTCCAGATTTTATTGAAGGGTGAGCCAAGTTAGAGGATCACTCAGCAGACACAGAAAAAAGAGCCTTTTAAGCCAGGGGCCAGGAATGAAAAACCACTAAAGCAGAAGATTGTGGGAGAACCTTCTAGAACTCACTGCATAGCCCCGACTGATCTCACCCTCATAGCAGAAGAGTGAATCATCACGGCTGGCTTTTTCTCTCTCTTCCCTTCCACCCCTCCCCTCTCTTCTGTTTTTTTTCCCCATCCATACTGGAAGCCAGTTGTGGATTAGCATCGTCACATCTGGCAGAGGGGCTCCATCAGGAAGAGCGTGGTGAGGTCCTTCGTGGTGATTTCCCTCTACTCAGTTCTTCTTTCAGCCTTGGGAATGGAAGCCAGAGCCTCTGGGATGCCATGCACACTCCGCTGCATCCCCAGATCTCCTTCTCGCTTTTTCCTTCACTCCTAGTGGGGGCTCCTCTAGCATCCAAGGCTGGACCTCTTTAAAAAGCCAGCAGAATCAGGTCTTTGGAAGCAGTAGAATATTCAGGGACTCTCAGACATAGAATTTCAGGAGGATAAATCTAATTTTGTGAGTGAATGGATATAAAGTGGGGGATCACCTCCAAGTAACACATGAAGAAATCTATGAAGAGAAAGAGGGAAGAGGAGGAGGGGGAAGAGGTGAGAACAAGCAGATTGAAGACTTTGAGAATGGAAGGGACATTGTCAATGTGGCCAAAGAGGGACGGGCAAAGCTGTGCTCTGTGCCTGTACAGGATCCGTCTGCTAAAGTGAGAAAACCAACATGGGCCAGAGGATTCAGAGACCCAAATGAATAATATCTAATATTTCAAGATAAAATGAAAATAAGGACATATGAAGGACCTTGAAAAATCCAAGCAGTTTTCATTAAAAAAAAAAAAAAAAGATAAACAAATGCCGTTCCTACAATTAACCAGATGTTGGAATTATAACCAAATGGCTTGCAGCCCATATTACAGCCAATGTTCATGTTCACAAAGATTCTTGGCATGAATGAAGAGACCCATGTTCTCAACAGAGTAATAGAGTTATTAAAAACAGCAGCCAGGTGCAGTGGTCACCTCTATAATCCTAGCACTCTGGAAGTAGAAGTAGCAGGATCATGCAGGGTATGTAGCAAGTTTGGGGCCAGTCTGGGCTACATGAGACCCTGTTTCAAAACAAAACAAAGTAAATGGATCTGTAATTCCAACACTAAGGGGACTGAGGCAGGAGGGTTAAATTCAAGGCTAGCTTGGATTACATAGCAAGCCATTGTCTCAAACTGGGGTGTGGGGGGGAATGGAATATCTCAATATAGCAAGGTTGAGATGGCAGAGAAGAGTTGACAGGCTTGAAGAATCATTGATAGAAATGATCCAGTTGTGGTGCACATCTTAATCCCAGCACTCCAGAGGCAGAGGCGGGTGGATCTCTGTGAGTTTGAGGCCAGCTTGGTCTACAGAGTGAGTTCCAGGACAGCCACAGAGCTACACAGGGAAACTGTCTCGAAAAACAAAAACAAAACAACAAACAAACAAACAAACAATCCAGTTGGAAGAACAGAACCTCCGGAGGCTGCAGAACTTAACAAGCGGCCTGGGACGAGTTACCAGAGTCCTGAGAGGAGGAGGAGGAGGAGAAAGCAATTGGTGCTGAAAATTTATGTGGGATGTGTGAGAAACGCCCACCTTGTGAGAAAGATGTGCACATAGTCAAGACACTCCGTGAATGTTAAACAGAAGAAATCCAAAGACATCTTGGCCAGACAGAATGAAGATGGTGGAGCCTGAAGATGGCCAGAGGAGACCACTGCAACAGGGGCGGGGGCGGGGGGGTGGGGTGGGGTGGGGGTGGGGCGGGCAGAGCTCTCAGTGTCTAACTGCTGCTGGCTCAACGGAGGTGGCAAGGAGGTGGCCCCCAGCTCCAGTACGTCAGGCATTAAATGCTCTGCCTCTGAGCTCTACCTCTGAGCCACGCTCTCCACTCCCATGGGCAGTTTCCCGGCTTTACTTCAACCTTGGGCAGGGCAAGGCATGGCTCTTTTCTGTCCCGTGGCTACTAACTGGCCTTGACCAGCTAGTTGATGTTCCTTCGCCTTGCTGGCCCACTGTCCTCAGCCACTCTCGAAAGAGTAAAGATGAGAAGTCGTGTGAGGACACCAAACTTTAGGTAGAGGACACGATAATCAAGCGTGGTGTTTAAATTCTGTGTGTGTGTGTGTGTGTGTGTGTGTCTGTCTGTCTTTCTCTCTTCTCCCTTCCTCTGTCTGTTTTGGTGAAAAAACAAAAAGCCCAGGTAACTGGAAAACATGGAACTCTCTGAGGACACCTGGGAATGCCGCTCAACTGTAGAGTGCTTAGCACGCAGGAGACCCTGGAGTCGATCCCAGAGCAGCATCAACAGGGCATGGTGGCTCACGCCTGTGACCACAGCACTGGGGAGCGGAAGGCAGAATCAGACACTCGAGGCCTTCCGCAATATGTGTGAAGTTCCAGGACATCATAGCGATGACGAGAGTTCTCCCCCTTCCTTTTCTAATTTACCTTAAAATTTATTTCATTGCAAACATTAGATACCTCTTTGGGCCTCTTAAATCATATTCCTTGGAATAAGATTTTCTTACCTGTTTTAAAAGAAGACATACAGTGTAAAAGAAGTATTAACAGTTAACTTATTTGAAATCATTTATAACATCAGTCATTTTTTTTTTCTGTGTTGATAGGAACTATGAAGCAAAGATTGCCATTTTCATTATACCCCACAGCCACTGTTCTGACTTCATAGCAGGCAAAAAACTTCTAATTCCTGATTTTCCTTTACCAGAAGAACACAATTAGTTGTTGGATCCAAGAGGTGGACCTGGTAGATCTGGCAATCCCCTGACTGTCCCCTCCCATCTGTCAATCTGAGGGGTCCCGAGACTAGATTCCAGGCCGTGACTCGAAGCTCTTGCTACAAATGGACAAAAATCTGAAGACGAATACAATCAGAGACAGCATTTGCTAAGAGGGAAGACTCTGTGGTCCTCAAAATACTCGTGGATCACAGAGAGGGCCCCCAGGATGGCAGGGGCCAGACTGCTCCATTAGGGGGCTGTTTGCTTCCTGCATCGTTGTTCAGGAACGCTCCTTTTCAAGGGTCAACCTTTGGGTGCTGTGATGTTTAATTTTGGTTTTCAACTTGACACACTTGGGAAGACAGACCCTCAGTTGACATATTGGTGTCATCAGACTGACTTGTGGGCATGTCTGTGGGGCGTTTTCTTGATTGTTAATTGACACTGGAGGGCCTAGCTCCCCGCAGTACTATCCTTAGGCAGGTGGGCCTGGGCTGAATAAGAAAGGGAGCTAAACTCAAGCCAGAGTACAAGCCAGTAAGAAGTATTCCTCCATGGTCTCTGGATCAGTTCCTGTCTCCAGGTTCCTGCCTTGAGTTCCTGTCCTGACTTCTCTTGATGACGGGCTGTAACCCGGAAGATGGAATAAACCGTCTCCTCCCCACGTTGTCTCTGGTCATGGTGTTTACTGCAGCAACTGAAAGTCGGCTAGAACAGGTGTTCCTCTGTAATGAGTTCTGTGCACTGCTTACTTTAATATCACAACCTAGATGTCAAATGAAATCAAATTATTTCACTATTTTATTGCATAACTGTGATTTTGTTTTGAACCTCTGCTATCTATGTTATACAGTCATTTTATCAATAATGTGACAATTTAGAAAACTCTGTCACTTAAATAATTCACATTCCTTTATATTTTATTGCTTGTAAAATATTGTCCATAAAGGTACAGAACATTTTTGTAGCCACCAAGTACAATTTAATATTGTTATTACACTTATTTGTTGTGCATGCATGTGTGTGTGTTTACGTGTGCGTGCAGATACGTGTGTACATGCTTCTGTGAAGGTCAGAGGACTTGTGGGAGCTAGTTCTCCTCAACTCATGGGTTCTGGGGACTCAACTCAGGTCAACAGGGTTTTGCCTCAAGCACCCTTGCCTACTGAGTCATCTCACCAGACCCCAGTTCAATTTTTTTTTTTTTAAATTTATGAGACAGTGTCTCACTATGTTGCCTAGGGCGGCCTAGAATCCACTATGGGGACCAAGCCAGCTTCGAACTCTCAGGGATCTGCCTGCCTCTGCCTCCCAGTGCTGGGATTAAAGCTGTGCACCACCCTACCCTACTCAAGTACAATCTTTTAAATACAGTCATCTCTGATGATATTTCTCTAAACAGTTCTTCAGCTGGGCATCCACAGTGTGGGAGTGTCATGTAGATACCTGAACTATTTATACATTTCACACAAAGTAAAGATTATCCAAGGGTTCCTTGCTTTGTTTGCTTTTAGATTACCTTTAGCAAGATATGGTTTGCAAGGTCTGTGACTAGCATAAACATTCCTCCCAGCTTTCAGGCAAGAATGAAAGCTGAAAAAGAGTAGACATTGTTTAAAGACAAAAACCTTCGCAGTGCATTCACAATGATAAAGTTTAACTGAGGTGTTGAAACGTTTGTTGTGATCAGGAAAATATGGGCACATGAAAAGCCTGGTAAGTAAACAGAGCTTTGGTGTACTGTAAGTGAGGCGAGGTAATGGTGGAACCCTGGGTAACCTTGCTGCTTGTAGGGCAGAGGGGCTGGAAGCCCAGGGGAGGATGCACTCGACTACAGAGTTTCTACCTTAGGGAAACATCCATCTCCCTTATTATCCCATGGTGCCTTTCTGCCACACATCAAACACCAGCTGGACAGCCAGCTGTCAGGGAACATTGCCTGCTTGCCTCCTGGATGGGAGGACAGTGTGTGGACTGGACCATTTTAGACTCTTGTACTTTCATGTGAGAAGTGCTTGTGAGAGGCCGCAGGAGCTCAGGGCAGGGGCTGCGTGCAGTGAAAATGTCAAGGAACATCAAACATTAGGCTTGCTATGGAAAGGTAGGCTCTGGCTTTAGCACTGATTCCTTTGGCTCTAGCTGAGTCAAATAGTACACAAAGAACAGACAAAAGCCTGCACACAACTGGCAGTCACCATGGGGGACGCAAACCGATGCTGATTTGCTGCAGACATTGTTCTTGCCCGTGGCAAAGCCGCTGCACCTGCGGCCAGTTGAGGCTGGGTCTCATCAACTCCTCTAGACTTCTGGAAAACTCTCCGGGGCAAGAAGACTGAACTCTGCCCAGTGAAGGCCCATTTCTATGCACGATTGATGCTTATTGGCAGGGAGATTTTTATTCTTTAGTTGTTACTGAATTAATCTTGGGTTTTTTTTTTACATTGAACATAAATTAAAGCATAGCAGCTGTAAACAGTATCTCTCCTTCAGTGATCCAGCCTCTCGGCAGTTTCAGTTTTCTGGAGGTTTATGGGACTAACCACGTATCTGGATTGTTACTGGCCCAACCTTTAGACACCCCAAACCAGTCACTCTTTTCAATTTTTTACTCTCCTGTGATAACATAAGACCTCACCTCACCGACTATTCTTTTGTCTTTTGGTCATGATACAGGATAACAACATATTAATGGGCACTAAGAACTAGCAGCCCCCTGGGTTCATTTCAAACAAACACTTTTCAACGTGCATACAATGTCCTAGCACTTAGCCAGACATAGTGGCCCACAACTTTAATCACAGCACTGGGGAGGCAGAGGCAGGTGAATTTGTGAGTTCAAGGCCAGCCAGAGCTGTGAGACTGGGGGTGGGGAGTGGCGGGGGGAGTCCTGACACTTAAGAATCACCCAACTGGTACCTTTTCCATTTTATGGAAAATAAAATTCAGACTGGCCATATGCTTTCTATAGAATTCTATCATGCAGTCTGGGCTTGTGAGGTTTTAGAAATGTTGTCGACCCGGGTGGTGGCACACACCTTTAATCCCAGCACTTGGGAGGCAGAGGCAGGTGGATCTCTATGAGTTCGAGGCCAGCCTGGTCTACAGAGCGAGATCCAGGACAGGCACCAAAACTATGCAGAGAAACCCTGTCTCGAGAACCAGAAAAAAAAAGAAAAAGAAAAAGAAATATTGTGGAATAAAGTGATTGAACCATTCTCAGCTGGGTTGTCATAGTGACCTAACCACTGTGAGTCTTGCCAGAGTTATTTAATCATTGTTAGTTCTGCTGTCATTCATCAGGTCAGGAATGCCATCAGGAAATCTGCATGTGTGTCTTTCATGAGAGGCAAAGCTGTGGGACAGACGGCATTCCTCTCCATATTTTTTGCCTTGGGATTTTTCTCCTCTGTCTCCTGCAGGGTAGGATTACTGGCTGGTGGCTGCAGCCTCAGTGTGATCCTGGATGTTTCTAAGACAGTGCTTTCCTGAGCAGGAGATGCCTAGGAGTGGCTGAAGCCCAGAGCATACTGGGAAAAACAAAACAAAACAAAAAAACTACTTACAGAGAAAACTGGCCTCTCGTGTTAGACTTTTTATTTGCGGTTACCTGGCTGGAAGGTCCCAGTTATGTCTTGCATCTGTCTGTATTCACACAAATACACAGTTATTTTATGTTCACAAAAAAACACGCTTTTCAGAAGTCGACCTTCAAATATCCTTGAAAGCAGAAAGGCAAACAAGTGTGCCATTGTTCACTTAGATGTCACAGGGCACCTCCCAGTGTTTCCTGTAATCTGCTAATACCCCGTGGCAGGTGGAAACAGTACAAAGAATTCCCACAAGAACCGTTTTCTCAGTTGTGCAAGATGGAAATGGCACTGGATAAAATTCAAATGTCACCTGTGACTGCGGTACATAAAGACATCAAAAGAGTCCGTGACACCGTGGCAACTGCTCCTGAAACTATTGCTGTCCCTTAAAATCCATCCCTCCAGCCTGTTTCCACAACATAAGAAAGACAGCAGGATGTGGTAATCCACATATGTCCTGGCAACTCATTTACAGAGTCCATTTTTATTTTTAAAGCTGGTAAAAGGGGGGCACTCTTTGTTTAGTTCATAGTCAATCATACAACCTCCCAATGTGGACCTCTGCCGCCATCATGAAGCACACGGGCTACCAGTGGCCGCTCAGGAAACTAACATTTCCAAAAGATCACTTGTCACAAATAATTTCTGTGGAAATTCAGTACTGGGGAAGGCCTACAGCAAGGACTTAACACGGTGAAGATACCCTCAATGCTGCATATAACTGAGAGAATGCACCAATCCTGAAGGGGGGTTGTAATGTTGGTGGGGGTCACATGCTTCCATGTGTACCTTTGTATAAAGGACAGACGCTTCACAAATTTATAAAACCAAACATTTTGAAGCAACTGAGATCCCTGTTTCAGTAACAGTGTCACAAAAATAAGTAAGACCCTAACTTCTGCAGGAGGGAGGAATGAAAAAATTAATAAAGCAAAAGAATTGGGAAATGGAAGATATAATCTTGGTAAGTGGTTTCACGCTTTCGTCCAGAACACAGAGGGTAAAGATTGCAGAGATGGTTCATTTTAATGGCAGGATAGAAGAGAATGTTCTTAGCCTAACTCTTTACTGGCTGCAAACAGTCATTGATAACCCACACAGGTGTGACTGACAGCTCTTCAGTCAAGGAAGAGGCACAGTAAACATCAGAAAGGGGAATTTGGGGCTATGGTATGTCAGAAGAAACAGGGATGGCCTCCGTTAAAAAGCCAACACAATTAGTTTTAAATGCTCTCTCTTATTAAATCTGTTATGTTTTAAATGAAAGATACGAACTAGCACTGAGGTTGTAGCTCAATGAGAGAACACTTGCCTAGCTCACTAATCCCTGGGTTCCACCCCCCCCCCCCCCAGCATCGAAAAGGAAAGGAAAGAAGAAAAAAAAGGGAGGGAGGAATTGGGGGATTAAACTAGCCTTAGTTCAACATGTCTTGCAGCAAAACAGTATGATCAGGACTGTAACACATGACAGAGCCAAAGACATTAATTAACTTTACAATTCTAGGGGTGTGTGTGTGTGTGTGTGTGTGTGTGTGTGTGTGTGTGTGTACCATGGTGTGCGTGTAGAGGTCAGAAAACAACTTTGGGGAGTTGATTCTTGCCTTCCACCTTGTTGAGGTCTTTCGTTGTTTCTACTGCTGCACCACACACCGCAGAAAATTCTTCCATGTCCATCTCTCACCTTGTTACAGGAGTGCTGGAATGCTCTGCATTGGGGAAACATCAAAGAAAAAAAATCTACAGTGGAACCTCGGGCATTGGTATGTTTTAGAGGCTGTATGAGGTCAATGCAGAGCCCCTGACTTTCAGGCTTCCCTCAAACTCACCTGCCTTAGCTTTTGTCACATTTGAAAGTCTGTTCTGGATTGGACTTTATTGCTACTCAGAGGTTGCATGTGACTATCTCTGCTATGCACATAGGAAGACTGAGGATTCAAGCGAATGTGACAAAAAGCTTCTCTCCTGACAGACTCTACCTTCCTGAACGCTTCTTTTCTCTCAGGTTCCTGAGAACCTTGAAGCTTGCCCCAAACCAAGTTCTCTGATAGCCATAGCATCCTGTAAGGATGAGGATACTCGTTATATTTACAGGAGGTAGATGTGGAAATTGTCAGGACAGTTAGTCCAAATGATCTATCAAATTCACAATTGAGCTGTAATTGGATGTTCATTGCTAGGGTCCTGTCTTGATGGCTTTTGCTGGGACTTGTTCGAATAAAAGCATTAGTGATTTTAAGGCCATTACAACTGAGAAATAGTTCAGATTTCTGATCATTTTCTGAGAGATAGTGATGCACTTCTCAACAGAAAGTAAAAGCACACATAAAGGTGTTGGAATTGTATAATTTGGTAGCATGCTTTCTATGTTTTCATAGATTAAAAAGATAATGTTTAATATGGGATGAAAATAAATATATATTCACATTCAAGATACTTATTGTGCAATAACAAGGTGAAGAAATGACAGAATCTTGAGGAGAGGGGCAACATCATGATATTAAAAATATAATTAAAAGAAAACAGAACCGGCCTCTCTCGGGTAACCCAAAGCAGTGGGAGTTATTTAACAGGTTAGCTGAATTTGTAAATACTGATTCTCCAAATCACCATGACCATTTACTTCCTTTGCTTCAGCTAGAGGCACATGGATATTTTACAGGAAATTATTACTCCTTATTCATTTGCCCATGATATGATGGATGTGGCATAATATGATATAATAGGAGATAAGAGATGATAGAATAAATTATACTGGATAGCTTCCCCTGAATTACATAAATGTTACCAAGATTGTGGTCATGAAATTTTTTATGGAGCAGATAAAAATGGTTTTAAGAATGTGAATAATTGAAACTAGATTTCTAAGGGAAACTGAAAGTCAATGTACAACAGAGAAGATACAAAAAACATTATCTTATTCAAGTACTGTTTTTAGAACAATGTATTGGGGGCTGGAGAGATGGTTCAAAGGTTAAGAACACTTGCTGCTCTTGTAGAGGACCTGGGTTTGTGTTGGTATTAGTGGATTTTTTGGAAGTTGCTTGCATGTACTTCCTGTTTTTATTTTTGTTAGCTAATATTATTTCCTTCTTGGGTCTCTGAGAGAGTTGAAGATTAGTCAGTTATAGTTGAAGATTAATTAGGATAGAAAGTGAATTAGATACATTTTGGACTTACCAAAATAGGATAGATAATGGAATTATTTTCTCTGAATTTGTCAAATACAAATGGACTAGACATTGTTTAGGTATTTATTACTTGTATATATTGTATATAGTTATTGTACTTTTGTATATAGTTTTTCTTATGTTAGTTATAACCTTTTTTTCCTTTTTCTTTTTATTAAAATAGAAAAGGGGAAATATGGTGGATTTTATTTGTACTGAAATGTGATTTTAATTGTATGTTAATAAATAAAATTGCCCGGGGGTCAGAGCTATTAGAGCCATAGCAAAAGCTGGGCAGTGGTGGCGCATGCCTTTAATCCCAGCACTTGGTAGGCAGAGCTAGGTAGATCTCTGTGTGGTCAAGGATACAGCCAGCATTGGAGACACACGCCTTTAATCTCAATACCATAGAAGACCTGGAGGACTGTACAATAGACAGTGACGAGGCAGTCATGTAGTTGTTTTTACAACCAATGAGAAGGCAGAACAGAAAGTCTATATAAAGACAAACAGACAGGAAGTAGCTCTCTTTCAGAGAGGTCTCTTGGCTTAAGAGGCTAGCTGCAGCAGGTGGGTAAGGCTCTTAGCTCTGATCTCTTGGCTTTCTTCTTTGCATTGGTTCTGTGTTTCTTATTTAATAAGACGGTTGGTTACAGATACAGGTTTGGTTCCTAGCACCCACATAGGGCAGCCTACAACTGTCTGTAACTCTAGCTCCAGGAGATCTGACACCTTCTTCTGGACTCCTTGGGCACCTGAATGTTTGTCTACACAGACAGACAAACCATACATGTACACATAAAATCTATTTGAATTTTCATTACCTCCATTTATTTATTGGGGGGTGGTATAGATGGTATGGGTATGGGTGCCATAGTGCACACATAGCCACTGGAGGACATCCCCCTCAGGAGCCAGTTCTTTCCTTCCACAGGCAGCTGTAACTGAAAGTTTTCCTGTGTATCACCCAGTCTGTAGCTGCTCAGACCCAAGTAAACACACAGAGCCTTATATTAATTAAAACTGCTTGGCCATTGGCTCAGGCTTACTACTAACTAGCTCTTACACTTTAACTCAGCCCATTTCTGTTAATCTATATGGTTCCACGTGTTCCATGGCTTTATCTGTGTGCCATTACATGCTGCTCCCTGGACAGCAGGATGGTGTCTCCTGACTTAGCCTTCCTCCACCCAGAATTCTCCTTGTCTGTTTATCCCGCCTATACTTCCTGCCTGGCGACTGACCAATCAGCATTTTATTAAACCAGTGTACAAAAGCAGTATCCCACAGAGGCTACAAGGAAAGTCTGCTTTAGACCCAGCTGAATAGATCTATCCTAAGGTGGGTGGCACGGCACAGGGGGTGTTGAGTGGCTTATCTTCAATGGGGGTTATTTCAAAGTCTGCTTCAGGAGCACATTGTGCCAGCCAGAGTACCTTGGTCTTTTTATTCTGTCTAGTGTAGCTCCAGGAAAGAAATTCACTCCAGTTTAGGTTTGGAATAGAATCTGCAACATTCTCCATGCCTGCTCTGGGCCTAATAGCTTGAAGAAAGAGAGTTTTCCTTAAGGCTCACACATCATGGCTGTCCATGTTCATCAAGGTGAAATATGTGTTTTTGAAATGTTAGGTCTCTTTTTTAAAAACAGTGTAATATGAAGTTATCAAAGTTAAGTTATCAAAGAGTGGGCTTTTTTTTTAGATTATTTTATTTTATGTGTATAAGTGTTTTGTCTGTGTGTACATGCATGCCTGGCTGGTGCTGTGGAGGTCAGAAGAGGGAGCTGGAACAAGAGTTTCAGATGGTTGTAAGACACTCTGTGGGCACTGAGAACAGAACATTATGGATATGATAAGATAAAAAGGGATATTATTGAATCTACTTTTAAAAAAGGAACTACTTATTTTACATAGGATAAGTAATGAAAATTTTTTTGTCTGAGTTTATCAAATGTTACTGGACTGGACATTGTTAATATATATAATGGAATTTTTCGTCTGAATCTGTCAAATGTTAATCAACTAGACATTGTTAATGCAATTCTTGACTGTATATATTGTATATACTTATTGGATATAGTTTTTCTTGTATTAGTTATAAGCTTTTTTAATTTTAGACAAAAAAGGGGAAATGTGGTGATATTGTGTTCCCCAATATATCATGCACCCTAATAAATTTATCTGGGGTCAGAGGACAGAACAGCCACTAGATAGACATAGAGGGCATAAAATGGTGGTACACATGCCTTTAATCCTATCACTTGGGAGACAGAGATCCACCCGGATCTCTGTGAGTTTAAAGCCACACTGGAAACAGCCAGGCATGGTGACACACCCTTTAATCCCAGAAAGTGATGGCAGGAGGCAGAAAGGTATATAAGGTGTGAGGACCAGGAACTAGAGCTGGTTAAGCTTTTAGACTTTTGAGCAGCAGTTCAGCTGAGATGCATTTGGATGAGGACTCAAAGGCTTCCAGTCTGAGGAAACAGGATCAGTAGAGGAATTGGCAAGGTGAGGTGGCTGTGGCTTGTTCTGCTTCTCTGATCTTCCATCCCAATACCTGGCTTCAGGTTTGTTTTTATTAATAAGACCTTTAAGATTCGTGCTATAGAACATGGGTCCTCTGCAAGAGCAACGAGCACTCTTCACCCCTGATCTATCTCTCCAACTTCCTGCCCTGAGCTCTTCGTTTTTTTCTTTAAATACAAAAAAGGCAATAGTTTTTCAACTATTCCAGATGAATTTATATAAACTGCATTAGGAAGCACTTCTACTTTATAAATATTATACACTGTGATGCTTCTTATAGACTACTGTGACATCACAGAAAATGAAATTTCAAATTTGCATTGTGTCATTTCTTCCCTCACACCCAGAGTCAAATCTTGCTCATGGTGAGGTAGGTATCAGACTCTGTTGGTCATGGTGGATTACGTACTGACCAGTACATTTTCCTGATTTACATAACATTATCTTAATATTTTTTAAAGACTGACTAATTTTGTTAGGTGGTGGTAGGATGATTCTATGTGAAATATTCATTATTAATTAAAATATTGATGGCAAAACATCAATTTAAATATTAGTTTTGATGACACTTGGCACGCAATCATTTCTAAAAACAAAACCAGAGGTCCCCATGTTTAAACACTCAGATATCCTGAGTTGCCTAACACATCAGCATTTCCATATTTCCCTTTAGTTGACTTTGAGAATGTGCACCTCCCCCTGGGGCGTTCTCAATCGCTGATACTGAGAGTATCAATCCAGAAAAGGTGTTGACTGGCAAAGGACTCATCTTTACACAGCTATCAACACGGGGACCTTTGCATCTTTCCAAACCTGAACATCCCATCTGTCAAGATTCTCCTTTAATAATGAAGTCAGGTGGAATTGTAGCATTCACATTATTTGAAGCAACTGGCTCCATACATATCATAGCATTTAGAGAGCAAGGTACTCAACTCATAATGTACCACAACCTAGCCATTTCACAGGGATCTGCTGGGGCCTTTATTCTTCTGTTCTTCACGTTTTCCTAAAGAGGATTTCAAGAGAACTTGGGATTACTAATGTGAGACGTAGGATGTTTTATTAATTCAGTTAGCATGAATTTATAAACGCCTACTGTATACTAGGCATCATGTTAAGCTCTAGGCAGCGGTTCTCAACCTGTAGGTGGCAGTCCCCTTGGGTGTCAAACAGCCTTTTCATAGGGGTCGCCTTAGACCCCTGAAAAACACATATTTACATTATGATTCATAATAATATAAAAATCTGACAACAGTTATCCTTTATTATACAGATTATTATGCAATATCCTGCTATTATATAGATTTGGATCTTGACAAATCCAGGGGGAAAAAAAGTCAATGATACAAGCAAAAAAAGAAGCAGAAGTTGTCAAGGAGTTTGGTCAGAAACTTCCTCAAGGAAGATAAACAAATGGCCAATACACAGCTGAAAAGATGCTCGACATAGCTAATCACCAGAAAGGTAAAAATGTCACCACTGTGACAGGCCTCTTGATGCACACTAGAATTCCTAAAATAAAAGACAGATAAGAGCAAGTGTTGACGAGGAAGCTGAGAACATGGAACTTTCATACACTGTTGGCCCCGAGGAAGGCAGCTTAGAAGTTCCAAGGAAGTTAAATATGGAATAAATGAAAGACCCAGCAATTCCATTTGTAGGCGTGTGCCCAAAAGAACTAAAAGCAGCCACTCGTATGTACAGGTAAAGGAATGTTCACAGAACTAAGTTCACAAAAGCCAAGAAGTGCTGGGAACAGATGTCCAACAGAGGACAGAACTGATAAGCAGAAAAATGATCTACCTGTCTGATAACTATGACTTCACTGTTAGGTCTCAAACCCAGGGCAATCTCACTCAATTCCTGTGGCTCTTTCCAGCAGTCCTCATCCTGTCCCTTACCCTAAACCTCTCCTCCCAGGAGCTAGGCTTCTGCTTTCCTCCTGAGCCTGATTCCTACGTAAATCAGCCATTTTGGCTATGACAGTCTCTTGACCTCTTGGCCTCTTAGCCCAGGCTTCCTCTCTTGGTTGGTGGCTCCTCTCTTGTTCTCCCTCCCCCTCTCCCTGCTATGCCCTCTGGGACACCTACCACATAGGCATCTCTCTACTAAGGAGCCTCCTATGCCCAGTGCACCCACCATGTGGGCATAAGACTTAACTCTGTTCTCATCTTTACCTAGGAGCTACCTGCTAAGTCCTGCAACTGCTCTAGGCCCTTATGGCCGCCTCTACAATATTGGAACCCTCTGACGCGTGGAGTTCCTGCTTATTCCTCCTTATCCCTCATGGCTACACTGTTCTCTGTCTCTCAGCTTCCTCTTGGAGCTTATTGGAACCCTCCCTATGGTGGAATCATTTCACTTCCTCCTTTTCTCTTCAGACACAATTCCTTTCTCAACTCAGAGAGTTTATTAAAGCCTGTTCCTGAAAGCAGCTGTACAGCCTCTGTACAGCTCAACAGCCAAAGATGGAGCATTCTAGTTCCAAATTCTCTCAGATTGTAGCATCTGCCACCACACGAGTAAATGATCCCAAAGCTTCTTATCTCTAAGGTTTTTCAACTTTCCTCTCTTGAAAATCTTTGGTCTCTATGATTTCTCTGCACTCTGCTCTCAAGAAATCCTTTAAGACTATTGTATAAAGAGTCTTTATTCCGGGGCTGGAGAGATGGCTCAGAGGTTAAGAGCACTGGCTGTTCTTCCAGAGGTTCAGAGTTCAATTCCCAGCTGGCTCACAACCATCTCTGTAATGAGATCTGGTGCCCTCTTCTGGCCTGCAGACTTACATGCAGGCAGAACCCTGTGTACATAATAAGTAAACAAATCTTAAAGAAATAAGTCTTTATCCCAGGATTTGTAAATTCATTAGATGTGTTAAAGAGATCTGTAACCGAAAGGTAGCTTATCCAAGGCTACAGAGAAACCCTGCCTCAAAAAACAAAAACAAAACAAAAGGCTTATACATAGGTAATTTTAATTTGCTACAACATACTATGTATGTGATTCAACTTTGGTTTAGAATATATTGTATATGAAACTTAGATTCAAGACTTGTTTTTAAAAGTAGATCTATTAGGAAAATAGATGTCTTAAATAGTAACCATACAACTTGCCTCCATCTTGGCTGATGACCTCATTAAGATGGAAGTAACCATGTGACTAGCAGCCATCTTTGCTAAGGTTAAGGAGTACATGCCATGTAACTTAGACGCCATCATAGTTAAGATGACCATGTGGTATAAAGCAACAATTATAAAACCTCTTAGTCCTGCTGAAACCTCTGCTTATCATCATATCTTCTTTTTAGACTACGGAGACAACAGGTCTCCAAAATATCTTGGATTAAGAGGGATTTTTAAATTAAATATAATCTAGGCTTATACATTTTAAGGTTATAAAGGTGTTGTGTGATATATGTACACTGTGTGGAAATGTATTGCTGTGATTGGTGTGATAAAAGCTGAACAGACAATACCTAGGCAGGAGGTATAGGTGGGACTTCTGGGCACAGAGAGAGGAAGAAAGAGGAGATAATTGAGGCACAGGGAGTTGCCAATGAGACATAGAGGGAGTTGGACATACAGAATGAAAGAAAGGTAAAAAGTCACATGAATAAAAGAAAGGTAGAAAGCCACATGGTAAAATGTAGATTAATAAAAGCAGGTTAATTGAAGTTATAAAAGCTAGTGGGACAAGCCTAAGCTAAGGCTGAGCTTTCATAATTAATAAGTTCCTGTGTTCTTATTTGTGAGCTGGTGGCACAAAGAAAAATCTCACTACATAAAGGTCTACTCACTCTGGCTAACAAAAGCTGACTTAGAGATTTACACCTAACTTCTTATGTCTTTGCTAACTGTTCAACACCAGGCTTCTAGAAAATTTTAGGTAAGTAACATTTACTAAATATATATTTGATAAATAATATATGTACATTTGATAAACAAAGCTTATAAATTCTCAAGGCTATAAAAGTATACTCAGGTTAACAGGAACTGACTTAGACATGTATGTCTAAGCACTTATGTCTTTGCTAACTACTCAACACCTGGCTTCTAGAAAATTTTAAATAAGAAACAACATATGTTTGATAAATAAGGTTTATAAATCCCTAAGGTCTGCCCAGATTAACAAAAAAACTATCTTGCTGGTTGGTGGTGGTGTATGCCTTTAATCCCAGCACTTGAGAGGCAGAGGCAGTTGGATCTCTGTGAGTTCAAGACCAGCTTGGTCTACAGAGGGAGTTCCTGGACAGCCAGAGCTGGTACACAGAGAAACCCTGTCTCAAAAAATAACAAAAACAAAAAACTGACTTAATGATACACATCTAGTCTTTTTGTCTTTGCTAACTTTTTTAAGCTTTAGCTATTTGTATAAACTGAGTCCTATAAGAAACTGTAATATTCTGTAATGGTGCATTATGAAAGGATCAAAAGTCCCCAGTTTCTCTACAGACTGTATTTATGGTTTAAAGTTTTAGTTTTGATGCTAAAGGATCTTCAATTAAATCTTTAACTCAAAATTTTAAGGCTCAAACTTTCCAGTGATAAAGCCAATTAAGACATCCAAGTTAATGGTTAATCACCTCACAAAGGATCAAATTCTTTAACGGTCTCAGAGCTATACTTGCAGTCATGCTAAGTTCAAATGCAATTCATTTACAATGATAAGCTTTATTCAGCCTCCTATATGTGTTTTCAAGGTTAAGTGTAAAGCAAAGTTTGTTTAACTCAGGTTTACTTAACAGATGGTCTTCAAACTCTTCAGAGATCTGCCGAATGTGGCATTTAAAGTGTTTAATGAAACAGCTTCCCAATATAGACAAAAATACCAGATTTCTGTTCCTAGAGGTAATCCTAAGGTCTCCAAAGAAGACAGATGGGGCACAGACTATGCCACCTGGATTGCGCTAATGCTATCCACTGCCCCATGCCTTGCCTGCTGCCAGGGCTCTGCCCAAAGTGGGGGCATTCTTGGGTTGATTGCCCTATGCTGCCTTGTTGAAGTAAGGTCAACTTTCTCAATTCCCTTCTCCACAGGAAAATCTCTGAGACCAGTGCTGTCCTGTGTGGCAGCTGAAGATTTAACACTGTCCTGTAGGGAAGTCAAAGACCTGTGTATGGCCTCTGCCCCCCAACAGAGCCACTGAGATTTTGGGAGCCTAGGGTAACCATCCAGGTAACAGTAAATCTCTGTCATATTAATTGATACATAGGCCATTTGGATTATACTTCCTGCTATAATTTATCCTTCTCAGATCTCTGATGATATTGACAGCTGCTGTATGTTAATAGCAGCAAGCAAACCAGCTCCTTCCCCAAGGCTGCAGCTGCCTTATTAATTCATCTCATATATAAAATCAGGCCCTGGGCCTCACTTTTCTAGAGTTACCAGGTTTCCTGCTAAAAAAGGGCAGGAATAGACAGTTGACCTTGCTGACAGACTCCCAAAGAGATAAACACATGACAGGTTCCAAAGTAACTTTTTACTACTCCTTTATTTAAAGGAACTTGCTTTGCAATGACTGCTCTCAGTAATCAACCACCTGTGTCTCATGGTGAATGATTGGATAGGGATGTCTTAAATGCAACCTTAGTTATAAGGTCTAAGGAAGTGATGTAAGGTACGTGAAAAATGAGAACGGTTTCAGATTTCTTTCCTTTTTGCTTTGCTATTGTTGTACTAAGGTTTCAAAAGTTTGGAATTTTAACATTAATCAATGGAATTCTTATCACACAAACACAAAATTTTAAATTTCCTTTGGCTGTCTTCTAAGTATAAACCTAAAAATGCTTCTCATTGTACCAAAAACATCTCTGTCCAATCTATACACCCAGCCATCTGGACAGAGAAAATTGTGTTCATGCTTTTAACCCTGAATCATTTTTTTGGGTTCCCAAACTTCTACTATGACTCAAAGGTTTGAGTCTACTGCCTTCTCTACAATGTGGATTTCAGTACAGATTGCAAACAGTGGTAATTCTAATACAGCTAAAATTTTTATCTCCTTTTATAAACTTAAAAAATTCATGTAAGCTTCAAGGGGTCTCTTTGGAGTCATCTCTTGAAGGTCAAACAGACTCCAGATTAGTACGTCTAAGTTTCCCTACCTGCCTATAATTGAGGGTGGGATCACCCTCTTCCCTGATCCTGGGACTCCCCTCCCCCAGTTACCATAACCATGGGCCTGGAAGTTGCAAATGTTCACCCAAGATAAACATTTCCCCCTAAACTCCTTAACTTTACCTTCTATCTCTCATCTGTAGCTGTCCCAGGAGAACAAATGAAGACTGAAAACCACTCCAAATGTGCCAGCCCTAAATGCTTCTGATGGGATTCCAACCAGCCAGAGCTCCTGTATCCTAGACTGCTCCAAAGTAGTCAGCCCCCGGTGAGCCAACATCACAGGCTGCTTACAGCTGCCCGCACTTCACTAGCCCTGGGTGGTCTCTCAAAACCTGGGCACTGAGCAAAACAGATGTCCCCGCTCCCCTCTCACTTCCCATTCTTTGAGCATCATTCCAGCCTCCCTGGGTCCCAACAACGATGCCCAGATTTCAGCAGGAAATAGTGAAGAGAAGTCTCTTCTCTTTGAGAAGAGTATCTATCATCAATAAAAGGCTGTAATGTTAGGTCTCAAATCCAGGACAAGTCTCACTCAGTACCCACGGCTCCTCCCAGCACTCCTCACCGCACCCCCTTAACCTAAACCTCTCCCTCCCAGGGGCTGGGTGTCCCTTCCCTTCCCCCGGCTTCTGATTCCTGTATAACTCAGACCTTTTGGCTGTGCTAGTCTTTTGGTCTCTTGGCCCAGGCCAGCTTTCTTGGTTGGTGGCCCCTCTCTTGCCCCCCCCCCCCCCCCCCCCCCCCCCCCCCCCCCCCCCCCGCTCTCCTCTCACGGTCCAGTTTAGTCTGCCAGCCATGTTCAGCCTGGCCTGCTTTCTCCCTTGTGTCTACAATAAACATCTTCTCCCTACTTTAGGCGTAGTCGGTTCCTCCTCCTTTTATTTCATTTTTCATTCAACCATGAAAAGAAAACAAGTCCCTATTCTGTGACAGCATGGCTGAGTCTCGACAATGACACACTGAGTATAAGAAGCCAGCCACCAAAGGCCACATATTATATACACAATTCTATTTATGAAATACGTTCAGAGTGAACCACCCTACAGAAATCGAAAGCCGATCGATGGTTTTGAGTGGCGGGGAAGAGGGGAAGTGACTGTTAATGGAATCCGGATTCCTTTTGGAAGTGGTGAAAACAATTTCAGTGTTGGGGACCCAACCCAGGGTCTTGCGTGCTGGGCAAGCATTCTGTCATGGAGGCACACCACCAGCCCAAGGAAAATACTTTATAGTGGGGGTTGTATAAGCCTGAATAAAATGTGTTGAATTACATTTTTATAAATCCCATAGTGTGTGAGTTATACATCACATTTGAGAAGAAATAAAATTAGATAGTCATCTAGTAAGAACCTTAAAGAGAAACAGAATGGTTTTCTTTTTGTCCTCCACTTTTATTAAAAATACTCTTTTTGTGATGACTATTGTTATATTTTAAGTTTAAATTACTGTACTTAAGAGAACTATAAAACAAAAAAAGGCCTTTAACCTGTAAGCCCCACTTGCCCAAGGACAGACAATTTTCTGGAATGCTGGGGGCTGTTGGTCATGTAAGACAACAAGCTGAGTGTTTTCCTTTCTGTAAACAAGCTTGCCCCAACAGCACAGGACATGTGCTTGATCTCACATAGGGAGGAGGTACGTCAGGATGTGTGCTTGCCTCTTACTGGACAAAGGCAGGAAGTACAGAGCCTTGTGGGTTTTGTCTTTATAAGCCCCAAACTAATGTAATTTGGTGCCATATTCTGAACACGAGTCTCAGGTGTGGACCTGGCTAGTATCCATTGTCCTGGCCAGTATTTAATAAAGCCCCTTATTTATTAAAAATGTATTCATGGTCAGCCTGGTTAGTCTCTGGAACACTAGCATTTTCTCATAAATACATCCTGAGTACAGTTTCCCCTTCCTCTTCTCCTCTCAGTTCCTCTCCACCTCCCTTCCCATCTGGATCCACTGGTTTTGTTTTTCTTGATCCTAAACATTCCAGACATCCTTGGCCTGGGTGTGATGAGGGCGGGAACAGCGCCAGCAGGATAGATACTGAGTTAGCTGGGTAGAGGAATTATTTCCCAAGCGAAGCTCAGAGTTTTCAATGAAGAAGGTGTGAAATGCAGGGAGTGACTTGTAGCATGAACTCGCTGGTGTCCTGGAAACAGTGGCTAGAGGTATTTGTATTTTGCACACCAGTTCCTAAACCACTTACATGAAGTTAGCTTTTTAGAAAACGGGACGTTCTGGAAATGGGTAAAAATGATAGCAGAGATAATTTTATACATGCCAAGAGAGAAATACCTGGCAATCCCTATTTTAGTTGAAAAATGCTGTATATATGTGTGCTACACACATGTGTAACAGAGGATGAGAACGGCTTAGGTCTCTGTGGGCATTTCAGTGAGTTTTCAACACTTATGATGAGTGTCTTCATTCTATGCTTAGCAGAGATGGAGTGTGGAAGGATCTAGGCCTTTGTGAAATGACCTTCAAAGGTGGAATTTTCATAGCTCTTTGTTAGCAGGTTTCAAAAGATTTTTAACTCATAAAAGGCTTTTTAGTCTCCAAGAGTAAGATTTAGCTTGGGAACTCACTCACAGACACGGTAATCAACCAGTCCTTCAAACCCAAAGCATCCTGGACAGACCACAAGCACCCTTGCCTCCATGCTCTAGAATTCCCTTCATTATTTGTCTCCTTATGTTTTGGATCAATTCAGGTGAGATTTCAGAAATCTCCGGGCAGCTCTTGTCCTTGTGCCTGTACCCTCTTAAGAAGGCAGGCGTGGTGGAGCACACCTGTAATCCTAGCTACTCAAGAAGGATCATCTCTGCTGGAAGCAAGAGATCAGTCATCAGATGAGTGAAGTAACAAAGTACAACCAGTCAGGAGGAGAGAGCAGAAAGTGAGAGAGGGAAATAAGGAGAAGAGAGGAAACAGCAGAGGAGAGGCAAGAGAGGGGAGTCCATGGAAACTACATGAAGTGTCATCAGGAGACATAAATGGTTTTGAAATGAGCTGTGGGAATGATTCTTTATAGCTCTGAACCCACAGGAAGAAGTTGCAGTCTTTCTTTTCATTTATTAAAAACAAAAGGCAAGAAGAAAATAAATGCTTGGGCTTTTGCTGCATCCATTTTCCTCCTTATAAACCTATGATCCTCTTTGAAGCTCAGTAGCTAGATGCTAAGTAAAAATCATAATACAAAAAGAACCCAGAGCGCTGCAGAGGGCCAGAATTTGGTTCTCAGCACCCACAATGAGAGGCTAACAACAGCCTGTATCTCCAGCTCCACAGGATCTAACTAACACCTTCTCCTGGCCTTATTGTGGGAGCCCACAATGACGCCAGCTTGTGGCTTGATTCCGTCTTGACTTAAGGTCAGAGAGTTCAAGCTTGTCTTTGCTCCTCAAGGCTGCCAAATAACAGGATGATTGGCCAAAGGCATGGTTTACTAGATGTTTTGAGAATTAAGGTGTTTATGTTTGTTTGCTCCTTGAACCATGGTAAGGAAGTCTTTTGCCCCCCTTGTTCTTTGGGTATAAAAAGACTATGAGAAATAAATTCAAGGCTGCTGCAGTATTCACTAACAGCCCTCCTTAATCTACCCCATGTCTCTGTCTTTTCTTTTATGTCTGTTTTTCCATCTGTTTTTTCTTAATCCTCACTCCCCTATACAGGTGCTGTTCAACAGGTTGACTGGTCCTAACATCTTATATGATACCCACAGACACATGCACATGCTTGCATGAGTAAACACACACACACACACACACACACACACACACACATCAGTAAATCATCAATCAATCAAGCAATCATTCTGTCTTTTAAAAAAAACACCAAGAATCATTGATCAGTGGCATAATCTCTGGTCCCTTCCCTCCAGTAATGTCCCAAGCCACTCAAAGACACTAAGCAATGTAGTGATACAAATTACTATGCCCAGAACACAGTGGTGAATGTGTGGGGCTTTGGCTCACCCAGGGTAAGCTGTAACATTGTTGCTTGCCCCAAGGATGATGCTCAACACGACGCCCATGGTCTAACTGATGATGTTACTGTAGCCCAGGTTTGTCTTCAGAATCCTTTTCATCATGATATGACAGGCAGCTACTCATTTCCACTGGATTTACTTTAAGAGAAGAAGCAGGTTCAACATGGTCTGTTCAGACATGAAGGGTACAAAGATGGAGAGGGGAAGGAACCACTAAGGCGGAGCAAAGAGGGTCCTGTGAGATGGCTCAGTAGGTCAAGGTGCTTGCTGCCAAGACTGAATACCTGGGTTTGATCCTTGGGGCCCACATGAGGAAAGGAAAGAACTGACTCCTGCAAATTGTCCACATGCATCCTCCCAAGTACATTCAAAATAAATAAGTATGTTGTAAAAATTTAAAAAGAGAAATAATGAATTCATCTAGTTTAAAAACAGTCTACCCTCTTTCATAGACAACACACAAATCAGTACTGAATGTGGCTCTCTGAAGAACATGCATGTTGAGAACTGGGAGGGTGCCTCGGTTAGTAAGGCGTTTGCTTTGCAAGCATGAGAACCAGAGTTCAGACCCTCAGCACTGTAAGAAGCTGGCCTGGGGGCCTGTACCTGTAATTCCAGCAGATCCAGGAAGATCCACGGGCCTTGTTTGTCAGATGGTCTTGATGGAGGGGTGATCTCCAGGTCCAGTGAGAGACTCTGTGGTGAAGAACAATGTGGGGAGTGATAGAAGAACATGTCTGGTGTCAACCTCAGGCCTCCACACACAAGCAAACACTGCATTCCCCCACCACACACAAAAGAATACCAACGCTGGGTTCTGAGACTGAGGCACAGTAGTGGGAAACACACCCATAAAGCCCTGGGTTCAGTCATCTGTGCATATTGTTATGACAAATATTAGATGCCATTTTTTTTACTACAAACAAACAAACAAAGCTCTGGCTTGTCTAACACTTTCTTTAGGTGTTTTAAATTTAAATATATATATATATATATATATATATATATATATATATATATATGTTTATGTGGATGCTTCTGCTTAAAAAAAAAAAAAAAAAAAACGGTTTAGATCTGGAGTATCTAGCCACAGTGGATTCATCTACAACACAACTAAGGCTCAGGGAACATCATGGAAGATGGTGTACAAAGATTTTAAGTCAGAGGACCAGGAAATCTGCTGTGAAGCTGACTCTCCTAAAACTGATGGGGAAGCTTCACCATGACATCTTAATAATATGGTTGACTAAATAAGGTTGAACAAGGACAACACCAATAGGCATGCTAACATGGACAGCAGAAAACTCACAGGGCCCCAACCTTAGACAAAGAACTACAGGCAACCAAAGGATGCTAAGGTTGGGAGAAATAGCCTTCCTCTGTGGAGGAGACCCCCAATTAGTTTATTCCTTACCAAGTGGTCAGCCCTGAAATCATGTACATGCAACACAGACTCGGCAAGTTATATTTCTACATTTATGAGTGTGTGTGTGTGTGTGTGTGTGTGTGTGTGTGTGTGTGTGTGTGTAACAATAAAAGTTAGGAAGGAGGAGGCGAGGAATTTGAGAGGAAGTAAGAGGAGGAGTATGGGATGAGTTGGAGAAAGAAAGGGGAACAGAGGGAAATGATAAAATTATTACACTTTAATAATAAAAAAGAGCTAAAAGCACAAAAGGAGCATTTGCCGGAATGCATGAAAATTAACCCAAAAGAGCCTCTGCTGTGGGATCAAAGCTTCATCTGTCAGAAAGAGATCTAAATTCGTAGCTAGAAAACACACAGCACTATTTTAGACTTATGGCTTCCGAAGCCACAGTCAACTGTGACACAATAAGTAAAATGATGACCTATTCAAACCCAGAAAGTCAGTGTCAGTTTCCAAACATTAAAGACCTCATCTTTTACTGCCTTGGTCAACAGATGAGAGGGCCAAGAGTGCCAACTGGCTCGTTACATTCCCTTCCCCCCCTAATAAAATGGACTGGAGCTCAAAAGAGGCAGTTTGTTCTTATTTTTTCAAATTCAACCATTAGTAAAACATATAATGGGAACAACAAGTCCCAGCCTACATCGCACCGATACTAGAGAGATAACTCAGTGATTAGGCGTCTATCTCATCATGGCTTTCTTCATGCATTTTATCTTAGTCGTCTTCTTCACAACAGTATCGTATTTTGCTGTCTGGATGCCTCAGAGTTGATTTAAGCAGGGTTTAGGGATGAAGACAGCGCTGTTCTGTGATGAGCAGTGCTGTAGTGATAATCCCAGCACACATGTCTTCGTGTATTTGTACACACACTCCTGGAGAAGAACTCTCTAGAGGTGAGAAGGCAGGGTTGAACATATGCACATGTAAAGTTGTAATAAAAATACAACTAAACTCTGAAGATGATGTATGAATTTATGCTCCCACCAATAGTTGTTAGACTGCATGCTTATGGGTTTTTTTTTTTTTTTTTGGTTTTCAAGACAGGGTTTCTCTGTGTAGTTTTGCGCCTTTCCTGGAACTCACTTTGTAGACCAGGCTGGCCTCGAACTCACAGAGATCCGCCTGCCTCTGCCTCCCGAGTGCTGGGATTAAAGGTGTGCGCCACCACTGCCCGGCTTGTTTGTTTTTGGAACACAAAAACAGTAAGAAAAAAATTGTGAGATTGGGCTCATCTAGTCTTAGACCACAGGATTCAATAGACAGAAAAAAAAATGTATGCGTTCACAGGGAGAGATGTCCCAGCTGCCAATTGTAAGGCAGAATACCATAACGGACCTTCCTGTGAATTGTTTTGATTTCTGAGATTCCTCCATCATGTTAGGGTAGAAAGCTAGCACAGCGTGCAGTTTCACAGAAGGAAGGGAAAGGAGGGTGAAGTGCAGGCGCATTGTCTATTATTATTATTGTCATTACTACTACTCTTTACTGTTACTTGTTATTGCTACTTGTTCATCTACCGCCTCAACATTTGGTCTCAAGATCAGGAAAGGGCGTTACTGAGAGCAATATAATACAGAAAATTAGATTCCTACAAGTGACAACCCGTTTTTTTCCACCAAGTACTAGTGTTTGGCAAAGCCAATTAAATAACAAATTTGAATGGAAACACACACACTCGAAATTCACTTCTTATTAGAGTGAATACAGCCTGTGTTTATAGGACTTTTTGTATTAAATAGCGAGCCAGGGGTAGCTTAGTAGGTAAGACATTAGTAGCTAGTGATAAGAATTCCAGCCACGCCCCCATGATCGATCATGCCCCAGCGGGACACTTAGTCATTTCTGCCTGGTCATTTCCGGTTCATACATTCTACATAGCCCATGCACTGTGTGGTCACGTAAATCGCAAGTGGCGTGACCACGTCATCTATGCACACACGTGGAGTAGCCATGTGGGCCTGTGTGCGCATGCACAGGGTGGTCCTTAAAAGGCAAACCCCATGTCCCTCCCTACCCCCTTCCCTCATGTGTCCTTTCAGCAGGCCTGAACACATCTATCCCTCTTCCCTTTCTCAATAAAACTCTTGCTAGTGGGTTCTGTTGTGTTTCGTGACTTTTCCTCGCAGGGTAAGAGCGCGGCTAAAAACCATCAGCTAGTACCAATGCTAATAACTATTAGCATCTTCGAACATTAACACAGGCACCATTAAGGTTGACAGTCATCATGTCACTGTAGGTGGAGTTTTTCTGTGTCCCAGCAGTCGCTCCCAGATAACCACTTAGAAACTTAATATTAATTATGAATGCTCAGCTGATAGCTTAGGCTTGTCTCCAGCCAGCTCTTACAACTTAAAAAACCCATTTCTATTAATCTGTGTGATGCCCTGAGGCCCATTTACCTCATCTATGAGCTTCCCATGTTGCTTCTTCTGCTTCTGACTCATAACTCCTTAGACTCCTCCCTTCTTCTTCCCAGCATTCTCTCTGCCCCGAAAATCCTGCCTAGTTATATTGGCCAATCAGCTTTTTATTAACAATGAGAACAACACATTTTCACAGTGTACAGAAAGATTATTCCACAGCATGTGACTACTATTCATTATAATGTCAAAAAGTGTATATTATTGTTATCCCCATTAGGAATCCAATATATAGCTTTTTCCTGCTGGAACTCTTTAAGCACAGTTGCAAATGCAGATGCTTTAGATGGCAGTTGAGGGAGCGGAGAAGAGCATAAGGCTCACCTTATTTCAAGTTCACCTGCTTCCTGTGCTTCAATTCCCCTTCGGAAGGAGGTCTCAACTGACCACACCTTACTCCTCTTGTGTTGGATATTGTAAGGGTTCTCCATCAGCACACAAATAAGACTCATCGTGGGTTTACTCGGTGAAGGGGAAGTTTTTAAACCTCATAGTGAGTACTTTTGTCTAGATGAAACAGGGGTACAATTCAGCCCTGGAAGCTGGAGTTCTACTGGCAGGGAAGACAGGCTTCACTGCCTTGCTAAAGCTCAGGTGGGCAGGACGTGACTTACTCTTCAAAACACTACCTAACGCAGGAGAGGGTCTCCAGCTGCCCCTAAGGAAACAGAAGAAACAGAAGGTTGGCATTCATGGATCAGCCATCACTGTCCTCCTTGATGAATAACTCTTGAACTATCGATGAGCTGTGTTATACTGCAAGAGCAAGGGAGACGCAAGCCCCAATGTATAGTAAAAATCCAAATTCCATTTGGCAGGGAAGGGATCCATGTAGAAAAAGAAGTTTGCAATCTTAGCAGACACATGCTGGGCACAGCATAAGCAATAACTTTTGAGGTTTGTAGAATAAAAATGGCATCGCCGAGGCAAAGGAAGAAAAGAGAGCAATGGATGCGGATGCTCAAAGGGGGGGGTAGCTTTGTTCTACTTCAACACAAAGCAATATTGTGTTTGTACTGAAGTATAAATTCCAAACAATGCTTTGTCTGCACCCCAGTCTGCCTGCAATAAAGATGCCCTCCTTGAGGCACTCACAAGAAGTCTCAGATAGTTATCCATTAGGGAGAAGAGGCTAATGAATCAGCCTTGATGCTAGAGCAAAAGTAAGGAGGAAGATGGAGAGTTGGTGAGGTTTTGTGAATCAAAGGCTTAAGGAAAGAATGACAGCGTCTTCTGGTGTAACCTCTGATATTTAATGCATTTATAAATTATAACTCTGTTATGTCTGCTGTTCTTCCTCCATGTGGATACTTATCATTTAATAAACTTATTTCCTGGGGGGGGGGGGGCTAAGGGGGGATGCCGAGTACTCTGTCAAATTTTATCTGAGAAATGAGTTCTAGAGAAAAGGAATATTTTGGAGATGAATTTATGATCTCCTTCTACTGCCCCTTTCATGGCCTTTAACTGCTTTCTGCCCAACTGGGAAGCTAATCTGGAATGTTCTCAGGATGCTTGAGTTCTTGCAAGTCTTTTCCATAAAGCGGGATCACAGCTGCCTTTGAAGTTACCATGCTCCCTCTTGTAGCACGTGTCTGACTTTGATCTACAAGTAGCATTTTTCTTTCCTAGAAAACTTACTCATGACTATTATATTCCCTATCACAAACCAGTCTTATTCTGTAATGCCCATATTCCTATGAACCAAGGTGGGCAAAGATGAGCAGCTATTTAGTCAATTGTGCTGCCCTTGGGGACAGCAGAGCAAGAGCAGCAGTCCAACTGAAGTGATGCAACACTCTTTTTTACATTTCCAGATGCTCATCTCATGGTTTCTTTTTATGTTTACATTATGATATTTGTAAGACAGGTGGAGTTTTTTTTTTTAAACTTAAAGCAAAATAAAGATAAGGGGGAAAATCAGGTCAACTTCTCAGTGTTTTTTTTTTTTTTAAATTTTAACAGGTACAGGGCTTGGGAAGTTTTGTTTCAAATGTTTAAGAATGATTTGATGTATGTGTAATATTTTCTGAAATACTAACTCTTACATGTAGAGTCATAGGTATTAAATGTGATGGGGAAACCAAGGAGGAAAAAAAATGAAGGAGAAGCTGGGCGGTGGTGGCTCACGCCTTTGATCCCTGCACTCGGGAGGCAGAGGCAGGGGAATCTCTGAGTTTGAAGCCATCCTGGTTTACAGAGTAAGTTCCAGGACAGCCAGGGCTACACAGAGAAACTCTGTCTCAGGGGGAAGAAAATGAAAGGAGAAAAGGAAGAAAATTCAACAAGGGAAAATGGAAACAAAAGAAAAAGCAATCAAAATCAAGAAAAAACAGGAAAGAAGGAAAAGAGGGAAATAGGAAGGGATTGTTTTCTACAAAGCTCAGTAGCGTGAGTTATTGATATATATGCACATGTGTTAATATAGCCATATCTATTCTTTTTTTTAAGTGTTTTTAATTGTGTGTGTTGTGTGCGTGCATGCCTGTGCATGAGTGCAGTGCCCAAGGAGGATAGTGTGGAGGCCCACAAAAGTTTCCTAGTGAGATCTGAGCTTGCTTTACCCAGCAGGGCTGCATTTAGAGGATGGCTTAACCATGTGCATGGTTACTAGGTGATTGAAAGGGTCTACACTTAGCTGGGCTAGGGGGAGGTCTTTTGCTCTACCCCTTGGCATACCTATAAATAGCCCTTTGGATGATACAGGAGGGTCCGTGGATAAGGATCCAGGCCCTCCTGAGGCTATCCTGTGTTTCTATTGGTTTCTCTCCCCTCTGTCCTCCCACCTAATATTTCTCACTTCTCCCTCCAAGAGTACCCTGGGGAGAAAATGTGGGAACTGGTCTCCCACAGGATAGAAGAGGGCAGAGCTAGAGTTATAGGCAGTGGTGAGCCATCTTAGAAACTGAACTTTGGTTTTCTACCAGAGAGCAGTATATACTCTTAATCTCTGAGCCATGTCTCCAACCCCCATACCCATTAATTTCTTTTATTTTTATGTGTATGGGGTTTTTTTGCTTGCATGTGTGTCTGTGTATCACAAGCATGTCTGGTGCCCTTGGAAGACAGAAGAGGGCATCAGGTCCCCTGGAACTGAACTAACATATGGCTGTGAGCTGCCATGTGGGTGGTGGGAATCTAAATCCAGGTCCTCTGCAAGATCAGCCAGTACTCTTAACTGCTGAGCCATCTCTCTACCCACATATCCATTTCTTTAAATAAATGTATTATTTCCTGAGTACTCATTATATGTAGAAAAAGGAGTCCTAAATGCTTTTTCTTCCCCATTACTTTATCTCACAGAAAGCGCCTTTAAAGATGACCTTTACCTCTCAATGTTTTTGATGCAAGAGTAAACGTTGTTTATTTTATTTTATTTTTTTATAAAGCATCGTTTGTGTAGATTTTCCTAGCCTAATGTTTGCCGTTAGGAGGTTCACATTTTTGTAGTCTGGAAGATAATTGCATCGCTGAGGGAATACTTTAGCTCCTGCCAACAAAAGGTACTAACAATGCTGAACTAACTATAGAGCCCTGTGTACAAAAGCCATTTTGATAACAAAATCAAATTCCTCTCAGTCAACAGATGGCTAACTCTTCCAGAGGGCAGTGGATGCAGGCCAGGCTCAAATTCATGGCCCCACATTGAGAAAAGGTCATTTGAGAGTACCCAGCTTGGGTGCCAACATTCTTTCATCTTTTTGCACTTTGAACCCAGTTTTGTGCTCAGGACCACCTCGCAGTTAGCACTCAGTCTGCTGCACTAGCGTGGCCTCCTTGTGGAATGCTACAAATCTTGAGCACACATGGCTGCTCTAATACGTAACAAAAAACGCTCTGTATAACAAGTATAGGGTGCGTCAAAGCAGCTTTTAGCATGGGCATATGGATTTGGACTTCCCTAGTTTTTTCCAGATGTCTTCTCTGCAAGATGGTAGTCCTCTGTCTGTTAGCTAGAGGGCATCCCAGGGTACTCACTCGGCTCACAGGGTTTTGCTCTTGGTTCTTTGCCTGTGTGTGGCTACCTTGTATTGTGTTCCTGTACCAGAAGGGGCTAAGGGTCAAGCCAAGCAGCAACATGGAATTGAAAGTCAACTGCTGTGAGAGACAGAACCAAGGATAGACTTGTCTGAACAAAGAGACCAATGTAATTCCCAATGTGTTCCATACCCTCAAGGAAAGAGTCCCAAAGTGGGAGCTTGCTCAGTCTAACAACATGGTTGATACCCACTCACACACCTGGCTCCTCTTCTCAGAGCAGAAAACAGGACATTCTGAAATGTGCACCGCCCATGCCTCTGAACACAATGGTACTTTTCATCTATTTCTGGTGACTTTTATTTTCTTTTGTTGCTGGATCCCCTCCATAATTGTAAGCATCTCCGAGGCGAGCACAATGGCGAGCGGCGGGTGAACGCTTCCTCCGCAGGCGCACACAATGTCTGCCTGGCTGGCACGGCTTAATTCGGCCATTAACCCACTTTTATACGCCCTTTTGAGGAAAAAAAAAAAGATGCAGAAAAGCTCTTAAGAACTTAAATGAGAAGACGCTTTTCAATTTCATTTCCTGACGCGAGATGTTTCTGCGAAGCCATCTGAAAATGCCATGGAAAAGAATCAGAAAGGCCTTCCAAAGAGTCACAAACAACCCCTGGGGCTCATTTAGAGCAAATGATACACATCATCACTACCCTGCGACTCTTAGAGCAACCCAGTTAGATGGAGAGATGGAAAAGTATACTGCAAGCCATGTTTCTGATGGAGAGGAGCGACCCATGTGGACCTTGGGAATACCCAAACCACAAGCCCTTTTATGTCCTCATACCCAGGCTGTGGAGGGTCTCAGAACCAGTGAGATCCCCTACTTTGGAAGTTCAAGGTTTGCTTCCAGGCCTCTCAGAGCTAGCAATTACAATTGCAATGTGTTCTTCTCTGGGTTCCACACTCACAGGTTTCCCCATCCAGAACCATCCTGCAAACAGCTTCAGGCTAACCCCTCCGAGGTTCAGTGATTGAGCTGTGCTGTCTGATGGAGGGCTTCAGTACTTGTTCTTCCCTAGAGAGGGAATAGTCACATGGCTTGCCAACAACCCCTTACTGTAGCTGGAAGTTTCTCCCGTCCCACCCACCTCCGTGGCCCCGTGTTTCTCCGGTCCCCTTGGCTGTCTGCCCCACGGTCCTGCAGCTGCTTATAAAATAATCATTCAGAGGCTTAATATTAATTGCAAATTATATGGCCTATGGCTCAGGCTTCCTACTAGCTAGCTCTTAGTACGTAACTCAACCCATAACTATTAATCTATGTATCGCCACGTGTTCCGTGGTTTTACTTGAGTCGCATTACATGTTGCTCCTTGGAGGGTGGCTTGGCATCTCACCCCCCTCCCCCCAACTCTCCTTTCTCCTCTCACTGTCTCTCTTGGATTTTCCTGCCTGGCTCCATCCTGCCCTGCCATAGGCCACTGTAGCTTTATTTACTAACCAATGGGAACAGCATACATTCACAGCGTACAGAAACACATCCCACAGCACCTTACTTCAAGTGTGCTCTTGCAGAACTGGACAGCACACAGAAAGAACAAAGTACTTGACATTTACTGGACATGCCCCGTGCATCCTATTGATAAGCTGTTGTTATTCTTACTTCCTATTCATTCTCTTCTACTGAAATCTAGGGATGCTGTGGGGTAATGCCGAACACTAGCATCAACACGCTGAGGGAAGATGATGTGAAGGTAGCTATGGGGTCACAGCAGCAGAGCCTAGATTGGTAGTCTCTGCACTCTGGATACCGGTACAGCTAGCCGGGCAAATGGTGACCATTCCTCTTCTACAGTGAGAGTCATGCATTTCCATGAACTTGTTTCTGGAAAACAACTTTTACTAATTTTATTTATTTATTGTGGGCCTGGTCTACACGTGCCACAGTGTGTGAATGGAGGTGGAGGACAACTTGAAGGAGTCAGCTCACTCCCCCACCATGTGGGCTCTGGGTATTGAACTCAGGTAGTCAGGTTTGGTGGCCAGTGGCTACCAATTCACTGGCACACACTATGCAAAGGCAAAAAAGGTTGTGTTCTATGTTTAAAACTATTATTTGATGAAATATATTTCAAAGTATTAATTCTTAATGATACAATCAGAAAAATACATTTTTAGCAAATAACCAAATTATGTTAAATTTAGTCTTTATGCATATGTACATTTATAAATTGCAACAATCCTGTCTTGGCTCTACAGCACTGTCTGTAGGTCCCAAACTGGTTTTCTTCTCAGTATTTGAAAGGATGCTATAGTTACAGTCAGATCTAAAAGGTCATTTTCAGACTTCCCCTTCTGAAAGCTATGTAGGGCTCTGAGATCATATGAAGCATGGTATATAGTCTAGAAATCTGACACAGGGGAATGTCACCTTTATTGTGGAATAAACTTTTTGTACATTGAGGATTTGTCACTCAGATTGGTTTAATAAAAAGATGGATGGCCAATAGCTAGGCAGGATTTTTTTTTTTCAGGGGAGAGAGAACACTGGGAAGAAGAAAGGCAGAGTTACTAGGAGATGCCATGAGACACAGAGTGAGCAGAATGGGAAGTAGGTAGATGAGGTAAATGAGCCTCAGGGTAGCACACAGATGAATAGAAATGGGTTAAGTTATAAGAGCTAGCTGAAAACAAGCCTAAGCTATCGCCTGAGCTTTCCTAATTAATAAGAAGTCTCGCTGTGGTTATTTTGGAGCTGGCAGGCAGGACAGAAAAGTGTGCCTAACACACCCTCCCCCTGAGTATGGCAACTCTGAGATAAGAAAGCCTTGAGCACACAGTCTGTATCTGTGAGACCCTGAGTCCTTACGGCTGTTGGGTTTCCATGGCATTTGCCAAGTGGCATCCAGTGGTGTTTTTCACACAGGCCAGTTTGACACAGTATATTAGTAATGGGTTACAGTCTGGGTTGTACGTCCCAGGACTAAAGTCTACCAATGCTACCCATCCAGGATAATAACCATTCTCTAGGAGAACCAACAATCTCTAATGAGCAACACTTAGTGCTTATTTCGTACCAAACACTATATTAGGTTCTGAGACTATAAAAAGCAGACAAACACAATGCCAATCCTCAAGGACTTTATAGTAAAAGGAGAGAAACAAAAACAAAATCTTGGCCTTTCTTCACTGTGGATTTTTCTATGTTTTAACTACACTCAGATGAAATGTGGCCCTGTTAGCATGGGCCCCTGCAGAGAAAGGGGTCATCTGCAGTTAAGACAGTGTTGGAAACTTCTGTATTTCTTATCTGTTTGCCTTTGTTAGATGGTCAGGTGGGGGTTGGTTATTATACAGTTTTATGTAATAAGCATATCTGTAAACAACTTCCATTGTTTTATGAATAATAGTATCTCTTACACTCTTTTAAAATCACAAAACAAGCTCTTTGGACAATTTCACTCATGCTGAAACTCACAGTTGCCTTTCCCTTGTCAAGATCTGCAAGGTGTAGCACCCAAGCACATCTCACAGTGATGGAGATATCTCTATGAGACCACGCAGGTGTCTGTAATCCACAAAGGGGTGGGATTCATTATGGCATTTCTCACATGTGTGTTTCATACACACTTTATTATAATTCAGCCTCCTCTCCTACTACCCTTTCCTTCCCTGCCTGTCCTCTCTTATTGGTTCCCTTTTTCACCCAAATACCGCTCCTTCCGCCTTTATGACACAGATGCTCTATTATCTTCTCTTCCACCCCAGCCACATCTCCTTTCTCACAGTCCCCTGTCTAGTTCACACACACACACACACACACACACACACACACACACACACACACGTGAGTGTGCGAGTTAAATATAGGTTCTGCATATGAAAAAATGTGCTATTTGTCTGACTTATTTTACTCGCAATGATGTCCAGTTCCAATATTTTGAAATTGTCATGATTTCATTTTTCTTTATAGTTGAATAAAATGCCACCACATAACACATATTTATGAAATAAAAAAATCTAAGTTATAAATGTAAAAAAAATGTTCCTTCCAGGTTTGGTGGCACATGTCAGTAATCTCAGCACTCAGAGACCGAGAGAGGAGGACAGGAAATGCCAGGCCAGCTTGAGCTACATGGTGAGACCCTGTCCTCCCACTCCATAAAAACAAGTCTTTCTCCATAATCTTCATGCCCATCCACATATGTTCTGTAGACCCCAGAGCTTTCTTACTCACAGTTCAACTCAATAATTAGTTGTCCAGGTGTTTGCCGGATAAATGTTTCTCTCCTTGAAGCACAGTAGGACAAGGTTTGTGTTTCCTTTAGTGTACACACACACACACACACACACACGCACACGCACACGCACACGCACACGCACACACTTGTAAATTTGGTTTGCCTGGTCCTCTCAGAACCGGAGATGAAATGTCAGGACATGAAAAGATGAAGCTGTCAACTGTAAGCAACTCATCAAGACAAACTTGCATTATCATCTAGTTAGACAGGCAGTCTTCTCTAGCAAAAATCCTTTCCACTTATTTGTCTGCTCTCCTTGCCCAATGGAATTCAAGTTTGCTCAAGTGCCTCATAGATACGATAGAAAAGTTTTCAGATGCTGGGAAAGGATCTGTGTAGAAACGTGAACAAGCACGTAAATGATAAAACCCAAAATCTAGGTGGAATAATGCAAAGCTAATAGTTTTTCTCTTCTTTGTTTTCAGTGCTGAGGATGGAGCCTAGGGCCTCATTCAGGCAAAGCAATTGCTCTACCATTGAGTTACATTCCCAACTTAGAGTATGGCTAATAGTAGATTATTTTACTTAAGTGTCAGGAGACTCTCAGGAGGTGGCTAAAAGACCATACACTTTTCTTCACCAAATCATTGGGATATTTTCTTTCTTTAGTTATTTTTTTTTTTCGAGACAGGGTTTCTCTGTGTAGCTTTGCGCCTTTCCTGGAACTCACTTGGTAGCCCAGGGTGGTCTCGAACTCACAGAGATCCGCCTGGCTCTGCCTCCCGAGTGCTGGGATTAAAGGTGTGCGCCACAACCGCCCAGCCTTTCTTTAGTTATTTATTAATTTATTTATTAAAAAGTAGCCTTGGGCCAGAGAGATGGCTTAGGGGTTAAGAGCCTGTACTGTTCTTCCAAAGGATCCAAGTTCAGTTCCCAGCACCCACCTGGCAGTGCTCAACCACCTGTAACTCTAGTTACAAGAGATATGACTCTCTTCTGCTGTCTGTCTGCACCTGTACTCACATGCACACACACACACCCATAATTAGAAAAACAAAATGAATAAAAGAATAAAAGTCTTACTGGGCATGGTAGCACAGGTCTGTAATCTCTGAATTAAGAAATTGAGGCAAGAGAGAAGCCTAGGCAACATAGTGAAACCCATCACAGAATAAATCAGACTAAACACACACACACACACACACACACACACACACACACACACACACACACACATACACACACACACACCGAGTTCCATTTTTATATGCGTGTGATTTTTTTATACCAAATCCTATAGAAAAGAGGAATTGTTCTATATGCCTTCTATATCATATTTATCTCCTTGCTTTTCTAAAAATTGAAGCCAACAAATACAGTAGTCAAATAAAAAATAGATTCAGTGTTTTTTTTCTTCAGGATTTATAAACAAGATCAGCACAATTCCAATCCAGAATTCGTTATATGGATATCAATGCTAAATTTTCTTGCAAATTTACCCTTCTATAGGTTAACAACAAGACAATACATATTAACAAGACTGTAAGCATCTCCTATGGAAAAACTCACAGTCGATGAAAAATGTTGGCTTATGTTTCATCTTATGCAAACATTTCATTGCTGCACAAGATTGCCCTCTTGTGTTTTCTCTAGCTAAATCATCATCACTTTTTACTGATTTAATGTTCTAACTTTTCTAAAATTCATTGACTCCTCAATTAACTTTAAAACTAAATCATGAAAAATGACACAGATCAGTATTATGACTTGTGAAATGAGGTTAACCCCCAACATCATTTATAAAATACTATGGCCTAATATTAAGGAGAGCCAGGATCAAGGAGAAATAGTTATATACCTTATCCACCCCCCCAAATAATGTCAAAAAATTTCAGCTACTAAGCCCCAGTACTACCCAAGTGATGGAAGATGCAGCCAGTTAGCCTATCGGAGAGACTTTGCCTTAGTATCTCCAGTCAGTTTCTCTCTTTGCTGTCTCAGTTACTATGGGTATAAAACATTCACATTTTTATTAATTAAAAAATTTCCTTGTGTATTCAGTGAGCCAAATTTTCTTTTCAATGTTGTCTAATTATTAAAGCAGGTAATCATACATTCCAGTAGAAATGTAAATTTGGTGCACATACATGCATCCACATGTGTGTACACGCACGCACACACACACACATGGTCACTTGGGTTAAAAACAGATGTGCCTTTTCTCTGGTTTGACTCTTGCCTACCCTTTAAGTCTCTGATACCATGTTGCTTTTCTTTGGAAGTCTCCATGGTCTGTGCTGCTCGCATTCTTCCTGGCACGGCTCTCCCTAGTGTAATTTTTCTCTGGGTGCTGTTGAAATCTCTGTGGTGCTGGGGACAGAATCCAGGTTCTCTTGCATTCAAGGATAGTAGTTAAGCACGAAGCTGTATGCTGCACACCCCAGCCTCCCACCCTTAACTCTCCTCTTCTCTTCTTTGTCCAGATTTTGGGCTTTGTGAGGGCAGAGCTAAGTTTTCCCTTTTCTCCTTGGCACCCGAGAGTGCTTAGCAGGGAAGCAACAGTTGTTCATTCAATGTAATGGAGCAAGTGAATAAATGAGATATCCTGATCATATTTGACCTCTGCACAACTCTAGCAAAGCATTCCAATAAATAAACATGAAACAAATAAATATTTCTTTATAAATAAAATATTTATTTCATATTGAAATAAATGAGAATCTTGTGATGATGGTGGTCCAGGGGATGCTAGGAGTATTGTGTCTGGTGTCAATTCCTCAATTTTGTCCTATGTGTCTGTGTCTGTCTGTCTGTCTGTCTCTCTCTCTCTCTCTCTCTCCCCCCCTCTGTCTCTCACTACCCCACTCCTCTGTACTTTAAAATTGTTTTTCAAATGTTTTATGGGGGGGTCAATTTTGATATATTGACTGATCTCTAATACTTTAGAGACATCTCTAATAATCAGTGAATAAAATAGGATTTATTAATGATTACAAATAATCTTCAAAGACACAAGAAAATATTCATTTATTTTAATTAATATTAGCTACTTATTTATTTTTTTTTTTTTTTAGGTTTTTCGAGACAGGGTTTCTCTGTGCAGCTTTGCGCCTTTCCTGGATCTCGCTCTCTAGACCAGGCTGGCCTCGAACTCACAAAGATCCGCCTGCCTCTGCCTCCCAAGTGCTGGGATTAAAGGCATGCGCCACCACCGCCTGGCAATATTAGCTACTTATTAATTGATGTCCAACATATATTTAATTGTCTAATTAATGAGTGAAAAGTATGCTCAGTGATTGAACTTTGGACTATATTTTTTTAATGTACACAATTTTGTTGTTGTTTGAAACAGGGTTTCTCTGTGTAGCCCTGGCTGTCCTGGACTTGCTCCACTAGGCCAGGCTGGTTTGAACTCAGATATCTACCTGCCTCTGCCTCCTGAGTGCTGAGATTAAAAGTGTGTGCCATCACCACCTAGCTATATACACAATTATATTCGCTGTGAATAAAGCCTGTTTCAGGTTCTCCTTTTCAAAACTATTTTTTAAGTATACAAACTGCATGATTTGAAATAAATTGATATAAAATATATTATGTATTTATTTAATTAAGATATAGGAAGTAGAGGGCTGCGGTGGTGCACTCAGGAGGCAAGGCAGGTGGGTCTCTGTGAGTTTGAGGCCAGCCTGGTCTAATATAATTAAGACTTATAATATAATTGTCTTTGAGGGCTACTCTGTGCAAAATGCTTTTTTTTTCTTTAGAGTTTTTAGTGTTTTCTCTGAATGAGCATGTATTATGTTTGTTAAAGGGCCAAGAATTAAAAATCTTTATACCAGCAGGAATGTCATGACAATTAACCAATTTGCAAATGTGTTTGTAACTCTAACTCATTTCCAAATGAGTTAGAGACTAGGCCAAAGGGACGCGCTCAGTCTCTAAGCAGCAGCTCCCACAGCTGGCCAGGAAAAGCCCCTCACCTGCTCCAGTTACCTCAACAAATCTAGGAAGTTGCTTTTCTTTTGCTTAACAATAGGTCCCAGTGATAAGCAAAACCGCTCTCCTCCAAAGCTCCTTGAAGTGCAAGAAGTCAGTGAGGATCAAAGGAACCATTAGCCACTCCCGGAACTTCAAAGGTTTCTCTGGTGGGAACCCTGAGAAGCAGCTGCCCCTGTCCGCTTTGGAGACTTCCATTACTGTGGAGAAACGCAACATTACCTAGAAAGGTCACTGCACCGTTCTCTTTCCTCACGGACAGTTGCATTGGCAGTTTTGAACACGTACTAAAATTGAGGTGCAAATCAAAGTATATATTAGGAGTAGAGACCCATCCACTCCAATGAGCATTGCAGTTGTTTTTTTTTTTTTTTTTTTCAGATGATTTGTGTTTTAATGCAACATTCAAGTCTACAAAGTCTACTTAAGTTTTTCAGAGCCTTGGTCCCAGCCTTGAAAAATGTCCTTTTACTAACACATTTCATGCAGGCGATGGTGACCTGAAGCCAAAATAATGCAGTCAACCATATAAACTGCTGTTTTATTGTAAACATTGCCTCCAAATGTTCATTTTAATGATAAAATCTTATCTGTAAGTTATGATTTTAAGAAATGTTATCTTAAGCCCCAAGTATACCATCTATGTAATAAAAGAAAGTTCTATATAGTTAAATATGTTTATACTAATAGAAAGCTACATTTTTTCTTTTTCTTTTTTACTTTTTTTTTTTTTTTTTTGGTTTTTGGTTTTTGAAGACAGGGTCTCTCTATGTAGCCCTGGCTGTCCTGGCACTCACTAGGTAGACTAGGCTGGCCTCAGACTCACACTGCCTCTCACGTGCTGAGATGAAAAGCCTGCACCACCACCACGGCCCGGCTGAGAGCTACATTCTTAAAAGATGTAGCACAACTCAATCTTGGACCCATAACTTTAGAATAAATGCATTGCACAAAGCATTCCTACCCTTAAGAACTCTTTCACAGGGGCTAGAAACATGGCTTTGTGAGAGAGCACTTGCTGTTCTCAAAGAGGACCCGGGAGGGATTCAGTTCCCAGCACTCATGTGGTGGCTTATATAGGTCTTTCTAAACTCCAGTTTCAGGAGTTCTGGCACCCTCTTACAGTCTCCGGAGGCACTACGCGCTCATGATGCACAGACACCCATAAAAAAATAGATCCATGTCTAATAAAAAACTCTTTTCAGTAAGAAGTCACAGACAGACAAGCAAAGGGATGTTCCAAAGAAGTGCGAGTACAGACATCTGATAGAGGCTGGTTGTTCATGGGGAAGTGTGCATGCCGTGTAAAACCAAAGGGGCGTTAGAACCAAAGGAGGTTAGAATGATGGTTCCAGGCACAGGCTACAAAATCTTGAGCACAGCCACGGGGGCTAGAAATCACCAGGCACATTTTGGGAACTTCAAACAATTCATCTCTAAATTCACTCATTCATTAAAAACAATCACCATTAATTGAATATTTTGAGTTGAATTTGTTACTAGAAGAAGAAAATAATGGAAAATGGACTAACATACCAAGAGGGGGAAAAAAATGTCCTGAAGGGCATGGCGGGAAGAAATGCCACAGAGGAACAAAGTGACAGGAGCACTAAGGAGGTGAAAGGTCCAGCTTTGGGAACACAGCAGGTGACTGTTGCCGGAGGGCAGAGAGGAGGAGAGAGACACCATCACATTAGTTGAAGGATGAGCCTGCTGCACTCAAGGGGGACAGGAGCTGTAGTGTGGATTCTTTTGTGACCAAAGGCCATGGGGACAGCACAGAGAAGGGAGAGTTTGCAATGGAGCATGTTTTTCAACTCCGAGGCTTGATTCCCAGCCGAGGCACATGGAATATCCAGGGGTCAACCATGACCGTGAAGGTCCAGAGCCCCTGAAACAGGCTGCCTGAGTCTCTTGGGTGAAGGGAGGTGTGAGCCACAGAGAACTGGACTGGGGGCAATAGGTGAGGGTGAGTTCAGATACTGTTTGTTGGATAGGGTGGTGTGGGGGGACCAGTCCCCACATTTATTTACCGCAGGGACTCTTGAGGAATGAGGGATAAGACTTAGCTAGAAATAAAGAGGGGAAAGAAACGCAGATTAGCCTGGATCCTTATCCACCCGCCCGGTCTTTACGCCAAAGGTCTATTTATAACAGTGTCAAGGGGGTGGCGCAAAAGCCCTCCCACTTGCTAGTTACAGTCAAGTGTAGATCCTTACAAACACCTGGTACCCAGGCCCGTGGTTCAATCATCCTCTTAAGCAGTCCTGCCGGGTACAGTCACTGGGAAACCTAGTGGGCTCCAACAGAGTGGCAAGCACAGCTAAGAAATAGTTCACTTTCTTAGTGAAATGGCAGCAGTGGCCTGCGGGAGCATGATAAGGCAGCAGTGATTCAGCTGTGGTCGGATGAGACTGGCCCCAGAGACTGGCGGAAAGTCTCTGAAGTATCTATCAACAGCTAAGGGCACAGCTAACTTGGAGACCAATAATTTTCAACAGCTTTCAAATGAAAGGAAGGTAGTTCTCCCCAAGGCCTCTCACCAGCCCTGCATTCAGGTCTGTAGGCTGGTTATGAAATTAGAACAGGGTAGAAAGTAATGGGAAGAGCGCTGTTTGACCATAACCCTGTGTGCTTCGGAGGCCTCTGGTCTGCGCCTGCAGTTGAGACTGCCAATTACTGTTCTCAAAAGAAGGCAAAAGGTTAAAGAACAGACCACCACCCCAATTCCTCCATTCAAAGGAATAATCAACGTTAATTAAAGCATTCTAAACTAGGAATCTTAGAGTGTACCAGGTTAGGGAGTAAAATTACTGTTTTACTAATATTCATCCTTCGGCTAAATTATAACAGCCCTCAGATTTGAGATATGTCCGTTCTTTCCACTAGAATGAAAAAAGTTAAGGACACACACATCCAGCACTTTATGTATAATAGATAAGATTAGTAGGATTAAGAACCACATGACATGTAAAATAAAACTACACAAATACTTAAATTATTCAGTGTTTGTGCCTATGGCACATCGTGTCATCCTGCTGAGTTAAGGGAACTGAAAGCATCTTTTCATTATTAATGTCTTCATTCCCACGGTTGCCATGCAGGTCCGTACGCAGATCAGTTTCTCCTCTAAACCTAGACAAAAAGAGAAAAATGTCTTGCTGATAGCGAGACTTGGAAAAGAACTTTTCTTGGGGGGAAATTCCGCGAAGTTGCTTTAAGATGTTGTTTTGAAATTGCTGTTGGTCTTTTTAACTGGTTTAATGAGAAGAGTGTTTTTCTTCTAAAAGTTAAGATGTGCCCTTTTGTTATTCAAAAGAGAACAACAAGCAGTTGTGTTGTTTTTTTTTTTCAAGTGGCTATTGCATCATAGAATATTACAAAGCAACAAAAATACCAATTACCCAGATAGAGGAGTAGCTGTATCACTCCCCTGCTCTGAGGCCATTTCTTTTCCTGTGAAGTCTTTGCTCACGGAGGTAGCTTTCTTTGTAGAATTTCACAGCAGGCAGACATGCCTGCAGCATTGTAGTGAATTAGTTCTATTCCTGTGTTACAACAACATTATCGCCATGTCAAGTGAAAAGTATAAAAGGGAAACTATTTCCTAAGTCGAAAAGTGACTTCCAAGAGATGTCATCTGACCCAGGAGGTCATTACTGAGATTTTAATACTGGATTACAAAGAGAACTCATTGGTGCTCAGATGTCAGAAACATTTCTGGCCAATTGTAAAGGAAGCCAGAATTTACTTTGTTACTGTAAGAATTCAAGACGGCTGAAGGACTGTGTCAAAAAAGCTTAAGACTCCTTTATGTGTCAGCTGGGAAATACAAAATAACAGCCCCCTGGCTTTAAGGAGGGCTTCGCATTCTGAAAAAAACGAAAACAAAAGCAAAACAAAACAAAAAACCAAACCTCACTTTTTTGTAACATTTTATTTGTGTGTGTGTGTGTGTGTGTGTGTGTGTGTGTGTGTGTGTGTGTGTGTGTGTGTGAGAGAGAGAGAGAGAGAGAGAGATGAGGGGAGAAGGCATGCCTGTCACAGCTCGTGTTTGGAGGTCAGAGGACAGCTGATGGGAGTTGTTTCTGTCCCTCCTCTACCCATGGCCCTGAGATTGAGTCAGGTCACCAGCTTGCTGGTGACCTCCTAGACCCTATGGACCTTCTCTCTGAACCACAATTCTGATTTATTTATTTTTGAAAATAACTTTTTGAGAGACAATATCCAATCAGCCCTTCAGTGTGACCAAATTCATTGTCAACTAACAATACAGAAAAAAGACAAGTTGCCTCTCTTTATTACACTGGGGTTATGTGTGTTTTAAGAGACAGCTGTATTCCGAAGAGAAAGGATAAGCCACATTACTCTGAGAGTTTCCCTTCAACAGTTCTCTGAGGAGTGTGTGAAACCATTTGGGTATTGTTCCTTCATGATTTGAACAGATCATGTTCCTTTGGCCCATTTCCCAGATAATGCTTAGGAACTATGTATTTTGAAACACACGTGTGCATATTTATATGTATATATTATATTTACTGAACTTTTTAAGATTTGTTTATGTGTATGGGTGTTTTGCTTGCATGTATGTATGTATGTGTACCATGTGCACGCCTGGTACCAATGGAGGTCAGAAGGCATCAGATTCCCTAGAATGAGTTATGGATTGTTGGGGGCCACTATGTGAGTGTTGGGAACCAAATTGGGTCCTCTGTAAGACCAACAAGTGCTCTTAACCACACACACACACACACACACACACACACACACACACACACACACATATATATATATAAAAAACCACATATAACCATTTCTCCAGGCCCCTATATATGTTGGTTTGTGTGATAGACTCTCACTGTGTAGCCCAGGCTGACTCAAGCTCATGATTCTCTCCCCCAGATTTCAGAACACTGGCCTGATAAATGTATATCTTCAAACAATGTATCCATATATTTGAAAATATGATTGTCGTGATGACTGTATTGCTTTTTCGAGGCAGGGTCTCTCCATGTGGCCCAGGCTCAGCTTGAACTTGCTGTGTAGCAAAGGCTGGCTTTGAACTTGCAACATTCCTACCTCAGCCTCTCAAACGCTAGGATTGGACGTGTATGCTACTAGGCCTGGGTTTGGAAATTTTTATTTTTGTGTTTTTTTGAAGAGGAGAGATGGGATTATGTCACACTCACGTATCTTACTTCCCTTTCCTGTAAGTTATCAGGAGGGGATATGCCTTTGTGTTTGAGATAGAGTCTCATGAGGTAGTCCTGTCTAGCCTGGAACTCCATGTATAGACTAAGTTGGCCTTGAACTTGTGGCAATTCCCCTGCTTCTATCTTTTGAGTCCTGAGGTTACTGGTGTGGCTCACTAGCTTGGCTTTAGGAAACCTTTCCATGTACACGCCTATGGCAACTCAAATGCCCTGTCCTAGTGAGGGTTTCTATTGCTGCAATGAAACACTATGACCAAAAGCGAGTTCAGGAGGAAAGGAATTATTCAGCTTACACATCCACAGTGTAGTCCATCATTGAAGGAAGTCAGGACAGGAACTCAAACAAGGTAAGAACCTGGAGGCAGGTGCTGATGCAGAGGCCATGGAGGGGTGCTGCTTACTGGCCTCCTCACCCTGCTTTCTTATTAGATTCCAGGACCACCAGCCCAGGGATGGCACCATCCACAATGGGCTGGGCCCTCCCACATCAATCACTAATTAAGAAAATGCCTTACAGCTTGATTTTTTTTCCAAGACATGGTTTCTCTGTGTGGCCCTGGCTGTCCTGGAACTCACTCTGTAGACCAGGCTGGCCTTGAACTCACAGAGATCCACCTGCCTCTGCCTCCCTACTGTCCGGCTGTTGGAGCCCACCGAGGTTTCCTAGTGGCTTTACCCAGCAGGTCTGCATAAGAGTATGATTGGGTCATGGGCCTGGGTAGCAGGTGTTTGGAAGGGTCTACACTTGGTTATATCTAGCAGGGGGAGGTTCCCCCCCCCCCCCCCCCCCCCCCCCCCCCCCCCCCCCCCCCCGCCCCTTGGCATTGCTATAAAAAGTCCTTTTGAATAAAGTTTTGGGCTGGTGGGTTTTGACCTAGGCCCTCTCAAGGCTATCCTATGTTTCTGTCTTTCCTCTCATCACCTAGGTATCTCTTTTTATCTAAATATTTCCTACTTCTCCCTGCTCAAGAGTGCCCTGGTTGTAAAAGTGGGGGATGATCCCCCACATCTGGCACAACTGACCCCTTCTCAACTTGACATACAAAATACATCACTATTAAGCCACACCTTTGCTTACTTATTCATCTTCAAGATCTCACATAAAAAATATAAATAACTTTAAAAGTCCCAAAGTCTTTACAAATTCAAACACATTAGAATTTCAGTCCCTTAAAAAATATCCAATCTATTTTATAATCCAAGTTTTCTGTAAAACTCCAAAATCTTTTTTTTTTTTTAAGTTTAAAGTCTCTCAACTGTGGGCTCCTGTAAAATCAAAAATAAGCTAAGTACTTTATTGCTTCAAAGAGGGAAGAAGTAGGGCACAGTCACAGTCTGAACTGTGCAAAACCCAAATTCCCAACAGTGTAAACAACACAATGTCCAATGTCTGGGGCCCTCAGTATCTTTGCTCCTCTAAAGGACTTGGATCATTTTCCCGGCTCTGTCCTCTGCAACACACACAGCTTGTCTTCTAGGCTCCAAATGGCTTCGCTCCACAGCTATTGCTGTTCTTGGTGGTCATCTCCAAAATGCTGGGGTCTTCCACTGAAGCTAGGCTGCATTTTCACCAAGAGCTTCTCCCTAGGCTCTCCTCATGGTGCCAAGGTGCAAAGTCTCTGCAGGACCCTCCAACCCTGGGTCTTCAACTGCTACTGTGGCTGCACCTTCACCAATGGCCTCTCACAGTGCCGAGCCTCAGCTGTTCTCCATGACCCCTTCATGCCTTCAAAACCATTCAGTTGTCATTACAACCTTGGCCCCCTCTAAAACACTGCTTCTGTGTGCTCTCAAGGAAACACTCCCCAGAAGGTTTTACCTCAATGATACTGGTCTCTTAATCACTGATAATTTCTCAGCTCCAGGTGACCAGAACGGCATATTTTAGCCAAGCAAACGTTTTCACTTTAGTAGTTCTGGTATCTTGTTAATCACAGCTGATTCTTCAGCCCCAGCTCACGAGAACCACAAATTCTTAATTCCAATGGCCTGGTAGGGTCTTTGCTTCCTTCTGAAACTTCACAAGCCAGGCCTTCACCATCTGCACTGCTCTCAACATTCTTATCTCTCAAGCATCTACAGAAGAGTTCACTGCGCTCTCAAGACTCAAGGACATTTTTAGTCTAAAGTTCCAAAGTCCTCCCTCCCACAATCCTCCCCAAGACAACATGGTCAGGTCTGTCACAGCAATACCCCACCATCCAGGCACAAACTTGTCTTAGGGTTTCTATTGCTGTGCTCAAACACCATGACTATGGCGGTTTGAAAGAAAATGGCCCCCAAAGGGAGTGGCACTAAAATGGAAGATGTGGCCTTGTTGGAGAAGTGTGTCACTGTGGAGGTAAGCTTTGAGGTCTCATATATGCCAACATCTTCTGTCATAGAAGCCTATCCCTGAAAACATTAATCGTGGGCACACCTGACTAGCTCTATAAACCAGTTTAAATAAATAAAACTATTTTAATACATTTTATTTTTTTAAAAATATATATGGGTGTTTTGCCTGTATGTACGCTTGTCTGTGCACCATGTGCATTCCTGAAGTCCTTGGAGGCCGGAAGAGCTTGTAGCATCCCTTGGACCTGTAATTACAGACTGTTGTGAACTGCCATATGGGTGCTGGGAATCTAACCCTAGCAGCACGTGTTCCTACCAGCTAACTCATCTCGCCAGCCCCTACAAACAACTTAAAGCAAAAACAAAACAAATAACTTGATTAGTATGCATGTGAGTTATTTACACGACCTTTGTGCCTCAGAGCTCAGCTAGGCAGCAAACTACCAGCTGTGGACTACAGCAGACAGAGGTAAGCCACATGCTCAAATGCATGCTGAGGTGAGGCTCTAGTCTTCTACACCTGCTTAGTATGCATGTCACACGAGAGAGAGGATCCCGTGAACTCTTTCTCGGTGCTTCTCAACCTAACACAATTACAATCACAAATCAGTAATGTGCTGCTTAGCCGCCACCATCTCTGTCACTCTCCCCCAGGTGTGCCCGTAGCAGTCCAGCACCTGTTAGTCATTTATGCCTCCAGTTTTCGGGATGGAGGAAGAGGGCGAAAGGGACTTTGGAAGTCCCAACGGGATAACGAAGTTCTTTCCCATTGCAAAACGCTATCTTCACAGCTCAATGCTTTAAATTCCCTCTTTTTCGCCGTCCAGTCGGGGACTTGCTACCTCTGCAGCGGCTGCTCCCTGCCCCACGCGCCAGGTCAGAGCAAAAGTTGTAGCCGTGCCGCTGCGAAAAGATGGGCTGTCGATAGCCTTGGCCCACAAGCCGCCGCAGCACTCCCAGAGGCCAGCCCAGCCCAAACCCTGCCCTGCCCTGCCCTGGAGGCTGCCCGGCGACTTCCGGGGCCAAGTACCCTAGGCTAGCGCCACACCCCCCGCGGCGCGCGGCCTCCCGGAAGCCCTCCGGAGACACCTCGGGCCCCGCCCCTGCACAGGTCACCTCCCTCCACGCCCCTTTTTCTGGCCCGGCAGCCGGCAGGCAGAGAAGTGTCGTAAAGCCTGGCCCAGGAAACTTTACCCGGGGTAACAGGCGAGGCGCTTTACGGCGGCGGCGGCCGGGTGAGAGGCTCGGCGGCGGCGGCGGCGGCGGCGGCGGCGGCGGCGGCGGCGGCGGCGGCGGAGCGGCCGCAGCGGCAAAGGCGGCTGCGGCGGTGGCTGAGGGAGAGGAGCGGCGGCAACGGCGGCGGGGAGCGGCGCGGGGTGAGCCGCGAGGAGGGGCGGGTGGGAGGCGGTGACACGGCCGGCGGCGGGGCTCGGGCGGCCAGGGGACGGTGGCCGGCACGGCGGCGCGGCGGCGTGGGGGCGGCGCGGCGTTGGGGACACTCGGTGAGGGACGGTTTCTGCCTTTGTTCCCCCCCGCCTCGGCCGCCCCCGGCCCGCCAGTCCGCGCTGCCTGGCGCCGCTCGGCCGCCTCTCATGGCCTCCTCTCTCGGCTGTGTCGCTTCTAGGATGGCGGAGGTACCGCCTGGGCCTAGCAGCCTCCTCCCACCACCAGCGCCTGCGGCCCCAGCGGCGGCCGAGCCCCGCTGTCCGTTCCCGGCGGGGGCTGCCCTCGCTTGCTGCAGCGAGGACGAGGAGGACGACGAGGAGCACGAAGGCGGCTGCGGGAGCCCAGGGGGCGGCGAGGCGGCGACCCCGGCCAAGGCGCGTTCTTGCCTTCGCTGCCCGCAGCTGCCTCAGGAGCAGCAGCAGCAGCAGCAGCAGCAGCAGCAGCTCAACGGATTGATCGGCCCAGAACTGCGACACCTCCGGGCCGCGGCGACCCTCAAGAGTAAGGTTCTGAGTGCAGCGGAGGCGGCCGCCCCCGACGGGGCCCCCAAAGTGACTGCCACAAAAGGAGCCGGAGAACACCGGGAGGAGAGACCAACCCACTCGGTCCCCAACAATGCAAGAACTGCGCTCTCCGGCCGGCCAGAGGCGGCGGCGGCGGCAGCGGCAGCGGCGGCCAGCGACCCCGCGGCGGCGGCCAGCGACCCCGCGGCGGCTCGCAACGGACTGGTGGAGGGCAACGAGCCGGAGGAGGAGGAGGAGGAGGACGAGCAGGTGCGGCTGCTGTCTTCGTCCCTGACCGCCGGCTGCAGTATAAGGAGCTCCCTGGGCCGGGAGGCCGAGCCCGGGGAGGATCGGACGATACGATACGTCCGATATGAATCCGAGCTCCAAATGCCTGATATCATGAGACTGATCACCAAAGATCTGTCTGAACCCTACTCCATTTATACGTATAGATATTTTATCCACAACTGGCCACAGCTGTGTTTCTTGGTAAGTGGATGGCATGAGAACAGGGTGAGCCCAGCAGAGATCTTGGCCACTCAGGGCAGGGAGTGTGAGGGCCCAGTGTGTGGCAGTGGTTGTCTCTTTCATTTTCGTAGTAGTACCTTACAGATGTGACTGGCTAAAGTGTGTGCGGGCACATTCCTAGTTATTAAATGGAACTGTGTGGAAGGTAAGAGCTCATGATCTGGGTTAACTTGTTACTGTTGTAACAGCAGCAAGCCTGCGCAAAGCGTGTTTCACCTGGGGTGTGGGGGGAGGAGGTGTCTTACGTCCTGTTTACATTAGCTTCTAATCATGGTTAGTCTTCATTATTACCCTCCCTCATCCTCAGAGCATTTTGTAGTGATTTAATTGGAACATGGTGCTGTTCACATACAGGCCTTTGTAATAACTCAGCTACAGCCATAGTCAGGGAAGAATATATGCAGTAAACATGGTTGCCAGTAAACTTGCTGTGGCCACTTTGGAGAATGAAATCTCAGAGCCGTGTTCACTGATTATGGATGTTGTTCCCTTCGGTAGGACAAGAGTTGTAGCCAGCCTGCTTTCAGGTGTGCCATTGCAGAATGTGTCCCTAACACCTTTGGTGCCTGAAAGGCCCCTGAAACTTGGAACAGAAAGTCCTTTCGCGGGATGCAGGATTTAGTGTGAGAAACTACTTAAAAACTGGTACCATTGGTTTGTACGGGTATAGTGGACAGAAGTTTTTTTTTTTTTTCTACCTATATAAAAGCCAAACAGATTGGTCTATTGGATAAGATGAATAACCATTTTAAGTTTACATTCCCAGCACCAGTAATCTCTCAACAGTAACATTGACCCACTTTCTGTCCATGTGAAATCCTTAACTGAGACATTGTTAGACTTGAGGTGTAAGCTGTATGTCATGAGCACAGCACATACTTTGAAGAGAGTAAAGCTCCTCCTGTTCTTGTGTTAACCCCGACTTAGTTGCACTCAGTGTTCCTTGCAGTATGTTTTGACAAGACATCAAAAGTCTTGTGGTTGCTTCCACAGCGTGGTGGTAATCCAGAAATACTATTAGATATTGTAGATATTGATAGTTTTGCTAGCTTTCATGTTAATTATGCTTGAACTTTATTTTAGACCATTTGTTTAAACTTTAGGTACTATTTTGTATTCCAGAAAACGTGTTTGTTTTTTTTTTTTCTCTTAAGGAGTCTTAGCATTGTATTAAAATAGTTCTGCTGGACTTGGTGGCTCATGCCTTTAATCCCAGCAATTGGGAGGCAGAAGCAGGAGGATCTCTGAGTTCAAGGCCAGCTTGGTCTACACAGCAAGTTCCAGGACAGCCAGGACTGTGTAGAGAGACCCTATCTCAAAAAACAAAGACAAAAGTTCTAAGACATATTAGTAGCAGTGAATATGGGACAGTACTTACAACACTATTATAAATGTCATTAAATGCAATTCCTTAGAATTGTGTATTGATTTAATTGTAAGTTAATCCACAGAGTGTATAATGGAGTCCCATTTGAAACTGAAATGGAGCTGGGGATGTGGTTCAGTGGTAGTGGGCTTGAGTCGTGTTTTCTCTAGACCTCAGTTTTTCTGGCATTTTATACTATGGTAAAACTTCAGGCTTTTATGTACACCCCTCTTAATTGACCAGTTGAATTGTACTTTAGCCTTTACTAGCCAAAGTTTAACATTAAGTTATGAATATCTAGAAGTTGAAATGTATACAAGTGGCTGGCCTCTAAGGTTTCTCATGGAATATGAATCTGGAGATAGCAAACAATAAAACTAGTTACACAACAGAGGCAGTTTACAAATAGATCTTTTATATGGTTTTCAAATTGAATTTCCCATAAGAACTAATTTTTATAAACAATATCTTTCAAATTATGTCAGAAAGGACAACCTTAGAGATAATCTAGACCCACCTCCTTTTCTTTTTTTAAAGGGAATAAAAAATCATGGTGATGTATAATGTTTAAATCTTGAGCTGTTTAGGAGCAGAGAGGTCTTTACCTCTCTGATCTCCTGGCCTCTCATGATGGCAAGTAAGATGAGGAACCTTATTATTATGGCACATAATTGTCGTCACCAAGGGGCAGTTGTCATTTTAAGCATCAATCTTGGGATTAGAACCTCCAAAGTGTCCCTAGGTTCCAGGGAGAACGTGTAGTAGACCAAAATGGATATGTGAGGTTGAACCTTAAAATTGCCTATATTTGTTTGACTCATAAAACAAGGTTTTAAAGATTCTTCCTAATATTTGTAACACTTTGAAAAATAGAAGCTAGTACAAATGAGTCACTGTCAGTTACCATAAACTTTACCCCTTTATGGTTCACAGTATTTTCAGTTTCAGTGTTTTCAGAAGTTCTTAAATTTATGACTAGCTATGCAATGTAGTATTTCCATTTATTTGCTCTAAATTTAACTTTCTTGTGTCCTCCAGTGTTCTCTTTGTAATGTTCTGGAATTCGGGAATCTGTATTTTGCACATACACATTTTTCATAGTTGTATAGACTTGACAGGCTTTTAAAAAGCCTTGAGAAGTTGAACAGATTTACCACTTCCTATACTTCAGAAACACATTTAATAATATGCTTCAAAAGTGTGTGCAGCAGCTTTTGTTTGGAAAAAAAAAACAACAAGTAATTTAGTGATTGTTACAAATGTTGATAAGCAATTTATTAGGATTGCGGTATTGATTTTTATAATGAGCAAGTTATATATCCATATATCAGATTTTTGTTTTTAGATGGTGTGTACAACTTGATTTATGCTTCTCTACATTTTTTAATTAGGGAAACAATGTAGTAGTCTCAAGAATAAACTAACATAATATTTTGTTTGCTTTTTACTTACATGGACAGAAAACAAGTATTTGTTTGACATCCCAGTGCAATTTGAAAGTATTGTCTAGTTATATTTAGTGGCTTTAATTTTTCTTATTGAATGGCTTTATTAACTGTAGGATATTGCTGTCCTATGGTTTTATGTAAGATTTACATGTATTTCCATTTCACATGAGCCTAGCTTACTAGGTCAGGGCAAATTTTTTTTCTGGCTGTTACAAGTATATGATTTGTTCTTTGATAATTATGTATATGTGTACACATGTGCATATATATACATATATATTAAACACACATACATATGCATATATATATATTACTATATATATGTATACTGACAATCCAAATCAGAAAATGCTATTAGTTGGGCCGGGCATGTAGCTCAGTGATAGAATACATGCATGTTACTGGGTTCAGTCCTCAGCACTAAAAAGGTTGTGAAAGTTGTTCATTTAGATGACTTTTATCTCTGTTTCAGGTCTTAATACAAAAAGAAATTAAATTGATTTGTTGGGCATTAAATTGAATGAGAAAACAAAATGGAAATAGTAATTTTAAGGTTTTGTTGACCCAGAAGAATTACGGAATATGTGATACAATGGGAATAAACTATTATTAGTTATTGACTTTAATATTCCCTTCAAGGATTTTCTAAATGAAGTAAAATTATGTTGGTTAGAGATTTCTCCAGAGTTTATTGAAAAGGGAATTTTAGGAAATTTATTAAATAATTGACCACAAAATGTTTGTAACAAATTCAAGTTAAAATAGATATTAAGTGTATGTTAGATTTTGCTTACTAATCTTTTGACCAGTTCCTGCTGTTGTTGAAATAGTTGTTTCTGGAGAACTAGTTTGTAAAACAGAAATATTACTTGCTGAGATATTGTCCTATTTACATTTCTCAGTATATACTATTAGAACTTTTTAGCAATTTTGAAGTACTTGGTAAATATTTGCATTGATAACACTGGAATATCAAAATGAGTTATCAGCATTACTTAGCATTTAGCATTTAACACTGATAACCTGATTTTATTAAAATATAAACAAGTCATAGTATTCTAATTACACTAATATAAAGTGGAATTTAAGATATTTATATGTATATATCTTAAAATACCACATATACATTATATATATACATATACACACACACACACACACATACACACACACACACACACACACACACACACACACACACACACACACATATATATATTTATATTTTGGAGACAGGATTTTGCTGTGTAGACCAAGCTGGCCTTGAACTTAGATCCTTCTGACTCAGATCCTTCCATCTTAGCCTACTGAGTGCAGGCTATTGAATTTCTGGGAGCTTTATGATAATGACTCATACTGTCCGGAATATCCTGAAAACGAGACTCTCATGTATTAGTCTTTGTAGTGCTAAAGTGCCTTTTGAGTGTGATCTAAGTAATACCTTCTAAACAGTGCCTTTTTTGAAAAAAAAACTACAGGTATTTTTTCTTGATCAAAGTTAACTACCAGGTGTAATTTTCAGTTATGTTTTATATTTATCCTTCATTAAATCTTTATTATAAAAACTTGTAATACTCTGCTGATGGAAAAATTGTACAATATTTTATTGTATTCTAATAAGTAGATGTTTCTTTAAAATAATTTGTTCACTCCCTCTTCCCAAATGTAAACAGGTCTTTATTGCAAACTATATTAATTGTAAGCACTGGATAGTAGTCAGTAAAAGTCATTAAGTGTTTACCTTGTAGAAATCTTGTCTCCCTCTCCCTTAGGACTTTAATAAGCATTTAAAAAAAGTCATGATTTGAAGAAAGTTTGAGTTTTAGAAACAAGAATATTTGAAGAGTTTTGAGATTCAGATTTCTGAAACTTTCTGTGATTGCTGTTTTGCTCTGGAGTTCTACTGATTTCTTCTCTCAAAAATGCTGACCAGGGGTCAGTTGCTGTTTTCCCTTGATAATTTTGCAGTACCTGATGGCATTGTATCCTTCATAACTGTTTGTTTATTTTCAAGGCCATGGTAGGGGAGGAGTGTGTAGGTGCCATCGTTTGCAAGTTGGATATGCACAAAAAGATGTTCCGCAGAGGTTATATAGCCATGTTAGCCGTGGATTCCAAATACAGGAGAAATGGCATTGGTAAGGAAAACGTTATTTCACAAAGGATGAATAAATTATTTTCATTTTTTTGTTTGGAATTGTGTGTCTGTATGTACACATGGTTACAGATGTCTGAGGACAGCTTTGGGGAGTCAGTTCTCCTTTCACATGGGTTCTGGGGATTGAATGAGATTATCAGGCTCTATGGCCAAGAGCTTTTACTTGCTTGGCCATATCACTGTCCTTAAGATTGTTTTTTTTTTTCAACATTCTTAAAATAGGTTTTATAATTAACGTTTTTGAGAGATTATCCTTTTTTTTTTTTTTTTTTTTTTTTTTTTTTTGGTTTTTCGAGACAGGGTTTCTTTGTGTAGCTTTGCGCCTTTCCTGGAACTCACTCTGTAGCCCAGGCTGGCCTCGAACTCACAGAGATCCACCTGGCTCTGCCTCCCGAGTGCTGGGATTAAAGGTGTGCGCCACCACCGCCCGGCGAGAGATTATCTTTTTAACAAGTAGATGATGATCAGTTTTTGTCTTGAGAGTTTTTAAAAAATTGATCCAGAATGCTTTGTATTATACTAAGTACTGGAGAAAGTATTCTTGTTTTTTTTATAGAGTTATGAGAGCATTTTATACCAGGTACTATTTTCAAGTTCAGTGGACATTAATCAAGCTAAAATTATGGAGTAATTGTTATCATTACATAATGCTAATTATCAAACCTGTTGTAATTTGAGAGTCCAAAAGAAGGTAATTATTATTCTGAGATGCATGTTCCTAGTCTTCTTTTAAAGTTGCATTCCTTAGTTTTTTTAAATTTGTGTGCGTGTGTGTGTGAGACAGAGACAGAGATACAGTGCATGTGTAGAGGTGAGAGAACAATTTTGGGGAGTCTCTTTTCTCCTATCATGTGCGTCCCAGGGATCTTATCTCCTGCGGAGCCATCTCTGGGTCAACGTGTGGTTTTAACTGTCACCAGAATCACCTGGATGGTCTAAAAGCAGATGGTTAGACCCTCCTTGAGAATCTCATTCAGCTGGTTGGGCTCAAGCTTTCCCTGTTGACTGTTTTGTAAACCTAGTTAGAACTACTGTCCTAGTGTCCAGTACCTGCTGGTTCTTTTTTCATAGTGGATGATCAGATGGAGAAGTGCTTGTTGGGATTTGTAAAATCCTAGGATGTTTTTAAATCCTAAAGTTTTTAAAGGATGTTTCAGTATTCATGAAATAATATTTGATATGCTTTTAGTACTGTTAGCAGTTTTGTTACTTGTAGCTTTAAAGGATTATGGATACTACTGCCTAATACTCATATTTAATACTTTCAAAGTTAGGATCATGTCATGAGAAATCCTTATAAATATGTTAGGAGTTTATTTATTGATTTGACAATGGGTTTAAACCTGTGCTTCTCCCAGCTGACTTCTGGTTTATTTTTCATTTAGAGATGATCACTGTATCTATATTCAACCTAATATTGACATTTCTGTGCATTCTGATTATCATAATTTAGATTCTTTAAGAAACTTATACTTTCCCTTCATTAATACTCAGATCTATATTCTAGGTACTAACTTGGTAAAGAAAGCTATATATGCCATGGTTGAAGGAGACTGTGATGAGGTGAGTCTTTCAAGTGTTTAATCCTCTTGTCCTGGGTAGGGTTCTACTGGGTAGATTTTTACAGTATCCTATAGTAATAGTACTGTAAGTGCATTGCAGATCTTCAACACAAATGCAGATTGTAGAGGAAATGTTATTTTGTTTAGAAATAATTGTAGAGTAAATTTTAAGATAACGAAGTTGAATTTCTTCAGAATGTAGATTGAAATCTAAACATTCAGTAAATACTTAACATTCAAAAACTTTGTTATCAGCTGAGTCATTTAAGTGGTGTTGTTTCTTTTTTGCTTACCTTTTGTCCTGTTGTTTAGCTTGCTTTCTTTCTTTCTTTATTTTTTTTTTTTAAAAAAAAAAAAACACAGGAAAACTCTCAACCTGTATGGAGGACATTTCACGCTAGGAAAATGTCTCTAAGTATTAAGTAATGAATGACTGATTTGCATATTAACGTAAGAGCACATCTTCTCTCCTGCTTGTCTGTAAGGCCTTTTGCCACCTGTACTTTCTTTTGTACTATAGCACTATGCTTTACATATGCTTAGTAAATATTGGTGATAACTGGGGATGTTAACATTGTACAGTAATATAGGTGGGAACAGTTTTAACTAGAGAATGGATGCCTTTTATAGCAGTGATGACTAAGAAATAAAGTTATTGTACTTTATGAACAACACAAATAAATGACAGTTATTCTTGGAAAAAAGTCACTTGTTTGGTCTTGTGGGACAGAGTCTCACTATGTAGCCCTGGCTGGCCTGGCACTCACTGGTGCTGGCCTCAACTTCTCAAATGCTGGGATTGGAGGTGTGCACCATTATGCTCAGCACCTGTCTTTACTGTGGGGACGTAGATGTGTCTTAGCAAAGTTGCCAGGTACACGACATTAGGTGATTCCTTTGTTTGGACCTTAATAAATACTTTGACTTTTTAAAGCCCAGGGTTTTTGTTTTGTTTTGATGTGAGACAAGGTCTCTATCTCAGGCTGGCCTAGAGTTGACTAGGTAGTTCAGGCTTCCCTTAAATTGGCTGTTCTCCTGCCATAGTCTCCAGAGTACCAGAGTTACAGAAATGTGCCCTGCTAAATAAAGTTAAGTGTTTGGTATAAAATTTCTAGTAATTTAAAATAAGAGTCTCTGTGTGTTTTGACAGAATTCCTCCTACTGTCCTGTTCCTCAACTATGTCCTTACTACTGAAAGCTGATTATCTGCCTTCATATTTTCTAAGCATATTTTCATGCAGATGTAATAACTTTATAGGCTTTACAAAAGTTGCTAGCTGTTTGGAGAAATCTTTGAGTTGATAGACGGTATTTTGATTTCCTGGTACTGAGAATTATTTCTTGTGAACAGGAATGCTTAGGGCCAGGGACTACTTTATTTCTGGGGTTAAGTCTCTCATGAGTTATATTAGTCATTGCCTATAAGGCAAGATGTGTACTTACTAAGTATTGGACTAATTACTAGCCTTTCATCAAAGCTTCTAAGATAGTATATGGAGATTTTGAAAAAATGTGGTAGTATATGGCTACATCTTAATTTTATTATATATTTTAAAATGAAATACTGCTATTTATGTATGTATTTATTTAGTGTGTGTGTGTGGGGGGGCATGTAGAGGCCAGAGCTTGAAATTGATTGTCTTCTTTAATTACTTTCCACCTTAGTTTTTGAGATAGGGTTTCATTGAACCTACACCTCACCAGTTCAGCTGGGCTTGGTAGCACTTTATTCTAATGAATAAAGCTGTCTCACTGCCCCATACTGTAAGTGTCTTGAGTGAATGGTTTGGCTTAGAAAACTTGGTATGAGACACCTTGATTTCTTATCCATCTTCTGTGACTTAGCAGTTGTATAATTGAGGGCAAATCATTTTACTTTGCCTACTCTGTCATTTTGAGTGAAGTTATGTTAATAATGCTTTTAACTTCTGTTGTGAAGAACAGTAGTTACTTGTTCATTCATCAGATATCTAGTCAAGGTCTGTAGGGAGCCAAATAACAGTGGGTACAGCCTGCTGTCCATGAACTTCAGCCTACAGTGTTAAAGGGTATTGTCTAAACTGTGCCAGTTTGGCTTATCTTCATAATGGTTTATTGGTGGAGAATCAGTGGAGCATCACTGTAATTGTATTTCTCTCGTTAAAGAGAATCAAACACATTAAGCTTCTTTAAAAAAGTGTGTGTGTCTGTGTGTCTGTCTGCCAGCTAGTGTGTAGGTGTTCAAGAAGGTCAGAAGAGTGAGTCCCTTACAATAGCTCACAGGTGTGAGCTGTCTGATACATACGTGCTGGGAACTGAATTGGGTTCCTCTGCAAGAGCAGTACATGCACTTAACCACTGAGCCATCTCTCTTATTGTTTCTTTAGGACCAAAAAATTCCAGAATTATCTTTTTTTTTTTTTTTACTTTTTGGGCTCTTTACTCTTGGGGGGACCCGCCACCCAGCTCCCAAAGAAATCACATACACAGAGGCTTGTTATTACTTGTAAATGCCCAGCCTTAGCTTGGCTTATGTCTAGCCAGCTCTCAAGTTAGCCTGTCTGCCTTTTGCCTCTCTCTCTATTTCTGTCAACCTTTCATTACTTCTTACTCTGTGGCTGGCCCTTTGTGTCCTCCTCTTCTCGCTTGCTCCTTCCTTCCTTCTTTTCTCTCCTATAGATTCTCTTTCCTGCCAGCCCTGCCTATCCTTTCTCCTGCCTCACTATTGGCTGTGCAGTTCTTTATTAGACCAATCAGGTATTTTAGACAGGCATAGTAACACAGCTTCACAGAGTTAAACAAATGCAACATAAAAGAATGCAACATGTCTTTGCATCATTAAACAAATGTTCCACAGCATAAACAAATGTAACACGTCTTAAAATATTATTGTACAACAATTATCTTTTGGCTTCTTTTGTCATACTTCTATGTACAGTAAAAGAGCTTTGTAGTAAATTTCCATTATAAACCAAAAAAATAAGGTGCCAGGTGACCGTGGCGCATGCCTTTAATCCCAGCACTTGGGAGGCAGAGCCAGGCAGATCTCTTGAGTTCGAGGCCAGCCTGGTCTACAGAGTGAGATCCAGGAGAGGCACCAAAACGACACAGAGAAACCCTGTCTCAAAAAAGCAAAAAAAATAAAAGAATAAAAAATAAAATGTTTATAAGAGTTGAAGTGATAAAAATGTTGAAAAATAGTTAACTTTTTTTTAATTTTTGCTACTGTTATGAATTACAATGTAAATATTTTTGGAGATAGAAGTTTGTCAAAGGGTCATGACCCACAGGTTGAGAACCAGTGATAGAGATAGCCATGTCTATTTATTAAGGTTGCTGTCTAAATATAGCTATCCTTCTAAAAATTTCCACTTTTTATTACAGTGAAATGAGTTAATAATTTTGCATCATGGCAACATTAGTTTTTTTCACATTAAATTGCTTTATTTAACACTTAGTTGTAATTACATGTTGACCTAATAACAGAATTTCCAAGAATTTCCCAAGAGAATTATTCAGATCTGAAAACTTGTACTCAGGTGTTCTAGTATAGCATTCAATGTCAAACTTGAATTTTTGTTTGATCATGGCAGTTTTTCATTATGTACCTTTGGCTAGCTCAATGGTCATAGAGATCTGCCTCTGCTAGGATTGAAGGTGTGTATCCAACTTGTGCATGGGCTATGTGTTTTAGAATAGCTGTAAATTTGGCCCAACATGTTTGTAAGTGATATCATATTACGTTGTTAAAAGCTTGGGCACCTATAGAAGGTGAAGTAGATCATAGTTGGTTTTAGAGACTGACAGTTTGATGTTGAACATGAAGAGTTGGATGAGGGAGACTTAGAGGCAAACTGGGGATGTACATGGAAGTCATATTGATAGGCCTTTAAGCCTCTTCAGATAATTTTAGATCATTAAGTTTATTTTAAGGACAAAGAGTCAGTAAGTTATTTTAGTTAAGAAATTAATGAGAGGATTGCATGTAGAAAATGGGAGACTTCTTGGTCTGGTGGCAGTTTATGGTGCTGTCAGTGTGGGATAAAAATAAGAGGACCACTTTGAGAGAGAATTTCAGAGGGAGAGTTGACAGTACTCAGTGCTTACATGGGTATAGGAGAGTGGTGAGAAAAGAGTTTAAGGCTGAGGAACTGGATGGTGAGATAGAGAGCCTCTTCACCATGGTGCAGAATTGTGCAGGTCCTGAGTGGTTTTGGACATAGCAAACTGAGGTGCTATCTGTTCTGTCTCTTGAATTCTTGTTGAAGATGGAACAGGAAGAGACTCATATCTTTATAGATGCTTTACTGTGTCTTGTGTTTAGTTGTACTTTTGCCAATTTCCCCTCACTCTAAGTGCCCAACCTTTGAACTGTGGTTCGCTGTGTTGCTAATTCTCAGCGACACAGGTGAGAATAAATACAAAAGGTAAATAGAGTAACATACATAAAAGCTGGGAAGGCAGAGAGTGTTTAGCTAGAGGGAAGTAGAAATAAGAGCCCATAGTTTCAAAAATATCAGCCCTATGGTGTCAGGACCACCAGTTCAGTGATAATTCTAAAAGACTTCAAATGGAACCTAATACTCTGTGGTCCTCTGTTAAGTTTTGATCTGAGTAATATTTAGACCACTGATTCTCAGTGACATCAATCTCACCTTGTCATTTGTTTAAAATGCAAATTCTTGGGCCCTCTTCTAAGTCTCTTTGTGTGTGAGTATATGTGTATGGCATATATACATGCATGCGAGTTGGAGGTCTAAAATCAACAAGGGATCTTCTTCATTTGTTTGCCTTATTTCTCCCAACCTTAGTTTTTTAATTATTACTGTGTGTATATAGTTGTGGTGTGTGAGTGCATACGTCATGGCATATGTGGACATCAGATAACTCAGTAACAGAGTCGGTTCTGTTCTTACACCATTGTGTGAGCGTCCCACTGTCAAGCTCAGGTTGCCAGACTTGCTCTGCAAACACATCACCTGCTTAACCATCACCAGCCCTCCTTAGTTTTGACACAGGGTCTCTCCATCTAACTTGTAGCTTGCTGATTTGTCCAGACTGGCCAGTGATTTAGAGATGTGCTTGTCTCCTCAACCTCGCATCTTACTGCCTCAGCCTTCAGCTATCTTATTCTAACCATCCCTCCAGGTGACTGATGGACCCTAATGTTTAAAGTCCTTGGTTTAGGTTCAGTAAACTTTTTCTGCAAAAGGCCAGATACTAAATATTTTAAGTTTTACAAACCATGGGTCTTCGTGACAGCTGTTTAGCTCTGTTCTGTGTCAAGAAAGGAGCCATAGGCATGTGCACAAATGGATATAGCCATGTTCTCTTTTTTCTTTCTCTCTCCCTCTTTTTCTCTCTTCCCTCTCTCTTTTCTTTTGGATGTTTTGCTGAAGATTGAATCCCAAGCCTCATACATGCTAGACAAGTACTCTGCCATTGAGCTTTATCCCCAGCCCCCCAGTTATCCCCAGGAAAATTTTGTCTATGGAAACTGACATCTTTAGGATATTTGGCTCAATTCTTGTATTGTTTGCAGACTGGTCTAGACTTTAGACCAGCGGTTCTCAACCAGTGGCTTGTGACCTTTTTGGGCAGGGGGATGTCAGATCTTTCACAGGGGTCACCAAAGACCATGTGCTTAATATATGTTTATGACTCATAACAGTAGCAAAATTATAGTTACGAAGTAATAATGGGAATAATTTTATGGTTGGGGGTCACCACAACATGAAGAACTGTATTAAGGGTTCACTGCATTAGGAAGGTTGAGAAACCACTGCTCTAGCCAATATGGTAGTTGTTACCAGGATAAACAGTGACAGGTTAATACAAATAGGAGTTAGAGGTCAGACTAAATAATTTCAAGTACTGACTTTTGATTGTTGATTTTTCTTCTTTTTCTTTATATATATCACTTTAATTTTCGCCACAGGAAAATAGTTCATCTTTGTTTTTTTTTATAAACATGTAGTCAAGTCCTAAAAGTTGAAACATCACAAAAACCAGGAGAAAAGTTCTCAATGATTCTACCCGTCTTAACTCAAAAATAATTAGTATTTTGATGATTTTTTTCTGTACACCAGTATTGTTTTATCATTTTTTAACAAACCAATGTAATTTTAAAAATATTTAGTTATATACTTTGTCAATTTTTAATTATAAAATTATAACTTAAGTTTTTTTTTTCCTTTTTTGAAGGTTGTTTTGGAAACAGAAATAACGAATAAGTCTGCTTTGAAACTTTATGAAAACCTTGGTTTTGTTCGAGATAAGAGGCTGTTCAGATACTATTTAAACGGAGTTGACGCACTGCGACTTAAACTGTGGCTGCGCTGAGAGACTGCCAGCACGGAATGGCTCCCCATGGAAGCGACTTGTGCATGCAATGCAATTTGTGCAGAATTGCTTTGCAGGTGGATTTAGTAATTCCCATGCAGCTGTATCTGTCAGTGTCCATTGAGTGTCGCACAATATTTGTTGCACTTTGGCATGGCGCATTTGTTCTGAATTAAATGAGATTGTTTTAAACTTCAAGGGTTCTTTTGGTACCAACAGGATGTGCCAGTTACTAGCCAAGACTTGTTCATTTGCAAAGTTTCCAGACAGTGCTATTTACATAGTGATCATTTTATCACAGAACAAGTAAGTGGGATGTGATTTTGTTCCTTAAAGACGCCAATGTAGTAAAAGTCTCTTAAGTATACTAACATTTCACACAAAACCTGCCATAGTTTTCTGAAGAGGGTGAGGGAAAAGCTTCAATTTAGGTTTTATTTTTTCAATATTAAATTTTCCATTCTTGAATATTATTGGTACCTCAGTAATTAGTGGATTAAAAGTGTGGGGTGGGATTTGTCTTACAATGAGTAAAGATGACAATTCAATTGCGTCTGCCAGTGCCTGTGTAGATAAGTATTCCTGTCTTCATCTCTAGTTTTTGAATGCATGCTGTCTTTTCTTTTTCTTTAATGCCTTTGCAAGCAAACTTGTTTTTATTTAAATTCTAAATTTGATAATAAATTATTTCAGATTTTTATAATTTGGACAGTTTTTCCAGGTGAGTGACAGTGGTTTGTTGTAGAAGTCCCTTTTTTCCCTTACAGTAAGAAGTTGAATCTACTTGGGAAATGGAAATGGCGTCAAGGGATGGAGCTGGAAATTGCTGGGTTTTGGATGCACTTTTTTTGTTTTTGTTTTTTGAGAACGGGGAATTTTTGGAAAGGAATAGAAAATTAATGTAAATTGGTATGATTTTATTTAATCAAAATGATTGCTAAGCTGTGAAGAACAGCTTCTATAAAGTAGCTGGGTTTTCTTTTTCTTTTTTTTTGTTTTTTTTTTTTACTTGATTTGAATTCACATTGCTTCCATTTTTGAAAATATTTCATTTATGGTTCTTTGTCTTAGAAATAAATTTCAAAGAGCATTGTATCCGTTTTAAGCTGCATTTATTTTCTTTACACTCGAGCAGATTCTTGGGGGACCTTTGCTTTGTTCCTCCAGAAAAAGGGGAGGGATGAAAATTTTTTTTAATGAGTTCTTTGGGTTTTCTGAGCAGCCAAGGTGTTTATTAGCTACAGTGTATTTTGGCTAATCAGTGTAATGTTCATAAATTTTAGCTAATTGTTTTGAGTTGAGTCCGTAAACCTGTGATGGGTAATTTATTTAACTAGAAAACCTAAGCACTCATAAGGAAAAAGATTCATTCTCTGAAAAATGTTTTATAGGAGTCTGGCATTCATGTTGTTATTTTCATTTGACTATACTTTTCTTCTGCTCTAGTACTTGGTTTAAATTTTATTTTATGGCTGTAATTACTGTATTTTTTAAAACCCTACCTCCATTAACAGTTGGTAAAAGCCCCTTTTCAGGAAAGTTTGTTGCTTTTTTTTTTTTTTTTTTTTTTTTTTTAAAGGAAAGCTGCTCTTTGCTCAGTATAATATTTTGAAAGTGAACATGGTAACAAGTACTTTTAAAATAAAGATGCACACTTTATATTTGAAAATAAAAATTCCTGCTGGTGGGATCATTTATAGTTCCTTATTTTTAAGAAAATGTATCTTTCCATTTTATATTGCTCTTTAAAGTTCAATGCAGAATACTGGTAATATTAAAAATGTGATGGCCACATCGTACTCAGCTTTTCTGCTGACCATTTTGAGTCTGTTTTGGTCAAACTTCATTTGGGCTCCAGCATTTAGAAGAATGCCAGTTATCATGATGCTTCTGTTTCATTTTCAGTGTGAAGGAAAGTAGCTAAACAGTGTACTTGACATCATCAAATTTTGTTTTGATTTGCTGGTACATAAGTAGTCAATTGTTGATGAACATACATTTTCTTGACTCACTCTAATGGGTATAGTTGTAAAGTAGATACATGCTAGATTTATCAATTCAAAAGTTTTGTTCTTCCTAGGTAGTCAATGAGACTGTCACGACTCCCCTTAACTTGAGAATTGCTGAATTAACTGAACTGATTGTCTGATGATTTGTAAACATGACCTGAACTATGTGACTAAAATATCAGATCATTACAATACTGCTCAATGGATGGATACATGATGAATATACTTTGATATTTTTAATTAATTGACCAATTTTTTTTTTTTTTACCTAAAATTTTAACCTCTAGCTTGATAACCTGGTTACAAAATTAAAGCTTTCCAAGTTGAAATAGCTTCAAACATTAATTTGATATTAGGCTTTCATTTTTCTTATATCAACTTAAAGTAATTCCATTTATAATTGACAGTGAGTTCACTTGGCTAAAACTGAGCAAAATTGGTGCAACTTTCTTTAGTGGGGTGCTGCCTCTTTAAGACTGACTGTACTATCCACTGACACTGGTTTGGCAGTTGATACTGCTGAACATTAAACACATGCTACCATGAAGCTGTATATGTTAGTATTGAAGAAAGCTAACGGTATGCTACCAGTCTTGATGTGTGAGCTGATTATAATTTCCCTTACATTGGGTTGAAACTACTTAACTCTGGAATAATCAAAGTCCACAAATCATAACATTAGTACTTGATGTTGAAGCCAGCACAATAAGAAGAAAAAATTAGTATTAAAAGTTGATTTTTAAGGTTTCTTTGCCTCTCTTCTCCAAATTACCCTCTACACACAAGAGACAAATCTGTGTGAAGGAGTTTAACTCATATTTCAACCCTTCCCATACCCTGTGAGACAAGTCTGTGTAAAGGAGTTTTAACTTATATTTCAACTCTTCCCATGCCCTGTATTGTGATATTGGCTGGCATGTATAAGACTGGATGTGTATATTTATTATGGTGTCTAAAAATGATGAGGTTCATCACTTTCCAGGAACATCGAGGAAATCAGATTGGTAGTACACCAGTTACTTTTCAGTACACCTCGACATCACTAGGATGAGTGCTATAATGTCCTAGGGCTTTCAGGTTTGTAAAAACATAACCATAAGTTATACTGACGTCACATATGAGTTGAGTATCTATGAAATATCACGTGTATCTCAAAAATATTGGACTGCTGTTTAATGACTGGGGTATTGCTGCATAGTTTTCTCCTATTGACCCCTATCCTTTTGGAGAGAGATTTAATGGGATTTGAAATGTGCAAGCTGTGTGAATAACATGCAGTCAAATAAAGTATGGTTAAGTTGTGTTTGCATTTTTCTTTAAGATACAGCTGTGTGCATTCTATACTTCGGTTTCAGATAATCAAAAAGCAACCTGTTCTATTTCTCTCTGCCCTCCATCAAGAGTAACTTGGAAGGAATGATACAGTTGTTATCTTCCTACGTTATGTTCTGACAAAGTAAATTTGAAAATAAAATTACAAACTTGATTGCTAAATGTACTCTAGAGTTAGTCAACTGAGATAGCAGTACAAGGGAGAGCATTTTTAAACACTCATTAACTGAAGGAGTTATTGTCCTTGTTCCTAGCAACTTACTCTTATGACAGTTTTTATTTTTACTGTTTGTTCAGTACTTCCTTGTGTAAGTATTTTTCCTCTTGCTAAACAGTGAAGTAGAGCAGGATCTAGTGGGCTTTTTGGCCCATTCTTGTGAGGACCTTAAATTGGTAGTTGTGTATGCTTTTATATTTGAAGTACTGAATATCATTTGAAGGATGAGATGATATGTTTTAATTATGACTGCTAAGTTTTATCACCGTTGCTGAATATTTTGTCTTTGTAACAGTGTGAAGTGTCTGATGGAGTTCATATTGTACTTGAATCTGAATGCTTCATAAACTCAGTGTAAATGAGGACCAGAAATGTGAGACCGTTGGTGTCCAGTCCTTGTTTGTTTTTTTATAAGTAACTTACAGGGTTTAAAAATCAATCTTAGCATATAGCACAGTCGTGCTTCCTTCGGATGAGCTGTCAGGTTGTGCTGTTTACAATAATGGAAATGCTCTTTGCACTCAGTCTACTACTGAGCTGAAGTATCGCAAGGACAGGGAACTTAATTTGTAATTTTACTTATTTGAAATTATCCATTGGCGCCGTATGGATAGCAGAACTTTAGACAGCATGTGCCTGAGGAAAGCTTATTGAAATGTGAAATTAATGGATGACTTAAGATTGCCTGTGAACAAAAGCAAAAACACGAAACTGCTTGTGTGTTGACACTTTGCTGAGTTGTGTTCCTGCATCATGTGCCCCCCCCCCCCCCCCCCCCGTGAATCACCCTCTGAGAAGACAGTTCTTACATCTTACTGCTGTTGCAAGTGCTTGGAATTGCAGAGACTATAGACTCAAGTGCTAGAAACTGGTTTCTGAGACTTCACACGTTTTAGCTTTAAAACCTGTAGCATTAGGCCCAACAATTTATTTTAGATTAATTTGAAATAATTACCCTTCTAAATCAAATGAGTGGTCAAATGAGTGTGGAGGTATGTCATATTTATACATTTTTAAAGCTGATGAGGCTAAAGGCAAATGTTCTTAATTCTAACGACTTACTTGGATCTGTTTTCCTGGAGTATCACTTCATCTTTGCTGGTCATTTGGTCAGCTTTACTTCCTTAAAAGACAGCAGTGGGGATGCCAGCACAGAAGAGTTCTGGGTTGGTACAGCCTTTGATGAGCTCTCAGCCTGTTGTGTTGATAGCACACAGCTTGTATAATTTCCATGTGACAAAAATAGAAGCACCAAGATGTATTTTCTGCTACCTTAAAAATTGATACAGTATAGGGGTTATGGTGAAATAATTAATAGTATATTTAAAGTTTGCTTTTTGATTTTGCTTTTGTTTTTCAAGACAGGGTTTCTCTGTGTAGTTCTGGCTGTCCTGGAACTTGCTCTGTAGACTATGCTGGCCTTGAAATCAGAGATCTGCCTGCCTCTGCCTCCCAAGTGCTGGGATTAAAGGTGTGTGCCACCACTGCCCAGTTATTTAAAGTTTTTTAATGATAAAAATAAGTGTACTTTATGGTAGATTTTCATGAATACTTTGCTTTATAAATGCATCTTAATTTATTGATAGCTCAGCCTCCTGAGAATAGACATTTTTGTAAATAACTTGCCATATCCTAGGGGAAAGACCATGTCTCTTGAAGTTGTCTAGAGATTTACTGGATGTTACATAGTGAATCAATTTCAAGTTTCTTAATGTTTTAGAGAAAAAAATGTTTTAGAGACTTGACAGGGTAGTAAATGCACTCTTTAGTAAAATTTGCATTCTATGAAATGTATATCTTTATTTGTTCACTTATAACTAAGTTTCTGTGTATTTGATCCTTTTCTTTCATGTCATAGAAATAGCATTTTATAAAGTTAGCAGGTTATATGAACTAATACCCCTCCAGAGCCCCCACAAATCCCCAGATTTCCCAATCAAATAGGCAGTTATGTCTTATTTCTTGAGATTTAAGTAATTTCACAGTTAAAGTGAGAGGTGGCATGCTTTTTTAGCAGTTCATTAACGGCATTAAGGAAAATACTGATATCTTAAGGGAACTGTTGAATTAAGTTCTACAGATACATGAAACTTCCAAAGTTGATTTAAAATAACTTATATTATTATTAATACATTATTTGTTTATACTTGCAATCCAATGCCCTGATAGGTAAGGAATTGATCACTGTCATCTTTAGGGCCAGGTTTCCTGTGATTGTTAATGTTATTTTTAAGGCAGCTGAACCTACTGCCTTAAATTTAAGCCTGCTGCCTCTAGATGCTGCTCTCCTCCAGACTGGCTGTAACCTGTGACTCCACAGTCATCATGAATATCTGCTTTTACTGTGAATGCAATTAAGAGTTAAGCCCATCAAACATTGACTTAACTAGGTAAATGTAAACTGATTTCAAGTTTGTCTTTAGTCACGTCTACTCGATAGCTTAAAGTTTAGAAACAAAATACATTAATATGGATGTGAGCATTGTTTTGTGTTCTGTAACAGTTATTTTTCTTCATATTAGGAACTAAAGATGAACATTGAAAGTGTTTCATCTTCATAATTCTGGACAATCACGTTTTTGAACTTTTGGTGAAACCTATGATAAAATTATGCAGAATAAATGGCATAATGTTTATTGGTAACCTAATGCATAGTAACTAAGTAACTAAGCTATTAGTAATACAAATCAGCTGTTACAGTGTTAAGGCACCATTTGAACAGAAGTAGAGACTAGATTTTTAAATAAAAAGATTTACTTTTGGGGGTGTGTGTGTGTGCGCATGTGCGCATGTGCTTATGTTAGGCAATAGCTCGCACAAATAGCAAAGCAAAGATGCCGTGTAAGACTTGAGTTCCTCGCTGGAGTGTGGACTTTAATGCTGCCCAGAGCTGGGAGTGCTGTTGACATACTTTTTAGCAGTCAGCTTCTTTAGCTTCCGCCAAGAAGAACTGGTTGCACAGTATTTCATCCTTTCCTGGGGCAGCCCAGATCCAAGGCCTGGTTGGTATGGGTGTAAAGGCTCAACTGCACTTTTGCCAATCTGGTAGGACCAGAAATCCTCACAGGTTGGTTGAACCTTCAGTGGAGCTACATCTTACTTAAGCTTCCTACTTCTTAGCCTAGCTCCCTAAGAATATTTCCTAATCAGCTTTCAGAGTGCTGATCCCATCTCAGATCTTGTTTCCCAAGGAAGCACTGGGAACACAGTATGCCTAGGATGGTCAGAGTTGATCAGAGGCAAAGGTTTTAATAGATAGCTTTAATAGTAGACAGTTTGGTGTTTTTTCAATAAGGAATAATAGGATATAGGAGAACTGTGCCAAGAAATTCACAGTTACTGCAGTTTAGGCTTAGAGGATGGGCAGTGAAAGGGCCCAGCCTTACGAAAATTTTACAGTTAAAAGTGTTACTTGAATTAAAATCTAAGTTATTTAAATATTTTAAACTTCTGTTTTCTTATGTAGAAAACAGGAATAATAAGTCATTTCATATGTTTGTGGTAATAGTTAAATAGCAGTTGTTGTGATGTGGTCATTGTCATTGTTACTGCTTAGTTCTGGTTCATTTAATGCCCAACCACACAGAGGAACCAAAGACAGCTTGTAAACGACACCAACCTGTCCATTTCATTAGTTGTGGATAACACAAGGACAGACCCCAAGTGAGTGCTCTGTTATCTTTTGACTTTGAGGTGCTCTGGATGATAATGTTCCACACCTGCTAAGAGATCTTATACATGGGAATGAGGCTCTGGGAGAGAGGCCTGTTTCTAAGTTGAAGAGCTAGTTTTCTGTTGCTGTCTTGAGCAAGAGCAGGGCTTGGTAGTGTCTGAGCAGTGTCTTGAAAGTGTAGTGAGTGATCAGAGATATACCTCTGTGTTCAGCAAATCTAGGGGGTGGCCAGAGGGGATTATGATCTTTGTTCATATTAGAGACTGAGGAAACCATGAAAGCTTGGGTCAGGAGAGCAGAAAGTAGTTAGGACTGAAGGTGAAGGGCTGGCTGACTTCCACAAAGCATTATCCTATGCTTCTCAGACTTCTGTGAGGATGGGCTCACATCCACAGAGGACAGGACATGAAACTACATCAGATACCCGTAGCTGTCTGGTATACTAAACAGCTACCACTTGGGAGTTTGGATTCTCTGTGTGTCATAGTTGCCATTTAAATAGTTTTAACTCTTCATCTTGCTTTCAAGTGAGTAAAAGGTTCTAGGAAGTTTTTTCCATGTATAGCTCATGACTTCTCCCCAGCACACCAGCCTGAGTCACTGGAGGAATGAGTAGTCTCGCTTGAAGTGCACTTAGATTTGGGATACACTCATCACTCTAGGGTGAGTTCTGCTGGGCCAATGTCTGGGACAGTAAATGGGACTGAGGAGTCACTTTTGACATACTACCCATTTCTTACACTGGACATAAGGGCCTGCTGGCCATTAGCCTTCATGTGATGTGTGTGAAAGGTACTGTTCTACATCAGCTTGAATTCTAAACCACAGGAGGTGGAACATTTTGGTAGCATAAGACACAGGGATTCTGTCCTTGTTTCCAGTTCCAAAGAACTTCAGAACTAGAGTTTCTGTTATTCTGCATAGGAGGTGAGCCAGAGATAATATAACTATCCCAATGACCTTGTACCTGTTCTCTCCCCCATGATCTGTAAACAAATTATACCTCTAGGATACTTAATACTTGCCATTTGTTTCAATGGGAACTTCAAGGGTATCTTTTTTACAGTTACAAATCCAATTTACAATGAAAGTTTACTGATACAAGTCAAAATCGGTACATACAGCAACTAAACATGAGAGGTCAGTAAACAGATCTTTTTTTGGGGTGGGTGGGTGGGTGGCGGGGAAGGTGGGCTCCTCACTATATAGCCCTGTAGCCCTGGCTGTCTGGACTCACTCAAGGTCTTTAAAACTGGCAACCTTAGCTGTATGAATGTTTTGCCTACATGTATATATACCATGTACATGTCTGTTGCCCTAGTAGGTTCTGGGTGCCCGTGTGGGAAATGGGGAACAGAGCCTGGGTCCTGTGCAAAAACAAGTGCTCTTGTACCAGGTGTGGTGGTGCATGTTTTTAATCCCAGCACTGGGAGGGAGGAGTGGGAGCCGCAGAGGCAGGTAGATCTCTCTGTGAATTCTAGGCCAGTCTGGTCTATGTAATGAGTTCCATGACAGACAGGGCTTTGAGAGACCCTGTCTCAAAAACAACAATGGAAAAAACAAGTGCTCTCAACTACTGGACCATCTCTTGAGCCCTATATTTGTCACCTTTAAAAGTTCAACTAAGGACAAAATATAGTTGAGTCTTTAATTAAGAGCACAAAATAGTTTAGATGAATAGTTTTTTAGACTTTGTAAGCAACCTCTCCCACCTTCCCCTAACCAAAATATCAAAGTACCAGTTTGCCCCAGCAGTGAGGCATTTAAGGGCATTAAAAGTATGATGTCAGAAGTAAGACCTGAGGCATCTCATTTGCAGAGCAGTTTTCCTTTATTTTGTGATTAAATAGCTACTTTAAGTTGTTTTGCAATTGGGCATCTCCAGAAATTTTTTTGAAGGACTACGATAGGGTTTTGCCCATAAATTTTTGCCATAACCAGAGTACAGTGGGTGCCACAAAAATAAATATTGAAGCACGACATGGAATCATATAATGGTTAATTCCATGGACTTTAGCACTAAGAAGCCCGGGATCAGCCACATGATCCTGGAGTGTATAATGCACAGAATAATAGTTTATCTGTGAAATTAATAATTATCCCAACTTTATAGGAAAGTAAAGATAATTAAGAATAGTGCAAGTAATATGTTCAGGAGAGCTTGGCCCATAATGTTTAGTGTGTGTGAGAGAGAGAGAGAGAGAAGAGAGAGATGGGTTGAATCTAAGGCCTCAGAGTGTGTAGGCAAACACTCAAATCACTCAGCTATATTTCTGGCCTCTGGTTGCTTTTATTATTGGAAAGTGTTAGTGTTATTTTGTAAAATAAAAGATCAACATTTGTTATTTTAAGTTGACTCTAAATTGGACATAAGATAATGTTTGTAATAGCTTATCCTTTAGTGTGCTGGCTAGTTTGTGTCAACTTGACACAAGCTGAAGTTATCTGAGAGGAGGCAACCTCAAGAAAATGTCTCCATAAGATCAGGCTGTATGTAAACCTGTAGGGCACTTTTTAAATTAGTGATTGATGTGAGATGTGGGAGGGCCCAGTTTGTTGAGGGATGGTGCCACCCCTGGGTTGATAGTCCTGGGTCTATAAGAAAGCAGGCTAAACAAGCTAGGAGGAGCAAGCCACTAAGTAGCACTCCTACATGGCTTCTGCATCAGCCCTTGCCTCCAGGTTCCTGCCCTGTTTGAGTTCCCATGCTTCCTTCCTTCAGTGATGAACAGTGATGAGGAAGTGTAAGTCAAATAAACTCTTTCCTTCCCAAGTTACTGTGCTCACATTGTTTTGTCACAGCAATATAAATCCTAAGACACTTAGCAAGCTGTCAGCAGATCATCAGTTGACATGGTCACCCCACACATTCAGCCTGGGATCTGTTGTCTGACAGAAAGAATTGCCTTTTTTTTTTTAATTGAAGAGCTTCAGAGGTTCTAGATAATATTATTGCTTGACCTAGATTGAGTTACAGATATTCTTTTTTTTTTTAAGAATTTTTTTCTTTTTTTTTTTCCTAAGATTTTATTTATTATGTGTACTGTGTTCTGCCTGCATGCCAGAAGAGGGCGCCAGATCTCATTACAGATGGTTGGGAGCCACCATGTGGTTGCTGGGAATTGAACTCAGGACCTCTGGAAGAACAGCCAGTGCTCTTAACCGCTGAGCCATCTCTCCAGCCCCAGATATTCTTTATGCAGCTCTTTTCCCCAAGTTGAATGCCTACTGCTTATTTATGAAAATTAAATCTTTCATTTTATATTTAATCTACCTACACTTCTTTGTTATTAAAGAAGTTGGAACTTCTTCAGCACAGCAAATGAGTGGCGATATTATTTTTAATTTCTAATTTATGAGAACAGAATATATACCTTTCTAAACTTAATTTTGAAGTAATTTTCAATTGATGGAAAATTTGCAAAATAGAAGGTATTAATTACTTTATGTCATTTGAATAGGTTTTTTCCGTCTTGACACTTACCCATTATTCTTTGAGCAGTTACTTTTTTTTTAAAGCTTTATTTATTTATTATGTATACAGTGTTCTGCCTGTATACATAAATGGTTGTGAGCCACCATGCGGTTGCTGGAAATTGAACTCAGGACCTCTGGAAGAGCAGCCAGTGCTCTTAACCTCTGAGCCATCTCTCTAGCCCGAGCAGTTACTTTCTAATACAAGAAGATGTTGTGGGGTTACCAGTCCCATCCTTGGTACAATCTGGGAATCAGCCAGTTCTTGACAGAGCTCTGCCTCCATTTGATAGAGAATGTTTTTTGCTTGCAGGCCATGATCTTTGTACTCATTGCTGTTGGGTGTCACTGATTTTTAGGCTTTCTTGGCAGACCAAGAAATATGTTTATATAGGCACGTGTGCACGCATGCACACACACACACACACACACACACATGTACACATAGACACATCTATCTCTGCCTCTAGACTAACCCCAAGCCCAGCTAAAAACCATTAGTCTATGCTGATCCCTTCAATTACAGTTACAAAACAGGTTTTCTCACTTCTACCTATGTGTAACTGTCTTGACTGATAGTAAAAGATCATGCTCCAATTTGCCTCAGTGTATTGACTTACGTGGCTAATAATCCTGTCTGTAACTACTGTTGGGACTACTTTGCCCCCATTTACAGCAACCCAATTCATGGCCTTAACTCTAGGAATGGAAGTGGGAGAGACTGTGCATGTCTAGGCCTAAAGTAGAAGTTCTGCTCAATGTAATTTATTATTTCCCTATTTAATTCCAATTCCGACTTCAAGACAGAAAGTGAGAGGTTCATGTTCAATTATTTTACCTAGTATATGACTTGGCAAGTGATTATCTATTGTGCTTAATCTTGTCAGAAACTGATGTAATACCCTACTGAAGCCAGCCATTTTATTGCACAGTGCACAGACATACCCATTTTAGTGAAGCCCATAGTCTTGGTTAAAGTGGTAGAAATCTGAAGAGTGTATTCTAAATATCCTTTGCCACTCAGTTTACTCAGTTTCTCATGATGCACTCATTTTTAAAAATAGAACCAATACTTAGGAATCTATTCAAATGATCTGGCTGGAAGTGTTATCAATTACAAGCAGTCTTGGAAGGCTTAGCAAGATAATCTGCCTGATGAGTCCTCACAATCAAACCTTCCTTGTTAGCACTACTGATCCTGAATCATCCCCAAATGGATGCTGATTCAGCAGCTCTGGGGAATGTCAACCTTTTAATAAAATCCCGGGAAGTTCAGGAGTAGGTAGCCCAAGTAGCCCCACAAGAAACTGCATCAGCATGTTCTTACTTGAGTCTACAAGAGTCCTTAAGCTGTGGCCATTGCTGGTATTCCACAGTTGGTATGCAGTTCTGAATTGGGTGTTGTGACCTCTCAAGGCTTTCATCAGCAGGTTAGTGTCTTAATGCTTGAAGACTGCCAGTGCCTTCAGTCATCTATATTATGTGTCAGTTTGTCCCCCAACACTGTGTCCTGGAAGAGAACAAAACCAGAACCTTAAAAACAAGACCAGACAGCAGCAAACTGCTTTCCAGATGCCACGGACATGCCAGGCCTTCAGGCAGGAAAGTAATAGTAAGCCTTGGTTGGCTATTTTTATTAAGCAAGACTGAGCGGTGACTAGGGACAGGCTGAGGGCAGGGATTCGATAGTTTATGTCTGTTCCCTTTAGTGTTCCTCATGGAACAAAGTCAGATGAATAAGCAGAAAGAAAACAAATGATCAATAAGCTTATGCTTAATCAACTGCATGGAATGCTTTCACATTTACTACTACATTAAGTCTTCATAAGTCACCCGGTGGTAAATGACCTTATTACCACATTCTGTAGATAAGGAAAAGGAGATGAGAGTGACACTTGTATGATTACCCAGATAGCAAGTGTCACAGAAGTTCTCAGAATTTGACTTAAATTCAGGGTTTGTGCAATAAAACATTGTGTCGGGCAACAGTTTCTATTATGATTTTCTTTTCCTTCCCAGGAGGATGTTATTGAAGGCAGTAGATACAGTAGATACATGAAAGTGTAAAGCCAGCAGACCTACTTACATTTTTTACCTAAGTAACAACAAGGTCATTTACTTAGGAGTGTTGTCTTTGCTTCTGGAATTGCATTATTTGCTCGTACAGAAATGTATTGTTTTAACAGCATTTTTTCCAGTTGGTAGCCACACAACTGTGTGGCTTTAGATTAATGGATGCCTCCTCACCACTATAAAAGTCACAGCAAGAGAGAAGGCATTTGCTTTTATTCATCTGCTCCTGCTCTTTGCACAATGCCTGGAATGAAAGAATTTGTTGAAAGAGTAACTAGTGATCAGAGGACACGGGAAGAAAACTGGCCAAATTTTGTTTCAGAATGGGACTTTGAGAAAAACCCAAATCAAACAAACCTTGGGTTTTGGTTCTTTTGCTCACCAGTCCCCTTCCCCCTCATTTTCCTTCTCCTTTCGGTAGAACTTACTCTCCTCTCCCGTCCTCATTTCTCTTCTCCTTTCGGTAGAACTTACTCTCCTCTCCTCCTCCATTTCCTGTCTCCTTTCAGTAGAACTACTCTTCTGTCCTCCTCATTTCTCCTTTCGGTAGAACTTACTCTCCTCTCCCGTCCTCCTCACTTCCCTTGCTTTCTTACCCCTCCTTCCTCACTTTTACTCCAGTGAGAACTCTTAATCAACAAAGGTTATGAAGCATTACATTAACAAGGAAAATGCAGATCAGCTTGTTGGAAGGGGCTTCAGAAGTTCTGAGATGCTTCACTAGAGTCTGAATTAAAGCACCTGTTCTCTTAGGACTACAATTTTTGTAATTTCTTTTTTCTTATCTTAAAATCATAGTTTTATTTAGTTATGAAACTAAATAGAAAATTTCAAAATTATATAAAACAGTGTTCATGTTTATGTAGTCTATCCAGTTTTAATTAATAGTGTTTGTCAAACTGGTTTCATTTTTCTCCCTCAGTTTTTGTTATTATTTAAAGCACATGCCAACCCATGTCATAAATAGTCAAGTAACTAACTCATGTAAGAATTTTAAAAAACAATATTGTGTTATCATAACTCATAAAAATAATTATTTCAGTTGCTATTTATGCCCATGCTTAAATATCTGTCATTTAAAATTATCCTGAAATTGTTTTGTTTAGGATCAAACATACTTTACATCATTTCCCCAAGTCTTTTTAGTCCATAACAATTCTTTCTCCTACCTTTTAAATTGGCATTTGTTGTATAAATTGGATCATTTATCTCATACATTATCCTGTTTTCTAGGTTTGGCTTATTGTCTCCTTGCCAAGTTCTTTTCATTTAAAAAAAAAAAAGACTCACAGTAGTACATGTTTTAGAAGTTCAGTGTAACATTTCAACCATGTGTGCAGTGCATGTAGATTAGATTAGGATAATTAATATACTCATCGTCACAGTCTTCCATGAGACCCTTTAGTTTATATGTTGCAAGCAAACCTGCACTTTGCTTGCCCTATCTTCTCAAAGATGGTTGTATAGTGAACAGTTTTGGAAGACAAAGACAGTGTCTCTTATCTGGGCAGAGGGCAGACAAGCTTACCCATATAACATCAGAATTCCATAATTTTAGTGTTCTTTTCCTCAAATGCAACTCACTATGTACCTCTTTATGTTGCTCTGCTGGAACTAGAGCTCAGGGAATCAGAGCATAATGACAGTTCTCTGGCTATTGCTGTTGCTATGGACAACAGCCTGCCTTTGTTCTCTGTATTAGTCTGGGTCTTCAGAAAACAAACCAGTAGAGTGCATATATATCAACCATATCTCTTACTTACCTGTCTATTCCTGTCTCTCAATGTATAATTGACTTTATAGTCAAAATTCTGTGTTTAAGAGTTACCAGAAACACTGGAGAGATGATTCAGCAGCCAGGAGCTCATGCTAATTTTTTAGAGGACCTGAGGTTCGTTCCCAGCACCCACAGTGGATGGTTCACAGTCCTCTGTAATTCTAGCTCTATGGGATCTGATGCCATCTTCCATACTCCATGTGTACCTGTATTTAATATGCACATAGTCTTTCCACATATCCTCACATATATGCATCATTAAAATAATACAAATCTCCTTTTTAAAAGACTTACTTTAAGCCAAGTGTGGTGGTACCTGTGATCTTAGCAAATGGGAAGTGGAAGAGGGTGGAAGGGTTGAGATTTCAAGGCTTATCCCTGCTATATAGTGAGTCTAACTGTGTTACATGGCTCCCTGCTTAAAGAAAAAGAAAAAAAAAACAGGTCCATAAATGTTTTCTCTGTTTCCACTTTGATAATTGAGCTCTTTATATGTAATAACAACTGACTTGTAAAAATAAAATTTATTTTCTTGAGTAATTTGGGTTTCCCCTAAGAAAACAGAAAATAGAGAGTTCCTGGCAACAAGAGATGGCCAGTTGAGACCCCCATATCCCCCATTATTAGGAGTTGTGATATTTTGTTTGTGATCTAACAAAAAAGCTTGCCTGAAGATCAGAGTGCAGAGCTAGCCACTAGTTAAGCATAGAGGCCAGACAATGGTGGCACACACCTTTAATCCCAGCATTTAGGATCTCATGCCTCAGGACCTCTTGCCTTTGATCTCAGTGCTTGGGAGGCACATGCCTTTAATCCCAGCATTAGGGAGGTGGAAACAGGAAGTGATATGGCTCAGCAGAAAGAGGAATATAAGGCGGGAGGAGACAGGAGCTCAGCCCCCTTTCAGGCTGAGGAGTTGGCAAGGTAAGAGGTAGTTGTGGCTTGCTCCTTTGTCACTCTGATCTTTCAGCATTTACCCTGATATTTGACTCTGGGTTTTTATTAAGACCAACAAGGAGTCCTCATTAGGATCACTTTCATAGATTCTAGGCATTTTCCTCTACACTAGGTTTCCATACTACCCCCCAATCCCCACCAATTCCAGCTGTGTCTACCTGCACTGTCTCCCTCCTCATCTCTCCTCATTCTGATGCTCACCTCCTATCCCCAGCCAACCCCAGTCGGCCTGTAAAGTCTTTTTTTTGGGGGGGGGGTTTCGAGACAGTTTCTGTGTAGCTTTGCACCTTTCCTGGAACTCGCTTTGGAGACCAGGCTGGCCTCGAACTCACAGAGATCCACCTGCCTCTGCCTCCCAAGTGCTGGGATTAAAGGCGTGCGCCACCACCGCCTGGCAAAGTCTTTTCTGTTTCCCCCTCCCAGGGAGATCTGTATGTCTCCCCTAAACCCCTCATCTTTACCTAACTTCTATAGGTCTGTGGATGGTAGCTTGGTTATCATTTAGTTAATGGCTAATTTTTACTTAGGAGTGAATACATAAATTCATGATGTCATTTTTTTAACAGCTGAGTAATACTCCATTGTGTAAAAGTACCACATTTTGTTTATCCATTCTTCTGTTGAGGAACATCTAGATTGTTTCCAGTTTATGGCAATTATGAATAAAGCCACTATGAACATAGTTGAGCAAGTGTCTTTGTGGTAAGATGGAGTGTCCTTTGACTATATGTCCAAGAGTGGTATAACAGTGTCTTGAGGTAGATTGATTCTTGATTTTCTGAGGCACTGCCATATTGATTTTCCTAGTGGCTGTACAAGTTTGCACTCCCTCCAGCAATGGGGGAGTGTTCCCCTTGTTCCACATCCTTGCCATCATGAGCTGTCACTGTGTTACTGATCTTAGCCATTCTGACAGGTATAAGATGAAATCTCAAAGTCCTCTTGATTTTCATTTCACTGATGGCTAAGGATTTTGAGCATTTCTTTAAATGCTTCTCAGTCATTTTTTTTATTCAGAATTCTCTGATTGGATCTGTACCCCATTTTAAAAATTAGATTATTTAGTGTCGTGTCCCCCCCACCCCCAGACAGGTTTCTCTGTGTAGCTTTGTGCCTTTCCTGGAACTCACTCTGTAGCCCAGGTTGTCCTTGAACTCCCAGAGACCCACCTGGCTCTGCCTCCCAAGTGCTGGGATTAAAGGCGTGTGCCACCACCACCGGTTTGATTATTTGGTTTTTTGGTATCTAGTTTGAGTTTCTTTTGTCTTTCTTTTTTTTTTTGGATATTCTGTATCAGATGTTGAGCTGGTAAAAATCTTTTCCTATTCTGTAGGTTGCTGCTTTGTTCGAATGACTGTGTCCTTTGCCTTAGAGAAGCTTTTCAATTTCATGAAGTTCTATATGTTAATTGTTGATCTTAGTGCCTGTGCTATTGGTGTTCTGTTCAGAAATGTATCTTCTGTGCTAAGGCATTCAAGGCTATTCCCCACTTTCTTTTCTGTCAGGTTCAGTTTATCTGGTTTTATTTTGAAATGTTTGATCCACTTGGACTTGAGTTTTGTGCAGGGTGATAGTTATGGATCTGTTTGGATTCTTGTACATACAGCTATCCAGTTTGACCAGCACCATTTGTTGAAGATGCTGTCTTTTTTTCCAGTATATGTTTCTGGCTTATGTGTCCATATGTGTGTGGATTTATGCCTGGGTCTTCAATTTGACTCTATTGATCAACATGTCTGTTTTTATGCCAATACCATGCAGTTTTTATTATTGCAGCTCAGTCTTACAACTTGAATAATCATAGAGGCTTTCTCTGGCAACAGATGGGAATAGATGTAGAGACCCACAGCCAGACATTATGCAGAGATAGAATAAAAATGGGAGGTCTCCATCAAATCCTTCCCCTCAGAGCTCAGAGAATCCAGTGGAGATTGTAAGAGCCAGAGGAAATGGAGGACACCAGAACACAGCCCTTTGAATCAGCTAAGCAAGGTGCATATGAACTCACAGAGACTGAAGCAGCAAGCACAGGAGGTCCTCTGTGTACATATTATAGCTTTTATCTCAGTGTTTTGATGGGACTCCTGACTATGAGAACGAGTGGGTCTCTTGACTCCTGTGCCTGCTCTTGGGACTTTTCCTCTAGTTGGGTTGCCATGTCCAACTTTGATATGATAGATTTGCTTCGTCTTCTAATGAAAGATAGAAAAGGAGTGGAACAAGAGGGAAGTGGAGGTAGGAAGGATCTGGGAGGAGTAGAGAGAGGGGAAATGATAATAAGGATATATGAGAAAATATTTTCAATAAAAGGAAAAAAAAAGAAAATATAGAGTTCCCACACATGCACACAGTACTATTAACATCTGTACCATTAAAACTATCGTCACCCAGATCTTAAATTGATATTAGGGTTCAATTTGAGTTGTATAAATTCTACAGGCTTGACAAATGTATAATAAATATGTATAAAGAATAATTTTATGATCCTAAACAATCTTTGTGCTCCATCCCTTGGCAACCACTTTTTTTTCACTGTTTTTGAAGATTTACCTTTCCCAGGAGCTCATATAATTGTAACTGAATAGCATATAACCTTTTCAGGTAGGCCTCTTTAACTTAATAATATGCATTGAACTGTGACTATGTATGGGTTATTAGTTCATTTCTTTTTAATGCTTAATAATATTTCCATTGTCTAGATATACTAGTTTGTTTATCCATTCAAATGACTGAAGAACATTTTGTTTGCTTTCAAGTTTTGACAATTATTAGTAAGGCTTTTATGATAATCTGTATGAAGGCTTTGTGTTTACATAGTTTTCACTTCATTTGGTTACGCCCCAAGGAATATGATTATTTACACAGTATATCTAGTTTGAGAGAAATGAAAAGACAAAACTGTCATCCTGACTGTCCTATTTTTCCTTAACATCAACAGTGAGAGTATTTAACTGCTTCACACTCTTACAAAATTTGTTGTTTTCAGTTTTAACCTTTGTAACAGGTATGAAGTGGTACCTAGTTGCTTCTGTTAGGCATTTTCTCACAGCAGTGAGAGAAGTAACTAATACACGCTTCTAGTCCCTTTACAGGTTCCGAGGATCATTATACATCCACAAGTGACAAGCAGTAACTTTAAATTTCTGATACGACAGTGAATTTCTGCTCAGGTTTTATTTTTCATGTTTTCCTTCACAACATATATTTAAATTTTTCTTGTTTTACTTTTATGATGGAGTGTTCATTTTTTTTTTGTTCTTTAAACATAAAGCTAAACAGCAAATCGGCATGACTAAGACATGTCATCTCATATTTATATCCTCCATCAGATCCTCTACTTCACTGACCACCAGCTAGGCTAGCAAGGGCTAAGTTTTGGGGTGATCTAAGAAATCACAATTGAAAGGTCAAGAGTAGGAGAGGGCATCAAGGTTGAAGCAGGGCTATCCTGCCTGTCTCCATTCTTATTTACCTGGTCTTGAGTCCTGGACCCTGGATTGAAGATCAAAAGTGATTGAGGATCAGTCAACTTTTGGCCAAGTGGAAATGAAACCACATCATTCTTGTTGCCTCACCACTGACCCTGCCTGCTTTCTCACTACCAGGTACTTTTATTTGAGTTCTGCTCAGGGTCTTGTGTGAATATGTCACAGCAAGGGTTTCTCCAATCTTATCTGCTAGACTGAAACACTGGTAGAGACACTCACTTTAAATTCAAATATTTCTGATCTTTATTGACTGTATCTGCTGTGTGTTCCTATTCCCAAGCTTTGACATTTCATGTCTTTCCACTGATGTCATTTTGTTTAGCATAATCATACCCTTCAATGCATGATGTTTCTCATAGGCCAAACTTTTTTTTTTTTTTGGTTTTTCGAGACAGGGTTTCTCTGTGTAGCTTTGCGCCTTTCCTGGAACTCACTTGGTAGTCCAGGCTGTCATAGGCCAATCTTTATTGACTTGTTTTCAGGTGTCAAAAACCCCTTCAGCTCATCTGTCTCTGCTACTGTTTGCAGTCAACTCTATTGTAGACTGACTTATCACCATAAAATTAGAGGAGGATAAGGGATTTCAGAAACCCAGTCATGTGGGCAGATACTTTATTTTCCAAGATTTACATAGAGGATTGTTGCCTACAGGGACAGTGAAAGGTACAGAGTAGTCTAAGAGATTCTGCAGAGGAAATAGAAATACTAAAAAGATTGAATGTGGGGATGAATTCTGCCTTTAGAACTCTGTGGGCAATGCATCTTGTCCTGACGTGTTCATAGCTTACTCCGTTGGGGAAGTACTTTGTAATAACTGGGCATGGCTCAATACTTCTGCCTCTAATTACTCCCCTGGAAATTACATCTTATTTTAAAGGCTTGGTATGCCTTTGATAGCCCATATTTAGGACTATCTCCAAAATATTAATCCAGGAAAGAAGTCATAATTTAGATAATAGAAACTTTGCAAATAATAATGAAATAAATGGAAGCAACCTAGAGCAAGACAGATCAGAGCAGGATCTGCCTGCCTGCTTTCCAAGAAAAAGTAATGGGAGTATGCCTGTCAGCTGATTCGGACCCAGGGCAGCAAGCAGACCAGAGAGAAACAGGTGAGGCAGCAGAGTTAGAGCAGGAAGTTCCTGAAAAATCTTTGCTGTTTCCAATTTTTTTTGTGTGTGACCAATTTTATTTTTTAATTAAGAAATATTCAACATGAAATAGCCAGTAGAGGGCTCTCAGAGGAACTTGAGTGCTCTTACATATTTATGTGGCATCTTTGAGTGTTTAGTTCTTACTAAACTTTTTAAAAAGAAAAAACACAAAACAAAAACAAGCCCCATTCAACTGGTGAAATGATTGCAAAAAGCTAAAGCCTCAATATGTGGAACTACCATTGAATTTCACAGAGAACAAGATACTTTGTAGTAGTGGTCAAAGGTGGACACAGGTTATTTCCTGCATCCAGTTCTAGACAGTATTCAGGTTCCTGCTTCTTTTTGAAGTCAGGGTGGATAGTGATGGCTTGTGTATGTAAATGTGTGACATGTTGGACATACACTTAGTACAAAAGGGAAGTCCTTTTCCAAATAATTTTTGTTGTTATTACTATTTTAGATTTATGAATAAATATGTGAATGTTTTACCTGGATGTATATATGTGCACCATGTTCATGTAGGCATCTGCAGAGGCCAGAAGAGGGTGTCAGAAGAGTTACAGGTGGTTTTGAACTGCTCAGTGTGGATTTGGGGAACTGTAGTTTTAAGGCAACTCCATGTAGTTAAAAGGGAGGTTTATTTGGTGGGGTAACTTACAAGTAAAGGGAGAGGTTACAGGGTCTGGGAAAGGTGTAGCAGAGTCCAGCAGTATTCTCTGGAGAACTCTGCTCGATCTACCTCCAGCATCCAGGATCCAGGAACCAAGAGAGCCGGCACATCCGGATCTCGGGTCTTAAGGGCTCCTGTCTCAGCCCTGCCTTGTAAGTGTGACAGTTACTGAAGCCTCAGTGGGGGTAGTACTTCCAGGTCAAAGCTGGAACAGCTACCCACTACAGGGAACCAAAGCCAGGACCTGTGCAAGAGCAACAAGTGCTTTCAAACTACTGAGCCATCTTTCCCCCCTCTTCCCTCTTCAAAGAGTTATGAACACATTTACCAATAAACTGAATCAGTATGAATAAAAATTGGTCACATGTGAGGGCTGTGGGAATCTCTGCCCCTCCCATGTCGGGGGACAGAGGGTGGATGACCAGGTTCATAGATTCACTTTTGGCAATCTGTGCTCAGCTGTCCCATATTTATCTGAAGTCTGAGCAGCTTTGGGTTATATTTTGTAGGACTTCGTGGCTGGGGACTAATATTTTTGATTGGTCATGGGAATCAACACAGGGCCTTGTGCATGGCTAGGCAAGCACATTATCACTGAGCCCCACCCGCAACCCTAGACCTGTTGAAGAGTAGACTTTTCAGTAAGGGATTGAAAGAACAGAACACTATTAAAGTAACCTTCCTTACTTGGATTGGATGCCGGCATCTTTTTCTTCATTTCTGGAACTCCCAAATTTAAAGTTTTTCTCTGATAAATTCTGGAGCAAAATGAAATAGTTTCTAGAAGCAATGAGCTTCCAAACCCCTTTAACCTCTTGATTGTTGTCACATTGTGCTTGGATAGAGTCACACCAAGGGTGTGCCTTACAGATGGGTGGCATGTCACCTCTAGTTCCTTGCTGTGCACCTGCTCATGGACACTTGCTTTTATTAAATCTTTGAAACCCTTTTTTGGGAAACTGGTTGTTAACTCCATGTGATGCCACCAAAGTGCTCAATCCTGCCTTCTCAAAGGTGGGATGTCCACTGTCATGACAGATTCCTTGTGGGGTAGATTTCACACGAGTGAGGTGTGAAATACTTCTCTTCTTGCCAAATTGAGAGATTGCATACTTGAGCTACTAATAGTGAGTGTGCCTGTTACAGGCCCTTCAGTCTATTTTGTCTACACTACTATGATTATGCGAGAGGATTGTTTTGTCTTTTAGTGCTGGTGTTGTCTATCCTGTTCTTTTATCTCTAGCCATTTGTGTCTTTATTTGGAATGTGCTTCTTCCTTTTGTTTTTATTAAGAAATTTTTTATTCATTTTTACATAACAACCAGAGATTCCCCTCTTTTCCCTCCTCCTGTCCCCCAGCATCCCCCTCCAACCCAACCCCCATTCCCTCCTCTGACAAGGTAAGGCCTCCCATGGGGAGTCAGCAGAGCCTGGTACATTCAGTTGAGGAAGGTCCAAGCCCCTCTCCCTGCATCAAGGCTGTGCAAGGTGTCCCACCAGAGGTAGTGGGCTCCAAAAAGCCAGCTTATGCACCAGAGATGGATCCTGATCCTACTGCCAGGGGTCTCCTTAAGCAGATCAAGCTACACAACTGTCTCTTATGCAGAGGGCCTAGTCCAGTCCAGTGGAGGCTCCACAGCTGTTGGTCTAAAGTTCATGAGTTCCAACTAGTTTGGTTTGGTTGTCTCTATAGGTTTCCTCATCATGATCTTGATGCCCCTTGCTTATAGAATCCCTCTTGTCTCTCTTTGAACTCCTGGAGCTTGGCCTGGCGCTTGGCTGTGGATCTCTGCACCTGATTCTATCAGTTACTGAATGAAGGCTCTATGATGACAGTTAGGGCATTCACCAATCTGATTACTGGGGTAAGCCAGTTCGGGCACCCTTTCCACCAATTGCTAGCAGTCTAAGCTAGGGTCATCCCTATGGATTCCTAGGAACTTCCCTAGCACCCGATTTCTTCCTATCCCCATGATATCTCCCTCTATCATGGTATCTCTTTCCTTGCTCTCCCATGCTGTCCCTGTTACAGCTGGACCATTCTGTTCCCTTATGTTCTCACCCCCCATCCCCTACCCTCTATTGCCCCCACCCAACATAGTTTACTCATGGAGATCTCATCTATTTCCCTTTCCCAGGGTGATCTATGCATCCCTCTTAGGGTCCTCTTTGTTAGCTAGCCTCTCTGGAGCTGTGGGTTGTAATCTGGTTATACTTTGCTTTACATCTAGTATCTGCTTATGAGTGAGTACATACCATGTTTGTCTTTCTGAGTCTAGATTATCACTCAGGGTGATATTTTCTAGTTCCATCTCTTTGCCTGCAAATTTCATGATGTCATTGTTTTTTGCTGCTGAGTAGTACTCCATTGGTATATGTACCACATTTTCTTTATCCATTCTTCAATTGAGGGGCATCTCGGTTCTGGCTATTACAAATAATGCTGCTATGAACATAGTTGAGCTTGTGTCCTTGAGGGATGATTGAGCATCCCTTGGGTATATGCCCAAGAGTGGTATAGCTGAGTCTTGAGGTAGATTGATTCCCAATTTTCTGAGAAACCACCATAATGATTTCCAAAGTGACTGTACGAGTTTGCATCCCCACCAACAGTGGAAGAGTGTTCCCCTTGCTCCACATCCTCTCCAACATAGTAATACTGTTATTAGTATTTTTGATCTTAGCCATTCTGACAGGTGTAAGATAGTATCTCAGAGTTGTTTTGAGTTGCATCTCCCTGATGACTAAGGATGCTGAGCAATTCCTTAAATGTCTTTCAGCCATTTGAGATTCTTCTGTTGAGAATTCTCTGTTTAGCTCTGTAGCCCATTTTTTAAGTTGGATTGTTTGGTATTTTGCTGTCTAATTTCTTGAGTTCTTTATATATTTTGGAGACCAGTCCTCTGTCAGATGTGGGGTTGATGAAGGTCTTTTCCCATTCTGTAGGCTGTTGTTTTGTCTTACTGACCATGTCCTTTGTCCTACAAAAGCTTCTTAGTTTCAGGAGGTCCCATTTATTAATTGTTGCTCTCAGTGTCTGTGCTACTGGTGTTATATTTAGGAGGTGGTCTCCTGTGCCAATGTGTTCAAGACTACTTCCTACTTTCTCTTCTATCATGTTCAGTGCAACAGGATTTATGTTGAGGTCTTTGATCCACTTGGACTTGAGTTTTGTGCTTGGCAATAGATATGGATCTATTTGCAATCTTTTACATGTTGACATCCAGTTGTGCCAGCACCGTTTGTTGAAGACACTTTCTTTTTTCCATTGTATAGTTTTGGCTTCTTTGTCAAAGATCAGGCATTCATAGTTGTGTGGATTAATGTCAGTGTCTTCAATTTGATTCCATTTGTCCACATGTTGGTTTTTATGCCAATACCAAACTCTGTAGTAGAGCTTGAGGTCAGGGATGGTGATGCCTCCAGTAGTTGCTTTATTGTACAGGATTGTGTAGTCAGAAGATTTCTCTGGTCCTTCACAGGCCCCATGGTCCCACTTTCCTCTGGTCCTGCCTGGCCCCCAAGATCCCATGGCAGCTTACAAAATAATCATTCAGAGGCTTAACATTAATTACCAATTGTATGACTTAAGACAGGCTTCTCGCTAGCTAGCTCTTATAACTTAACCCATTTTTATTAATCTATAAGTTGCCATGTGGCTGTGGCTTACTGGTACTTTCACATCTTGCTTCTCATGGCTGTGGCTGGCATCTCCTCTCTGCCTGTCCTCTCCTTTCCCCGTCTCTGTCTTTCTTGTAAGGGTAATGAGAAGAAACAGTCTTTTAAATTGATAACTGTAAGAGGCCATCCTTTAGGTAACAAAGTAGGCAAAGGAATTCCAGATTGTAGAGAGCCCATTGGCTAAATTACCTTGTTAATTGCTCTTAGGTCTGTTACCATTCTCCATTTACCAGATTTCTTTTTAATAACAAATACTGGAGAATTACAAGGTCTGGTTGATTCTTCAATATGCTGAGCATTTAACTGCTCTTGTACCAGCTTTTCCAAGGCCTGTGGTTTCTCTATTGTTAAAGGCCATTGCTGAACCCATACAGGCTCATCTGTTAACCATTTTAAAGGTATGGCTGTTGGTGTGTTTGGAAGATCAGCAGCTGTTGTGCCATGTTCGTGTACAATCTGGATGGCCAGTGACTGTTCTTTATAATACCTTCTAATATTTCTCTCAGAAACATGTCTTAGTTTATGGCTTGTTTCTGAGGTTGGAGGAATGTTGTTACATTGTTATAATAGATCATGGCCCCATAAATTCTTAGCTATATTAGCCACATATAGCTTTAATTTTCTTCTCTGTCCTTCTGGCCCTATACATTCGACCCTTCTTGCACTCTGTTTCACTTGAGATAATGTTCCAACCTCTAAAAGCTGAACATTTACCTCCTGAAGAGGCCAATTTGGATGCCAAGATTCTGGTGCAATTGTGATGTCCCCACCTATGTCTACAAGACCCTCCATGAGAACGTCATTTATTTGTATTTTTAATTTTGGTCTTTGTTCATTTATAGAAGTTTGCTAAAAAAAATTTGCTTTATGGTTTCTCCTGAAGTTCCTGTTTTCTCTGCTATAGCTGTTCTATCATCCTGAGCAGTATGGTTTATTACAATAGGCATTTGGTTATTTAATTACTCTGAGAAGGGTTTTCTCCTATGATGGCAGGAAAGGACTGAACTGGATTTGCCATGGGGCCTGTGGGAGGCCCCTCAAGGAGTTTCCCAATGGCAAAGGCAAAGGATTACCTTGTCTGTCCCTTGTTGATCTACATTAGTTAGTCCATTGTTTGCCTTTATCACACCTGCATAATCTAGAAGGGAGGGGCTTTCTGTTGCCATTGTTCCTTGAAGAAACATTGTTTCTGGGAATGCCCTATTTACAGTCCCTTTTTAGGTGACTTTGTTTGCCACAATTAAAGCATCTGACATTATTATTCTTCAACCCTCTTGAAATCACCTCTCCTATCATCATGGACATAAGATTCAATATTAATTGTATCCCTCATCCAATCCTCCAAGGGTGCTGATCTTGCCTTTAACAGCCTAACTACCCTCTTCATGCTGCATTAGTGTTCCCAAAAGCTAAAGATTCAATTATCTGTCTAGCTTCTGAATTTTGCATCCTTCTATTTACTGTTGAAGACAGCCTTTGTAAGAAATCTGTGAAAGTTTCTTTTGGGTCCTTATAACTTTTGTAAATGACTCAATTATCTTCTCTGCTTGTTCAATTCTGTCCTACACATTCATGGCTGCCATGTGGCATAGAATTAGGATTTGGTTATCACATAAACATTGTATTTGTATATCAGCATAATCACCTTCTCCAAAAAGTTGATCCTAGGAAATGTCCACGCCTCTAGTCCTACATCATTGTTCTGTAGTTTTATCCTCCTCTTTAAACCAGGTTCTCCAATCTTTCCAGTCCTGAGGCATAATTCTATTACAAGTTGACCATGAGATTTACAAATGGAGAATGCATACCATATGATACTATAGCTTCTTAAATCTCCTCAAATCTAACATTTCCCCTGGAGTCCAGTTAGCTCATACATACCCTTGAACATTTGGCATTTCCTATAAGGTTACCCGGTAGATTAATGTTTGCTGTCTGGAAACCTTAGGCTGTTTCTCTGTAATCATATAATTCAATGTTGAGATAGGTTCACCTTTACGTTCTTCTGTCTGGGTCTGAATTTCTCTCTAAACCATTTTAACAGGTTTTTCTAAAACTTTTATCTTGTCACTCAAATTGACCAACCTTTTTAATGCTAAAATAAAAATGATCAAAAAAAATTCATAATTGATGTTATGTAAATCCCATCAACATTATCTTTTCATTTAATTGTTCTATTTTCAGACTGCCTAATGTGTTATCAAACAGAGACCAAATTCCCTCAATTATAAAAATGTTTCCCATTTTTTAATGTGGGGAAAAAATTCTCTTTTAACTAATTCCTCCCTTCAAGATATCTTAATTGACTCATCAAGTCTGTTGACTATGTAGAAGAGTAGAAGTGTGAGGGAATTTCAAAGCAGCTACCTAGTGTGGTAGCAGTCTGAGATGGGAATCCAGAGAGAGCCCACCACCCACCAGGAGAGAAAAAGCCAAAGAAACTCTAGCCATGTGTAGTTCAGGCCTGAGCCATGCAACTCGGGCCTGAGCTAGAGGCCTGTAAGGCCACAAGCATCTTTTTAGTGAATTCTTGCCACAAACATTAGGCCACCAAATGTAAGATGAATTGCTAAATGGTCTTATTAATAAAAAACCTGGAGCCAGATATTGGGGTAAAAATCTGAGAGATCAGAGGAATAGGAAAAGCCACAGACAAACTCACCTTATCAATACCTTAGTCTCCAAAGAGCCCTGTTTCCTGTATACCCATGTCTATGTGCCTGTTTTGCCATCTCATTTCCTCTCTCTGCCCAGCTACATGACTTCCTATCTGTCTGCACAGACCTCCAGACCTTTATAGTTAACTAATGTTGGAATTAAAGGCATGTGTTACCATGCCTGGCTCTGTTCCCTGTGTGTGGCCTTGAACTCAGAGAGATCCACATGGATCTCTGCCTCCTGGGTGATAGGATTAAAGGCATGTGCTATCATTGCCTGACCTCTATGTCTACTTTAGTGGTTGGCTTTTTCCTTTGATCATCAGATAAACTTTATTGGGGTAACAAAGAAAATACCACCACAGGATTGTTTTAGCTATCCTGGGTTTTTTGTTTTTCCCTATGAAGTTGAGTATTTTTCTTTCCAGGTATGTGAAGAATTGTGTAAGGATTTTGATGGGGATTGCATTGAATTTGTAGATTGCTTTTGATAAGATTGCCATTTTTACTATGTAAATCCTACCTATCCATGAGCATGGGAGATCTTTCCATTTTCTGATATCTTCTGTAATTTCTTTCTTCAGAGACTTGAAGTTCTTGTCATACAGGTCTTTCACTTGCTTAGGTAGAGTTATCCCAATGTATTTTATATTATTTGTGGTTATTGTAAAGGGTAATGTTTCTCTGATTTCTTTCTCAGCCCATTTATCATTTGTATATAGGAGAGCTACTGATTTTTTTGAGTTATTCTTGTATTCTGCCACATTACTGAAGGTGTTTATCAGGTGTAGGAGTTCCCTGGTAGAATTTTTGGGATCACTAATGTATACTATCATATCATCTGCAAATAGTGAAAGTTTGACTTCTTCCTTTCCAATTTGTTGATCTCCTTTTGTTGTCTTATTGCTGTAGCTAGAACTTGGTGTACTATATTGAAATGATATGGGGAGAGTGGACAGCCTTGTCTTGTTCCTGATTTTAGTGGAATCGCTTTGAGTTTCTCTCCATTTACTTTGATGTTGGCTGTTGGCTTTGCTATAAATTGCCTTTATTATGTTTAGGTATGTTCCTTGTATTCCTGATCTCTCCAAGACCTTTATCATGAAGGGGTGTTGGATTTTGTTAAAGGCTTTTTCAGCATCTAATGAAATGATCATGTGGTTTTTTCCTTTCAGTTTGTTTATATGGTTTTCATATGTTGAACCATCTTTGCATCTCTGGGATGAAGCCTACTTGGTCATGGTGTATAATTTTTTTGATGTGTTCTTGGATTTAGTTTGCCAGTGTTTTATTGAATATTTTTGCATCAGTGTTCATGAGAGAGATTAGTCTGTAATTCTTTGTTGCATCTCTGTGTGGTTTGGGTATCAGGGTTACTGTAGCCTCATAAAAGATTGTCTTATTGAATATTTTTGCATCAGTGTTCATGAGAGGGATTGGTCTGTAATTCTTAGTGCATCTCTGTGTGGTCTGGGTATCAGGGTAACTGTAGCCTCATCAAAAGAGTTTGGTAATGTTCCTTCTGTTTCTATTGTGTGGAACAGTTTGAAGAGTATTGGTATTAGTTCTTTGAAATTCTACTAGAATTTCACTGGAACCATCTGGTCCTGGGCTTTTTTTGTGTGTGTGGAGGGAGACTTTTAGTAACGGTTTCTATTTCCTTGGGGGTTATAAGTCTATTTAAATTGTTTATCTGGTCTTGATTTAATTTTGGTATTTGGTACCTATCCAGAAAATTGTCCATTTCTTTTAGATTTTGCCATTTTGTGAAATACAGGTTTTTGAAGTATGACCTGATGATTCTCTGGATTTCCTCATTGTCTGTTTTTATGTCTCCCTTTTCATTTCTGATTTTGTTAATTTGGATGTTCTCTCTTTGCCTTTTGGTTAGTTTGGATAAGAGCTTGTCTATCTTGTTGATTTTCTCAAGGAACCATCTTTTTGTTTCATTGATTCTTTGTATTGTTCTCTTTGTTTCTATTTTATTGATTTCAGTCTTCAATTTGATTACTTCCTGGTGTCTAATCATCCTGGGTGAGTTTGCTTCTTTTTGTTCTAAAGCTTTCATGTGTGCTGTTAAATCACTAGTATGAGAATTCTCCAACTTCTTTATGTGGGCATTTAGTGCTATGAATTTTCCTCTTAGCACTGCTTTCATAATGTCCCATAAGTTTGGGTATGTTGTACTTTCATTTTCATTGAATTCTAGGAAGTCTTTAATTTCTTTGTTTCTTCCTTGACTCATTGGTGATTAGGTTGAGCATTATTCAGTTTCTATGAGACTGTAGGCTTTCTGTAATTTTTGTTGTTGAAATCTAACTTTAAGCCATGGTGGTCTGATAAAATACAGGAGATTATTCCAATTTTTTTGTAGCTGATGAGATTTGCTTTATGACCAAGTATGTGGTTGATTTTAGAGAAGGTTCCATGGGGTGCTGAGAAGAAGGTATATTCTTTTGTGTTAGGGTGGAATGTTCTGTAGCTATCTATTAAGTCCATTTGAGTCATAACATCTGTTAGATTCCTTATTTCTCTATTAAGTTTCTGTCTGGCAGACCTGTCCATTGATGAGAGTTGGGTGTTGAAGTCTCCCACTACTAGTGTGTGGGGTTTGATATATGAATTAAGCTTTAGTAATGTTTCTTTTACATATGTGGGTACCCTTGTTTTGGGGGCATAAATGTTCAGAGTTAAGACTTCATCTTGGTGGATTTTTCTTGTGATGAATATGTAATGTCCTTCCTGATCTCTTTTGATTAATTTTAGTTTGAAGTTTATTTTGTTAGATATTAGGATAGCTACACCACCTTGCTTCTTAAGTCCATTTGATTGGAAAGTCTTTCCCCAGCCTTTTACTCTGAGGTAGCGTCTGTCTTTGAAGTTGAGGTGTGTTTCTTGTAAGCAGCAGCAGGATGGATCCTGTTTTCTTATCCATTCTGTTAGCCTATGTCTTTTTATAGGTGAATTGAATCTATTGATATTAAGGGATTATTATTGATATTAATGACCAGTGATTGTTAATCCTGTTATCTTTTGGTGGTAGTGTATGTGTATTTTCCTTCTTTGGGATTTTCTGCTGTGGGGTTATTTATTACCTGTGTTTTTATGGGTGCATCTGACTTCCTTAGGTTGGATTTTTCCTAGTGCTTTCTGTAGGGCTGGATTTGTGAATAGGTATTTGTTTAAATCTGGTTTTGTCTTGGAATGCCTTGTGCACTCTGTCTATGGTGATTGAAAGTTTTGTTGTGTATAGTAGTCTGGGCTGGCATCCATGGTCTCTTAGTGCCTGCATTACATCTGTCCAGGACTGTGTAATTCTGATGGGTCTTCCTTTATAAGTCACTTGACCTTTTTCCTTTGCTGCTCTTAATATTATTTCTTTATTCTGTATGTTTAGTGGTTTGATTATTATGTGGCAATGGTCTTTTTTTGGGGAGTCTTGTGATATATTGTGTCCCACAATATATTGTGCTTCCTAATAAACTTATCTGGGGTCAGAGAACAGAACAGCCACTAGATATAGAGGTCAGAAAATGGTGGCACACCTGCCTTTAATCCTAGCATTCCAGAGGCAGAGATCCATCTGGATCTCTGTGAGTTCAAAGCCACACTGGAAACAGCCAGGCATGGTAACAAGAGCCTTTAATCCCAGGGAGTGATGGCAGAAGCAGAAAGGTATATAAGGCATGAAAACCAGGAACTAGAGTTGGTTAAGCTGTTAGGCTTTTGAGCAGCAGTTCAGCTGAGATCCATTTTGGATGAGGAAATCAGAGGCTTCCAGTCAGAGGAAACAGGATCAGCTGAGGAACTGGCAAGGTGAGGTAGCTGTGGCTTATTCTGTCTCTCTGATCTTTCAGAATTTACTGCCCCCCCCCTCCAAAAGTCTTCAGGGAACCATGACCACACCTATCAGTGGCTTTGAAATCTTCAAAAAGGTGACGGGATCCCACAATGATGATTCCACATGAACTATGGTAAAGCCATTAACACCATGGAAAGATTGGCTTTGGACTACAAACTGCTCAGGACAATTTCGAGATGGCTAGCTGAGATGATCCAAATTCACGACTACTCGAGCAAGTACTTGAGACAAGCCCTGCACTTTCCCATTATGCAGAGACTGGACAAATGATACAGCTAACTCTCTCAGGACTTGCCAATTAACCCAAACATTTTCTTTTCAGGATTCCCTAAAGATGTCTTCACCCCCAGAAAGCAGGAAGTAATTTTAAGAAAATGACGTCCACATTCCCAAGAGGTGGGATGGGAGGATTTTGGTTGTTTAATAAGTTATGGATATTGTCATTGTTTACAATGGTTGGTTACAAGTTGTTAATTGTTAACCATCAGGAAAAAAGCTAAACAGGGAGATTAGATTCAGAGTTTTTGTTTGAAAAAAAAAAAGGAAGTTGGGGTGGTAACATCTATGGTAGCCTTTGTAAGCTAAAGTTATTGAAATGATTTATACTCTAGAGCAGTTTCTAGCTTACAGCAACATTGTGTGGAAGATATAGATTTCTTTTTATTTATCCTTCGTGTCTTTCATATCATGCATCTCAATCCCATTCATTTCCCCATCCTTCCATATCTGCCCCCTGCCCTTGCAACCTTCCCCTCCTCAAATAAAATGAAATAAAATTTAAGAGAAAAAAAAAGGAAAAATCAGTTTCATCATGGAAGCTGTAGTGTGGCACAGTGAGTCACGCAGTAAACCCTTTTATCCACAAGATGCACATTTCTATAATACCCCTGTGCCCAGACATGCACAGCCTTCTGCATGAGTGATGTCCTTGCACATTAATTACACCTGAAGAAGCTTCATGACACATCACTGTCCTCCAGTTTCCATGCATTAGGGCTCATGGTCGTGTTGAACATTCTGAGTTTTTGATTAGGTGGAAGTCGAGAACTGACACTCTGTGTCATCCTCCACATGCACACTATGGTATGTGTACCCACACTCACACACAGAGTAGTACATCCTGTACACACAAATACAAATCACACACACAGATTGAGCCTGCCTTCTGAATCTTTCTGACGTGTCTTAGCATGTGATATACTATGATACCAGCTACCATCTATTAATGTAGCCGGGAAAACCCTCACTAGAAGCTGAGTCGATGGGGCTGTCCAAACCTGGACCAAACAGACTTCTTTTTAAAGTAAAGTGTGGATGTGGCTGGAGGGATGGCTCAGTGCTTAAGAGCAGTGGCTGCTCTTCCAGAAGACCTGGGTTCAATCTGCAGCACTCACCCACTTGGCAGCTCACAACTATTTATAACTTCAGTTCCAGAGGATCTTACAACCTCTTCTGGCTTTCACAGCATCACATTCACATGACGAACAAACATACATTCGAGTAAAACACCTATATATACGTAAGATAGAAAGCATGTGACCTCATGTTTTGTTATAGTAACAGAAAAATGAACGGATGCACTCCCCTTTGGCCGCTTTGCTAGTCTTGTTGTCCCTTAAATACTGCATGCTGTGTTTCATCTCATGGCCTTTGCACACTGCCCTCTGGAAAGCCTGCTCCACGGATTTTCTCATGGCTTACACCTTTTTCCTTTTGATTCAGGACTCGTCCCGAGTCAGGGATTCACGGAGTCTCTTCGTCAGCATCCTGCCTCAGTCTTTTTCCTGGCTTGGTTCTTAATGATGCATAAATCCTGCAAGACTTTACCATACACTTGGCTGTCTGCTCACAAGCTCCCACTGCATTGTGTATCTACAGCTGTAATCTCAACCATGCAATAGCACTTGCTTGGCCTGGAGTAGATGCTCACAACCCATTCTTTAATGCAGGATTAGATGAGTAGTATATAGGATGGACACATGGTTCAGCAGTTAAGAGCACTTGCTGCTTTTGTGGAGGACCCAGGCTCAGTTCCCTGCACCCAGACAGATCACAAACATCTGGAATTCTAGTTTCAGGGGATTTGGCACCTTCTGGCCTCCACAGGTGCCAGGCACACACAGTGCACTTACATACTGGCAAAACTCATACACAAAAATAAATCTTTAAAAAAATTAAAAAAACCAGAATGCATGTATTACAGACTTACTGTGAAAATGTATTTTAAATGTGCCTTCACTACTGACTTGGGTATCCATTGTTCATTATGTGCCTGAATGAAATAGTATTTCTTTAAAAATAAGATGTAATTTAGATTTTTTTTTTTGAGACAGGGTTTCTCTGTGTAGCTCTGGCTGTCCTGGAACTTGCTCTGTAGACCAAGCTGGCCTTGAACGCACAGAGATCTGCCTGCTTCTTCCACCCGAGTGCTGGGATTACAGGCATGTGCCACCACTGCCCAGTGTAATTTAGATTTCTAATGGTCTTTCCTCACCTAGATAGTGTATTTTCTTTTGAATTCTCTGACATTGTGCTAAATCAGTGAGGCCTGAGGGCAACAAATGGAAACAAGTTTCTATTGTTAAGACAGTTAAGGCACTGCTACGTCACAGTTTGAATAGTGTGCTCCATGGTGAAGGGAGGATGTTGCGTGGTGTCTGTGCATTCTGACTTTGCCTAGTGTTGTGGATGGTACTCTGGAACTCAGGGATCTGGATGTAGTGGTCAGATGCTGCCAGTGAGCTGTCCCCTCACTGCAGCTTTCTGTTTCCTAGTCTAAAGACTGTGTGCTCGAAGTAGACAATGTCCATTCATTTACAAGACTGCCTTTAGTAACCCTGGCCTGTAGCTGAGGCATCATTAACACAGGACAAGAAGAAATAGAACTGAGAGAAGCACGTTCCCAAAACTATGCAAAAGAGACAGCTTTCTCATGAAAACTTCAGAACAAGAAGGAATACCTAAATATTCCATATATGTGTATATATGTGTATTATAGACAAAGCCTTTTTCTTTCCAAATCTCGAGTTTTTTTTTCAGTTGTAGGGAACTAACAGCTTTGCCTCCAGCTGGATGTTACAATTTTCAGCAGCAGCAACAGCATCTATGTCTATGAAGGATGTAGCTTGGCCAGAACAAATTCAGGATGTATTATAGGACTGATGTTCTCAGACTGTCAGTAGCAAATGCTCATTTCTCCCATTGTTTGTAGAGCTCTGGGCCTCCTGTTTGTGACTTCAAAAAAATCAATCAAAGAAATAGTTGCTTTAGATAGATGTTAAACATTTATACAGTTATAGCTGTGATTTTATTTCCAATCCTAGTCATTCTATATTTTAAACATTAGATTCACCTGTATAAAATCTAGAGGCCCAGTGAGACCAGCTGCTGATAGGCAGTGAAAGTGCCTTTCCTAACAACCTGAGCTCAGTCCTCAGAACATGCATAGACAGTTGATCATGCAACAGGTGTTTCTAACCTGGGGTCAGCACCCAGCACTGCTGTTCCCAATCATGGCCATTATGTCTGGGATGGGGCTGAGGGGGTGGGGTGGACAGTGCTTACCCAGCTACTTCCAGGCCCAATGACACAGTAGAATTTGTATTTATCTCAAGTTTCTGCAGGTACTTTGAGCCTTCCCTGTGATCACAGTCTATCAGGCCTTCCTTCCTTCCTCTAAAAAAATCTCCCATAGAGCACTTTTCTTTTCCAATGTGCTCCTATACTTTCAAAACAAAATAAAATACCAAAACAAAACCAGGGAATAGAAAAAAGTATGGGATGCTGGTCACCATTCGAGTTCTTAGAAGTAAATTTGGTAAAGAAGGGAAGGGCCTATCAGTGGACTATCGGTAAACAATGATCAAGCCTGAAGGGAAGTTCTGCTGGATGACTCTGGCACTTCCCTGAGCCCCTTTGTGTCCTGCGTCCTTGTTAGATGGAGATGTTAATGCTGGCTCACAAAACTTGTGTGAGGATCAATCATGTTACACACCGAAGAGTGCCTGGCGCACACACGAATAGTCCATGCACGTTACAGCCATTATTCTTTTCAGATCCTGGATAGAAACTGACCAAGGAAGGGTTCTAGGGCAGGCGAATCAGCTCTCACACAGAAGGCAGTGTGGTTCTCCCTGCAGTCAACACATTCTGATGTAGTTTTGGAAAATACTTGGAGCTATGGTGTATCTACTTCACCAGCATAGGGTGTATCTTCTGGACCTCACAGGGGTGTCTGACTGAGGTCATCCGCTTAGATGCTCACATTCCAAGAACTTCTGAGAAGCCTCTTTACATATAATGAACCTTGTGGATGATATGTCTTGAGAAATGAAGGGACTGTGAGCAAATGCAGAGCTGGGGAGATACAAGTGCCTCCCAACTGACAAGGCGACTCAACAGGTAAATTGAGTAATTCACAAATATCTGCTAATGAAATCTGTGCCAGATGTCAAGTTGGACAGTGCAGGTATTAATAATACAGGAAGAGGTTGTGGTCCACGCTCTAGTGGAAGTCATGGCACAGGGAGTTTGTAGAGAGAAGTTTTGTCTAATTTTGTGTGACAGAGCAGAGTCTAGACAGCACGTTGGTGCCACTTTTTTTTTTTTTAGATTTATTTATTTTCATTGTGTATGAATGTTTTGCCTGAAAGTATGTCCATGTACCACATGTATGCAGTGTCTGCAAAGGTCAGAAGAGGGCATCAGATCCTCTGGGAATAGAGTTACAGATAGTTGTGAACTGCCCTGTGGTTGTTGGGAACACAACCTGGGTCCTTTGTAAGAGTAACAAGAGATCTTGGCTGCTAAACCATCTCTCTGGTCCCTGGTGCCACAATCTTGAACACTGGGAGTTTCCCTTCCTCTTTTAAGGTTTCCAGGTACCCTATAAACGTGAAGACATCAGAGGTATTTTGAATTTGCATATCCTCTGATGGGTCCTACCATTTGGAGAAGGCTAGTGGCCAAACAACCTAGTATTGATAATTATCTTTTGGTACAGATTAGCTTCTTGTCCAAAGTACATAAAAGGAAGTACAGAAAGGAATTACAATAAAGACAGGCCCATAACTCTCCATTGTTGGAGGACATGAGGTCATCCTGACAGGCTTTGGTCTCTTAGCAACCTGTTTGAAGAGACTGAATACCACACTCAGGTGGTGCTTTCCTCTAGTTTTTCTTTTGGGAAATTTCCTACTAAAGGCTTTAAAAGGTTTTTTTGTTTTGATTTACTTTAAAGTTTTACTAAATTATTGAAAATTGAAATGCTTAAAACCATTTGTAGATTATGTGAAGTCTTAATTTGGAGCTTTAATTCCACAATTACTTTTCACACCTGCTTTTATTTACCTCTTTCTTGAGCCCTTGCTATATGGGCAACTTTTTTAAAAAAGTAGCTCTAAGTGTTCTTAGTGTCTCCTATAGCATCACGGTGATTTTTTTTTTAACTCACTTTTTAAATATACAATATACTCTCATCTATTTTTATAGAATTTAATTTGCCTTTATTGATGATCAGTTGATTGAGGCAGGCTTCTGTCTTGTAGCCCAGGCTAGTCTTGAATTCATGATTCTCCTGACTCAGCCTCTCCAGTGCTGGGATTACATGCATGTTGCCACCATGCCTCTTAAACTCCCCGCTTCCCCACCAAGTCTGGATTTCTCTGTGTAGCCCTGGATATCCTGGAACTCACACTGTAGGCCAGGCTGGCCTTGAACACAGAGATCCACCTGCCTCTGCCTCCCGAGTGCTGGGATTGAAGGCTACCACCTTGCTTCTAAAGACAAAAACAGTTCCAAGCTTTGAAATGTGTGGTGGTGTTGGTGATCTCTAGGATGCACAGGTACCTGTCCCCTTGTGTAGACTTTTCTTTTGCTAGCAATTGTCCTATGACTTGATTAACTGATAGGATATGGTGGAAGTGGTTTAGGGCGGGTTCAAGGACTAGACACTTGTCAATTCTGTGTCTTCCAGCTTCCTCCAGCTGGAATATTTGATGTTAGAAGCACTGGACTGGTTTAAAGGAGAAATGTACTACCTTGCTGCACAGACTGTCAAGAGACTCAGACTGGATGGAACATGATCAAATTTCAGTTGTCTTGAGTTCTAGCTCAGCCTCTATGTGACTCTAGTCTCAGCTGCCATCTGATGTCAAATTACATAAGCTATATGAAGAGATCAACAGAACATCCTCACTGAGCCCAGCTACCCACAGAAACGTAAGACAATCAAATGACCTTTGTTTGAGCCCCTTAGTTTTAAGGCCTAGACTTACAGCATACATGACAAACCCATTAGCCACAAGGCTCCAGATGACATCCTTTCATTGTACCAATGTAAGTTACTTCCCTCAGTACTTCATGTGCGAACAGAAATGACTTTGATGAAAACAGACAAACAAACACACCATTCGGTGTCCTCACTACCTGGAGTAGTGTGTAGTTTTCTCATTCTCTGTCATAAAACTCATCATAAAGTGGGACCCTCTCTGTCCTGGTCCTCACTAGTGCTTGTGGTCTCTTCTGATTTTTCTCAGGCTCGTCTGAGTCAGAGCTAGAGCTGTCACAGAAAAGCTGTCCTTGGGCTGCTTGTTCACGGAGCCATGCTTCCATTTTGCCAATTTTCCGGACACAATAGTCATTCTCTGTGTGATATTCCACGAATTTTTCATCCCGTGGATTTCCTGTAAAAGAGCAAAAGTTCTTTTACTGTCTCCTTAAGATGGATTATTTAAAGTGCTCTTATCATAGAATAATCTACTTGAGGTTAATACTGGAAGAAAAATATTAGCCTTTTCTGTAAACACTATAAAACTGTTGTTTGCCACAAGGAATTAAAATCTTTTTTTCTTCCTTATCCCTATTATGAAAATGTTTTAATCTTCCTACCCCGCCCCCCTTACTGTTAAAACTGTTGTTTACACAAAGGCTGTTCTGTATTCTTGGATTTAAGTGACTTAAGCGCCCCATCCCTTCCCACTTCCCTTCATTTCCTTTCTACAATTCTTTCAGAACTAGCCAATTTCAAAAGACTGGGAGGTTGGCCCCCAACCAATGGGGAAAAGACACAGTCACTACCTCTGTTGGAATAACACCCTGAGTACTTCCTGTCCCAGTGTGCCTGCTAGCCCAGGTTGGATTGGCACATCCTTTTTGCAAAAAGAATTCCCTTGCTCCTTTTGTTTTGTTCTGGTTTTCCTTTGTGCAACATTGAGATTTTTCACTGTTTTTTTTTTTTTAAGATTTATTTATTTATTATGTATACAGTGTTCTGCATGCATGTATGCTTGCAGGCCAGAAGAGGGCACCAGATCTCATTACAGATGGTTGTGAGCCACCATGTGGGTGCTGGGAATTGAACTCAGGACCTCTGCAAGAACAGCCAATGCTCTTAACCTCTGAGCCATCTCTCCAGCCCTATTCATTGTTTTTAACAACAGCAAACACACATACGTTGACTGTTATCTCTGTAAATACTAATTTTTAGCTGTTATTTAAATTTTATTTAATCATCTAAAAGTACCGAGACTAGTAAAACAAACCTAGATCCCCAACTTCTCCTCCACAATATTTTGCCACAATATTGCTTTCAGCTGAACCATCTGAAAATCAGGGGAAAGGATAGAGCTCAGTTGGTAGAGCGCTTGATCAGCACGCACGATCAGCAAGCACTATCAGCAAGCACCATACAGACTGCACAAAACATGGCGTGGTGGCAGATGCCTGTGTTCCTAGAAGTCAAGAGGTGGAGGAGGCAAGAGGGCCAGAAGTTCAGGTCATCCATTGATGCACACTCAGATATGTGAGGTCTGTCTCAAAACAAACAAACAAAGCCAGAGAAACAAAACCACATCTCTAGACTTTTGTCATGAGCGGAACGAATAAATGAATGAGCCAATGAGTAATCAGAGAATTTTAGGATGTGGGAAGTAATGGCGACCTGGGAAATACTTCATTATTGGAGCTTAAACTTGTCAGTCATCTCTGTTCTGAAAATGAGCTGAGCACTGCAAGAGGCACCACTGAGAAGAGAAATTTCTACAATGTCTAACTAGAAGCAGAACTTTGAAATGGGAAGAAAATGTCTACTGGCAGTGGGGTCTAATATACTATGAACGGTAGCTTAAGTCCCACAACGTTCTTGGTGCTATGATCAACCCAGTCTAAAGTTGTACATGATGCAAATGCACACCCTCAGTTTCATCCTTGAAAACCAGCCTTTCTCACCAATAGGGGACCATACACACAGTTCTGGGTACATAGCACTGAAGCTTGAGGGCATCTGAGCTAGATATAACAACATTGTTATTGATGTTCCATGGTCTATGGCTTATAGACTCGAAAACAATAAAATTAAAAACAATCATGATCTTTAGAAACCTAAATGGATTTTGGGTGGGCCCAACAGAAGTCAGTATATAAAGCTCCAGGATTAACCTTTTTAAAGTTTTTTTCAAGGGGAAGCCAATATATGCTGATGTGTGTGGAGGAAATGAGTGATGTAAGAGGTATAGCAATCAGCATGAAGAATCTTTGACAGTTGTATACTTCATAATATGTGTTTTAGAAAAATTTATCAAGAGCAGGGCGGCAGTGGCACATGCCTTTAATCCCAGCACTCAGGAGACAGAGCCAGATGGATCTCTGTGAGTTCAAGACCAGCCTGGTCTACAGAGTGAGGTCCAGAACAGGCACCAAAAACTACACAAAAAACCCTGTCTTGAAAAACAAAAAACAAACAAAAGAAAGATCTATCACTACTGTATAACACTATAACATCACAGTAGTTTAGAGACAAAGCTATATGTTTTCAAAAATTTTATTGATTTAGTAGTTAAGTAGTATGGGTGGATAGAGAAGATTAGAATTATGAAGGTGATATTGAAATGATAGATTTAGGGTGACATTTTCTGAAAGATATGGTTGTTTTGGTATAAGACATTGTGATGGTTAATGTAGGCTGTTATCTTGGGTGATTCTAAAAACCACATGCTCCTGAGCATGCCCAGGAGGGATTGTCAACTAGGTTAATTGAGGTGGGAAGGCCCACCCTGAACGTGGTACCCATCCATAGGCTGGGGTCCTGAACCAAATGAAAGAGAGGAAGTGAGCTGAGTCTACTGAGCCCTCTACTTCCCAGCTGGATGAGGTGTAGCCAGCTGCCTCCTACTCCTGACACCACACTTTCCCTGCTGGACTTCACTACCTGAAACCATGAGCCAGAGTAAACCCCTGCTCCCTTAAGTTGCTTCTCTCAGGTATTTTGTTGCTTCAGTGAGACAACAGTTCCATTTTTCTTCCTTCAGTTTTACACACATTCCTATACATTGTCTGAACCTCACAGCTTATGTTATGTGCACTGGAGGTGGGGAAGACTCTATGTGCACAGGTGCACGTGGACGCCGGAGGTTTAGGACAAGTGTCACATCAATCTCCATCTTATGTGTCGAGCCAGGGTCTCTCGCTGAACCTAGAGCTCACTGAGGTGGCTGGCTTGGCTTGGCTAGTAAGCCTCGAGGGTTCCCCCATCTCCGCCTCTCTAAAATTGGGATTGTAGATGCATGCTGCCATGACTTGGCCTTTTACGTGTGTACCAAAGATCCAAACTCAGGTCCTCAAGCTCATGGGACAAACACTTTCTCAGTGTAGCAATCTCCCTAGCCCTTACATGGGCTTCTTTACAAATGAGATTGTAGCTGGAATTTTCTCCAGTCCTGCCCAGGCCCACAGCCACTCAGACCCAAATAAACACACAGAGTCTTCTATTAATTAAAACTGTATGCCCTAATGGCTCAGGCTAACTATTGACTAGTTCTTACACTTAAATTAACCCATAATTCTTATTTATGTTTAGCCACATGGCTTGGTACCTTTTCTCAGTTCTACCTTCACATCTTGCTTCCTCTGTGTCTGGCTGGTGACTCCTGACTCAGTCTTCTTGTTCCCAGAATTCTCCTCTCTGCTTGTCCTGCCTATACTTCCTGCCTGGCTACTGGCCAATCAGCACTTTATTTATTAACCAATCAGAGCAACACATTTCCAGCGTACAGAGCGGCATCCACAGCATGAGATTAACTTTACATGAATCCTACTTTGACTGATACCATTTACCCCCATTTTACAGACCTAGAAAGACAGGGTCACAGAAGTGAAGCAATAAATATACTTACATTTTTCTCTTTACAAAATGAAACAATGCAGAAAAATCTATGGTTTGTCAGACCCTGCTCTAGGAGCAGGAGGATGTGCCGTCTGTCAGGAGAGAGTGCACTGTTGGGGCTCAGGGACGGACTTCGATCCCAATTTCTGTGACTTTCTCCAACTGTATCCAAGTCATGCCTCTGGAAAGGGCAGGGCCACATGAACATAGTAAAACTCATAGAATTGTACACCAAAAAGAGTGATGCTCACTGTATGTATGTTGTACTTAGCTATTTTATATGACTGTATGTGTGATTTATCACGTGAATATATAAACCAAAAATTTAAAGGTAGTTTTGTTTTAAAGAGGCAGCAGAAAATGGAGCTTGCCTTCTGTCTCACGAGAGGCTAAAATTCTCATCCTGTCTTCCAGAGGGAAACAAAAAAAATGGTGGACACACCATTAAATCAGTGTGAGCTGGAACAGAGGTGTCTGCATTGCCAGACCCTGACTACCAGGATGCTCAGGTCTGTGTCTGAGCTTGGCTGCATCCCACTCACAGGAGAAAGCAAAGTGAAATGCTTTTGGAAGACAGGGAAAGTAGTCCAAGAGGTTCTCTGTGATGAGCAAGAAGGAGCCTTTGCTAGAACCAGTGGCAAGAGTAGTCAAGTGTGAAGTCTCTGGGGTAAGGCATCCTGAGAACACTATCTGGCTGTGACCTTGTGCATGAAACCGTCCTTTCTGGATCTGGCCTCCTTATATATGAAACAGGCGAATAATCCTGACCGCTTATGATTCATAGAGGAAGAACTCGATACTATGTTATATATTATAATATTATATTATCCCTGTAAGTTCCTGCCTATGGCGCTGTGCAGCAAGAATGGATGCAACAGGAGAATGACCAACTTTATGTGACCCACAATCTCTCCATCATCAAAGAAATGTGTGGTGATACTTCACTTCTTGTGACAATTCCCATTGTCAACTTGACTGGATTTGCAATCACCTAGGAGACACACCTCTGGGTGCACCTGCAAGTGTGCTTCCAGAGGGGAGACATACCCGAAACGTGGGTGGCACCATGCTATTGGCTGGGGTTCCAGACTGGGTCAAGAGGACCGAGAAGGAAGCTAGAGGACTGAGAAGGAAGCTAGCTGTTGGGTCAGTTTCCATCTCTACCTGCTTCCTGGCTGCAGACATGATGTGACCGACCTCTCACTCCTGCCGCCATGCCTTTCCTACCGTAATGAACTATATCCTGGAACTGTGCACCAAAACAAGCTTTTCCTTCTACAGAGCTCTTGTTGGCAATTTTATTTTTTTTTTTTTTTTTTTTTTTTTTTTTTTGGTTTTTCGAGACAGGGTTTCTCTGTGTAGCTTTGCGCCTTTCCTGGAACTCACTTGGTAGTCCAGGCTGGCCTCGAACTCACAGAGATCCGCCTGCCTCTGCCTCCCGAGTGCTGGGATTAATTTTATTAGAGCAACCAGAAAAGTAAGCAGTAGATTTTCATTTCTAGCAATTTCAGCAGCTGGCAAGGCTAATTGCCTACAGACATCTCCCTCCATGAGATCCTAATTAATAGTGATCTCATTTTAAAAAAATATTCCTTCAACTTTATATTTTTTAAAAAACTTTTTATTGATTCTTTGTGGATTTCACATCATGTACCTCAATCCCACTCATCTTCCCTTGCAACTCTCCCTCCCCAATAAAATAAAATAAAGACAAAAAAAAATCTTGTCATGGAAGCTGTAGTGTGTCACAGTGAGTCACACAGTATACCCTTTAGTCCATACATCTTTACTTGCAAATGTTCATTGCAATGAGTCATTGGTCTGGCTTGAGGCCTCTGGCTACAGTGAGGATTAACACTGGATCCTCACTGGGACTCTTCTTGGATATCCTGTTGTGAGAGTGAAATGAGAGACGGTGCTTCAAGGACAGATCACATGACTGACTGCTTGGTCTGTTTTTGAGATAGGGTCTCAGTGTGGAGTTCAGGTTGGCCTGGAAGTCACTATGCCATCCAAGGAACTCATGGTGATCAAGAACTGGGATTACAGATTACAGGTTTAGGAGAGAGAGACAGAGACAGAGACAGACAGAGACAGAGAGACAGAGAGACAGAGAGACAGAGACAGAGACAGACACAGAGAGAGAGAGAGAGAGAGAGAGAGAGAGAGAGAGAGAGAGAGAGAGAGAGAGAGAGAACCATAGCTGGAATAGAGTGAAGCCTCTTTAGAAAGCTTCAGGAAAGCAATGGAAAACCCTTGTCTTCAGCCCCTCCCGGATCCCTCCCAGCCTCTGCCAGAGTAATTGTATTAGGCTCATTCTCAGGTGATGACTTGGAGTGCTTAGCTTTAGCGGAGCCCCTTTTCCTTCGTTGTTTTGCCAATATTTTTTTTTTCAGTTGCAGAAGTTGTTTATTTGACAACAAAGCCTGTCTCTGCCTGAGACTGGGGCGCAGGTTAAATGGATGCCCCAAGCTGATTTTCAGTTACTCTGCCTTTTGTTTAATTAACTTATTGATTCAGACCCTTGCTCTTTGGAGCGGGGACAGCATCTCCTTCAGCAGGTGATTCTGCATCTTAGAGCTCACTTGCCGTTGCTGTAGCTCCACCATGGTCAGCCCTACTGATGTGGGGCTTCGTCCCTGGCACAGCAACCTCTGTGTGTGAACAACACAGGACACATGCAGCTTTCTCCTAGGAGAACTCACACTGGGAAAACTTAATGGGCCTTCCAGTTGTTGGGCAGCATAGCAGACAGGTTACGGATGAGGATGTCTGTTGGAAAGCCCAGAACAACTCAAGGCTGGAGTGTGGAGCAGCAGGAGATGAAATGAGAACATAGGCAGTGACCAGATTCAGAAAGGACTGGAACCCCCTGTTAAAGAGTTGAGCTTTTGGCCTCAGGTTGATAGAAGTCTGGCTGTATTTTTTTTTAAAGATTTATTTTTACTTATGAGTATGTGCTTATGTGCTTGTAGGGCATGTGTGTACAGGTTTTGTAGGAGGCTAGAAGAGGGCACCAGATACCCCGGAGCCGGAGTTACAGGCAGTTTTGAGCCACCCTCCATGGATGCTGGGAAGCAAACTTGGTCCTCTGGAAGGATGATGGTAAGCACTCTGGACCACTGAGCCAGCTCTCCAGTCCTGGCAATTGTTTTCTAAGGAGGAGAGTGATGTGGCCAGATGCTTTCCATGAAGTCATTCTGCATGAGCACAGTGCTTCTAGAAGTTCAGTTTATGGGGCTGGGGATGGATCTCTGGTCCAAGTGACATGGGGCATGAGGGCCTCCCCCATACAGATGGTGGATGAAGCAGGAGCCAGGTGGAGAGGGTAGGGGTGCTAGATTCACTGTAGCATTCATGGGTGTCCAAAAAGGCTGAACTACACACAGCGCAAAGGGTGCTTGAGGGATAAGGGGTTGATGTCTATTACATATATGTTTCTGTGAGCACAGGAAACTCCATGTATCTATAAGAGCCTCTCTCTCTCTGACAGTAAGAGATGCTCTGAGCCTGTCTTATGAGGACCTGTAAAGCACTTAGAATCTACAAGCCTCTATGCAGAGCTTAAAAGCTTTTTTGTCTTTTTCTCTCAGAGATGCAAAACACAATGTGGCATGCCATTTATTCCAAGACATCAAATGTCCCCTCAGTGACAGCTATTTGCTGTCTCCTCACTCTCCTTCGCATGCCCATTATGGACATTTATTTGATGAAGTTTCAAATATGTTTGCATCTCAGTGCTCAAGAAGCTGAGGCAGGAGGATATGGAGTTCAAGTCTGACTCTGTCTCAAAGCAAAATTAAGGAGCTGGGGCTGTAGTTATATTGGTGGAGTGTTTGCCTGCCATGTTTACGAAGTCCTGGGCTCGATATCTAGCATGATGTAAACAAATCAGGCATAGTGGTGCAATCCAGTGCTTGGGAGGTGGAGGCAGGAGCATCAGAAGTTCAAGGTCATCTTTGAGAACATAGTGAGTCTGAAGCTACCCTGAGCTACATAAAAGCCTGTCTTCAAGCAATAACTGAACCCCAAACCAAACTGAAACAATAAATGAAATGTTTTCCTAAAGAAATGACAGTACTCACCTGGGTGTCTGTTCATGGTTTCATCAGGCAGTATGGTGATAATGTCATAGAGATTGCTCCTTGGCGTGCTTTCGGTGATTTTATTGCCGTTATGGTCCTTCAGCTTTTGCATATCAAGTCTTGCTTTACTCTGAAGACTCTCCAACTCCATTTGGGCCTGACATGATAAGGTATAAGTGGTTAATAGTCTCCCAAACTGTCTTCTCCAGAACAAATTCAGCAACAACGAAAGCATGGACAGTTCACAGGCCTGGCCACCCTTGAACACGTTGGGATGGTTTTGTTCTCATCACATTCTGTGGCAACTTTATTCTGAGGCTTGTCAGGAGACAGACGAGCACGCTCACTGGCTTGCAGAGGCGTAGATCATTGAAATGAGGGTCCCTGTCAGCCTCTGTCTGTAGGTGAGGTTTTGGAATTGCAGAGGATAGAACTACAGGCTGGCTCCTTGTGGGGGAGAGGGGGGGCTTAGGGTATGACAGTCACAGAGCTTTACTGGAGAACGTGTTCCAGTGTGTCCTCCCAAATTCATAGGTTGGAAATGTGACCCTACCCGATTCTTATGCTAATTTGTAGATGGGTCTTTTAAGAGATGTTTGGGTGGTGAGGGTTTCACTTTTACAACAGAGTGAAACTATTATCCCAGGAGAGGCTAGTTCTCTCTGGTGAGTTATAAAGGCTGCCTTGACTGCCTTGGTTTTCTCTTGCTCCTGACTCCTCACTCTCATGAACATTGACTCCTATCATGTCCTCTGCTGTGTTGTGCCACCTCTTATCAACTACCAGTATCTCAGTCTTAGACTCCCCCACCTCCAGAACAATGAGCAATATATTTATCATGGGGGGAGGCGGGGTTTAAAAGAAAATGGTCCCCAAAGGGAGTGGCTCTATTAGGAGGTGTGGCCTTGTTGGAGTGGGTGTGGTCTTGTTGGAGGAAGTGTGTCGCTGTAGAGTTGGGGTTTGAGGTCTCATATATGCTCAAGATACCACCCAGTGTCTGAGACCACTTGCTGTTGCCATCAAGTCAAGATGTAGGACATTCAGCTCCTTCTCCAGCACCATGTCTGCTCACATGCTGCCATGTCCCACCATGATGATAATGGACTGAACCTCTGAACTGTAAGTAGCCAGTCCAGTGAAATGTTTTCCCTTTATAAGAACTGCATGGTCATGGTGTCTCTTCACAGCAATAGAAACCCTAGCTCAGACATCATCTTTATTAATTACTACATCTCTGGTGTTCTCTTATAGCAGCAGAAATGGACGAAGACAAAATCCTTGCTTGTTTCTTCTTTTGGAAACAGGGTTACACTCCATAGCTCGGCTGTCCTGAAACTTTCTGTGTAACCCAGGCTGGCCTAGACCTTGTGGCAGTCCTCCTCTACAGCACCCCCCAAGCGTGGATGCCAGAATGCCTAGTACAAGGCGTTTCTCACTAGCAAATTTTATGGCATGAGTTAATAGGGAGAGGCCTATGTATCACAATAAAGACTGACCTCCATTCCCTCTCCTACTAAATCAGGAAAGGAATATTATTTACCCTATTTTCTGGTTACAGCCGGAAGGTCAAAGGTTATTACAAGAGACACAAGCTAGGCTTTTGCACATCTTTAATCCTAACACTCAGGACACAGGAGGTCATCTTGGCCCACACAGTGAGTTCCAGGCCTGCCAGGGGTATATAATGAGACCCTTTCTTAAAAAACAAACCAAAGAGACAAAGAAAAAGGGACACTTGAGGGACCAATGAGATGACCCAGTGGCTAAGGGAGCTTGCTGCAAAGCCTGACAAATCTGAGTTGGATAACCAGAACCCATATGATGGAAAAAAACAAAATAAAACAAAACTACCAAAAATTAGCCTGTGACCTCTAGATGTGCACTGCGGCATGAGAGAGAGAGAGAGAGAGAGAGAGAGAGAGAGAGAGAGAGAGAGAGAGAGAGAGAGAGAAAAGGGATGCTTGAAGCACAGATCTAATCTTGTAGAGAAGTGAAAAAACAAAAAGGCTTGGGGCAAAAGGTCATCTTCCTGTTTTTCCCAGCTCAGGCAGTGGCAGCTTCTGCTATGTTGCTGAGAACAGACTGGACTGGGCAGGACAGTGACGGTGCCCTCCAAATTTGGTAAACGTGACCCTCTTCTCTTTACCTCCTGTCTCTTATGGTTTATCTCCAGCATTTTCATCTTATGTAAATACTGTCTCTTCCCAGAAGTGTACATTGGAAGCTGCATTTTCTTCTCAAGTTCCTGCTATGAAAGATGATATATTTATTAGTATGGGGAAATGGTAATTCACTGCCTTCAACCCTTCTTGGAGCAGGAGATCTTAATCCCAGGTAATCCGTAGCCGGTCTCCTGTCTTGATAAAAGTACACTGCAGTTGTGTCCCTGACAAGTCCTTTGTATAGCTATCAGAGAATGAAGTGGCAATCTGCCGTGTAGCTGATAGTGTTTGAAAGGTCCTTGCAGGGTTTTGAATTCGAGGGTTTTGACAATTTTATTTTGATAATCTCACGTCGACAACAGCCCGTTTCCCCTGCCAACAGATGCTTTTACTATCTGTCTAGAAAGGTGTCCTGGTCTCATGAGACCTTCCTTTCTCTTCCTGTGTCTTCTATCATTGACTGGCTGGCTGTGCAGTAAGAGGAGGTGGTTCAGCAGAACCTATTTCTCTACAGTGTATTTTCACATTTGAAATATATGCCCAAGGGAGCATGGCCGCTGAGGGGGGATTTGAAGCGACTGCTTCTGTGTCTGGTGGTCTCCCCTTAGTTCGATCCAAAATTCAGTGGCACAGTCAAGGTGGCTACTGAGGACAAGCAGAGGTGAAGATAGTTTTGCTTGTCACTTGCTGTTGCCCAGAGGTGAAGAAGAGAGTTGATGACAGCCCTTTGTGCGGCTCTGTGGACAATGTGTTGGATAGTGCAGAAAGGTCGGGGGAGGATGTCCCCACGGTCAGCACCTTAAACATGAACTCGAGGACCTAGAGCACTCAGGTGTCCCTGACCTGGCCACACAGCAGTGTCTGACTGGCTCCAGCATGAGTCAGGACAGGGTATGAAAGTGACCCCGACTAACAGCTTTCATTTTTTACTCAGCAGGACAAAGCTAACAGAAGACCTTTCCTGGGATTACATGTTGATGGAGGTTGTGGCACAGAAGTCAGGAGGAACAACTTCTAGAGAAGATCTTCCCTGGAGTCAGAGCAGAGGGAGTGCCAGCCTCAGGAGAGGTGAAGGGAAGAGCTGTGCTGGCTTGCCTCCCCCGCAGATTGAAACACTTCCAGAACCACTGGTTTCCGTGTAAAACCCCCCTTTCATCTACATAGCTCTGTTTGCTCCACAAAGCAAACAGAGCCTGGCCTCATCCAAGAGTGAAGAGCACTTGCCAGTTGGAGGCAGGCGTGGGCAAGCTCTGAAGCTTCAAACATTCTACCTGCCAAGGACTGAACTGTCAGCTTTGGCTCTGAACTCCCGTGTGAAGGGGAACATGAAAAGGGTGACCCCCCCAGGCTCACCCGCTTCCCCAGTCAGTAACTGCCGCAGCTCACCTTTGCTCTGTGTCTTGTTCTGGCTTCTTGCTGGCTCAGGAGTCGCTCAGAGGTGATGACTTGTGGCAGGTCAAGGGGCTCAAGCTTCTAGAAGTCCAACATTTAGAGTATTCAGCGTCCCTCATGCCGTGACATGATGCAACACAAAAGCAGAGACATTTAACTACCTGAGCACTCTGTGGAAGCCGAACTTCCTCCTGGGCGTGCACAGAGAAGGTGACTCCCACAGTATCACAGCTGTTTTCTGTGAGAAAGGCTTTTTGACCTCGGGGGCTCTTTACTGTTCTATCACACTGTTTCCAGTGAGTTATTAATCAAAATATTGGTCAGAGAATTGAGCACTTTTTCTCCTGTACTGATGGGCCATGTTCAAAGTCACCCAATAGCTGGGGTCTTAGAGCAGTAGAGATGAGACACCGAGACACACCTATCTTCCCTTGACTGCCCAGCTGAGTGTCCCAGTGCTTAGGAAGTGACATATTTTGAAGGTCTCTAGAGACGCTCCCTCACTAATCATGAGTGACAAGACACACTTAAAAGTGCAAAGTGTTAACAAATGATAGGGCTATCTTTTTCTAGCAAGGGGTAGGCTTTTTGGGAGACATTTTATCAGAACTTAAAAGGGTCACTGAGCAGAACTATTTCCATGGGTTTATCTAACTTGCCTCTTTCCTTCTTTCTCTGTTGTACATGTATGTGTGGGTACACCCATTCGTGTGTGTACATGTAGAGAGCAAGGGTTGATGTCTGGTGTCTTAGATAGCTCTCAACGTTATTTTTATTTTTATTTTATTTGAGACAGGGTCTCTCACTGAACTTGTAACTAACAGTTTCCACTAGATGGCTAAGCAGTGAGCCCCTGGGAATCATCTCTTTTCACAACTCCTCCCATCCCAGTCTTCCTGGGGTTATGGATGGGCACTGTCATAACTGAATACTTCCAGACCTGGGGTTTTAGCCTTTTTTTGTGGGTGTTGGGTATCCAAATTCTGGTTCTCATCCCTACACAGCACGCGCTTTACCCACTGAGTCATTGCCTGGCTCACAGTCTAGCCTTCCTTCACCTCAGAGAACACTGGGCGCTACAAGCGGACCATGGGAGACAAAGCTGGTCTCCTCACATTGACGTGTATGTGTGTGTGTGTGTGTGTGGGGGGGGGGGGTTTCTGCAGAGTTTGTTCATTCAGAGTGACAGCTGAGTTCTTTACATCCAGGCAGTCTGTCTGTGTTTGAGGCAAGAACTGGCTTGTTGAAGAGTATTATTTTAAGGTGTGTTACTTTTGTTTATGTTGCATTTGTTTAACTCTGTGAAGCTGTGTTACTGTGCCTGTCTAAACACCTGATGGTCTAATAAAGATCTGAATGGCCAATGGCAAGGCAGGAGAAAGGATAGGTGGGGCTGGCAGGCAGAGAGTATATATAGAGGGAGAAATCTGGAAAGGGAGATCTAGAAGGAGCCAGAGAAGGGGAGGTTATCAGGGGCCAGCCACCCAGCTAAACAACCAGTCAGCCATGGAGTAAGAGTAAGATTTGCAGAAGTAAGAGAACGGGAAAAACCCAGAGGCAAACGGTAGACGGGGCTAATTTAAAGTTAAGGAAATAAGGCAAGCTAAGGCCGGGCATTCATAGTTAAGAATAAGCCTCCATGTGTGACTTATTTAGGAGTTGGGTGGCGGGTCCCTAAAAGAGTGAAAAATAAATAACACTGGCTGTCTATCCTGGTCCCAGCAGAGCAGCATTTCCAGACTCCTCGGTAGTGACCAGTGGTGACTATGAGATGATCATTGCCATGAGGTCTGGCCGTGTAACTCAGTCCAGCAGAGAAGCAATGAGAAGTGAGTAAAACAGGAAGGGAAGCGTGGTTGTTCCCTTCGCTTTCAGTTGGTCAGGGCGTGGAGACGCTGCTTGAGGAGGTAGCAGTTGATTGTATCAGGATGCTGGAGGGAGAGGCCCAGGAACGGGGAGACTCCCAGACACCCGAGGGAGGAAGAGTCTGTGACAGTTGGGGATGGGGTTTGGGTAAAGGGAAAACAGAAGGGTCTGTGTCTCCTCCACATGGGCCAGTCTTCAGGATTTGTGCATGCACAAGTCTGTATGGCTGCATAGCTATTATTCCATATTATGTCCAGGAGTAAATGTACCATCACATGTTATTCTCAGGTGAACCCGGTGTATAAATCATGAGGGTCCTCGTTTTTTGAAGGGTTAATGCCCAACTGGAAATTAGCATCACTATGATTCAACTCTGATGTATACCCAGTCTCAAGCCAGGTTCTTCTCCTAATTGTTTGCCCTGAAAATGCTTGATCCTCAGAATGCCCTCACATTATGAAACAAAATCTTGCAGAATTTCGCTGGAGCTGTGGAGTCCCCAGGTTTGGGGTATGTCTTGGGAGTAGATAGTTTTCAGAACTCCCCCAGAGACACTGATGATTCCTTTGAAATCGTTCTGTTGGGGATCTGGAGTGGCCCCACATTGCCACAGATGAACAAAAGAACTGCACGGAGAGTAGACTACAGAAGGTTTGTGTGCAGTATGAACACCAAGGCTGAGGAAGCCAAGATCCTGGAGTCATCTAAAAAATAGTCTTTGGACCAGCTTTTTGGTTTGACAGTATGAATGTCTGAGTCACAGCAGGCTCCTTTTCTTTATTCTTAGCCGTCTATTTAAACTCACGTTTCTGATAACGGTTAAATAGTAGATACTGTTGAGAATTCTCCAGACGACTTTCTGAAAACAGAACACAACCGCAGCATCGCTTTACAGAGCCAGTAGATGGCAGCAAGCGACATTGCAAGTGGCCTGCTGTCCACACAGGATTTGGCCCGAGAAGTTGTACAGAAAAAATGGTTGGGAAATATGCCAGCCGAGTGACTTTCAGAATCCTGGGTTCTCTTGCACATCCCTTGCCCTCCAGGGGAAGGGAGATTCCTTGCTTTTTCCCTTGCAGAGGAAACACGCTGGAAGGAACTGCTTCGAGAAGTGGAAGGGTGGCACTTTTTCATTTTTAATATTAGGAAATATCTTATTTGTCTTAAGATGTATGAATTACTTGGCTGTTCAACACGTGATTAATATCATCAGTTGGAGTATGTGCTAGGGCTTTGGGGATGGAAAATAAGCCATCCATGCACCACAAATATCTGCACTTGGTGATTAACACTAACCTGGGAAAGGCTGCTTTTGTTTATTAGTAAGAAAAGGAAGGTGGGTCAGAGCAACCCAAAGAAAGCGTACCATTTGTTTGGCACAATGACTTAAGAGTGTGTCTTTAGACTCTGGGAAGTGGAGAATGTGTCCTATGACAGCTTTATGTAGGTGATCACCAAGACAACTTAAGGCCGAGAAAGAATTTCTGATCAAGTCCTTGCAATGCAGTTTTGTTTCAGTAACATTCTTTGTTCCCAACAGTTGTCCACGAAAGACAAAAAATAAAGCCAACATGACACGATTTGGCTTCAGTACAAGGCAAATATTTCCCTAGATCAGAAAACAGAAGAGAAATGCAAACATTTGTGGGGAGCTGATCCATAAGACATTGGGGCAGGTGAAGTCTGTGAGTTATTTATCTTGGATAAAGGGGATCAGGAAACGCTCCATGGGAGATCTAGGCTCACAGCTTGAGATCGGGGCTGAGTTATCCACATTGCTACTTATGGAAGAGCTGGAAGGCTGGGGTAGAGCTGAGTAGTAAAGCATGTTCTTTTAGCATGTATGAGGCCGTGGGTTCAATTCTCAGCACTGAAAACGTGAAATAAGGTATCTGGGGCTGGGGAGATGGCTCAGTGGACAAAATGCTCATCACAAAAGTGTGAGACCTTGAGAACTGGAAATGGGATTCTCAGGACAAACTTTCTGAACTCTGTATTGGTGAACTCCAGGTTCAGGGAGAGACTCCTTGTCAATAAATACAGTGGAGGGTGATTAAAGAAGAAACCCAACACCAATCTTTAGCCAACACACACACACACACACACACACACACACACACACACACACACACACACACACGCTTCACACTGTAAGTTGGAAGATTCATTTCATAAGACTTAGCAAAGCGTTGAATATGAAGAAAACTTCATAGCAATAAATTCAAATGCTTTGTGTTAACTGGATAATTTCCAAGAAACAACCAGCAAGAATAAGATAACCAAGTCAAACGCAGAACTATAAAGAAATTAAGCTAGTAGGAAAAATGATCACTTCCCTTAAAAGTCCAAGAGTCTAAAAATAGTACTGGAGGCATGTTTTACAAAACATTAGGAGAATAGAGAATTCCTGCTCTATAATAAATGTCTTGGAAAAGAAGAATGAGAAATCTCTTACTTTTACAAGACTAAATCAATCTTGGTGGCAAAGCTGTTGTAAAAGTGTATTAGAAAAGTGTAAATCCATCTCAACTCATTAAAGCGGATACATAAAGCCTTAGGAAATCCAGCTCAGCAATGTGTACACTTAGATACTTTAGGACCAAGTCCGGTTTCTTCCAGAAATGCAAGCGTGGTTCAGCATTATAAAATTCACACTCTATCAACTAGGGAAAAGAAAGCTCATGGGGTTGTTTATTTTTGCGTGGGAAGACATCTCTGTGTGTGGGTGGATGTGATTGTTTTAAAAGATGAGGACAAAAATCCATTAAATCTAACACTCAGCAGTAATAAAGTCTTAGCATGAGGTAAATGCCTGAAATTGAAGGCCATGGTGCCAGGTATCTTCTGTTGGTCTCTCCAGATCTGCTCACCCACTAGCCCCCTGTTCTTTGCCTGTACCCATGCCCAGCTCCCTTGCCTCCGGCTTCCTCTGGGATGTAGCCAATGGGAAGGGGATGATGATGAGGTCATGTATTTGGGCTTCTAGCTCTTTACAAGGTGGTATGGGGGACTGTCCCTCCATGGAGGTTCACTCTTGTTCTCAATGCAGCTTTCTCTACCTGGTTTTTCCTTTCAGGCTCCAGAAATCTCTCCTCTTGCCTTGGCCTGGTTACCCATTAGCCACCTCTAACAGTTTCTGCAATATCTTTGGCTGTTCCTCTTAATCAAACTTCTTTGCATGGATAGTTACAAAGAAAACTTCCCCGAATTACTATGATTTCAGTGTGCCACCTGTTTCCTTTGGGGACTTTGCCAGCTCTTATCAAAATCCTACAACATACATTATATATGCTGAGTATCCCTTACTTGAAATTCTTGGAACTAGTAGTAGTGTTTCAAATTTGGGGTTTTATTTTGGATTTTCAAGTATTTGCATGTATGTAATGAGATGTCTTGGGAATGGGACCCAAGTTAAACACAGTTTGTTTCATGTGTTTGCTAGGTGCACTAGCTGAAGGTAATTTTACATGGTGTTTTTGCTGTTTGGGTAGCAAACCAGTACACGAGATCAGGTGTGGAATTTTTCTCCTGTGGTAATGTCAGTGTTCAGATATAACTGGATTTTGGAGCATTTTGGATTTTACATGTTAAAATTAGGGATTCTCAATATCTTTGATGGAAAATAGTGTCCAGGGAAAGAGAATAGAGAAGGGCCGAGGGAATCAGGGCTGCTGGGATGGGGTTTGCAATGGTTAATAGGTTGTTCAGGTGAACCTTATAGAGATGCTGAAATTTGAACACATCTCTGGAACTCAGAATTATCCAGCTGGATTAGGTGGGCCAATGCTGTGTGTGTGTGTGTGTGTGTGTGTGTGTGTGTGTGTGTGTGTGTGTGTGTAGTGGGAGGGCATTCCTATTAGGCTGCATGGTCAGAGGAGAAGGTGGGCAGGCCAGAGGGGGTGCTGCTGCTCAACTCTTCTACACAGTGTGAGTAGGGGGTGCACTATTGATAAAGAGCTCCAGGCAGAGAGGCTCAGTTCTCACCTCCAGGAAGAGGTCCTCTCTGCTTGAGGAGTAGAGATGTTCAGGAAGTGGAGAACGCCAAATAGGCAACTCAAATTATTTAGGATGCAATTAGGTTTGGTTTAATAATTAAAAATACTTTTAGAATTTTCTTTGGCAGAGATCAGGCTATTAATTAGCCTGTCATGGGAACCCAGCATTTATTATTCTCTCAAAAACCCATTTGTGGTGGAAAATGTGCCGAGCCTCATTTGTGAAGATAATTATAGATGATATCTTTGAGAGTGTCTGCCAAGTTCCTGGTGATTTCCCTTTTCTCTGGGAGCTGACTCCAGAACCTACAGAATGACTCCTCGGCCCACGTTTCTACAGTGCGATAATGTCTTCCGCTTCCCACTCATTGGATCAGAGCTAGCATCATCAGCAAAGCTGAGCCAATAACATCTGTCCTCCACAGAAATCTGGAATCCCAGCCATGGTCAGGCCACTGTGTCCATTTGATTGGATATATAAGATTCAAGTTTAGCGTGGCCGGAGGAACAGAGAAAGCTGATCTTTGGGGAAAATTAAGGCAGGTGTATAGAGCTCAAGTGAACGACATAGAGTTCTGCTTTCCAGAGCTTTGCTAAGTCTAGTGTATCCTGGCTCTTGGGGTCAACAAAAATGTCCCTATATCCTTAGAATGAAGCACACTGATATCTGTACACTCAGTGTGCTTCCCCTCCAGCAGGATGAGCCTCCTTTCATTAACTCACTCCTAGACTTTGGTGTGGCCCATGTCAGTGGCTGAAGACGTAAGATTGCATAAAGCCTAGTCTTTGCAATCAGATAAAGTGCCTTGATTCTTTATTCTTACGGTGCTTTGCTGCTGTATGGAGAATAGTGCCAGACTCTGCAATCTCCAAGTCCTTTTTTTGAACTTGGGGGAATCAAAACCTAACTGTAACTTATTTAGAGTTGGTAAGTATTAAAATTATTCTGTGGACTAGAGGGTGCAACACAGATATATTTCTCTGGTTGTAGTGATTTCTTCTGTTTGAGCTAACCAGTATCAGGGCTTCACAGGGACATATAATAATACTCCTTTGAAGGAACACATTTAGTTTAAGAATAAAGTCAGCTTTAGGGTGGCTCAGCTAAGCTAGAGATGTGCTTGCAGTTTTATATTAGACATGGACTTATTACATTTACCCTTTATTTTTCTTGAACTAAATATTTTTGCACTATCTAATATTTTACAAGAAATGCTCTTTTGGAACTAAAAATAATAATCACTTTGAGTAGTAATTTTGAGCTTCCAAAGAAGACAAGTAAATAATGCCAGGCTGAAACAGAAACAGTCTTCAACAAAGAGCTCCATTAGCCCCGGAACTGGTCTGAGCATCTAGGTGAATTGTGTAGCAGGCAGGGTTTGGCTGGTTCCTTTTCTCTGCTCACAGAGAGCCCCATGCTTTCTGCTGTCTGATGTTCATTTCCAAGAACTCACTCTGATCTCTTTCCCTTTCTAGGATGAGATATCTTATTAGAATTTATGCTATGCATAAAAAATTCTTCCTCCAATGTCCCTAATTCCCCTCTGTTTCTTCTCTTTTAGACAGGGTCTTAGGATGTAGTCCTGGCTGGCCTTGAACTCACAGAGATCTGCTTGCATCTGCCTCCTGGGTGTTAGGTTTAAAGGCGTTCACCACCATATCTGACCCCAGTCTCCCTAATTTCAACAACTGCTTGTAGCATCTAGGATGTTTAAAGGATGGAGTCAGGGGAGTTAGAGGTTTCTTACACTGATGGTTAGAAGTATCAGAGACCTGGCTAACAGCTCCAGTGGGTCTTTTGGCAGGTTCCTTCACTCTGAACCATATGTAGAAAACAAAGATGACATTTTCTTATGTTGGGCTAAAGGACTAGATGAATGACAAAGATCAAGGAGCCTAATACGTTGTTTGACTTGAATAGAAGTGGTAGTTGTTGTGATTTTCAAATACTCTCTCAACTAAATGCCAGATTTGGGTCCTTTAAATATGTAACTAAATCCTTGTTAGCATATTTTTTTGGTAGTGAGCCTCAAAAGTGACATCAGTTGCTAAAGGAAATTCTAATACTATGGTCTTTGCAACTGTCAACATTCTTTGCAACAGCATTTCCATTAACGAGGTATTTAAGGTTCTTTTATGATTACAGATAAAAAGATATTAGCATTAATGCAAAAAAGTTCCTTAAGAAGACTTTTAAATTCATCTTACTTGAATTCTTCGGGGTGGGTGCCTTTTGATAATGCTTGATTCTTCATTTTTCAGTGGGATGTCAAGATACATGGGCCTGGATACTTGAAGGATGGAGGGACGCAATAATAAATCATTAGAATCAATTTATTGTCAAATTCAGTATCCAGGCTGATCACTGTTTAGTGGTCGTCATCTACATAATTTTGTATCCTCACTTACACATGCCTAACTCACTGGTCAAATGCAAAGATGAGACACATGTAGCATGCTTCCTTTTTGGACTATCCTTGGACTGCCAGCCAGCAAATAATGACCCAATCGATTTACTATTAATTATGAAAGATTGGCCTTTAGCTTAGGCTTGTCTCAACTAGCTCTTATAACTTAAATTAAGCCATATTTTAAAATCTATGTTCTGCCACGTGGCATTACCTCTCTTTCATCTTGTACCTCCTGTCTCTTCTCCATGTCTGTCTGGCGACTCTGCCTTCTTCCCAGAGTTCTCTCTCTGCCCGGAAGTCCCGCCTATATCTCCTGCCTAACTATTGGCCATTCAGCTTTTTATTACACCAGTCACAGCAATACATTTTCACACAGTGTACAAATATCCTACAACAGACATGTAAAGCAGGGTCCTTACATGAATGTAAGTGAACGTTTTAGTCTGCTTTCTTCATTTCTCATCCCATCCCCCAGGTTGATTTAAAAAAAAAAAAGTTGCAAAATTAGCTATGTAGTGCCCACAGGTGTTACTCAAACACAGAATTTAGCTTAGAAAACAGAAACCTTGTAATTAGTCTTATGACTCCCCCACACTCCCTGTATTGGAGATCAAATATCCAGGGTTTCACATATACTAGACTCAGCTCTACCTTTGAGCTCTGTCTCCAACCCACTAGTTAAATACCATGGAATCTCCCCCACAATAAAGGAAATCAGAAAAAAAAATACTTTAAGAAATGAAAATACATTATCTTTTCAGGTAAATAGGAAATTAACAGGGGACAGTCCCCAGTTTGCTGTGGGCTACAACATGCCACTCTTCCTTCCCTATACAACAAGCCAGGGCTACAGAGCTGCTCCTGCTGAGAATCAGACGGTGAGCCCCTCCTCATACGTGCTGTGTCCGGCTTGATTCACCGGGCCACTCAAGAGTGCTGCCGGGCCCAAACTGCACGGTGCCCTCAGTCTTCTCTTAGAACAGTCAGAACACATTCTGACACTTACGCTGCTTTCTTAAGACATTTCAGTGGCCTCTGTAAAGCTTTGCCGTCTCCAGCTTTCAAGAGAATGAAATCTGTGAACTTTTTTTCTTTCTTTCAGATTATGGCAGACATTGAGCAGGACAGAGAAACTCTACCACCATCAATCGGGTTTTAAAATCTAAATTGTTTAAAGCATTTTTTTCCCCCTAGAAACTTCAGTACTCCTCACCTTTATATGATGTGAGTGATATCATCCTGTTTTTAGTTGGACTGCCCCATAGGGCAAAGGCTGTCCCAGACATTGACTTCTACTTCTGAACACAGGCAAACAAAACTGATAAGTAACTTGTCTAAGGTTGTGTGATGTATTTAGTGGGGATGGGGCTAGAACATGGGCCCCTAAAACCAGCTCTCAGAATGCTTTTGGTGCAGTCAGTATTTATAGAGAATGTTCTCCATCCCTTGTTATTTACAATGAATGTGACTTTTGTCTTTCAAATATCGTTTTTCAGTTGGGACTCCAAAGTACCCAAATCAGCGTTTGCCACCTAGTTACCAAAACCTTAGAACTCAGAAGAGGATAAAACTGCATGCCTTTAATCCTAGCACTTGTGAGGCAAAGGCAGGCAGGACTCTGTGAGTTCAAAGCCGGTCTAGGCTACATGGAGAATTCAAGGCCAACCCAGGGTTATATAGTGAGACATTGACAGCAAACTAAAAACCAAAGCAACCAAAAAAAGGGAGTCAATGTCATTAAGAAGGAAATTATCATTCATAATGAATAATGAAGAACATTAAAAAAGCTGTATCAGTCAACAGTATTCAATATTTTACCTGTACAGAAAGTAACCATGAAAACCTCCCTGGGAAGATCTGGTAGCTAAAGACATACAAGGTATTTAGACAGAGTCATCTGGGAAGGGGAGCCCAGTTTTGTTACTGATGTGGAATGCGAAGAAGAGAAAAGCTGATTCAAATATATGGACTGTGTGCCAGATGACACACATCAACATGAATTTTTTCATCCCAAGTTAGCACATCTGTTTAGTTATCACGATTGTCACCAGAAAACATTTTACATGTCATAAAAAATATCCACAAACAACCTGCAACCATTTCAGGCTCAGAGCCTCCCCCCCCCCCCGTGGGAAAAATTCCCTTAATTCTGTGACAATCCTAAAGAACATGGGGTTCGGGAAGGTGACTCATCTACTCTCTCTCATGTAGTAAATTCATTTTGTTTGGGCTGGTTTCAAAATTCACACGGGAGAGGTTTACTCCTAACGTGCTACTCTCAAAATTACAAAGCCTGATGCATTCAGTCTCTCTGGAGATAATGACTTAAATTCAGAACCCAAGTGTAGCACAGTTGCCACCGTCTGTCACATCTGTGTGATCTCAGTGGCTTAATGGAGGTAGACACACGCACTGAAATCACTCCAGACTAAGCTGAAACCAGACTGCTTTCCTTCTTATTTAAAAGTTTTTTTGTTTTTGTTTTTTTTTTTAAATCTGGAATCGACACAAGCATTCAAACGCACTGGAAGTCATTCAGCAAACATTCAGTCCTCCCTAAAAAACATTCTCCTGCATCTCAATCATCTAAGCTTTCAGAGATCACGGAGACAGGTAAATGTACCGCAGTTCTCCTGAGTCCCAGACATGCATATCTCATGTTTGTTTGTGGTATACCTGCAGGATGTCTTCCATACAAGGTTTCTCGAAGAGGTGGTAGCAGTCCTTCCAGAGCTTGCTTTTGACCTTGCAGTCTCGAGAATGGGTATGAGCTCTTTTCTTCTAGGTTCCGATTTAATGCATAGAACACAGGGCCAGCTGAGGGAATCTCTGCTTCTTGACTTTGTAAAGGTGTGACTTTGATCACCCGAGGGTGAGGCTTGGAGTGGCCCAGGCCCATTTTCCTTGAAGATATTCAGAAGAAAATCATGATGGAGGGGAGTCGTGGAGGGCCTTTATGGAGAGTGATTTAGTTCAGTAGTTTCAGGAGTTTACCTCAGCTTACCAAAACAGGTGTTTCCTTCATGACATCTTTCCAGTTCTGTCCCCCGACACTAACTTCTCTGGCCACTTCCTGGGAGGCTGGTTTCCATGGAGACTTCCCTTCAACTTCTACTTTGCCATTCCAGAACTAAAGAATGCAGTTAAACATTGACCTGGTTATTCTACTCTCTGAAAATCTCAGTGGTAGGGACAGACGCTTCTGTTGATCATTAAACGAATATCCAACTCCAGCCTGCTAACAGAGATGCAGAGCAGGGCTGAGAGAGGTCTGAGAACCGTCCTCTCACAGCAGACACTTTGGGAAGATAATGGCTGAGAAGAGCTGTCATTGGAAATAAGAGGACAGATGCTAATGAACGAGGGCGTTGTTAACCTATACTTTTAACTAGAGAATGTCTTCCAATTAAGAAAAGAAACAGGAGGGTGGATAATGCTTCACTTGATTTTTCTGTCAATGACTTGACTACCTTGGAAGGATGTGAGTACATTATAGGACAATGGAGAGACAATAGAATTCCTTCTCCTCCTCCCTGCCAGGAATGAAGGAACAAATTTTTTTTTTTTTTTTTTTTTTTTTTTGGTTTTTCGAGACAGGGTTTCTCTGTGTAGCTTTGCGCCTTTCCTGGAACTCACTTGGTAGTCCAGGCTGGCCTCGAACTCACAGAGATCCGCCTGGCTCTGCCTCCCGAGTGCTGGGATTAAAGGCGTGCGCCACCACCGCCCGGCTTGGGAACAAATTTTTTAAAGAAGTGGTCTAAATAAAAACTTTTCAAACAGAGCCTATTTATTTTTTTTTTCTCTTTCGAGACAGGGTTTCTCTGTGTAGCTTTGGCACCTCTCCTGGAACTCACTCTGTAGCCCAGGCTGGCCTCGAACTCACAGAGATCTGCCTGACTCTGCTGGGATTAAAAGTGTGTGCCACCACCGCCCAGCTATGGTTGTTTTTTGTTTTTATTTTATTTTATTTTATTTTTTTTGTATTTTTAAGTAGGAAAGAAAACAGAAGGAAATACACCAATGTGTTGAGCAGTGGTTTTTGAGTGATGGGATTATGGCTAATTTTTATTTCAGTTCTTTACTCAGAGTGAGACTCACTTTCAAGTTTGAATTGCTCATAACCATAGATTACAGGTACTTTTGGCATTTTTTTTTTCTCTTTCATTTTTCAAGACAGAATTTCTCTGTGTAGCCCTGGCTGTCCTGGAACTTGCTCTATACACTAGGCTGGCCTCGAACTCAAAGGTCTCCAGCCTCTGACTATGGAGTGCTGGGATTAAAGGCCGGCTCCAGCACTGCCTGGCTACTTTTGGCATTTCTAATTCCATAGGAGAATTAAAAATGTTCTCCATGTTATGAAATCCATTTGCCAAAAGGCTAACATGGTGATTGGAAAGTCCTGATGGTTAATAAAAGGATTTAGTTCTCATTTTTTGCCGTATTATGATTTAACTTTGAGAAGCTGCATCTGTAGAGAATATGAGCCTTATTTGAGGAAGCTGGTCAGTTGCAGAAATGATTAGAGACCAAGGTGCTACCTCCGAGCTTTGTGACTATTACAAGTCAGTTACTGTCCTGACCTGAAAAGTGGGAGTACTAATAAGACCTCATGAGGAACGAATCAGTTGGTTCCATCTACAGCCCTTAGAATAACACCCGGCATCAGCCTCTGTTCTCTTCCTCCTAGGCCGGTGTCCTTCATGTCCACATATGCAGACCAGTCCTAGACGCCATTGAAACAGACATGTTCCTGTCTACAGACCTCATACCTAAGGATAGAGAAAACACCAATGAGGATAAATGAAGGCAAATTCATTGATTTTATTGACTGGAAAAATGGCAGTATTTAAAAATTATTATTTAAAGCCAAGCATGGTGGGTGAACACCTTTAATTCCAGCACTCAAGAGGCAGAGGCAGGCATTCTCTGTGAATCTGAGGCCATCTGTCCTACATAGCGAGCTCTAGGACAGCCAGGGCTACAAAGTATAACCCTGTCTCAAAAAAAAAAACAAAACAAAACAACTATTATAAAAAGTCATATGCATGATCTTAGAATAATAGTGGGAAATAAAAATTGTCACCGAATTTCAGCTACAGTGTTAAAAATAAGATGTAATTTCTTAACCAAAAGAGTTGGAGCACATTAAAGAGGTCTTGCAGTGGGTAGCTGTTCCAGCTTTGACCTGGAAGTACTACCCTCATTGAGGCTTCGGTAACTGTCACACCTACAAGGTGGGGCTGAGAGAGGAGCCTTTAAGACCTGAGATCCAGATGTGCCGGCTCTCTTGGTTCCTGTATCCTGGATGCTGGAGGTAGATCGAGCAGAGTTCTCCAGGGAACACTGCTGCTACACCTTTCCCGGACCCTGTAACCTATCCCTTTATTTGTAAGTCACCTCACAAAATAAACTTCTCTTTTAACTATGTGGAGTTGCCTTAATACTACAACCAATAAAGTCTCATCTTCCAAAGCCTGAATGTCTCCAAACTATTTAGGATACTTTATAATGATCTCTCCCCAGTTCCAGGATGGTTATGAACATACATTATGATGAGTAAATATGATAAAATATGGATTACTTACAACAGAATTTAAAAATGGGAAGTGATATTTTGAATTTATAAATTTTTGAATTAAAAATTTTATTTTCTTGATAATTTCGTACATGAACACTGTATTTAGATCATTTCTCATTCCTTCCCCTCTACAAGTCCTCCCATGCTATTCCTTTTAAATTCATAATCTCTTCATAAATTAATACTGTTTTATACATCTATAAACCTATAAACCTATTTTCTATCATCTATTTATCTATTATCTGTCTATTATTTATCTATCTATCTATCATCTATCTATTTATCCATCCATCCTATTGAGTCCATTTAATGTTGCTTGTATGTGCATATGTTTAGATTTGACCACTTGGAAACATCAGGGAACTCATTCTTGAAAAAACCTGATCATCCTCTCTTGGCAGCCGCCAGTTGTTAGGTGTGGGGCTTTGTGAAATATCCCTTACCCATCTGGCCTGCCTTCTGGTGCTGCGTTGTGCAAGTCTTGTCTAGGCAACCACACTGCTGAGACTTCATGATGCGGCTGCCCCACCATGTTTAGAAGACACTCTCTGCAGCAGGTTTCCTCTGACTCTTACAATCTTTTTGCCCTCTCTTCTTCAGTTTTCCCAGAGCCTTACGTGTAGGGATTGCATCGTAGGTGTACCTACAGGGGCTGGGAAAAAAATGAGACCCAGAAAGGATTAATTTCTTCTAAAGCTATACCCAGAGCAAATGTTTACTGTTTTCTTGGCTGTTCTTTTCTTTTCTTGTGTGTGTGTTTATGAGTGTATGTGGCTGTGTGTGTGTTCATGTGGAGGCCAGGGGTCCACCTTGAGTGCTATTCCTCAGGACACCATCCACTTTGTTCTTTTGTTGAGACGGTGTCTTTCCCGCTGACCTATTTGGTTATGGCTGGCCAGCCAGCAAGCCCCAGCAAGGACCTGCCGGCCTCTACCTCTCCAGCACTGGTGTTACAAGTGTGCACTGCCGTGCTTGGCTTTGCATATGGGTTGTGAGGATAAACTCAGGTGCTCATGGATGCACAGCAAGTACTTTACTGACGGAGATATCTGCACAGCCCTGTTGGTTTGTTTGCTGGGACAGGGTCTGGCTGGGTCACCCAGAGTGGCCTTGAGTGCATTGTGTAGCCCACGCTGATGTCACGCGCTTCCTTCTTCCCAAGTGCTGGGATTACACCGTACCCGGCCAGAGTAACAATGACTAAGATAAAGTGTACAGAGAGAAGAGAGGGTGGTGAGGTCTTAGGGGAGGATGGGAAGAAGCAGGAAGCAAGAGCCAAATGTACTATTCCTGAAAGTGTACGTCCAATCAAGGCTCCTGGCCTGGCACAGCTTCCCAGGCGCTATGACCTGGAGGTTCCCAAGGAAAGTTCAGGGGTTCGGAGGGTCAGAGCTGGGGCTCTGACAGCCCTAACAAGGTGGACTGGACCACTCATACTTAATAAGCCAAAAGTCAAAAGCAGAAAAAGTGGATTTATCCAATGTGGCCAAAGGAACAAAGGAGCCGAATGACACTCTGCTTTTTACCTTCCACATCAGTCTTCAGGGGTGGGGGGCTTCATATGATGCTTACGTTTACATAGAAGGTAAGAGGTAACTAAAAAGTGTCTTTTAAAAGTCTGTTCATTCCTGCCAGGAGGATATAGGAACAACCTTGGTACCAGCTCAGAGTGTTGGGGCACCCTCCTTTAAGAAACAGTGAGCCTAGCTATGAAGTTAGTTGCTTTTCTCAGAGATAAATCTAAGCTTTTGTTCTTGGTTCACTCCAACTAGCCTTGGGGCAAAGTTGTTAAGCAATCTTGTTGAGTAATTTTAGGATCTAGAGAAATTCAATGCACACTTATAATGAGATATCTGGGTTTTCCTGCTGCCTAAGAAGAGAGGTTTACATTTACATTCAAATGACAAGAAACAAGACCCAGAGCTTTAAGTGTGAGTTTGGTATCAGATCGAGGCCGGTGGGGTGGGAGTGAGTTTTTTCCTTAGAGAATTCCAACGACCTGCAAGCAAGTTAGAGGCAGCAAGAGATTTTCTTCTTGGATGAAAATGTCATGTAGCTATGTCCCCAGGACTGTCACTTGATCCCCTTGTCCTCCTTCTGATGGACTCCCCGAGTCATCCACTCTCTTGGCCCCACCCTTTGCTAAGAGAAGGGATATGCCCAGGATGAAAATGCTAGACTTATTTGCAGGGACCTTACAAACTACTATCTGACTCAAACAGGACACTGCTACAGCAGTAGAATGTAGGAAGCCAGACAACCCCTTACTGGCACGGTTTATTAATAGGGAGTAAAATTAAAGTTTAGATAATCTAATATTAAGCAAATGAACCATGGGTAACCACAGTTGGATATTGAATGTAGTTGCCTACTGGAGATTGGGTGAAGGACCAAAATTGGGGGTCTGTAAGTCCCTTATAAAAAAATTGCAAAATGGACTGGCAAGATGGTTCCAAGGATAAGAGCACTTGTCAAGACCAAGGATCTGAGTTCGATTCCAGGGACCCACATGCTGGAAGCAGAAACCAAGTCCTGAAAGTTGTTCTCTGATCTTCACACACATGTATGCGTGTCATGGCACTCACTGTCCACATATGCACATGCGCTTGTACACACACACATGCGCACACACGCACATACAAACACACACAAACACAAGCACATATAACACACAAACACATACATAAATGATAAATGTAATAACTGCAAAGTATTTACATTTAACCTGCAAATATCCCCCATCTACCTTGGTCATCCTGCATACTTTAAACGACTTATAATAACAAATGCATTGTCATGCTCTATGAAGAGGAATTTTACTGTATTGTTTATGGAATGACAGGAAATTATCTTCACACATTCAGACTTTTGTTTAAACTATTCCTCCATTGATCCGTGGTTAGATCTGATGTAGAACTTGATACAGAGAGCCAAGAATACAAAGCACATGACTCACGCTGAGGTAATAGTCTTAGGATAGAGTGGTTGCTGTCTCAAGCCAGGCTTGTTAAACTGCCTTGTGCTCCTTTGGCATGTGATTTTCACAGAAGTCCTCAGAATTTAAGACAACCTGTACATAAATATTCCTTAGGGTTGTACTTAATTTCATACACAGATTAATTATTGTACATTCAGTCAATAGAGTGTAAATCCCAAATGCTTGTAAGATTCCTAAATTACACTCTAATAAACTGACAGCCTCTCTTGCAATTGATCTGGAATGGATAAGCAATCACAAGAGGCTTTGCAGCAATGTGAATTATGCATTTGGTTGCCAGCTAAGCAGGGCTGATGCACGACCCAAGCCTTATTGTCCCTGTCAGTGATGACGTCTCCCTATATTTATCTATGCGTTGGGTGCAAGGTGACAATCAGCCAAGACCCACTTGGTTTGGAAAGTGCTCAACCAAAACAGCATGCCGAGGCTCCTCATGGAGGCTTCTAAAAGAGGGCAGCTGAGTAAAATCGGCACCTTTGGCCTTTAAATCCATCATTGAGTTCAATATTAAAATCAGGTGACCATGTGATGTGCAGTCAGTGGATAAATTCCTCAACAGGAATTTACTAAGGGATTTACTTTGATGAAAGATTTTTTGCATGTTTTTCTTCATTGGGAATATTAACCTTTACTTATGATACCTTTAAATACGTCTTTAGAAAACCTCTTCCTTTCTTTCCTCTCTTCCTTTTCTTCCCTGTCTCCCTCTCTTTCAATTTAAGTATGTTCCTTCCTATCAGTGGAGATGTGAGCTTCCAGGGGAGACAAGGCAGAGTGGATACAAGTGTGATATGTCAGGTGTCCCCGGGTTCAGGGTGGGCTGTGTGGTCCAGAGAAAGGTTTCAGTTGTCATCGTTGACTGTCACTCTGGTCAGTGCTAGGAAGAGAAATTCCAGAAGTTTCCACCTGTCAACCATGTGTTTTAAAAACACATTGGCACCAGGACTAACCCAAGAAAGGAGGTCACCCAGCTCTAAGAAAGCCTTTAAGTTCAAAACAAAACAAAACAAGGCTGATGTAAAGTTTAGAGGACAGCATATGTGCGAACTGCCCCAGAAGGTTTCCCCTCCCGTTCTTTCTCATTTAGTGTAATGCCGGGCAGGGCCAGTATGCCACCCTCCCTGCTCTTGCCCTCTGAATGGCAGTGGTGTTCTTAGAGCCATGCTTAGAGCTATGGCAGTGTCTTTCTTAGGCCGGTGCTCAGAGCCCCCCACCTGACCTGGGGCACTCAGCACTGCAGGAAGAACAGGAGCTTCCATTCTCTGTGGCAGAACTGCTGCTGGCACAGTATTCTGACTGCTTTGATGTTATTTATTATTTTCCTTGGGGCAGAATTTATGTCTCCATGACGACACCCAATTCTAACTCTATGATCTCTTTTGGGGCTCCGGAGGGAAACTTGCTGCCTGTTTTTGTTTTGTAAACAGAGAGCCAATCTGCATCATTATTAAGCAGAAGATTTGCTGATCTTCAGCTTGCTTCCTTGCTACCAACCTAAAGCCCAGGAAAGATGACAGATCTTAGAGTATCTGCCTTTACCTATGGATGGCTAGAGCAACAGACCCCATCTACTTATTTCTTCTGCCTTTTGTGAGAAAGCAAAATCTGTTACGTGGAAGTGTTGCAGGGTGTGTGTGTGCTTCAAGTTCTACTGAGGAATTTGTCTTCAAGAACTTTTTCTTATCATCGTATCAATTTGGACCCTTGAGTATCTCCAAGTGCTATGCACAAAGCCTCGTTGATAATTGAACCAGCTTCCTGTTCATGCTATTTGTTGCCATATCTGGATCTCCTCAGCCTGCTCACCGAAGAGCTGCTTGCATATGGGCAAGTGGTCTTAGGTTATCATTGCTGTGATGACACAATGGCCAAAAGCTACTTGAGGAGGAAAGGGTTAATTCGACTTACACTTCCACATCACTGTTCATCATTGAAGGAAGTCAGGACAGGAACTCAAGCAGGGCAGGAACCTGGAGGCAGAAGCTGATGCAGAGGCAATGGAGGGGTGCTGCTTATACTGGCTTACTTCCCCTGGCTTGCTCAGCCTGCTTTCTTATAGAACCTGGGACCACTAGCCTAGGAGATGGCACCACCCACAGTGGGCTGGGCCCTCTCCCACTAATCACTGTTAAGAAAATGCTCTACAGTCTTGCTTACAGCCCAATCTTGTGGAGGAATTTTCTCAATTGAGGTTCCCTCCTTTTAAATGACAATAAGTTACATCAACTTGGAACAGCACAGCAAGGTAGAGGGTTTGGGATTCTCTTTATCAGAATAGTGTGACAACATATTTTGTTTTGTTTTTTTCTCTCCTCAGGTATTTGAAGGTAGCTAAATAGGAAATGACACTTCCCATAGGTTATGTGGGGTGTCATATGTAGAGAAGCTGGTAAGGATGAACAGGAAGGCTGCTATAACCTCAGATCCAGGTTATTCTACAGGCAGACAAAATGTGGCCAGCCCATAGTTCTCAAGAGATACCAAAGTTGTGGACACTGTCTCTTCAGATGTGTCACTTTCACTGGCATGGTGTCACTGCAGGGTCGGACATTTGGACTGCAGGCATCCCCAAACAGAATCGGCACGGATTGATAGTTCTTTGTAGTCCATCTGGCTACATGCCTTGGGTCACCAAGGTCTCTAGAAGTACCCCAGCTTCTGAGCCTGTCATTCTTGGTGGAGAACGAGGTGAGAGGGCTGCTGTGGAGTTAGCCAGCTGTGCTGGGCCCCACCTGAGGAGTATCTGTGGTGAATACAAACATGGCTTTTGCTGAGCTGACTGGATTTGAGCTAGCCTGGACAGGGGAAAGCAGGACCAGCCACCTTAGGGCTCAGATGAGCCATTACTCAGGGAGAGCTTGCACAGCTTCCCACTGCCCTCTCAGTGGAGAGCCCAGACCCGTTTAGGTGGTACAGGTTCCCTTAGACAAAGATTTTAGTACAAGCGGTTCATTTGGGAGGCCATTCTAGAAAGTAGGCAGCAGGTGGAAGAGGAGACTTGGGAGAAGAGAAAGAGAGAAAAGAGGAGGCATCATCTGGCATAGCACATCGTGAGGAAAGGTCAACACCGAGTCAGAGTTCTGGGAAGCAGCATGGCATGCACGCTTCAGAGGCAGTCACCACAGGGGTGAGGGAGCTCCTGGTCAGTCACTGGTAGGGGACTGATGAATGGATATCACTTCTGTGGAACTTCTACAGGACCACAAGCATGAGGTTGGAGTGAGTGGGCTCCAGCAGGTGGACAAAATGCTGAGGCAGAGGGACAGATGTGAGTGCTGGCATCTGTGCTGACTGGGAGGCCCAGGACACTGAACTGGGCCCATCAACATTTGTTGAATGTGGTTATGCAGGTTCCCCCTCTAGCCTCATCTCAGGATGAGGGTGAATGTGAGGGGAGCTATTTTTTGTGTGGAGAGAGAACACTTCCCATAGGTTGGGTATCATATGTAGAAAGACTAATAGGATGAGCAGGAAGGCCCAGGGTGTTCCAGAGGCAAAGTGTGGCCAGCCCCACAGATCTCCAGAGATATCAAAACCTACTGGTTATGAACATTTAATCTGCACAGGTTCTGTGTGAAAGAGTTTTTGGCATTTTCTTTAGCTCATCTGCACAATGTCTCTGTGAAACAGAGTATCATCATCCTTGTATGGGTGAACACGTAGGTGTAGAGAAATTAGGAAATTAAAGGTACCTCGCTTATGACGTCCAGCCTGCCTGCTTGCCTCCACCGTGCCTGTTTGATTGCTGAAATGTTCAAATCTTTTAATCTCAAGGAAACTTTTTACCTCCTTCCTGCCTCTCGTCTGCTGAAGAGACGGCGGATTCCACTGTCCTATGAATGTCCCATATTTGGAATCTGACTCTGTCATTACCCTGGGGGTTCTGTAGACTGAGAGTTTAGCCAAAGGCTTCTTGACTCATGTTTGAGCAATGAACATTGCTTCCTGCTGTTGCTGCCCTTACATGGTTCTGTCGCATGGTTCGCTGACTGCGCAGCAGGCTGATCCTTCCAGTAGGCAGTCTGTGAGGTGGCATTTCCACAGTGTGCTCTTAGCCACACATGACGGAACTGTTGGAACATCAACATTTCAAGTCAGGTGGGAGGCCCTGCCAGCGCTGACCACTAGGGTTCTGAGCCTGAACAAAGACGGCTACAGCTTGCAAAGAAATGAAGAAGGCACCGGCCGGATATGTCCCATTTCCACGTCCAGAGATTAGCCATGCAGGAGACTTCTCGGCCTCGGGTTTATGTGGAGATAACTGCAAGGCTCTTAGAGCAGACTACAAACTTTGGGTGACCAGGAAGCCAAGATGGGAGATACTGACACAGAGCCCCTCATGAGGACACCACCTTCCTTCACAGACCAACAACTGAAAGAACCTATCCTCCTTTCTTAAGTTTGCTCAGCTTCTTTCCAGGTGGAGCTAGCCCTTGTTTTGTGTCTTAAGCCAGCCCCTGCGTAGGTCCAGAGAAATTCCCAGCTTCCCCTCCCAGCTATGGCAGACAGGTGGAACCAGATCTGGTTGAATCTGGGGATAGACGTCATAGCACCGAGATGCTGACATCCCTTCCACTCTGATCCCACACACTCTCTACCTGGCTTGATAAACTAGGACACTCGGGTGTGTCCCTGGACCTGGAACTGTGCAGGGACAGCTCAGGGCTGAGGGCTGGAGCTGCTTCCCTGAGGGCCCCGAGGAAGGATGCTCCGGTTGGGGCTGCCATTTTCACTGTCCCACTGCTACATCTCCTTGTCACCCGAGTCCCTCCATTCTGACACGTAAGATGCAGTCAATGATAACTGTGGGTTGCCTGAATAGGAAGCACAGGAATTTGTAGCGTGCGAATGCTGGGCCAGCTCAAGGGAAGGATCTGCTGTTATTAGCTCTCCTCTCTGACCCCCAGATGTTGCCGGGTGGGTGAAGAACATGCAGAAGCATATGCAAGAAAGAAAAGTAATTGGCTGGGCTTGGGTTCCATTTTTTTTTTAGTCTGATTTTGTTCCTGGATGGTAGCCTAAGTTCTGAACAAGAGGGGCGTGTTTCAAAGGAAGATTTTGAGATGACCTGAGCTTTCAGTGTGAAGAATGGTCATTGACATAGCACTTGTTGCCCAGTGGGGGATGCAGCCCTAAGCAGGAAGGCCGTGAGGACCAGAGTGGAGGGAGGAGCCTGTTGGAAGCATGTGTGGGCCGAGGACAGATGGCAGGTAGGTAGGGCTGGAGCCCAGACAGCACTGAGGAGAGAAAAGGGCAAGCCTTAATGCGAGAGAACTTTAGATCTAACGTTTTCAAATGCGTTTGACAATTTCCAGTCTCACCAGAGGCCATTCCATTTCAAAGCATGTACATATTTGTAAACCCAACTTTTACCTTTAAGGATATCATGACTGAAGTGATTATCATCTGCTTTGGATTATTTAAAATGATGACAACAACAGGCAACATCTAACATATAGCGCTCCAACTGTGCACTGGGTGTTCTACATAATTTTTAGACACCCATGGTGCTAACTTTTTCCACTGTTTTGTATGTCAAAGTACCTGAATGTGATGATGATACTTTATTTGTGCTCTAACAAATAAAGTTTGCCTGAAAATCAGAAGGAGGAGCTAGCCACTAGTTAACAGACAGGAAGTGATAGAGCTGGGCGGAGAGAGGAAGTGATAAGGCGGGGTGGAGAGAGGAGCTCACTCTCTTTTGGTGGAGGATTTGATAGAGATAAGAACTAGTGGCTGGCTGCTCAGCCTCTCTGATCTTTCAGCTTTTACCCCAATATCTGGCTCTGTTTTTTTTTTTTTTTTTTATTAATAAGATCGCTTATCAATTCATGTTACACCTGAAAGCCACTTAAAGGAGGGAAGGGTTAGCCTGGCTCAGAGTTTCAGAGGCCTCAGTCTATGGCAGTTGGAACCACTGCCTGGGGACTTGTGGTAAGGGACAGGCATATTAAGGGGGACAGCTGTTCACTTTGTGGAGAGAGAGAGGGAGGAGGAGAGAGGGGGCACACTCTAACATTGTCTTCAAGAAGCATACCTCCAATGACCTAACTCTGGGCTTATGCCTCACCTCCTAAAGTTTCATTGCCTCCCAGCAGGGCCACTAGCCATTGACCAAGCCTTCAACATGTGGCCTTTGGGGGACATTTAAGATCCAACAATAACAAATGCTTTTGTTTAACTTTTACAGTAGTGATGTGATGGCAATCCTGGCATTGCCCTCATTTTAACATTAAGCAATGAAGACTGAGAGGGGTTTAAGTCACCTGCTCTGAGTCACACAGCGTGTGCTCGCCAGGATTGAGTAGGAAAGGTGACGGGTCTAACAGCTCCGTTCCGTCTATGTCTGATGCAGAAAACCACAAACCCCCAACGGGTAGTGATAGTGAGCTCTCTTATCTTTATGAGGTCTCCTTTCCTCCCTCCCTCCCTCCATCCCTCTCTATACTTAATTCAGAACCCAACTTCGAAAGTTCCCTTTAAGTATTTTTTTGGAGGATTGGATATTCTCTCATCTGCCCCAGGCTCTTGGGAAGGAACTCTAGGTTTCTAATTAGTGCTAAATCATCAGAATAGCACAGAGAAAAAAATCTTTAAACTCTCATTAAGCTGTTAATGAGTTCTGTTGCAGCATAAATGCAGAGCAGTGACCATTTGGATTTACAGCTGTCGATCTGTAATCCTCTTCATCATTGCGTACGCTGTACAGTCTCAAGTGGAGCCTCTGAGTCATTCCCTTTGAAGAAAATCTCCCTGGAAGCAGAACTTGGTTTTTAAGAAGCCAAAAATCTATGCCAAGGAAATGTGCCAGGAAGAATATGGCATCTCCCTCAGAAAATAGATGGATGACTTCCCTTCCCGTGGTTGACCTGTATTCCCTTCTGGATGCTCACCACATATTTTATTCCCCCCTTGTCTCATCCACTGAGCCTGCAGAGTAGGACACATACTCTGAAATAGTGACCTCTTGCTCAGAAGGTGAAAGGATGCGTCAGTGCATTCCACAGCTGTTACGTGACTTCTGGATGTTCCTGTGTGGGACAGGCCAGCCTCCTGGGAAGCCAGCTTAGTCTAGAATTTTTTGTGTCATGTTTCTGAACATTCCCGGTGAACTGCCGTCACAAAGATATGTGTGTCAGTAGAGCTGCAGCCAGGAAACGGGGTGAAATACTCTCACTGGGTGAAATGGCTCTGGAGTGACAGCTAGCCACAGACTCCTTATTTCCCTCACGTCAAGCAAGATTGGATGTAGCCCAATTCTAAGAGAACAAAGGAGCTCAGAACGTATCTTGGGATGGTCTTGATCTTTAGGCACCAAGGTCCTGCCTTGTCCTTGGTGTTTCATTCTGTGTCACCTCAGCTCTGATTTCCTTTGCCAAAGCAGTAGCTTTTTTTTTTTTTTTAAATAGAGAAGTTGTAAGCAGGGCGCCTAGGGCAGCAGCATTGTGGACAGGGATGAATGAACCCTGGCACCAGGAAGCCTGTGTTCTTGAGCTACCTCTTTCTCTACTAGCACTAAAAGTTGCTCGTTTTCTCACCTCTTGCCCACACAAGGCATTGTATCATGCAAGCCACGTGACCTGAGTTAGAGGCAGTAACTGCTGGAGAGCTTGGATTCACGAGCCAGCTGTCTGCTTCAAATCCAAGTGCCCTTGCTTTCTGGCTGTGTAACTCCGAGCTTCAGGACAACAGGACATATCTTAGGGTTATTACGGGGACTAAGTCAGTGTGTGAAGCATGTAGAGGAGAGACTACCATGGTGGCGGCTTAGAAGTTCATTAATAATGGTAATAATATTAGAAATAAAGCCTCACAGGTCTGTTAAGCTTTTACACCTGTTGCTAGGAAAAGGAGCTTGCGATTCAAAGCAGTTTCTAAGCTGCTCAAGACGAAGCCTAGATTTAATCAAGCTCTTACCTGTGGCTCACCCTTGGGCTTCACTTTCCCCAGCTTTAAAATAAGAAGAAAAGAGCCTGTGAGATGTTTCAAGCCCTAAGTCTATACACCCACAGCTCTCCATCCTGCTCCCTGACTGACATCATCAATTTTAAATATACTCAGATCTCAGCTCGTCTACAAAGTTTTCATTTCACCTTTCTGTGGTAACTTTTCTCATTGCTGTGACCAATTACCTGGCATGAAAGCAACTTCCAGCAGGAAGTGTCTATTTTGCTTCATGGTTTGAGGGCCACAGTGGCTCATGGGAGGGGGAATCGTGAGCGTTCAAAGCGGTTGCCAGGCCTGGTCCACAGTTAGGAAGCAGAGTGGTGCTCCATTTACTCCTCTTTTTATTCAGTTCAGGAGCCAGCCCATGACGTGGGGCCGCCTGCTTTCAGGGTGGGTCTTCCCACCTCCACTAAATCTCTCTTTGGGAATGCCAGAGCCACACCGATATGCCCAAAGGTGTCTCCTAGGTGAGTCCAAGTCAAGTTGACATTGAAGATTCACACCTGCTGTCCTTAAAGGGCCAGTTATTGGTTACAGAGAGCACGCCCACTCATCTCTCACCATCTCCCTCCCTCCACAACGCTTTTCTCACCATCCATGCTCAGCTGGTAGCTCTCTCATGAAGGTCAGTGATGAACAACTTCTGCTTGCCTGTTTTTGGTTTCTCCATGACTTGGCATCTTTGCAGAATTCAACATGCCAAAGGGTAAGGCTCCATTGCCATCTGCCAGGTTTCTCTTCTCTAGAACCCTTCTATGTTTGGCAGGCCTCCCCCTCAGACACAGAATCAGTTCCATGTGGCTGACAATCGTGTGGTCCTTCCTCTCACTCTTCCGTTCGATGTTGTTAGTGGGGTTCTTTCCCCAGCAGTCACGGAGAACTACCTTGTTCTCTATCATGGCCTTGTATTGTTTCAGCATGTGCACATACTTGATTATTTCCCTCTGGATGACACTAAGGTTATTTTTTTCTTCCTTTCCTTTTTTTTCCCCCCAAAAACAAAGTTAAATGAACATCTTGCACTTTCATGTGTACGGATGTATTGTCTGCATGTATATCTGTGTACCACGTGTGTGTCTGGTGCCTGAGGTTGTCAGATCACCCAGGACTGGAGTTACAGACCATTTCAAGTCACGATGTGGGTTCTGGAAATTAAACTTGGGTCCTCTGAAGAGCAGCCAGTGCTCTTAACTGCTGAGCTATTTCTCCAGCCACAATTCATCCGTTCTTGACCCCTGCTCCAACCTGGACTTGCTGGATTTGGCTTCCACTAGTCCTTTCTCCTAGTATTCTGGTGTTGCTGATCTGATTATAGCCCAGATCCCATGGCTTCTAAAGCAACTCTTAATGGGCCTCTGTCCTAGACTCAGCCACTTTCTAGCCCAGTGACTGCCCAAGCCTCCACATTGTTACTCAATCTACATTTACCCACAATATTAATAATTTCCCATTTCTAAATATATCTTTATTTCCTTTGATGTTACTCAATTCAAGGTCTTCATTCTGCTATACTTTCTAAGCACTCAAACTTGCAATATTTACCTCCCCTAACTTAGCTTAATAGACTCTAATAGAGTTTACTCCCACATCTACACACCCAATCCTCACCTTCTCTGTGCTCCACCTATGCATTTCTAATTGTCCCTGTAACATCTCCATTTGGTTGTTACCCATCATTTCAGTTTCAATATGTCTAAATCCACCAGAACCATCTGTTAGTGATCCCATCCCATCTGTTCGTTTCTTCATTTCCTTATCTCTGTTAATGACACCACATTTTACTAATAACCCAGCCTAGAAATCTTGGCACTATATCCAATTTCTTTATTTTTTTTACCACTTATAAACAGTCTATCACTAAGTCTGGATAATTTTCCTTTTTCAAAAATATCATAAAAAGTCATAAATTTAGTAATAGAATTGGTTCTTTGAAGAAAAATAAGACTAACAAACTCCTAGTCAAATTAACCAAAAGAAAAAAAAGATTCAAAATAATAAAAATAGAAATGAAAAATGGAAGGTTACCTATGAAATACAGAGAATAATTAGGGGATACTATGAAAATGTACAGTCCCCAAACACTGGAAAATCTAGAAGGATTGGATGAACTCATAGACACACGTGACTTACAAAAACCAAATCAAGAAGATATAAACAACTTAAACAGATCCACTTGTCAACAAAATTGATCCAGTAATAAAATCTTCCAGTAAAATAAAGCACAGAACTAGATAGATTCACTACTAAGTTCTACCAAAATTTTAAAGAGCTACACCAGTGCTCCTTGACCTGTCCCATAGACCACACCAGTGCTCCTCTATCTGCCCCATAGAGTACACCAGTGCTCTAACAACCCCATAAAGCAGACTACACTAGTGCTTCTCTAACTTCTCTGTAAAGTAGAAAATAGCCAATCAATTCTAGCAATCTGATATTAAAACTAGATGAGGACACAACAAAAAAAGAAAGCTATAGACCAATTTCCCTGATAATCAGAACAAAAATTCTCATGAAAGTCTGGTAAACAAATATTTTAAACACACTAAGAAACTCATATACTATAGCCAAGTTGGTTTAATTCTCAGGATGTAAGGATAGTTCAACATATCCAAGTGAGTAAGCATAATACAGTACATAAATAGACTTAACAGAAATCATGTGATCATTTCAATTAAGGAGGAAAGGCCTTCAACAAAGTTCAACATTTCTTCATGACAAAAGGCCCAAAGAAACTAGGGATATAGCAAACAAACCTCAAGATAATAAAGACCACACATAATTAATCTGTAGACCATAGTATACTAGGAGGGAAATCTTGAATGAATCAAGAGTGCCCACGTTTCCCACTCTTATTCAGCATAATGCTTGAAGTCTTAGCTATAGCAATAAGACAAGAAAAAATGAAAGTGTTACCCACAGGAAAAGAAGAAGTAAAATTATCTCTATTTGGGTGATATGATCCTATATTTAAAAGATCCTAAAGATACCATGACATTCTTCACAGAACTGAGAAAAATCCTAAAACCCACATAGAAGCACAAAAGAACCCAGTAGCCTCAGCAGAAAGACCATTCCTGACAGAGTATAATACCTGATCTCAAATTATATAACAGAGCCACAACCATAAAAACATGGTGCTGGCACAGGAGTAGACATATAAGGAATAGAATACAGGACCCAGAAGTAAATCCACCAAGTTACAGCCATCTAATTTTAAACAAACATGTCAAGAACATGAATTAGAAAGAAGACAACTTCTTTATCAAATGAGACTGGAGAAACAAGATTGTCACCATTGAGGAATGAAACTACATCCATATTTCTCTTCCTGTATAAGCACAAGTTAGAAATGGATCAAACACTTTAATTTAAAATGTAGAATGATGAAACTTATAGAAGAAAATATGAAACACTCCAAGATGTAGGCATAGATGAGAAGTTTCTGAAAAGGACTCCATTGCCAAGGAGGGAGTGGGTGATAACACCCATGTCCTTCCTTCTACTTTTTTGAATTTTCTGTCAGTATCTCCAATTAGCCAAGATTCATTTGAAAGCCAGATGGCATGGAATTCAAGCTACTGCAACCCCTGAGAATCAGGCTTTCAGGTCTTACTGTTGGTTCATTAGGAATTACTCATTGGGCCCAGGGAACCCAAACTGGCTGAGGGAAGGATTTCAGCTTCCAGTTTAATGGAATGGTTGACTGTGTTTGCTGGTGAATCTTTTCTCCCTTGGGCAAGATGTATTACAGAAATGTTAAACTCAAAGTTTCTATGTCAACATAGGAATAAGAACTCCTTATGTGGGGATGTAGAGATGTCAGCAGCTCAGCAGTTAAGAGCACTTGTTGCTCTGGCAGAGGACCCAGGCTTTGGTTTCTAGCTGCTAGAGCTCACAACTGCTTGTAACTTTAGTTCCAGAGGATCTGATGCCCTCTTCTGGCCTCCGTGGGTAATTGTATACATGTGGTGCACATACTCAGGGCACATACATATACAATTAAAAAAAATCCTTATGTGGATTACTGAGTCTGTTAGTGAGAATAGTCACTCCTATGTGCATTTCTTGCTTCCTAACCAGAATATTATTAGACCTATAATGAGATGGCAATTTATGTAGCTCTAGTTTAAGGCATGGACTCTGTTGGAATTGCAGGAAGGCACATGCCTACAGGATTTTAACTCTGGGTCCTGTGAATGTAGGAGACATAGCATCATTCTGAGCCATCATGGGGACTTTCTGAACACCTATGCAAACCTATAAAGCCCTAGCTCATACTTTTATTTTTTTGTTTTAATTGTGTGTGTGTGTGTGTGTGTGTGTGTGTGTGTGTGTGTGTGTGTGTGTATGACCAAGGCACATCATGCATGCCATAACATGAGTGTAGAGATTAGAGGACAATCTTGGACATCCCCATCTTCTATCTTGTTTGATATAGGGTCTGTTATTGTTGGTCACTGCCATTGTGTCTCTACCCTCCATCTTGCCAGGTACGAGTGCTGGATTATAACTGTCTACTGCAGTCAACTTTCCATGAACCTTTTCAATTAAAGTTTATGTAGAAGAAAAGACTCTCAGTGAGACTTACTATAGTCTTCCATAGTGATGTTGGGAGACATAAGTGAGCTTCTGGGATAAGTGCAGGGGTCAGAGAAATCATAGACCAGCCAAGCACTTTCCATTGTCCTAGGAATCAGAGAGTCTGTGGAAAGACATATAGGAGGCAGGGGCCTCTGTTTAGCCAGCTCCTCTGCTGGCCTTTAGCTAAGCCCTTGGTAGTGCCTCTGAGATCTCTGTGGCTTGGGGAGTGGGCATCATCTGGGAAGAAGAAAAACAAACAAAGGACCTTTAGAGTAATGATAATGCTTTCATTTCTGCCTCCTGAATTTCACATATATCCCTTTGTTCAGCTCTAAACTAAAACCATATAGGGCAATTCACAAACTGACCAAGTTCATAGAACACAATTCACCCGTTGTGTGACTTTAGCTGGGAAACATGAATAAATTGTCTGTTCAGCCCAGTTAAGGCACTGATGGCAGACCAAAGCTGCCCAGTATTACAGGACTGGGATGTTTGAATTGGTATGCCTGTTACCATGATTTTCTGGTATTTTTTGTCCTTCTTCAGTGTCTTGATTGTTCTGACATTGGATTTTCAACTTTAGCATTGCTAATACTTTGGACTAGAAAATTCTTGGTTGTGGAAGATTGGTGCGTTGTCAGATGCTAAGCAGTGTCCCTCCTTCAACTCTCTACAGGGCGATGACACCTTCTCTCTAGTTGCAACAACCAAAGTGTATCTCCAGGCATTGCCAAGTGTTTACTGGGGACCGAGCTTCCCTGTTCCCCTCACTGAGAACCAGTCATCTTTAAGCTGAATATAAATATAAAAAACACAAAGAATATGGACATGTATTTGACAGAGCCAGAATGAATCACTCAGGGCTGCTGTACTTAGAAAAGGAAAAGTTTGAAAGATGGGGAAAGAGAAGCCATGCGATTAACAGCTCTAGCAGATTTCTTTGTATGTCTTGCATCCTAGTCCCTGGCTGGATCTGATCTTGAGGACAACTGAAGCAAATAGTCCTCCATGAATTCATACCTCCCTTGCACTGGTGTTTATTTTCATCAGCACACAACTTTCACTATCTGTCCCAGAGCCCCCTTCCTTCTAGGAGTGTAGCTGAATGTTTTCCTGTGTCCCGCCTGGTCTGCAGCTGCTCAGACGCAAGTAAACATACAAAGGCTTATATTAATTAAAACTGCTTGGCCATTAGCTCAGGCTTCCTACTGACTAGCTCTTACACTTAAACTCAGCCCATTTCTGTAAACCTGTATGTCGCCACATTTTCGGTGGCTTTACCTGTATGACATTACATGCTGCTCCCTGGACGGCGGGCTGGCATCTCCTGACTCAGCCTTCCTCTTCCCAGAATTCTCCTTGTCTGCTTATCTCGCCTATATACTTCCTGCCTGGCTACTGGCCAATCAGTGTTTTATTAAACCAGTGTACAAAAGCATTATCCCACAGCACAGGAGAGCCTGCAGGCTCCTGACATTAAGTGTATCTCATAAGTGCTGTGTGGTGTGTGTGTGTGTGTGTGTGTGTGTGTGTGTGTGTGTGTGTGGTGAGAGCAGGATGCTAACACTACTAGCAGTGGGCAACTAAGAAGATCAGAAGCCAGAGACTGGACTCTCTGATTTCCCATTCTGTAGGCAGATAGTTCTGGGAAACATTCAGAGTGTTTCTTTGAAGGTCCCTATGCCCTTGAGCCCAAATGCCTATGTCAATGACCTCAACTGTTACACCTTCATATTAGTTTTTTTTTCTTTGTTTCATATTCCTCAATCCCTCAACCTCCATTATCCAAGTGTTTAACCCTGTTCCAGGGAAACCAAACTAAAGCCTTCATAGTTTTTATAGCAAGTTAGATACTATCCTAGTTAGGATTACTATTGCTGTGATGAAACATCATGACCAAAAGCAACTTGAGGAGGAAAGAATTTATTTGACTTATACTTCCACAACATTGTTCATCATTTAACGAAGTTAGAATAGGAACTCAAACAGGGCAGGAACCTGGAGGCAGGAGTTGATGCAGAGGCCATGGAGGGGTGCTGCTTACTGACTTGCTCACTATGGCTGGTTCAGCCAGGTTTCTAATAGAACCACGACCATCAGCCCAGGGATGGTACCACCCACAATGGGACAGGACCTCTGCCATTAATCACTAAGAAAATGCTTTACAGGCTTCATTACAGCCTGATATTATGGAGGCATTTTCTCAATCAAGGTTCCTTCTTGTCAGATAACTACAGCTTGTGTCAAGCTGACATAAAACTAGCCAACACAGACTCATCATCTAAAAATACATTCGCATTTAAAATCCAGCCACTGGAGGAAATTGTATGTTGTTATTCTTCAGTTAATTCCCATAGTAGTTAAGTTCCATAAATTCCATGGATGAGATAAGAAGACACTGTGTTCCTTTCCCTTTTTAGCTCACTACATTCTTCAGGTCTGTATCCAATATGTATTTCTTAGAATCTGCTGGTCCAGAGTGGAGGATATATTCTTTGAAAAAAAATCATCGGACAATCTATGCCTTTTATGGAACTTACACTCCAGTAAGAGAACACTATAACCTATACAACTCAGTTATCGTAAGTAAGACGATGCAGGGAAGGGGCCATTGTATGTGGCACTCATAGCCTCAGAGCCCAAATCCAAAGCACCTTCCTGCTCAAATTGTCTTGTTCAACCTTGCATTACGGGCCTTGTTTTTCATGGCTCCCCAGCACAATCTCAAGTTTCTCTCAAATGAGTTTTTTCTCCTTGTTCTGTAGGTCTTCAAAGCTGTTGAACTTTGAGCACCCCTAACTGAATCAGCTTTAGTGCCTCCTAGTTTCTGAGGCACCATGCACCTCCTTGAGGCATCCCTCTTTGTCTGTGGGGTATTATCCAGCTAGATTTTTAGCCTGACATATCTCTTCCTTTCACCATATATACACTTGGCATTGATGGTACATTGACTGCTTCTGTGATTTGCAAATTTATATTTTTCATGGGGCAACTCTCAGGCAGGGCCAGTGAAGCGAGACAACTGATCTTGCTTTAATAAAACCTGTGCCAGGTTACCGGGTCCCGGAGAATATGCATAGTTGGGAAATGTAAATAAGAATGGCTGCAAGAATTAGAATGAGTCAGGAATGGGGCAATGCTTTGCAAGTCAACTGCATGTATTTTCCTTGGGAGAAGTCAGGTGCTCTCAGCATCCACCCGAATGAGTTTTGATATTAATTCTATCTTGGGAACAAAGAATGATTCTTAAAAGAAACATCAAGCATCCTTCCCTCCTCAACAGGAGTAGATATGTTTTCTAGGGCTTGGGTCAAGGCAAGTCTCATCCATAGTACTGGATGTAGGTCTTGGAATCCACTTCTCATTTCCTGTGTTTGTAAAGGTGACAGGTGTCCTATGTGTGCTTATAAGATCTGGTGTTGGCACGTGGCCTGAAACTTAGGAAATTGTTCCCTTGCACGCTTGACTAGAGGCCCTATTGACTTCTAGGTGATGAGGTGTCCACCAGACTTATGAGCACACCGGATTGGAGCTGGGTATGGATTCCACTTAGGCCTTCCCAACTGCCTACCTATCCCAGCTTGTGGTTGTAACACTTGCTGTGGGAGTCTAGGGGGAGGTTCCCAGGCAAAGCAGCCTGGCTGAAGCTGTCTTCCGAGGTTCCCAGGCAAAGCAGCCTGGCTGAAGCTGTCTTCCGAATACTCTCTAGTTTGACTTTCAAAGTGGAGGCAAATTTCAACTCCAATATCAACTCAGAAAATTCTCCTGGGAGTCTCAGAAGTCAATGGAAAGTCATAAATATAGGCTCTGTTCCTATTAATATCTCTGGGGCACTTCTCGCAGTTATAAAGAACTTTCATAATTCAAAGAAGAACTTTCCACTTAAGAAATAGGCCCAAAGAAGTCATAAAGGAATACACAGAGAGCTCAGGGCTTCTACCTAGGTGGTCTGCTCTGAAAGTCTATACTCCCTATACTATCTTATATTACACGTTACCTAAGCATTTGTCAATCATTCCATCTGGTGCTATTATGTTTCCTGGGACTTTATGTTGATCATGAGCCTCAAATTCAAACCCCACTTTGGCTACTATGTGAGAGTGTGATCTTGACAGGATTCTCAGCCTTGCTGGGCTGGGGTTCTGTTAAGTAAGGGGCTCAGGCCAGATTTCTAGTGGAGCTTCTCTTCTCGTGTGTGTGTGTGTGTGTGTGTGTGTGTGTGTGTGTGTGTGTGTGTGTGTGTGTGTGTGTGAAGATACTGCAGACAACACAGAGGGCAGCCTTACTGGAAAATGAGTGGATTTGAGAGTTCTGCCAGTGTTGGCTGAGTTACAGTTAAATATCTGTTTAAAAGTCCTATGGTCCTGGCCTGCCCTAACTGTGCCTATTGTCTAGCATAATGTAGAGGCTTAAAATAATCAGACATGGTGAATGACTTTAATTCTGGCACTTAGGAGGTAAAGGCAGATCTCTGTGAGGTCAAGACAAGCCTGGTCTGCATAATGAGTCCCGGGTCAGCAAGGGCTGTGTGGTGAGACCCTCTCTGAAAAACAAAACAATACAATGAGGATTTCATAATCTGAACAACTCTGTGAGTTGGCTGGATTCAACTGGTAGACCTGTTCCATGTGGACCATAGGTGGCTGCACTCAGTTATGAGTTGGTTGAGGCTAGGATTTTCAAGGTGGCCTTGTTCGTATAATAGGGCGTAGAGTCTGGCTGTTGGATGAGATCTTAGCTCATTGCAGACAGGCTCTTTACAAGGATGATTGACTTCTCTGCCTAGCAGCTCAGGGCTTTGAAGAGGGGGAAAGGTATAGATTGCAAAGTCTATTAGTGTGGAGGCCAAGAAGTCAGACAGCACTCCTGCTGCATTGAAGCAAGCAAGGACCACTCAGAACCACAAAGGTGAGGGAACCGGTAGCTAGTCAGATGAAACTAGCTGGATCCTAAACAAACTCTACTGTTTTATCCCAAAGCTGCCCTTCTTTCATTTACTGGTTATCTGCCAGGCCTCTGAGGGCATCTTTGAATCACTGATCTGGTTCTACAGCCCAAATTATAGGGAAGGGAAGTAAGATGCGAAGGGGCAACACAATTGACTTTTGAACAAAACAAAACAGAAACCACCTAACCTTGGCTTTAGTATTTATTATCTGTTCATTCTTTCAGCACCTCTGTGGAAAAGTTGATAGATGGGAAGGTCAGTGTTTTGTACATTAAGAAAGACCTTACTCAGGTATCCTGATTCTTCTGCAGTATACTTTTAGGAGAGAATAGTGGATTGGTGTGGAGCATATAGAAAAGCATACTTGCTGTTCCTTGTGCTGGGGCAGTGATATCTCGTGGGGTTAGGCAAACTCCATAGACTCAGGCCCTCAGGACAAAGCAGGTTTCATTTGATGCCCTTGAAAAACCCCAAGAAAATGAAAGTGTTTACAGAACGATCCCTGGGAAGCTCTTCACTTATTATCTTAAAGCAAATAATAAAAGCAAAAGTGAGACTCAAGTGAGCAATATTACTCTGTGCAAACATTGCAGGATATGTCTTTCATCTTGCACTGCAGACTCCGACAGAGCAGGAGCCAGGTCGTTCAGTTGCTCAGTGTCTGGAACAAAGAGCAGAAACAGTGGGTGTGCAATCTGTAGAGGCACAAATGGAGTTCTAGGGGCATGGTGAGTGAGATGCCTTTGCTTCCTGCGTGGATTAGTGGTAGGGGTTGGTATGCTGGCCAGTCTCAGGAACTAAGGCTAGCCCTATCATCTTCTGAGAATCATTTAACTGTAGCGTGAATCTTAAAGAATCTTATTAATAAAATCAAACCCGAGGCCAGTTATTGGGGAAGCAGAACAAGCCACAGCTATCTCACCTTGCCAGTTCCTCAGCTGGTCCTGTTTCCTCAGACTGGATGCCTCTGAGTCCTCATCCAGAATGAATCTCAGCTGAACTGTGTTGCTCCAAAGCCTGAAAGCTTAACCAGCCAAATGCTTAACCAACCAAATGCTTCTAGTTTCTGGTCCTCACGCCTTATAAACCTTTCTGCTTTCTACCACGACTCCCTGGGATTAAAGGCTGCTTTCTGGGATTAAAGGCGTGAGTCACCATGCTTGGCTGTTTCCAATGTGGCCTTGAACTCACAGAGATCCAGAGGGATTTCTGTCTCTGGAATGCTAGGATTAAAGGCGTGTGCTACCACTGCCTAACTTCTATGTTTAATATTGTGGTTGTTCTGTCTCTGACCCCAGATAAGTTTATTAGCATGCACAATATTTTGGGGAACATAATACCACCACATTTAACCTCCCCCTTTTCATCTCTTGTGCTCTTTCTCTCTGTCTGAGGATCAAAGTTCTATACCTCTTTCTTAAAATATTGCATCAGGAAATGGGAAAAGTGCATTAATATTTTCTACATTTTCTCATTTTTTGGTTTCTAAATTTTCCTATTGAAAAATAAAAAAAACAATGAATGGTTCTTGTGAGGTATCTTTCTTTGAGAAGTGAGGCATGAGTTAGAGAAATACATTTGTGGTAGCTGGTCAGCATGGGTCCCTCTGGTTCATTTATATTTTACATGTCAAAACCTTAGAGTAAGTGAGTGTTTATAGGCTAGATCAGCTATTCAGAATTCAAAATAAATCATTGTGTGTGTATATAGTATGTCTCCAGTGGGGAGACATACATGTGGCATTGCACACATGTGGAGGTCAGAGGACAACTTTGTGGAGTTGGTTCTCTCAGTGCACAATTGGGTTCCAGGAATTGAACTCAGGTCATCAAGCCTGCACAGCAAATGCCTTTACCAACTGAGCCAACTATTGGAAATTGTTTTCATTTGACAAGAAAAAGCTAACCAATAGACCAAGAAGCAACAGCAGCAATAAAATCCCAGGAAATATTATTCCTAGATTAAGGAGACAGTCACCCACTGAATGCCCCACTATGGATGTTAGGGATATGATGCCTGGCATTTGGTACTCAGTAAAACTTAGTGAGTGAGTGAATGCCTGAACAAACAAATGATCTAGGTTATTCTTTCTCTTCTCTACCTACACAGGAGACGCATTAATTGTTCCTTCCTTTCTCTCGATTTTTCTGGTCTGGAAAGTGTGCATGCTTTTCATACTAATCATGGATTTCCCTTAGCTTTGCTTTCCTCAACATGCAGGAGAGTACTGAATCTTTGTAATTTGTCTTCTCAGTCTCTGGTTGCTTTTGGAAGAGGCAGGTGAACTCCTTATTCTTTCACCAGAGACAGCAGTGGATCTTTAGTGATGCTAATGGGTTGGAAGTGCAGAGCCCCTTGTTTGCACATTCTAACATTTTAGCATGTGTTTAACAAGTGTGCTGTTATTATCACCATCCTCCTATGTGAAGGTATGATACACACGTGAATAATTGTGTGTCTTCATTAGTCTGTCAATGGAAACTTGGACAATAGGTGTGAGAGTGGAAATTAAGAGTGTGTGTGATTAAATTACAAAAACACAAAAGTCTATAAGCTTTGAAATGTGAGCTAAGACTTCTGACAGAGACAAGAAGGTAGAGAAAGAGAATGAAAGGAAGAAGAGAGGGGAGGTGAAGCGAGAAAAAGATGAGCACTGTAATTAGTTGCCACAAATGCCAGTCCAGAACATTTTTCTGTGGATTTTGAACTTGATTAAGCAGCCACCATAACTGCATAAGCCTATTTCTTGTATTTTTGTGAGCAAATTCCTAATATATCTATCTTGGTGACTTTTCTATTGTTGTGATAAAACACCATGACTAAGGCAACTTCTAGAAGAGTGCTTGCCTGGGCTTGTAGTTGCAGAGGGTTAGAGTCCATATGGTAGCATGAGTGCATGAAGGCTGGAGCTGGAAGCTGAGAGGACACAGCTTGAACCATAAGTAGGAAGCAGAGCAAACAGAATGGTGCTAACACAAGTCTTCAAGCTCTCAAAGTTTTCCCTAGTGAAAAATCTTACTTTCTCCAGAGAGACCACACCTCCTAAACCTATCCAAACACCACCACTGATGGGGGGGGAGATATGGGATGGGGGGGACCACATATACAAATGCTTGGGACTGTGGGTGACATTCCTTACTCATCGGTCACACCACTGTTGTTTACTGGTTCTGCTTCCCTGGTAGAAGCCTACTCAACCTATCCTATAATTTTGAAGCACACCTTTCCCAACTCTTTGATTCCTGCCTTAACTTTTTTTGGTCTATTCCTTGAGTTAACTCTTTGAATGTTTTGAAAAAATTTATTAAGATGTTTTCAAACACTGTTTCTTTACTGAAAGCTCTGGACTGTGAAGTCTTTTCCTGAGTGGATGTGTGACTTGTGAATTTGATTGTAATTTCAGGAGTGGTTTACAGTTTATGTCCTTTTATGTTGAAGATTTAGATAGATAATTTATGCTTAAGATCACTTCAAAGGTATCCTGTCTTATCCCCTGATAATCTTTCTCTTCCTTCCAACATGTTTTCTTCTAATAATTATTCATCATCTTCAGATAGACAAACAACATGTACTTTGATTTCCACAGTAATCTTTAATCTTCATTTTGTTTTTAGTGTTCATTCTTCTGGGGATGAGAAAGGGCAAGATGATGCTCACTTAAAGAACTTTAGATCAATTTTATCTTTAACCAGAAGGTCAATTTTTATTCTATTTCACTTTTGAATAGTCTACACTCCAATGTTCCTATTTTTCATGAGATGGAAGCATTGACCACTGCACTTAGGAAGCAGATTAATTAAAAAAAATCTTATTTATTTATTTATTTATTTATTTATTTATTTATTTATTTATTTATTTATTTATTTATTTATTTATTTATTTATTTTGAGACATAGGACTATATGTCCCTGAACGGCCCAGAACTCTGTATGTTGCCTAGGCTGGCTTGGGACTCTCAGAGACCACCTGCTTTTGCCTCCTGAGTTCTGAGATTAAAGGTGTGTGCTATTTTAGTCTCAGCCACTCTGATTCTCTTAATTTTCTCCTTTGTGAAGGCCGTGTCCGGGAAGAGATGCTGAGGAGATCCAAGCAGAAGTTGCAATGGGGCCACTTCTATTCCTTCCCTGCTTTCTTCCTACCCTGAGCCTCTCATGCTGCCCACCTCCCTGAAAACAGATGCTCTCTTGGCTGAAGGAGGATGCTCAGAATGTCAGTGACTCATCAGATTTGAGCCTTGGATGGAGATTTCTATCTTCATGTTTATTCCCAAATGAGTCTGTCACTTATGTACAAAGGCTACAGAGACAGGTGAACCCTTACAATACAACACTATGTGGAGGTAGATAATCTTAATGAAGCAAATTGCAGACATGTGAACCTAGATTTAATCACTGAGGCTAAAAAGGGCTAGTTGTCATTCAGATCCTTTATCTGAAGACATTTCTCTTGTGCTTTACTGTAGGGAGGGGATAAACTGACCCTTCCTCTTTCTGTACATTTAGGAGGTCTAGAGAAGCCAAATGATTTACATGATTCCCAGTGAAGGGAAGACGTGGGGGAGGCAGAGTGGAAAGGCAGATGAAGAGTGGAAGAGCCTAAAATCTGGAGTAGTAAGATAGACGAAGGGTGCAGATGGAGGGAATGGCAAAATCTTCTGATGAGGAATTCTCCTCCAAAGACTAAAGACAAACTGCAGTGCCCAGAGAGAGACAGACAGCCTGGAGACATACTGAGAAGACTGGGAATGCCATCCTGGCTGAGAACATTGAATGGTGAAGTGGGACTTTCTTTGGACCAGCAGCTCCCGAATAATGACATGGAGACTTGGCCTTAGCTTAGACTTGTTCCCGACTAGCTCTTAAAACTTAAATTAACCTGTTTATATTAATCTATGTTCTGCCACACGACTCATTACCTCTCCTCAGTACCATAAGTCCCACTTCCTCCGTGTCTGGCTGGTGAATCCTCTGCTTCTCTGATTCTTCCTCCAAGTACCTGTCTCTCCCTGTAAGTCCTGCCTATCCTCTCCTGTCTAGCTATTGGCCATTCAGCTCTTTATTAAATCAATCAGAAGGTGCCTTAGGCAGGTGAGGTAAAACAGAGACATCTTCACACAGTGTGATCGACTATCCTGAAACAGAATGGTTAACTTCAAAAAATTGAAAAAACAAATTCAAAGTAAACACAGACTAAACCTTCTTTGGGGCTCTGAGTGCTTAGCTGGTTGACAGTAAGACCATTGTGTTCCATTTTGTTTTAGGCTTATCCCCTTCTGTGTCCACCCTGATTTATAAGAAAGAGCTCTGTGGCAAGGTTATAGTTCAAAGATATATGTCATGTGTTAGGAAAAAACAGTCCCAGGTCTGGGAGATTCTAAGTCAATCACACAGCACCAGACTGCAAGTCTGTTTGAGGCTCCTTAGCCCTACCACCCACTGCAACTTCGTGAGTATGAGCAACTAGCAGCAAGTCCTGGTGATTCATTTTACTCCCTACACCTGCCAAAAGCACATGAATAATTCATACTGCACTTAACACTCAGGGAAGAATGCAAGGGCCAAACCCAAGTGTGACTTTTTGACCAGTCAGCTACTGCTTGATCAGTGGATTACTCAGTTAACTGTGCTCACTGGCTGAAAAACATAGGTGGTGAAATTAAATTGGAAAGCTTTTTGAGACAAGGCATTTATATTGATAAAAATTCTTTTATAAAGTACAAAACTTCCACCAGTTACTTCTGAGCAAGGGTACACTTAAGAATGATGCTCTAATAGAGAAGAATAGCTGGGTACAGTGATTTGAAGGGAAAGTGGAGAGCTTTAACTAGGGAGGAAGAAGGAAGATTAATGCCAAAGCAGAGGGTAAAATCACAGTAAGAATTTCTGAAGCAGTCATAAGGAAATATTATTATGTATCTGAGGCTGCCCTTGACTCCCCATCCTCACCCCAGAGGTGGAAAGTAAGCCTCTATTGCTGAAGACACCATGTACTTGGGACCCAGGACCTGGAGGGTGTGAGCTATTTTTCACCTCCAGCCTCTTCCCTGAGGACTAGCTTCCATGGTATCAGAAGGTATCATGTAAGCTTCCAATGGAGAGAGGCAACCAAGAGTCATGCCCTGCTATGACACCTATGAGCCAAAACAATGACCAGCATGGTATGATAAGGATGTAATAGGGGCATGCAACCTTATCAATAACTTACAGCTGACTAATTGGACTTAAGACCTGCTCAACAAGAATGGAATCATGCCTGCCTGGTACTGGAAACCTAGCCAACTATCCAGGGCTAATAAACTCATGAATCATGGGGGAGAACTACTTCACCGAACCAACACAATTCCTACCTCCATTCTAAGTACTCATTCTTATATTCACAAATAAGTTTAGGTCTCATTCATCAAAGAAACACCTCCTCACACCAGATGGAGACCATTACAGAAAGTCGAACCCCATTAAAATGCAGAGAACCAGTGACCCCGTGGTGCCCATCCCCATCTGGTTCATTGACAGCACAGCTCCTGCATCTAAGGCTCAGAGATTATGGTGAAAGTGAGGATGGGAAGACTGTAAGAGCCAGAGAGACAGAAGATTTGCTTTGAGATGGCATTTCCTAGAAATATCCTAGAAGCTACACCCATGACATCTCATCAACATGGATGTCTAAACAAGGACAACACCAATAGGCATGCTAAGAGGTAAATCTTGTGGGACCTCAACCCTAGACAAAGAACTGCAGGCAGCTAATGAATGCTGAGAGTGGGAAAAATAGTTTTCCTTAGGAAATGTCCCTGTCATTTATCCAATATCAAGTGGTCAGCCCTGAAAAATATATATACAATTAAGATTATACAGACTGAGTAGGTTACATATTTAAGAATGTATATGTAGCAACAATTAAAGAAATAGAAGCTGTGAATTTGAGAGAGAGAGAGAGAAAGAAGAGAGAGAGAGAGAGAGAGAGAGAGAGAGAGAGAGAGAGAGAGAGAGAGAAAGCACAATGAGGATTAATAGGAAGAATGGGGCGGAGGAAAAGAGGAACTGATGTAGTCATATTTTGATTTCTAAAAAATTAAAATATTAATTATTCCTTTAGGTAATGGCACTTTCATGCTTGGAATGAAATTCTACTTACAGCTATAATAGCAGAGTTTATTTTTTTCTCACTCAAGGAAAAAACATAACAATGGTGGTAGAGGAAGTTACTACTGATATATAAGTAACAATTAGCCTTTTATAAATATAATATATTGGTCTTGGAACTCAGTGATAGGTCTGGTGTGGTGGTGAGCACTTTTAATCTCAGCATTTGGGAGGCAGAGACATGTGGACCTTTGTGAGTCCAAGGCCAGCCTGATCTGCATAGAAAGTTCCAGAAAAGTTGGGACTACATAGACCCAGTCACAAAATACAAACAACAAACAAAGAAACAAACAGAAAGAAACCCAAGAGTGAATGCGATTGACTAATTTGGAAGAAAAAACAAGTGCTATTTTGCCTATAGCTTTTGTAAAACAAATACCCTTGCCCTGGATGGGATAGGTGACCAACTACAGAGATAAGAACAATAAATAGACCAGGAGTCAGGCTGGGCTCAGGCCAGAGATAAACAGTGAGTTAATGAGCAACCTCCAACAGACCACCTCACCACACTCTGGTGATTCCTGTGTTCTCAGACACAAGATGAGGGGGCCTGTCTTAGATAAGGTCAAAGACTTTGTCTCACTCTGACATTCTATAACATAGCTGTGATTTGAATGAGCATGGTCCCCATAGGTTCATATGTTTGAATACTTGCTCCCAGGTTAGTGGAACTGTTTGTGCAAAATTAGTAGGTGTGACCTTGCTGTAATAAGTGTGACCTTGTGGTTTTGTAATAAGTTGACCTAAGTGGGCTTTGAGGTTTCAGAAGCCTACACCAGGCAAGTCTCTCTCTTTCTCTCACTCTCTGCCTTTCTGCCCGCAACTTACAGATAGATGTGAGCTATCAGCTACTTCTCCAGCTCTAGGTCTACCTCCCTCCTGCTCTCACACCCCTGCTGTGATGATAATGGACTAACCTTCTGAAACTGCAAGGAAGCCCTGGATTAAATGCTTTCTTCTATAAATTGCCTGGGTCATGGTATTTCATTTCAACAATAGAGAAGTAACTAAGACAGTTGGTACCGGAGAGTGGCATATTGCTGTGACTGCTGTGACCATTGCTGCCTATTGGCAGAATGTAAACATTGGATTAGGAGAGCAGTAGTTGAATGTTGTAAATAAGGCTTAATAGGCCACCCCAGTAGGAATGTGGAGTGTTGAGAGCAATGTAGACTATGGAGGCCTTGCCTAAGAGGTTTTCGAGGGGAAGAATTTTAGCAACTGGCCTAGAGATCATTCTTGTGATACTTTGGTAGAAAGTTTTTGCCCTTGTCCTAAGAATTTGCCAGAGGCTAAATGGAAGAGTTTTGGACTAATATCATTGGCAGAGGACATTTCAAGACATTCTAGTATTGAATGTGTCACAGGGTTATTAGTGATCACTCTCGTGCAGATCTACAGTGAAAAGGACACGGGGCAAGAGAAATAGAAAATAGACTCTTTGAGGAGAGAGGGAGCACCAGGGAATGTGATGTTAGAGCCAAATTCTGTGCTCAAGGGGATGAGCCGCTTAAAGAAAAGCCTGATGCTGAATTGAATATAGGGAGTGGCATCACCAGGGCGAGACCCCACCCAGCCAATCCTGCAACTTGAAAAAAGGCAGTTTGTGCAGCAAAGGAATCCATAAACAAGCCAAAGCTGATGCAAATATAAGTCCTGGAGGGGACAGGTTCCAGCCCCAGCAAGCACAAGAACTTGACAATTTCAGCCACGTGGTTCTGGATTTAGATTTAAGAAGGATACAGGAAAGGGTTGTGGAATCTTCCTTCATGATTAAGGAAAGCTACTGAGGTCAGGTATATGACGGAGTGTCCCTGCATGGAGGCCCAGAACGGCTATTTTGTGAATCTGTGAAGGTGAAGCCTGGATTGCATTGAATACCCCAAGATGCTAGAGATGCAAGTGCCATGGGGTCCCTGCCAAGGAGAGCTGCATACACCACGTGAAAACAGCCCAGGAGACAGAAATGTGCTGCAGTCAGAAATTTCTGGAGGGGAAGAGCTATCTAGTAAGCCCTTTAATATCAGGCATGAAGTTGCAGGATTTATTTGGAATTTGCCCTGCTGGTTTTTGGTCTTACTTTGTCCCAGTATTTCCTCATTATGCTCCCTTTCCTCCATTTTGGAATGATAATGTATATTCTGTGTGTGTTGGAAGTATGCAGCTCAATTTTTGATTTTATAGGGTTACAGTTAAGAGACTGTTTTGAGTCTCAGAAGAGACTTTGGATTTTAAAACATTGTTAAGATTGTGATAGACTTGGAGACTTTTGAAGCTGGACTAGATACTGTAGCTGAAGTTTTTCCTGTGTCCCACTCAGACCCAAATAAACACACAGAGGCTTTTATTATTTACAAATGATATGGCCTAATGGCTCAGGCTACCCACTAGCTAGCTCTTATATCTTAAACTAACCCATTTCTATAAATCTATTCTTTGCCACATGGCTTATGGCTTACCAGTACTTTTACATCTTGCTTCTCCTGGCGGCAGCTAGCAGCATCCTCTCTTCTCTCCTTTCTCTTCCTATCTGTTTAGATTTCCCGCCTGCCTCTAAGCTGCCTTGTCATAAGCCAAACAGCTTCTTTATAAAAGAGACTGAGGCCCAGGAGGATTGGCTCACCCCTTTCACCACTTGAGAACACACTGAGAAGACACCTTCAGTGAACTAGGAATAAGGCCTTCACCAGACTTGGAAGTACTGGCTACTTGGTCTTGGATTTCCCAGTTTTCCCAGAACTTTGAGAAATACATGTTGTTTCTTAAGCCCAGATATTTCATTATAACAGCCATAATAGACCAATACAACCTTAAAGTAAGTGATTCTTAACCCGGTAGAGCAGTGTTAGCTAACAGAAATATAATGTAAGCTACAGATGTGAGTCATTTATATGACTTGAAAATTTCTAGTTGCTACATTCAACAAAAGAAACAGGGCTGGATGTTGACACGGGTCATGCTGTCGCCAGGGGCCATGTTGATGTAAATGGCTTGTGTTGCTACCTGAGGTCATGGTGATGTCCTTGGCCGGTGCTGCTGCCCAGGGCTGTGATGGGGTCCATGGTCTGTGCAGTGGCAGAGGGCCAGGTTGATGTCGTGGTCTGTAATGGCACCAGAGACTGTGCTGAGGTCCATGGCATGTGTTGACGCCAGACACCATGTGGAAGTCCTTGATACGTGCTCCTGCTGACTGTAAAGGGCAAGGGAGCTACTTTTGCCATGGTATTGATGACTGCAGACTCACAGTTGAGAAAGGGGGACATAGAAGGCTTCTGTGACAACCCCCGCTCCAAAAAAAAAAATGGGTAACAGTCTAGACAAGCCTAGACAGAAAGCCATGGAGGAGAACTCTTAAAAATTGTGATAAGGATGCTGAAGTGTCACTCTCTCCAATTGATGGGTTCTGGCCGGGGTACAGGTGGGGAAGGATTTGGTTTTCTTTAAGGGGCTGGCCACTGAGAGTTTTACCATGCTCCAGTGGCTTGGCAACACCAATTGGACTTTTCTTCTTCTTCTTCTTCTTCTTCTTCTTCTTCTTCTTCTTCTTCTTCTTCTTCTTCTTCTTCTTCTTCTTTTGTGGGGAAGAGGTCCCAACAGTGGAGGGGGGCGTAGACCTGAGAGGACTGGTAAGTTAGTGTGCTCAGGGTTCATGATGTGAATTCCCAAGTAATCAATAAAATTATTATGAAAAAAATTAAAAGGAAGAATTAGCACCAATTCTACAAAAACCAGTGCAGATAATTTAAGTAGAAAATGTGCTTCCAAGCTTGTTTGAGGATGTCAGCATCCTTGTAATATCAAGAGAAGACAAAGATTTTATAAGAAAAAACAAATAGTGAAAAAACCATATTTCTCAAGCACGATTACAAAAATTGTCAACTGTGTATTACTAAATCAAGTAGAGGAACACGCATAAGGCTAAAACAAGCCAGCTGTGGTTGTGCACATCTGTAATTGCAAGACTTAGTAGGCTGGGAGAGGAGGATCATGTCTGAGGCTAGGCTGGGCTATATAGCAAGACAAAAACCAAAATGAAAATATATTATAGCCACACGTGGTTTATTCTAGGACTACATTGGTGAAATAGTCCATGGATAAAATTCACAATAGGATGAAGGAAAAAGAAATCACATGACTCTCAGAAGATGTATAAGAAACATCCGAGAAAATTCAACAGCTTCTTACAATATCATTTCACAAAAAATAGGATGGAAGGAACCTTCCTTAAAATGCAAAGAACATATACAAGACAATTACAGCTAGTATCATGGCAAGAGATTGAACACTTTCCTTCTAAGACCTGAACAAATAAGGGTGTCTGCTCCCATCAATCCTACTCAACACTATTCTGGAAGCCTCTGACAATTAACTAAAAGAAAAACTGAATTTATATTACGAAGAAGTATGTGCCATTGTATGTTGGAAGAATGTGTTTTGCTTTTTTATTTAATAAGGGATTACAATTGGGGGTTGCCTTATGTCTAAGAAGAGACTTTGGACTTTTATTTTTTTATTTTTTGGTTTTTCAAGAAATGGTTTTTCTAAGTAACAGCCCTGGCTATCTTGGAACTCACTTTGTAGACCAGGCTGGCTTCGAACTCAAAGAGATCTGCCTGCCTCTGCTCCCTGAGTGCTGAATTAAAGGATAAAGGCACACACCTACCATGCCCTGCTGACTTTGGACTTTTAAAACATATTGAGACTGTGAAGGATTGTGAGGAGTTTTGATATTTGACTAAATGCATTTTGCATGATGATGTGGCTTTAAGCCTATGGGGTTAGGGAATGGAATGTGGTGGTTTGAATGAGAATGGCCACCATAGCTTATTTACTTGCAGTTGATGGAACTGTTCGGTAAGGATTAGGAAGTGCGTGTTTGTTGGAGGTGTGTCAGGGTGCAGAATTTGAGGTTTCAAAGGCTTCTGACCATTCTCTGTGTGCTCTCTCTTTCTCTCTTTCCCCCTCATGCTTGTGGATGGGGATATGCCCTCCCCTATGGTTTTAGCACCATGTCTCCTTATCTGCTGCCATGCTCTTCATCATGATAGTTGTGGATTCTAATCTTCTGGAACTATGAACCCCAAATTAAATGTTTTCTTTTATAGTTAAAAAAAGAATAGAAAGAAATAGGGCTGGGAGTGTAGCTCAGTGGTAGAGAGCTTGCCCACCATGTGTACGGCCCTAGATCCAATCATCCCCACTGAAAAATAAAAAAATAGATGAAATTGCTTTTTTAAAAAGATTTATTTATTATGTACAATGTTTTGTCTGCATATATGCCTGCATGCCAGAAGAGGGCACCAGATCTCATTCAGATGGTTGTGAGTCACCATGTGGTTGCTGGGAATTGAATTTGAGATCTCTGGAAGAACAGCTAGTGATCTTAACTGCTGAGCCATCTCTCCAGCCCTAAAATTGCTTTTAAAATACATTTTACTTAGCCAAATATATCCAAAAATAGTCCGGATATCTAATGAGTACAAAGCTCATATGAAACAGCTTACATTCTCTTGCAAAAACACAAAGCCTTCCAAACTCAGAGTGCCTGACACAACACATTTCAGTTAGTACTTGGCATATTTTGAGATATTATGTGGCTAGCTAGTGCCTATCATATAGGACCATGGGTCTTCAGATCCACAGACATCTCTGAATTTATTCTTCCAGAATAAAGCAACTAAGTTCCTACTAATTTGAAAATCTTACCAGGGTTCTTGTTCCTACCAAGGTTCTGTTCCTAGAGCCGAGGTGAAGAATCCTTGCTCTTATAATTCCTTAGGCTCTGGAAGCATCCAGGATGTGGTGCCTGTCTCAAGCAAGCTCCTTTGCTCTGGTGGCACACACATGGGGACATGCTACCAACCAGCGTTAAAGTGTCTCTGTGCTCCTGGCACTACTACCCTATACTATAACCTCTCTTTTTACTTCAATTCCAGTTGCCACAGAGATGGAGGAGGAATTCAAGAAACTAAACGGAACCACAGTTAACAGAAGCCTTCTGGTTTCAGTTGCCAGAGATAAACCACGGGGCCTGCATCAGACACTCTTTGTGTTTCTGACAGGGGTTTATGGATCCACGAAAAAGAGGATTTGTACTTAAGTATCAGGACATTCTAATGCTCGGCTGGCTACATCATTTGCTCTTTTATCTCAGACATTGTCCTTCTCCCGATCATTTGTCCTCTGGATCTTGACAAAGCGCCTGCAAGAAATTAACAGGCGTGCAAAGCCTGGATGAGCAAAATTGATTCGCCTATAATCTGTTTGTGAAGAGATCAGGACGTGGTTGAAGTGATTTTAATTTCAGAGCCCAAGTTGCTAGTCTGTCTTTTTGTCAGGCAATTAGTTCCACTGGCTGGGCATGAATGCTATGACTCCAAGTGCTGAGGGGACCAGGCATGGATGCTGCAGGAGCCTGCTCTGCTTCTTCCAAGTTTGCCCAGGCCAGCCTTCTTTTGTCTCTCTGGTTTATTTTGGTAAAATTCTCTGCTCAGCAGCTGGCTATGTGGCTTTGGGAGGGCACTGTGCCATGAGCCCAATGGTCAAAGGACAGGCTGGGAGAAAAGCTGTGTGCAAAGGTTTTAGACAAGGACCTAGAAGGAGGCAGAGAAGCCCTAGCAGGGTTGTTGCTTCTGACTCTGGCATTCTGCTAAGATCTCAACATGTTATTTTAATTTTTCAGTAATCTCAGGTGACAGTACTATCTTATTTTGCTGACTTTGAAGGCGAGGGCCAGGGAGAGCCTACCATTTGTCAGAATCATCTCTGAAAGAAGTGTGTGTTATGTTCACACATGGGCACTCTTATCCCTGAACTATATTGGCTGCTCAGTAATCCACAGAAGTCATTGCCTTCTGGGATTCTAGAAATGTTTCCATAAAGAGAACTCAGCAAGGTGCTCTTGACTGCTGAGCAGGGACTAGTCTTACTTCCTCCAGTGACTTCTAAGACCCAGCTGCAGCCGTCTTGTTAAGGCACAACACAGACACAATCCTCTTTGCTCAGTAACTGAAGATGCAGCATGCCCTCTGATTCTCATGATGGCCATGAGAGGCAGCAAGGAAAGGTGTTGTCCTTCATTATAAGAACCTGAATTAAAGGGGAGGTCCTATAATCCTAAGGGTGATGTAAGTAAAGTTTGAAGCTGTTGCTTTAATTGTCAGGGTGATAACTTACCTGCAAAGGTGGCGAGCTCCTACAACCCAGCTTATTCCCTGCACGTCTGTGTATCCACCTCTCTTACTACAACATATAGAATATTTCTAAGATTACAGAAATCTCCAACCTACGGTGCTGACCTAGAGTCAAGCAGGGACCAGTTGATAACAATATCACATAAAAACCAATTTCAAGTAACAATAATGTTTGGGTGAGTAAACGAGGGACTAACACAATGGAAATATTTTCTTCAAGTAGGCTGAGTTAGTTCCGGGGATCCATACAGGCCGAGTTAGTTGTAAGAGTCCACTGTATATTGAATGAGTACTCTCCAGGGTAGTGGATACCATCTCCCAAAATGAACTGTACTAAAGAGCAAGACAACTCATTGCTTAAAGCTGTCAAAATGCAATTTTAAATGTCATGTATGTTATAAAGCTTAGTGAGTTAGACAGTGATTACTACAATTTAACAGTAATTTAATGAGGCAAGAACAATGGTTGCGTCAATATGGCATTTAAATAGCCAAAAGTGACTGTTCGTAGATAACAAACTAATTTGATTTACTAATAACATTACATTTCCTTTGTACTGTTTTTCATAAAGCTTAAAACATGTTCTGGAGCTTAAAATGCTTGTTATATGATTTAATATCACGTCATTTATCTATGCCAGGACACTGAAAGTGCCTCTTCCAAAAGGAACAGGAAAATCAAAGGTTTGATACATTAAGGTTTTTATTATGATGCCCAGTCAGCAAGGCACTCTGAGTTCCTCTCTCTTGCCAAGGGATTGGCTCACTTACACTTTTAGGAAACTTGGAGGTGGGGAGGGGCAGAGACCATACATGCTTGATTTATTGTCCTGAATTTTCTATGAAGCACAGAGTATCTTCAGTGCCTCTGAACCAGCCTCTCAGGGTCCAAGTCCCTTTTATCAGTTCAGCACACTTGCACAGATAAGGGAGGTCATGGCTCTCTTGCTATCTTCCAGTCCCGAACTTAAGCAATCTCATCCGTGCTAATGTCTGTCCCTCACCAAGATGGACCTCATACAGTTTAGGTCCAAGGATATCCAGCACAGAGCTGAGCATGCATTCTCGTATGGGATGTCTGTAAGTGCTAAAACTTGGGAACACAACCGTGACTGCCACATAGCCCTGCTCTCAAAAGCTCATGGTCTCCTGGAAACTCGGAACAGTAGGCTGGCAGTGATCATAGACAGCGCTAGCATTTGAGTAAGTGTATCCCAACTGTTGGTGATCTCCAGACTGTGGGGCTATTGAGAGGTAGAGAAACTCCTAGGAGATGGGACACGTTGGAGGAAGGTAGGTCATTGAGTTAGGACTTTGAAGGGATATTGGAATTCTGGGCTCTTCCTCTCCTTTTTCCAGCTATCGTGAGGTGAGCAGTCTCCTCCACCAGGTGCTTCTGCCACCATGATACCAGAGGTCCAAAACCACAGGGCCAATTGTCTGTGGACTGAGACCCCTGGAGCAGCCAGCCCAAATAAACCTTTCTTACTTGTAAGTTGATTCTCTCGGAGATTTTTGTCACAGCAGAAGAGAGCTGACTAACACAGAAAGCAGTCAGTGCTATGTTGGGGCTAAGTAAACCCCATTATTTAGACTGGGGGGTAAGAAAAGACCCCTTAGGAAAACAGCTGTAGGTAATATAAGGGAATGTAAATAAGGTAGCATTACTCAGACACTGACAGAGGGAAAGAAAAGGGTGTAAGAAAGAGGCATAGTATCATGGAAGTGTCATGTGTCCAGAGGAGCTATAGAGCAGTGGGGCAGAAGTAGGCTCTCTGCTTAGATTCCAATATGGTAACTGAATGGGCAATGCATGGTAAATGATTGAAATGGAAAATGCAGTTTCTTCATTCAAGATGCTTAATAACCACGCATAGCCACTGTCTCAGACAGCGTGACAGACTACATCCTTGTCCTTGCATAAATAGAGACTATACAGACAGGTACAGACAATGTCCATCATCACAGAACATCCTAGTAGGTAGGAAAGATGTAGATAACTTCCATTAACACAAAGTTCTAGTGGTAACTACTGTAATATAAGCTAGCCATGACCAGTCAATAATGAGCTCTGGAGGACATGTCAAGGTATTTAGATCTGATTTTGTGGACAATAAGATGCCACTGGTGTATTTTATGTAGAGGAGATAGAATCAAATTTATAGTAGAAAGCCACTCTACAAAGATTACAGACAGGCAAGGCTACAAGTTAGATATCAGTGAAGAGAAGAGGCCGACATGGAGGCTGATCCCTGGATGATGTTAGGAACCTAGACAGGAAAGAGAGAGGGCTAGGTCTGGAGAGGAGTGGCTGACTTTGCTTTGCTACATTTGAGGTATCCAAGCGAGCTGATGAAGAGATCCTAATATAAGATCCAAAGCTCAAAGTACAAACTTGGTTTGCAGAAAATGAATTTTTTAAGTCTCCACCATGTTGGAAACAGCTAAAGCCATGGGAACAGTGGAGACCTCAAGGGAGACAGTCAAGAAGTGTGACCAGAGAAGCTTGGTGACAAGGGAACCAGCCTAGGAAGAGGAAGGCAGAAGGAGAACCACGAGAAGGTGGTGGGTTTGAGAACTGAGACTACTTTAGCAGGTCAGGGGGTAGAAGATCAACCTATCAACTGCTTCTGAATAGGTCAATATGATTTTGTTAGAGAGAGGCCATTGGAGACTTAATGGAAGGTAACTAGAGCAATGGTGGGGGTAGAGGGTGAAGGGTCATGGGGTAAGGAGAGAATAGGAATACAATGTGAAATGACAGACATGATAGAACATTCTTTCAGGGAACTTGGTGGTGAGGGACTGTAGAGATGTGGGAGGTCTCCAGACCACTTCACCACTGTGTGACGTCTCTCGTAAAGATGTCAGCATGTTACTTGAAGCATGTTGAAAGTACAGCTATGTCTTTTCTGTCTTTATATCCTTACCATTCCCAGTGTAGGTCTTGTGTGAAGAAGGACTCTGTTGGTATTTGTTTAGTGACTTTTCAGCTTTCAGATTTCAAGGCTGAAGTAAATGTAAAATATGTATCATTTTCATAGGTTTTCCTGTTTAAAAACTAGTTCTCAGTAACACTTAAGAAAATGATGAAGATTCTATGATTTAACCAAATGTCATATTTTTTAGGAACTTGTGTGAATTGTGGTGATTCTTCCTTCTGAATAGGATAAACAAAACAAGGAAAATACATTTTAATAAAAAATTTATTATGATTATTTACATCAGTTCCTTGATATGCATATAAATGTAAACTTTAATTGTTGGCAATATTTCACATATGATTTGTTCAAATTCAGAGTTGATACTGTCATTTGAGTGTACAGGTAGTGAGAAAATGTTATATTCACAGAATATACACACAGGTGCATCCAAACGTCATCTCCTGCTAAGCCAGCGGTATGGACACTGTCCCATTGACCCTGCTTCTGCTCCGCAGGTGCACGCTGACGTCTGCCAGGTCCTCCACATGCTCCTCGCTCTTCTTCTCCTTCAGGCTGTTGATAAACCTTAGAGTGATTTCATCCCACTCCTCAGGCAGCAGCATCAGAAGAAACCCAATACAGATGATGATGGTGGCAGCCAGGCGGACCACGTTGAATATCACCTCCTGCTTCAGGAGATCCACGGCTAGGGAAGGAAAATGTCACACCAGTCACACCCTGTGATTGGTTATGAGCTCCTCTGAAAACCAGGGACCAAAGCCAGGGATAGATCTCAAGACTTCCAAATGCCATAATTATTCTCCATCACTGTCTATGCTGACTTTCTGTTCCTTCTCTGTAAACCACACTTGCGCAAGGCTCAGCCCAGGGTCCATGCAACTGGGCTTAGGGATGTCTTCAGTTTCCTCTCTAAGCACTTTCCCAGGGCATGCTTTCACCTTTCTACTGTGTACTGGACTGCTGCTGTGTTTTGCCTTTTTTTTTTTTATGAGTCAAACCTGTTCTTGTCTTGGACTTTATACCTTTTCAGGGTTTAATTAAGCTGTAATTTATATAGTCTAAAATTAACAGCTTTATAAAGGGAATTTAGTACATTCACACTGTTGTCTAACTACTCCCGCTGGCCCCCCACCAAGATCCTGGAATCCTACTTCATTCCGCTAAACTATTCTTTAGACCTCTGTACAAAGGGCTCCCCATAAGAAGCCTTTTAAAGAACGTCACACCTGTGTGTGCTCAGCACATTTCATGCCAGCGTCTATCAGAGCAATTGTTTCTTTGTGCTAGAATGATTCAGTTCTTCTGGTTTCCCACTCTGTGCTGCTTTCATGGTCTTGAAGGTGGAAACTACGCCTTATCCAGGATCTGTCACCATTATCAGCATGGTTCCGGACATATGCTAACCCGTCAGAAGTTATTTGTTGAACAAATGAATCTATGGATGAATAAATGAACTTCCTGACAACTCCACTGATGTCTGATTTTTGTTTCCCTCTGAATATCTTACAGCCCTTGGAGTCTATCTCCCACAATTTTACACTTAATAATAAATTACTTCGTAGCGGTCCTAGCTGTTTTGAGTATGTCTACTGTCTTTTCCAAACTCATCTGTAAGTTTCTTAAGGGAACAGCAATGTAATTTTTTTTTCCCTTTTCTTGTACACAGCCCTGATGACATAGTAAGTGCTTAACGAACACTGGCTAATTGTTTTGAAGAAAGATGGTTACTAGAGACTTGGGATCACAGAATTTTTAAGTCAAAATAACTGAACTAATTTCCATGACTAGTTTTAATGGCAGGCTTCACTAGAAACTTCCTAGAAAAATACTAATAGCTTTTCCTCTTGTCCTTGAAGTGAGACACATTGCTTTTCCTGGAGGGCCACCTGCTCAGCCCCCACCTCCCCTGCCAGAAGCTTCCAGAACTCCCCAGGGATCATCAGATGGGGAGCCGACACCCTGTGCACTGCTTACACTTTCATTAGTGATGTTGACTTCACAGTCTTGTGCTGGGAGGCCTTTTGTTTCCATAGGACTTCCTCTAAAAATACCCACGAAATTAGGTTGTCAGGGAGATTACATGAAACCCAAATGATACATTTGGTATTTAATTCTAAAAGCACGACCAAGCAAAACAGAGCCTCTGTAGCTGCAGATTTAAGATCTGCTGCATACTCTGCTGTCTTCCACATTGTGGTATTTAAAAACATCTTCCTAGGGAAGGGACGTTATTTTCCACCATTAGAAGAAACAAGTCAGAGCAAACACGTGGCCCACGTTGTGCCAGTACCTGCGTTTCCAGGGACGCTGAGCACTGTCCCAATGGAGATGAGGATTGGGTATGTCAGTACTACTCCAACGTTCACTAGGATGTTGAATGCTGTGAAATAAGGGAGAAATACAAGATAAGGGGTTGGTACACTTGTCTCTCAATATACAAGAACCAACACCTTTGCTAAATGCATTTTCTCAAGAGTCTACACCTTTGTTCAGTTAATCTCATTTTGGCGGTGGCGGGAGCATGAATTGCTTGCTTGAATCAGTCGGATTCTTGGGTCCTCCTTTGCCAGCGCTGCCCGAGCTCCTGCCAGCTGGCTGACAAAGGTGTGTGGAAGAGGTGAAGTCATCAGTCTTCCACACTGTGTGTTAGCTCTGGAAGGACAGTCTGGGGCTAGTTAGAAGCTAAAGCAGGTGACTGATTAAGTTTTGATGCGTCCTTCTTTGTTACTTTGCTATTTAAGTCATAATCCTGGGCACTTTACAGGCTCTGGTGCTAATGTCTAAAAGAAGTTTGTCCAAGGACAACTGAGCCTGTGTTTTCCCCCCTCTTCTTTCAAGGTCATGTGGACAAATGAGGATGAGCTCAGTGTAATTCTCTGGAGCCTGCGGACGATTTTCCCACCCAGCTTGTGCGCAGATCGACCAAGGTCAGATCCACAGAATAAACAGAGTAAGTTGATGCTCTTTAATTAATACCTTTGGACTTCTTTAGTTAAAAGACCATTATTTAAAATGATCATCTAACCCCATCTGAAATTACCAAAATTATACTTTTCCAAGATTTATAAATTATAGACTATCACTTTAATAGAGTTAAATTAAACTCTTCAGAGATTGTAGAGATGAGTATTCACAAGTACAAAAGGTCTTTTAGTATGAGATGGTCTCTGTGAATACAGTTGAAGCATGTTGCTCATATTTCTGAAGATTCTAGACTCAAAGTAAGTTCTAGAACTATTTTAGTGAGGGTGTTGTATATTTTTCTGTTGCCATCTAAAAATGGAGCTCACCAACTTAGCAATCTGGAGTCATTTGTGCCTGGAGATGAGAGGCAGTAGGTCTGACCCTCCAAGACTCACAAGCATACAGCAATGACAGCAAAGACCTAGGTTTGTAAGTGTTCCTTTGTCATGGCAAGGCTCAATGTGAATGAATCTTCCAGCACCCTGAGTCTTCCCTTCATTGCATGGAGTCAAATATAGAAAATTCTTACAAGTTAGGAATTTACTAAATGCATCAAATCTCAGCTAAATTCCTCAATTGTCTTTTAATTGACTGAATTGGATTTTGGCATTCTGAGTGAATGTCATGGTGTTTCAGAACTGAGCCTTCGGCTTCCATGAAATGTGCTGTCTATTTTTCCTTGGTTCTTTAGATGAAATAGTCTTCTTTGATAGCCCAAGGAGAAGCATATCCAATTCAATGTGTTCTCCATAGTGAGGGATTCAGCTCGAGTTTAAATGCAACTCAGATCTGTCAGATGAATGTTTGAGGCTGACCTGCATCTGGATTAAGATAACTCCCTGGAGGGCAGGCCACGGCCACAGCTGCAGGAGATGTGGGAGTTCAGAGCACACACTGGGGTTTCAGCTTTGGCTCTCAGACTAGTCCCAGCTAGATCATGTGTGATTCCCATGAAGAGGAGAGGGATGGAGATAAAAACACCAGAAGAAAAGCACTGAGGATTCTCCAAGCCCGGAGTCCATAATGCAGGAGAGAGGCTGTCTCTTCAATTTGTCACAGCTCTGCTTTGGCACAGTGAACTCCGCTGTGCCCTGGTGGGTCTAATGGAGCAGGTGCACTGCCAGCTGGCACCAGGCCTGGTGGAGTGTGGATGCACGCTGCTTGGAGAACCAGAGTCTGACTGCCACGGGTGGCCCAGCCTGACAAGGCTTACTTAGGAGGACACACTAGATGTGCCAGTGACTCTCACTGGTGGAGGGCTGCTTTACAGGAGGCACAAATTCCGTGTGCACAGAGGTGGCTAAGAATAAGTGACGTTTTGGTGACGATTGTTCCCAGATACATTATTTCTGGCCAGGAAATGATCTGAGCACTTTTAATTAGGATGCTATCAACTTCCAGATGTGTTACTGATTTTTCACTCAACTTGGAGGTAATGAGAGATGATAAGCATACAGTTTTGGCCTTGGAAAGCACAACTCCAGGGACCAACAATGAATGCTTGATCCTTCTCTTGAATGTTTTCAGTTTAAGAGCTTCCCTGAGGGATCTGGGCTGGGGTAGGATAAGCCAATCAACGATCTTGCTGGACTCAGGACATTTTTCTCTTGGAACGGCTGTGCTGATACTATTTGCAGCGCCACCCCAGCTGAGAAGGTCAGTGGCGGATCTGCAGGACGAGCATGGTGGGTGAATATGGCGCGATAGAGGGGTTGGCCTTGGGCAGTATGTGGAAGGAGCAGAAGGAAGCTGGCTTTATTCAGAGTAAGCACCGGGGCATTGGGGTATGCTCTTTTCAATGGCTGGAGGAGAAGAGCGGGGTCTTTGGATCTTAGACTCCTCCCACATGAGGTACCAGTAGGTGAATAGCTTGGAAGTGGGAACCTGGAGCCCAGGGAGGCGTACAGCCCAGAGTTCCAGGATGCCCAAGAGAAAAACCTCAGGTAACCTTTAATTAATTAACCAATCAATTAATTAATTTTTATTTTTTATTTATGAATTAATTAATTAATTTTTATTTTTTTCAAGATAGGGTTTCTCTGTGTAGTTTTGGTGCCTGTTCTGGATCTCGCTCTATAGACTAGGCTGGCCTCAAACTCAGAGATCCGCCTGGCTCTGCCTCCTGAGTGCTGGGATTAAAGGTGTGCGCCACCACCGCCCGGCAGGTCACCTTTATTTTGCCCTCAACTGGACACAGTCTACTTAGCCAGGGCCACCAAGCTCATCACTCTTCTGGTAAGGGATTCCTCGTGCAAACCCATTCCCCATACTCAGGAGAGTGAATGGTTTAATATGCAAATGTGAGCCTTTCAATTTCAGCTCCAAAATGAAGTGGATTTTAAACCCAGCTTCCTCAATATGGCTTTCCAATTTATTCATGATCTGCTTTTCTCTTGAATGTCTTCCCCTCCCCTCCCCTTCTCTCCCTTCCCATCCTCTCCCCCTCTTTCTCCCCTCCCCTCCCTCCCCTCCCTCCCCTCCTCTCTTCTCCTTTCCCTCACTTCCCTTTCAGCTGAACCCAGTGCTCTGGCTCCTTTGAGCACTTGGGTGCATCATCCATTCTTGCTTCTGCCTGTCATACCACGCACACAGGAAGCATAATAAGTCACACACCACATCGTGAAGACTAGATGAGGCTACCTAAAGGCCAGTGGTGGCTAGAGTGACCTGGGCTTTCAACTGGGATACCTTAATCCATGGCAGCCACACCATGGATAGCCCTTAGGAAATCAAGAAAGAGCCTACCAAGAGTCTTCCACATGTTCATTGTCTATAACCAATGAAATCTGGGTCATGGAGCACAAGAACAGCCAAGGAACAACCCTACCACGAGCATCTGTCCCAGGGAAGGATCAAGTGACATAGAGAATGGCCGGCACAGGCTGCAGCCACTTACCGAGCCACAGCCCTGCCATTCCACAGAGACAGCCCCAGGGCAGAGCTGCGAAGGAGGACCAGTGCTCCACCTTGGTGAAATACAGGATGACGGGGGTGAAGGAGATGAAGATCAAATTGAAGAAAGCCAAGGTGGAGACAAAGTGCGCGGCTTCACCGAAGTTGGCACTTCCAAGAAACATCTTAAACAGAACCTGGAAAGGAGAGAAGCTCTTCAGCTGCACGTTGAGAGTTTTTTTTTGCTGCCGGAGAAAAGTGAACTCTACTGAAGGCGCTGGCCTAGAGCTTAGTCTCCATGTCTTCCTGCCCTGCCACCTCCACGTGGCTAAATGAGCTGGGATGACACGGCATTAAAATTTCCCATACTGTTCACACGGCAGAGTGACTGTCCCGAAGTGGGTTTCTGGCGGTGTTCTAAGTTCCTGGGAATACTCAATAGTGTGAAAACAAAGCCAATAAGATGGGGGCATAGAGTGAAGGATAAATAAAGGTTATGTGAGCCCATAAAACTCTCATAGTGCTGACAGGCTATCAGTTCTCCTTGCCAACCATGGGATTTGTTGTACCCTTATTATGACAGATGCTGAAAGCTAAGTGGACAGACAGCCTGTTATTCGGTTGTTAAGACAAACACCGAGGCCTTACGTTCATAAGCACTATCCTTCCTGAGCTGAAGATGTCTTCACAAACATTGTGTTGCCCTCTGGATTAAAAACAACCTCTTTTTCTGGATTCCAAACCCATGTGTAGAGGCAGACAACAAACGGAAGGGAAGGGCTAACATGAACTCACAGAGCAGAAGGAGGCGGCGAGGCCTGAAGCCTGTATTCTTAGCTTCTTAACCCTGTTCTCCCTTTGCTGATCCACTAACACATACTGTCAAAGTGAGCAGATTGTGTCTGCCTGGAATTAGGGGTCAGATAGGATGTTGTGTCTGTTAACAACTGTGACCACTCCTAGAATGAATGCGTTCTGTAATCTGACCAGGAGAATTCTCTCTCTATAGTAGCCATCCTGCTTTCCCAGCCATTTCCAGTACAGTTTGGATTTTTAGCTTCATTAAATGTATTAGTTTTTCTCTTAGAAGACTTGATCTTGCTGGTCTCTGGTCCTATCAACAATTTTAGTGGAGTTCCCATGGGAGAACAGATTAGGCATGCGTGGTAAACAATGGACAATTGTCACATTTGTCAGAATCAACGGGCCCCCAAAATATTGTCAATGTCCACGGGCCAGAGTGGTGGTGACTAGGAAAGCCTCCAGGAGGGGAGGCAGAGGGCTGTTTCTGTTTTCCAGAGAGTTTGTTTCATCTACGATTTCCATCTTGATTGAAACTCTACGAGAGGTGAAATTGGAATTGCCCTTTAGATCCACTCAGAAAGTTGGCTTTTAAAGAAGTTGAGCTTCAGGAGAATAACCTTTTAGATTTGCTGTCTGAGACCTTGCTTCTGAAGTTAGGTGCAGTGGCCTCAGTGACATTTTCCTGGATGACAGGGAATCCAGGGGAGAAAGAACACAAAGTCCAAACAGCAGAGAATGGAGTGGCTTCATTTCGCTAATGGCATGGGTTCCTTATAGTGCGGGCTCCCTATGTAGCAAATAGCACACTGTCAAAAGACAGCTTATTATTTTTATACCTCTATGGAGTTAATATAATTACCATATACTCAAGCGAACAAAAATATAGAGGAGAAGAGCTGCTTTCTTTACATTCTTGCTGTAACTGTCTGATTTGGAAGCAGGGAGGGCCACATTGTTGGCTCCAGTCCAGGGTTGTAACCTTAGCTACCTCATATGGCCTTGGAGAGTTACTTAATCTTTCAAAGCTTCAGTCCTTTCATCCAGTAAGTAGAATAAGATCTATGGCGTGTAAGGACATGTCAACAGAGGCGAAATTCCCTGTCAGATGCCCCTCACACAAGTATTGACCAAGAAGGTACTTAACTATTATTTAACACACCTGTATTTTTCTAAGGTTTTCATTGCTTCCTTACTTTGTTCTTAGTCCTAAGCTATGAGTGACAGTTGACTATAGAGGAGGACACAGACATACCTTATATAACGCGGATGTAGAGGCTGAGCCCACTGCAAATGCCACACCTATGATGGAATCCGCGTGGAAATTGTCTGCATATGCCATCATGACAATACCGGTAATTGCCATGATTGCGGCAACTATCTGTCAAACAGAATGGAAAGAAACAGAAAAAAAAATTACGCTTTCACATTCCAGATCAAGTCATTTAAGCCCCACGAAAGCTGCTAAATACTTCCTTAAGGCTAATTACCTCTTCTTTCATCAACATTTACATTTAAGAAGGGTCAGTTTCAAAGAGACCAGTCTGCTCATGCCACAAGCATAGAATATAAAATGCTGTGCTGATTAAGGGTGAGAAACTTTGAATTTGTATTGTTTATCTTCCTTGAGATTAATATCTTTGTTGGTGAAATGGATTTAACAGGAAGTCACATCTAAGCATTTTTATCTGTACTAAATTCTTCAGATTATTCCTTATATATCTTAATCAGCTCCTTGGATCAGTGTGTTTCTGAACATGTCCACAAGACTTGATGAGGGAGATGCACTTTTGATAGAGTTGAGAGGGAAACCCTAGATGAAGGGCAGGAAGACCTCTCAGCATATAGACAGGAGCAAGCTGAATCTGCATTGGTCACTTGGAATGTCCTGTGAGGCCTCTTCTCCCATTCTTTTCATGCAATTTAATTGATTTTAATAGATAAACCACAGAAAGATAATTTAATTTAATTACCTTTTATTTTTATCACTTTGCTAGAACATTCTTTAACTTTACAAATAGAAACATGAATAATTTGACCAGGGTTATAACAACTTGTTGTCAGAAGATAGGACATGGGTATGTTCAGGAGCTCATTCGGAGTGGCCTGCAGCCTTGCATCTGTTTTTTAATTTTCCTGAACTTATCCCACTGGAAAGCATTTCAAAGTTACAGCAAACAGTAAAACAGAACCCTGCAGTAGGAACGTGACATTTCCTCACTGACTTGAAATTCAAGATGAGAACCTGAAAGGGATTTAACTGTAGGAAGACTCACTTTTGAGTATTTTTTTAAAAAACATTTCCTTACTTACTTTGTATACCGTGTTCTGCCTACATGTATGTCTACATGCCAGAAGAGGGCACCAGATCTCATTATAGAGGGTTGTGAGCCACCATGTGGTTGCTGGGAATTGAACTCAGGACCTCTGAAAGAGCAGCCAGTGCTCTTAACCTCTGAGCCATCTCTCCCACCTCCTAGTTCTGAGTATTTCAAAGCCAGAGCCTCTGAAGCTAGCTTTTTCACATTTGGGATATTTCAGGCCATTTTGAATGCTATCAGTGCATTGTTTATGATAAGAAAATGGGAGTAAAGCCTTGAGGGTAGTTCAGAGTGTGCTCATGATGGCTGTAACCCAGTGATGCTTTTGTTAATTACCATCAGTGGCAAGCACACAGTGGCCCCAGGATGGCTCTACATTTAAGTGTCCTTTATGAAAACCAGCAGGAACCCTTGAGAACAGATCCTACATATTAGCAGAAATAGAATACCTTTGTATCAAGTTACTAGGGAGGTGAGAAAATGTTAGCCACCTGGCATTGCCAGGTGTGTGCTCTTGTTAGCGCCTGCCCGTGTGTGTGTGTGTGTGTGTGTGTGTGTGTGTGTGTGTGTGTGTGTGTGTGTGTGTGTGTTATGTAGGATATAATACACACATTGGAAAGTACCAGGGGCATTTTACAAATAAAAAGTTATAGGCTTATAAGTAAACCCACAAGGGGGTTATCTATATCTGAGAATTCTAGAAGGCAACCACTTGCTTTGATTTGGAATTTATCATTCAGCCAGAGAATGTAACCATTTTGGCAGCAGTCTCATTTCAGAGAAATGAAAAAGCATATTGGTCAACTGCATTCTGATTTGATTTTGTGTTTAAATCTTTACCACCTAAAGTGTTCACGTGCAGAAACAGATTTCCCTCCAAACACCAAACTTGGAAGATTAAGATACTTTAAAAAATGTTGCAAGCCAACCATCAGTTTTATTTTTCTTGATCAAATAATTATATAACTACTTGAAACAGGGTTGATAAAACAGTGTTAATCCTAATGAACTTGAACATGGTTAGCTGTGTTTACAAGGTAATATTTGTATTTAGGTCATTGTGTATTATATATAATTCTGAATGATGGGAACTAGGGAAAAAACAGTGCCCCCAACAATCGAAAGAACAGAACCCTTGTTCAGAAACTGATAAACAGATGATACAATTATTTCCAGGACAAGCACAGGTAGGAACTCATCCCTTTCCTCATTAGCCAGAAGTAAAAACAAATGTGAATGAAGAGACTTCTATTATAAGTTTTCTCAAGATGAGACTCAGCTATGGCTAAAGATGACGTAATTTTGTAGGAATTGGAAATTATAGCCATAGCAAGCATCTTCAAGAACTTGTGAAAATATTCGCCTGAACTATTTGAATTGACATGCCAATTACACCAGTGTCTGTTTCAATTGCTTGCATGGGGAGAGGTAGTTTTCCCATTAGGGGGCCAGATAATACTTCGTTAAATTCTGAAAGCATAAAATCTGAGTATTATGAGGTATTAGGAAAGCCCTTCCCATGGTAGAGGCAATGATTTATAAGGCATATAGTACATTCCTATCCAGGAGATAGATGCTTTCTACATTTTAACTTAAAATTTATAATAATCTGAATAGATAAATTCTCTACCTCCTGTTTTAAGAAATTCCCAATGTATTTCTGATGGACACAGCTGGAAGTTGAGGAATGGATCTCAGCTCATCTTGAACATGTAGGAATGCATTGGGTGGAAAGCCTATTTGGAGAAATCATTTGGATGACCCTAGAACAGCTCTGCTTGGTACCATTGGTTTAAACTTCAAAGAGTAAACACTCCAAGCACTCATATAACAAACACCCTAAGCACAGATCTAAGCCACACACACTTTCAGAATCAGTCTCCAATGGCTTGGACACTCACTCAACAGAAAAAATGGAAGGACGCTGCTTAGCATGCTGGTCATGAACTCCCAGGAAGTCTACATCTTAAACAAGTTCTTCTACATGCTCATGTTGACCACCCAGGAAAACTGGGACACTCTGCCTTCCATGAGAACCTCCTTTACCACAAAATGGAATATCTAGCGGGGCTAGGTTTTTGACTTCTGAAAAGCATGGTTTTTCTTACAGGTTATTCCAGATTCAGTTTCTTAACCAATTACACGCATCTAAGTCAGATGAGCAAAACCATCATCATCATCACCATCACCTGACTCTCATTTGGGTAACAATGTTAGTCACCACTGTGATAACAAAACGGACAAGGCTGCCATTTTTAACTTCCCAAAGCTCTCTGTTTCCTTACAGTCGGTGTGGCTACTGCAGCTGAGTACCTCTGGAAATGGATTCAGTTATCACATTTCCCCAGCATGCCAGGCAAGTGACACAGCCCTGTGAGCCAGCTACCATCTTCTGCAAGCTGTCCTTCAGAGAGTTCTTGCCACTAACTCTTAGGGGGAATTTGGAGAGGGCTGGGAGACTATTTGAGCCTGTTTCTGAAACTGAAATGCTCGATATCCTAAACACCATCTGCAATCCTACAGGAGAATCAAGCTTCTTTTACCTTTCAAAGAAAACCCCACTAAAGTCAAGAGAAGCTTCTGGATTTGGGCTGTTTGTGTTTGCATGTGTCTTTGTATTTCCCCTTTTCTGTGCAGGCCCCCCGAAACCCACAGGATCCGATTGCCCTTGCATCATCTCATTCTCTGTGATTCCCATTCACAAATGGTTTCCAGAATTATTTTCTGCCTAGCAACACCACCAATGTTAGGGCCCAAGTCATTGAAATAAGCCTTCAACCCACTTTTTTCCTGCAAAGTTCCTATAAGATCCTCACAGATCTAAATGAGAAACTGTAATCTTAATATGTTTCCTTGAGGCCACTTCTGCTTTTTGAAGCTAATGAGCATGGAAGAACTTCACTGGTTCACAAGGAACCCTTAAGCCTCAAAGCCAACAAGAAGTTCTAGAACAAAGATATTGAACTGTATTGCTGACCATAATTGACCTGAAGTTTGAGGCTATATATCAGTGGTTGAGACTCAAACACCAATTAAGAGCTCAGCCATCGAGGGCTGTATGAACACAGCTTTTGGGTGGATTTCAGTAGACCTATTTTCAAGCAACCGCAGACTCCTTAAACTTCTACACATGCTATATTTAAAATTATGTAAGGAACTATCTCTTTTATTCTGAATCATAAATTGAACAGGAGCTGAAATGTGAAAAATAAAAGAGCTGTGGGAATCTATAACCATCATAAAGGGCAAGAAGTCCATAGAATATTGTGGGTCCTGGGCCTCTACATTTCTAATCCACCCATGACTATTTTTATCTGAATGAAATCCACCTACAAGTGAGATCACAATAAGACCTGGGTAGAAAAGAGAAAAAGAAATCCCAGAAAGAAGGGCTGATAACTGTGTGGATGCCACAGTGACCCTTGAGTTAGGGACTAAGGGTGAGGCCCTGAGACAATGGTCAGAACCTTGCTTTCTCCTTTCTGGGCTCCATTCATAAGGCTTTATTCTGCCCAGAGGGGCCTAACGGGGATGATTCCGCTGTCTATTCTCTGCTGCCACCCCTGGGAATCATGAAGGCTCCTGTGAGTCTGCACTGTGTAGGAACGAGCAGTTACCAAAGCAGACTAAAGGTCATTTTGAATCTTCTCTGAGTGTTCAGGATTAGCACACTCCAGTGGCAGCTCAACTCCAGTATCTTGTTTTAAAGCCATCCTGGGTCCAGTTTAATTCAAATTACAGATTACGAAACAAAAGAATCAGAGCAGCTGATGTTCTCCAGTTAGAACTGGGGGCTCTCAAAAAGACTCCCAAAGAGCCACATTGTGTTATGTTAGCCGCTTGAGAATAACATAATGGGGGGATATTTGGTTGCCGCAGGATCACATGTTGAAGGAACATAAATCATCCCCTAAATTTCTAAGAAAGTTGGAGTCCATTTAAGTATTTTCTTTCTTTCTTTCTTTTTTTATTCTTTTTTTCTTATTGGGTCTGGTCAAGCTAAATCAGACTTGGCGTTTAAGTATTTTCAACCACCAATTCTCCATTTCACTAATTTGAAAATGAAAAATTGAAATAATGATACAAAATGTAAGAGAGGATCAAAATACCAAAGAAGGGGTTCTAAACTTCTAGTCTGGTAGCGAGCTCTTGTTGGAATGAACAGGCAGCAGTGACAGGGAGGGCATTCCATCCTCTGTTCTTTGCTTCTGTGGTGCTGGTGGCAGAGCCCAGAGTCTCAGGTACACCACACCAGCACCCTCAGATGGAGTAACTGTAGCGGTGTTCTTACGATTTTAAGAAATATAGTTAAGTACACAGGACCTCAGGGGTAGAAAAACAGCCACAGGAAAGGCAGCAAGGGGTAGATGATGGCTTTCTAATATCTTTTAAAAGTATGAATTTTACAAATTTCCATGGACTAATCAAATTAGTTATAAACAACTACTCCTGAAAGAGCTGTTTAACACACCACAGATTACCAATAAATTGGATGAAATGACTTCATAATATAAAAATGATGAATATTTTTTTATTTCTATCTGTACTTCAATCAGTAGTCCAAGGAAACAGTATAAATGAGTGATTTATAATGGATAATCTATTATTATATGAGTGTTATCCATTAGTGGTCCAGACAAGACTGTGTTTTCTGATATGACTACAGCTTAAAGCATCTTCTCTTCTGTCCATGGTGCTATTTTGAGATGGAAAAAAAAAAAAAGGAGAAAGCCATCATTATTTATCTTTAACAGGATCTTCCTTGGAGCCAAGCAAATGAGAGCTTAAGTCCAATGACTACCTGCTTACAAGCCTGCCTCCTTTAAGCCCCGCACCCCGCAAGCTTTAGCTTGAGGTAGAAAGAGAAATGTTAACCTTGTGACTGGAAGCAGCCCTTTGTGTTTGGAGTTCAGGAGGATGAATTCTGGGGGACTAAGCCTTGGATTATTTACAGATGGGGACAGTCGGAGCAGCATTCAGGTTGCTAGTGCTATGTTCAACCTCTTTTAATTTCTCAAATGATGTAATTATATATGTGCTCTATATGCCTTGAAAGGAAAAGAATTGCTGATTTGTCAAAAGGCAACATGTTGAATACATTTTAGCACTTTCTGGATTCTACAGCTTGCATGTAGGCATTTTTTTTTGTTGTTGTTGTTGTTGTTCAGGTTTATTGTAATTTTCTTTTTTGTTATAACTAAGAAATTTTCTACATGCGGGCGTTGTTAAAATTAGATTTTGATATCCTTCAGGAGCGGGGGCATGGACCACTTCCTAACACATCCTGTAAGCGGTGTAGCATCTTGTTACCGATTTAAAAAAAAAAGCCCAGACTTCCACTAGCTTTCCTGACACCCACACTTCCTTAATGTTTCTAATGTCTCTACTCGGCGGGCAGATTTACTGACAAGTATTTGTTGGCTACTTAGCATTTCCTCTCCCAGGTTTGTTCTCTACCGGTCACTCAAGACTGCTGGGACAAGTTGCCACAAACTCGGTGACCCGGAACAAAAGAGATGAGGTCTCACACAGGCCTGGAGGCCGGGAGTGCAGACTTACATAAGGCGAAACTTCCAAAGGCAAGTTTAAGAGAGAATCCAGTCCCTGCATTCTCGAGAGACTGATGGTCACCCTGATACTCTGCCATGTGAGTATGTCCTCCCCTCAAGAGTCTCTCATAGGGACACTTGAGTTTTGGATTTAGAACTTACCCTAGTCATCTAAGTCGATCTTTTTGTCATGATCCTTACTGACAAAGCATGGATTCATTCATTCTATCTTCAAGTAACAACCGAGCTTTGCACTCTGCATTATTCTAGGTGTTGGAAACACAGGTGGCTGACTTGATGAGGATGACCAGGGTAGATAAATGGGTCCTGCACGAGGGTCCCTCTATTTAGCTTAGCACTCTGTTGTTGCCACCTGAAAATAGTTCATTTTAAAGGAAGTGCTTGCAGTTGTATATTACACAGGGCTTAAAAACAGAGGTAGCCTTTCCGGAACGGCACTGTGAACAATGCAGGGAAGGTCCCTGCGTGCATGGGATTGTCAAATTTCCTCATAGTTGACAACCTACAGCAGTGTTTCTGCTATAAATACATGACCCTGGCCTCTTTGGGTGCCAAATGTAAGGTTATTCAGTGGAGTGTGTACATTTAGAAAGAAATAAGGAAAGAAAAAAAAGGGAAAAAGTTCCTTATTTTATTTCTTATTAAATCTATCTTTTGACTGTTCATGTCAAGCTTCCACTCTGAATTTCTGGGCAATGTCTCTCAAACACAATCAGAAATTTTGTAACTATATTTTTTCCCCTCTAAAGAGATAGAGGTCTTTCTGTTAACAAGGCTGGCCTTGAACTCCTGGTCTGAAGTCTTCCTCATCTTCAGCCCCCACTACAGACAGTAGAGTGCACCTGGCTCTTAATTCTTTTAAAATGAAAACTTTTTTTTTAGTCAATGGCTGCCAGACCCTTTGTCTGTCCGTAGACATTAACCTCAGCATTTGGAAAGAGACAAGGACCTAGGCAGACTGTCAATTAGACAAAATTTGGGGAAAAAAATACATTTCAAACGCAATCCTGGACAGCTCTCCCAGAAAAGAATAGATTGCATAATCCTGATCCTTCAGAAAACAGAGTTCCTTCGATGGTTTTCCTTGTAAGGTATTACTGCCTTGATGTGGACTGGAGCATGCCAGATATGAATGGGGTCTGGCTCCTGAAATCCACATGGTTCCCAAGAAATCTGCTTCTAATGTGGAATAGTCGCACAAATTGTATCAAATTATATTTAAAGTTCCATGGCACTACTAAAAGGAATAAACTCAGAACTGTGGTGGTAACATTTCCCACAGTTCAGTTAAGGATTTGTACCCCAAAGTACAAGTTGTTGCTTTTCTTTCCACTCCTAGATTAGTCACACTAGATATATAGCCACTTTTAATAGCATTGTGCCACTGCCAGTGACTTTAATTACTGTTTGGTAATCTTATCTACTTACACCAACATTAATTAAAATCCATCTGGGTAAGGGCAGGTTGGGGGTTGTTCCGAAATATGTTGATTGACAAAAGCAAATCCCAATCTTTACTGTGGCTTATTTTCTCAGACCCTTCTTTGCTGAGGACAAGGAATTGATCGTGACAATAATTCTACGAGTTAGTTCTAAGGAACTTAATTTCTCAGTCTGTTTCAGGGCCTACTGCTGTAATCAACTGACTCCCCAGTAGAGACATCCCTTTCTCCTTTCATGATGCTGTCACTGCCGGGGCTTCCTAACACATCTTCAAATTTCAATTGGTACTCAGAATCAGGAGGGACAGTTTTAGAGACACTCCATGAGACAGCAGCCGCGGTGGTGAGTTAGGAAGCAGGGAGGCACCGCGCATGCGCATGGATTTGAGCGTGCCATTACCCGCACTCCCATGAACCTGTCCTTCAGCACAATCCAGGACAGCAAGAAGACAAAGGCTTTGTTGCAACAGAACAGAGCAGAGACGTCAGTGGCCGTCAGCTTCTTTAAAGCCAGTAAATACAGGTAATTTGTCAAAGTCCACAGAATAGAAAAAGGAGCAGTTCTTTTAAGAAAGAGCTTGAGTGTCAGGCCATCTTCCCCGAAAATCCGACTGCATTCCCTAGGAAAGAAAGAGAGGGTAAGGCACAGGTGCATATCTTGTCTGGCTGTCTCTGTGCCCGTTGTCAGGCAAGAGCACAGACACCAGGGCCCCTCAATGTGGGCTCCCTAGAACGTGCTGAACCCTGTTTTTGTCACCTGTGAGCTTCTGGAAGTACATGGGGGTCCTTGGAAAGAGCCCACAGATGCTCAGCAGAGAGCAGGACCCTCTCCTCACCATACTCTCCTGAGATGGCCAGCCATTCTGTTGCTTCTGAAGATTCTCAGAGAAGCCTAGAGAAACTCAGACGTGGGTCATCACCAAAGTCCCTGGCTACCGACAAAGCTTGAAGCTTCCGGTGAGCAAACCTAGCAGGACCGAGATGGCCGCTGTAGGGTGAATGGGCTGCAGACAACTCCCAGAGTTCTGCAGACAGGGAGCTTCCGTGTATGTGTGTGAAGCCACACACATCTTGGGCTTTAGTTATTTCCGAGACACTACTTCTTTCTAAAAATCTCAATGTAGTGACGGAGTTCTGTCAGTTTCCTTAAAGCAGAAGAATGAACATTTCTTGACCATTTATTTAAATTCAATTATTTAATGTTTTTTAACTTAAAAAAAGTAAGCATGCAGCTCAAGTTCAGTAAGCATTGTCCATCCAACTCGTTTGAATTTAGTATATGAAAATAGTCACTTCCCTCAATGAAATCTTCGATTTGTTTGAATTAGGATTACATCGGCTACTTATCTTTTGGGGCTATTGTAATAAACATGTTCAAGCTAGTACAGACAGGCGGTCACAGCAGTGGTGTGATGACAGTGCCTTTGCCACTGTGGGCTGAAAAGACTCCCTTTGGGAGCTTCCTTTACGGGCAATCACGAACATGCAGTATTTACTAGAAATTATCATTTGCCAACCGGTGTTTTTAAAGTAGTATAAATATCTTGCTCAAAGCAACAATTTACTAATATTTGAGCATGTTTATAGTAGAATGCACTTCTATGACTCTAGACAGTACAAATACTAGTTCAGCTTTTACTGAAGAGTGATCGTGGTCCTGCACATCCAAGTGATTTCTAGCCAGGGTATGCCTCACGAAATGAAGTAGCTTCCCTCCCAGGAGGAATGGAACAGCAACAGGGGCTCGAAGCATAGGGAGCAGAGCTGCAAATGGGGAGTCCTATGGTAATCTCTGCTTTCAAGCCGCTAAGGATGCTGGGGATTCAGGAAGGCTAAAACTTCATTTGGTACACACACACACACACACACACACACACACACACACACACACACACACACGGAGCCTTGTCCCATGGGTTGGCTTTCATGTGAGATAGATCCCCAAGCTGGGAGTTTTCATAAAAGGAAAATGAAATTTCCCAAAGGGCAATTTTAACTTGACAGAGACACGCTTTAACGAAGGGAATCAATGCCCTCGAGACAAAGCCTTGGGTAAAGCGCTCAGAAATCTCACATATCACATAGGAAAATGAAGGACTCTCAGCCACTTGTGCTGGTGGCACAAGGCAGCTTCATATGGAGGGCGAGCTGCCGTGTTTCCAGACTGTCCCAGATGCGAGGTTTGCTCTTGGTAGGGTAGGACATCTGCCTGGTCAGAGAGTAAGAGGGAGTTGAGAGTCCTGGGTTTATTATTATTATTATTATTATTATTATTATTATTATTATTTTTTTTTTTTTTTGGTTTTTCGAGACAGGGTTTCTCTGTGTAGCTTTGCGCCTTTCCTGGAACTTACTTGGTAGACCAGGCTGGCCTCGAACTCACAGAGATCCGCCTGCCTTTGCCTCCCGAGTGCTGGGATTAAAGGCGTGCGCCACTACCGCCCGGCTTTTTTTTTTTTTTTTTTTTTTTTTTTTTTTTTTTTTTGCTGGGTTTATTATTTTATCTACAACCAGCAGATGCCTTTGTAAATACACATTTACTGAAAAGCATGAATAAACCCATTTCTTATTAAATGGTTTCTCTCTTCTTATCCCTGGCTCTATGATGGTTCTTATCAGGAGACCAGAGTCACAGGTTAGAGTCTTAAGTCAAGTCAGGAGGGCAGGGAAGAATACAGTTCTACAGGGGTCACCTGAGAGGCTCATGGGCAAAGTGGAGAGTAAGGCTGGTTGCTAACAGAGATTGTTCTCCTCCAGCTGGTCAGGTGCCCCAGGTATTCAATCTCTCCTAGTTCCCTTTTTCTACCCACCCCGTCACGACCATCTAGCTCCTCATATGTAACTACTGTTGTAGACATTAGAAATCATCCTCCAACGTCTTCTATATCCAAATGCGAGGTGACCCATGTAAAACGATGTGCAACATAAGCAGTAGGTACTGAGAAGTGTGAATACTCAAAGAAGGGATGCTTACTAAGAAGCAGTGAGCAGTGTGCCTCTCTTTGGGATGATGGGAGAAGAATTTCTGGATAAGAGGCATTGGCAGGTGGCAAAGCTTGGAATGAGGCTAGAAGATGGGGGAAATAATGAATTAATTATGCTCTCCCTTCAGTAGCAGCTACTTAACTATTTACTGAGCACTTTTGTATGCCAAATGGTACTTTAAGTGTATTTCATCAGAGACTGCTGTGTCTTTGACTCTAACTCATTGTTTCTAGAGTTTTTTTTTCCCACTAATGAAGCATCCTTATTAAAACTATCGTGAATACCTTTTTCTCTGCGAATTTCAAACGCACCTGGGGCACTTGAATTCTGGCAGTATTTAATTGGAACAACAGATTCATCAAAGTCCACTTCTAAGGGGACATGTTTTATCACCTAGATTTGATACTTTATTGAAAATTCCTTTGATGTTAGAGATAAGAAAAAAACCCATGAAATTCTTCCACGCTGCTCAGGAGAAAAAATACTGAGAGGTCTAGTGCTGTGGGAAAATTCTGCTTCCAGTCTTCCAGGCTAACTCATCTCTCCCTGCTCAGCCTTGAAACCTCTGGGGATGCCTTCTTAGCAGATGGTGTTAATGAGTCTGCAGGGGAAAAAGTTGAAAGATCTAAGGGTTTTCTAACAATGTTTAGCTCTCGTTGTTCTCACTAGAGAACAGTCCTCTCAGAGACAATGTTCTCTGCTTCACAGTAAAAGCCTTTTGAGTCACTTTCAGAAACGGCCGGCTTCGCTCTTCCTACACTAACACACAGGTGGAGGCATCTTGTCGAGGCACACACTCCACAAAGCTCAGAGTTAGTCCAATGCAAGGGATATGGAGGAGATGCAGCTGGTTCCCCAAGCAGCGTTTCCGCCTTCTGTAAATGGGTTATCTTGGATAAAGCAGCATGGCTTGCTTTAAAATGCTCTTAATTTGTTCTCTTTCCTCTAAACTTTTAAAATTGTTTTTTTATCACACGTGTATCTAAAACATAGGAGCTTTTGGGAAGAGCATATATGTTATACTATCTGGCACATACAACTGTTTTCAAATATGACACAATTTGACAATCACACTTCCTTTGTATCTTTTTTAAAAATGCCATCATTAGCCGGGCGGTGGTGGCGCACGCCTTTAATCCCAGCACTTGGGAGGCAGAGCCAGGCGGATCTCTGTGAGTTCGAGGCCAGCCTGGGCTACCAAGTGAGTCCCAGGAAAGGCGCAAAGCTACACAGAGAAACCCTGTCTCGAAAAACCAAAAAAAAAAAAAAAAAAAAATGCCATCATTAAAAAACATGCCCCAAATGCCAGGCAGTGGTGGCTCGTGCTTTTAATCCCAGCACTCAGGAGGCAGAGGCAGGTGGATCTCTGAGTTCGAGGCCAGCCTGGGCTACAGAGTGAGTTCGAGGACAGGCAAGGCTACACAGAGAAGCCCTGTCTCGGGGGAAAAAAAATCATGCCCCAAAGATGATCTCTATTTTAACAGCAACCAAATACAAAATATATTTAGCAATCACAAACAATTATAGGGCTTTTCTTCAAAAATAGATATTTATTGTTTTAATTTCTTATTTAAAATTTAGATTTTAAAATTTTATTTTATGTGTATGATTATTTTGAGTGCATGTATGCATGTACATCATGTATGTGCCTGGTACCAAAAGAGGCCAAAAGAAGGCATCCAGATCCCCTGGAAGTGAAGTTATGGATGGCTGTAAGCCACCATGCGAGTCGTCGAACCAAACCCAGGTCCTCTGCAAGAGCAGCAAGTGCTCTTATAACTACTGATCACCTCTCCAGCTCTCTTTTTGTTTCTTTAAAATCGAATGTTTATGGTTACATACAGGAAACCAGCTCACAGTGCGACCTCAGTATTCCCCCACACTTCCAATTCGGGGACAAGCAGTGGAAGTTGTTTTAAAATCTATTCTTAGAATGTATCAATCGTAATAGCCATTTTTTTCTTGTTGAGCACAGAGGGAATAAAGAGGGGTTATTAGAGCTCCTGTATGACAAATTGTTATCATCCTACTGGAGACCAGTTGTTGTGATCTACTGAGGACCCTGCAATGAGACTATTTGTTGCTGATGTTGTTCCTTTGTGTGTGTGTGTGTGTGTGTGTGTGTGTGTGTGTGTGTGTGTGTGTATGTGTATGTGTGTGTGTGAATGTAGAGGCCAGAAGACAATTGTGGCTGTCATTCCTTAGTCACCATCCACTTTACTTTTTGAGACAAGGTCTTTCATTGGCCTGGAGCTCACCAAGGAGGGGAGGCTGGCTGACCTGGGAGCTCCAGGGGTCCTCTGGTCTCCACTTCCTCAGTGCTTGGATAACAAGAATGCTCAAACAAACTTAGATCCCGCCCCCTTTCTTATTTGTTCTGGGATAGAAATCAGATCCTCATGCTTGCAAGGCAAACACTATACCTGCTGCACTCCACCAAGAAACTTGGACCCAAACATTGCTTTGGCCTTCCGGGAGTGTTGTATAAAGCTGACATTAGCCCTGCCATGTTCCTGAGCACTCCCAGAGGGGACCTGGCTTAGCCATGGACAAATACCAGAACCACGAGACAAGTAGGCTAGCCACCACCGTGCACATTTGCCAAACAACAGACAAGGCCCGTGTACTCCCACCACAGAGACTCAGTGCTAAGCCTCCTGTCTCAGGAAACAAGGCCATTTCATCCACTAAGATATCAGAGTGCTGGAAATAGTAAGCAAATGTGTGTGTGTAACAGCAATTCAATTTATTAATATACAATTTTCCCTCTAGAGTTTGAGACATTCTGAACATATGACCTTCAGAGACAAATAAATATGAATGTAAATCAGAATTTGATTATGCACAACTAACCTTGGAGCAGACTTTCTGCCTTTGGGAATCTGTTTCATCTTGGTTAAGATGAGGATATTAACACCACCTAGAAAGGTACTTGTTACCTTGATGACGATGACTACCTAAGGTAAGGGACACAGAAGCACCAACCAGCTCAGTGTCTGCCACGTGTAGACACAGTCTTCTCAGAGGGGACTGATTCTGCTTCCTCCTGCTTACCACCAACACTTCACTTGCTCCTTCACTTGGAAAATCAAGTCAATTCATATCCCAAAGAGGTGAGAATACACCGCACATTTACATAAAACAGGTTTTGAAACGTCACCTATAGATCGTTAACCATGGAACCTACCTGAATTTTTTCATTGGTGACTGCTTTTCTTGAGCTGTGGCTAGATGGCCGGAATAATAGACAGGGAAAAACATGATGTTCCAGTTGGTTGAAAACCAGGTCATGAAAAAGGGGCAGTAAAAATTCTTGTAAGTAATTTTCACAATTTGTGTGGTTCCAACCCAAGACGACGAAACTGACAGGATGATCAACAGTCCCCAGACGGCCTTCAGAACCACGGACGTGCAGGACAGGCAGCGAGCCTTGAGTCTGTTTTCTTGGCTGCTGCTCTCAGGATGAGTCTGTGCCCCATCATCCCCTGAAAACAGGAGAGGAATACAGATGTGGAGGAGCAGGATGTAAAACAGCAATCACATGTGTCGGCTCCTTTAAGAAGATGTATGGGGTTGCAAGCATCAGCATGCCAGAGTTTGTCTTTTCTGTCATCAGAAGAGAACAACGATCCCCAGCTCATCTGTTTTTTTTTTTTTAATTTTGCTTATCTTTTATTTTATAAATACGAAGTGTTTGATTGTATGTCTGTGCCCTACGTGTGTGCAGGGCCAGTGAGGGCTAGAAGAGGGTGTCTAATCCCCTGGAACTGGAGTCACACAGCTAGTCACAAGCCACCATGTGGACGCTGGGAATTGAACCCAGGTCCTCTAGAAGAGCAGTAGCTAGTGCTCTTAATTGCTGAGCCACCTCCAGCACCCCACCCTGAACTCATTCTTTCCATGGTCTTTCCTTTGCAGGGTCTAGTGTGCATCTGGACCCCACCCCGAAGGTAAAGATGCTCATGCACGTGCTGCATGTTACATTGTAGGCATGCTTTGCCTTTAAGAGTGTTTCACATCTCGGCTTCTAAAGACTGTGGCAAGCCTCATCTAGTCCCATGGGGGCATAGGCGGGGTTTCTGCCTTGTCTCAGAAGCTCTAAGAGGCATCGGAGGCTCTACCAGGTCTCTTCTTCTTCCTCTCTGTGACTAAGACAGAAGGCCCATAATAGATAAAGCTGCTCGTTCAGTCTGTGTGGGGTGGCAGGGAGGGATGATTGCAACGGAATCAAAGCTGCCCTGTATCCACCAACATGAAAAGTCAGTGAGAAGTAAATACTTGTTCATATCGTCTCCTGAGATCTTTTAAAACTCTTAAACCGAAAGCAGTGCATCCCAAGAACAGAGCAAACCACGACTACACAAAGTCATTTCCCATCGTCTAACAAATTATTGTTCAACTGTGTTTCTGGAAACATAGTAGGCTTTGTTTGAATTTTAACATAGACTAAGAAAATTCAGTAGCACTTTTCACTTTGGAATTGTCAAAACTCTCTGGCGTTGAAAGTCGTCAGTGCCCCTTCTCCTGATAGAACAAATAAGTTAGAAGTGAATTTGTGTACCACTCAGGCAGCTGAGAAGGACACTCTCCTAGCTGAGATCCCATATAGTAGCATCCTGCAGGGACACAGAATTGCCTGCAATATTTTCTTCTGTCTCTAGGAACTTAGCAGAGGCCCAGGAGTATACTTGGGGGTGGCAGCAGTGAAGGGCGGGGCTTTTCTCACCCAGCCTTTCTAGAACCTGCCTGAATATGTTCCTACTGCCTGGTGAACCAAGCCTGATGGACCCCCTCCTGCACTCTGGGTTAAAATCTTTATTGGGCAGCAGCATTTAAGAATAATCTTTGAAAGTGAATTCTTCACTTCAGAATATAAAATGTGAGCCACAACAATCACTCTGAAACTTCTTAGTCTTCTAAATGGTACTGAATTCTCGGGGTCTTGAGTAACGGGAGCTGAAAACTGTCATTCTCTGACTTATTTATTCAATAAACTCTTTGAAGACTCTCAGATCTGGTTCTCTCCTTGCGTCCCAGGGGTTCAAAGGTGAAGGACTTGAGTTTACAGTCTGGTGAAACACACAGGACCCAAGATGACAAGCACCAGTTCACAGAGAGATGAGGCTGCATAGAGCAGAGAAACCAATGTGCTCGGGAGAAACTTCCCTACTGCCGAGACATTGAAGTGAGCCAGAAAACAGGATTTCTAGCTAGCTCGCCTGACTACCTCCAGATAACACCTGCTTCGGCAACAGTTCTGCAAATGTCCTGTGATTTATGCAGAGATGAGAAGGGGAAAACGGAGATAAATAAAAACGTTAGAATGAGAGACTGTTGTGTCAGGAGGCCAGAAAAGAGGCGCAAACCTTCTCAGTACAGATAAAAAGAACAGTAGCACTCTGGGTCCTTCTGTTCTGAGCACACATTCACTCTAGGCTTTATTCATATACAACAAGCTATTCATAAGTTAGGAGCACTCAAGAAGAGGTCCTTCATTCCGTTTCCTGCCTCATTTTACAATTTACTCACCGCCCCCCCCATTAAATCTCATAAATTGTCATTTTTTATTCATTAAAAACAGTTTAACTCTCAGCTTTGTTTTCACTAGCCAGCTATTATGAACGGTATATGCTGCTGTTATTTTTACCACTTTTTGAAATTTGAAAGAGATTTTTGCATGTTGGCAGTGCTTGAAGGGTCCGATAGAGGAGGCTTTGTGGATGTAAGCCCAAGAGGCACCGAGGGGCTGATCATGGAAGAATCTGGATAGAGTATCTGACATCAGACAGGGAGGGAGCCACTAGCTAAGGGAAGATTCCTCAATGATGGTCCCTGGTGAACAAACTCTCCCAGACAGAGAAGGAACTTGTTTGTTTGTTTTTCCTTTCTGGGGAGGTAGATGTGTGGTCATTTGATGAGAAGGTAGGAAATGAATATGAACTTGGGACTTTAGAGTATTATTTGAGACAGGAAATAAGGTGTCCAAGACTAACTAGTTGTAGTCTTTAGCAGCAACTGGTGAATCTGGCTGTATCTAGAAAGTCAGGCCTTGCCGGGAAGCTCATGGGCATGGGTGAGATCCCTCTAGCAACCCAGTAACCCAGGAGTTAATGAGTGGCCAGGTGGATGTGGGAAAGGCTAAAAGTATCAAGTGATCAGAAAATGCTGCACAGGAACTTGGGAAGACTGGACGGGTGCCAGGGACTGGTAGTCCTGACAGGAACAAAAGCACAGATTTTGCCGATGTTTTCATTCTCTTTAGACTGGACACAGAATGTTATCACTGAAACCCAGAGCTGAGCTAAAAGATGCTGGGGTTGGCACTTGAAGATGAGAAAAATGAACTACCTTGTGAATTTCACCAGAGGTCACTGACTGACTATGATAGAAGTTTTTTCCACAATAGATTTTGGAGTTTGGTTCTCTATGACACCGTATATCCCTAATAAATTGATTCTCCCTGTGTCCTAACTTCCATTTGATAAACCATCCCTGCACTTACCCTTAAGAGTCTGGGAAACACCTCTGCCCTCTGTGCCCAAGGCACTGTTTCCCCCGGCTGTCTAGAAGGCTGCTAAAATGTACTGCTACTCAAGAGGAAATCACCCACGTACCTGACCTGCTCTGTCTCTCAACTCTGTGTCCACAAACTCCAGAGGCTCCTCGGCTCTGAAGTTCAAGAATAGGAGCAGAAGAATCTTCAGTGACAGATAGAGGGGACAGTTGCCTGCTGATGCTGTTATGTGATGTGGGGCAGTTGGATCCTGGTTTGCATCGAGTAACTGACGATCTGGAGGTACCTGGAAAGACAGAGCGCATACCAGTTTGAGAACTTCTGAGCAGAAAAGTCAGAAATGACTTCAAATTCCTTGGCACTCAAGTACATGACCATGACAGTCCTAATGAACTCATTTCTAATCTGGAAAGGAATCCCCAGGAAGGAAATACATGGGAGGCTCCAGGTCTCTAAAAGCACTTTTTTTTGATAGAGTTATTCACTGGAGGTGAGTATTAGAAGATGATGCTTGTATGGAAAGTCGCATTCTGAATTAAATCTACTCACACAGCCCAACAGTTAATTTAAGGAGAGCAAACCATTGTGTGAGACCTGCTTTCACCTCTTTTCCTTCCTTAAGTGGCAAACGGCCAATAGCATCCCCTATCAAAGGCCACCCTATGCTTTTCTACCAGTCTGACTGCCAACGTTCAGTCTCACCTGTAGTCTTTGTCCAATGTGGTAGATGAAAACAGCCTTTAGAACGCCCCCTCCACCCTAATATCCCACGCCTCTTCTCATCAATGTTCCATCTATCCCCAACGCAGGATGGGCTTCGTGGGTCTGTGACCGGAACAGTTGTGTAGGAACTCAAAGGAGTCTATCCCAACAATCGCTACAAGCAAACTTTTGACTCTCCCACTCCAATGGTGCCTTTGGCAACCTTACAACATAAATATTGGTACATTACTATTGACAAGACTCCAGCTGTCATTTGAACACCACTTGTTTCATCACTAATGTCCCTTTTCTATTCCAGTATTTCATCTAGGATGCCATGTTACATCCAGTCACCATATCTCCTTAGCCATCTGTGGTCTGCGATGATTTCTCATTTTCCCTAGTTTTAAATAATTTTGACAGTTTTGAGGAGTGATAAATTGTTTTATAGAATTTCCCTCAAGTGAGATTTTCCCTGTGGTTTTTTTTCTTTTCATGATAATGTTGGGGATATGGGTTTGGGATATAATGGAGAAATGGAGTATCTTTTTTGTTATCAGTCATATATGCTAACTTGTATGACATCAGTGATGATGCTATGTCCACTTGTCAAGGTGGGAGTTGTTAGGTTTCTTCTTCTTCTTTTTCAAACAGAAAACATTTCTTCTACAATTTTATTTATTTATTTATTTTATGTGTCTGGGTTTTTGTCTGCATGTGTGTCTGTGCACCATGTACATGTTGTCTTAGGGTTTTTATTGCTGTGAAGGGACAGCATGATGACAGCAACGCTTATAAGGAAAACATTTAATTGGGATGGCTTGCTTACAGTTTCAGAGGTTCAGCCCATTATCATCATGATGGCGTGTAGGCAGACATGGTACTGGAGAAGTAGCTGAGAGTCCTACATCTTGCAGGCAATAGGAAGTCAACTGAGACACTTGGTGGTATATTGAGTATAAGAATCCCCAAAGCCCACACCCACAGTGACACACTTTCTCCATCAAAGCTATACCCACTCCAACAAAGCCAAATTCCTGACATTGCCATTCCCTATGAGATTATGGGGGCCAATTACATTCAAGCTATCACATGTGTCTAGTGCCTGCAGAGATGAGAAGGGGATATCAGATCCTTTGGAACTGGAGTTAGGTATAGTTGTGAGCTGCTGTACGGATACTGGGAATTGAGCCCAGGTCTTCTGGAGAAAAAACCAGAGCTCTTAACTGCTGAACCATCTCACCACACCCAGTTTGTCAGGTTTCTTGTTCTGTCTTCTTGTGCTCTTGTTTCATAGCCAGTGACTAAGTCCTGCCACTCTATGGGATGATAGACAGAGGGTTCAAGCCACTTTCTAGAGGGTTTTACATTGACTATTTGGAATTCTTTGATAAGTAGAAATGTTCTCTTTTCATTCACTTATTTACTTATTCAACAACTTGTAGTGGTATGGACTTTTATATATATATATATATATATATATATATATATATATATCTCATACTTTAAGTCATGACCAAATCTATATTGTTGACTCTTGCTCAAACCACTCACATGCAAAATGAGCTGCTGAGTCTCATTGACATGCTGTCATCACTTTGTTTATTTTTATGCTCCTCTTTACCTCTTGGTACTATAAGACTCTCTCTCTGGGCTTGTCTTTTATTTTTGTGTCCCTCTCTTAGAATGGATTCTTATCTTCTTGAAAAATGATGTCTAAAAACTAGTGTCTCATTGTGAATGCATTGAATATTATTGGGTTCTTCTGCCTCTAAGCCTTCTCAGTTGTCAGAACTAGAAAACATGTGTACATATGTCAAGTTAAGAATATATGTGTATGCATATATATGTACATATGTATCCCCGAGTTAAACCTGTATCTATGTAACTTATAGTTTATATGTTTTCTAAAATTTGGGTAAGATGTTCTATGTATAGTGTAACTGTGAACAGCACTTGTTGGTTCCAATAAGGATTCACCAAAGTGATTAGATACAGAATATGAAAATCAGCTTAGACCTGTGTATACCAAAATAGATATACAGCCCTCTTCACTCTTTGGACATTTGTATTTGCTCTTCATAGAAAGGCATGAGCTCCTCTATCACCAGTGGGGAGCAGAGCATCATTCTCTTTGTGCCATGGCAGCCCTGTCTTGATGTGATTCTTCTAAAATGGTAGAAATGTCTAATGAAAACTGTACTCTTGAACTCTCAGTGACATCCTTGTTTAATTTGGCTTTGGATTTATCATGCTGTATACTAGTTGATAACCATGAAAATCGTCAGACTTGTAGCTGACAAGTAGCAGTATCAAAGAAAAGGGAAGTGTGTATTCCTCAGCTCTCAAGAGCTAACAAGAACTAGTCAGAAGTGTATAAGTACAGCCTTTACTCGGTGTCAGTTCTATATCTCGGCATATCTGCCAATCTTTTCCTTCTCTTTTTCTTTTTTAATCTTGGAAGAATGAATAGAGATGTCTAAAGATTCAGTTAGCTGTATCATCTATTATATTACTAAGTGTCTCAAGCTGCTCTGACTAAAGTGCATTATTTAATAGTTAATTAAAATGTAGAGATGCCTTGTCTTATTGTATATTGTTTAGTCATGTCTGGTTGCTGTCTCTTGGAGGCCTGCTCCTTTCTGAAGGGAAATGGAGAGGGAGTGAATCTAGAAGAGAGGGGAGGTGTGTGTAGGGGAATCTGGGATTTGTGGAGGGAGGAGAAACTGTGGTCAGGATGTATTATATGAGAGAAGAAGCTATTTAAAAAGCAATAATCAGAGTATCACTTGAGATGCAACAGAGCATTATAAATAAATCACATCTACTTTCTATGCCACCAAGTGTCTTGCGAACACATGTGTAATACCCACTCTGCTAGGCACCGAGAAGAAGCTGTGTTAGGAGTGCTGGGCTGGGAGTCAATCTCCTAGTAGTCAGGCCAGGTATTTTCTCTATTCTCTCTTTAAGACATGAGCCATAGTAGTAGGGACATTACGGGTCATTTTTCATATCTATCCAGGCGGGAGAATATTTTTCCATGTGCAGTGATGGGACTTTGCATGCTCCCATATTAAATTTGGTTCCACAGATGGTTATTAAGTATCTATTATTAAGTAGGTTTGTGGCAGGGGCAAAGTCAGACAACTAAAGGATACATAACCCATGCCTTCATGGAGCTCTCAACTCAGTATTAAAGTTAGATAGGTAACCAATTAACCATAACTTTATGTGAACTGTAGACTAAGAGGGGAGTGAATCTGTGTCAAGCATAGAGCAGGAAAGGCTTTGTGGTTACAGCAAAAGTGGCCTTGGAGAATGGCCAGCACATCACCAGGCAGAGTTTTAAGCTGAGGACTGGGCTATGTAGTTAGAAGAGACTGAATACTGGGATACCTGAAATATATATCATGGGGTCTTACAGCAAATGACCAACTCTAAGATTCTGATGTAAGAGCACAAAAGAGCACGGGAATCCTGGTTTTCTGCCTTCACTTGTTTCTTGAAAAGGAAGTTCTGCCCAACTGAGATCAAAACAGTAGGTAGCAGTTAAAAGCCCAGGCTGTCTGAATCTGGGGAGAGCGGATAAGAAGCTAGGCTCAGCAACATCTAAGTGTAGATACTGAGCCCTATGTAGCCATGTGAGTCTCCATCCTTCTGTTTCCTCTTCCGGTTGGATTCCATGGCTCACAGGAAGTACTCAGTAAGCACAGGCGGTGGTGACTAACAATGAGCAGGGGAGAACAGTGACCCACAGTGGACTTTCAAGAACACTGACTTCATGCATTAGAAATCCACTCTAAGCTAGGTGAAGAAAAAGGGGAGTTTTTAGTTTGGCAACCCAGGGACCGAATAGCTAAGACGTCCCTGAAGCAGGAACAGCTGGACCCAGCTATGCTGCCATCTCTTCACATTGTTAGTGTTCTTTGTATTGTCAGACTCCATTACTTCTCATTTAGCTGAGGCTTGTCCCATCTGCAGAAAACGGCAAACTTCTAGATTTTCATTCTCACCGCTTTAGGATTCTGAGAGAAATGTAGTGATCCAGAGTAAAAAAAAAAATCTAGAGGAATGTCTTTGTATTATCTGACTTCTTGTCTACTTACAGGGCTGGTAGTGAGGATATTGTAAAAAGCTCCCAGAAAAGACTGGAAAGTGCTGGGCAGAGGGTTCCAAAGGGATCTACTCCAGGGTGTTCAAAGCCGAAGGAAAATAGTCTCAACTACTGACTGAGTGAAGCAATTGCTTGAGTGTGTTGAATGTGAGGTGTGGTGTTTTCAGATGAATGAAAAAGCCAAGCTGATAAAGAATAACTAGAAAAAAAGGTTTTGGAAAGCACTGTGAGTAAAATGCAAAGAGCTAGGGCAGTTTCTGTGTGAACCAAGATATGGAAGATAATAGACCAAATTTGTAGTTATCATTTAAATCAAGGACCCTACCATCTGCCTTTATATCCCATGGGCACAAAAAGCCAATGAAAAGTATGGCCTCACAAAACATTCCTCTGAGCAGATCTGGAAACCTCACCTTAACCCTCCCCCAAATTATTAGGTAACTATCATGTGCAGATTTGGTGCCAGGGAGCATCAACCCCCTTCCCTCACACCTCCTTGAATTGTGTTAATTACCTCATACATGTCCATTATCTACCTGGAAGATTAGATTCTTTGGTGGATGGTTCTTCTAACAAACTCTTTCAAACAACGTGTTAACTGTGAAACCGACTTTGAGATTTCCAAACAATTTTTGATGGCTGAAAGAGCTGTAGTCTTTTTCATGGTGATGTTAGATCAACAAACAAACATGGAGAGCAGAAATAGAATTCTATACCTTTTGATTGTGTTAGTTGACAGTCATGATTATCTGACTTTTTTCTCAAAGCAAGGTATGAGAATTCAACAAAACATTCGGTGGAAAGCTATATTTCATAAAAGAAGTCATCTGTGTGCTAGAGCATTGCTTAAAAATCATACTACTTTTTGAGAAGATGCAAATTCAGTTCCCATCACCTATGTTGGGCAGCTCACAACTACCTGTAACTCCAGCTCCATGGAGTGTTATCTAACGCCCTCTTCTGACCTCTGCAGGCACCAACACACATATCTACACACACACACCCCAGCACACATACACACATAATTAAAAATAAACCTTAAAAAAGAATTTGTGCTGAATTTTATATTTGAAAAATATTCAACTGTAGTAGGATTATTGTCATTAGTATTGGTTAGGCGTTTATAAAAGTTTTCATGGGGTTTGCCTAAGGGTTACCTTGTTCTTAGGTAAACACATAACATTAGAGTTATTAAAAGGAGTTGTCCCAGGAGGTGGCCCACACATAGGTAATACTACAACTTTTCATTTTGATCTATTTTATTTATTTATTTATTTGTTCATTCATTCATTCATTCATTCATTCATTCACTCACTCACTATTTATGTTTTTGGTGCTGGAAGTCAAACCCAGGACCTTGGGCATAGCATGCTAATGCTTTACCTATGAACCACATTCCCAGCTCAGTACTATGTTCTCTAAGAAACCAAAACTTCCCAGCCCCAGTTCTATCTATTATACTTGGTACATGCTCTTCACCTCCTATAGATGATGATTTTTATTCATTGTATAAAAAAATCTTGTTAAAACATCTGCTGTTTATATCATTGTCTGTATTTTTGTAGGTTTTATATGTTTTATGTTTAAGAAGTTTTTCAAGATTTGTTAATTATCTTTTTTTTTTTTTAAAGATTTATTTATTATGTATACAGCATGTATGACTGCAGGTCAGAAGAGGGCACCAGATCTCATTACAGATGGTTGTGAGCCACCATGTGGTTGCTGGGAATTGAACTCAGGACCTCTGGAAGAGCAGCCAGTGCTCTTAACCGCTGAGCCATCTCTCCAGCCCTGTTAATTATCTTACTTCAAATGATAAGTGTCTAACCAAAAAGCTAGGTTTTCAAGATATTTCAAGATACGTATTTTAAAGATTTGGGTACTCACACATTTAAAAAAGCATTTTGATTGTTAATATTTTTCCTAAAATATATATATATATATACACACACATATATATATGTATATATATATATATATATTTGGTTTTTTGAAACAGGGTTTCTCTGTGTAGCTTTGTGCCTTTCCTGGAACTCACTTGGTAGCCCAGGCTGGCCTCGAACTCACAGAGATCCGCCTGGCTCTGCCTCCCCAGTGCTGGGATTAAAGGCGTGCACCACCACCGCCCGGCTCTAAAATATGTATATGAAAGAAAACCAATAGACTACTCCCACTATACCTATTTCATCCTTAAAACAGTGTTCATTTATTCTTTCTAGAATATGATGCATCTTGTGTATCTATGCTTGACTTTAATACCAAAGAGTTAGCACTACTACTGATTTTTGTGACATGAAAATAAAATGCCTAGCATATGCTTAACACCTACTATGTGCCAAGAAGCTTTGCATACACTATCTCCAGGGGTTTCAACAACACTGCAGAATGGATTTTACTATCCCTATTTTACAGATGGGGATGATGAATCTCTAACAGCTCAGGCACGAATCAGCAATTAGTCAAAAATCCTATTTCTTTAGTATAGTTTCCAGTTCATCAGATCAGTTTTGTTAAGCCACTTCTATATGTGAGGAGCTGGTGATCTTGGAAAAATGACCGAGAACCTTTTCTGCCTGGGTGTTAGATTCTAGCCATCAGTAGCATAGGAAAGGGTTTGGAGAGGATGAGAGCTTGAAGAGCTGCCAACATTGGTAAGGTCCAGATCCTCACAAGCCAGGCTTGCTTCTGTGAATCACTCGCTTGCTTTGCATTAGGTGACACACTGACTTTCTTTTATAATGACTGGGCCTCTGTCTCCCCTCCCCTGAAGTCCTGACTGCCTCCTATCCTAAACCAGATTGCTCATTCACACACAGGGCTTTGTAAAGGCACCTGTAATTCTTATGTGCCTTACAACATCACAACCACCCTCATGCAATGCCACCATTGCTCACCAACCTTGGGAGATACTACTGGTTCTAGAAAACCTCTGCTTACAGATTTGTTCCTGGAGGTTTTCTGGAACACTTTCTTTTCCAAATGACCCTATTGAATTTCTTGATTGATAGATTTGACAGAACATTAATAAAGCAGCCTCATCATTCATTATTAGTCCAAACCTCAGATCAAGAGAAACCTTTGTCTCTTGGACTGTTTCTGTGATGACCTGGTAGTCAATATGACTGACACCTAATGTGGGCCTGGCTGTGCCTTAGCTCTCTGCTAACTGCAGGGAGGAACAAGAAGGCATGGTGCTTGCCCTCATTTTGTTATGGTCCAGGAGGGGAAAAGCCAATTACAGAAGCAATTTTTGTAAAGTGAGCTAAATGCCAAGTGGGTGGAAAAGCTAGTCTCCGGGAGCCAATTCATGGCATAGTCCCTTGCCAATGCTAATGGTCCACAAATATATTCTCTTTTAGGAGCTGAGCTTTTAAGCCAGATGCCTATGTATCAGTTCACAAAATATTTATGCCTTGCTCATGAGCAGGGGAAAAAAAGGATAGACACACCTGCCAGGGGAAGAGCTAATGGTGTTTATACAGACATCAATCACCCTAGGAGGAATGCTGGACAGAAGCTGGCAGAAGAAGCTGCTTAGGCAGTCCTTCTGTGGGTTAAGACACAATAGAAGTAGAACTGTATTGCATTTCTGCCACCGAGGACAACAGGAAAAGCTAAATGTCCATCATTAGGCCATATTCATAATCATTATGGACACCTACTCATACCAGGTGGGTAGGCAGAAATAGCCTTTGAACCCAAACCCACTTGACAAGCCCTTGTCTGCCACACAGAGAAACTCTTAGTTTCAATTCCTGTTGCTGTGATAGAATGCACTGACAAAGACAGCTTAAGGAGATCAGGTGGTCTCAGCTCACAACTCCAGGTTACAGTCCATCTTGGCGGGGGAAGTCAAGTCATTAGGAGCTTGATACAGCTGAATACATTAGAGCCACAGACAGAAGAAGACAAAAATGGATGCATGCTTGCCTATATATGCTTGATTTCTTCATGTCATATAGTCTAGAATCCCTTACCTAGGGAATGGACCTGCCACAATTAAGATGGGTCTTTTCATATCAATTAAAGATGTAATCAGAATAACCCACCACAGGCACGTTCAGCGGTCTGTCTCTAACGTAATTTTAGAGTTTGGTAGACAATACTAACCACCACAGGAATCTTCCCCACTTGGTGATATCCCATTTTCCCCATCAAAACTGATCTAAAGGCCTAACTATCTGGGCCCACTGTCCACTACTTGTCTCATGATACCAGCCCCTCCAATTATTCTATCTCTCCCCACTTTTTCACATTGCAGAAGAGTCTTCCAGGAACCCAAATCTGACTGTTCTATTTCTGTGTTAAATCCATTCAAATGGCAGTGGGTGGGGGTTATCTTGGTTACATTGTTAATTGATGTGGGGAAACACTTCTTAATTGTGGGCAGAGCCATTCCCTGAGCGAAGATTGTGAATATGACTCAGTGGTAAAGTACTTGCTTTATACAATTATAAGGGCTTGCAGTTGAATCTTTGGACCAATGGTATGGTGGTGTGTGCTTATAATCTTAGGGAATAAAAGAGGGGGTGTGGAGAAAGGCAGATCCCTGGAAGCTCATGAGCTCGCTAGCCTGGCTTACTTGGTGAAGGTCTAGCCAATCAGAAATCCTATTTCAGACAAATGGGGAGAGCACATGGAGACTATACACCTGAGGTTGCCTTCTGACTTCCACACCTGTGCTGTGCCCCATGTACCTGCACCCGTGTGGGTACACACACACACACACACACACACACACACACACACACACACACACAATTAGTTTCTATCTGAGACATCTAAATTGGCAAAACACCATTCACAAAGCTAGGAGGACCTGTTTTGAGGAAGGGTGCTGAAATGTGGTCTTAGACACGACACAAAGCTCATCCATAGGAAGATGACCAGGGGGCAACAGCACTAGAGTCCATGAGACACATTTGGGCTCAAGTGTGGGAGTCATAGCATAGTAACACATGACAGTAGCTGTGAGAACAGCCATGAGGTGAACTGTACTTGCTTCTCTTTCCAGTCACACAGTGAAAACCTAACCCCCAAAACCTGAAAATATGACTTTCTTCTGAGACAGTAAGAGGCAACCAAATTACAATGAGGACATAGGTCTGGGCCTCATTCCATATAACTGATGACTTTATTAAAAAAGAGATAGCCCACACCATACTTGGAGGGAGGACCCCATGTGAAGAAGGAAGAGATATGGCTGATACTTCCACAAGTCAAAGGATACCCAAATGTCCAAGAAACCACCTGAGGCTAAGCAAGCAGCTTTGAGTGGACACCACTCTCATGGTCTCTGTAGAGAATAACCCTGTAAATATCTTGACTTCCCGCCTTCAGAACAGTGAGACAGTAGATCTTGGTGGGTTAATGCATTGAGTTTGTAGTACTTTGTTATGGCAGTCCAAGAACATTAACAAATAGGTAGATGAGGCCATTTCAAGGGAAAATGTTAACTGAGGAATGCAGATGAGTAAAGCTGAGGCCCCCTAGAAGCCACAAGGTAAATGGTAGCTGTCTAGATTAGTTTTATGTGAGTGTGACACAAACTAGAGTCATTTGGGAAGAGGGACTCTCAATTGAGAAAATGACTCCATGAGATTAGCCTTTGGGCAAGTCTGTGAAGCATTTTTTTTTAAATTAATGATTGATGTGTGAGGACCCAGCCCACTGTGGGCAGTGCTACTCCTGGGAAGGTGGTCATGAGTTGTATAAGAAAGAAGACTGAGCATTCCATAGAGCAGACCACCAAGCAGCATTCCTCAGTGGCCTCTGCTTCAGTTCCTGTCTCCAGGTTCATGTCTTGAGTTCCTGCCCTGACTTCCTTCATGATGGATTGAAGCTGTAAGGTGAAACACCCTTCACCCAGCCCCCTCAGTTTCTCTTGTCTATGATATTATCCCATCAATAGACATCCTAAGAGTTCAGCAAACCTAAGATAAAGGTACCCAGAAGGGTCAGGAGAGGGGAAGCATATTGTGTAAGAGGAGAGAAGGCAGTAGAAGAGAATAGGAGAAGGCGGCTTTCTTAGAAGAAAGGTAATCCTCATTCACAGTGCAAGGGACTTATGACAATCAGCGTGGTTGTGTGATTTAACAGGAGACAGTGTAGACTGTTTTTAACTTCTTTGACATTTTCCTACCTAGAATGCAGGGGAGCCAAGTAAGGGCTTTGCCATCTCTTGGCTCCCATGGCTGTTGTAAAGCGTTCATCAAAATCCCCACCACAAAGATCATTTCTTGGCTGAAGACGAGGGGAAAAGATATTACAGGATTTGTTCTGTTCCTCTGGTAAGCAAACAGGGGTAAATTATCTCCTGGGAGCGGTGTAAGTCAGCCATGTGAGGCAAATTACAGCAGCTATACAAGTGTTAGGATGCTTAACGTGCTGTTACTGACAATTGAGTGTAATATAAAGGTTTCCTTTTACAGTGTCATTATGCATGCTGTCCTCTTGAAATCTTACATTTCTCTGCTGGAGTGAAAGATAATTCTTCTGATGCTCACACTGTCTAGGAGACAACTTAAATTTGCAACCGTGATCCTGGAACAAAATGAAAGGTACTGTTCATATTATCTTCGCAGCATCCCTTGAAGCCAGCTCCTCTTCCTATCCTTATCCCACCACTTCCCTCCATCAGACTCTTGCTGCCTTTGTTTTGGATAACCAACTCCCCACCGTCCCAGGCACCAATGACTGTGGAGAGAAACCACCATGTATGATGTTAGCCCTCCTTGGAGAGCAAGTGGGTCAACCGTGTCCCACACATCTATAGCCAACAGGCTGATTTTCCTTGCCATGGTTTGGCAGCACTGCTCAGTTGCCCAGGAGCATTTACTGAGGGCTTTTGTGGTGGTTTGAGTGAGAACTGTGCCCTATAGCTTCATGCATTTACACTTGGTCTCCAGTGGGTGGTGCTGTTTGGGGAAGGTTATGAAACCTCTAAGAGGTGTAGCCTTGCTGGAGGAAGTATGTCATTGGGGGTGGGCTTTGAGGGTTTGTAGATTCATCATACTTCCTGTTCTCTGTCTCTGCTTCCTTTTTTTTTTTAAATTTTAGAAACAATTTTATAAGCTTTATTATAAAAGCCTTGCAAATAAATTAAAACATCCCACACCAAAACGAACCAGACCCCAAGTCTATACAACTCTCTGTTTCTTGCATATAGTTGAAATTATGATCAGCCTGTATCTTAGTTATTTTTCTATTGTGATAGAGACACCATGACCAGGTTAATTTATAGAAGGATGAGTTTACTTGGGCCTTGTTTACAGTTTCAGAAGGTTAAAGTTCACAGTCACTGTGGTGGGGAGCATGGCATGCAGGCACTGGGAATGGCATGGACTTTTGAAACCTCAAAGCCCATTCCCAGTGACACATCTCCCCCAACAAGGCCACCCCTCCTAATCCTTCCCAAATAGTTTCATCAATTGGGGACCACATATTCAAATATATGAGCCTATGGGCCACGAAATAGCCAGCCAGCTTCCTGCTTCTTTAGGCATGCCATGCCTACTCCACTGTTATGGATTCTAGCCCTCTGGAACCCAAAATAGACTCCCTCTTTAAGTTGCTTTTGGCCATGATATTTTATCACAGAAACAGAAAAGTAAGCAATACAACTCTCCTGTGCACCTAGTGTTGAACTAAGCTCTGGCCTCCAAAGACAGCAAAGACCAAATTTGTGCCTCAGTTCACACTCTCTTGAGGTAAAGAAGCTGGAAAAAAAAAGTGAATTGTAACCTAATACGCAACATGCTAATGTAGTGACAATCCTGGTTTTAATGGGAATAGACTCTTCAAGCCCCTGGTCCTGGAGAGTAGTAGAAAGTATAGGACTCTAGAAATGAGGAAGTCGTCAAAGACTGTGGAAAACAGGAAAACGACCTGCCAGTTTCTTGTGTCTGTGGCACCAGCTCTGCCATTCAGATGGAACAACAGAAAGCCACAGACATCCATGGTGTGTGACAGCAACCCACCAGGAGGTGGAGTTTGGGCTATCAGATCAAATTGGGTGTTTTCACTTTAAATTCCTTATGAACCATCTCCTGTCCGGAAAGTCTTATCCCACAGAACCCACCCTCTCAGTTCCTCTCAGTTCAGTGTTCACTTCGTTTCAGATGTTTGGTTGATTAGTATAGCAACCAGAGTCTGCAAGACTGTCTCCAGCATCAGCACCTAGGACGGCAAACCCAGGGTGGGTTTCTCTGCTTAAAGGGGAGGAATAGATAGTGAATCTACTTACGAGCTCACCCATTCATCCAATGGATAGCTACAGAGTTCCCACTGTGTAGCAGGCACCATAATAGGTGCCACCAAGGCCAAACTGGTAAATGGACAGAGTCTCAGTTACAAGGTTTATAGTAAGTGAATGGACATGTGGATACAACACGGGTAAGCAAATGCACCAACAAGAAAATCTACATTCTGTGTATTATGAGAAAAGCAAGAGGAGAGAGTGAAAGAGAAGAGAAGAATAGGGTCTAGATAGGGGACCCAAGAAAAATCTCTCTGAAGACGGAACAAACAGCGTGGGTCTTCGAGGGTAAGGAGGTGACAGATGGACACTGAGTGACTAGGAAGATGGTACAGCATGAACAACTTTATAGATAATAAAAATTAAATGCATGTCAGTGTAAAGGAAGCATCATAGACAAAAGAAAAGCCAAGGACCAGTTACAGAAACCATCAATTTTGATGGAAGAAATTTGGACTGCTCATACACAGTTGTCCTCATTAGCATAAAAGAGACCATGGGGAGCAAGACCAGAAGCGAATCGTGTGAAACTGTGGGGTAGAACTGTCTAGAAGGACGAACATCCTGGAGAATGCTGTTCTGAAGAGTTGAGAGAAACTGAGACCTTTAAACAAAAGGGAAGAGTAGGCACACCAGAAGCAGACTCATGGAGGTCAGGAGAGTCTAGGAGAAGAGTTTCAGGACAGACAAAGCCCACCACATCACACAACAGTTCTCCTGACTTCTGAAGATGATGCTCTTATCAACCCAGAGACAGCCGAGACTGTAGTCAAAACCCCAGACCTGCTCTGCTGTAGCTTAGCAGCCTGCTCCTTGTGTATTGGTTATTGCCCTGGTGGTCACATGCCTGACCAGGAACAGTGGATTGCACCAGAGTGTCTCCTAAGGCATATGCCTGGCCCAGCAAAGACCAACATACAAAATTCAAAGTACACTGTCTACTGAATATACATTGCTTTTGTACCTTTTAAAGTGGAAGGTACAAAGTTAAAGTTTGAGTTTGTACAAATCAAACTCTCATTAAGTTGGGACTCTCTGGACTGTCAGAAGGTCCAGGAGATGGAGGATGAAAGAAATAGCTGTTAGCTATGGCCACCAGAGTGTCACAGATGGCCTGGGAAAGTTCTAACAGAGTGGAGGAGAGAGGAAGGAATAGGAACGAGGCAGGGGCTTGAGAAGCTGGAAAGTAGATGAGGTTGAAGTCCAGTGAAATGTTAGTCAAGATTTGTGGGAGTTTTAGTCACGGTGATGCTCCCACAAAAGGACAGCAGAGGACAGATGACAGGTGACTGTCATTTTCAGGCATTGGTCAGCAGGTGGCACAAGAGTGCACTCTCCCAGGAAGACCTCAGAAGGTCAGCCCACCCCACCTCTAGCCATTGCTGGGGGCCATTTTGTCACTGTGTAAAAAAAAAAAAAAAAACCTAGACCGAGGTACCACTGCACAAAGGAAATAGAAACCCAAGTACCGGGCAGCTGAAAGAGCTAGAATTCACAAGCCCACTGGAGAGAGAAGAGCTGGGTCTTCCTAGCTTGTTATGTGCAGGTTTTTTCCCATCCATACTTTCCAGCCTAACATGCTACCACTTCCCCTTCCAGGCGGGGACTTTTTCCGGAAGTTCATCTTTCGGCTCCAAGACTCAGTTCAAGTTGAACATTTCTTGGCTCTCTTTTGCATCCACTGTAATTACCCAGTTCTACTATTCTGCATTTTGATTTCTGGTCTACTTCTTCCTTCCCCAACATCTCTCCCTCTAGTCCACTTTCTTAACACAGCTTTGTCTTGACTTGTAGTCTTGGTTTTTATTAGCTTTCCGTGGACATTTGTTGAAGCTCCTTTGACAGGGCAGGACAGAGTGAAGGTTGCTCCATCTTGTATTTTTGCTGAGGTCATTTTATATTTAACCAGAACTTGATCTCCTTGATGGAGAATCCCGTGGAAAATCACCCATCTCTATTCTAGGAACCCAACGTCAGGATGTCCTAGCTAACTTATCTTAGTTTCTGTTAAATTGCCTGTGTGCAACTCCCTTTCCCAGCTATTCACTTCCAGTCATCTTAGCTTCTTTCAAGTTGCTTGTGTATGTGAGGCGCTCCACCCCTGCCCCTGCAAGCTGCTGAATGAGCTGCTAGGATATGGTTTCTGCCTTCCAATACCTTGTGTGCTGGACACTTGGGCCTATACCTAGGTCCCTGAACACCTGGGTGTAGTCGCAGCCAGCTGGAATAAAGGCTTTCTGTTGGCTATAAACTGTGTCTGAGTGGTCGTCTCTGGTGGGCTACTTGTAATATTTTGGAGGCCCCACTGTGATTCAGAGGCTGGACTCAGACCCTTAGGGGCCTCAGGACCCCCAGAAACAGGGAAGAGTGTGCTGCTGGAGAGGACTCTTAGGGGACCATTCGGGAGCCCCAAGAAAATCCTCTCTGATTACTGCTGAGAGCTCTGGAGGTACCCCGACACCACTACCCAAAAAGAAAAAAAAATTAATCAAAAGTTATCTGATCTGAACACCTCTGGAGGTAAATTTGGTCTGTAAGAGGCAACATCTTGTTAGGACGCAAGAGGCAAGTTCGGACAGGACTCTAGATCCTGTGTCTGGGATCTGTGTGAGACATTACCAGACTCCCCTGTTCTGTTCAGGTGTGTGAATGTGTGGTGGCCACTCCCGTTTGACTTTACTATGTGTCTCTCTGTATGACTGTCCCCCTGTGGGCTTCTCTGTCAGTTCTGCTGACTGGAGAAACAGATCTAAAATAGAAGGTGGACTGAGCCATCCTAGGACCACAGCCACAGCTGCCTCTGAGACGGTGTCCTGGCAGGCTCCCAGGCCATGCCAGCTGCCCTTGCGCACTGGGGTGCCCCTCACCTGGTGGTAATGTGGCTACACTACAGCTGGCTGCTGCTGCTGTTGGTACGGTGCTGCCAGCAGCTCCGGAGCCAGGGTTATAGCAACCAGTTCTCTATAATAACCAAGGACTTTCTCTGGTGTGAGACCCCTCCCCTCTTAGCTTAAGACCTATGCCCCCTTGTTGGGGACCTGAATCCTTTTGGTCCAACCAAGTCACCCATGGAAACCCAAAACATCTGCCTGTTCTCTCAACCCTGCCGCAGGAAGAAGGAAAGGGTTTCTGGAGCTGCATGCTCCCCTGCCTGCTCTTAGCAGCTGATTGAGCTGGGAAAGGAGGAAGCAATCCACCCCCAGTACCACCTGGGGGAAAAGTGGAAATTCAACTCCTTTCCCCGTTCATGATCTATGTCACCTTCTCTCAGTGACTTGTGTAACTATCATTGGAAGACTCAAACCCCTCTACTATCAGAGAAGTCACAGGCCCTTGTTTGTCTGTTGGAAAATGTTTTAAGGTAAAAGGGTGTTGGACGGTTTCCCTTTGCCCCCCACTGCCCCCAACATTATTGGGAGGATTTAAAGCAGTAGCCAGGAAACCTACTAGCTAACTCAAAGTAACTCAGGTCACTCAAGGACCTGATGAATCGCTTGCTGCCTTTCTGGAAAGGCTCTGTGAGACATGGTGGGTATCTACCCCCACAGTCCCAGAGGTCCCCCTGAAAATTAGCCTCTTACCTCCTATGCATAGGAAATGAGGCTGCTGGGAGGTGGTGGGCCAATGCTTGGGCTGAGTCTGGCTTTCAACAGGCTTCCTGAGGGTTCTGTACCTGCTGCTCTAAGGTAGGAGGGGAGGGTAAGGAAGTGCTCTGGGGTGCATGCATAGGTAACTGTTTTAAAAAGGAAAGGAAGTCATGAGGGATGGTGAGTGAAGGAAGGTGGAGAAAGAGAGGGAAAAGAATGATTGGTAGGGAGGGAAAGCGAAAGAGTGTGACAGGGAAAGGAAGAGAGAAGAGAAAGGGAGAGAGAGAGAGAAATGGAGAGAAGATGCATCGCAGAAAGGAAAGAAGACATAGGTCAGATACTTGTCATCAGTCTCTGTTAACCAACTCCCTTAGCTGACCATCTTACTGTCAGCCTCAGCCAGATCATTGATTCGTCTTCTGATCCAGCTAACAGTGGGGCCCTGCATCCTCGTCTGCGTGGGCCAACTAAGCTACTGGTCCTTAGGACCAAATATGTCCTCCCAGAACAGGATGAGTCAATGACTTAACTCACTCCCATAGAACCAGTGGGGAATGTGACAGGGCAAGACAGTGCAAAGGTTCCTCCATCTTGTATTCTTGTTGAGGTCATTTCAGGTTTAACTAGGATTTGACCTCCTTGATGGAGAGTCCTGTGGAAAATTACCCAGCTCTGTTGTAGGAATCCGAGGTCAGAATGCCCCAGCTAACTCACCTTAGCTTCTGTTAAGTTGCCTGCCTGTGCAAACCGCCTCCTCCAGCTAACCACTTAGCTTCTGTCAAACTCCTTGCTTTTCTACCCCACACCTTCCAAACTGCTGATCAAGATCAGGATGTGGTTTCTGCGTTCAAATACCTGTGTTCTGGACACTTGAGGCTATACTTAGGTGCCTGAATACCTGTGTGTAGTCCCAGCCAGCTGGAATAAAGACTTTCAGTTGGCTATAAACGGGGTTTGAGTGGTCATTTCTGGTGGGCTCTCTGTATCACCTTGACTCTTGGGGAGGAAATAAAGATAAAATTACATGTAACATCCATTTACTTTCATGTGTATATTCTTACAGCTCCCAACCACACATGCTCAAGTACTATTTGTCAAATGACTAATAATAAAAAAGGTTAGAAATGATATAATTAAGGATACAGACCTATCTTTACTCCTCCTCCTCCTCCTCCTCCTCCTCCTCCTCCTCCTCCTCCTCCTCCTCCTCCTCCTCCTCCTCCTCCTCCTCTTCTTCTTCTTCTTCTTCTTCTTCTTCTTCTTCTTCTTCTTCTTCTTCTTCTTCTTCTTCTTCTTCTTCTTCTTCTTCTTCTTATTTATAGCACTTGAAGTCTCACTGTGTAGCAGAGTCTGGCCTTGCAGTCCTGATCATTTTACCTCTACCTCCAAAGTGCTGGGATCATAAGCCTGTGTCACCACGCCTGGCATCAGTTTCCCCTTCTTTTGGATCCTTGATATCTCTATGAAAGGGTATTGGGTACTCACTAAATAGTTAGTAAGTGCTTGTGAAGTTGGGATCTTAGCAGAAAAGTGGGCAGGCTCCAGATGTAATCAAGGGTCACCTCATATCTCTGTCTTTGAGAGGTAGGCACTTAATGAAGCTGCACTGACAGTTACTTTTAGAGCCTCCTGGATCTGGGCAGCAAGCCAGGGGTGGTGGTGTACATCTTCAATTATAGCAGTCCAAAGGAGAGGCCTATGAGTTCGAGGCCAGCCTGATCTACAGAGTTTCAGGCCAGTTAGAGCTACATATTGATGCCCTCAGTTAAAAAAAATCTGGGCCATAGAGGTGGGATTGCTTGTCATCTCTGCTCCCATCTCTTGAGAGCGCTGAGAGCATGCATGTGCTGACTCTTTTTGAGAGGTCGCTGAGTTTCCACCTTCTGGATGAAATTTATTAAAAGATAAGTAGAGAGGTCTGATCAACAGACACATGCAACAGATTTGGCTCTCAAAGCGCTTTGGCAAATTTAGCATGGTCATACGATAATTAATTATATGTTTGGCTCCATTAGGAGTTTAGATGAAAGTGAAATACCTGTGAATTGATAATGATAGACTCGAAGTCTTTCTGGTGGCAAAAGAATCTATCATCCTATTTAGAAGGTAGGGCTTTGCCCCTTCCTATAGTTCTTCTCTTTCCTACAATGTGCAATTCACAGTCACAGGCTTCAGAGTCTCCCTGTCCTTCTGGAGTCTGGTTACTTCAAGGATACTTCTCAACCTCAGAAGCTTGGGTAAACATTCAAGGAGGAGCTTTCCTAGGACAGCAATAGTCATTGTGGACTTTGTTCCATCTGAAATTTAGCACGATGCTTGTCTTTGTCCATAGCAGCTTCTAGGGGGTTTGAATGTGTGGTTTGGTCCAATCCTGTCTACTGAGATCATAAATTCTTTATATTGACCAGCCTGGACCCTGGAGACACATGACCTGGGTGGAATGCCATCTTCAGCTCTCTCTGGAGAGCAGGCTGTCTTCCCTCTCCTTGCCTTAGGTTCTTCATTGGCAGAGGGCATGGTTGTTTATAAAGATTCAATGATATAACACGCTGACCATTATTTTATTTGCAGAGTGTTATAGCACATGGGTGGCTGGCTTTTACCAGTTTTCACTAGTTAAATTTTACTGAGAAATCAAGGCACAGGCAATCACTGACTTGTAAACTGTTTCTTTTCTTTTTCTTTTTCTTTTTAAATCAATTGAGAATTCTGTGCATGCCTACACTGTTGTGTTCACACCCACCCCAAACTTATGCTTTTCTAAGTGTGAATGAATTTCCACACATAAATCAAGGGGCAGAATGAGGTTTGGCTACAGTGTAGCACTAAATCCCTACCAGTGCATCCTAGTGCTGACACACTGCATATTGATTTGTAAGGGGAAATCGTATAAAGTCAAACCAGTCATTAAATGAGACAAGAAAACATTGAATCAAAAGGTTTCGTGATTATTTTGAAAGTGCCGGGAGGAGTGGAAGCAGGTTTGGTTTAAGGAAGTTGTAGGTAGTTACTGGAGAGAGTCCGCCGAGAAACTATTGTGTGTTTAACAAATGTTCTCAGTGTTGACACCCTGCATCTTAATTCTGCTCCATTCCCATCAAACTGAACGAAATCTAGTCACAACGGTCGGTTCCTGGTTAGGTGAAAGACTCTAAGAAAGCAGGAAGGAAATCGAGGAAGGCACTCTGGTCACCACATGCATGCACGCACACACGCACATGTGTGCGCGCATGGATCCTACCCTCCACACACATGTGCACACATACACACATAAAAAAGAAATTGGGGTTTCTAGGGCTCACTGGCTAGTTTAACCACTAATAGTACAATCCCATCTAACTTCAGATATCTGTCTTTTGATTTTTCCTAATAGGAAACACAGAAATAACTGTCATTTCCTCACATCAAATCCCGTATGGCACATAGCATCAAGCTTACCAGTGTTACCATTTTAAGCTATGGTATCGAAAGCGTTTGCATTGCTGCTGAAAGGTCACCACCGCCGACTTTCAGAACTTTCATCTATTCAAACCGAAACCCCACACCTGTCCTCTGATTCTAACAGCATTCCTCTATATCTACTTGAAGAATCAGTCTGAAAGCTCGTAGGATGCACCACATGGAGTGTGGCGATGAGAATTTAATTTTGTAGAATTATGATGAGGAGGTGGAGCTTTTAGACTGGTTAGTTGGATGCCAATGTGTCACGGGGCTGGCATAGCAAGTTGTGGTGATGAAAAGCCTCCACCCACCTTGGGCTCCACTCAAAGAAGGAGAATGTTGGAATTTTGTGAGCTACACACACCCTTTCTGAAGAACACACCACAAAGATTCTCAGTCATCACAGGGGAAAACATCAATGATTTTGAGGGAAAACTGACAGATCAGCCTTCAAGAGAAGCTGAGGGACTGGGTGCATTGGATGGATCCATCCATTCCATCGAGGGTCTTCCCCAGGTTTGCATCTTAACTGTCCCCTCAATCAGCTGCTCATCTCAAATCTCATTCTTTCTGTCTCATCTATTTTCTGGCATTTTTGCCCATCCTAGCCTCCATGTTTTTCCTTGCCTGTATTTGCCAGATCTCTACTCCTCAACTGCAATGCCTTCCTCATCTTGAATAAGGACTAAATTTACCGTTTGTTCAGCCTCATTTATAATTTGGAATTTAAAAAATGCACCATATATATGACTTTAAAACTCCAGTCATGGGGCCGGATTAAGAGCACAATCAATTAAGTTTTAGCCCCAGAACCTATGGCACAAAAGCATGGTGTAGCAGCTCACATCTGTGTCAACTCACCTTGGAGAGAGATGATGTAATCTCAGTGGGCCAGCCAGCTACCTCGATGCGGCAACTAACAAAGCAACTCCACGTGGTGTATCTTATAGTCAAAGAGGTTTATTTTGGTGCGACTTACAAACAGCAAAGGGATCAGTTTCGGGATCCAAAAGAGATGAGGTGTGATCCAGTGTGGTTCTCTGGAGAATGTTGACTTGGTCTGCTACCCAGCATCCAGGATCATGAGGTAGCCAAGAGAGTGGGCATGTATGCATCTCAGGTCTTAAGGGATCCCTGTCTGAGCCACACCCCAGAGGCAGGTGCAGCAGTTACCTGTGGCCTGAGTAAGGGCAGTGCTTCAAGGTCAAAGTTGGAACAGCTACACACTACACTATTTCTTGGTGAATCCAAGATAGGCAAAAGGCAAGGTGGATGACATCTCAGAAATGACAGCTGAGGTTGTCCTCTGGCCTTCACCTACACACAGACACACACACAGACACACAGACACACAGACACACACACACACACACACACACACACACATAGACACACACACACACACAGACATATATGGACACACACATAAATACAGACACACACACACAGACACAGGCATAAAGACATAGACAGACAGGCAGGCAGGTTGGTAGACAGACAGACAGACAGACACACACACACATGCATCACACACACACACACACACACACACACACACACACACACACACACTACTAAACCTAGCCATGTATTGAAGTATCAGCCAGGCCTTTGTTCTTTAAAGTTCACATATGACAAGAAGTAAGGGATCTTTATGGGCTTTTTATCTAGAGTCTAGGATATTGGGAGGCTTCAAAAGGCCCCAAACTGTGAAATTATATCCAAAATTTACACACTTACACATATACTGAATGAAGTTCCGTTGCTTTCGGTGTACACTCCACAAGGAAGTGAGCACTGACTCTTTGAGCTTGCCTGGTTTTAAATATCAGAAATGATTTGTTCTTGTATATTAGGAAACAGGCACCATGAATAATAGTCACACCAAATATGCTCCCCGGGGAGAATATCAAAGTATGACAGGAAAGATTTGAATTAGCATAAAGCTGAGTATAGGAAAGAAAAATTCAAAACAGCAATAAAGGAGTGAGCATAGGGCCATGATTTTGAAGGCAATGTGTAGTTTTCTTCTTCAAAAATATATTTATTGAAAAATGTGATTTTTATTTACTGTATTACAAGTTCTCTAGCTACAAGGAATAGATGGCATGACACTGAGTCCCCACATGTTCGTCTTAGTGACACACGAGCAAACAAAATCATAAGCCCATCTGAAGACCACTGTGGCATATGGCTTTGTATGTGAAAGCCACAGGTGAGAAAATGATGCGCTTGAATCCCCAGCATTTCCAGCAAAGGATAATGGAAAACATCAGGCCCTGCAACTTGTCCTAGAATGGAAACAAAACTCCAGCTAATTTACATATTATGATCACTTGGACACAGTCCAGATTGGTGCTTAGACTTGTCATCTCAAAGTGGGTCTAGCAGAAGTGTTTAGAATAGAGAAACAGGATGGGGAAACTGAGTCACCTGCAAGGTTCACAAGCATCCACCCCCATATCAAGGAGAAGGCCTGAAAATGCCACCTAGTTATGGCATCCAGTCCTTAGACTGACTACATGAACTTCACGACTTAGTCCTTTTTGGATTGTGTTCATCTAAAAAATTTCAGCTGCTCAGGCTGGCAAGATGGCTCATCCTCATCCATAAAGGTAAAGGTGCTTACATGCAGGTCTGGAGTTCAATCCTGGAGTCTGCTTAAAGGTTAGAGGGGACATGATGTCGGCTGACTTCTACACACATACCATAGCAAGTGAATGCACACACACACACACACAATGCACTCTCTCACTACAAAAATTAGCTAAAAATTCAACTGCTGTCTTTTTCTTAAAGATGAAGCTTTATGTAATCTTTTTGTTAGCTTATTTTATATTATTGTTATTCATCATGGAAATATGAAAGAAATATTCATTCTTAGGTGAGCCCAATGAGTAATATAAGAAAAGTTACCTTACTACTTGTTCTTAAATATAGTATTTTTACAGCTGCTTCAGTAAAAGCAATTCTAAAATATTCATTTACTAAATACACTTTTTACTTATGAAACATGATGGCTCAACTAATAAAAGACATTGCTGCTAACAAGTGAGAATTTTAATTCTCTTCCTTTAAAAATGCCCTTCATGAATTAGTGTATTATAAAATTCAAGATTAGCTATTTGTTATGTGATTCAGAAGAACTAAGAGTTCCATCTTAATTCTATTGTTTTCCTCATCATTCTTTAGAAATAGAGTCAGCTCAGCTCAGACTCACTTGGAATGTCTGCCAGGCTCATGAGGATGACAATTCAATATGTAGAAAACAAGGATTTTATTTGGTTCCTTTTGTATTCTTTTATTTCTCCAGGTGCTAGGCTCTTACACAGAATTTTCACTTCATGTCTTTTTTTTTTTTTTTTTTAACCTACCAACAGCTAGGTAAATGACTAAAATAGCATTGAAGTTAAAACCACAGGAGCCTGGCTGTTGGAGAGATGGTCCAGTGGTTAGAGCACTAGCTGCTCTTCTAGAGAACTGGAGGTGGTTCCCAGAATCCACACTGGGTGGCTCACAATTGCCTGTGACTCCCACGACAAGGGATCCAAATCCCTCTTCTGGCATCCATGGGCACTGCATGCACATGCACACATATGTGCAAACATGCAATTAAAAAATTAGTAAAATCTTTTAAAAAGCCGCAAAAAGAGTTCACGTTCTAAATAACCTGGCACCTAAAGTAAGTAAATTCTAAGCAACCTTTAAAGCACTTTCTTTTGGAGGGAGTCTGTCAGATTTCTCTGAAGTAATTTCCAAACCTCTAACTGTATAAGTAAAAATTAATTTAACCAGCAGACTTCCAGCCACGCTTCATGAATATCCACTGAGAACCATGCTGTGGCGGTGCCCGTGACTGCAGGAACTAAAGACTGCCTGCAGGGAGACGGGCAGGCATCCAGGAAAAGAGCATGTGTGCTGGAACACAGGGATGGGAAAGACACCTCTCTTACAGAGTATGCCTTCTCTTCAGAGACAGAGAACTTTCTTCTTGGTGCTTTCTCTGACTGCTCTAAGTCTGTTTGAGAGCAGACAAGCTGCTGCCGCTGGTGTCCCCATGCCCTTCTGGAGAGAAAAGCTGCTGAAAGCTACAAGTGCTAATTTGCTGTTTCCTTGGAAACCATTTGCCACACTGTCAAACATCATTTGACCTCCACTATAATTTTTCTTTTAATCAACTGTTAGACATAGTGAGAATCTATAAAAAAAAAAAAATAAAAGGAGAAATCAAGATCATTTTACTGGTAAAGTGTAAGAGTAGCCAGTCCCAAGTCTTTTCTTTCTAAAGGGGTAATTGTGGCTGAAAGCAGGATGTCCAGAGCACAACCAGAAAATGTTGAATGTAAAAAAAAAAAAGTAAAAAAGTAAAAAAAAAAAAAATGTTGCATGTAGTGTGCCCAGGACACATAATGACTGTAACACCATGGTGTCCTTTCTTCTGATGTTGATGAAAGGGGTTTGTTCAGACCATACAGACAGATTAAAGAGTTACCATATGCAGAAAAGAAACAAAATGTTCTCATGTAGGGATCACAGAAACAATTGCTTTATGTACACCAGTTTACTCACCATCAGCAAGGATAGATCTATGAGTCGTGGTACGTGTAGGTACATAAGACCTGCGTGAGGAAGCAGGGGCAGACATGGAAAGCATCTGGGAGGGGTTATATCCATGGTTGGAAAAAGACTCCCAGTTAGAGCTTACTGGAGGGAGAGATGAGCAGACCCCCAACACTGCCTTCAGGAATACTTTTTAAGATCAATTATATATATTTTTAGAGCACTTTTAGGTTCCCAGCAAGACTGGGCAGAGATTCCTAAGATTTCCCATTTATTACTTGCCCCACCCCACCGACTCTCAACAATAAGCATGTTTGTATTGATACACTTACACGACACACATTAATGTCAAAGCCCACAGTCTGCATTAACATCAGGCCTCTCTTGCTGCTAGACAATCTCCAAACCTTTGCTAAGTATATAATGGCATGTAGCTATCCTCATAGTGTCATTCACAGTAGTTTCTGTATTGATTACTTTCTCAGTGTTGCTGGGACAAAACAGGAGATCTTATGGGGAGAAAGATCCATTTAGGTTCACAGTTTCCGCTTGGTTTGAATATTACGGTGGCGAGAGGCTATGGTAAAGGAAATTCCTCACTTTATGTTGAATAGGAAACAGAGACAGGGAAGGGATTGGTGTCTAGGGACAACCTTTCAATTAAGGCATATCCACAGTCATCTACTTCCTTGAAGACTCTACCCCCTAAAGTTTCTAGAATACCCCCAAATAGTGGTCACCAGCTGGGGACCAACGGGTCAACACATGAGCCTGTGTGGGGGCACAGTTCATGTTCAAATCTTACCCGTTACAGTGAGCTGAGACCCTCTGAGCTTTGCTTCTACATTCTTCCCTGCCCCCAACTCTGAGGTAGTGCTGACGTTTTTATGTCATATAGTTGAAACCACACAGCACATGGAGTTCTCTGATTGGCTTCTTTCGGTAGGTGAGATCCATGTGGTTCCCATTATGCTGTGTCACAACCTGACAGCTCATTTCTTTCCACCATGGATGGATATTCTGGTGTTTGTTTATCCATACCTGTACGGGAGATCATCTTGATTATGTCTAGACTTTGGCAATTATGAATAAAACACAAGTGCATAAGTTTTTGCCTGGGTATAAACATTCAGTTTCTGTGAGTGAGTAGCCAGGAGCAGGAGTGTTGTGTAACATGGAAAGAATATGCTGGGTTTTGGAAAAACTGTCTTTCTGAGGTATGTCAGTCACCATTAGGATTCTCCCTGGAACGAATGAGAGCTCCTGTTGGTTCCCATACTCAGCATCATGCTGTGGCATTGTGTTGGCTTTATTATGCATTTCCCTAATGACAACTGGTGTGGGATACCAAGCAGGAAAGCTCATGAGTGTAGCTGTGGAGAGCAGACAGGAAGGAGGGGTGAATTCAGGTGATCTGTGACGGTGGCTGTGCTTAGAGTGGTGGATGGAGAGAGAGACAAGAAGAAGACTGTAGTTTCAGAGATGAGTGTGACAAGGTTTGGGGACAGATCATTTCATGCAAGCCATTTGAGAATGAACGAGTGTATGCTAATAACAAACCCTCAACCTCTAGCTTTTGCAGCTCTAGATTTCAGTGCTGGCACAGTACAGGTACAAGGGGGCTTAAATATCTTTCATCTATCTATCTATCTATCTATCTATCTATCTATCTATCTATCTATCTATCTATCATCTCTCTCTGTCTATTTTGGTGTGTGTGTGTGTGTGTGTGTGTGTGTGTGTGTGTGTGTGTGTGTGTTTGTGTGTGTGCATGTGTAAGTGTGTTAAGCTTGGTAAACTAATGAGAGAGCTGAGTAGAGGCTGTTGGCGTAAACTGTTGCTACCAAGATAACTCTGGGAAGGAGAAGTATGAAACTGTCCGCTGTGATGCTTTAGCAGCTACAAGTTCGGGTGAGATGAGCTCACACATTCCTTTGTAAGAGGAACCGGTGCTTGAGTCCACTAACGTTTAGAAATGAGGTTGAGATTGGACCAATAAAGGAGACCTATGCTCAACAGGTTAGCATCGTTAGCATCTGTAAGCCTGCAGCTCAGGAGAGCCTCAAAGATGGCCACCTGTGCCGCACTTGAAATGTCAAAGGAATTATTTTCCAGGAATTATATACATATTCTTGGAAGCCAATGAGCTGTTTTGATGTCTGAGAACAAATTTAAATAAGTTCTAGAAACTGCATCAGACAATTTATGCCAATGTGTGCAACTATACCAGCACAGACTTTAGGTACTCGGCAATTCCACAGTCTGTGCAAAAGTGAGTAAAGCCAGGGAATCTGGGACCCCAACTCAGAGCATCTGGGCCATGCCAGGAGAAGTAAGACAACTTTCCCTTTCCTGCAGGATCTTGTTACCATTTTGCTAGTCTAGATCTCATATGACTGTAGCAGATGCTTCAAGAAAACTGCCCTGAGCCTGCGTAGCCTAAGATGTTAAGAAAGCAGAAGTGACAGACGGAGGAGGGATTCTATGATCAAGGAGCATCAAGATCATGATGGGGAAACCTACAGAGACAACCAAACCAATAGTGGGAACTCAGGAAATTTAGATCAACAGCTGTGGAGCCTGTGTGGGACTCGACTAGGCCCTCTGCATAAGCAAGACAGTTGTGTAGCTTGGTCTGTTTAAGGATCAGGATCCATCCCTGGTGCATGAGCAGGCTTTTTGGAGCCCACTACCTATGGTAGGACACCTTGTACAGACTTGAGGCAGGGGGATGGGCTTGGACCTGCCGCTACTGAATGTACCAGGTTCTGCTGACTCCCCATGGGAGGCCTTACCGTCTTGTAGGAGGGAATGGGGCATGGGTGGGTGGGGAAGGCTGGTTGGGTGGGAGGAGGGAAGAGAGGAGGATCTGTGATTGGTATGTAAAGTGAATAAAAACTTTCTTAAAAAAAAAAAGACAGAAAGAAATGAAAGCAGAAGGGAGATGCAGTTCTAGTCCCTGCCGCTTGCTTAAGCCCAAATGCTGCCCCCTCCAGGTGCAAATGGGAACAGCTGGGCAGGAACTGCTTACCAATGAGTACATCAGCTACACAAGTGGATTGTATTAACACATTTAAAGACCTACTTACCAGCCTCTCTCTCTCTCTCTCTCTCTCTCTCTCTCTCTCTCTCTCTCTCTCTCTCTCTCTCTCTCTCTCTCTCTCTCTCTCTCTGTCCTGAGGATGCAGTCCATGGCCTCTTGCCTTCCAGGAGAGCATTCTACCACTGAGTGATGCTCCTAGCCCCTCGATTTTCTGCCCCTTTGTTCCTTGTGGGGTCTACAGCACATCTGCAGAAAACTCAACAGCTCAGGAAGACGGCTCCTGAAGTCCATCTCACATCACTCACCCATTAATAAGTGAGATGGTGACTACTATTACTTTTGCTTACAGATCAAAACAAACAAATAAACCTCAAAGGAACTGATAGAAGCAATTATTCATTTTACTGTTTTCCAAATAAATAATCTAATAATTATTTTATCTCAGAATCCTATGATAAGCATTTTCTGTGGGATCAGATGTTGTTTTAAGATCAGAAAATATCAAGTAAGAAGTCAGCTGGGAGAAAGTAGCAATGATTAAGAAGAGACTAGAATAACTGAGGGTCTTATATCTTGAGAGTATTTCCTGAGGGTCAGCACACAGAAGCTGTAGTCTAGGGAGGCCAAGGCTCCATCTCATGCTGGCAGCCAAACTTGGTAATATGTAAGAGTAACCTAGGCGGAACTGGTTTTGAAGGATGGAGTGGTCACAGAGAGCAAGTGAGGCTTGGCACTGTGCAGCAGGGCATCAGTCCATAAATGGAGGCCATTGGTGAAGGTACACTCTCAACTGGAGCAGAAGGTCCAGAATTGAAGGGGTCATAAAGAGGAGCTAAGACTTGGCACCAGGTGGCAGAGGCAGAGTCCCTGAACAGAGCTTGGGATAGACTATAGGTGGAAGTATGGCTGCAGGAGTTTCGAGCATTTTGGAGATGACAGTACCAGGCAGTAGGTGAGAAGTAGAGCTATCCTGAGCCTAATAGACAAGCTGTGTGTACTGAGAAAGATATAACTGGAGAAATTGAGCCCTTTGAAGCCCAGAGGATTGGGAGTGGATCCCAGATGCCAAGCGCTGGACATTTTACACTTTTTAAATTTGGTTTTACTTTGATTTGATTATAACTGTACTCTGGTTCTTCCCTCGGAATGAGAAGTTGTGTAACTTAAATTTTATTTTATAGGAACCCACAGTTGGGAGTGTGTGAACTTTAAAGTGACATGGGAGTCTCAGAGAGATTTTGGATATTTTAGAGAGTTTGGATATTTTAGAGACCGGATGTTTTAAAGAGAATGAACTTGTAAAGTGTTTGAATTTTTTTTTTATTTTTTTTTATTTTTTTATTTTTCGAGACAGGGTTTCTCTGTGTAGCTTTGCGCCTTTCCTGGGACTCGCTTGGTAGCCCAGGCTGGCCTCGAACTCACAGAGATCCGCCTGGCTCTGCCTCCCGAGTGCTGGGATTAAAGGCGTGCGCCACCACCGCCCGGCAAGTGTTTGAATTTTTAAATGTTGACAATTTTAAAATTTGAAAGGTGTTTTATATTGTGCTATTAATATTAAGATGAAATCTTAGGGAGAACAAGAAAGGAAAGGTTATGATTTAACAGTGATTTGTTTGTGTGTCAAGATGGCAAGTAGTCAATTGTGCCGGCTAATTTTATGTTAACTTGATACAAGATAAATTAGGAAGAGGGAACATCAATTGAAAAAAATGCCCCAACAAGATTGGCCTAGTGTGCTAGACTGTGGTGCATTTTCTTAGTTGATGATTGATATGGGAGGACACAGATCACTGTGGGCAGTGCCATCCCTGGTGCTATCAGAAAGTCGACAGAAAGCCATGAGTAAAAAGCAACTAAGCAGAACTCTTCTATGGCCTCTGCAAAATTTCCTGCCTCCAGGTTCCTGCCTCAATTTCTGGCCCTAACTTCTCTCATGGTGTGACCTGAAAGTTGTAGCTGAAATAAATCCTTTCCTTCTCCTCCTCCTCAAAAAAAAAAAAGAATTCAGCTGGATGATTTCTGCTCACAGTCAACTGACAAATTTTCCCAGAGTTGCCAGAGAAAACTTCCTGCAACATGCAGGTTAGATTTAGATAAAAATTATTTGTTGTTTATTTGATTCACAGTTAACTGAACATTCCTTTTTTATTATTTGCTTATAAAGTTTGATAAACTTATAAATCTCTAAGATGACCAGATTTTTAATGAACCACCAGATTAGTCAAGCCCACCATTATTTTTCACATTATATACGGTGGCTCTAAGTGCTTAATTTTCCAGACAATTATATCTACTGACAAAATGCATAATACAAGCTGGCATTTGTAAACCACACCACAAGCAGGCAAAAAAGTATAAGGCTGTAGTCAAGGAGAGTTGCCCCCTAATTCATCACATGTAAAATGTTTTTCATTTACATAAGAAGATAGTGAATATATCATCCCATGGGTCCTTGGACAGAGCAAGCAATATTGATTCAGTTTACTGATGAGGGAATCAGAGCCCAGAGAGACCAAGTGGCTTGTGAGGAAACAGTAAACCTGAACTCTGAAACTGTCTTTGCATTTCCAACTCTAAGGCTCCTTTTCCCAAAGGATAGATGCTGGTGCCAGTAAGAGCTGCTAACACAGGATCCTAAAACTGGACTCCTGTTCCTTCAGTTCTGGATGAAACACCAGAAGCAGAGAACAGTAATAGTATGTTCCTCAGACCCTAAAGTCAGAACATGTTCTCTAATCACATTGTAAAGAAAGGGAAGTCACTTCTGTGTCAAGCTTCCACTTCCTCACCTCCCTGTGGTCTCATTGAAGATGAAGGTACAGCAAATGATCACTTGGTGTATGTCCATTGAAGTTTCAAGTTCATAACTGTTGTTGGGATGAGTCTCTCAAGGAGAAGTTCATAGGCAGAATTCATTTCTAAGATGGCCCTATGGGTTAGCAGAGACTAAACAGTAGTACTGGAATCAAGTACCTCTCTTGATGACCAGGGTATGTGCTAGAGACCTATGAGGGACCTGCCTGGAGGTCTTCAAAGCTTTCTTACTCATGATGATGATTGCTATAAGAGGAAATGTGGCCATGTGGAGGGTGGGAATAGGATTGAGGGTATCTTCACCAGCCTGTGGTGTGGGCAATTGCTGGGAACTCTCTGTAGCACTTTGTAGCCACTAATTCTAGTTGTCACCACAGCCCTGTGAAATAACTACTAGGTTTACATTATATCTACATTATAGCCAAGGAAACCCAGCTGTGTACACAGGGAACTTCCCTAAATTCACAATGTTGGAGCTGGAGAAATCTAGTCCAGAGACTGGTTCATTGGATCCTTATTTTATTTCATTTTCATACAACTCTGTTACTATTCTATAATTATTTTTATTTCAGGTCTATAATTTATGAGGTGAAAAGTTCTTAACAATTGACTTACATGGTCAAAGAGCACACCCATAGACTCCAGAGACCATTTCACAAATAACACAAATGAAGACTGTAGAAATACTGGGTTTTATGTGCAGTCTTGGGCTGTATCTCAGCATTTGGTGGCAGGTATGTGGTGGAAAATGAAAAGATAAGAAATAAAGGAAAATTTGACTTTAACTTGCATAAGAAAAATATGAATGTATAAAGAGCCTGCAATCCCATGCAGTTTATATAGAAACATATGTAAATGTATAAATAAATGAAATGTGATCTTCTCTGAGGAGGGTTTTTGCTAAGACCACTGAACTCAAAGTAGCATCAGTCTTCTGAGCTAATTGATCGAAAGGCTAAAAGTCACCTCCTAAAGGACTTACCACCAGTAGATTACACCATTTAGCATATTCCAAATGACTGGTTTAATAACATGAACATCATTCCAAATGCTTCCTAAAGAGATGAGGGCATGAGGCCAGCTGGGTCAGTGCTTTGGAGTCAAGTGAGATTAAGTCAAGAGTCAGTCTACTGCAAAGAAAGGCAGGTGATTGGAGGGAACAAATTTTCCTCTTGTCTGCAGCAAACACTTTCTTCCGGATCACAGATATGCTTTCCAAAGAGAAGTTCTTCCCCATTTCACTGTATAGTTTGTAAAGCCATCCCTCCCAGTTAGGGATGGGCTCACTCTTCAGCTTGAGGTACAATTCTGTATTTCCATCTCATACGGTTCTAGTTAAACCAATAAGAGCTAGCCTTGGGACTTTGGTGAAATCCTTGTGAATGGCACTGTTTAATTTTCAGGGTTGCTTGTATCAGTAGATGGTAACCATGGTGTTGTCAGAATAACCCTTGCCACAGAAGATGGAGAGGCAGAGCCTTTATTGTATGTGAATTTGTGTTAAGCTTTACCAAAGTCAACAGGACCCCCTGGACTTGTTAGTTTCATGAAGCAATAAATTCTCTTTATGTGTGGTATGTATTTGAGTTAGGGAATTGTCATTTGTAAATAAAGACTATACTACCATTTCAATGGCCCCACAAAAAGGCAGACTAGTGATGGGGCCATTTGACCTAATCAGCTGTTGCCAGCATTTAGAAAGCAATTAGAAAAAAAAATTGGCTCATTATCTATATCAGAAGGCTCAGTTGCTTATACAGAATGTGACTTGATAGGAGATAAGGAGAGAGCCTCATATCACCATCTTGCCTCAATAATGACACAGACAATCATGCTTTTAATTTTTCTTTTCTGAGACCATTTTTCTCATTCCCTTTTGCACACACACACACACACACACACACACACACACACACACACACACCCCCAAAGAAATAAGAGTCACAGAGATGTCTCCATCTCTTTTGCATTCATGTTAATAAGGCATTTCTTTGCTTGAGATCAATGTGGTGCTATACAGCTTCATGCGGCTTCATCATGACATTCATTCTTCAGCTCAGGAAAACACAGGGCCATAGATCACCCAGTCAATCAAATGACACATTTATTTGTTTTGTTGGCATCAGAAATAAATGTTTTGAAATACGTTTTCATTTTGAAGTTGTCATAATGCATATGAAAATGATTCCAGGAACATGATTGCCTTCTTGATGAGGGCTGTATCATTTATTAGAGATGAAGTAGAGGACAAGTGTCATTCCAACATATTCTATAGATGACAACCGCCTACTATGAAGACTAAGACTACCTGCAGGCCCCCTGCCTCAGGAAACTTGGTTTTCTGATGTTCTGGAGCAACAAGGGGAAGACAGGCTGATTGACCCACAGATCCCTAGGAAATGCCTTCTTGCCAATGGTGACCATTAACATCATGGGGATGTGAGGTATCATCTCATTGTGTAAACTGGCAACATGACTGCTCCGTGATATGTGAAGGTTTTATTGTAGTGTGAGAGAGCAGCCAGAGGCATCTGAAAGAGTCCAGAGCAGAGGAAAAGCATGGACTGAACATGGACAGCAGACTGGACATGGCCAGGGCTAACTGTGACAGAGGGGATACCAGAAGAGGATAGAGGAGAGAGAGAGAGAGAGAGAGAGAGAGAGAGAGAGAGAGAGAGAGAGAGAGAGAGAGAAGAAGAAGAAGAAGAAGAAGAAGAAGAAGAAGAAGAAGAAGAAGAAGAAGAAGAAGAAGAAGAAGAAGAAGAAGAAGCTGAGAACAGTGAGACTATCTGTCACAAGAAGGGTGAGTAGCTGGGGGGAGGGAAGGTTCAGGAGACTTATTGGGCACATTGAAATGTCTAACAAGTACTGTGAGAAGGGACTGAGAGAACCTGGAGGCCAGCATGGACCTTGATGCCACAGGTATATGTTAATTGGAGAGCCACGTGTCCCTTTTGCCAGAGGTAAGAGAAATGACTCCTTTTGGTAGATGGGAGCTAGCTTCACAAATTCTTGAGGAATGCTGGCTTTTATGTAACCTCCAGAAATTCTCCTGTAGTCCAGCTTGAGCTCGTGTCTAGATATCTGGACTACCCTTTGAAGTTTAGGGAATTGGAGTTTCCTTTAGATCCGAGTTTCCTCCCACCCCATTTTTAAGCCTCTCCCCATAATGCCTCCCTTCCTTTGACCATGACAATTTACATCTTATATCTCACGATAAATCATCAAGTCTCTAGTCCCGAAAGACAGGCACATGAGAGGAGGGAAGGTTCAAGTTTTTCTCCACAGATCTCTCCTTAAGGATTCTCTTGAGGGAACTCTTCTAGCTCTGTGTGTGTGTGTGTGTGTGTGTGTGTGTGTGTGTGTGTGTGTGTGTGTGTGTGTTTGTATGTATGTGTGTATGTTGTATGTTTGTGTGTGTGTGTGTGGTTGTGATGTTCATCATTTGGTAAATCATCATGTGTACTTTGAGCTCACTGAGAAGGTGGCTTTGGAAGCAGGGTTGCCTTCCAAATCCAACTCATTTTACAGCCTAGCATGTTTGTCTTCAAGTTTTCTCCAAGACCCATGTCTGAGCATGGACTGCCCCCTCCAACTTTGTCACAGTAAGGGAAGAGAACAGCAGAGCAGCTGGAGAGAGCCATTCCAACAGCGGTTAATACTGTTTGTCCCACAATATAAAAGTGCCCTTGGAGGGAAAGAGAAACAGGAATTTCAGCAATGGGAGGCTCAGACATGGAGAGAAAATTCAACTGGGACCTCTAGCGGACTGCTGCAACTATCCCACTTGGTGTCTGTTTGATGTTATGAGAGCCCAGTTTGATGATGTCACCTCTATTGGTTGCCATTTATTCTTTTACTTAGAAGCCTCACCCAAGGGGGCACTTTGCTCTGTCCAGGACTTTCTCTATAGGGAACTCTAGCTGGCTGCCTTAAGGGGCTTCCCCATTTTCATTTCTGCTGGCTATTTTGAGCACCTGATTTGATTACGCTTTGATTACTCCACTCTTTCTCCCCTCCTTCACTCCCCCCTCTCCTCGGTCTCATTACTCTTTGACTTTGGTTTGAAATATACTTAATAAACTCATTCTTTCAAAACCCAAAGTATGGCTATCGTATATCATTCTCTATACTTCACACAACAGTGATGTGTGGTACACGCGTGCAGTGTGCTTATGTGCACACCAAGGTGCACACACAGAGGAAGATGTCAGGTGTGTGCTTTATCACTTCCTGCATCACTCCTGTGAGATGGGGTTTCTTAGTGAACCTAGAGTGAGGCTGGCTAGAAGCAAACTCCAGGCTCCTCTGTCTTCACGCTCTATAACATGGGGACTTACAAGAACATACATGCTGTATTGGCTTGCTTTCTGTTGCTGTAATAAATAAAATATTGACCAAAATCAAGTTGGGAGCAAAGGGTTTGTTTGAGCCCAGGTCACAGTCTGACAGAGACTGGACAGGAACTCAGTGGAGGGATCTGGAGGCAGGGACTGAAGCAGAGGCTATGGAGGAACATTGCTCACCAATTTGCATTCCTATACCCCCCAGAATCACCTGTTCAGGGCTGGCACCATTTTAGTGAACTGGATTCTCCCACATTAATCATTAAACAAGAAAATGCCCCTACAGACTTGCCTACATCAATCTTATGAAGCTGTTTTCTCAAGTGAGTTTTCCTCTTTCTGGATGGCCGAAGCCTTTCGTAAAGCTGACAAAATAAACAAATAAATAACTGATCCTCACACACGACCACTTCAAGATTTTCACCTGAGTGTTTGAAACATAATTTCAAACACAGGTCCTCATACTTAAGCACGGAGCCATCCTCCTAGCCCATATACATGTTCCAGATGGATCTATTTGCCCTCAATATCACGAGTTCATGGTATTGCCTCCAGCATGGCAGCTCAAATTCTGTAAATCCCACTGAGCACATGAGGAAACAGCAAAGAATCAACCCCATCCATCAAGGCCTCATGCCAAGTGGAACTAAACACACAATACCTCCGGATCTGGGGGTGGTGGTGGTGGAGGGTTTGAAGGTCAGATAGTTTGAAGCCAAGACAACATACAGATGCACAGGAATCAGCCGTCGACTTAAGCATTTCCTGCCTCTTGAATTATGAGTCAGAGTAACTCTTCTGTTTATTTCAGTATTAGTCTCTGACACCCAACCAATTCCAGTAACAACTTTGTACATGTGCCAAATTCCATTTCAAAGACTCAAAAAGCCATTTTTTTTTGCTATTCACTCAGTAAGGCATTATTCTTATTTTATGAAGAGGAAAATTGAGATTCAGAGATGTTAAGTACAACAAATAATGTTAAATAGCAGGTATAAAAATCACATAACCCTGATACATCATGTTGGATAATATAATCCCCATAAATTTGGGTTTTGCACACTATCTATTAGAAGAGTGTCTAGAAAAAAATTTTTCTTCAGTTCTTCAAAAGGGCCATCTGATACAGGAAAGGAATTAACCAAAGTATTATAAATAGTATTAAAATAAGAAGAGAACTGACACAGAACTGACTGAAGACGGACAGTTGAGATAACAGGAAATTTATGATGTACAGACAGCAGGAGGTTGGCTGACTTGTGAATGGATTAGTAAATGGGACTCGAGTTTGGGTACCAATGTTTCTTTGGTCTTTTCATCAACTCATTTTTCATACTAGAAGGCATTATCATCAGAAATGAAAATCAATACCATGTTACAGAAAAACAGATTTTGTATAAACAAATACAGCAAGTATAAAGAAGAAGCAATGATGATCAGTCATGATAGGTGAGACCTTTTCTGGTCAATAGTCAATTCACTGGCTGCATATTAATTACTTTCTCAGAGGAAAGATGATCGATCATGCACATACTGATTTAAAAGGAGAGATGACTAGCCTGCCAGCAAACCAGGTATGCTGTCTGCAGACCTTCTCTCTCTCTGTCCCCAGACCCAATCCCATAGTCTAGTCCTGAGCCCTGCAACAACAGAACACCAGCTGCAGCCTCCCTTCTCCTCTGCCCACATCTCTTGTAGATTCCACAGACCATTCACTCCTGACCTCCCCCCTCCCCCATTTGTTGCTGTATCCCAGAATTCAACACCATCAGGCACTCCCTGTGAACATACCAGCTGAGCAGGCCAGTATAACAGGCAACACATAGCCATCACAACTCTCTGAAAATCCAGAGAAGAAACAGAAACCAAGGAACGAAACACCCACCCAATGACAAAACCAGAAATCAGCACCTAGACCTATGATCATCCCAAACCCAGATGCCTGGACTCAAGTGTAAGAACACAATCAATAACAGCCAGGGCAATGTCTTCACTAGAGCTCCACTATCCTACTACAGCAGGCCCTGAACATTCCAACATAGCTGAAGCATAAGAAAAATACCTATGATGAAGATTATAGAGGTCTTTAAAGGGGAAACGAGTAAGTCTCTTAAAGAAAGCCAGGAAAACACAAACAAATAGTTCGAGAAAATGAATAAAATCCCTTAAAGAAAGCCAAGAATAAATAGTTGAAGGAAATGAATAAAATTATTCAAGACGTGAAAATGGAAAGAGAAGCAATAAAGAAAGCACAAACAGAATTCTGAAAAAGAAAAATTTAGAAATGCAAACAGGAACTACAGAGGCAAGCTTCACCAACAGAATACAATAGATGGAAGAGATAATCTCAGGCACTGAAGATAAAACAGAAGAAATGGATACATCGGTCAAAGGAAAAAAATGTTCAATCTAAAAATTTCCTGACACAACACATCCAGGAAATCCGGGACACTCTGAAAAGACCAAATCTAAGAATAATAGGAATAGATGAAGGAGAAGAATCCCAGGTCAAACAAGGGGCCGAAAATAGGGACAGAGAGCATTTTCAACAAAATCATCGAAGAAAACTTACCTAACCTAAAGAAGGAGATGCCTATCAAGGTAGAAGAAGCTTATAGAACACCAAATAGACTGGAACAGAAAAGAAATTCCCCTTGTCACAAAATAATCAAAACACAGAGCAAATAAAGGATATTAGAAGCTGCAAGGGATCTGTCCTGCTGCCTGAGACCATGTTGATGTCTGTGATCTTTGCTGGCATCAGGGACTAGGTTGATGTCTGTGAAACTATCTCGATGTCCATGATATATGCTTCTACTGGAAACCATGTGGAAGTCTATGGTCCCTGCTGCCGCTGGCTGCTACGGGCAAGGAGGCTTCTTTTGCAGTGGTATCTGACTGCAGACTCATATTGAGAATGAGACATTGAAGGTATCTGTGAAACGCACTCCCCACCCCAAGAAACAGTTCAGGAAGCTATTGAAAGCAGTCCTAAAAAATTGTGATAAAGGTGCTAAAGTGTAGTCTTCACAGTGGATATTAGCTGTTAAATAAATGATAACCAAGCTACCATTCATAGACCCAGAGAGCTTAGGTGAAGAAGGGGGCTCTAGGCGGAAAGCATGTATCTCCCTGGGAAGGAGAAATAGATTTTACAAGTGGACTGGGGGCAGGTGGGGAAGGGAGTGGAAGGGATCAGGTTGGGTGGGGGAGATAGGATGGAGGGAGACAGTGGGAGGGGCAGCTGGAAATGGGGAGGGGGCACTTGGGGAGTGACCTGGAAACCTAACACAGTGGAAACTTCCTGGAATCTATGAAGGTGATCCTAATGAGGACTCCTAGTAATGGGGAATATGGAGTCTGAACTGGTCATCTCTTGTAGCCGAGCAAGGCAATTAAATTGTAGATGAAGGGGGTCCCTGGGAAATCTCCAAATAATCCAGGCTGATGCTACAACCAAGAGGGTCCCCATTTCCAAGGGCAGTACCCACACAAGGCATAGAGAAGTCAAGCTGGAGCTACATGGAGCCTTTACCCCTCTGTTCTAGTCTCTTTGGTGTAGAAGGTATACTGCAGGCTACCAAAAGAGAAATCTGGACACCAGCACAGCCACAAAACCCCTGACCTACAATATGTCCAGCCTGCAAAACATGCTAGGACAATGGTAGCACAGAACTTGTGGGAGTAGCCAACTGTTGTCCGATTTGACTTAAGTCCCATTCCACCAGAAAGAACCCGTACCTGACACTGCTTGGATAACCAAGAACCAGAGACTAGATAGCATAATGACCTATGGTAAAACCAAACACTACTGGTCTTAAAATGAATTATATTCATAGATCAGTGCCTTATCCAGTCATCATCAGAGTATCATCCTCTGGTAATATATGGGAACAGATGCAGAGACCCACAGCCAGACATTATGTGGAGAGAGAATCTAAACTGGACTCTATCAAATCTCTCCCCTCAGAGCTCACGGAATCTAATGGAAGAGGAAGTGGAAAGATTGTAAGAGCCAGAGAAGATGGAGGACACCAGAACAAGGCCCTCTGAATCAACTAAGCAAGGTGCATATGAGCTCACAGAGATTTAAGCAGCAAGCACAGGGTCTACCTGGGTATATATCAGGTCCTCTGTGTATATAGTATAGCTATTAGCTTAGTATTTTTATGGGACTCCTAACTATGACAATGAGTGGGTCTCTTGACTCTTGCCTGCTCTTGGGACTCTTTTCCTCCTGTTGGGTTGCCATGTCCAACTTTGATATGAAAATGTTTTCTTCATCCTATTATATTTTATTTTGTCATGTTTTGTTGTTATATCTTAGAAGCCTACAGAAAGGGAGTAGTTCCAGAAGGGAGGGAAGGGGAAGGGAGGTGGGAAGGAACTGGGAGGAGTAGATGGAGGGGAAATGATAATCAGGATATATTGTATTAGAAAAGAATCTATTTTCAATTGAAAAAAAGAAAAAATAGAGATAACTTTAAAAATCAATTGGTGATTTCATGCTCTCTGTCTCACTGAAAATCTTTTTTTTTAAATGGTTTTTTCAAGACAGGGTTTCTCTGTGTAGCTTTGCGCCTTTCCTGGAACTCACTTTGTAGACCAGGCTGGCCTCGAACTCATAGAGATCTGCCTGCCTCTGCCTCTGCCTCCTGAGTGCTGGGATTAAAGGGGTGTGCCACCAACACCTGGCTGAAAATCTTACAGAAGCCAATAGACATGACTCAGGGAAGACCCAGACACCTTGACCACTGGATGAATCCAATTTCTCTGGACCTCTTTCTCATACTTTAGATGAGAGTGTTAAGCTGGGTAACCCCATCTAACCAGAAGCAACTAAAACACAGACACCCCCCAAATAACAAAGATCTAGATGTGTTTTTTTCTAGCTGAAGTTGTGTAATAACTAGTCAGTTATAACCTTGTGGCCTGTGTTAATAAAACTCAATAGGCAAGCCCTCCAAGCTCCCCAAATGGGTAAAATTAGAAATATTAAAAAATAATTCATGCTATGATTTTTAAAATACCAATATTCTGTGGAAAAATGAAAACAAAATTTAATTCAGATAGAGAATTTTGCAGAACAGGAGCTTCCATATTGATAGACAACAATTTATCGGTTTTCATGGACATCTTGGAAATGAGAAACATTCACTTGTCTAGACTCACAGAGGAATAAAGCAGCCTTAAAAGAGATGGATAAGGGCAGTCAAGATGGCCCATTGAGTAAAGACGCTTACTGCTAAGACTGACAATGTGATTTCTATCAATAGCACCCACATGGAAGAGAGAACCAACTCCCAAAAGTTGTCCTCTGACCTCCACATGCATGCCATGAACCCACACACACTCTTGTTCTCTCCCTCTCTCTCTTCCTCCCTCTTCTACCCCATTAAGCCTAATTAAATGTAATAAAACTTTATTAAGAGATGGATAGGCAACTTTTATGTATATGAGCCTCTGTTTTTCTTAAGAGCCATTATTTTGGAGTTATTAAAGACTATCTTCTTTGGGCATACCATTGAAGATTTCATAATCAGCCCAAATCTATAAATACACAGCCATTGCCTTGACACAAATGCAGTTCCTGGGATGTCTGCATATCTGGACTTCCTGACCCTAGCACTTCAGTGGACCTTAATTGCCTAGTTTCATCTTATTAGTTGGTCCCATAGTTGTCCATTAATAAATAAAATAGCAATAGAGCCACTTTTTATGGTGAAATAGGAAGATGATTTTTAACCTTGTCCAGACAAACTTTTAATTAACCCCAGCTACCATCTCCATTTCTTTCCTTGCTTAACTTTTACCATTGGTCAAAAAGGCACTGCAGACTGAATGTTGGCAAAAATTGATCCCCTCCTTGGGGGCTGGTTTCACACACATATTCTTAAGTCATTTCAATTTTTTTCTGCAATATTCAAGGTGCTTAGAATATGTAAGAGTACCCTAATAATGGTGACAACCATATTTCCTAAGATGTAGATTTTTCCCCTCATGCTCTAATACCTCCCAAATCAATCTTTATCTTAGAATTAATGATCTCAGAATCCTGTCAGCCATGGGGTCATTGTAGGGTTAATAACAATGTCATTGAGAGTGTTGCAGTTCCTAGTGGCATTACCAGACAATTTTAATCCTTTGATGTCTCCTTGAGTCTGCCCATTGTTTAAGGACCACCTGAGCAAGCAAAGAGCATTGTGCATGCTGTCTGAAAGTTCTCATTAACACTGACAAGAATTCTGCCTGGCCAGATTTTAGTCAACGCTCCTGAACTTCCTCCTGAGCTTGTCTGTACTTCTTGATAAAATTCTGTTTTAACAGGAAACCACCCAGGTTCTTTCAGCATGTACCAGTCGTTCTCCATATCTGACCATCACAGACTGGAACTCTTTTTTTTTTTTTGGTTTTTCGAGACAGGGTTTCTCTGTGTAGCTTTGCACCTCTCCTGGAACTCACTTGGTAGCCCAGGCTGGCCTTGAACTCACAGAGATCCGCCTGGCTCTGCCTCCCGAGTGCTGGGATTAAAGGCGTGCGCCACCACCGCCTGGCAACTGGAACTCTTAATCCTCTACCATCCCCACCTGGTGTCTGATCACTATGGCCCACTTTCAGCCTCAGTTCCATCAGCTTACTTCAGCAGAAATGCTCAGAGATTTACTCTTAGAGATTTTCCACCTCCAGCTCCTCCCCAACCCCTTGGATATCAATCCCTACTTATCCATTCTGTGTTCAAAATTAAGTCCATCTCTACCCAGAGGTCTCCATTCCCTTATTGTAGCAGTGCTGGATAAAATCTGATTGTAATCCACCGTCCGGGTGTCATTCTGATTTGGCAATACCTTCTGTTGGGTATAACAAATATAATGTGCTATGGGTGCCAACAGCCTTGCAAGAAGTTCTGCAGTAATCCTGGAGCGTTGCTGGAAAAGTGGATACACCCTCATCACTCATGGCAGCACAGAGGAAAGAAAACTCAGACATCCCCAAGTGAGCTGGTGAATGACTTGGATGACTTGGGCATTTAACTTTCCACATGTTTGTAAGGCAGAAAGATGTTAACTTCTATGTCTAAATGAACCTCCATCGTCTTTTTTTTTTTAACAAACCTTAAGTAAAAGTTCAAACACAACTTGAAACACTATGTACTGTGATTTATTGCTATTATTTTTTTGTTTACATAAAATACTGATGTATTTTTTTTTGAAGATAGGATCTAGCTATGTAGCCCATACTAGCCTTGAACTTGGTATGTAGTCTAGAATGTCACCAAACTTCTGAGCCTCCTGCCGCAGCCTCTGAAGTTCTGGGACCACAGGTGAGTGCCCCCATGCTCAGTTAGTCCGTCTAAAGTCTTAGATTTGATAGCTTACAGTGAGTTTCAACTTGGAAACCATATGTAGCAGATCAGTATTGCCCCCTTAAAGGGCAAACCTGAGGAGCACTGTGACATGGTGTCTAGACTCCATGCAGAGGGAGTCAACTGTCAGTACAAACACCAGGAGAAGAGGCCGTCTCCGCTGCTTCCCTGCTTCAGGCCCTCCCTAGAACAATATGCTTTGTTCTTCTCTTGATCTTCAGTCAAGAATATAAACATTTTTAGATTCTTAAATTTTATATTCCTTTAAAAAGGCAGAAGAAACTGAGCTTTTAAAGAAGCAAGGACAAAGCATATTTGCTTTATCCCCCCCCCCCCCCCCCCCCCCCCCCCCCCCGAAAAACAAAATCTGTACCTTCGGCCTCAACTGCGTGTCCAGGCACAACATGCACAAGATGGACTTCTACGAGCTAAGACTCAAATTTAACTTGGTGAATTTTTGTTGGCTAAATCTGTGAACCCTAGCCCTCACGTACACTGCTCTAGTCACTTACTTTCCTGTCTGTTCCCCAAATGCTCAAGCATCCCACCTCTTACTCCATCCTTCAGGTCACAGCTTCAGGGCCACACTTCAGATGCCCTCCTGACTACTGAATGTAAATCAGCAACTCTGGGCAACTCTGAGGGTGCTTCTCAGACCTTTTCCTTTCCCTGCACGTGTCACAGCTGCACTTATTCCCTTTAATGGCCTTGTTCTTGAGAGGGTGCCTGTGTGAGTTTCCTCTTGCTGCTGTAACAAATAGCTCAAACTTAGTGAGCTGAAATAACATAAACCCATCTTTCAGTGCTGCTGGTCAGAAGTCTGTGACTGGCGGCACTTGTCACCTGTAAGCTCCAGGAAGTATTTCCTTGCTTTCTCAGAATTTAGAAACTGTTTGCGTATTTTGGCTCATGACCATGTGTCCTCCCTGCTTTCATTTACATATCCCTTTCTCTGACTTCTATCTCCTGCTTAGAAGGAACCTTGTGGTTAGATCAGGCTCTCCCCTACCCCACACTCCCTGACCCCCATATTCCAGAATAATCGAGATCCTTCATTCTTTTACATCTAGAAAGTTCCATTTGCCGTGTAATGGAATGTGCTCACAGGTTCATGGATTAGCATGTGGGCATCATTGAGGGGTGATTATCCTGCCTATAATGGCATTGTGTTGATGGTAGAAATGGACCACGCTTCTCCTCCTGCATTATACTTCAGCTCTTGCCATAGAACAGACACTAGGTCAATGATCTCTTCTGTTGCTTTATTTAAAAGTAAATAACAACCCCTTGCACGAGTTACTAAAAAGAACCAATGAGTGTGGATAGTTTGTTCAGAACCTCCACGCTTCAGAAGCATTTCTTAAGGAGATGGGTAAGAAATACAATGTATGCCTGGAGGCAGGGGTGTGAGGGATCAGAGATGCCTTTGGCAGCAGGAAAACCCCATATTGGCCCTTTGACTAGGAGGAACCCAGCATCCCTCCTCAGAATCTGAGGGAGGGGCTTAGGCTAGGCACCAGGTGTAGCCGGCATCTTCTCCACCCATGTTCACTTCTGTAGCTATGACTGGGGAATGTGTCTCTGTGTGAATATGGGGGCCAAGGCGCTGCTTCCGGCTCTCTAGTTCTCAGAGGTCAGGTCCAAGAGGGCCAGCAACACGTGAAACACAAGGGAGAAATTTATGCTCATCAGCCAATAGGTGGTGGCTGATGAGTGGAGACAGCACTGGACTGCTCAATGTGGCTTCATGTCAGCCACGATCCAAGAGGAGGGAAGCCTCAATGGGTGAGCAAGCTTCTTCACTTCAAGTGAAAAGTAATCCAGGCTGTCACACTGGACTGTGTAGACTCCTTAGACTCCCCAGAGGACCTTGGGAAAAAAATGTCAAGAGTAGAAAGCAGGGAGCCATTTGCTGTGAATTCTGAACCTTAACATAAATCCCCAGTGGGATGCTAATATCATATCCATGCATATAACATCAGATAATATATTATATGTAAAAAAAAGACTAGAATTTTTCTATAGGATTATGCAAGCTCTAATGTATTAAGGACTCTTACTAAATCAGAAGTAAGAACTAAGAAGCCGCCCCATGAGCAGGTCTGCCAGCATTCTGAGCTTTTGTGTTGGTCTACCAGTTTCCTTGCCCATATTTAAGGCAAGTGCCTCCTTGTGGTAACTGAAATCTAACCCTGGTTACCCTTATTCCTTTCCAGGTAACTGAAATCTAACCCTGGTTACCCTTATTGCGACACCAGTGGTTTTGAAGCACTTTTCTTCCTCGGTTTAGATCGGCGTCTCTCAGCAGGAGGCGAGTTTGCCTCTAGAGACTCTCTAGCCATGCTTGTAGATGACTTTGGTTGTTGCAAATGTAAAGGATGAGTGTTTCTGTATGCATCCAGGGATGCTGCTAAATATCCCATGACACAAGGGACAGTAAGCCCACCCCCCAAAAATTATCCTGTACAAAATGCCAATAGTGCAGAGATGGAGAAACACTGACTTACACTACAATGTACACATTCCCTCCTCTGTCCCAGCTCTGATTATAAATGCAAGGAGAGAAAAGATCTGTATTATTGAGCCAGTTAGTGGGCAGTTCATCTTGTGGATGATTTTAATCTAGAATGGTTCAACCAACTAGTCCATTTCCTTTGTATTTAGGGTTGGGGCATTCCATGTAAGGTTCTGCTGTATTCTTTTCCTCTAACCATTTTCCATTCCACGGACTAATCTCCCTTTACATTGCAGTCAGTCTCCTCAGACTCTTGGAGAGCTGTATACCCTTGTTCTATTAAAAAACCTCAGGTACATATTCCTTAGGAAGTTCAAGCTCACCAAAGTCACAAGGCCATTTATGAGGGCTACTTTAAAAGGCTTTTTATGACTACTATTAAATAAATTATATGTTCAATGTACTGGAGCATCAAAGAAGAAATAAGTGCAGAATTCCTGTCGTGAGTGCTCACAAAACAAGGCACGTGAGGCTATTCCAGTGTGATAAGAACTGCCAGGTCTCACTGGGAGGAGAATTCACAAAGGGACACTATTGCCGAGGAGCGGGCAGAGCTCCCATACTAAAGAACCAAGGTCCTGCAATCAGTGGGGACCATCACTCACTTTACATCTGAAGTAAATGTGTCCTGTCACCCCCTGCTGTTAACTCTGTGACCAACCTTGTCAGAACCGTTCATATCTGGCTCTTTGGTTTACTTCTTCCCATCAGTACAAGTTTTGATTTCTTGAAATTGCTGGGAACATAAAATTGTTTAGCTTCATCCTCAAGAGTAGCCCAAGTTCTTGAAGATTCTTATATTGACAAACCATGACACAGAGCAGCTGTTATCTGCTATTTGTCGATGAGAGGCTCTGCAGAGGTGGTCACATGTCTCAGAGCTGGGGGCACAGCTGGCTAGGGAGAGCTTTTGTCCAGCTACTGTACAAAGGCCCGCTGAGTGGTTTCAACAATAGAAATGTATTACTTCACAATTCTGGAGTTTTGAGATCAATAGAATTGGCTTCTTCTGAGAACTGTGAAGAATCCTGCCCACAGTTACCCAATATTCTTGTGGTTTGTTGGAAATCTGTGATGCTTTTATAGAAGTGTGCTCCAATTTCTGCCTTCATATTTATACAGGTTATGCCTGTCCAAATGCCCCGGTCCTGCTCTTTTCACAGTGTACAAGTCAGATTATATGACTCTCCCCCCACTCTGCTCCATTCACCTCACCTTGTCAGAAATGTAAAAAACCATGCTTCCAAATACACTTGTGTGCCAAGGTTCTGGGAATTGGGACTTTAGCACGTGAATTCTTGGAAGACACAATTCAATACATCACAGGAAGCTAGTGAAGCAAGGATGGGTTTAGAGCCTTCAGAGTTCTCCTATTTAAAGACATAGGATGCCAAAATGCCTCCAAACCATAGGACACTTCAGGGGTGCCATCCCTCTTAATTCTGTTTTCTATGGTGTCCCCTAGTACTAAAGTTCTGGCTGGTGTGATTCTTCAGAGCTTCCCTCTAGCTCTTCTAGAAATATCTGTCTCTACTACCAAGAGTCAACCTGTCAATCAGCATGCTCTTTCAGATGCATCTAAACATTGTACCAACAATGAATTAGCTCCCTGTTTATTTCCTTTCCGTTAAGAATATGAAGAAACAAGCTATAAGTGATTCTTTCCAGAATCATGTGCTGTTTAACAAGTAGTTTGGTGCCCTCTTTGGGGAAGGGCAGACAACTGTGCCAAGAACCACTGAGAGGAACAAGACAGACAGTACACATGTCGTAACTGTCAGGTGGATTGCTGGAAAATATAGTGCTCCCGCAAAACTCAGTCTCAGTACATGAGAACCAGCCCCGAGGTTCTTTGTGGCTGAAGAAGGATGTACTTAGGATGGCACATGTGCAGCTTAGTGGGGGGCTACTGGCAGCAATGCTATAGATCTGTAATCAAGTTTAAACATAGATAACACACCAAAGCATAAGCCCAAGTATCAATCTCTCCCCCTCTCCCTCCGCCTCTCCCTCCCCCTCCCCCTCTTCCTCCCCCTCTCCCTCCCCCTCTCCCTCTCTCTCCTCTTCTCCCCCTCTCTCCCCCTCCCTCTCCCTCTTTCTGCTTTCTTGGATTCCTCCATACATGCCAGCTTTACAGTTTGCCCCTTGCCTTCTATCTTTCTGTGGAAGTGAGAAGAGAGAAGGGAAGAGGCAAGAGGCTCCCACTTGTGACTGCCAGCTGGCTTTTATGAGAATGCTGCTTGTGCTAGAATATGTTGAGTACAACTCTCCAGCGTGGACTTTTTCTCTGACATGGCCAAGTAAGTTGTGAATCAGAATTGAGAGTCCTCTCATACTGTGGGTCCTTTCCTTAGGTTTACAAGCATTCCATATGAAGCCAACACATTTCTGGAAATACAGCCATAGTAACACACACACACACACACACACACACACACACACACACACACACACACACACACACACACAGAGCCTTCTCCAGATCCTGGATCTGCACTGGCCCTGGTTCTTCTCCACAGTGACCCAGTATCATCACACACAAGAAGCTGTGACTATGGAAATCCGTGCTATGATTTGGGGTTGGATGGCTTTTCTCCCTTCAGGCTGAAGCCCCTGAGTTCAGGAACCAGGCCACCACTGTGATTATTTAACCCAACAATACTAATAGATTTAAACATTCTCAAACTCTAAGAAAGAAACCTAAGGTTAGATGGATACCAAAATGGTTACTTGTCTGCTCTCCACTAACTGACTATATTTAGCATTGTGGTATGAATACACTTTGAAGAACTCCCTTAACCTCTCTGAGCCTCGAGTATTATCACCATTTACAGAATAGTTCTGTGAATCAAATGAGAATAGCTATAAAATGTAACTACATGTTATGATTAGGATTATGAAGATCCAGGCAAGTTGCTTTTTTCCCTGGAGACACCATTCTTCTCCCAAATAAAGATCACAGTTGTCACTTGGTGTCACCCAGTAAGAGTATAAAATCCATCAAGGGCTCTCAGATGGGTCTTGGATAAAAGCCTCTCTATGAAGTGAAAAATATGCTGTTTTTTTTTTTTCCAGAGAAGCTATTTGCTACGGTTTACTGTGAAATATTTGTTTTCCTGATACCTCATTAATAAAATCAGTGCCGAGTGTGTACACTTTCAAATGTCCCAATTCATTATTTTAAGTGCCTCTTTATCAAGTGAAAACATCTGTGTTGAACCAACTCTGATTCAGTGCTTGTCACCGTGACAGGAGCATTTGTCAGGTCTACAATAAATCTCTTCCCATGTCTGCATACGCTTAAGATGCTCGACAATGACCTGGAGAGCAAAGCCGCTCCTGTAGCACCAAGAAGACAGCAGACAGGACAACGGAAGCTTCTCCCGGGTTCCCAGAGACATCCTGCTACTTTCTTCAGTTTGAAATGCAAGGATTCCACCCTGATTCTCACCTGACCAATTCCTAAAGTGAGGTCTAGCTTAAAACCATACATGGCTCTGGCTGCCAGGTTTCTTCAGAGAAATGATAAATGTGTTGAAGCCTGACTCAGTGTGATATGCTTCCTAAAAACACAGATACAGCCCTCCTGACAACCCCAGCCCCCCATACAAAAAAAACAAAACAAAACAACACCAGCAAACAAACAAACAGGCCCAGAACAGTTTCTGGAATGGCGACTAGCAAACTCATATGTGTTATGAATGAACGGATCAGCCCATATATGTTTATGAATGAACGGATCAGCCCATATGTGTTTATGAATGAACGGATCAGCCCATATGTGTTTATGAATGAACGGATCAGCCCATATGTGTTTATGAATGAATGGATAAGCCCATTGCTCCCACATTTGGACACGGGGAGAGTTAAAGATATACAGACATTCAAAGAATTAAAGATAGAGCTGTCAAATAAGCAGAGGTCAGCAAGATTCCCTTCCTGCTAAAAGAAGCCAGGGAAGGCCGGAGTCCTGGGAATCATCATTCAGAGACTCCGCCTTGTCTCCTGGTGAGCACACCAGGCTCTGTCTGTATTGTATGACTCATAGAACCTGTACAAAGGACAGCATGTGACGTTCAAGATTAGGTTAGAAATGACTTGTCTTTGTTGCTGTTACTTTTTATTGGAATACTTGTTCTGAGAAACCAGCTGCCATATTGTGAGCAGCCCGGGGAGAGGCCAATGTGGCAAAACAGCAGCCTTCCTGTCAGCATGCAACCTAGTCAAGCCCCTCAAACACCAAACTCCAACTCCTAATTGATTTGGACCCCAAACAACAGAAATAAGATGTTCTTAGATTCCTGACTCTGGAACTATGTGTAATCATAAATACTTGTAGCTGTATGCTGTAGTCTGTGGATAATGTGGAAATAGTGCTGGAGATCCAGTACATTCACTGTGGCAATACTTGCCAATTTGAACCGTTCGGTTTCTGCTGCACTGTAGATAGGCTCAGACAGACATTGTTCCACCCAGAATTAAATCGGGTAGATCATCTTATCAAGACCACTTCAGAGCTTACCATCCTATGGGTACCCCTTCAGGCTCTTCATTTTTAAAGTCTCAAGTCTGTAGAATGAAATGATTCTTCTGTGGTTGGTGCTAAAATTCTTGCTACTTAAAGTATCTTCAAATGAATCAGGGTCTCTGGGATGCACAGCTAGTCATAAGGATCACAGGCTAAGGGGACACACTGAGTAGGAACTGGATGAAGCCTTTTCCCTCATGGCCTTTCACTATGGCCTATGATGCATCTATCCTGTGTGTACCTCATGACTGATGGACCACGAAAGCTCTACAGCAGTGGTTCTCAGTCCTCCTGATGCTGCCACCCTTTAATCCAGTTCCTCATGTTGTGGTGACCCCCAACCATAAAATTATCTTTTTGCTACTTCATAACTATAATTTTGCTACTCTTATGAATTGTAATGTAAATATCTGATATACAGCCCCAAAGGGGTCAAGACCCACAGGTTGCGAACCACAACTCTAGAGTCTCCAGGACATATTGTTTCAGTGTATTTCCCCAAGTCAACCTGGAGAAGTCAGACATATGACTCAACATTATTGACTTTTTGGTTTCTCGTCTACTTTTTTATAGACTTTTATATGTGCCAACAAAACCATCTTTAACCAGTAAGCAACTGTAGCAATAACAAACCAGTAAGAACCAATCCTAATCATATCGTGGTTGAAAAACATCCTGAAAGACTTGCCTTGGGACCTCAGGCTGGTAGCTGAAGAAAGTCAAGGGACACAGACCTGCTGATGATGGGACCCGTGCCACAGAGTCAGCACCCTTTCAGAAAGCTTCAGCAAATGCTCGACTCTCCCGGAAGGCTGGTGAAAAGCATTTGCTGGGCCCCGTCCTGCAAGCCTTGACTCACCATAGAAAGAATGAAACTGAATAATCTGAATTCTAAAAAGGTTCAAGAGGGTGGAGATGTAGCCAGATGTAAACCACTTGCCTTGCACGCATAAGGTTTCTGGGTTGAATCCTCAGCACTGTAAAACACAACCAAATGTTTTTGTTTATTTTTTAAAAAGGCCCCAGGTAAAATCACTACAAACTGGCAACCATTTTTTGAGCCTTGAATGCAGGATCACAAAGTCAAAGGCATTTAATAACCGGTCCCCATCCCCCACAACAACATAGAGGACAGGTCACATGATAGAGTGGTAGTCTGCAAAGTACATTCATGGTTTCAAAGCCATTCCAAACAAAAGCTTTGTTGTAAACATTGCACAGGACATGGGAAGTCTGACACCCTGTCCCAGATTTGGACTACCACAGTCACTCCAGCGGCACTACGTGCTCTAAAAGAACCACAGAACTTCATGTCATGCCAGAATTCTATAACTCACGCTCAACGTTTTCTCTCCCTAATCACCCTTTCAGAGGGGCTATAGAAAATTAATTGTTATACATTTTACTTTCTAGTGTCCGTTGGAAGCAAGCTGGTGTTGTCTTTTGGAAAAAGAGGGTAGGACATCTTCAAAGAGCTGGCCAGCTATGCAGGATAGTCCTCATTGTCCCTCCAAACTCACCCTCCATTCTGTTTTGCCTTCTGTGCTCCACAGATGACTTCTGGGGACTCTGTGACCCAGGCTCCCTTGCCTTCCAGTTTCTAGTTGGGATTGGCCAATGTGAGGCACTATGGGAGACAGTGATAGGAGAGGGGGACCTGAGCCCTGATTAACGGTGCCTATGCTCCTCCGAGTCAACAACTCCTATTTGGTGACTGCCTCCTAATGTTTATTAGAGTAACTTTTCCCTGAAAGCCACTGCTGGGCTGGTCACTTCATGTCTAAGGGTGGAGATGGCTCTTTGTTTTCCCATTCCTAGCCGGTCTTCTTTAACTCCGAGAAGCCCTCAGCAGCTACTCCCATTACCCCAGAGATTCAGTCTCTTCCTTTAAGTGTCATAAATTCCTTTCCTAGACCCTCCCTATTCAATCCACAGCTTTACTGTTCAACAGGTAGACCCTACCCTATTAGCATTGACGTTACATAATCTACTCAGCAGCAACCAAACATGCAGGAGAAGAATGGGCAGTTTGTCTTTCAGTAAAAGCACTAAATGTTGCTTTAATTACAGAATTAACATTTTTATCTGACTGCTGGTCAGTGATTCAATTCTAGAGTCAGAGTTTAGGCTGCTCAGAGGGAAGCCAGGCAATCACAATATTGATTTTATCTAGAAGAATCCTCCCAGGAGGCTCGTAACTGCTTATTCTTGTTATCAAAGGATGCTGCATCCAGCAGCTTCTGGAAGCAGTAATGGAAGCTGCTGAGTAAGTGAATTGTTGTGACATCGCAGGGAATACAAGCCAGGATGAAGTTACACACGCCTAACACCTCTACACAATTGTTCAGGAGTCTCAGGTTGTCAGGGACACGTCTGGGACCAGTGTCAACCCCAGTTCCATGGGGTTCTAGCGATGGAAACCACCATGGGTGAATACAAATGGAACTTGAAGGTCTCCACAAATTGGTCTGCTGGTGACATCATGAAGGACCCTCACTAGGAATGACAGTTCAGTGCCATATCTATGAGGAGAAGGAAAGGAACACTCTGGGTCACCATGCAAAGCCATGATTGAGAGACTGAAAATGAGCAGCCCCCAGCCACGGCACAAGCCACACATGGTTCATTTGACCCAAAGGGTATTTTCATTTTTAAAAACTAGTTATTAACTGTGGTGATATATTGTGTATTAAATAAAGCTTGCTTGAGGATCAGAGGACAGAGCCAGCCACTAGATTAAACATAGAATCTGAGCAGTGGCACACACCTTTAATCCTAGCACTCGGGAGGCAGAGATCTGTCTGGATCTCTGAGTCCTCAGCCAAAAAGCTTTTAGTTCCTGTCTCCTTACATATTATATGCCTTTCTCCACCCAGCCATTTCAACTTCCTTCTTAGTGCTGGGATTAATGGCTTGTGTGCTTCCCAAATACTGGTAGCAAAGGCATGGGATCTCAAGTGCTGGGATTAAAGGCGTGTGCCACCACTGCCTGGCTCTGTTTCTCTCCTAGACTGAATCAATCTCCTGTAGTCCAGGGTGACTTTGAACTCACAGAGATCCAAATGGACCTCTTTCTCCCAAGTGCTAGGATTAAAGGTGTGTGCCACTACTGCCTGGCATCTATGCTTAATCTAGTGGCTGGTTCTGTCTTCTGATCCTCAGGAAAGCTTTATTTGATACACAATATATTACCACATTTCCCCCCTTTTTTTGTCTGGAGGACTCAGAGGCTTTTAGTCAAATGACTAATGGAGACAGGATCTTGCCTTCCATTCTGCCTGAGGATTCTGTGGTGGTGAGAAATTTCTTTAGTGGCTAGTGGCTTGTTCCTTTATCTCTCTGATCTTTCAGCATTTACCCCAGTATCTGGCCTCGGGTTTTGTTTTTTTTTTTATTATAAGACCATTTAGAATTCAAGCAACAACTAACACTTAACACTTGGGAGATTCTACATAAAACTGTAGATGTTCACTTTTATTAAAAATGAAATTTCCATACAACACTCTACATATGATAGCACATTTGATTAATTGATGGAAATATTCATGGTATAAGCTAAGGGATGTTTAGTGTTGCCACAACCTTGAGACATGTTAGTCATGGATCTGGTGATGGTCACGCCGCTACTGGAGAGACACACAGAGAACACACATTTAGGTCAGCCTGACATTCAATGACCACATTAGCTGTGGCTTCAAAGTTCTGAAGGAACGGCTGTGACCAAGGACATTACAACCTTACATATCTCATTCTCTCTCCCCATGAGACAAAGCCACTCAGCATGTGGAGTCCGGCAGGATGCTAAGAATCCCTGTTCTGAACCACAGGGAGCCTGTGCTTTTCTTTCCCAATGAAAGTATATGTAACAGTGACCTTGAAGTGTCCCTATGAAAACTAGGCATCCTGGCCTCAAGGCCTGTCCCATTGACCTACATGTATGAGATCACAGCGACAGGGGAGACCAGGGCTTGAGCACAGCATAAGCAAACAATGAGATGGAAGAAATGACATTGATTTGCTCTACTTCTCAAAAGGTTGGCCAGCAGGGTCCATGTGCTCCCTGTTTCATGGCGGGCTGATTTAACAACGTGATTCCATATCATAGTAAGCCTGAAACTTCCCGGGGATCTTCTTTCGTCTCTCCTTTTGCCTTACAGTTTACACATATAAACCACATACATACTTCCCTGCCACCACCACTTCCACTGAGAAAAATCAGAAGTTTGTAGAGAAAAGGACACATGCTTGAATGCAGAACATTTTATTACTTAACTCAGGTCTTGAGTCCCTAATCCCCAAGGTCCATACACTACACACATTTTTGCATTTTAAATAAATAAAATAAATAAAAAACAGTCAACAATCACCAAGTAAGGCATACAGTTGTGGGCCAGGTAGTTGTATATATCACTTTATTTAAAATATCTTCATTTAATCCTCTTGGCAGCCTTTGAGGTAAGCACAATCATTATCTGAATTTTAGGAATGAGGAAACTGAATCACAGTGCTTAGCTTGTAAAACAGGATTCCTATGAGATTACAGGTGACCTTGCTCAATCATCCTGTAAAGGAATGTCTGATAGTCTATAGGCCTTGGGCAAACATTTCAGGAAGCCAAGACCACAGGAGGGACACTTAGCGCACTCCATAGCTGCAACAATGTCCTCACTCCCAAGTCCCTTTCCCTGGCCCTATAGAGCATTGAGGTCAGCTTTTCTTCTGGCAGACACCTCCATTTCCTGTGGGAGAGAGGCTGCACCTTGCTGTGCACACTAATAAAGACAATCCCATCTGTTGAATGTCCGACTCTGGTCTCTTTCTGCCTTCTCTCTATGTTTCCTTGGAAATCTAACACTGAGGCTCAGGGACTTCAGCCTCTGCCAATCAAAACTCAGGGCCCCTGTCACACAGCCTTGAGGGAAGGAACCCAGGGCCCTCCATCACACAGCCTTGAGGAAAGGAACCCAGGGCCCTCCATCATACAGCCACAGTGGAAAAAACCCAGCCAACATCTGGATGTACACATACTTCTCAGCAGCTCTAAGAACACTGCTTGGTCAGCATTTCCATTTCAGCTCTGGCGAATCCTGAGTTGAGGATCAGTTAACCCACCTCCTGACTCCCAATCTACAGACACTGTGAGACTGTGACCTTACATGAGCATACACCATCAAGTTTGCTGTTATACAGCAATAGAACACAGGGACAGACACAATGAAACTAGGGTTATGCCCTCCGCCCCCAAAAGAAACGTCTGTTTTGTTTTTCAACTGCTAGTGACTTCTTGGGAAGCAAAAGAAAGGCAGGCCTCCCATCAAAGTAGCTGAAGTGTGTCATTTATTTCTAGACAGTAAGTGTCCAGGGAACCCATATGTACCTGACATCCAGTTAAGTGGAGGCAGGATTTCTAGAGGCTGCAAAGACACTGTATCTGTCCACAGGGAGAGAGACACTACAAACAAGGAGCTGCAGTGTGGAAAGTTCTAGAAAGGCCAAATATGTAGGTAGGATGGTCTGGAGCAAGAACTGGAGCTATGAAGTGGGAGGAAGTATGGGAATAAGCATCAAGTAAGACAAATTTTTGATTTAGTCATTCGGGATGAGGAAGAATAATGTAGGCCAATGGAGGAGAGTAGAGCAGTTAACACCAAGATCATCCATAATAGCACGGCACTCGGAGGCTCATGTGCTCCCCAGAGTTTGTGGGAATGGTGCAAGTATGGGGGAGGGGAGAGAAGAGAAGAGAAGGTATTACTGCTGAACCATATGGGTGTAGCCCCAAATGCTGCTGGATGGAGTATCAAATTGAGTGCTGCTTCCAACCACCTTGCTGTTACATTGGGGAAGGGAACAGACTAGTACTACTTTTCTTTAATGAGGAACATGAGGACCCAGGGCCACCTGGTGTAGTCCTCCCCAACAGAATGTAAATGATCCATATGCAAATGCACCTGATGCCGTTAGTCCTTGGAAGAACACAGATGAAAACTACAACCAGATACTATTACAATACTCACGGAAACAGCTAAAATAGAGCAGGTAGACAGCATCAATCACCGACAAAGCTATTGGACCTCTCATATGCATTGGTAGGAATGAGAAATGACACAATATCTTTGGGAAAGGGTTTGGCTTTTTAACTAAATTAAACATATGTCTACTTTGTAACTTAACGATTCTACTCCATTCACAATAAACTCCGTCCCCAAAGTGAAAACATATTTATAAAAAGACTCGCACAAGGATTATGGAAGTTTAATCCATAGTGGCCAAAACAAAAGGCAAGCAACAGACAAAGAAAAAAATCAGAAAGAAAAGAAAATGAAACTGGACAGAGCCTGGGCATCCATCCCCAGTAGAAGAGAGAAATGAACTGTGCTACAACAGGGTATTTCCCCATGATAAAAACAGAACAACCAGATGTTAAGAACCACAAAGGGTCTAGTCTTTTAGCCTACTTGTAAGCTGGCCGGAGAGTCCACCACATTTAATGATAGAGGACACGGGACTCCTCTGACAGAGACAAATGACTTTACTGTGCACAGCGACAACGGCAGCCAGAGGGGACTGCAGCCCAATGTTGGGCGCCAGATAATGGGATTATATTGCTAGCAATCCATGGAGTCTGCTTAGTGATGAAAGGAATTTATTTGGGGGTTAACTCACAAGACTGAATAAAAGAATTTGTCACAGGATCCTGGAAGGGTGAGGTATGGTCCAATGCTGTTCTCTGGTGAGCTCTACCCTGGTCCGTCCCACCATCCAAAGCCACAAGGTAGCACCATGAACATGCATCCCAGGTCTTAAGGGTCCTTGAGCAGCCACACCCCAGAAGCATGTACCTCAAGGTCATAGGCAGGTGTAACAGTTATCTGCTACCTCATCGGGGTGGTGTTTCAGGGCATGGCTCAAACAGCTACCCACTACAGGGGACAATTTCTTGAGCTGTCATTCCAGTGAAGAGGGTCCCAACTTACCAAATTGCATCTTTTGTAGTCAGTGTTAAGTACACCTGCCCTTTGCTCCTATAGGAGACAGCATCTGTGTATTACAAGCCCCTCACCACACACATATCCTTGAAAAATGTTTCCTCCAAGAGCTATATTTGCACCTTAGCTGGCAAGATGTGAAGAAATTCTATAGGTGGTAAACCACTGACACACAAAATTCTAGAACAGTGTTTTCTGTGTAGTTTTTAGAGAGGCCGTTGTGGCAGGGAACTCTGTGGGAGAACTTTAGATTATATAGGTGTCTAGCTGTGTGTGTTTGTCAAAACTCAGTGAAAGCACACTTAAGATGTGCTCATTTCATCTTTAGTAAATTGAAATAAAGCTTTGTAGGCAGATATTAGGGTCTAGTTAATGATATGACTTAGAGAGATTTACACAGTGCTGGAATAAGTTCTCCACAGGATGAATTTCACCTTACCAGAAGAGGTGCACATGGCCCTTAGTGCAACGATGTTTGTAGAGCGAGAAGTTTTAGAATACAACAGTGTTGATTTAGAGAGGAAGTGTGCTCTTGCCTGTAATTTGTGTTGGAAAGTACCAAAAGTAAGCTGGGAGAATGGATGGATAAAAGGATGAGTAGTTGCATGCAGAAAGTACAATAAGATGTTCATGGTGGAAATCTAGGTGGTGTATATACAAGCACTGTATGTAAAATTCAGTTTGAGTGCTTGTTTGAAAACAGTCATAATTAAGATGCTGAAAAAATAAAATAAAATCTGTAAGAATAATAAGACACAGATGAACATTAAGGGATGATTTTTGATAAGCCATAAAAGGGGGAAATTGAGTTATAGGATTATATAATAATTAAAAACATCATTGGCACATAAACAAAATGAAAGGACATTATGGAAAATATTTACATAAATCCAATAATTGAGTTGTTAAAAAGAAGAGTTCTTATAAACAATACAGAAAAAGATTAAGGCTAATTAATGCAAGGATTACCAAGCTTGTAATATTAGCATTTAGGAAGCTGAGTCATAAGGATTGTCTAGGCTACATGGTGAGTTCCAGGCCAGCCTGGGCTATGTAGCAAGACTCTGTGTCCAACAAATTCTTTTTTGGCAAGGATTATAAATAAGCACTTAATTAAGAAGAAACACAGTATCAATACAATAATAAAATGTGCAGCATCATTAATAGTCAAAGATGTAAACTAACACATATGTACTAGGAATTGGCAAAAGCAATTTTAAATGAGCATGACTCACAACAGGGCTAGTGTGATTGAGGCTGGCTGCCTAGCCTGGATGCCTGAGCGTGACTCCTACTCCTCCAGGTAACAGATAAGTGGAGTACTTAACCTCACTGTTTCTCAATATCCTCATCTCTAACACTGAAAAACAGTAGCATTTGTTAATTGTGTGATAGGAGTACTTCTCTACCCATCCCCACCCTTGTAAGTACACTGAGGTCAGAGTGTAAGACTAACTGGGCCCCCACTGAACATTCACATTGGAAAGATGTCTACGGAAAAACAAAACCAAAAACAGAACTTCTTGAGATAAGTATATCTCTTGTGTGAAGAATCCCTGATTTCTCTATAAAAATATATTTAAAGATATTGTTTGAAGGTTTAAAATGTCGAACTGTGCTATTATTTTTTTCCCTAGAAATACAATCCCCAGTTGGGACATTTTCAAATTGCTGCTTTCATCTCTGAGTTCCTTTTGGTGCCAGGGACATTTCCTATCACTTCTCTGCTCCCATTCAATATGTTAGTCCAGTATTTGACTCAACACCCCTCCCCCAGACCCCACCTGCAGACTAGCCTTGGGGTCACAGAAAGTCAAACAGGAAGCTTGGTGCATGGGGTCAGAGCAGGAAAAGCTGCTGCAGAAGTTGTGGGTCACAGGTGCTGCTGGCAGTGGGCAGTGAAGGAGGTGGGGGGTGGGGTGGCTTCCACCCTCTCTCCAGTATCCCACACTTCAGGGGGCCCAGTGGCTTCCCCCTGGGACCTCTCTAGCTCAGAAGCAGTAGCAGTCTCTAAGGTCATACTCCCATCCCTAGTGGCTCAGAACTAGCTCTCCATGGCTCTTCCCTTGGCAAATGGGTCTTTGAGTTTGAAAAAACAACAACAAAAAGACAGGCCAATTTTCCCATCTAGAGGGTATCTTCACCTCTCAGGGTCAGCCTCCGGGAGCCTCCTCACCTCTGTGGGCTCTGAGGAAGAGAAGGTGGCCCTTGTCTTATCCGCAAGAGGGCTTGCAAACAAACACCGTAGCTCCTCATCAGCCAGCCCTAGTCCTGGGTGGTTGCTGGGCTAACTAGCACTTTTTCTTTTCAGTTTTGAGCCTAAACTGGGAATCTGAATCCCGAGACAGAACCCCATTTTATATTACCGAATGACTTGAATATTCTAGAAATTTGGATACAAGACTATAAATGGATTAGTATATGTAATGTATGTGAGAAGAACCATCTTCTCACTGTTCTGTAGAACAGGTGGGTTAATCACATCTTTATTGACAATAAGGGGAAGCAGTTTCATTAACTCTAAGCATGACAAAGATATCACCTTAGGCCTCCCAACCTTCAGTGGCAGGACTGATGAGTCAGGACTATCCTGCCGATTAAAAATTGGAGGTAATGTAGGAAAGGAAGCACAGTCAGGTATGGCCTCACAGCAAGAGCAGGGTCATCACCTAACCTGACCACATGACAGAAGGGGCTTGACAAACAGAATGTCTTTTGGCTAAAAATGGACAATTACAGTGAATCTTCTTTGGCAATGATATGTAATTTCCTGCAAGGGAAAAAAAAAATCATCCTTTTCATTGCTAATGTTTTTTAAGTTTTCCTTGTTGTGCCCAGATCGTGACCCCCAGAGAGACCACCAAAGATGAGCATGCCGGAATGCAAAAACAAGGTTTAATTCTGGATATCCAATACAAGCCTAGGCAGGGACTTCATCCAATACATCCAATGCAGTGGAGGCTGGAGGAAGCGCCCGCCTGTCCGCAAGCTCAGTTTTTAAAGGGAAAAATCACAAGGTTACATCATTTAGGGGTGCTAGTACGGGTACAATTCTGATTGGCTCGCTTCTAGGGGCTTTCTAGAAATCATGGCTTAATCTTACTTCTAAGGGAGTGGTTGCCCACCCCCATTTCTCATTGGCTGCCCTCAGGTGGGGGCATTTTTATGGTCAGCTACCCTGGAAACCAGGGAGAGGACATTCCATAGTCCGGCAGGCATTACCTCATGACTATCTTGTGACTCTGTACTTTTACACTTCCTGGTTTCTGGAATCTGAACTGACTGGTTTTAGTAACTAATGGTCTATTCCCAAAAGGAGAAATCTTAGGCCTTAATTTTAGGGTGAAAACATTTTGGTCTTATTTCTAAGATGGCTCATTTTGTTCTCACATCCTCAGTTTATTCAGAATGCAAATATTTCTAGAGCAATGTAGGTCTTTATCTTCATAAACACAGTTTGCCATAACATCATACTCTCTTTAATTCCTCGATCTCCTTAATTCAAGGTCATCTTTATAAATTGCATTTGGGCTGGGCGGTGGTGGCGTACACCTTTAATCTCAGCACTAGGGAGGCAGAGGCAGGCGGATCTCTGTGAGTTCAAGGTCAGCCTGGTTTACAGAGCGAGATCCAGGACAGGCACCAAAACTACACAGAGAAACCCTGTCTCGAAAAACAAAAAAAAAAAAAAAACCAAAAAACCAACCAAACAAACAAATAAAAATTGCATTTGTTGTTCAGGACATCTGACAAGAAGAAGTACTTTTTAAAATTATTAAATGTATTTATTAATTTGTTTATTTATTTAACATCCCAGTTGCAGTTTCCCCTCCCTCCTCTCTACCCAGTCCTTCCCCCTACCTCCCCATTTGTTCCCACCCTCCAGTCCACTCCTCCTTTGCTTCTGTTTAGGAAAGGGCAGGTCTCCCATGAGTATCAACAAAACAGGGCATATCAAGTTGCAGAAAGACTAGCACCTCCCCATGTATTAAGGCTGGGCAAGGCAACCCAGTATGAGGAGTAGGGCCCCCAAAGCCTAAGAACAGGCACTTTTGATACATACATACACTAACCTTCAAATTTACCCACTTCTAAAAATCATTTGCTTGTTAGAAACTTGTCTTCAGAAACGTTTTCCTTACAACCAGGTGACCCTCCTCACTGCTATACTCTGGCCAATAGAAGTCTTACAATCTGATGCTCCCTGGATGCAGAAATCAGATGACCTCTGAATTCACTTGAAATTCATGAGTAGGACGAGTTAACAAACTCACAAGTGAGGGTCTGAGCAGGTCTCCAACACATAAAGTGTGTGAGTCTCAGTGCATACGATGCTCAAGTTTGCTGCCCAAGGTTTATTCCTGGTTCTTGACTGTGTTTGAGATGGGCAAGTTTACTAGAAACCTGAGTTTCAAGTAAGTAACTTCCAAGTAAGTAACCAGCTTACGTAACTTCTAGAATGAAACTTGGTGCAGAGAGGAGGCATCTATTCCTACAGCACTGGGTTATTTCTTTTTAAAAAAACGGCAGAGAATTGGAGACATAAGGAAATGTCTTAATGTTTCTAAAGAGGTAGTTACTTGCCTGTCCCATATCTTGAAATTAATTCCTAAAGCTATTTATGACACATGAGCTATCCCTAGACCTATACTTTAAAGGATGCTATTTCCAGGCATGAGCCATTCAGGGCAGTATCTTGGGGTTTTCAGAAAAGAAAAAATCAAATTAGTTCAGCTGGTCCAATAACCAAAAGCCATTAGAAACCTTCAGTTCTCTTGGTAACAGCTCCCTGTTCTTCGAACTCTCCTGCCTCGGAACTGCAATGTTTAGCGCAAGAGCCCTCTTTCTGATTGCGTTTGGCATGGGCTGCAGGCAAGTGAGCATGAAGTTGGAAGTGCATCTGGAATCAAAGTTCTACAGTGACATTGATCTTGCTCTAAAAGCCAAAGGGAGAGTTCCATTCCCCCTGTCATGAGTAAGGGATATTCACATATTCTGGCTGGGGCCGGGGGTGGGTGGGTGGGGCTGTAGATCAATTTTAAGACTGTGAAATATAGATCCCACAATATAATGAGAAAATAATCACTAAAGCACTTGTCCAATAAAATTTTGATTTATTAAAAAATGATTCCTGCCTGTCTAGCTAGTAATAGATAACTTGCTCTCTGGTCATTATCTCTCCACTTCTTTCCTCCAGACAGGGGTTTATCCCCCACCTGCGCGCGCGTGCGCGCGCTGCGCGCGCACACACACACACACACACACACACACACACACACACACACACACAATGACTGAAGTATTTCCCTCTCCTAATTCATATCAGTTCTGATCTCCAGTGTGCCAGAACGTGAGAGTGTTGAGATGGAGCACTCGACAGTCAAAACCAGAGACTTATACTAGAGCCTAAACTAGTGTGACCAATGTCCTTAAAAAGCAGGGAGTGGGGCAAGCACAGGGAGAAGAAAGACCATGGGAAGATGACAGGGAGCAGACAGCCACTAACACATTGAGAGGAGAGACCTCAGCTCTGCTGACACCTTGATCTTGGATTCCTGGCCTCTAGAACTGAGAGAAAATAAATTTCTGCTGTGTAAGCCATCCGTTTGTAATGCTTTGTTGTGATGCCTATAAGCCAGTTAATACAAAGTTTCTTTTTGAATTAACTTTTCTTTACATTTTCTATTTATTTATGGGGGTGGGGGCACTGTGTGCCAGGTGTACCTGTGGAGGTGAGAGGACATCTTAAAAGAATCCGTTATCTCTACCATATAGGTTCCAGAGATCAGGCTTAGTATCTTTGTGCCCACTGAGCCATCAGGCCAGTCTACCATACAAGATTTCACTGGTTGAAAATCTGTATCCCAAACTAAAGAGTTAGGAGAAAATGGATCAACATATATAACCGCAGTGGTACCAAAGATAGAACTTGAATTATAATTTGAGAATATATTTTTGCTCAGCAACTGGACTTGTTTAAATATGTTACCTGGGGCATGGGATATAGCTCACTTGGTGGAGTTCTTGACTAGCATGCACAAGGCTCCGGGTTTAAGGCAGTTCAAAGTCATTTTTAAATATATAGCAAGTGGGAGCCCAGCCTGAGAGACATGAGACTGTGTCTCAAAAAAAAAAAAAAAGTAAAATAACCAAAAGAATGAAATCACGTGTAGCATTTTCCCAGGAGGTAGCCCTTGTCTCTCCTGTTCCGAACGTGAAATGTCCTCCCCATTCCGAGCATTATCTTCACCTTCTAGCATGCGATAGGGTCATTCCAATTGCAGGCTTTACATCATTGCTGTCTCCTTCATAGCTGTGTGCCAGCGGATTCAACTCTTCCTTCTCTGTGGAGCCAACTCTTGTATTCCTGTATCACTCAGCCAAAGAAGAGCTCCTCCTACAGGACAGAGAGCCCCTTCTACAAGATGCGGGAGCTCCTCCTACAAGACAGAGTACCCCCTCCTACAAAGCAGAGGAGCCCCCCTACAAGAGAGAGTGGCCCCTCCTACAAGAGGGAGGAGCCTCTCCTACAAGACAGAGAAGCCCTTCCTACAAGACAGAGAAGCCCTTCCTACAAGACAGAGAAGCCCTTCCTACAAGACAGAGAAGTCCTTCCTACAAGACAGAGAAGCCCTTCCTACAAGACAGAGAAGCCCTTCCTAGAAGACGGAGGAGCCCCTCCTACAGGAGGGATGCCTTGGCAGGTGCTGCCTTGAACACCCTGTGGTTTATCCTCTTTCCTCTTAGTACAGACTACCAAGAACCAATCAATCAGTACTAAGGCGACTCTTCTTATAGGAAGGGGATCTTCATCACTACACTGAAATGTCATTTCTGAAGAACATAAGAGAGAGCCTTAATTTGGGGCAAAGATTTCAATACTGTATGAAGATCATGTGTACTCAGGTTAAAAATGTGACAATAGTAGGTGGATTGTCACACTGAAGACTGTAGAGTCATTGATCTGCATTGCTCCAAGAGAAGGATAGTTCAGTTCTGTGTGCATATTAGAGTCTCCTGAGGAATGCTTAGATGATTCTAATAGCTTTCACTTGGAGCCTGAGCTAGTTGGTATGGAGTGAGGTGCATTACTTGGCATTTTCAAAAAATACCAGGAATTTAATGATGGGATGAGGGAAGGGGGGTTGGTGAAAAAGAGAGACACAGGGATTGTGAGAGGCTGAGAGATAGATGGAGGAAAAGGACATTGATTTATTTTTGTTCCTAACTACTGTGTTTAGACATGTGGGACCCAGCATTGTCTTTGAAAGCAAAACTTGGAATAAATGAGGTTTGATTGCAGCTAAGAGCATCATATTACAGCCTTGGAAAAACAACTCAAATTGTTGCATTGCGAATGGATGTTATCTTTAACTACAGCATCACCGTGAGACAGCTTTATAAATTACAGGGTACAGTGGGTTATTTTGATGAGATTGTGGGTTCTTTGTATTGCTTACTCAGACAGGGATAATAACAGAATACAACTGCGTATGTTTATAGTTTCAATTGAAGAAGCCCTTAAGGACGATCAAGAAGAAATTAATCTTGATTGCATCTCCAGAGCACATTTGCTTCATAGTGAAGTTGGCATCACTTCAACTGCAGTTAGATTGTCAAGGTGAGCAAGATTCCATCTAGAAGTAACCAGTAACCTACCCTCTAACTGCAGCCCAGCTTGTCCTGGCTGTTCTGCCTACTTGCTAAGATGAATTTGTTCATCTCATTGAGTTGTTCAAATGATAAAAAAATACTTAAAAACTCAAGTAGGATTGCAAGTTGTTATAAAAGGCTCTCCATTATATTCCATTGTTAGTGAATATCATCTTGTTCATTAACAACTCTAACTGGCAACAAGAAGGACATGATTAAAATAGTGCTACTGGCAACTGAAAGCTGCTGGGAGAGGGAGAGTCAGTTTTCCTTAAGGGATCCCGAGTAAGTAGACATTGCTCCAGGGGAAGGTCCCATCCTCAAGACTATTTGGACAACACAAATTAGACTGTATGGGCTTTAAAGTAAATAATAAATAAATGAATAGGATATTAAATTTGGTTGTTAGGGAGGTAGGGGTGGGTATTGGAGGAGTTAGGGGAGAGAGTTGAATGTGATCAAGACACATTGTATGAAAATTTCCAAGAATAAGAGCATTATTTTCGAAAATAAAAATAAAAACACTTTGTAATTATATCACACTGTTTTTCAATGAAATAATATAATAAAACTATTTCCTTTAGTAACTAATGAACTATCAGGTTATGAGTGTGCAAAGTACTGTTCATTCATAGGAGAGAATAATGACGTAAAGTATAGTAAAGTTTAGGCCGAACAAGTTACTTTAGTATTTAGTTTTCAACATTTAATGCTTTACTTAACTTATTTTTAACTTATAATTATTTAATTTATTTTTTCACAGTTTGCCTAATGATAAGTTAACACAAAGCATTATAGCCAATGATCAGTGAGATAAAGAATAATAGATTATAGTTACTATTACGAAGGCTGCAGATTACATGCTTAAAAAGGCTTAAAGGAGAATTGGAAAACTTATTTCTAAAGTGTATGAGTAAAACATGAATATCTATGTATATGTTAGTATATTTAACAAGTTTAAGCACATCAGTAAAGTCTATAACTCCATTAAGATAGTGCTATGACAAAATGAGGCTCAGCACTGTGATGGCTAAAGAAAGCCCACTTTGTGCTAGGCATCCATCTTGGTACTCACTAGTCATATGTATCTGACCCCAGTCCCTGGAAGATAAGTTCCCATAACCCTCATTCAATGACCCCTACCCAAAAATGTACAGTTGTGAGCATCTGCTGTGTTATGATATGACTGACTGCTTTTTGGCTTCTGTAACCAGCGTATGCAGACATTCAATGACTATTTTGAGGCTACTTTGACTACCCAATCTTGGCAGAGCATAAGAGTCTTGGCTTGTTTGTACAGACACTCAAGGTCTTCTTGTGGTTTTTGCCTTTAGAAATCCTTCCCTTACCCCCCTTTGTATGACACATCTCTGATTTGGCTCAAAGATTGTTGTCTTGCTAGCTTTAAGAAATTTAACTAGTTATAATCCAGATCAAGTCTACAGTCTTTTCCCAGGGGTGGTCACAAACTCCAGATCAGCACCAGGGAAAGTAGTCATGCATAGGGAAGTTGGCTGAGATGATGTTTAAGTTGCTATTACAGCTGTATCAACGATCTCTTTACAAAGATATTAAATACAAATAACCAAGGAAGCCATCTTTTCCTACCCAGATATCCTACAAGGACTTCAAATTCAGCATTTTTCAAAATGAAATCATTCCCCTCACTCAACAGCAGAGCACTGTCTTCAGTCGACCCCAGTTAACCGTTCTCTGATCAAGTTAGATAATCTCACTCCATCACCAACTTCTCTCTCCTTACCCTAACTCACCCACTCATTCCTTCAACTAATGTCTCCTAATTTTCTCTTGGGTCTCTCCCACTGCCCTTTAATCCACAGCCACTAGGTTACTTACATGTTTGTAGCATGCCAAACATGTCCCGGTGAAGTGCTGTCCCACTACTACTCAGCTGTTTTTAGGAACAGGGCACAGTTAAACAGCAGCAGAGACAAAAATCCCCCATCCTGGGGTCACTGCCCCGTTCCCACTGCAGAAGCCATTTCCCATCCCGTTAACAGATGAAGCTTGTGAAAACCAAAATTGACTGCATCAGTCTTTTGCCTGAGATTGTTCCGTGGCTACTTAGCTCACGTGTCTTAGTATGCTAACCAATTTATCCCAGTTCAAACTGGAGAATTTCATTTTTTTCCCTCAGTGACACATCCTACTCCCTCTTTCTAAAATATCCTTCTGCACTCCCTGTTTTAATATAAACAATTCTATCACAAACCCAAAGTGTAAAATTATGTTGCCAACCCAGCTAAGCCCGCATCCTTCGGGAGGAGTAAGCGGTGCCTCCCTGTTAGCACTGTGCAGACTCTTAAAGTGGGTGAGTAGCTTGGCAATAAGTATAAAGTACCTACTGTGTGCTCGAATATAGTACCAGAAAAGAGATATGATGATATTTTCGTGGAACTAATTTTCAAATTGTGTAATACAGTTAGTCAACGAACAGAAAAAACAGTCCCTCTAATGAGATGGGGACGGACTAACAGGGACCCACAGAACAAAAATGAAATCTTATTTGTTAATGTACACGAGTCATTTGTTAATTAACAAATAACATTATTTGTTAATGTACAGTATCTGGCTTCAGTGTATGAATCAATATATGTTCAATAAAAGAAGTTAAGAAAGGGAAGGAGGGAGTGAGGAAGGAAGGGAGAGAGGAAATAAGGAACGTGAAAAGGGAAGAAGAACAGGAGGAGGGAGCGAGTGGGAAGGAGAAGGAAGAAGCGGCAAAGAGGAAGGGCCAGGGGCGAGGACAGGGGAAAGAATTTGGGTTATACTCATCTCAGAAATACATCTAGAAATGCTTTGGCTGAGCAAACATTAATTACGGGTATTTAATCACTTATGTGGACTGTTGACCAACTATGTGTAATCGTATTAGTTTTTCACTAGTGTGACAAGGGTTGCCTGTAAATAATTCACCTTGATTTACACCTGTCTACTCTGAGCAGGTAAGTCACCTCATCTCTCTCTCTCTCTGTCTCTGTCTCTTTCCTTCTGTGCCGGAAGTCAATCCAGGACCATGTATATCTCCTTTATCCACAAGTCCTTGTGATGAGGAATGGTTTCTCTTTGCTAATGCTGGAACAACAACATGCCAACAAAGAGATACAATTGACCTGAAGAGCACTCACTTATGAAGTGAAGGGCTAAGCACCATTCAGTCTTGCACTGGTTGTCTCTTGTTTTTCTTACTTATATGCAAGCCTCCACCTCCAGGTGGAGCCAGTGTGCTAGGAAGTCGTGGACGTGCAGTTGGGGTTGGTTGAATTAATGCTTCCAGATAAGCCCATCACCGACACACATCTGTTGCATTATACAACTTTTGATGCTTACCTATTTAAGAATTTTAAACATAGCCAAAAAAAAACCCCATGGAACTCCTGTATGTTTCATTATTCCAAAGACTATTTGATTAATTGGACTTTTAATAATGAGTATGAGAGTCAGTTGTGAGTCCCACAGAGAAGACATTCAAAAGAAATAGTAATATGGCCCAACTGTTTTTGCACAAAACTCTGTCTTGAAGTAATTCTATTTCTCTGAAAACAGTTGAAGTGACCAAGTGAGTTGGGCCTTAAAGCTAAACTTTTGTTAGGGCAAGACCTCCATTGATACACAGTGGGTTCCCGAGTCTTCCCTCAGCCTGGGAAGTCCTGCACTGACTTAGCAGAGCTCATCAGAAACCCAGCCAGGACCTGAGCACAGGTCAGACATGAATCTTTTCCCAAGAATTTTAAACTTGTTTCACTTATGATACCTGGGCTGAGTTAAGCCAGAAATAAAAGTTTCCTAAAGCTCAACTCGTCTTGTTATTTGGAAGCATGTATCATAGAAAAGTGAACAATTAAAGTCACAGAGTCAAAGGGAACAGCAGCTTTCCAGCCAACTACGAGGGAAACCAAGGATATGTTTGTTTGAGGATGGGAAGTTGTGGTTTAGGGTAGGACATGACAGGCCTTCTTGAATGCTGCCAAGAAGCATCCTTGGTTTCCCTCGGCTTGACTACTAAAGTGTACATAGATAAATCCTCTGATTACTAAATTGTTCCTTGAACTTTGTACAAGTGGGTTCACTCTGTATTTGAATGTCTTTATTTCTTCATTTGATAGGATGTTGGTGAGATTCATGTAAACATTTTGTGAATTTTCAGTGAATTCATTTTTTCATTTTATGAATATGTTATAGCTGATTATTATCTTATCAATGGACATTTCGTTTATGAACAAACACATGCTCACCATTCAATACCTACTTTTTTAAGAACAGCAAACAAACCAGCAAAACCACAAACACCCTGTGTTCTAGGGATTGACTCAGGCCTTCGTGTTTGTAAGGCATGCATTTTGCTGACTGGGCTGTCTCCTCAGTTCAACCTTTTCTCATTACAAGTTAATTACCTCACATACTTGGAATAGTGGAGGAAAGCCAGCTAAAATGATCTTTCATGGTCTTTTTTTGTTTGTACTGCTTTAGACCTCTATACAGTTTGAACAGAAGTAATGCTGGGGACATCTTTGCCTGACTCTTAATTTCCTCCTCAGGGTAGAGGCAAGCTTTAAATATTTCTTCATTACTGTGATATTTGTGATATATCTGTTGTCACAGGCTCCCAGGATGGCTTTTAATTTGTTTCCCTAATGACAAGTGATAGTTCGTTGCTTCCTTGTTAGGTTTTTTATTTAAGTGGCAGAGTGAGGTTGACCTTATAGGATGAATAGGGCATTACTCTCTACAGTTCTAATTTTAACAAGACATTGCACAGTTGGTTATTCGTTCCTCAAAAGACAGATAGATTTCACACTGAAATCATCTGGACATAAAGAGCTTTAAAATTTTTTTAATATTCATAAGACAATCACATTTCCACTTCCTCTTCCTTTATCTTGGTTGTTTGTCTGGCCTTTTAAACTTTTTCCACACATGACTCCATTTTGTCTGAGAAAGTCTTGCATGGCCTGGATATATAAGTGTATAAAATACATATACAAATCAAGAACTCACTCACAATACATCAAAAACAAATTAATTTTAAAACAATTCTTTGGTATATATATATATAAATTTTTACCATTTGTTAAAGATGAAAGCAAATTTTCATACTAATAAGATACGCTAATTGAGTTTTATATATAGGAGTTACATCGTGGCTGTATATTCAATGCAAAAGGATGAAGAGCATCTTCAATGCTTTTTTCAAAGATAAATAATCCTTAATGCTGAGACCATGACTCATATAAAATGTAGTATAATATAGCAAAAGTATGCTTGGGGACATTTCAGAAATTGCTGAAAATTCTGGCTAAACCCAAGTCAAAATTTATTTGAGATTTTAATCTGAAATTCAAGTCAGCATAGAGCAATTTTTTCAAATCAAACATTTCCCCTCTTTTTAGTTATGTGACCCCATGGGTTTCAAACCAGTAGGTATGAAGCTGTAGCCAATGCCATTCTCATCAGTTGCCCATTTTATCTACACAGTTAGGTAATGTTAAGGGACTATTGTGATATTGACCATTTTCGTCTTAATTTATCTTTTGGTTTATTTGTGTTTTCAGTTTGGTAACTTACTTTTCAGTTTTATCTTTTTAAAGAATCAGTTTTTTTGTTCACTTGATTTTTCCTACTTTTATATTGTTTCTGTATCTCTTTCTTTTTAAAATTTGTTAGTTTGGTTGGTTTTGAAACAAGTTCTCACCAGCTAGTCTAGACGGGCATTGAATTCCTGCCTCTTCTGCCCCCAATTACTGGCTGCTGGGGCCACAGGCCTCCAGTCATGTCTGGCTCAACTTCGTCTCCATTATTACCTTTCTTCCGCTTGATTTCAGGTTTCTCTACTCTGTTTCCTTTCTTCTTCTTTTTTAAACTTTCTCAATATAGAAACTTAGATCATCAAGACAACCAAAGTTTTCAAATATAAATATTTTACTATACACATGACTTCTAAGATGGCTTTGGTACCTCCCACAGATTTCAATGTTTTTTATTTCATTCAAAACACTTCAGTTCCCTTCAGACTGCCTCTTTGCCCATGTAGGAGTATGCTGATTAATTTCAATATGTCGGAGCTATTCAGAGTCTCTGGGGCTTGTTTTAAGTTCTGTTCATTCATGGAAAAATATGCTAAGTATGATTTCAATTTCAAAAATAAATTCATTAGGATTTGTTTTGTGGTAATTACATAGCATTTAGAAAATTCATCTTAGCAAAACTGTGCTTTGTTGATAGAGTCCACAGAGCTTTCTTGACATGTATGAACTAGGCACCAAGCCCTCATCAGAGGCAGAATACTGCTTCCGTGATATTTGACTTGAGAATACTATGAAAATAAATTTCTGTGTTTACAAACTGAAAACCAAAAGCAAACCATTAAGTGGAAGTACTATTTTCATATAAAATAGAATTCATTTCTATAAAGAACATGACATTTGGGAGGCAGAGGCAGGCAGATCCCTGCGAGCTTGAGGCCAGCCTGGTCTATACAATGATCTCCAGGACAGCTAGGACTGCATAGAGAGACCCTGTCTCACAAAACAAAATAAAACAAAAAAGAACTTAAATATAAAAATCTTAAAAAATTCATTCTCTAAGATAGTTAACAGTTTGATATGCATTTTTCAAAATACTCTATATAAACAACCATATACACACACACGTGTGGGTATGTATTATCTATATTTATAGCTGTTTGTATGTGGGTACATATAATACATTTGCAAAGAGGAAAAGAGCTCATACTATTAAGATCCTTTGTAATCTACTTTATGTCTACAAAAGGACAAATTAGTGGCTGGCACTGATGATATTCTTTGAATAAATCCATGGAAGTATAATTTCTTCAAAGGATAATCACCTTTTTAAAGGTTCTTAATGAACTCATCCCACTCCAAAGAAGGCTTTTGACATGGTCCTTTAGCTCATTCAGCAAGCCACCATGTCACAGTGTAATGACACGGTGTTTTGAAAACATTGTTTGAAATCTTCCAAAACACCCTGCTGCTGAGGCTTACCCATCTCAGAGCTATGTCGAGCAAGATTCCACCCCAGACTTCAGAGGAGGGACATGAATCCCAGAAGGATGACAGCAGATACCAACACAACTACAAGGGGAAACGTACGGCTTCACTGATGGCCTTTGGAGTGTGTTGATGAATGTGGAAATCAGTGAACTGGTTAAAGACCGCGACCCTCCAGGTACTCATAGCTCTTCTACCCAGGAAGCAAAGCTGGCTTCTGTAGGAGTAGACAATGTAGAGATGAAGGTGTTTTCTAGCACACAGACTGTCTATAAATCTGTATTTTAGTAAGAGGAATGCTGTTTTCCACCATAAATACTTCCTGACCTGATGGAAAAATCTGCTTTATAAGAACAAAGTAATGATACAGGATTTGGGAACTATTTTTTCCATGACAGAGCTCTCAAATACCAATGGGAATGTGCAGGGAGCTGATGAATATGTCATGAAAAACCCTTGAAGCTTTAATTTTTACACTCCTCTGTGTTCAACCCCATTTTCTCTTGAATAGAAAATACTTGAAAAATACAGGGCAGTAATATATAACCAAACCCACAAATCTCTTAAATGAAAAAAAAAAATCTCTGGTTACCAGTAAAACAACAACAACAACAAACAAAAAACTGGCTCATGAAACCAGTCCAGAAATTGTTCTGTATATTGAACCAAGCCTCAAAGGTAGATATCTTGGGTCATTCTTCTTGGGAATCAATTTTTTTCCATAAAATACATTTAGTTATACCCAAAGAGACATCACTCCAGGGTCCCCATCTTGCCTTAAGGGAACAATGCACCTCACCTGGCGTACTCAGTAAATGCTTCCAGGAAGCATTAACCACCTTGGGAGGTCTGCCATCTTCCCTAACAGTGGGGTTCCCTCCTGGAGTGTGTGCAAGGGCCATGACAGCAGGAGGTGGAAACAAGTCAGATGAATTTAAAGGCAGGGACTGAATCAGAGAGTGAACAGTTCTAGTTCTTGTCCTTGTGCCTGGACCGGGATGCCAGGAGAGTTCTTATTTCTTGTTATCTCTTCTAAAGGAGCAGCTCTGCCTATACACGCCACTATGTATGTCACTGAAACGCCAGTCCAGACAGTCATCCCTTCTGGTGAACAGCCTTGGAACTGGATCTCTAGGTTTTAATGGTGAAAATGGGTTGTATACTTCCCCCAATTTCAGCCCATCTTTTATGTGTCACTAGGGTCTCAACTCTCAGAGGGTTACAGTAGTCTTGGTGGCCATCGAAGGTGGATACTACAGCTCTGCTGAGGCCCATTAAGGGAAAGCTGTGGTTAAAGAATAGAATCTAACAATGGTCCTGGGTGGAGATATGATATTCCAATCCACTCCAAACATTAAAAAGTATATACTGTTGCTTTCTCTCTCAAGAGTTGATCTAGCTTGGCCTGTTAATCACATGGCCAGGAGTCCACCCAACAGGAAACCTGACTATCTGAAGATATACTAAAGAGAAGGGAGAAATAATTATCCCTTTGGTGAGATATTCTCCTATGAGCCAACCCTTGGTGTAGTACCTTACAGAGACACTGCCATGTAGCTCTGCTAAACCTCCAATTCTTACTGCTCCAGCCTCCAGAGTGCTGGGATTATAGGTAAAGTCCAGAGTGTCCAGTTCTGTGGAAATTTGTACAAAATTAAGTCTAATGGAACAAAGAACTTGTTTATTCTGCTTATTGTCTGCATTTCAGAAACACAAAAGAGACCAAATGTGCAACAGGATCATGAGGAAGACAACTTTGATAGAGAACACAGGCCCGTGCCTTGACTGCAGGGTGGGGTGTTTGGAAAGCCATCTACTTAAATCAGCAGATACCAAATCTGAGCCTGTGCGAGTCATTAAACGTCCTTTCACTTTAAATAATACTCTGTTACCAGTGGTAGCTGTGTATATCTGTCTATATGACAGGTAGGTATTCATGTGAAAATTCCAAGCAACTTTTTGTCATCTTTGATTTAGTTTCATAAAAGATCTCATCCCACAAGTTGGTAATGATAGCTCATCAAATTGTCTGCTCTGCACCTCTGTCAGAAGAGCTCATATTAACAGAAATGGGGAAACATGTCAACTTCTGATCCAAACATTTTAGGGCTGAGGGTTTTCAAAGCTAATTTGTTCCAGGCTAGCAAAGTTTCATAGCAGCCACGCATCCTTTCTTTTCAAAGTGCTTTTCATTATGAGTAGCATTTCCCCCATAGTTTGCCATGAGATGGATCAGTCTATTCCCCACCTCCTGGATGAATACATGTGAACAGAGATGGCAGGTTGAACTTACACGCAGATAGGAAGGAGTCACCAGCTGTTTTGTTAGGCATATGGTGTGGTAGGGTAACAACAACAACAACAAAACAAAAGAAGGAATTTTAGAATCATGCAGACCAAGTCAAATGTTGGTTTTGGCCACCTACCAGCCTATAACCATCCCCTGTCCCATGCTCTTTCCTCATCGGTAAAGTGGGTTACCTTTACAGGGATGAATTTTGATAATTGAGCAAATAGAAGCTTAGACACTGGCTCATAGTAGATGTTTGGATATCTGCCTGTTCTCATCTTCGTTCCATATCTTATTAACAACAACAGCAGCAGCAAATGACAAGGAGAGGAAGGCAGGATCTTCTGCTACCGACTATGAACAGATGTCAGAGCACAAGCCTGCAGTGCCGGACTCTCAGAAAACACAAGGCAGGGTAGGTTAGACGTGTGCAGCCCTCAGAGTACCTGCTCTCCAGTGGCCAACAGACAGATGTGATTAACCTCTTTGTTCATGTTATCACATTCCACCCAAAGCATTGTTAGAGGTAACAAATACCAACATGTGGACCGTGAGAGAGGTGAGCCAGTGTGAACAGGGCTGAGTCAATTCTCAATAAAGTCAGGAGTGGAATCTGTATTCAGCATACAGTAGCCTCCTCTATAAATACTTCTCTTCACCCTGGATGTTAAATTTAGCATAGGCTATTTTACCGTATTTATTTATTTATTTATTTATTTATTTATTTATTTATTTATCATTTATTATTTCTATTTATTTAGTGTGTGGGTGTAGAAGCCCATGCCATGTGTATGTGTGGAGGTCAAAGACCAACTTGTGGGAGTTATTCTGTCTTTTCACCATGAGGCGTCTGGTCTGGGGATTGAACTTAGGCCATGAATCTTGGCAGCAACCACCTTTACTGATTGAAGGCATCTCACTGGTCCATAAGCAAAGCATTTTAACACTTCTTTTTACTTACGAGCGTGAGGCCAAAACGATACTCAAGAAATGCTGTACGGTTCTTCAAAAGGGAACATAACAGCTGAAAAGATTTGCTGCCAAACTGCTTTCATGCTGCTCCAGGATTTTCTCTTGCTATCCTTGAGCAATTTGAGAAGAAGTGCTTTGAAGGTCTCTTTCTCACTTTCTAGAAAAGGTTACAGGGGCATGACAGTGAGCTCCCCGCCCCCTTCCCAATCTTCAAGGTTCTCTCCTGGAATTTCTCACTGATGCCATCTCGGATCCAAACTATGAACTGTCTAGCCAAATGTTTCTCTTTTCTAAAAGAAAGAACTATTTCTCTGTACTGCATTTTAAATTAGGGGATGCCAAAGCATCTCACTTTAGTAAAGTAGAGGCAAAAGGGCTCATTGGAAGACCCGAGCAAGCACCTGACTCCTTGTGGCTAGCTGGTAGCAAGTTTCTCATCAGACCGTCCACTTCAGTTTCTTGTGAATATAAACCCCTGGACTGAGAGTTGGAATCCTGGGTCCACTTTCAGGTCTGATAACATTTCCACGGGACCTTGACTTCTGTGGCTACATGGCTATGGTGTCTCTTCATACAGTCAGAGCCAATGGCAGATAGTGACTTTTGCTTTTAGACAGCTCCGGATAAAAGCTGGACAGCCCAGAGCTCATCCTGCCTGTTCAGTAACCAGAACTCCATGGTTACTGTTCTTAAGCATCCTAACAGTTTATGGGACGATATGCCTCCTTGACATTTTCTGCCTCCAAGACATTTTCTTGCCCCCTTTGCTCTGGTTGCAGGAGAGAAGGAAGAATTGATCAAAGACGCAGAAGCATGAGGAGACCAAGGTTTACTCTCCCTACACGTACACTCAGACCTCTGTACAAATTAAGAGCTCACTTCGGCCTATCTGCGCAGGAAGCCAGCTAGAATGTCTCCTTTCCTTTTGATGGTATATGTATGAGAGTGAGAGACAGTGCACCTGCCCGTAGTCACTCCCCACCCGAAGTCCTGGCAGAAGCTCACTTTGCATACAGATGGTCCATCAAGGCTTCCTGCTACAGAGTCAGTGAGGAATGCTTCTTAGCCAGGGACTCTAGACAGCAGCCATCTCTGTGCTGGCCATGGGTTGTCACCAGGAATGACCTATTGAACAAACAAGGACAGAGACTAAACGTACGGATCCGCACTGGCTATTCACCAGGCAGTGTTAGATGTGGCTCAGGAAACTGTTCTGAGAAGGAAATGAATTGATACATGAGAAGGACTCGAAGCAGGGCCTGGTGCTAACACAGCACTGATCGTTAGTAAGGATCAGGGCCAGTAGCTCATTTACAACACCACAGAGCAAAGAACACACGTGCAAGCCTTCAGTCACACAAGGCTGTCAGGATTCACCCCATGCCTTTTCACTAGCTTTATGACTCAGGAGATGTCAGCCACAATGAACGCCCTAGTCTAGGCAATACTGACCCAGATGCCATGTACAGACACCATAAAACCTTACATCACTTATATATGAATCGGACTGGTTCTTGTTTAACCCCTTCAACCAAGTTACAAACCATCTCTGGATTTCCCCACCATCTCGTGCTAGTCTCCTTAACTCTTTCCTCCACAGTTCTAAAACGTGTCTACAAAGCTCTTTAGTCAAAATCTGTAGACTGTGTCCTCTGTCGCCTGTTGCGGAACTGACACACTATCTTTTTTTCTTTGTGTAGACATTTTCTGAAAGTCAGCCTCTTCTCCCCACCTACAGGATGCTAGAGTGGCCTTTGACTCTTTCTGCTCCATCTCCTCCTCCCCCCTCTTTCCCACTTTAAACACCAAGAACAATATATTCAGGCACCCAAAGCATGGCTCACACGGCAAGTACGTCATTCAACTCTGTTTCCCCCAATGAAACCTTTAACTTCTCTTTACAATGAACAAGGGGGAAACATTCAGTTGCCCACAGACCCGCAAAGAGCCTTTTTGTCTAAGCTGGAAAGGTTTGTGATATTATCATTTATTCATTTAATATGTGTTTGTTGAATCTACCATGTGGCAGGCCCCACCCTAACCACAGAAAAGACAGCAGCCAATTAGAAAAGTGCTCTTCATCTTCCAGGATCTTGCTATGTGATGTTAGCAAGGCTAAACATGATAAGTATCCTGAGGAAGAAACTCAGATGCTCGCTGAGTACCTGACAGGTGATGGAACTTACCTTGGGTGGTTGAGAAGGCTTCTTGGAGGAAGTAAAGGTTAAGTTGAGACCCAAAGTACTGAGGCTGGAAAATAAGTGGAGCGGGTGGAGGGGACTGGAGAAGGATGGGACAGTATGTGCAAAGGGCAGGTGGGCAGGGGCTAGGAAAGATCACATGTTCAAGAGGTAAAAATAGACAGTGTGGCTGTGGCAGAAAGGGCACAAGATGAGGCTGGAGAATCGGTCTGATAATGCAGGACCTTGTGACCAACAAGAAGCTATTGCTGGCCCAAGAGAAGGGAGCACCACTTCCAGGTTTGCAGAATCCCTCTCTGATGGCAGTGGAGAGGATGACTGATGAGGATGTAAACAGATGAAGGGAGACTTTCAATCAAAGCAAAGTTTATCTTGTTTGAACCAGGAGCACAGTGGCGACGGTGGAGAGGGTAAGCAACAGTGAGGAGAAAAGGGCCAGTAAGAGGTGGGAACTGGGAGAATATGGAGAACGAAGATGGTAACATTTTGTCAACTCAAAGTTACACGACTTGGTTGATAGATGGTCTGAGATACCACTTCCCGAGAAAGGGAGCATGGCATGAGGTCAGGGTTGGAGCACTGGGAGCTCTGTCCTTTTGGTTAATGAAGAGAAAATAGTTAAGAGCCCCTGGGTCACACAACAGATTCAATCATGCATAACTGCCAGTGCCAGACAGCTGATGGACAATACTGATGTACAATAGCAACGCCTCTCTTTTGGGATTGACTTGATGCTTAAGGAACAACCATCTGATGTGGTTCACTCCAAAACTTTCCCACAGCTTCCATCAACAAGACTCTAGGAAGGGCACCCAGAGACATATGTATCCATATAAACTTCAGCTGATCAGCTCCGATCATAATACAGAAAAGCATCAAACTCAAGGGAGGAAAATTTAGCCATATGCAACACAGCACTAAAATCGAATCAATCTCATGTACCCTGGAGCTATTTTAGGACTATTGGAAAACACTTATTCAATTAATTTGCAAGTTCAAGTTTAAAACCTGCTTCACAGTTATTTATGCTAATACTAGGAAAGGCAGGGAAGAGGGTACAGTGTTTGTTTCTAATTTTAAATAAGAATGCAGGTTTCTCACTCTGGAAATGACTTAGGGAAACAGGTCCACAGTGTGGCATATGGAGGTGCCATCCTAAATCCTCGATGCCTGTCACTTGTCTTTCTCTTGCACAGGAAGAAGTTCCACAAGGGACAGTGAGGTCTGTTTACCAGGGCCTGGCTGCTGTCCTTTATTTTTTTAGAGGTATGTGCCACTTTTTTAGACTGTGTCCTCTGCTGTGGAGTCCCAGGGTCCACTGCCTTTTTCCTGAAACTAAATTATAGTTGTAACCATATTGTTGTTCTCAAAGTACACAATCTTATCCCTAAGGGCACTTCGAATTAGGGACTCACTTTACTTTGCTTCTGACTGGAGTTGGTACATTACTTTTATTGACGGAAATATGCAGGCAGTGAACAGTAAAATTAGGTATTTATATGGCTCAGTCTTGATATTGTGAGCTACTAGCTTAAGTTAATATTAGTCTATTAGCTTAAGAGTTAGTCAAGGTATTATTTATTTATTATTCTTTCTGACAGGGTCTCCTGTAGGCTGGCCTTGAACTTCTGGTGTAGTCGAGATTGACTGTGGACCTCTGATTCTCCTCTTTCCACTTCCCTCTCAAGTGCTGAGATTAGAGGTGTACACCATCGTGTCCAGTTCATGGAGGATTGAGATTCAAAGCCAGGGTTCCTTCTGTGCGTGTTAGGCAAGCACTCTACTAACGAGCTCCATATCCAGCCCAAATATGTTGTGTGTGACTCTTCACACACAATATTTTCCATGTGAAGATACACGAACAGATTGGTGTTAATGTGGATGTTTTCTTCTTTTTCTCCAACCCCAGGGGAAATTTATACCTCACATATAATTACCTTCTGTGCCTACTGGTATTTCTGAGCTGTTTTAACAAATAGATTTTTTTTAAGTAGGAAAGGAATATTTTGAATTTACAGGACATTTGTTTCTCCCTCAAGAAAGCATCTCACATATATTTACAGTTTATATTGATGAAAGAACTTCTCAATGACTGCTCAAAGCAGAAGCAATTTATAAAGTATTTAATAGAAGATTTAAATGTTTAGTATATGGCTGGTTAGTTGTCATTGGCTAGAATAGTAATTCCCCACCTATAGGGGGTTTTAATAAGCACTGTTCTTGATTTTGTTTTATATTTTCTGATACCTTCAGCTTCTTGTGAGAGGATATACTACTCTCATATGAAATGATGGTAATCTTTAATGGGTAACCTTGATTGTCAGCTGCATTGGAAAGTGCTTGGGAGATCAGTGCGGCACACCCCTGAGGGTTTGTGACGGTGTTTTCAGAGCAGATTAACCACCTGACTGTAGATGGTACCATTCCTCATAGTCTGGGGCCTGGACAGAATAAAGAAGGAAAAGGGGGAAAGCTCACAACACTAGCATTCTGTCTGTGTGCTTCCTGGCTGCTGTGATGTGAGCCGTTCTGCTCCACATACCTTCCCACAATGCACTGAGAACTTGAAATTGTGAACTCCCTCTTTCCAAGCACTGCAGGAGCATCAGCAGAGTCCTAGAGGAGGCAAGCTAGATGCAAATTTGTGACGAGTCTCTGGTTCAAGGATAATAACTCTTTCTGGCATCAGTATGTCTGATAAGTTCTGAGATGACTTACAACACCACAATCTCAGTTTACCATATAAACTTACACAGTGGCTGCCTTTCTACTCCCAAGAATAAGTCATTCATCAATAATGAATGGTCTGTAATGGATGGGTGGTGACTTATAAATGGTTGATCAAAAAAAAAATCCAGTTCAATTTTGATAGCTGTATTAAAGGAACCAGGTAATTTCTCTTATACCATGTCTTTCCCCCACCCACAATTTTCCCGCCCCTCACTTCAGACCAAAATGTCATATTGTGAGGTCAAAGACACATGCTGTTCAAAATGCAGCTTGTTGGGACCACGGGGATGGTTCCCAGCCATGATGCTAGGGTATATTACATTTAAATTAATGTAAAAGTGAGGAATACTTTTCCGAGAGGGGTTATTGCAAAGAGGAGACTTTGACAAGCCAAAATGACCATTGGATGCCACCTCCTAGTTTTATTGAGGAAAATGTGACAACAAGGAGATTTTTGAGTCAGATGGCATAATCCAGGTGATATCCTGGGAACCAGACTCCCTAGGGGAGGAACTACGGATGCACTTTTACCCAGCCTCTTCCTCAAGAGGTGAATAGCACTGTTCCTGCCTTGATGTCTGGGCATAACACTAGATCCAAGAACTTACCAGACACCCCAGCCAGAAGGAAAGATAGAGCTCCCTTGCCTGCATGTCATAAAGTGGTGGGCACCTGACATCATAATGGTATGACCGACAACAACCCATCATCTGACAGCTGGTGCGTGGTTCAAGGACCAACAAACAAATCGAGGTCCCTGGAGATGTCCCTGTCAGCTCAGCTTGGTCCCCACTGTTGACATAGACTATACCTGCACATCCTATCTGAACCTGAACCCACCTTTTCCTGCTCTCAGATCCTGGCCTTTCACCAGGATGAAACTGCAGCTGGACTCTGCAGCTTTATTCAAACCCTGACCTTAGCAGCAACTCCTGCTCAGTATTAGTCTGGTTCATTATCTTAACACAGGCTCTCGAAGGAAGAGATGATTGAAAAGTCACCACTTTTTCTGTAACTTACCATGCTACTAGATGTCATTAGCAAGTGTTAGAAAAAAAAAGATCAATGACTATAAATAAGTCACTTGTACTTTGCATATGCATACCCCAAAATCTCAATTCACAGTGCCCACCCATCCAGTACCGACTTAGATAGGGTGAGAGCACTGTATGAAAGCTCCCACAGTGTTGATTCCAGCATTCTAAATGTTCACTCCATAGCCTTCTCTCTTTTGTATTATTAGGGTTTTCCTTTGGGTCAGTCTCCTTGTAAATAGCAATCAAAATAATAGAAAAAAATGCAATCTGGTCCCTGGTTGTGTAGAAATAAAAGAGGGAAAATTTCTTTTGTTCTTATGAGGACTCCTCACTGTGAATAACCTAAACTTAATAAAAACACCACTGCCTGAGTTGATGCAGCTCTGAAAAGTGGTAGCAACACAGAATGCATTATTTCATCTCTCGCTGTTTCATTATTTAGATCCACACGCTTCTGCAGCGACAGGTACCTATATTTATCTCATAAGTCTGTCAAAAAATACTGCAGTTGCCTTGTGAGCTGAGTCTACAGATACAAAAAGACCAGTGCCCTTTTAAAAAAGGATTTTACACTTCAGACCAAAATGTCACATTGTGTGGTCAAAGACACATGCTATTCAGAATGCAGCTCATTGGGGCCACGGGGATGGCTCCCAGCCACAGTGCTAGAGTATATTATATTTAAATTAATGTAAAAGTGAGGAATACTTTTCAGAAAGGGGATTATTTCAAAGAGGAGACGTTGATAAGCCAAAATGATCATTGGATGCCACCACCTAGTTTTACTGAGAAAAATGTGACAACTCAGAGATTTTTGAGTCTGATGGCATAACCCAGGTGATATTCTGGAAACTGGACTCCCTGAGGGAGGAAAAACTGATGCTTTTTACCCAGCCTCTTCCTCAGGAGGTGAACAGTGCTGTGCCTGCCTTCCTGTCTGGGATAACATGAAGCAGAGGCTTCCATTAAACCCTGTGTGGCAATTATGACCACCTGAAATTTTTGAGCAGCCTCATTATTTCCTAGAGTGATGTAAATTCTTTTGTGGGCTTCTTGGTAGAGGGTCAATCCAGACCTCTGTCCTTCCTCTTATACGTAAAGCTGCTAGAGTTTGCTTTGCAAGAGTCTTCTTCTCTTTTTCAGCTACTGGCGGCAGGCCCATGGTCTTTCCTGGTAGGCAAGATGCTCAGATGTCCATCCGGACACTTAGTAATGGTCTCTCCTAGTGAGTGTTCGTCCAGAGCCACTTTCAACGAAGACATTCTCCTATGTATTTGCAATAAAACAATAAAACCTACTCTCTTTGAAGTTAGAATCAGAATGGATTTCTGATGCTCACAACTGAGATTCCTACAGATTAGAGCAGACTCATGAATTAATGAAATGTGACCAAAGTCAAGAAAAGCCTAAATCTGCCCACATTTGGGTGTAATAGGTGATGGGGTTTCAATGTCATGCCAGTACTACCTTGGAGTTAAAAATCACTGACACAAGAAGCTTTTTAGAAGAATAAAACTTAAATTTCAAGATAAAATCCAAGATGAAAAGCAACACACACAGTTCTAGCCAAACCAAAGGTTAGATTAAAGTTTTGCAGGGAACAGTAAAATCAGTTGAAAAGAAATTATTGCTTTCTAAACATGCATTTAAAATATTTCCTCTATATTATTATCTATTCCCTGCTTCATAGTTTCAGAATGTTGAATTTTTCTGTTTGGAATTTGATTCTTTGAAATGTAAAAGATGATGAATTACAAAATGGTAAAATGAGGAATTATGTCAGGGAAAAAATAACTTCTATAGTTAAATTTTTACTCAAATGCTTTTGAAGCATATTATTACCTTCTGGTGGTATGTATGCTGTAATTACAGGTTTTTGTTTCTCAAAATCTAAACTTAAAATCAAAAGTCTGAAATCAAGGACCAAACAATTGACAAATGGGGACTCACAAAACTAAAATTATTCTGTACATCAAAGCAAAGAATTAATCAAGTGAAGAGGAAGTTCAGAGATTGGGAAAGAATCTTTGTCAGCTGCACATCTGATGGAGGATCAATGCCCAGAATATCTAAAGAATATATGTATATATAAAAAAGAAATCAAGAAAACCAACAACTGTATTAAAAATGGTCTATGGATCTGATTAAAGAGTTCTCAAGAGAAGAAACAAAAATGGCTAACACATATTTAAAAGATGCTTAACATCCTTAGCAATCAGGGAAATGCAAATCAAAACTACTATGAGATTTCATCTTACCCCAGTCAGAATGGCCAAGATCAGCGAAACAACTGACAATAAATGTTGGCGAGGATGTAGAGAAAGAGGAACATGGTAGTGAGATTGCCAACTGGTGCAGCCACTATGGAAATTAGTGGGGAGAATTCTCAGAAAGATGAAAATGGACCTACATATAGGACCCAGGTATACCACTCCTCAGCACATCCCCAAAAGACTCAAAATATGACTACAGAGACACACACACACACACACACACACACACACACACACACACACACACACACACACACGAAGAGGTCCTGAATTCAAGCGTGAGTGGTGAAGACACAGGAGGAGTTGAAGGAGGGAGAGGGAAAGCTATGTATGAAATTCTCAAAAGATCAAACTGTTAAAATGTAGCAAAGGCTACTCCAAACCGAGAAGCTGGCAGAAGTTGATAGTGGCTGGGGAAGGAAGAAACACTCTTTAGGAGGGTGTTGTCCCAGGTAGGTTCCCCAGGAGTCGGTGGATGATCCATACCCATGTATGTGGAAAAACTGATTAGACTTAGGGGGCCATGGAAAAGAAAGATGTCATTGGGTTGGGTGGAAGACCTGTTGAGGGTATGGGAGGAAGTTGGAGCATGGAAATGGGGGTGAATTTGATTGTATTACATCATATTCATATGCATGAAACTGTTAGGAATAGAGAAAATTATAATAAAAAAGCAATGAAAGTCTTGACTTGTTTGTACATTAGAAAAAAGCATTTCATGTGGTAAGATTAGTTATTTAGTTCCAGAATGATAGGGAAGGTTTTAGAGAGTGATGGTTAAGACATGTTAGATTAAGGCCAATCAAATTCTACTATGCATCCACTTCCCATCTATCCTGGATAGTTTTTTAAATTTTTTTATTATTATTTTTTTTTAATGACACAGGGCTTCTTTGTGTAACAGCTCTGACTGTCCTGAAACTCACTCTACTGTAGACCAGGTTGACCTCAAACTCAGAGACCTGCCTGTCTCTGCCTTCCAAGTGCTGGGATTACAGGCGTGTGCCACTACTCTCCTGGGTAGTTTTATGTCAACTTGACACAAGCTAGAGTTATTAGAGAGGAGGGTGTTTCAATTGAGAAATGCCTCCATAAGATCTGCCTGTAGACAAGCCTATGGGGCAGGTTTTTTTTAATTAGTGGTTAATGTGGGAGGGCCCAGCCCACTGTGGGTGGGGCCACATCTGAGCTGGTGATCTTGGGTTCTATAAAGGAGCAGGCTGAGCAAGCCATGGTGAGCAAGCCAGTAAGCAGCACCCCTCTATGGCCTCTGCATCGGCTCCTGACTCCAGGTTCCTGTCCTGCTTGACTTTCTGCCCTCACTGCTTTTAATGATGACCTGTTATGTGGACCTGTGAGTGAAATAAACCCTTTCCTCCTGAGTCGCTTTGTGTCGTGGCGTTTCATCACAGCAACAGTTACCCTAACTAAGACACCTTCCAAAGGTTTATAAATCACTGTGTTGTACCAAGGAGCCTTTGGAAATCAGTTGAGTTCCCCAGCTGCAGTCCTCAGGCAGATGACAGGACAGAGTTTAAGAGCTGCAGCTCGACCAGCAGGCAGTGCCTGAAATGAAAGATTTCACAGATCAGTCTCATCTGGCTACAGGGCTGAAAAGCCTCTGATCTCATTGGAAGGAAAATCTACTCACAAAAGAATCATCTAGAACACCATACATCAAACTGTTGCTACAAGGAGATAGAACTCAGGGTCAATTTCTAACAGTTTAAAACAACTTTCAGAGTCTATGTGAGAAACAAAAAAGTTCACTTCAAAGTTCCCATTGCTTTTGGAAAAGAGGCCACCTGCTCCTTCCATGAAAGGTTTTAAAGTCTTTGAAGAAAAGTATTGTGAGACCAAAATAGGAACAATATACCCTGCAGGTTAAGGTTTGTTTGTAGTTAAGACAGTTAAGGATAAGTTCCTGTTTGTCCTGTGCACGTTATGGTTTCTGTTTGTAGTTAAAGAACAAGTTCCCTGAGCTCTCATTTGGCATGTTTTATGTCAAAGTTGATCATATCTTTACTGAATTCATTTTCTATCCAGGTAGTAAAGTGATTTAAAGTGATTAAAACTCTTGTTTGTTATACAAAAAATGAAGGGTTTTGTGTAGTATTTAAACCTAGCTTTATAAGTAAATATGCTATTGTGCTTTTTTTTTTTTTAAACCAAGTTCCTTGTCCTGTGTTAAGTCCTTGCAAGTTAAGGTTTCTATTTGTAATTAAGAATAAGTTCCTGTCTCTTAGTTCTGATGTAAAGTGCAAAATGCATTTTTCAGCCTACACTAAACTTGCAACACCATTCACATGATGTATTCCCTTTCTCTGAATCTTTCTAACAACGTATAACAGGCCCTGTGAACACTTTATCTCTCCTAGAAAAGGGACCTCAAGAGGCTGGCAGCGGGCAGCTCTCTCAAATCCCGATTTAGGGTGAGATAGTTGACTGGTCAGTCTTGGGTGCACTCCAAAAATACAGCTTGGTTTAGTTGGACAATCATGGATTTGCTCTTTTCTCCACACAACTCTCAAGTATAACTATGATTGGAGCACTGGAATTAAAGGTTGAAAGAAGAGCAGGTATCCTGGTGTAAATATGAAGTAATGAAAAAAAAAGGAAAAAGAAAAAAGAAAAACAAATATCCAGCTCAGGGTGGCACCACCCACAAAGGGCTGCTCCCCCATCAATCATTAATTAAGACAATGCCGGACAGGCTTGCCTATAGCTCCATCTTTTGGAGGCGTTTTCTCAGTTGGACTTCCCTCCTTTCAGGTGACTATAGTGTGTTCAAGTTGACAAAAAAAAAAAAAAAAAGCAAATAGGACATCCATATGCATATACAGTCATGAACACACACACACACACACACACACACACACACACACACACACACACACACACGTACACACCCCTGGGGGAGGTGCATCATGAGATAACAGGCCTCCCTAGAAGGACGGTGACGCAGGCTGGAGTTCACTAGACACTGAAAATCATGGTCATGTGGAAACAGTGTTTGGAAGACAAACAGACCTGAGTTGGCATGATGCTTCCTGTCCGAGCCTCCCCTCTGTCACCACAAGACCAGTGAAGTGATATAAATAAAGTGTCCAGCACATAAGAGATGCTTGATAGGCATCTTTTCTTCCTTCTTTGCCTATATGGGTTTTCCCACAGTCACAAAGGAAACACAGAGACAACACACACAAAGATGAATATGTCAGCCTGAGTAATTTTCCTGTCCTTGTCTGGGGAGAAACATCTACTGAAATATCATTGTGGTGGAGTTTTTGCTATGGCCAAACTCCCTCCCCCACCCTCCAACCCCCTGCAAGTCATATGTAAAAGAGAATACTGATCCGAGAATACTGTGGGTTCAAAAACATTAAGCTAGGCCAACACTGGGCAAGTCATTGCAGAGATTTATTGCGATAAAATCTGTCATCTGTTCCTTTTAGTCACTTTCTCAAATGACGATAACATATTTGGAAAATGAAAAACAAACAACAACAACAAAACAAAACCTTGCCAGAAAGGAAGAGAATCCCATGACAAGAAGGCAGGAAACCCCTTTAGTAGACCAGGCTTTTGTTTACCTTTCTCTCTCTAGCTTAGTGCCCAGGCACAGTGGTACAGCATTTCAAGTTAGGACCATCTGGGTGGTCTCACTGCCTGTGAACTCTCTGTGTAAAGCGAGTCCCCAAGCAGGCTGGTGCCCGTGATCAGCATCTCTCTGAGGCACAGCAGGCTCTCTGGTCCTAATACTCACTCCCAAGGCAGGCAAGTTCTAACAGCACAAGAGGTACCATTATTCTACAAGGAACCAATAGCTAAGAATACAACTTCTCCTATAAATACCTGTTGTGTGATGGGTATTGACCCTTGGGGCACTGGTAACACAGAACACTGAGCCATTTCAGGGTCTCTCTGGGTTGTGTTTCTCAGCTGTAGCACATTTGGTGACTTGGTTGTATTTTTGCCCCCTCATGAATATTGTCCTCTGCTTTTCTTCATCCCTCTGACATCCTACAGCCATGAAGACGGTTCTACTTCAGAAGCCTACGTATTAAAGCCATTTATTGAGGGTTTCTCAGCCTATGCCATATAACCAGCCTCCCGCTCATCGGCTTACGGCACCAGTGCGTTATTACAGTGTTTGACTCTCAGGTTGGTGGGACTATTCCTCTCTTGGTTTCACTGAGCTCGCGCATGTCTCTGTGGTCGGAAGGTTTAAGATGGCCATAACTACATCTGCACTGGATAGAGTGTTGGCTTAGGGGTTGCGGTTCTGTGATTAGCCACACATCTTCACTGCGTGGGGCTGGCTAGCTTTTCCCCGTGGCTCTCTGTGCTGGATAGTTTTGTGTCAGGCTGGCACAAGCTGGAGCTGTTTGGGAAGAGAGACTCTCCATTGAGAAAAATCCCTCCGTAAGACTGGCCCCAGGCACGTCTCCAGCGCATTTTTCTTCGTTAGTGATTGCTGTGGGAGGACCCAGCCCCTTGTGGGTGGTGCCCTCTGGGCTGGTGGTCTTGGGGTCTGCACGAAAGCCGGCTGAACAAGCTCTGAGGCGCAAGCCAGTAAGCAGCACTCCTCTGGCCTCTGCGTCGGTTCCTGCCTCCAAGTTCTTGCCTTGAGTTTCTGCTCTGATTTCCCTAGAGGATGATCACAACCTGTCAACTGAAATGAAACCTTGCCCCCTTAAGTTGCTTTGGGTCCTGATGTTTTACTATAGCAACAGAAACCCTGGCTACGACTCTCACAGGACAGACAGTAGGAAGTGCTGGGAACTTCAAGGTCTAGCCTTGAGTCTGCAAAGCATTATCTACATTGTAAGCCACAAAACAAGTTCATAGGCTAGTGTGTGAGCTTTCAGAGATTGGAAGGTAGACTCTGCCTCTTGATGGGCAAAGTAGGAGACACAAAGTAGGAAAGAAATATTGCAGTTGTTTTTGAAGGCAGTGTACTGTAGAGTGCTCTGACTACTAGTATAAACCACTTGTCTTGCCTGTGCAGATTGAAAAGAGCCCCACCTGAAGCCCAGACTCAGTCCAACGCCTCGGACTATGATCTCCTAGGACCCAGAACTGTAGCAGTGTTGGGTTGTAGTCAGGTTTTATCTTTATTTACAAGTGGAGGTTTGAGGTTTGAGGAAACAAGGTAGCTACATTTTTCTTTTCTTCTTCTTCTTCCTTTTTTTTTCTTTTACCCCCCTACTCCACCTCTCTTCAAAATGAAGAAACTGGAGGGAGGGTGACTTGGAAAACCAGGAGCCCAGAAAAATCCTCAAGGCCTACCTGTGGAGGGATTAATTGGAATGGCACAATAGTCCTCAGTCTGCGTGCCAGGATGGCACTGTGAGCAGAGCTCCTTCTCCACACTCTCAGCAAGCCTGACGAGAGCCGAGAGACAACTGAGCAGCAGTGGGGGTGACTCAAGCCTGGACTGGTACTAAAGACTGGAGTTCTGGCCTCTGCTGGGGCTCCACACTGTGATCCAACTGTGAAGACTGTCAATCTGAGACATCTACCCTTCCCGGCCTGTATCTGTCCTTCTGTGGTGATACCGTAACTGCCCACAGAATATGCAGAAGACGTGCAGGTGTCTCTGATGAGACAAAACAGTAATGCGGGGTGAGGCATGGCCCTGTGGCAAAGTGCTTGCCCAGAGTGAGTATTTCAGAGGCTTTGGGTTTGATCTCCAGCTTAGAGAAGAGTGAAAGAGACACACACACACACACACACACACACACACACACACACACACACACACACACACACACAGACGCGAGCGTGAGCCTGTGCAATGTTTTGAGGTGTCTGATACTGTGCATGGAGAGAGAGGGAAAGGGAGGAAAAGAGAGGGCAATGGAGAGGGAGAGGGAGAGAGAGAAAGGACATGAAAAATTTCACTTGATTCCCAAAGCGACTATTGACTGGTTGTTGATCTTTTAATCAGCTATGGTAGGAGGTGATCTACCACAGTTATCGATCTCCTCTCCTCCAATCTAGTCTCATTTCCTCAAGGGCCCACAATCCTCAGTATATTGTCTGCCTACTTTTTATGGCTGAGAGTAGATAGCTATTAGGTTGAAAAGAAACAAAAGTCTGCCACTATCTTTGCCTCTTGGCTGTGAAGGGCAGTGCTTCAAGAGTGAACAATGTCTAGAATGATCAACAGATAACTGGAAAAGGAGCTGATAGCAACCACAGAATGATGCAGTCAGGTGTCAGAAGACAGAAATGTAGCCTGTAGCTGGCAGGGCTTGCCAAAGCACCCAGCTTTAGAATATCTGAGCACAGACCTTAGCTTTGGACACATTATCGTCGCTCTGAACTTTCCTGTAGTGTCCTAATGCACATTTTATTACTGTAAGTCATGCTACATTGGGCTTTCTCAAAGAGGCTGAGATGTAAACAGTTCCAGCAGGATGCAGCAGGGCAGCTGGACTGAAACTGCAGATGAGCATCAGCCTGGCACCCACTGTACCCAAGGGCGGAGTGGTGGAATTAATCGTTTCCAAATGCAACTAATTGGATCTTCTACTCTGAGGTAAACAGTGATAAGGCTTATTAGATTACAATATTCATAAGCAGGGAAGGCTCAGCATGAACCAGGGTGGTCAGAAGAAAGGGAATTATCCCAGGGCAAGAATTTGAACAGGCTTTGAGCAAGGATACAAATAAATGAGCAATTTATGCATTAAGAACATTTTGAGAGGCATCCTAATTATGTCTGCAAGCACAGGCTCGAAATTCACAAAGTTGATTTCTTAATCCGAAAATGCTGGTGCATTAATTCCGTCTGACTCCTCTGGAATGCTTCTCACCTGCACCCACTTATTGATTTAACAAATTATTGCAAGTGCCAATTTATATGGTCCTCATTCATCTTAATATCACAGGCAGTGGGAATCCAGACAGAAAGAAAAATGGCCCCATCTTAGGAAGAGGCGTTTCTAATAGTCTACCTGGCTTGAAAGTTTTCCTTTGAGCAAATCTGCCGGAGTTCACCTAACTGGCTGGTTTCTGCCCCATTATGTTCTGGTGTTCCCATGGATACCCATGAACTGGTGTGACTTATTACCAGAAAAAGTATTTATGGAATAATAAAATGAACATGTAATCAACCAGCCAAATGAATTTTTATTTCTCATAATCACTGGAAGTCTTCCCAATTTCAGGTTTAACATTTCAAATTGATTACTGCTCACAGGCAGGCTTTATTTCATATATTTTAAAAATTTCATAAATACATGCATATACATCTTATATATACATTTAAAGTTGTAGCCAGCTTTGTGATTAAGGAGAACTTTAGAGCTAAGGATAGATTCCCCCCAGACTGGACACAAAGAAATTCTTTTCTTTTCTTTTTTTTTTTTTTTTTTTTTGTTTTTTTGAGACAGGGTTTCTCTGTGTAGTTTTGCGCCTTTCCTGGAACTCACTTTGTAGACCAGGCTGGCCTCGAACTCATAGAGATCCACCTGGCTCTGCTGGGATTAAAGGCGTGTGCCACCACTGCTCAGCAAGAAATTATTTTCAATATCTCTTTGCAACTTGTAAAAATAAGACTTTTCCTTTGCACAATTCACCACTGGCCATGAGCAGACTTTGCATAGGTAACTCCAGAATTCCATTTACTCAGAATCTCCTGCGAACTTTCACGGCTCACACACTGTCTTAGTTACTTTTCAGTTGCTATAACAAAACACCATGGCCAAGGCAACTTTAAAAAATTGCATTTAATTGGGTTTACAGTTCCAAAGATTAGAGTCCATGATGGCAGAACAAATGGATGGCAGCAGGAACAGCTGAGAGCTTATATTTTTTTCATAAGCAGGAGGAAGAGAAATCCTCACCGGATATGGTGCAAGTCTTCAGAAACCTCAAAGCCCACCCCCAGTGACCCCTTCTCTAACAAGGCCACACCTCCTTACCCTTCCCAAACAGTTCTTCCTACTGGGAATCAAGTATTCAAACATATGAGCCCTTGGGGGGCATTCTCATTCAAACCACCCTGCACACTATGCTAGAGGCAGGGTTTCTGACTTCCAAGATGGAACTCAGGAACAGGTAGTGTTGGGATACAATCTACAGGATGCTCCCAGAGCTAATGACATTATTCAGAATTACAAGTGTTATAAAATTTCCATAAAACACCCCACAATCTTCCAGAAGAAGGATACATCATTTCTGGTCTCCTAGAGAACCAAGTTTCTAAAGCACCACTCAGGCCCTGAGATTCAGCTTTCACTCAATACTCATCCCTTTCCATCCCCTTGGTCACTGGGGCATTTCTGTGGGTGATGTTATGGCTTGGATCTGAAATGTGCTCTTGTAGGCTCATGTTCAATACTTTTGTTCCACAGCCGGGGAACTTTTGGGTTGTAAGTCTGGCTGGTCAACGTAGGCCACTAATTTGGGGACATTGGCAGTTATGTGCAGTCCCTAGTTCTCTCCTTTCTCCTCTGTTATGGTGTGAATAGATTTCACGAAATGGTCCCATGGCCATGAACTCCTCTGTCCCGCCCTCCCTGTCACAATGTACTGACATTCCCCACCCCTGAGAGATCATGAGCTCAAAATAAACCCTTTTTTCCTCGAAGTTGTTTTAGTCGGGTACTGTCATACTGCAAAAACAACCAAAACATGTGGGAAAGTGAAACAATCTGACTGCCTCAGTTAGGGTTTTATCGCTGTGATAAACACCACGACAAACAGCAACTTGGGGAGCTAAGGGTTTATTTCATGTATACTTCTGTATAATAGTCTACCATCAAAGGAAGTCAGGGCAAGAATTCAAATAGGGCAGGAACCTGGAGGCAGGAGCTGTTGCAGAGGCCGTGCAGGAGCTTCCTGGCTGCTCCTCATGGCTTATTCAGCCTGCTTTCTTACAGAGCCCAGGACCACCAGTTCAAGGGTGGCTCCATACACAATGGATTACACTCTCCCCCATCAATTACTAACTAGGAAAATTCTCTACAGCCAGATCTTTTGGAGGCGTTTTCTCAATTGAGGATTCCTCCTCTGAGATGACTTTAGCTTGTGTCCAAGTTGGCATAAAACTAACTAGCACACTGGCATTACTTAGGGGAACTTCTGTTCTCAACAACATAGCTAGCTTCAACCAGGGAAGTCCATGGTTTCCACAAGCAAGAACAATAGGATTTAGTAACCACATCATTTTGTTGTTGGTAAAGGTAAGCAAAATGCCAGACTTCAAAGACCCTCTCTTCCAGAATGAACTGCCTCTTTCCAGTTGTGTTGGAATAGGCTCAGCAGGGATGCTTGAGATATGTGATTTAAAAGGAGACACTGGGGTCGGGGGTGGGAGGTCTCAGCCTAGGCTTAGTTAAACCTCCTTACACTATTGATTCCATTCCTTGTTGAGTTTCCTCACCTCAAATTCGGAGGTAATAATTCCTACTGCAAGTTCAAAATGAATAGAAAAAATAACCAATGTGACTTACCTCACACAGCCCAGGCCTTTAGCAAATGCTATTATTGTATTTTATTTAAAATGAGGGTCAGTGAGAACCTGACTCTCGGGAAACTGGTACATCTATTTGGGATCATTGTTTTTCAGGCTGCAGAACTCTATTTCTGAGATGCTTTAAAAACATCTATGATCACTAGCCATATATTTCATTTTACAAGCATTCACTGACAGAATGTGGGTCATTTTATTTCAGGACTGTGGGTAAGGTTTTAATTGTTACTGTGCTCTTCTCTAGGGGCTTGCACATTTCATCTCCAAACAGGCTGAAACTCTTAAGCTACCTAAACTACTTCACACCCTGGAAATCCTCAAGGAATGCTCGCTGGAAGAAAGATAAGAGTTAGCCATTCCAGTGTTTTAGTGTGTGTGTGTGTGTGTGTGTGTGTGTGTGTGTGTGTGTGTGTGTGTGATTGATTGGTTGTTTTTGTCTTCCAGAGCTTTGTGCACTTTCAAAATGACTCAAGGGATAGCTATTTGCAAACACCATTTATCAACCAGAAATGCAAGGACAGGGAAAACGTGTTTTTACAAGACAAGAGGGTTTCTATGAGTGACTGAAGGGTACATGCAGTCATGAGCATGTACGCCAGTCCTGGGTTCAAGTCCATTTCTTTTTATTGCCTAACTCATTTCTCTGTCTCTGTGTCTCCCCTTTCCTTTTCTCCTCTCTCGCTCTCTCTCCCTCCACCCTCTCTTTGTGGGGTGTATCATCTTTTTAGTGTGAAAGTGTGCAGCAAGTGGTGTGTGTGTGTGTGTGTGTGTGTGTGTGTGTGCGCGTGCGTGCGTGTGTGTACCTACCTGTGTGCATATAGAGGAGAGAGTTAACATTGGGTGTGTTTCCTTAATTGCTCCTCATCTTTATTTATGGAGACAAGGTCCTTCAGTGACTCTGAAGCTTGTGAATTGGGCTAGAGTGGCTGTGGAGCTTCAGAGATCTGCCTAGGTCTGCTCCCTCTCCCTGCCACCCCTCCCTGCCACCCCCTCCTTGTGCTGAAGTGCAGACTGACACCATGTGCTTGGCTTTTCATATGAGTTCTGAGGATCTAAAGTCAGGTCCACATGCTGGTGAAGCAGTCATTTTACAACCTTAGCATCTCCCTGATGGCCCCTTAACTCTATTTCTAAAGGCCCTGAAACCTCTCTCCTAGGGGCAGGCTGCCTATGGCCATCTCCTTCCACCCAACAGGGACCAGAAAGAAATTCTAAGCAGGAATGCTTTTTGTGGTAGCCTGTCTCTAAATGAATTAAGAGTTTTTTTTTTTTTTTTTTTTTTTTTTTTTTTTTAAAGAGCATTATCTCTTCTGTTAGTATTTTCAAGATCCTGGAAGTAAGATGAAGCACATTCTTCTTACTCTTTTAGAGTTTTTCCCCCCCAGAACAAATGGTGCATAATTGTGAATGTGAAGACTTCAGATGTAAAGCCGAGGTCCAAAAAGCACTGGTGCTCACTGTTGGGGCTGAGCTGGACACGCCGCCATCCACAGCCTGCTGCTCCTCAGGGGTCCGTTCAGGAGTACTCTATGTCTTTGAAAGGAAATGTAAAGTTCCTACTGGTTTACTCCATATTTCAGACGAGCATGGTGTGAAGGTTAGACTTTGTCTTATGTGCTTCTGCAAGGGTGCTTCTAATTTGGCCTTCCCAGTTCTTTAAACATTCTCATGTGAAACATTTCAAACAGGTTATGAAAGCGAAGAAATGGATAGTGCACCCTCACATACCCAACATCCAGCAATGAGCTGCCTGGGTCCAATCGCCCTCCCTCTATGCTTCTCTCCACTTCCTCCTTGGAATGTTTTGAAGCAAATCATACATTATATGATGTTCTTAGAAATATTTAATCATGTATTTTTAAAATATTAGGATTCTGTCCTCCTGCCTAACCACAGTACTGTCACGGCAGCTAAAAACATTCAGAGTGATTCCCTGTTGATTAAATATATACAACCTCAACTCCCCTTTGAATAAACATACAGGGGCTAATTGTATACAAATGAATACATTAACATGAAACTGACTCCTGCCATCGGTAGGAAACCAAAATCTCTAAATATCCTTAGTTAATTTTAAATTATCGATGTAGAGTAGGGCTGCAAGGATGAAAGTCTACTTTGGTAAAGAAAGTGATCCACTTTCTGGAGTGCTGGTTTCCCCAGTGTACTTAAACAGCACATTTAATCCCTCCACTTAACTAAACATGATGGAAGGCTTGCACACGGTGAAGGGAAAGCAGTTTATTTTTTAGATTCAAGTTGTAGAACTGTGTTCCTGTCCGAGAAACATCACAGAAACCTAATAAAGTCAGCCTGACCAAGCTGGCAGTTGGCTAATTCATTGGTTTATTAAAGAAACATTGAAGTTTCCACTGTTGGTTGGAAAAGTCAGGATTCTGAACTATGTGGGAAGTGACAATGCTGAGGGCTGAGACTGGTGTCATGTGTGTATTTGACTCTATGGGCTTTTTTGGCATGTGTGTTTATCATATTTATTTATACCATGTATTTATCACCATACTCAAGATACAGAAACATTCCCATCTAAGGACCTCTTGTGCTACCCTTTTTAAACCAGTGTTTTAAAAGCATGATTCAGGAACTGCTTGCATCAGCGTCATCAGAAATAGGAATAGGTGATACTTACAAACTCAGGGTCTCACTGAAGAAAATCTGGGCTAGACATGCTGAGGGCTGGGTTCAGGAATCTTCATGTTAACCAAGCCGCCAAACAAAGATTTGTTTGTGATGTGGGTTGAGAACCTTTGTCACAGTCCCACATTCTTTCCGTCATGTTAACACACAGTTTTCTTTAAAACTAGACCTGAAAATATCCAGAACTGTCACAAAGGAGAACTAAAAGGCTGTACATAAACATAGAGAATCTAGTATGAACCAAGTGGATGAGACTTATGAAGATGCTAATTTGGGCCTCAGTTTCGGTGGTTCAAGGCGCATAACTAGTCATGGCCATCTTTGCTGTCAGAGTCTCTAGATAGCCCAGGTTATCACATGGCAAGAGACAGCAAGCACATTACATGGTTGCTTCTTTCTTTTACAAAGCCCGCAGCATTTAATAATGGGGCCCTACTCTGATGGCCTTATCTAATAATACTAATCACTTCCCAAAGGCTTGACCTCCAATTACTATGGTCCAGGTAAACTTTCACCTTCTTCATAATCCACACTGAGGATTACATCTCAGTATGTGAAAGCTCAGCGGGTATTCAACCCACATCCAAACCATAGCTCTCAGGGTCAACCAACACTTCAAAGCTTGGGCTGTATGATTCCTCAAATATTCAATAGGAAACAAAAGTTCTTGCGAGTTCCTGTGCACTGTGCTAGGAATTTATAAACACTAGGTCCACATTGGACAGATGAAGAAAGAGAAGCTCAGAGGAAAGACACTTCCAGCATATGTGCAGCCAGCAAGTAGTTGACTTGGACTCTAAAAACACAAAACAGGTGTGCCTGATATCAATATTCACACTTTGTGATGCCAAGATTTATATAGAAAGCGTGGAGTGGCTGCCACGAACCTGCTCCAGATTTTCTATTTTCAGGATTGAAAACGGATCTTCATGTTGCTGCTTTTTTGTAATCCTTTGAGTTCGGGGGAAGAGTTAGGACAGGACAGTGGTGCTACACAAGATATGTGAGTGGACCAGTGAAGTACAGAAATGGAGGGGAAGTGTTTCCAAACTTCCATAGCAGCTTGACCTTGCTGAGACAGTCAAGAACTATGAGTGGGTTTGTCTCATTGAGCACGACATAGACCAGCTCAGAATGCCCAATGTATAACAGGATCCTGTGTGTCTGAGTACTCCTTCTTGTTGCGTTAGGGGAAAATAACAGATCCTTCCATACAGATAGCTTGGGAAGTGCTGGGGTTTTGCAACTGAATGACTTAAATGCAACAGCTATCTTTTTCTTCCTGTTCACCCATGAGGTACAGTAGACATCACTTGGGCAGCCTCTCAGAAACTGCCCAAGTCTCCCGAGTCCCCAGCTGCCTCTGATGAGACTCATCAGGCTTCCTCACCCCGCCATTACCATCACACCAACTCTAGGCTATGGTAGGTTCTCAAACCAAAGTCAATTCCCACATCCAGATGTCTCCTAAGTTTTAAGAAGTGGGAAGGAGAGGTACAAGGGAGGAGATGTGAGTACGTGTTTCCTTCATGGGTACCTCAAAAATGACTTCTGGCATCTAAATGCTGATGTTAACTACTGTGTATGTATTTTTTATGACTGCTGGTTCCTCCAGTGGCCTGATTTTGTCTTCTACAAGCTGTTTGCTTTAGATTGTGCCATCCCATTCCTCACAGGCCAGTGCTCCTCTGTCCCCTTTAATCTAAGAGATATGGCAGCTATGAAAGCTCTCACTCAGCTGTGATACTGAAAATTCCTGTGGCAAACCTGGAGCCAGGAGCTTCAGGTGAATTATTTCACTTTATTAATAGAAACCACACGTTACAGATAGTCCCGCCCAGTTTTCATAAGTAGGAACTTGAGTAAGAAGGCAAAGTTATTTTCTCTGTGTAAAACAGTTAATAAAAGAAAGGGCAAAGATTTGATTTCAAACTTTGTTTTAAATTATTTTTGGGTAAAGAAATATCTACCATTATTAGAGGGTAGATATTAATATGAGTATAATATTATAAATATCTCACCATTGCTCCAGTGCAAAGAGGGGGGAGAACCAAAGTACCAGGAGGATCAGACACCCAAGAATAAGGAGCTTCTAGTGACTGGGGGGGGGCAATCTTCCCCACTCATTCAGAGCCTTTGTTTGGTGACTGCTCACTGATGTCTGTAAATGCACAAGGAGCACTCCGATTTTAAAAGGGAAAGAATTCCTTGAGTCTGTTCCAGAAAAGACAACACCGCAAAGTACATCACATCACTCAAAGTTCTATGTGCCTTGAACTGCTGGACTATGTCTTTGTTTGGGTTAATATTTAACAATGAAGGTAAAGTGAGGTTAAATACACAGAGGGAAAGCTAAAAAAGTTACAAAAACTATGACAAAACCAGCAGGATATTAGTGTTCAAAAGTGAGAGTGTTTAAAAACTCTAGGCTCAGAATGGCATTATACAAGCCAGAACATAGCTAGGGTCTTTCGGAGGAAGCACAGAATTTCACTTACATTAAATTTTGAAAAAGTCCGTTATGGAGCACGAATCCAAATTCTGAAATTATAAAAATGAAGCCCTTAAAAACACTTTCAGGGCTGGGATAGTTTTCTCATGATCTGTCAGTCTGGTGATTTTTGGTAAATACTTGGATAGAGAAAACAAGGAATGGACCTTCCTGTTCTGGGCTCTGGAAGAGCTCACAGCTCCCCACTGCCTTTCTGATGGAGTCAAGATAATCAACAGTTCTCAGAAATGTTGGAAGGGGCAAGGGAAGCATTCTTCAAATAATTTCTTACACCTTGATATGTTTTGTTTTTTATTTTATTGCTCTAATTTTCAATATCTTTCAACTATAATCCACTTCCTTAAGACCCTGCTTGACAAGGACAGGGGGGATGGCTCAGCAGCTGAGAGTGTTTGCTGCACAAGCTTGAGGCCCTGAAGTCACATCTCCAGAACTCACAGAAAAAGCTGAACAGGGTTGTTTGAGTACGAGTAATCCTAGCACTGGAGAGGAAAGGAACGGAGGCAGGAGAATGGCTTCAAGTTCAGTGAGAGACTCGTCACAGCGGACAGTGATGAAGCAGGTCACCGGATGTTATCCACTGGCCTCTGGGCATGTGCACAGGAGCATGTTCCCCTCTACAAATGCTCGTATGCAACACACACACACACACACACACACACACACACACACACACACACACACACATTCTGGAGACCCACCCCTAAGAATGCTCTCATATACCACACTGAGGGCAACACCAAGAAGGGACTGGACAATCCACAGCTCAGCATTAGTCCTCCCTACTCCAGGGTCGACATGACTGTCTTACTTCAGCTCTTTTGTTTTATTGTCCGAGGCAAGAAGTGCCTGTACCATAACTGCTGGAAAGGAAGGGTTCCCAGATGGGCAGCTCCATCAGTTTAGGATATGTGTAACAAAGATTTACCTTCTGTTTCAGGTGTTGTCAAAACATCAGGACAACAGGGGAAAAAAAAAACAAAACAAAATTCCCTCTACACATTCTTCACACAGAGACAAGATCCTGTGCAATTATTAACGCAATGAGTTTAATCCTTCCAGATTCAGAGTTGCCTCCTGGGAGGATTATCATCCCAGGGAGGACGGGAACTTCCACTTGGGTCTCCTTCAACTCCTGCAGAGTCTGCTGATGAGACAAACTTACTAAATTCCTCCAGCTCTTAGGCAGACCCTGCTTGTGGCTGTAGGAAGCTGCCTGGAGCCCCCAGTCCTGTCCTTCACCTTCATGCTCAGCATTCTCAATCCTGACCTTCTCAATCAACGTTCAACCAGAGGCTCATTTTCCTCTTGCCTTGCTCCCCATGGTAGGCAGCCATCCCATGTCTCTTAGAGTTTTCTATCTAAGGAGTCTCTGGGACTCTAGGGGAAATGGAGACAAGGGACAGTGAATAAAAAAGGGAAGGAATGTTTAATGTTTTCAGGAAACAGGGGCATCACTGCAAAGTGGTCAGCAGTAGAGTGTCCTGGTTTTCCTCTATTCCTCCATCCTGTGCTGAAGCCAGAGGAGGTTTGTGAGGGATCCAGATGGGAGAGCAGTTTTGTTTTCCAGTGCTAGGCTCTAGAAATGGGCTGTGGTGTGCTAGGCAAGGGGTACCTCAAAACCAAGCTGACTCACATGCCTTATGAACGGCAGCAGGTGTTCCCCGGGTCTCCAGGGGCATCTGCCTCCAGAGGACTTCTGTTCAGCAGCCTCCAATCACAGGACTCACTGTGAGGGACTGGGCACGATAGAGACCGACTCAGGGTTTCATTCGTGAAACTGAGCCAGCCAGGCTCTGAGCAAGAAAACTCAGTCACCAAAACCTAAGTGTCAGTACAGCGCCCCGCCCCCGCCCCCTTACTACAACTGGAGATGAAATGAGGTAGGGAAAAAAAATGGTAGTGTGGCAACGCATATTCCAAAGGACTTGTGTTAAATAACGTCTGCCAGTAGAATGTGGGGTTGAATGAGTTCTTTCCTGCCCCCTTGATGGTGGGAGTTCATAAGGAAGCTCAGACGGATTATAAACGAGAATAATAGATTTAGCTTGTTCATCTAAGTTTAGAATCCTGCTACATTTCATGTTTTCTCAAGTGCTGCACTGAAATTTCAGCTATCCATTATAAAAGAGCACAAAGATGATGTGTGAAGACAAAATGTCATGACACACCTTTTAAGCTTTAGTTTAGTAATTCCAAACTCTTCCCCAACAAACCTTCTATCTCACATTTGACTACAGGTTTCTGTAAACTGCTCTGTACTACCCTGTCTCGTTGGGCCTCTCAGCTCTCTCAGGCTGTCAGGAAAGACGCCACCACAGTGCATATATTGTGAAGGATATGAGTGTGTTAAGTGATTTTCCAAGATCACAGAGCCATGGAGAGGATACCAGAGCTCTTTGTACTGTGCCATCACACTTTTCTGAGGCAGCCGAAGTTTCCTCCTCTCTGCTAACCCCTGTCTGCTCACAGCCAGAGAACTTGGGGCAGCTGCTCTGTTTTCTCTTTCATTTGTTTCTGATCTGACTTTGTTGTTTCCTCACATCTGTTTGCTTTGAATTCATTTTCTCCTCTTTGCTGTTCACTTACGATGCACACTGGGGGCTTTGATTTGAGACCTGTCATCCTGTATAACAGTATCACTGGAGTTGAGGTCAGAGTCTGTATCCTGGCAGCCTCAATGACCCAGGCTTAGCTATTGGTCCTTAATAAGCAAATTAAAAGAGCCAGCTAGGCATGCTGATATGTGCCTTGGAGTTCAGAACTTTTGAGGCAGAGGCAGGTGGATCTGTATAAATTTGAGGCCAGTCTAGTCTACATAACAAGTTCAGGCCAGCCAAGGGTACATTGACCTTGTCTCAAAAAACTAAAATAAGTAACAGCTAAATTAGCCAAAGCAATTGTGAAACACACAAAAGAATGATTTATTCAATGTGGCCACATTGGGAAGAGAGACAAGGTGATCCAGGACCTCTCCAAGTACATCTTCAGAGTCTTTGCACAAGGTTTAGGTTTAGAAAAGGGCCAGGGTTCTGCATATTAAAGCAGAACATTCCAAGGTGTGGTCCTGCCCAGGATGAACTAGCCTGTCTGGGCTTCAGTTTCTCCTGCAAGATTAACTGATAAAGTCAGTAATAGAGAAGTACCCCTACTCTAGGTAGCCCAACATGAAGCCTTTTCATTCAGTCAGCATGAATTTCTATTCCTATCCCTTGGTGTTCGTTGTTCCAACATTATGATAGCCAAAGTGAAGGGTACAAATGTCTCTTGAGCATGCTGTCATTCCTGCCGGGAATCCAGCCAAAAAACAAGCATCTAAGGCTATGAATTTTCCTCTAAATACTGCACCAGTAGCACATGGTGTTTTCTTTTCATTTAGCTCACACTTCAGAGAAACTTTAAACCCTTTTACTTGTAAGTTTTTCACTTGATTTCCGAATGTTTCAAGGAGATATTCCAAATGTCTGCCTGCTACTGATTTCTAATTTAATTCCATTGAGGAAAAGAACTTTCCTTTCCACTTTTGACTTACATCCTTTTTAATTCAAGACTTGTTTTTTTGATGGGAATGAAGTCTGTCTTGGTGTATGTCGGCATATTCTTCTGTTTGTACTGTGTAGCAGTTTCAGAGTTAAGTTTAAATGTAACATCTTGCTGTTTGTTTTCTTGTTGCTCCATCTGCTGTGTGCTGTTTCCCTTTTTTGCTTCCTTTTTTTCAGAGGAAGTAAGGGTTTTTATTATCCCATTTCATTTCCATTGTTGATTTATTAACTATAAATGTGATGATTCTCATTTAATTACTCTAAGACTTAATTTGGCATTTTTAGTGCACACACACACACACAGACACACACACACACACACACACACACACACACACACACACACACCCCACTCACAAAACACTGTGATTCACTTTCAAGCAATAATACGACACAATGTAGATTAAGACCTTTGTAGTGGTGTGCTTCCATGTCTTCTCTCCCAGATTCCTTGAAGTTTTTTATTACCTTCTTTAATTTTACTTAGGCACTCAGACCTACATGTCACTGTAATGCTACCCTTAAAGAACAATGACCTTTTTGTGGCAATTTAAAATGTATCTTAATTTCTGTTGCTGTAATAAAATGCCCCAACAAAAGCAAGTTAAGAGAGAAAGGGCTTATTTTGGCTTACAGTTGAAGGTGTAACCATCAAGCTTGAGAAATTCAAAGCAACAGGAGCTCCACACAGCTGGTCACATTGTATCCAGAGTCAGAAGAAGAAAGCAAAGAAAGCAGGCTGTTTTTCAACTCCATGTCTCCATTTATAAAACCTAGGATCCCATCCTGGGACTTCCCACCTCAGTCAATGCAATCAAGACAACCCACCTCAGAAGACTAAAGTCAATAATTCACATTGACATCACAAAACATATAAAAATCTTAGCTCTTTGCTCATATACTTAACCTCTAGACTTTTCACTCCTGTATAGACATCCAGATTCTATTTATCTTCTGTTTCCTCTTCCTCTTCTTTCTCCTCTTCCTGCTTCTCCTCTTTCTATTTCTCTACCTCCCCCATCCTCCTACCCCCGTTTCTTTTTAAAAATCAGTATGGGTATCGAAACTAGGGTCTTACTCATGCTAGGCAAAAGCTTTACTAGTGAGTAGCAAATATTCCTATCCCACTTTTAAAATTAATTTTTCTTAATTCTTAAAATTAATGTTTCTTGCTTTTGTTGTTTGGAGACAGGATATCATGTATGCCACACTGACCTTAAACTGGTTATATAAGTGAGGATGGCCTTAAACCAACCCCTGACCCTCCGCTCCCACCCCTGAGTTGGGAGTACCTCTTTCTGAAAATAACCTCTTGCTTTCAGAAACTGCGCTTCTGCCTTACCTTGCAGCTAAGTTAATAACGTGCCCTGAAACCATGGGAAGCTATGCACTCAATCTGTTTCCCTACTGTGTATTCAGCCTGAGTAACTTGCCTGGAAACAATACAACAAGCCTTACAATGCCTTGGACCTCCTGTGGAATCAGCTTCTACAAGCTAGGCTAAATGCCTTCTTTAATCTTAAATTATGTAGTCTTCTATGCCCTGACCCAGAAGGCCAGTCAAGTAAATTCTTTTCTTGTAAACTCTACTAAACTTTTTTTCCCATTAAGACAAGAGATTCCTCATTCCTTTTCCATGTAATTTTTTTCTGTGTTATTCAGTAAATATACGTGCAAAGCTCTTTGTTGGGGACAGATGACAGACAGAAGATACAGGGAGAAAGAAAAAATGAAGAATTCAGATTTGGACTCACTTTTGTTGTAAGCTACTACAAAAGGTTTTTATAGTGGCGCTGTCCTGCAGAGCTAGGGCATTAGCATGCAATGCTGTGGCTGGCCAATCTACCCTTCTTTTAATTTTGAGACACGATGCCATTAAATTGCCTAAGCTGACCTTGAACTTCTTTTGGGCCAGGCTGACCTGAGCTGGCAATTTTCTCTCCTTAGCCTCCTGGAATCTGGGATGATAAGCACGAGCTACCAGGCCTGGCTTATTTTTTTTTTTTTTTGTCTTAATGTTCTTGTTTTGTCTGCCAGTCCTAATGTCTCCGTCCGTCCAAGTCAGTCTCTATCAGTGATTTTCTCTAGGACGCACCACCATTCCTGGCACTGTTTAACAAAATGAAGTTTCTGATACAGCTTTGCTATCTATGCTTACACAATGCTCTGTTACAGACCCCCAGAACCTTCCTTGCGTCTTGCCCACTGAGCAACCAGTTATTCCTTACATAGTTTTGATAATAACTTCTGTGTCAGTTAGGGTTTCTATTGCTATAAACAGACACCATGACCATGGCAACTCTTTTTTTTTTTTTTAAAGCTTGCTTTTTATTTATTCTTTGTATCTTGATCCTATTCATTTCCCATCCCTTCATATCTACCCTCTGCCATTGTAGGCCCCCCAATAAAATTTAGGAGAAAAAAGAAAAAAGAAAAGAAAAAGGGAAAAAAATCTCTTCATGGAAGCTGTAGTGTGACACAGTGAGTCACACAGATTACTCTTTTATCCATATATCTTTATGTGCAAGTGTTCATTGCAAAGAGACTTTGGTCTGATTCAAAGCCTCTGGTTTCTGCTATACTATCGATGCTGAAGCCTCACTGGAACTCCTCCTGGATATCCTTCTGTTGCCCTGCGTTGTGGAGACCCTGTAGCTTTGGGTCTGCAGGACCAGCCCCTTCATGTGCGCCAGCAGATCACAGATGGTGTGGATATTGGGGTGGGCCAACCTAGAACCCTGGGTCTGGAGCTGGGTGGTTGCAGGGTTGGTCTGACTGCCAGCTCTCCTTTGTCCTCACCACCAGGGTGAGCGCTCATGCATTGCCCTGGTGAATTCACCCCTTGCAGCTATGACTAAAGGGCAGGACCATTTCTCCTGCTTTCATGTCCTCAGGGTTGGATCTTCCGCACCTGCAATTTCAGGGCCAGCTCCACTGTGTTGCCCAGGCAAGGTGTAGGTGCCACTCTCCTGAGTGCTGCAGCAGATGAGGGGTAAGGCTGGCTCTCCCTCTCTTATGACCTCAGGGCCAGCTCTCCTACCTGCCTCAGGCATTGATGGGGAGGGGACATCTCTCTCCTGCCCATGCTGCCATATAACAGGTCAATTATATGTGAACAGCTCTTCTATGCTCACAATATCAGGACTGGCTCACCCACACCTCTGCCAATAGGGTTGGCTATATTGTGCTGTCTAGGCTAGGTGCAGGGCCTCCTCTCTAGAAAAGACATTTAATTGGGGCTGGCTTACAGTTCAGAGATTTAGTCCATTGTCATCATGGTGGGCAGCATGGTGGTACACAGACATACATGGTGCTGGGGAGGTAGCTGAGAGTTTTACATCCAGATCCAAAGGAAGCAGGATGAGACTGTGAGACACTGGGTCTAGCTTGAACATCTGAAACCTCAAAGCCCACCCCCAGTGACACACTTCCTCCAATAAGGCCATGCCTAATTTAACAAGGCCACACCTCCTAATAGTGCTACTCCCTATGAAACTATGGGGGCCATTTTCTTTCAAACCACCACAACCTCTTATAAGATAAAAGCTTCGTGAGTGTTCTCTCTAACTCTAAAGGTTGCCTTTTCAGCCTGTTGCCTTTGCTGTGCAGAAGCTATAGTTCGATATCATTGCACTTGTCCTCTGATCTTATCATTTCTTGCTTGTGCTTTTGATGTCACATCCAAGACATCTTTGCCAAGACCTATGCCCATCTACTCTTACCTCCGTGTTTTGTTCTAGCGTTTCAGTTTTAAGGCTATAAAATTCGTCATCCACTTAGGACTCACCCAAAGGATGATGAAAAACATTCAGCAATAAAACATTCAGATTCAGTGTAGCAAACAAAATAACAAAGATCCATTGAGTTTTCTCTCAGGAAAATTTGTTTATGTCTTGGACACAGTGTATAGGGACTCTTAGGAGTCTTACTGTGTCATGAGAGGTTATGTCTAGCAGACGAGGATGAAAAAAAATCCTAATTTCCAGAGATTTGTAGCTATATTCACCTAGACACATGCTATTGATTAAGCAATTTCTAACTCTGCAGTGGTGGGGAGAGAAAGTGGATCTCCTTAATACAACTATGACATAGGGAATATTGCCAACTAGAAAAACTAAGATTGTGAGGTACGGAATATCCAGAGTAACTATCACTTACTACTTCTGTGATCTTGAGAAAGTAACTCAATTTTCCTGTGTACAAGTTTCCCCTTCTATAAAGTAGCACAGTGTGTCTCATAGTGCACTCCTTAATTTTTTCTTTTGTTTTTGTCAGCTTGACACCAACTAGAGTCATGTGAAAAGAGAGAACCTCAATTGAGAAGATACCTCCATCAGTTTGGCCTTTAGGCAAGTCTGTGTGTTTTTTTTTTCCTTGATTAATGATTGATGTAGGAGGGCCTATCCCACTGGGGGCAGTGCCACCCATTGGGGGCAGGTGACCTTGGGTGGGAGTAAGCCAGTAAGCAGTATTCCTCCTGGGTCTCTGCTTCACTCCGTTCCTGCCTGCAGGTTACTTCCTTGAGTTTCTACCGTGACTTCCCTTCATGATGGACTCTAACTTGTAAAGTGAAATCAACCCTTTCTTTCCATTTCTTTTTTTTTTTTTTTTTTTTTTTTGGTCTTGGCATTTATCTCAGCAATAGCAAGCTAAGATGCATGCCAATGCAAATGAATTGAATGAGAGATACAAATAATTTCTGTCTGAAATAAAACAGAATGTGAATGTAGTTTCTCTGTTTTGTGGAATACTAACTACTTTACAGTCTAAGTGATTAATCTCAGTTAAGCTTCTCTTATTTCAGCAAATAGAAACATTTCTGTCTTTAAAGTTCTCTTTAAATTGGTCTCTTTGGATAGCTTCCCCATGGATATGATTGTAGTTGTTTTTTTTTTTTTAATTTTTTTTTTTAACTCTTAATCTTTGGGGGTCTGCCACCCAGATCCTAAATAAATACATGGAGACTTTTTCGTTCTTACTTATGAATGCCCAACCTTAGCTTGGCTTATTTCTAGCCAGCTTTTCTTAACATAAATTATTCCATCTACCTTTTGCCTCTGGGCTTTTAACTTCCTCTATTACAGTAGATCTTTTCTTTCCTTTTTATTCTATGTCTGGCTGTGTGGCTGGATGGTTGGTCCCTGGCATCCTCCTCTCCTCCTTTTCTTGCACCTCTTTTTTCTCATTCTTTCCTTCTATTTTTTCTCTCTCCCCACCAGCCCTGCCTATCCTTTCTCCTGCCTAGCTGTTGGCTGTTCAGCTCTTTATCAGACCAATCAGATGTTTTAGACAGGCAAAGTAACACAGCCTCACAGAGTTAAACAAATGCAACATAAAAGAATGCAACACACATTTGCATCATTAAACAAATATTCCACAGCATAAATTAATGTAACACATCTTAGTATTCCACAACATACAATAAATTTGCTCTAGACATGCATTCACTTTTAATTTTGTGTGTCACGTTATTCACTTTTTGGAAGTTATACTTTTGTGATGCATTCTCCAGTACCTGCATACTCAGCCTCAAAAGATATCTTCATGCTCTATTTCTCTAGCTAATCTATGAATAAATGTGTTTCATATTTGTGTATATATATGTGGAGTGGGGAGAGAAAGTGGATCTCCTTAATACAACTATGACACAGGGAATATAGGGAATATGTTCAGCTAGAAAACTAAGATTGTAAAGTATTGAATATCCAGAGTAACTATCATTTACTGCCTCTGTGATCTTGGAAAAGTAACTCAATTTTCCTGTGCATAAGTTTCCCCTTCTAAAAATTTATGATAATATCTGTTAGTTAGACTATGTCTTAGTTACTTTCTATTGCTGTTGTAAGACACCATGGCTAAGAAAACTTGTAGAAAAAAAAATTTATTTTGGGCTTATAGTTTCAGAGGGTTAGAGTCCATGACTGTTGTGATGCAGAACATGGCATCAGGCAGGCAGGCATGGTACAGGAGCAGTAGTTGAGAGTTTATGCCTTGATCTACAAGTGCAAGGCAGAGCAAACTAACTGGGAATGGTGAAGACTTTTGAAACCTTAAAGCCCAACCCAGTGATATACCTCCTTCAACAAGGCCACATCTCCTAATCCTTCTCAAACATTTCTACTAATCAAGTATTCAAACAGGCTATTATGAGAATTAAATAACTTGAGATCTATGAAGAGCTTAGTTTAGTGTCAGAAAACAATAGACAGGTATGGTTCAAATCATTACATTTGCATTTCAGGTTCACAGAGTACAGAGTTAGAATCTTTGCAATTTACCACTTGCCAGTTTATCTGACAGTTCACACTGTTGTAGTTTGTATCTTCCAAAACAGAAGCATTGGTCTTTTTCATCTCATTTAATACTTTAGAACATAGGCTTGTCATCTCCTTATCAAAGGTGTCTGTTTACCTTATGGAAACTTGGAGGGCCTTCCTGGTGACTTTTTGCCAGCCAAATGTGGTGGAAGTGACATTCTGGAATGTATAGAATTGGAGCCCAAGAAGCCATCTCTCTTATAGAACATTTGCTTATGGAACCCAGATGCTACACCCTGACAAGCCCAAGCAGGAGAGGTTGCCTGTGGGCACTCTAGCTCATTGTTCTGTTTTATCTTCAGGAAACTGCCCACATCAACTGTCAACCATATGGTTGGTTTATTTTGAATGTTCATGTCAGTTAAACATTCAAATGATTCTCATCCCAGCATCAGACTGAAATGACGTAAGACATTCCAAGTAAGAGGCTTCCAACTGAGCTTCACCAATCTGCAGAACCATGGTAGATATAATAAATGTTTGTGAAAGCACTAGGCTTTGGCATCGTTAGTCATGTGACAGTGGACCACTGCTGCTTGCATCTTTTAGTCTCAAAAAAAAAAAAGCCAAGCGCTTTCTTGGTTTATCTTATTGGCCAATGGCTCAATGTAAACAGCACACTATAAGCAATTACAAACTAAAATTATAGCCATTTCAAACCACCATTTCTCTCAGACACGAGCTAAGTAGGATATAAGTTCACATCTCATTTGGAGTCATTCACTGCATAAATATTTGAAAATGATAAGCTGTCTTTTTTCTTTTCTTTTTTCTTTTTTTTTTTTAGTGCTTCCTGATTTGAACTCTACTCTCCTAGGAATTCTGAATTTGCCTTTTCATCAAAGCAACCCTGGGTTTTATTGAGTGCCAAAATTTTTGAAACCCTACTTGGGGGAAAAGCTTAAAAACACACTATTTAAAAACTGCAAACTGGAGGAAGAGATGGCTCACAAATTAATAGCATTTGTTGCTCTTATGGAACCTGAATTCCTTTCTAAGAGCCCACATGTGGCTCATAACCATTTGAAATCCAGTTCCAGGAGATTTGATGGGCTCTTCTGACCTTTTTAGGTGCCAGGCACACACTCAGTGCACTTATATATGTATGTACAAACAAAATATTCATACAAATAAAATAAAGTAAATACAGTTGAAAATAAGTAAAAAACTGTAAGTAATGTTATATCCCTTGAGGAAATTGTAGATGGTCCTTTGTGGCTGACAAAACTTTGATTTAGAGACAGAAAAACTTAAATTATACAAAGCTATCACCAAAACTCTTTTAAAGACATAGAGGTTTGAGGCTGCCACTCCAAAGAGCTGAGTGTTTTTAATGACAGTGTAGGATTTATCTTATTGGTACACCAGTCTCATTTTGTAGATATTATCTTTAAAGCAGGCGTCTTCAAGTTTGAAATTATTCTTTCTTAGAGATTTATATTATTTATGTGTATGAATGTTTTAACTTCACATGTTTATGTGCACCACATGTGTGCAGTGACCATGTAGACTTTAAGAGAGAATCAGATGCTCTGGAACTGAACTTACACACAATTTTGAAGCAACATGTTTATGCTGGAAACCAAACCTTAGTCCTCTGCAAAAGCAATAAGTGATCCTAACCTCTTATCCATCTCCCAGACCCCAAATTTCTTTTTTCAATAAATTAGAAATATTCTGCATTATTTTTTACTATAGTTAGTTTATTTCCCTATATAAAAACACAAAAGAAATAGGGATTGAACACCTGTCATATTCTAGGCATTGTTTGAGATGCTGGGGATGACCCTGAATGTAGAGAGTGTATGAACCATGCAATGACTGCAGGTGAGCAAAGCCATTCATTTTCTACATATGGTATTGTTTAAGATAGAAAAAATCATATTTTGTGAAATGTATTAATGATGTTCAATGTTAATCTAATATCACCAAAAGGGCACAAGGGGTCTGGAATGGTAGCTGTTAATGCTGTCAGATGGCTGGAAAAGGACCGACTGACATGGGCAGCAAGAAGGACTCAGAAAGTAGTCCTCACAGGAAGGTGAAGATATCCTCCCTCCAGGTTCCTGTCAGTCAAATACAGAACAGCAGCAGGTCATTCTTCAGTGATAGGGTCCCGAGAGAGAGGACTAGGGAGTCAGAAGATAAGGAGACAGGTAAGTTTGGGATCGGGAGGTCTTGAATAAGCTATGTCTTATTCCAAGCAAACTTATTAAGAAATACAGCATCTTATATACTGTTTCCAGGAGAGAAAAGGAAAAAGTCAGCAGAGACTATCATACAAGGGGATGAAGTCAGTGGGAAGCTCATCAAACAATGTTACACAAGAGAAACATGGGACATCTCAAGAGGATTGCAGACTGAGAATACAGTGGCCTTGAGACTGGTAGCCACAGCCCTTTATATTGGGAAGGGTTAGGTTCTTAGGAGCCACAGCTCCTTCAAGGCTCAGGCCATTACCAGCTCTACCAATCAGAGTCCTAATTTTAGAGAAAGAGTTGTGTTTCTTCTCTGTATCTCAGGACCTCAGAGAAAAGCTTCCAAGACCCTGGCCCCAGCCTGTTACCAGCTCTGTCAGGTATGGGCCTAGTTTTATACAAGAAACTGCATCCCTTTTCCACACATCAGAGCCTCAAGAAAAGTCAGTTCTTAATATGTTCTGCAGTGGGAACCACAAATCCAGGCCTCCTGAAAGTTGAAAAACTACTGTCTGCAAAATATTGAAATTACTATGTCAATGTTAATAGATGTTTGATTAAATGTCTATGAAATACAGCATTGTGTCAACAGCATTAATTGTTAAAATTAGTATTCATTAAAATGTCATTACACTTTGGAACTAATTAATTGGTCACATTATCTCATTTTGTAAGAATTCTCAGAAATGTATAATGATTGCCAAGAAATCATTCCTAACCCTAAATTAAATGAGTTGCCAAATAATTTTTAAAAATCTATCCATATCTTCAGTATCAAATTAATATGGGATGTGAGTATATGTCATCATGTTTGATAGGAGGTAGAATGTGGTCTCAGAAAGTTTGTGAGCCTTGAAGCAATGACAGTTCTCAGTGCTTAGTTAATTTCCCAGAACCTCTTCAGCAATGGTGAGTAGTCCCCTACCTGTAAGGAGCAATCAGGGCTACTTTAAAATTGTTTATTACCTTTATATGATTTAGAAAAAGGTCATCTCTTCCAGGTAGATGCAATCCCAACCAAGAACAATGTGGGATAGAGTATATTTCAGCCTCGTGTGATTCCTTGTTCAGGGTGTAGCATTCACACTACAGCCATGAATAGTGTTCTGTGGACATGCCCACATCTGTCTGTACTTGTTGGCTGTATCTGATTACTTTCCTTTTAACAATCTTGAAACCTTGGTTTTCAGAGAAAAAATTGGCTTGGTCACTGTTTTCTTGTAGGAATTGGGTGGGGGGTGGAGAGTGAAGACTCACATTTGGAACAAGAAGAACAAGATAGGTTTGTGTCAGATCTGAAAACAGATGTGTGTAATAGAGAAGGAATGTGGTTAGGGTCGTTATTATGACAGTGTGGACCAGAGCATGATAGTATCATTATAGAACATCAGACAGAATGCTCTAGAGCCCTGAAATTAACAGAGACTTATGTCAGCACACAGCGTGATAGTCAGACAGTATGGCCTGAGCCTTGTAAATAGGGCACTTAAAAGTGAGATTTATCTCATAGTTACAGGTTATTGAAGCCAAGACAGATGATGACACTGTTCTTTTGCAGAGGCTTCCGTATAACAAAAAAGCTCAAGAAGAATTTTAAAAAGTTCACTAAATTATAAAAATAAATTTGCTTTTGCAACTTACTCTTTAACATGTCAGCATTTACCTTAAATGTAAATAAGTAACAAACTGAAAGACAGAGATTAGTGAGTAGCTAAGGAAACAGCCCATCTGTATGCTGTTTACAGGAAATTCATTTCAAACTCAACAACACATAGATTAAGAATAAAAGGAGAAAAAAGGTCTACCATGCAAATATTAAATTTCTCTAAAGCAACACACACACACACACACACACACACACACACACACACACACACTCACTCACTAAATCAACTTCCAAAGACAGTGAGGAATATCACCCAATGACAAAAGGGACTCCCCACCAAAAAGACAAGTGATCCTAAATGTGTGACCACTAAACATCACAGCTTGAAATATACATGAACTAAAAAAATGATAGAGCTGACAGAATTGTCACATATACAAATATTGCTGCAGACTTCAGCATGCCTTCTTATATCCAGTAGACAATCAGGCAGATAGCAGGTACATAGACTCTTTGAACAATGCAATTAGTAAACATGACCCAATAGTTACATGTGGGACACCATAGTCAGCAACCGCAGAGCCTATGTACTTGTAAAAATCCTGCATAAATGGTGTCTTAGTCACTATTTCACTGCTGAGAAGAGACACCATAACCATGGCAACTCTTTTAAAATAAAGTATTTAATTGGGGCTTGCTTACAGTTTCAGAGGCCTAGTAAATTATCATCATGGCAGGGAGCATGATGATAGGGAGCATGGCTGCAGGCAGGTATGGAGCTGGAGAAACAGCTGTGAGCTACATCCTGATCTATAAACAGAAAGAGAGAGAGAACTGGGCCTGACAATGGCTTTTGAAACCTCCCCCTGCCCTGTAGGAACCCCTTCTTGCATTCCACCTCCATTCCCTGGGGACCATGCCTCTTGGTAAGGACCCAGGGTCCTATTAGTGCTCCTGTTGTCCCTTTAAATCTTTCCTCTGAGCTCTTCTCCATTCATTTGTGTCACTCACCAATTCTCAGAAACGCTCTCTACCAGGGACCCCAAAGAAACTATACTTGCCTTGGATTCAGAGTAAGCAGCAGCAACAAAAGCAAGGAAAACCCACTGAACAAATACAAGGCCAGATATCTACAACAAGAAACATCTCAAACATCAAATCTCCATATACCAAGATCCTAGCCCCCAAACCTAAGCCTGAATAGCCAAGACAATATGACTCCCCAGAAGCCAGCAACCTTATTACAATAGGCTTTGGGAAAAAGCAATTTAGGTGAATCATAAGACAAGGACTTCAAAATAGAAATTATGAATATGCTCAGGGAACTTAAAAGGACACATTTAAATGCCTTAATGAAGAATATGAAAACACAACAAGTTGAGTGAAATAACAAAACCATTTCAAGACATGAAAGTGGAATTTAAAAAAGAAATAGAATCACCAAAGAAAACCCAAATAGAAATAAAATAGGAAACGAAAAACTCTGGATGTCAAACAAGAACCTTAAGTCTCATCAACAGAATACAAGACATGAAAGAGAGAATCTCAGATCTTGAAGACAAGGAAGAAGAAATGAATAGCTCAGTCAAAGAAGATGTTACATATAAAAAAGAAAAAAACATCAGGCATCCAAAGCATCCAAGAATTCTGGGACACTATGAAGAGAGCACACCTATGAATAATAGGGATTGAGGATGAAGAGGAAACCTAGGTCAAAGGTATATATTTCAAGCAGGGTTTCTTTGAAAATATTTTAAACAAAATCTTAGAAGAAACTTTCTTAACCTAATGAAGGAGGTGCCTATCAAGTCACAAGTACGCAGAACACCAAATAGACTGAACCAGAAAAGAAATTTCCAATGTCACATAATAATTAAAACATTAAATATATAGAACAAAGAAAGAATATTGAAAGGTGCAAAGGAAAAAGACCAAATCACATATAAAGGCAGATCCATTAAAGTAATACCCAATCCTTCCATGGAGGCTCCGAAAGCCAGAAGAACATGGACAGATGTTCTACAAACTCTAAGAGATCATAGATGACAGCCAAGATTGCTATACTGAGCAAAACTATCTGTCACAATCAATGGATAAACAAACAAACATTCCATGATAAAACCAAATTTAAGCAGTATCTATCTACCAATCCAGTTCTACAGAAGGTGCCAGAAGGAAAACTTGAATCTAAAAAGGTTAATCACACCTAAAAAAAAAACAAGAAATAAACAATTCCAGATCAGCAAATCAAAAGAAGGGGGAAAAACCCATACTATAACAACAAAAGAACAGGAATCAATAAACTCTCAACACTAATGACTTCAATTCCCAAATGATAAGACACAGAGTAACAGATTAGATTAGAAAACAAGATCCAACTTTCTCCTGTATCCAAGGAACATACCTCACCATCAAGGATAGACATTATCTCATGCTAAAAGGATGGAAAAAGATATTCCAAGTAAATGGATGGAATAAGCAAGCAGGTGTATCCATTTTAATATGTGGTAAAATAGACTTCAGATTAAAGCTAATCCAAAGATTTAGGGAAGGACAATACATACTCATCAAAGGAAAAATTTACCAAGAGGAGATTGCAATTCTAAATATTTATGCACCAAACACAGGGTACCCAAGTTTATCAAACAAAACCAAAACACTATACAGGTAAAGTCACACATTGACCCTCATATAGTGATAGTGGGTTACTTAAGTACCCAACTCACACCTGTAGATAGGTCATCCAAATAAAAATTGAACAGAGAAATGAAGTCAAATAATATCATAAATCAAATGATCCTAGCAGACATCTATAGAAATTGTGTTCAAATACTAAAGAACACACTTTCTTCTCAGTAGCCAATGGAACTGTCTTCAAAACTGACCACATAGTTGGACACAAAACACATCTCAACTAATAAAAGAAAATTTAAAAAACACCTTGCATCCTATCTGACCACCATGGATTAAAGCTGAATATCAACAATAGAGTGCGGAAGAAAGTATAGGAACTCATGGAAACTAAACAACTCTACTGCATGAAAATTGGGTTAAGGCAGAAATCAAGAAGGAAATTAAAAAATTTTGAAAAATTTAATGAAAATCAAAACACAACATACCTAAGCCTATGGGAAACAATGAAAGTGGTTTTGAGAAGTTCACAGCACTAAGTGCCTACATAAAACAAAACAAACAAATAAAAACCTGGAAGGATCCCATACTAGTAACTTAGTGATATACATGATGTCTTAGTTAATATTCTACTGCTGTCAAGAGACACCATGACCATGACAACTTTATTTTTGTTTTTATTTTTATTTTTTGAGACAGGGTTTCTATGTGTAGCTTTGGAGCCTGTCCTGGAAGTTGCTCTGTAGACCAGGCTGGCCTAGATTCACCAGCCTCTGCCTCCAGAGTGCTGGGATTAAAGGCATGCACCACCACCACCCAGCTGACCATGACAACTCTTATAAAGGACAGCATTTAACTGGGGCTGGCTTATAGGTTCAGAGTTAGTACATTATTGTCATGGCAGGAAGCACGTCATCACACAGGCAGATATGATGTTGGAGAAGAAGTAGAGAGTTCTACATCTAGCTCAGCAGGCAGCAGGAAGAGAAAGTGACATGGGGCCTGGCTTGAGCAATTGAAATCTCAAAGTCCATTCCCCCCCTCCCCAGTGACATCTACTTCAATAGAGCTACACCTCCTAGAAGTGCCACTCCCTATGAGCCTCTGGAGGCCATTTTCATTTAAAGAACAACACCCGAAAGCTCTAGAACAATAGAGAAGAAATAATATTCAAAAAAAGCAGGAGGAAATAATCAAATATGGCTGAAATCAATGAAATAGAAACAAAAAAGTACAAAGAATCAATGAAACGCAGAGGTAGTTGTTTGAGAAAATTAACAAGACAGATAAACCCTTAGCCAAATTAACCAAAAGATGAAGAGAAAATATCCAAATTAATAAAATTGGATTTGAAAATGGGGACATTACAACAGACAACAACCACATCCAGAGAATTACAAGGGTGTACTGTAAAAATCTGTTTTCTACTAGCTGGAAAACATAGAAGAAATGGATGATTTTTTTTTTTTATATAAATGACCTACTTAATTTAAATCCAGACGAAATAAACAATTTAAACAGACACCTAACCCCCAGCGAAGCAGCAATTAAAAATCTCCCAAACAAACAAACAAAAAAACAAAACAAAACAAAAAAAAAAACCAAAGAACAAAAACCAAAAATACCAAAAAAACAAAAAGCTCAAGGCTAGATGAATTCAGAGCAAAATTCTACCAGACCTTCAGTGAACTAACACTATTATTCCTCAAATTATTCCACAAAACAGAAACTGAAGGAATATTTACTAATTCATTTTGTGACTCCACCATTATCCATATAACTAAACTAACTCAAAAGAAAAACTATAGACTGATATCCCTTATGAACATAGATGTAAAAAAAATTTTAATAAAATATTTGCAAACTGAATTCAAGGACACAGCAAAAAGATTACTCACCACAATCAAGTTGGTTTCATCACAGAGATACAGGGATTGTTTAACATAAGTAAATTTTTATTGAAACAAAATACACACCACAAATAAACTGAAAGACAAAACCATCTCATTGGATGCAGAAAAGTCCTTTGACAAAATGAAACTTAAACTTATAAAAGTACTGGAGAGACAAGGGATACAAGGGACATATCTCAATATAATAAAGGCTATTTTCAGCATGCCTACAACTAATACCAACTTAAATGGAGAAAAACTCGGAATTTCCATTAAAATCACAAACAGGACTAGAATGTCCACTCTCTTCATACCAATTTATTATAATATTTGTAGCTAAAGCAGTAAGACAACTGAAGGAGATCAAGAGGATGCAAATATGAAAGACAGAAGTCAATGAATCTTTATTTGTAGATGATGTGATTGTATACATAAACAACTCTAACAACTCCACCAGGAAACTTCTACAGCTGACAGACCTTTAGCAAAGTAGCAGAATATAAAAAATTAACGCGCAAAAATCAGTAGCCTTTCTACATAGAAACTACAATCAGAGAAATAAATCAGGAAAATAATAGCTTTTATATATTCTCAAAAATATTCTGGGATAACTCTAGCCAAGTAATTGAAAGACTTGTATAATAAAAACATTAAGATATTGAAGAAGATACCAGGAGATGGAAGGACCTCTCATGCTCATGGATCAGTAGGATTAATACTGTGAAATGGCCATTCTACCAAGAGCAATCTACTGATTCATCTCAATCCCCATCAAAATTTTAGCATAACTCTTCCCAGAAATTGAAAGAATAATCTTCAACTTCCATTGGAAACAGAATAAAATAGGGATAGCTAAAACAATCCTGAATAATAAAAGAACTGCTTGAGGTAACACTTCCCAAATTTCAAATTCTACTATGGAGCTACAGTAATAAAATAGCATGGAATTGGTATAAAAACAGACATGTTGATCAATAAAATTGAAGAGCCAGGCTTAATTTCATGTACCCACAGACACCCGAGTTTTGACAGAGAAGCAAACAATGAACACTGGAAAAAACACAGCGTCTTCAACAAATGGTGCTGGTCAAAGTAGATGTATGTAGAAAAAGGGAAAATAGATCCATATCTATTACTCTGCATAAAATTCAACTCCACGTGGATCAAGGACCTCAATTAAGAACAGATACTCTGACTCTAATAAAACAGAAAGTAGGGAATATTCTTGACTCCATTGGCACAGGAAAGGACTTTCTGAATAGGACATGAATAGCACAGGCACTAAGACCAACAATTAATGAATGGGACTTCATGAATTTGAAGAGCTTCTCTATAATAAAGGACACCATCATTTGGACAGAGCAGTAAGCTACAGAATGGGAAAAGATCTTCACCAATTATGTATCTGATAGACAGCTAGTATCTAAAATATATAATGAACCAAGACAACTGAACATCAAGAAGACAACCAAATTAAAAATGATCTAAACAGAAATTCTCAAAAGATGAAACACACAAATGGCTGGGAAACGCTTAAAGAAATGTTCAACATCCTTAGCTACTAGGGAAACTCAAGTTAACACCGATTTGATGCTTCATCTTAAGCAAGTCAGAATGGTCAACATCAATAAAACAAATGACATCTCAGGCTGGTGAGGATGTGGGCTAAGGGGAACACTCATCCATTTCCGGTAGGACTACAAACTTGCACAGCCACCACGGAAATTAATGTAGTGGGTTCTACAGGGAGCCAGAGATGGATCTACCTCAAGACTCAACTATACTACTCTTGGGCATTAGAAACAGTCTAGATATGTATCAGCTGATGAAATAGTACAATTTATGATGCATTCACACAATGGAATATTATTCAGCTGTTAAGAAAAATTAAGTTTACATGAATAGAACTAGAAAAAGAATAGAACTAGAAAAAATTATACTGTGTAAGGGAACCCAGATCCCTAAAGATAAATATTGTACATTTTATCTTACATATGAATGTCAGTTTTTTAGCTTTTGACATGTGTGCTACAATCTGAACAACCACAAAAGTTATGTGTCTAATAAGGGAGCCGGGAGAGACTCTCCCAAGAAATGAGAAATAAAATATAGTATTATGGAGAGATAAAGAGAACTGGAATAGGAGGATTAAGAAGGGAAGGGGATGATAGAGAAGAGTAAAGGAGAGAATATGGGGAGGGGCAACTGACACTAAGGGCTATTTGAAAAACCACATGGAAACTTACTGTTGCAGAAACTTCTTGAAATATATACATACATGACAGGAATATAAATGGAGTCACTACATAACACAATTTCCTAATTAGACATCTTATACCGCCAAGTAAAACCTCCAGTTCCAGGAATGGGTTACATCTTGTTGAGTCATTGGCCAAACAGGTCCCATGAAACCCCAAGCATCACAGGCTATTGCCAAGACTATTGGTTGCTCTCCACAATCACCTCTGAAGACAACGTGTAAGTCATCAAACATGAAGAAGTCTAGCTGAATCCTAACTAGAAGCTTCATCTCTACTGATTAGTGTTCATGGTATGGGAAGGTACTCTGCACATTACCAAAGAAGAAAGTATTATCAATATCACCCAGTTACAAAATACTTCAACCTACAACAGTGACCTCCCTGTAAGATATACTGGGTCAGCAGTGGCATAAATGTTATGGGAGTAACTAATGACTTTTTAATTTGATGTAAGGCTCACTCCATGAGATGGAACTCATACCTGACGCTTCTGAAGTAGTCAAGAACCTGAGACTAGATGGGCCGTGGATCTGAGGGAAAACCTAATTATTGTTCTGCTAAAGGAACATAGCAGTAAAATGACTCCTAGTGGCACATTGCTATCCCCATAGACCAGTGCCTCACTCAACCCTCATCAGGAAAGCTTCTTCTTGTAGCAGGTGATCATTAACAAAGAGGGCTGATGTTTGTGGCTTAGCGGCTGCATGTGAATTGACTGATATTTTAATTATCATCTGTGGCCCCACAGCCCTGTAGTCAGTGCCCCACTGGCCACTCAGCCTGCAGCCTGGCAGGGCTTCCAGTCCTGTGGCTCTGGCAGCTGAGATATGTAGGTTTAAATTAAGTGTCTATTGTTCTATTTATCAATAAGACTGGGGAGTCAAAGGCTGAGGTGAAAACCTGCTAGCTCAGAGAGACTGAGTAGCAACTAGCTGACCTTGCTTTTTGACTGGAGACACCACAAGAGACACAGCTCTTCCCTCGTCCCAGAACCAAAAGGATGCTCACACTCTAGTCTCTGCTCTTTCCTTCCTGTGCATCTTCTCTATCCAAATTGTTGGCATCTCTATGGCAAATTCTGGTCAGCTAGTTCCTGGCTCCACCCCCCTGATTCAAGATAAACTTTATGGACAGTCTGGAGTATGACAATGCTATCAAAACATCCCACAACACAGCTCTACAATTAGACATGTGAAGCGTGAGAGGCTTTGAAGAACACAGCTAGAAGTGGAATGTCTTCATCAAACCCCTCCCCTCAGGGTTCAGGGAGCTATGCAAAAGAGGAGGAGGAAAGATGTAGGAGTCAGAGGGGCTGGATGGCTCCAAGGACACAGTGTCTTCCAGACACAACAGGATTGATACACACACGAACTCACAGACACTGTCACAGCATGCACAGGGCCGATGTAAGTTCAAAATCAGAAGAGGGCCGGGCGTTGGTGGCGCACGCCTTTAATCCCAGCACTCGGGAGGCAGAGCCAGGCGGATCTCTGTGAGTTCGAGGCCAGCCTGGGCTACCAAGTGAGTTCCAGGAAAGGCGCAAAGCTACACAGAGAAACCCTGTCTCGAAAAACCAAAAAAAAAAAAAAAAAAAAAATCAGAAGAGGTTTCAGCAATGAGAGGGTGGAACCGACACAGGGTCCCACCCTTAACCAAGAAACTATCTGTTATTGATACTCAGTGTCAACAAAGAAATCAGTTTTCTCCAATGGAGTCTTGCTGGGTGAGTCAGTGACATTCCAAAGCAGGCCCCATGCCCAGGAGTGGCCAGCACAAAATGAACTCACTGGTATTTTTGTGGACTTCTTGTTTAGTTTCAGTTTTGTCTTATGTATTTTTCCTTTTTTTGTTTGGTTTTCATTTTTGTGGGTTTCTTTTACATTTCTTTCTCTTTCTTTCTTTTTTTGAGAGAGAGAGAAAGAACATAAAGTTAGGCAGGGAGGGAGGTGGGGAGGAGAAAACACGATCAAAATATGAAAATAGCTTTAATAAAATAAAAGTAATAAATATCTCAAAATAGGGAAATTTCTGAAAGAGGCAACATTGGTTCTCACTTTCAATTGCTCTAAAGATTCTGAATTGTAAGAGAAAAATAAATTGAAAATAAAAATAAAGAAAAAATAAAACATGCTTTCTTTTCAGAGACCAGGGCAGCTCATCCACCTCAGGAGTATTAGTGTGAGCTGTAATCGTTAAGAGCATTCCCAGCAGAAAAGCACACAGCTTACCCTAAGAAGCCATTTGACTTCTCTGTATCCCTACCTGGTTCCATAAGCTCCTTCAATGGGCTCGCATAAGCAAGGACAGCTGTGGACCCAGTGCCCCTCTGGGGCCAGATAGCTGTCCATTTCCGGCATGATTGCTTTGAAGTCAGTCACAAGCTCTAACTCACACGCTTATGTTCCTTAATTCGCTTCCGTGCAAAGGCAAGTGGATTTATTCTCTGATAAATACGCATCAGAATATTAGTCTTTCAAAACTTCTGAATCTACGTAGAATTAATCCAAAACCTCATGAAGAATCTTTAATTTCAGTGCTTCAATTCCATCTGCTGCCTCTTTCTTTAACAGACAATAAATAGAAACCTGCCTTCCTCAGTTTTGAAGAGGACTTAGTGCTTTCTAGCTCAAGACATCTTCCCTGAACAAGACGACCGACACATGACCACAAGGCGGGAGGGTGTCCAGAAAAGCAGTCAATGCTGAACCAGCAACTTCATCTGGTGCTTAGGATTCTGCAGCCATCCTTCACCTCACACTAGGAAAGAACTGAAAATGAATTTACTACCCCTTTTGTGAAACTCAATGTAATATTAGTACTTGGAATGAGTTTCAGTTGCAATGTCACATAGTATGAGGCCAAGGCATAAAAAAAAAAAGGGCAATCATAGCATCCATATTTTACCGATGCTTTGCATTAATCATTGAAAAATACCATCTGCCTCTCTGCCAAGACACCCGATCTGTATTTAGATGAGAAAGTACAATAAAAATCCCCCAGTCACAAAAATCAAACTCTGTGAAAACACTAAGCCTCAGATAAGTCCTGTGTACACAGAGTGGGTCTCAGGTGACTCATTTGGAAGAAGGAAATGGAAGTCCCACTTCACCGAGAGAAGAGCCTGCTAAAACCCAGCTCATCAATGGAAGCCAAGTGCACTTCAGGGGGCCATTGGGATGAAAGCACTGAGGCTCCAGCTCTCCCCATCTGACAAGTGGTGGCAGTGGGAAAGGAAAGGTTTGTGAAGGACAGGGCATCTGTCTTTATTGTGTACTGTGTAATGTGATGATGTCTCGCCAACCTGTGCCGTGTGTGTGTGTGTGTGTGTGTGTGTGTGTGTGTGTGTGTGTGTGTGTATGTAAAGCAGGATGTTGGGCAGGGCTTGCATCATTTTACAATGGAAAAGCTAGGAATAATTATATTTCTAGTTTAGCAGTTATCATTGAGATAAGTGTCATCTTGTAACTAGTAATCAGGACCCCAGAGAAACACAGTAGAAAAATCAAGCATTCCAAGGGACAGGATAAAAGCAAGGACAGAGGTTGTTGGCCTTTGATATTTCTTGCTGTCATGTTCTCTCCTTCTGAGCTCTCAAGGACCTTGAGCTGTGCGGATGGGGAATCGCTGGGGCAAAGATGGGGTGGTGGGGATGAGGGATGTATATGTGACCTTCAAAGATTGGCCAGTCCAACCTTACAGGTGGCCGTTCTTCTTCAGGACAGGTGATAAATATGGGTCTTGGGACTTTTCCTGGAAAGTCCAGGGCAGTTTGTTATCTCATAAGTCAGAGTGTGGAATAGTAAACACTGGTCCTTATCTCTGCCTTGGTGCATTCACAGTGGTGGGAAGTATTCACACCCCACTCTCTTTTGTTTGTCCTGTGTATTTGGAGAACAGAATCTCTGCATGTCTAATTTCCTAATGAGAAACTCCAGGCACTCTTTCTCATGCCCAGAATCTCAATGGTCAATTTTAGATTTCAATTCCGGCTTCTCCTGCAGTCTCCCAGGAGCTTTATATCTCATAACCAATTCCACTGTTATTTCAGGGCCTGATGAGTTTTCTGGAATAGACGATTCTTTCAGAGAGTATAGCTTTACTTCATATTCGTCTAATGCCTTTTCTCCTTCCTCTAGTCTCTTCAGGCCCATTAAGTCAGCTCTTATTACACACTCTGAACTTACCCACTCTAAATTAACCTGACAGGAAATCTCTCACCTTCATACTTCACCTCCATTTGGGTCCATACCACACAGCTCCATTTAATAATTATAAACACTATTAGAGGCGAGTACATACCAAGCAAACATTTTATGACTGAGCTCCATCCTCAGGCCTAAAGCCATCTTCCTGACATGAGGTCTCGGATTCCTCAGCTCTATATTTATAAGTGGGGCCAAAGATATATTTTATAGTTTATAAGTCACTTCAGACAAAAAAAAAGTACTGTGAGGGTACAATGTGATTCTTAAACACTATAGTAACACACAGAGAAATTAGGAGGCAAGATTGATTTTTAAAAATGTTTATTACATTGTGTGTGTGTGTGTGTGTGTGTGTGTGTGTGTGTGTGTGTGTGTACACATGTGTGCTACAGTGTGCAGGTAGATATCCGAGAGGACAAATTGAGGTACTTGGTTCTCTCCCTCCACTTTGTGGGTCCCAGGGATTGAACTCAGGCCATCAGGCTTAGCAGCAGGCACCTTCACCCACTGAGACATCTTGCCAGCCCAGGGGATACTGCTAGTCAACAGACCAAGAAAGGACAGAGGTGAGTCCACCTACATACAATCTGCTATAAATTTTTCCTAAAGTTATAGGCTCTCCTTTTACAAAACTGTCCAATAGTTTAAAAAGCACAGCTATATTCTTCTAGAGACAGTAGCTATATTTCACAGAGCGCATTCATAATTCCACTTAGAATAGCATGCATTATCTTTAGCTTTCCGATCCCCTTTCCAATACCTTGTCTAGCCTTGTGTATCCAGGCACATTTGCACATAGAAATATGGAAACATGTCTGAGAAACAACAGCAAAGATACACTCCAGGCTTATATAACACACCAACCACACATGCTGCTAGTCACGTTTCCTCTGGCAGGAAGTGAAATGTCATGCACAGTGACTTAACAAAAGGAGGGAAATTTTATTTTCAGGTTTTCTCTTCTGAATCACAGAAGAAGGTGTAATCAAGGTCAAATTGGGGGAATTATTTAGGCAATAAAAGCAATTGAATTAAACCTAGCTACCTGAAGGTCCCCCAAAGACACATATGCAAGCTGAATACTAGAGATTAGTTTTTATTGAGAACTTAACAATGCGTTAGGCATATGTAGTATATACATTGATCCTTTACAGCTTCAACCTCACAAGGAGTTTCTGTCAGGCTCATCTTATAGACGAGGTATCAGACACCGTCCCACCGAGGTTTTATAGTTCGCAGTTTCTTAAACATAATGATTATGAGTTGTTTCTGGTGCTCACACATGCTGCATCCCATGACTTCACCCTTGTCTCTGAACACACTCACACTTTGCACCATGCAGCTGCCATGCCATGCAATGCCAACAAATGCTGCCTGAAACATTTCATTTACGATTGAAGACTATGGTGTGTTAAGAATCACAGTGTTTTTACTCTATATCCAAAGGTCTATGATAGTATAGAAACCCAATGCTTTAACTATGGAAATCAGAAACTTTCAATATTTTCCTGCTGCTACCGCTCAGCATGTAAGTATCAAGTCAGTGTGTTTTTGGATTTGATTGTATGAAAGAAGTAGATCATAAGCCATTGAAGGTTATCTGTTACTGTTTCCAGCCTGTATGTGCTATGATGTAAACACCACACTCTTCTTTATTATGTACTGAGCCTCTCAACCGTGCTTTCCCTAATATGATGGATTGAGAACCTCTAATACCATGAGCAAAGATAAATCTCTCATCTCTGGGCTGCTTCTGTGAGGAATTTGGTCACAGAAATGGTAAAAATAGTTAATAAAGAAAAATGATACCAGAAGAATGGAGATGTTAATGTTATGGTACTGAAATCAAACCATGGGACTCATAGGCCCTTGGAACTGATTTAAAGGAGGAATGTGGATGACTTTGGAGCTGGAGATAGAGAGGAAGAAATTTTAGGTCAGTATAACATTCAGACTGTATCACAGTTATTGCTCACTGTCTTTAGCTAGGTTTATAGTGAGAGTCAGGAGCAAAGGGGTACAGAAGGATTTTGGAAACAAGCAGTTTGGGACCACACATTTATTTAAGTCTGGAGACAAGGCAAACGTCGATGAAGGAGGTGTAACTGTTAAAGAGATTTGTATTTCCAGAGAGACACAATGCATTCTGCATTGGGACAAAAGGAAAGGAGACTTGAGGGCAAACCCTTTCCCATTGAAGTCCACATAGTATAAACATATAAACCCATTTAAAAGACTTTAAAAAGGAGAGTATAAGGGATGCCCTGCTGGGAAAGGCTCACCTAGGGATGTATTGTCCCATGTTCAACTCGGTAAGCATTTAGAGGTTGCTGCAGCTGTGGTCCAAAGGGGTGTTGCCATGTAGCAACATCTCCAGCTCTCAGAAGAACTTGACTTCATCCACATGGTGCTAGTACTACAGGTATACAGAATGGGATCATGGAGGCTTTCACTCACTCGGGTTTCACGGTAAAACAAATGAGATCAGGCAAATGTGGAGTAGGGTGAGGTTCCAGCTAGGGAGCCCCCAAATGAGCTACGCATAAAGCTTTGAAGGTGAGACTGAACTTTAATGGCTCCCTGGGATGTTGCGGGGGGGGGGGGGGGGGGGGGGGGTTGGGGGGCTGCCAGGTGTTTTGACTTTATAGTACCTCACTTCTGAGCATTTGCTTTGAGTCTCAGAAGAAATCTTGGATTCTGGACGTTTGAAACAGTCTTGAGTCTGTTAACACTGTGTGGGTTCTTGAAGTCTCACTGGTTGTATGCTTGCATTATCAAATGGCCATGGCCACACAGAGTGTTATGGTTCAAATCTGAAGTATCTCCCATGGGCTCATGTTTTGATTGCTTGGTCCCCAGTTTATAGTGCTATTTGGAAGGCTGTGGAGGCTTTCGGAAGTGGCTGCTGGTCGTCAAAGGTAGATGATAGGCTTTGAAGGTTCTATCCACTGCTGATTTTGCTTGCATTCCCTCTCCTTGGTCTACTGTGATAGAAGGAGCTCCTGCTCCATGCTGCTATTGCCCTACCACTAACTGAGTCGTCTGCTGGGGTTTGTCTGTTATCCTGGATTGAGAGCCTTTGGTGCATGAGCCAAAATTGATATTTTTTTCCTTAAAGCTGTCAGGTTATAGACATTCAAAGGAAACTAGACAAACTTCCTTCAAGGTTTACTCTCAATGGTTTAGCCAACCACAGTGATGTCCTCAGAATTTCTGGCCAAATTTACATATTTAACCCTTTTAGAAAAATGTGATCATGTGTTAATCCAGTATAAGAAATCCCAGCCCAGCGTAGTGACACACACCTTTAATCCTAGCACTTGGGAGGCAGAGGCAGGTGGATTTCTGTGAGTTCGGGGCCAACCTGGCCTACACAGGGAGCTTCAGGACAGCTAGAGCTATACAGTGAGACTCTATCTTAAAAAACGACCAATAAATAAATAAATAAATAAATAAATAAATAAATAGAATTGAAATAAAAGAAATTCCAAATCAGCCAAGATGCAGCATCATTATTCAGTCTGGAATTTCACTTACTGGAAGCCACCTCCTAACCCAACAAACGAGAAGGAGGAGAGAAAATGTGATCCCTTTTATTAAAAAAAAGATAGCATAAGAAAAAAATGGCTTCAATTTCTAAACAGAGTTAAATGAATGAAGTGATGCATAAATTATAGCATGAAGGTATTGCCAGAGTAAGCTTGTGAATAATTAAAAGATTCATCATTAGAATGTTTAAGTTTTCATTTCCAGAGAACTCTCCACCCAGTACTTTGTAACTGATAGTCACTGTTCATTCTCATCCAGCTCAGAAAACTTCATCAGGACAGCTAAAGAATAAACTGTTAATTCTCATCTAGGCACCATAATTCTTACAGGACATTCTCACAGCCTACGTCAGAAATGGGAGTGTTACTAGATAATGTGAAGACCATATGATTTCCATCTACGTCTCATTTCGGTTTCACACATAATATGTCAACCTTGTGAGCAAAAGCCTTAAGAGCGAGTGGGCAAAACACAAAAGAACAGAAAGACAGCAGAAGAGGCTCCTCGGGACAGCTAACCCCAAACAAATGAATTATGGTTCTTCCTCCTGCCAATATTCTTCTCATTCTTTTCACGCAAACACTGCCATTCTACTGAATTATACCTGCTGAATGAAGCAAGGAGGCACAGCTGGTTCCTGGCTGTAGTGCATAGGAGGAAACTAATGAAGTAGCTAGATCCCAAACTGAGCGGGGCATGCACATGTGTGTGAGCATGCATGCTCTTTCCCTTTACAAATCTTGTTTAATGTTCATGTAATATTCAGTTTCTCTGGGAATCTCAAACGGACAGAGAACATAAATCATTAACCACTTCATAAACACTAATAAGACTAGATGTGCTCTTGCCATTCAGGAAAAATATGTGAACCCATTAATTTGAACTTGCTCATATCTGAAGTACCTAAAACATCCTCATTTCATAGCTCTTTACCACACAGAAGAGTTTGTTAGAGCATGTCCAAAATTTTACATAGAAAATGTTGCCCTGACATCCCAGTGACGTTGAGGTCTCAGAAAAACATTTTTCAAAGGCACCTTTGCAAGTAGCTTGTCAAACCTGACCTTCAGAAGATCAGTGAGTCTTATCCAGAGCCCAGCAGCCCTGGGCTCTGTCACCTCTGCCAGAGGAGAAGAGAGCTTGCTGCCTGCTGGGCGATTTGCAGGCAGGACTCACTCGTGTTCCTTCTGCCTCAGGTAATCTATTATTCTGTTTTTAGCATTTCCAGTGTAGGCAGGCCAGCTGGATTCCTCCTGGGAAGTGGCATTGAGATTATTCATGGGGCGCAGAATGAGACCAGACATCTGAGTTAAAGGGGAAGAGGGACTTTAGAACGTCCTGTTCATTGTGGCCATTAAAATATATTGTCCCTGACTAGCCTTGTGTTCTTGTGCCAATCACCTAATCTCTTCTGACTTCAATTTCCTTATCTATAAAATGATAGAATAATACCTTCTGCTCAAAGATTCTATGAAGTGTAGTTGGTTGTGCTGATAGGGCACTGCATACTCATGAAATTTAACAGAAAGCTATTTAGGAAGAAGAAAAAAAATGAATGATAAAAGGTACTTTTAAAAATACACAGGAAAGTTCAGGCTGACTTATGTAAAGTCAATACAGAAAAAAGAATGTTGAAACTCCAAACAGCATGTTAAGCACGTGGTAGACAGAATTACCAGTGTCAGTTTGTCTCTTTCCTCTAATAGGATCCTTGTCACACCTGAGGATATTGGAATATGTTTCCCAATTCATATTGGACTTGGCACATGACTTGCTTTGATCAATGGGATAAAGTGATACAGACTGGAGCTTAAAATGTGCTTGTGAGTTGGAATTTCCCTCCAGAGCTTTAGCTTTTGCCAGTGGGAAAATGTAGCAATTGTGGCCAACGTACATGAGCCTGAACCCTAGAAAAGATCCATGGGACAGTCCTGAAGCAGCCCCATGCCCCGAAGCAAGCCCAGCTGAGCCCAGACGACCAGCAAATCACTCACTAAGCTGTGTGCACCACAAGTGCCTTGCTGTAAGTCACTGAGATCCTGATTTGGGGCCACAGCATTATTATAACAAGGTTTGACAGACAGACCCTGTAAAGAAGCAATATATGAAAAAAGAATAAACTGCCTAGAGGGACCAAAGATGATAAACACCTTAAACTACATAAAACCCAACCTATCACAGAATTTAGAATTAGCCATTCTCAACACGACTGCAAATGTGCCAAAATTACAATGATATTGAATTGAGAACCACACACAAATTGCAAGATCTTTTGTACCAAATTTAAAATAAGCACAATTAATAATCCTATGTAGTTAGTTTGATGACAAAATTAGTCCTTTATTGGGTAAGAGGCGGTGTTGTGGGAAAGATCTAAATAGTCCTGAAGCTTCATTTGGAACATCTGTTTTTTGTAAGCTATCATATATTGCCTTTCCTCTCTTCTCAGCTAAGAATGCTGCAGATGTATGTCCTAATCCATGAAGCGTTCTGCATGCACCTGCCGCAGAGCTGAAGTTTCAACTTCTCCCAGGATCCAGAAGCTACCAAATCACGGCAAATAAACTTTGTGAAACACATGCACGTATCTACCCTATAATTAGATGACACCGTTACCATGCTGTCATCTGATTTTTGTGCTCTCCTGTGGGTTGGAGCCAGGATACAGTCCTGATCTGTCAGTTTTAGGACCTTTCTAGTAAATGCAACAAAGTCTTAGTTTTAGCAGATTCAACAGGACCAGAGGGTAAATGGAATGGAGGATAATCACAAAGCTCAGTCCATATCAGAGTATTACACACATTAAGAGAAATGGCATAACTGTTATGTGGTCTGGGTGAGCCTCCACAGGCTCATGTGTTTGAATACTTGGTCCCCAGCTGGGAGTGCTGTTCAGAAAAGTTGAGGGAACTAGTGGATAGAGCATTGCTGGAGGAAATACGTCGCTTAAAGTGAGTCTTGAGGCTTTAGCCTAGCCCCACTTCCTGTTCTCTTTCTGCTGCAGTGTGATCAGCCAGATCTAATTGCTGTGCCTTCTCTGCCTGCTGCTCTGCCTCCCTGCCGTGATGAACTGTATCCCTTTAGAACTGTGAGCCACAATAAACCCATTCTCTCTTAGGTGGCTTTTGTCAGGGATTTCATCCCCTCAGTAGGAAAAGAAACTAAGTCAATAAGCAACTAGAATAAAAAATGTTGCAGTTTGTGGGAACCTATATAGCTTGCTGTAATTGCATGATTGTAATGTTAAGTGTAAAAAGCTGCACGGAAAATGGTTTGTATAAGCAGGTCACAAGACGTTAAAGGGAAAGGCTTCCAAGTCCAGGTTTGGGAACGTTATCAGAATATTGTTAACACAATCTCTCTGAGTGGTGGAGTGCTTTTTATTTCTGTTTTTCACGTATTTTTGTATTAAATATCATTTAAAATTCTTTTTCCTAAATGGTAATTTTGTTCTTTTAAAATGTGAATTTTTCACTGCTTATTATACTTTGTTCTGTCTTCTTTTATGTGTTTACCAAAAGGAGGTGAAATTAATATTGCATTAAACTTTACATATTTATATCACATCAGCAACAATACATTTTTGATCCCATAGCTAAAATGAAAGCTAGAATTTTTAAAACTTAGCACTCAGCAAAATAATGAGATTATATAATTTCCACAGAAGAATTGAAAGCACAGTCATTAAAAATGAAAGTATCATTTTGTTATTGTGCATTTTGACATTACAAATGACAGGAGAGTATGGTATTTCAAAGACATACTAATAAATTTGTAATTATCTTCAATAGAACAGATTGGCTTAACTCAAAAGTTACATTAAAATAATTATAAATGTCATCTCAAAAAATAAAGAATTAGCATTTTGTTTATCCCAGAGAACTTCAAAGAGTACTTAATAGAATATCTTGATCTCTTTTTCTTCAGAGACAAATAGAAACTAGAAACATGGAATCATTTTCCTAAGGCTACGAAGACTTAAATGTAATCATGCCAGACACTTACTGATTTATGAATGTCTCCCAAGTGCATCATTGGGAGCTTGAAAATATGTCACCACTGGCTGTGTAGAGATGATATTTCTTTTTCTTAACAGTCTCATGTTGCAAAAGTAATTTTCTTAAAACCAATATTTAATGTTTTCATTTCCAAAGCAAGCACTTGAAAAAACTAAAATGACTTTGCATTTGACTGTGTGGGGGAATTGCTACTAATAACTGTTGTTAAACAGCGTGCAAGAACATGATATTCCATCTCATTGCCTGATAGTAATAAGCTTGGCAGAACAGATTATAAATAAAAAATATACTACTGCTTTCAGCTTCATGAAAATATGTGTGCTTTTGATAGTCAATCATTTTGTGCATTTAAAATCTAGTAACATTGGGGATGGCAGTTAAGAGCACTGTCTGCTCTTCCAGAGGACCAAAGTTTGATTCCCAGCACCTATGTGGCAGTTCAAAACCATCTCTAACTCCAGTCCCAGGGGATCTAATGCTCTCTTCTGACCTCTTAGGACATCAGACATGTGTGTAGTGTACAAAAATACATGCAGGCAAAACACTCATACACATAAAATAGTAATAAGAAGAATTTTTAAAAAATCTGCTAATATTCATGAAGAATAGACTCATAAGCAATGTAAGCATACATTTAAAAGCATTCAGGATAGATTATTGATACTTCATAAAATTCACAATGCAAGACTACTGTTTCCCACTTCAAAGTTTTCCCTAATTTTTTTAGGAGGGTTTAGGAACAGTTGTTGGAGTTTGTTTAATGTATAATATTTTTTATGATCTGTAAGAGGTAAAAAGAATAAAAATGACTTCCTATCTATTCAACATAGACATATCAATTACATCATGATTGCTAAGACCGTCCACGAATTTGTCTTTTCTAGAACAGAACTTCATTATATTATTTCATACCATATTAAGGAGAAGATGCTTCACTCACCAACGTTGTCTAGGAAGACTTGGTAGGACTAGTGGGAAGAATGGGTATACTGTATGTGATGAATTAATACCAAAGGGTAGTGCTGACATGCTGGGTTCTTAATATTACAAGGGAGCCCTCACAAGAGAACACCCTGGCTGTTTGAGACTGTATTAGGGAGAAACGGCTTCTTTTCCCCACCCCAAATTTTGCACAAGCACATTCTCATTTTACTCATGCCACACCTGGGGAAGGGGAGTTGCAAACAGGTTGAGTATATGTGGGATGAACAGAAGGGACATTCTCCACACTGCTCAATTCTTCTTCCTTCAAGGAAGGCATTCTCTTGGCTCTTTGATTCCCAGAGCCTCCCCTGGGAGTACCTCCACTGAAGGGATGCTGCTGAGTGTCTCTGCCTACCTCAGGACCCTTGTTAGTTGCCCAGGTAGCCAAGAGAGCAAACACTCTTGGCATCTCCCTCACTCTCCCATAGTGCACAAGCTGTATTTGGTCCCATGTTTTTAGCTACATTTTGTACCTCAACTTGTTCAGAAACCAACAGGACTGTAGCAAGGAATTATACTTCCTTTCAGAAAAGCATTTCCATTCATCACTGAGGGATTTGAAAAAATTCCAAGCCAATCCACTGCCTGACTTGTAAGGAAGATTATTACTCATCACTTAATATAAGGAGCCCCCATGTGAATGATTCACTCACCAACACTTCACTCTACTCCTTCTACCATTATTTATTAATGTTTTTCATTTAAAATGTTCATTGTTTTTTTTCCTTTGAAGTATTGTGCTAAAAGGAAACTATTTCAACTATTTCAATTCCATGAAAGGAAAATACATACCATTTGTCAAAAAAAAATTAATGTCCAAAATACAAAGCATTTGATTATATGCAAGGAATCATAACAAGTGCTTTATAGGGACTGAGGGGGATGGCTCAGTGGGTAGAGTTATTGCCATGCATGTTTGAGAACCTAAGCTCCCATCTCTATGTCCAGGGCTTTTAACCCCAGTGCTGAGGAGGGGGATTGAGATAGGAGGATCCTAGAGGCTCACTAGCTAGCCAGTCTAGCCAAACCAGTGTACTGGCTTGGTTCAGTCTGCAGCCCTGGTTTTTAAAAGGTCATGCTTGGGTAAAAGAATATCTACTGAAACTTAACATCACAATTACAGGGACGAGGAAATGGCCTATTGGGTGAAGTGCTTGCTCTCTGAGTCCAAGGACCTAAGCTTGAATCCCTGGAACTCACATAAAGCTGGTCTCTTTAATTCCAGTTTCCCTACAGTGAGATGAGAGGCAGAGAAAAGAGAAGCATCCAGAAGCTCATGGGCCAGATGCCTGGTATGTAAGACAGCAGCAAACAAGCAATGTTCCCTCAAACAAGGTAGAAGATGAGGACCAGCATCTAAGTCTGTCCTCTGACCTCCACATATACACTGTGATATTTGTATTCCTGAACACACACACACACACACACACACACACACACACACAAAATCACAATTGTAGTAAAAAATGAATTTCAGTGTTGCAAATTGCTCTGCTTGATCTAGAACCAATGGTTAGTGATCATTCTGAGTTGACTTATTTCTGGCGCAGGTACTTCTTCCTATCCTGAACTAGTAGCAAGACGTTCTCCATTTTAGGGAATGAGTGTAGTTAACACCTGTTGTGGACAAACTGTTCTGCAGGCAGGATGTGGTTGTTGCCATCTTGCAATTATGGCAGCTATGGTTACCTGCATGAGACTCTCATAAGACTAAGCCAACTAACATTCAAACATTGAAGGTCGGAGAGCTCATTAGGCGGTGTACAAGGCAGCTTAAGAGCCTGCACATGAGGCCCATAAGGCATGTCCCCTCCTGGGGGACACATGAGCAGTTAACAATGGCTGGTGGAAAGACTTGTCTTTGGTGGTATAGCTGCTTTCAAGTCACTCATGCCCCTGTCAGCAATCTTTCATCCATGCTTTGGTAAGTAACCCCAGTTAAGCCTTTGGTGTACCAGGCTAACCCTCAGTGGCAACATTTCTTGGGCACATGATTGATGTATCTGGAATGGCTAGAATGTGTCCTGTCTCTATAGAAAAAAGTCATGCAGCATTTGGTACTCAATCAGGGACATCACACAATCAAACATCAGCTTTGGAAAACAGTTGTTTTCCCCATACAATGGGTGACAAAACACAACTGAAGCTAGGCCACCAGAGAGTAGAGCATCCCTAAGGGCAATCCTGACATGACCATCCTTCTCCACATGGTATAGAATGACAGGTCTTCTTGTTATAGTAGTGGCTGCAAAGTCCCTTCTAGTGATGATAAGATACAAAACTGAGGCTGCTCCACCAACAGTAGCGTGTTCATGGAAGGATGGTCATCTTCTAAATGATTTGGGATGGCGTATCTCACATCTTCCTCGTAAGTGTAGGGATAGCCCTAAAGCAGCTGATGGGATGGAGACTACACTGCCGTCTTTGAAAAGAGCACAAATGGGGCATTATCATAAGCAGTCTGCAATGGCGTTGCTTGGCCTTTGTTGTGGATGATAAGACGTACAAACAGAACTCGGGTGCCTTCCCAGAAACAGCTTGCTAGTGTAAAGGGGGAATTACAATGAGGAAAAGACATGCAGGATGCTGTTTTACAACTAGCCTCTGCTTTGGCAGGAAAGTGAGACAAGAGGAGGATGTGATGGAGATGTTGGCTTGCCATGTCCGATGACTGGGTGTGGGTACGTAAGGGAGTGTACAAATGAGAACTGTGTGAAATCATCCCTCCCAGGAGCCAAAACTGATAGTTTGCATTAATTTATATAAGACTGGGAAATTCTAATGCTTTCAGATGGCAAACTTTCTGTTTCTATGAGTCCTAAATACCAGGTTTTAAGAAAATAAACAGAATATAAATTTCCCAGAAACATCCTGACTACAAAGCAAGGGTCCCTGTGGGCAGCAGAAGCCTCCCTGGCCGAGCCCAGCTGGAGAAAGGACTTGGCGAGGTCAAAGTGGGGATGTGGAATTATGGCTGGAGCCTCAGCCTCAGATTTGGAGGTCTGTGCTACTTGCCACTGTAAGTCAGAAAGAGGGAGGGTTAGGGAAGTCTGCAAACAGCAATGATTTCAGAGGACAGATTCAAATTCACCTTCTCTACTTGGAGCTGTGTGACTTGAGATGGGAGTTACATAATCTTTCAAGGCTCAGTTTTTCATGTCAAGAGAAAGTGCCTCCAGGGTCGATATGACAATTAAAAGAACACAAATAAACAACAATAACAACCAAGAGGCCTAATGTTTTGCCTAATGCATGCATGACAGATGCTGAGAAAATACCCTTCCCATCCCCCTTCAGAGCTCACAACAGACACCAAGACATATGGTGCAAAGTACCTTAGGTTTGCAAAGTACTTTCAACTTTTAAAACACCTTCACAGCTGTTTCCTTACTTTGTTTTTTATTAGGAATAAAAGGAAGGCTGGAAGGCATGAAAACAGGAAGGCAGAAAGACAAGAAGGAAGGACCTGATATAAAAAAAGAAAACCAGGAACTGTAGAAGCAGCACAGGATGTTACATAACAAAAACACACGCCTCTGACTCCACCAGACCCGAGGCTGTGTGGCATGCAGTGGTCTTCAGAAGGCTGCTGAGAACCAGGCTCACAAATTAAGTCCATAGGAAACAGCCTCCACTTAAAACAATAAGTCAGACATCTGAGTTTGCTGTGGATTTGACCTAGAAATTCATTTGGAGGAGAAAGAAATCTTCCTATCGTTACTATTGGCAAGTGGAGCAAGTGGCCTTGCTAATCACTGATGTGTATTCCCCAGTGGGACCCCAGGGATGTGATAGAGGCAGGCTACCTATTAAAACTTCCTAAATATAGCCTTCATGGCACCATGTTTGCTAGACTCTTTTACATCTCAAGATCCAAATCATGTAAAAGCTTCACTACAGATAAAAAGGAGACCCAGCTGAAGCCCAAATTGTGCCCCCACTTCCCCCTCCTTTCTACACATGCTTGCTTAAAGCCTCTTAGCATTTCCCAAAATACAGATCATGCTAAAGGGGGACATCGTAAGTCCCACCTTCTGGCCAGCCAATACTGCTCCTTTGGCCTTTGACTGTGTTTTCAAAGCTATAACGTAGAGAAATGGGTGTAACAAAATACACTGCTACAAATATTTATTACAAAATTAGCCGGGCAGTGGTGGCGCACGCCTTTAATCCCAGCACTCGGGAGGCAGAGCCAGGCGGATCTCTGTGAGTTCGAGGCCAGCCTGGGCTACCAAGTGAGTTCCAGGAAAAGGCGCAAAGCTACACAGAGAAACCCTGTCTCGAAAAACCAAAAAAAAAAAAAAAAAAAAAAAAAAAAAAAAAAAAAAAAAAAAAAACAAAATACATAGAACAATATCTGAGGGATACTGGCATAGGAGGTGGCCTTGCCTTAGAAACCCATGACAAAGTGAGACAAGGTGTCCCATGCCATGGAAGACATGGTGTCCTCTCACCTAGTGGCCAATTATCCTGGGGCCTTGTGAATTTGGGTTTAGTACAAGTTATGCTGTTCTGAAGGGCATGACTTGATCCAAGTCTGTTCACCTCAGCGGCAGCTGTAAAATAGACTCAAAGGTAGAAGCACGGCTTAAGAATCTGTCCAAAGTGAATTCACCCAAAACTGATATGTCTTCATGTTCTTCACATCACCATGACTACATAAAACAACAGGATGCATTATAGTTCCATGACATTATGTGACCATGTGGTCCCAAAGGGAACAGCATGAGAGGTTCTGGAATCATGGGAAATGCCTTTCCTCTCTTGGGATCAAGGGATACCCATAGCCAAGAGCAAGCTGCATCTATGTAGTGGTTGTCAGGTGCCAGCTTCTGTTTTAAGTACTTCACATCACTTCGTTCTTTTGATTCTCAATGCAATTTTCAGCAACAGGAAGATTTTCATTGTCATTTTTCATGAATGAATCAAAGGCAGAGAAGTTGAGTGACTTGCCTGAGATTACTCAGATATGGTGAAGGCCAGGCCCAAGCCAGACAGTTAAATCCAGAACTCTTACTTCCCTGTATTAATATCTCAGTATCATGATAGATACCCAACTCCCAGCCAGAGGTCCCTTCCAGGTCACACTTTCTCACTGTTCTTGGCACTCAATGTCTAATGAACATTAATAAATGTGAAGAGCAGCCCAATGAGTATATGTAGAGAAGCCCAGGATGATATAGTCACTGGGTTGACAGAGCAGGACAGTTCAGAGAAGCAAGCAGTGGCCCAGCTGATTAAGGAAAGGATTCATAGAGGAACTGCCAGGGCTGGCTCAACAGCTGAACCTCTGTTCTGTATGTTTAGAGAACCATCTACAGGAGCCATACTTAAAGTTTTGAATGGGCGAGTTTATTGAGTATGTAGCGAACTGAGGTAAAAGAATAAATAGTGATAGATAGATTGATAGATGAGAGATAGGTGATAGATGGATAGAGAGATGATAGATAGACAGACAGATAGATAGATAGACAGACAGACAGACAGACAGACAGATAGATAGATAGACAGCAAAATGTCAGAAATCGACTGGAGGAGTTCCATAAAAGCAGTTGGCTGGTGTTCTCCATAGAGTCCTGGGCAGAGCAGGGAGTCCTCTCAGATGAGGTTTCCAAGGAAAGAACAAACCACAGCTGAAAGGTAGCACCATCTATCGGGGGCTTACAAGCATCTGGCAGAAACTGACTGGGGAAGTTGAGGCAGTCTACTAGAGAACCCAGCTGAACTTTCTGTCTGAGATGAGCTTCCCAGGGCTGAACTCCCATCTCCTCTTGCCTATTGCAGGCATTTTTATATTATGGCATAAGTCAGTGGTTCCCAACCTTCCTAATGCTGCCACTCTTCAATAATGAATCTAATATGAACCTAAGAACTTCTAATCATGAAGTTCCTCATGTTGACCCTCAACCATAAAATTATTTCCATTGCTACATCATAACTGTAATTTGCTGCTGTTATGAATCATAATGTAAATACCTGTGTTTTCTGATGGTATTAGGTGACCCCTGTGAAAGGGTCCTTTGAACCCCGAAAGGGGTCACAACTCCCAGGTTGAGAACTGCGCTGGGATAAGCAACGGTAGCTTCAGAAATAATTTTCCTTCCAGATGTTGTGAAGAACACAATGTTCTTAACACCTGCAGCTGTTGTTTTTGCTGTTTTCTCTCCCTGCCACAGTGTTAAAGTGGTCAGCCCATACTCAGACCTGAAACCTTGGAGGACATTTTGAGATATTCATACCTGGGTCCACAATAAGGTGGGGATAAACTCTGCTTCCAGAGCCAGCTTCTCAGTGAGCCCAGTGACTCAAACAAAATACAACAATGTACTACTATGATGCACATTACACCAACTCACACAAGGTACAAAGATGGATGAAGCCAGTAAATCGCCATAGTGCTGAATGCTCTAGGGTTCACTGGTTAATGAATCATGGTGGAGTCTAGAAGTCTAGCTTTAGTGGTGAGAATTAAATCCATTCTACTTTTTACTGTAGGTGATACTGTTATCATGACTCCCACATTGGAAGACCAGGTACAGGTGGAAGTGTCTGCTGAACTTCATGTTTACCTTGCTGGTTGGAAACTAAATTTCTGAAAGGCTGAGAATGTGCCCCTCATATTTTGATAGTTCCAGTGGTCATAGGCCTTTGTTCACATAGAAGGCCATGGATGAAATATCAAGTCAATCAATAAATCTGATGAAAATTTCCCACAGACAGTGGCTTAAGATATTTCAACCTCTAATTGTTTGATCTTAGGAGCATATGAGAATGCATCCTCACAATCACTCTGCTTTTCACTCTTAGTATGGCCGTAGAATGAAAGAGCTGCTGTTTCCTTCTAAAGCAGGTTTGGGGTTAGATGATCTTGCCCAACAGTAGCTTAATGAAAGAACATTGAGTCTGCTCAAAGTTAGATGGGGCTGACCCATGACATCTGGTAATCAAGTGTATTGAAAGTGCCCTCAGTTTCAGAGGTTTGCATCCTTTGTTGGGTTCGCTGAGATGCGACCTCTTGTAGGTCAAGAAGCACTTGTACCTTCAGCTTCGAAGTTTCCTTTTGCACAGGCAGTGGGAAATGTTAGACTAAGAAGAGGAAAAGGAAAACACGACAGCAATTGGAAGATGTAAGGCAAACTGTAAACAGAGTGCCTGCACGTTAACTCTGTGCGGGACCTTTAAATACTAAAGCAGTCTTGGCCCAGCCATGATAGTGGTTCAGGAGGTTGAGGCAAGAGGATTACTAAGAGTTCAAGGTCCACTTGGACAACTTAGCAAGTGCCAGACAATCTGGGTCTACATAGGAAGACTGTCTCAGAAAACAAAACAAAATAGTAACAACAACAACAATCAGACTCTTTCCTCTTCAGAGAGAGAGGGATAACCCCCAAAGAATGCATGAATCTGGATCTTGTTAGATGGCTCAGTATGGAAGGGCACTTGCTGCCAAGCCTGAAAACCCAAGTTTGGTTCCCCAAAATTGATTCTCAACCATTTGTCCTCTGACCTCCACATGTGTTCCATGTGTGCTATGGCTGTGTGTGCACACCCACCCGCACCCATCCCCCACACCCAGTTGCTTCCTCTGGGTCAAACAGCTCACTCCGAGCAACATGTTGAGTGCTAGCATTTTGCCAATTCTAAGTGAATTAAATCAAATAAATGTCATTTGATGAACTAATAGCTGGTGTTCTGACTCATGGGAGATTTGGGCACTCACTCTTTTTCAATGTTTTTCAACTGTAAAGTGGTGAATTAAGGTCAGCTTAAAACACAAGTTGTCACTCTAAACATCTGAACTCCTAGTGTGGACATGGGACAGGAGTAGAATGTGATAAAAAGACATAAATGAAATGGGACTGCATCTTCTTTCACACAATCTTACAGATCCTTGTCAAGAAAACTGAAAATATCCTGCTTTACAGAGAGGGGGAAAAAGAAAAGGAAGAAGAGAACAAAGATTTGGGAGTTCTGTGCATGGCAAAAATCTCAGTAAACATTGGAACAAGGATAATACATACAACTTATGGCCCAAACCAGCCAGACTCCTGTTTACACAAATAAAATTCCACCGCACTCAGCCATGTTAATTTGTGTCTATATTGTCTATGGTGGCTTTGGCAACACTGAAGCTGCGGAGGAGTTGACAGGTTGCAAGAGATAAAACGGCCCCCAAAGCCACAAATATTTATTCCCTAGCACTCTACAGAAAGTCTCCCAACCTTTAATCTAGAATAATGCCAAAGTCACAGGTGCCGATTTCTTAGTGACAATTCAGAATGCCAAAAAACTCTTTTTATCAGTTCACAGGCCAGCTTCTTCAGACAGCAGAGTTTAATTAGAGCCGTTAAATATTTTCAGGCATTTATGTAGTTCATTCCATGAATTTCCCATTGTTCTTGCCAAAGGAATGTACACTGGCTGCTAATAGGGAGAACAGAATGTAAAGGTCTTGCTGTTGATCCTGGCAATTGGCATCTAACATTATGCATAGACTGTATTTGTTGTTTTATTGTATTTCCCTAATAAGTGAGCATTTTACATGTGCATAACTTCCATGATTGAGGAAAACTTAGTCTACGACATTGAAATGCACACTAAAGAAACAATGGAAAAATCATCTCATTAATTCTTAAGCCGCAATGTTTATAACTACCTCTGGTGCTCGCCTAGTTATAGCTTCGTCAGCTTGGCCCATGCAGCTTCAGCATCTGTTTGATGATGTGTGACACCTCTGTGCATGGCATTTCCCTGGGTGAGCCGCTGCTCATTATGTTTCCCTTCCCTTGTCCCAAGCTCTTCCTATGGACACCATCTCCCAAGATGCTTGACCAGCAGAGAGGGACAGCCACAGCACCACCGTTTGCTCCAGCCACAGCACCCCTTACTTCCTCCTCATGAGCACTTCTTACTTCTTACCCAAAGCACACAAAAGGAAAAGTATAGAAAAGGGAGGTGGGTTTCCAGAGTGAAAATAGGACAGTGGTGAAGGCCAATATGCAGTAAAGAAAAAAGGGGGAAAGACAGGAAAGGTGTGCAGGATTAGCCGAGCGTAACTGGATCCCCACGGAGAAGTGACAGAGGAAGAGGGAAGAAAGGAAGTCAAAGTGCAATCCGAGTTTTCTGTGTCTCCGTCTCAGGCCCAGTCTCATCCTATCAGGGCCTTGGTTTAGACACGAAGAAGGAAAGGAAGTCAAATGCAATGGCTGGGCTTCGCACAGGGCTCATGACTTGTGGTCCTGTTCTTTCCAGACACATCGTATTTGTCTCAGAGAGGACACACTGTCTGTTGTGCTTCACAGTCTTGCAATTTGAGGAGAATTACAGTGTTGCTTGTTATCTCTCTCTCTTAGTCTTTACTGGACCCAATAACATTTCAGGTGTCACACATCTTTCCTTGATTTACTTTTCGTTAAATAGAGCCAAATGGCTACCCTACAGATGAGACTATTGTTCACTGATCATTATGGAACAAAATAACATCAAACACTAAAACTCAGACAGCAGCTCCCGGCCCTTTCAACTCTCATTCTTCATATTCACACAGAATATGAATGTCCTTGCATGCCGTATTCTTAATATTTGGAAGTCTTGGGTCAGGTCCTACCTGATTTGGGATCTGTAATTCCATCTCTATGAACAAAGCATCTATTTATTATCTCAGGACCAGAAGGCATATTATGCATTTTAATATTTAGGAGTTGCTAATTTCATATCCTGAATGTATTGATGAATTAATAACAAAAACAGTTGAGTCTGCTGCATAGATACGTAACTTCACAAATTTATAGCCTGAGAGGCTGGGATAAGGAGGAGATAAGTATGGTGCCTAGTCATTGCTTAGAGAATTACTCACTTTCAGAATTGTGTAGATACAGCCATTCTGTGGGTAACTGGGTGTGGGGGTTTGTAGCCAAACGCTTCACCTCCTCACCCAACCCCAAGCATGCAACCTGACTTTGCATTCTAGAGGCAGCTGTGGAGGGAGGCATGACTCTGGCTGTTCACAGCAGGAACAATTTAGCAACAAACTTTTCCTCTACCGTTGGCTTCTTCCCTCCGTCATTCTTCTGAAACTTTAGCCCAGCTCCATCAAATCACTTCTCAATGACGAGTTCCTAAATGCAATCATGAATCAGAAGTTCCACTTTCTAGAAATAGTCAAGTCGAGAGACTTGATTTACCATGGAAAGCAGGCCACAGGAAGCAGTGGAGTGAGGGAGGGATGCAGCAGAAACTGTCATGCTTGCCCTCAGCTCTCATGGATGCAAATGGGGAACATGTAGAACAAGACTTGTTGGTTTCTTTATTTGGTCAGAATACAGGAATGAGAATGACCAGAACTGTGGGGTTGGTGGGTTTTGGTTTACTAAAGCACAGGACAGACTGTCAAGAATTCTATATAGGATTTATCATTTTAAAAGTAGAGCTTAAAACATCTCCAAGAGATATCCCATGTCTAAACTAAGGCCCCCAGATAGGATGAGAATGAACCTGAGACCTAGACATAGAAAACTCTGAAAATCCTGAGTATCTACAGTATTTTGAATTCTTCATACTGTGATAAACAGCAGCTGGGGAATGTATTGTCTCAGCTGGAGATCCTGAAAAAGCTCCACTTAAGGCCAGTACTCCACATGATGAAGTTTGTCTGTTTCAGTGGACACTCCTCTTCCTCTTACTTCATCCATAACAGGCTGCACCATAGTCTGTGGAAGGGAATAGGTATTGCTCTGGTAGGAATGAGGATATAAGCTCATAGAACTTCAGGATCTGGTAATGTGTGCTGCCAAGAATCCAGAGAATGGAGCATGAGGATGCGAATGGATCTTTGGAGGTTTTATTCACTTGATGAATGCATGTCTCTTTTCTCCAGAACCTTCCAGCTGTATGTGATCCTGGTTCCCAGAGGGTGATTTCCTATCAGTGGAGGTAGTCACAGCTCTTTGATGTTGAAGCTATCACAACTCCAAGAGCTGTGGTCATATAAGTCCCTCAAGCACTCCAGGGAGCACAGAAAGGGTCCAGAAAAAGGTCAAAGCTATTCACCTTGGTTTCCCTAGAGACCTAGGATTGATGCTGTGCAATCTGAACAGGAAGGAGGGTGTTTGGGTACCAGGGACTTTCCTACAGGTGGAGGGTTGTCATTATGCTTCTGTGCCTGGAAGTAATGTTAAATGGGCCCAGCAGGTGTAAAAATAAAGCTAAACAGAAGTCTGGACCTTTGAGGGATGCTTATTGGCCAAATGAACAAACAAGTAAGCAGCTTAGATTTGCTTAGCCACTGTCTAAGAGTGAATGGACTCTAGAGTGGGTTATGCAAGAGCGAGATGATGAATATCAGTTGCAGCCTTGGGACCAATTGTGCGTGAGCACTGTGGCTTACTCCAATAACCCTGCTGTTTTACACTTGTCAGAGGAGTGCAGCAATTCTGCTGCTAGCCCGAGAAAAAGCCTTCTACCAAAATCCCATAGCAAGTCTCACGTTCAATGATAAAGACCTAAAAACATTCAATTTAAGTGTAGTTGAGAATTCCTACTACTAAGAGAGCTAATTAATACCCTGCAGACATCCCAAGCAATAACTTAAAATCATGAAAAAAATTAAAGAGAATTAGAATTGGAAAAGAAGAGATAAAATAAACATTATGCAAAGTATAATTGTCAGTATAGAAAAAAAAGCAAGAAAACCTTCAAAGACATTACTAGAATTGATAATAAGATAGGCTAAGTTGTGAAATACAACTTCTAAAACCAATAATTCATTTATATTTATAACATTAGATCTTAAGATAAAAGTTAAGGAAAATGTCACCACAGTGAAAGCATATGAAGAAGATGGAAAAACTAACCCTACAATATTCAAGCTTCTTATAAACCTACCATATTGATAAAGGGATTGGGAAACTCTCGAATGGAACAGAGAGCTTACAGACAGTCCTTTTCCTACTGAAAAACATGACACATGGTGGGCAGTGGTGTGTAGAACTGCATATAGCTGGGGACTAGATATTTGAATAATGAAATACATATCCTAGAGTCACACTGGGCTGGGACTCAGGTAGACAATCTTCACTCTCCTTCTCATCCTCAACACCATTTCTCTGGTCTCATCCCCACCCTGGTAGCAGACTGCTTGCAGGGGCCTGTCCTCTCACCCTCCCTTCATTCCCTGAGGATTCCCCAAAACTTTGTAGCAAGCCCAGCTGTCCTCCCTGTGGACCCTCTCACTTTCCCACCTCTAGCCCGTTCCCATCCCTTTGTGTCAGCTGCCGGTACCCAGAAACACTATCTGTGATCCCCAGTGCCACACCAGGCAGACATCTTCCCTTCCCTTCCTGTCCTCAGTTACAATCTCTCTACTTTCATGCCCAGCCCTTTAGCAGCTTAGCGGCGCCCCTCCTCCCCCCTCAACTTCGTTCACTAGAGGTGCCAGCTCTTAGTCCAGGCCCAGGGTCCCCAGAGTCCTTTCATCACCGTCTCTCTAGATAACTCTTCATTTGATTGCAACCTACTCGCAGATCTTCTCATCACATCTCCAGCTGCCTGGACACCTTACCTCTAGGTAGGAACAGGACCCCCCCCACACCTTCTTCCCGAGGCCCCTCTGATTCAGCCTTTCCCACTTCTATTCTGCTCTGACAGTGACCGACCTGCAGAAGCACTCCCTACTAGGCAACCCGCAGCTACCACCACACTTTCCTATGACCTAGAGAGGGCAATAGCAACCACTCAACAAAGACAAGACTAGATGTCAACATTCAGAAGCACCTCAATCATCCCAACCCCAGATGCCTAGACATCAGCACAAAATCACAGTCATTAACAGCTACGACATTATGCCTAGACCAGAACCCACTACCCTACTATAGTAGGCTCTGAGAAATGCAATACAACTGAAGCCTAAGACAGGGACTTAAAAATAGCAATTATGAATATGTTCAAGGACCTTAAAAAGGATATAAATAAGTCCCATAAGAAAGCTCGTGGTGGTGGTGGGGAAGCAAACAGTGGAATAAAGTAATTAAAACAGTTCAAGACATGAAAGTAGAAATAGAATCACTAAAGAAAGACCATACTGAGATAAAACCAGAAATGGAAAATTTAGGAAGTCAAACAAGCCCCTCAGAGATTAGCTTCACCAACAGAATACAAAACATGGAAGGGAGAATCATAGGCATTGAAGACAAGGTAGAAGAAATGGATACCACAATCAAAGTAAATGTTAAGTCTAAAAAAAAAGTAAAAAAAAAAATCAAGGTAAAAAACATCCTGGAAATCTGGGACACCATGAAAAGACCCAAATCTATGAATAATAGATACCCAAACCTGTGGGACACAATGAAGACAGTTCTAAGAGGCAAGTTCATAGCACTAAGTACCTACATAAATAATTGGAGAGATCTCCTATTAGTAACTTAACAGCACACCTGAAAGCTCTAGAACAAAAAGAGAGGATAACACCTAAAAGGTGTAGACGGCAAGAAATAATCAAACTTGGGCTAAAATCAATAAAATAGAAAACAACAAAAACAATACAAATAATCAATGAAACAAAAAGGTGGTTCTTTGAGAAAACAAATAAGGTTGATAAGCCATTAGTCAAATTAACTAAAAGACACAGAGAGAAGACAAATTAATAAAAGGGGGACACCAAGGAAATCCAAAGAAACAAAAGGACACACTTTAAAAAACAGTACTCTGCCAAACTGGAAAACCAAAAAAAGGACAAATTTCTTGATATATACAACCTACCAAAGTTAAATAAAGATCAGATAAGCAACTTAAATAGAGCTATAATCTCTAGTGAAAAAGAAACAGTAATTAGAAGTCTCCCTTATGATCATGGATTGGTAGGATTGATATAATGAAAATGATCATGCTACCAAAAGCAATATACAGATTCAACTCAATCCCCATCAAAATTCTAACACGATTCTTCAAAACATTTGAAAGGGCAATTTTCAGCTTTTTAGCAAAACATGAGCACGTCCATGCGTTTGCACACACACACACACACACACACACACACACACACACACACACACACACACACTAAAAAGAAAAAAGAAAAACAACAACAAAACAACCCCCCAAAAAAACCCAGTGAACAACCACCATCACCACCACCACCAAACCCCCAAAAACCAAACCCCAAACCAAACCAAATCAAAACAAAAAACCTAGACTGGATAAAATGATCCTGAAAAATAGAAGAACTGCTGGAGGTATAACCATCCTCTATCACAAGTTGCACTACAGAGCTATAATAATTAAAAAGAGCATGATATTGGCATAAAAATGACAAGTTTATCCATGGAATCAAACTGAAGACTCCAACATAAGTCCACACCCATATGAACAACTGATTTTTGATAAAGAAGCCAGAAATACACACTAGAAAAATGATACCATCTTCAATAAATGGTGCTGGTCAAACCAGATGGCGATATATATAAGAAGAAAAATAGATCCATATCTATCACCCTGCATAAAATTCAACTCTAAATGGATTAAGAACCTCAACATAAAGCAAATTATTCTGAATCCAACAAAAAAGAAAGCAGGGGATAGTATTGTATTCATTGGCACAAGGAAGGACTTTCTAAATAGGACACTGACAACACAGGCACTAAGACCAACATTTAACAAGCTGGACATCATGAAATTGGAAAGCTTCTGTACAGCAAAATTGTCATCATTTGGAGAAAATGGCAATGTACAAAATGGGAAAAGATCTTTACCAATTACACATCCAATAGAAGGTTAATATATAAAATACATAAAGAATTTTTTAAAAAATCTGGACATCAAAAAAAAGTAACCCATTAAAAATGGTGTATAGAACTAAACAGAGAGTTCTCAAAAGATGAAACACAAATGGCTGAAAAACACTTAAAGAAATGTTCAACATCTTTAGTCGCTAGGGAAATACAAGTTAATCTTACTTTGATATTTCATCTTATGCCAGTCAGACTGGACAAGATAAATAAAACAAATGACAGCTCATACTGGCAAGGATGTAGGGAAAGGGAAACATTGTTCATTTCTGGTCAGAGTACAATCTTGTCTAGCCATTATGGAAATCAGTGTGCTGCTTCTCCAGGAAGCTGGGAATAGATCCACCTCAAGATCCAGCTGTACCACTCTTGGGTGTATACATCCTACTATAGAGATACTAGTTCATCCATGTTCACTGTTGCTCTATTCATGATAACCAGAAATTGGAAAGACCCTAGATACTTTTTAACTGATGAAAGGATACTGAAAATGTGGTACATTTATACAGTGGAGTATTTTTCATCTGTTAAACACGAAATCATTAAAGTCTCAGGTAAATGGACAGAATTAGAAAAAAATCATCCTGATAAAGGTAACTCAGATCCCCCCAAACCAAATGATATGTATTCTCTTATATGTGAATTATAACTTTTAAGCCTTTGACAGCCATGTTATAATCATATAACTACAGAGGTTAAGTATAAAATAAGGGACTAGGGTGAAGGAAGGACCTCCCAAGGAAGGGGAAAGATAATATATAATTATGGAGAGATGAGGGAGACCATAATGGGAAGATTTAACAAAGAAAAAAAGAAAAGAGGTGGATAATAGAATGTCTTAGTTAGGGTTTTTATTGTTGTAAAGAGACACCATGACCATGGCAACTCTTACAAAGAAAACATTTAATTGGGGTGACTTGCTCACAGTTTCAGAAGTTCAGTTCATTATCATCAGGACAGGGAGCATGACAGCATGCAGGCAGACATAGTGCTGGAGTAGTAGCTAAGAGTCCTACTTCTTGCAGGTAACAGGAAGTTAACTGACTCACTGGGTGGCATCCTGAGCATAGGAAACCTCAAAGCCCACCCCCAGAGTGATGAACTTCCTCCAACAAGGCTATGCCCACTCCAGCAAAGACACACCTCCTAATAGTGTCACTCCTTATGAGATTATGGGGGCCAATTACATTCAAACTACCACAAGGAGGGAATATTGGGAAGGACAGCTAACATTAAGGGCCATTTAAAGAGTCAAATGGAAACCTACTACAGTAGAAGCTTCATTATATATATAAAAGAAATCTAAATAGAATCACCAAATAACATGGGAGACAAGCCCCAAACTAAACATCTCTTGCCACCAAGAGAACCCTCCATTGTCTGGAATAGATTATATCTAGTTGAGTTGTTGGACAAAGAAGCACCAAGGAAACCTCTAAACAACACAGATTATTGCCAATACTGTTGGCTGTTCTCCACAAACTGGTAGTAAGGCCCTATTGTTGAAGAAAACATTCACATATCTCATTGTACATGGAGAAGCTGAGCTGGTACCTACTTAGAGCCTTTACCCTGCTAACTAGTGTTGATGGCACTGAAGGTACTCTGCCAACTGCCAAGGAGAAAGGTAACCACCCATCAGCCCAGCTACACACTCTGTGGTGTTCAGTGGTGACATGCTTGCATGATAAGCTGGTACAATAGGGGCACAAAGCTTGTGAGAGTAAACAACCAATATCTGATTGGATTTACCATCCAAACCATATGATGCAACCCATCCTCAACACTGCTTGGGTAGCCAAGAACCTGAGACCAAATAGGCTATGGGCACATAGCAATAAAATTACTCCTAATGACATTCTGCTCTACCCATAGATCAGTGTCTTGTTCAGTCATCATCAGAGAAGCTCCCTTCTACAGCAGATGGGAACAAATACAGGGACCCACAGCCAGACATTATACAGAGTATGAAAGACTCAATCCTAAATGGGATGTCTCCATCAAATCCCTCCTCTCAGGGCTCAGGGAATCCTGTGGAAGAGGAAGCAGAAAGACTGTAAGAGCCAGATGGGATGGATCATTCCAAGGAAACAGTGCCTTCCAGACACACAGAAGTGACACACATATGAACTCACAGAAATGGTGGCAGCATGCACAGGGTCTGCACAGGTCAGAGTCAGATGGTGTTGCAGCCCTGAGAGGGAAAGTAGACAGGAGACCCCATCTCTAACCCAGAAACTATTCCAGTTAACAACAGCTCACAAAAAAGTTAGTTTCTCCAAAGGAATTTTACTGGGTATGCAAAGCACACTTAAGAGCAGGTCCTAGGCCCAGGAGTAGATGGCCAACACGGATCAAACTCAGTGCTACTTTTGGAAACTTTTTCCCCTCATATTGTTTTGTTTGTTGGGCATTTTTTTTAACCTTACAAGTCTTTTGATTATGTATTTTGGTTTTTTGATTTTGTGTTTTTTTATGGTGTGTCTCTCTGTGTGTGTTTCTTTGTGTGTGTGTGTCCCTGTGTTTTATTTTATTTTTTTAATTTGTCTGTTTTCTAAAGAGAGAGAAAAAAGTTGTGGAGATGGAATGATGGGGAGAATCTTGGAGGAGACAAGGGAAGATAAATCATAATCAGAATATATTGTATGAAAAAATATTTTCAATTAAAAATGGAAGAAATATCTTGGGACAACTGGTTATCTATGAGGAAAAGACAACAAACTTTGATTGCGATCAATGTTCAATGTCATTAAACATGTTAATGCTAACCAATAAGCAAGCAACGACACTGGAGTCATTCAGAAATATTGTTATGTGTGGAATTTTGCTAGGCAATGATTTTTTGTAAACACACACACACACACACACACACACACACACACACATACACACACCATGAAAGCAAAAGACTCCCACAGTTTTACCCCAAATAAGAACAGTTCTCAATACACATTACCACCATTGTATCTTTAAATCACCTACTATACTTTGTTCCCAATATAAGAAGATAATAAAGATTAGCCTGAAAAGAGTTTCTCAGGTGGATGTTGGGGACAGAACGTGAGACTGGAGACACAGGAAGAAAAGGATAGGCTTTATGTAAGAGAATTTTTCATACATGGTGCAGGCCACAGGAGAGACAAATTGCTTAAAGCAGATTCAATCCTCCTTTCTCACCAGTGACCAAGGTTACTCAAAGCTTTGTGTATCCTAGTAGTTTGTATTTCTTCTGAAGATCAATTAATTCTCTCCAGAGTACCTACAATTCAGCAACCTAAATTATGTCATGTTTTCCTCCCTTTGAAATGCAAGTATTTGTCAAAGGAATAGGAACAGAAAAGAGAGAAATTTTCATTTTTAGTAACCTATAAAGCAGCTGTAAAATATGAAACCTGTTATCTCCTCCAGAGTATCTTTTTATTGTCAGATTTCATGATGAGTCACTGCCTTCTATGGGGATCATCAATCCCACAAATTTAAATGGATTAAGGTAGTAAGAGAACTTGGCAAGGATGCAAAGGTACACTAGAGAAAGAAATGGGTTTTCTAATCATATGCCTAATGCCTTGAAAGTCTGTAAGATACCATGAGGCCATGGTATGCATCTCTGAATGAAGTCCCCAAGGGAAACTCGGGAACCCAGAGGTCTTTACCTTCGCCTTGGGACATGCTGTACGTTAAGTAAGCTGCAGTGTATGGGCTGGAATTGGGATCAAATGTGACCGAAGTACATTGTGTATTCTTAAATTTTAACAACAAGAACAAAAAATGAATAATGTTGCTATCTCATAAACCTCATAAAAGATCTTGTACTTTCATGTAATCCAAACATTTTATTTGCTTTACTATATCAATTGTTAGTACTATTTCACTTTTAATATCTTATATTCATATCACACCATCTTTTGTGATGGGACTATTATTTATGACCTGCCACTCACTCATTTGCTCCATAAACATATTTAAGGCTAAATACTGCATTTTCCAAATCATGTTCTCATGAGCCTAGAGATTATACCAGAATCCATATTTTTGAAGGAACTCTTTGGTTAATAGTGATTCCAACTTAGTGTAGAAAATTCACTTAGTGTACCACTGGGCAGAAACAAATTTTAAGTTACCAATAAATTATCAGGCTTTCAGGGGTAAGGATGTGCTCCAAGTGCATCATGGGAGCCGCAGCAGCAGGTAGTAAGAGCATCTCACAAGACATTAGATGATAGATGTTCAGGGTCCTGGAAGGATGAACACAGCAGGGAAGCTCAGTTCACAACTTGGTCATTCAAGTGTAGCATACCGGTTGACAACTGTGAGCAAGTAAAGTCAACCTTCTGCTTTCCATCATATCTAGAGGCATGGATTATTTAGTTAAATCAAATACTATGGTAAACCCCAATGTGAAAATCAAAACCTTAGCTCTAGACTATGAATCTAGGGGCACCTGAGAAACTGATCCCTTTTAACTGGCTTCTGAAGTTATTACCCTGCTACATGCTAGCTCTGCATCAATTCCTTGGATGAGGAAGCCTGCATGTGGGAAATCTAGCAGGCAGAGGAAGGTGGGAGCAGAGACAGGTCTAGAGTGGACAAGTGATGTGCCAGCAGTAGAAGATTTTTAGGAAGTTCTCCCTGTCAGGTACCAGCTTGGGATCTGGACACTCTTCAGAGGACCTCCCTAAATTTTAGATTTTTGCCTTCTTCATCCTAGCCATGGCCTGGAATACACTCACAGAATCAGTACCTTGCAGCTTTTTGAGGCTGTGCAGATGCATCACTGACAGCTGAAGTCCCTGTGGGAAGCCCTGGAGACCTGAAGGCCTTTATCTTTGTCTCAGGGCATGTTGCATTGTCTGATTTGGACTTTACCTGCCTAGAGGTAAATTTCTTAGACTTTCAATTTACAGTACCTTTCTGTCAATGACATCATTGTCCTGTAGCCTGACCTACACAACATTTAGCACTACAATTAGATTCTAAATCAAAGAAGAGAAAGAAGATAAGCCAGTCATCATTGAGAACAGTGGTGTCTACACTACAGGTATGGGCAGTTCACAGGACAGCAGATCTATTCTCTATGTTCATGTAAAGATTCTGGTTCTTAATCGTTTGACAGTTTCTCAGAAAAGTCACTCTCTCTCTCCCTCCTCCATCCTTCTCCTTCTTTCTCCCCATTTACAGGCTTTAAAAATTAGCGTGTTCCCAGTTCTAAATAAAATGAGCAATTCAATATCAGCAAAGAAATAATATTGTTTGTCCTAAGGATAAATGACCCAAATGTTCAGAAGGTCTCCCGGGGTACCAGTTATTTCTTGCCGCAAATCAACACACCTTAAAATCCTTGGGTTAAAGCAATTCCCTCAGTCACCCTCCTGCTTTGGGGTCATGCTCCCCAACAGTGTTGCTCCTGTCTTCTCTTTGGATGGATTTCTAAAATCTGGGGTACCTTGGGTGTTTTGTTCAGGTTTAACCTCTTCTTACTCTGTAATCTTTCTCCCCGAATGTTCCCAGACACCACACAGCTATACATCGACATATTCTAAGCACACACCTATAATGTGGATTTATTATGCGAACTCCAGGTTGGCGTTTGTGACTGCCAGGACCTTGCATCAATGTCAGATCATGACATCCCCTTATATAAAACCCACAGCCCCTACAGTACTCTCAACATCGTCCATTGTCTGTGTTTTCATCATCCCCAAGCCCTGTATGACGTGGCACACACTACCTTTCAAAGTCATTTTATTGAACTCTGTCCCTTATCTACTTTGGTCCAATTTTCCCCATCTCCTTTTTCCTTCTTTTTGCCTAGAACACTCTTGCTGAGCTGCCTTAGCCTCTGTCGGTAGCTCGGCCCACATACTCTCCACCTAGCTCATCCTCATGGCTCTGAGCAGAATCCATAATGAGTTTATCTTTGGTTTGTTTGTCTTTGTCTATATCTCTCTCTAGTAAATAAATCCCATGAATTCAGGATTAGCATTATTACATACTTTGTGTAGACCATGCTCTAGAGGAACAGCAAGGATGAAAGGTATACAAAGATGCTGCAGGCCTGTATCTCCCAAGTGCCCAGCACTGCCTGGTACCTAAATGTTGCTCAGTTAGCATTTATCAGTGAAAGAGTGAATGATCTAATGACTCTGGACCCATTCTTTTTAATAGTTTTGGCTGTCTGGGCAGTTGGCAATCTGATATGTAGATCTCTCCCACTTCTAACAGATCCATGTTTATGCACGGAAACCCAAAGCATGGCAGACAACATCTTTATTTTAAAAAATCAGTTTAGTTTTATAATCATTTGGAATATTATTTGATTGAATTATAAAAGCATTTCGAATGTAGACATGAAGAAATTAGAAAATAAGTTGCTTTTAATTTCACTGTTTAGATAAATAATGGCCTAAATACCTAATTTACTATTTTGTTTGCTTGTTCTCTTAGAAATGTTTTTCTTGGGGCTGGAGAGATGGCTCAGTAGTTAAGAACACTGGCTGGTCTTCCAGAGGACCTGGGTTCAGTTCCCAGGACCTCCATGATGGCTCACAAACATCTCTAACTCCAGTTCCAGCAGGATTTGGTGTGCTTTTCTAGGCTCTGTAGGCATTACACACATGTGGTATGCACATATACATTCAGGCAAAGCACTCATACATATGCAAATAAATAACCATAACTTTGAAAAAAATGTTTCTTTTCATTACAGACAACTTCTCAGTGTGGAATTTCCACTGATTTTATATTATATTCTCCAGAATCGAGAAAAAAGAACAACATTACACTATTTTCAGTAACTCAAGAATGTTTAAATAATGTTGATACTTTTAGGTTATCCCTACTAGCTTATTTGACTAAAACAATGTCACTTAAAAGGTTTATAATCAGTTAATCAAAAAATGGTACCATTAGAATTCAAAATTGTATCACTGGTATTTAGGTTAGAAGCCTGAGTTACTAGAGTTGAAGCTTAGTATACAACTTCTATTCAGTCAGTGTTCAATTAAGAAGCACTTACTGAATACCTCGTTTACATTGTCAGTGATGTTCTAGAACCTGCCAATGTGGCAATAGCAAAGGCTCCACCTTCTCAGAGTTTGGGTTAGTTGGAGTGCAATGGATAGTAGGTAGACATAGATAGTCCTATAGATGATAGACAGATAGATACAACATGTTATATAACAAGTGCTTTTGGATAAAACAAGGTAAGGAGAATGATGCATGATCATAATTTTAGTTTTTGAATGAGGCTGTCAAGGATGACCTCACCGAGCCCTGAAAGAGGTGAGGAAGTCAAGCATGAAGATGCTAGGAGAAGACATGCTCTGACCAGAAAAAAAGGACCTACTGAAAAAGACCGCAGCTGAGAATGAGTCTGGCTTATCCTAGAAAGAGTTCAAGGACAGTGTAGCTGTTGCTGAATAAGATGAAGCAGCCAAATGGAGTTGGAAGACTGTTCAGGGTTATGGTGGTTGTTACAAGAACGTGGATTTTACATTGAGTAGGCCTGAAAGGAGGAAGAAATCAAGCAGACTTGGACCAAGATGGAGAGAGCCTCTAGATATGCATTGATGATAGAAATAACAACACAACACGTATGTAGGCATTGGGGGGGAGGTTAGGAAGGTCCCAGAATCTTAGGTCTGAGCAACTGGAAGGAGGTAATCGCAATTTCTAGGAGGTCAAAACAGAGAAGTTTGGAGGGAAATTTGGACCGTCCAAGAGAAAAATGTTTTGTTTAAACAAAATAATTTTATTGTTAATTAATCAGCTTATTTTTTGCATATTTATCATACAAAGTGATGTAATCACGACATTTCCGTGTATGTATCTCACAGTTACACACACATCTATAGGCCTCCATGGCTTCCTTTTGACTTGGTTGCTTCTGTTAAGAATGCTGTTGAAATTTTAATGGGGACTGAACCAAATCTGTAAAGGACTTTCAGTAATATGGCAATTTTCACCCCGCTGATTCTGCTAACTCATGAACATGGTATGTTTCTCTAACATCTAGTGTCTTTTTCAATTTCTTTTCTTAATGTTCTGTAGTTTTCACTGCAGACATCTTTCACCTCCTTGAATAACTTTATTTGTAACTTTTTTTTTTGACAAGACTCTCTATGTAGTCCTGGCTGTGTCTTGGAACTCATTATGAAACCAGGATATGTGGTGATATATTGTGTCCCCCAAAATATTGTGCACCCTAATAAAGTTTATCTGAGGATCAGAGGAAAAAGCCTTTAATCCCAGCACTAACCATAGAGGTCTGGAGGTCTATACAGACAGACAGGAAATGATGTAGCTGGATGGAGAGAGGAAGTGAGATGCAGAACAGAAAGGCATATAGGCGTGGATATACAGGAAGTAGGTCTCTTTGGCTGAGGATTTCCAAGTGGTAAGATTGTGGCTGGCTTCATTCTGCTTTTCTGATCTCTCAGTTTTTCACCCCAATATATGGCTCCAGTTTTTTTTTTTATTAAAAAGACTGTTTAGCAATTTGTGTACAAGGATGGCCTTAAATTCACAGAGAGCCGCCTGCCTCTGCCTCCCAAGTACTGGGATTCAAGGAGTGTGATACCATGCCAAGCTATTTGTAGAAATTTGAAAGGCTGTGATAAATGGTATTTTCTTCTTGATTTCTTTGTCAGCATATTAATTATTGGTATATAGAAAAGCTTCTGAATTTTTGTATGTTGACTTTTTTCCCTGCTGTTTTGTTGAAGGTGTTTAGCTGACATAAAAGTTTGCTAGTAGAGTCTCCAGGGTCTCTTATATATGAGCATAGAATCTGCAAATTGGGATGATTTTAAACAACAAAAATGTGTACGCCTTAGGAATGCTTGAGAAATAATTATTTGATTATATTAAAGAGGAAAAGGTAGGAAGCAGAGTAAATAGCAACTGCTTATAAATGGGGAAATATTTTAGTTCCTTTTCTTATTTCTGTGACTAAATACCCAATGAGAAGCAGTCCAAGGGAGGGAAGAATTATTCTGGCATGTGGTTTGAGGGCTCTAACCTGCAGCAGGAGGAAAAGTACGGTGGTAGGAGCAGCTCAAGCCTAGGTCAGTGGGAGCACTCCCATCCAGAAGGATCACGAAGCAGAGAGTGATGAGTCAGGTGCTCATTTGGCTTTCTCTTTTCCTCCTTTTTATTCAGTCTGTCACTCTAGCCCATGGGGTGGATGATAGGTCCTCCTTCCCTGAAGATACTCTCACAGACACTGTCAGAGGTGTGTCTCCTAGGTGATTTTCAATCCACTCAAGTTGACAGAGAAGGTTAGCCACTGCTGGTATTAGATAACTAATGTAAATCATAAACAGAAAAAAAAATTCTTCTCCGATACTGGATGTGTTTCTTTTAAAGGGTCTCTAAAGAGCTATTCAAGGAATTTGGTACTCTCTTCCTACCCACTTACAGTAGCTGCCCAGAATGGATCAATTCACCAACCAATAAAATACACCCTCATAAGCTTTAGGATATGTCCTGTAACCAGAAAGTAATTACTGATTTTTCTCTTGAGGGAGTTATTTTCTATCCTCATTAAATATAAGTCCTTATGTCCATGATAACGCAAGGTGCAAAAACCCAGGATTTTTCATCAAATATCTGTCTGTCCACTGAAGGCCATGGAGAAAAAAGTTAGAAACTGATATGAAATCCCCAAAAATGAGACCCAAAGAAAGAGCAAATAAACAAGTTGTTCAGTGGGCCCTTGGGTACCTGCCTTTCTAAATGCATGAACGATTTCCTCAGCGGAAGATTCTGTGGCTTTCAACTGATAACCTGATTTACATTTTGGTCATGCACAAGCACTTCCATGAATCCCAAACCCCTCTAATTAGCTCTTCTCCCAAGCCGCTTCTCAGACAATTTTTGCAAAAAGAAATAAAGAGTCCGGCACAAAATAAAGTAGCCTGTCACGCAGTGTGCCACGTTCCAACAAGTTCCAGCTGAGAGCTCAGAGGACCCTTGAGATAATTAAGTGGTCTTCAAATTTACTTGTACACTTGAATCTTTAGTAAGACTATTATTTTAAAGAAAAAATCCCCCAGACTCAATGCCAGAGATTCCAATTTCTTTGGTCTGGGAAGAAAGAAGGGGTTTTTCAAAGCTCCACACAAGATTATTCTCCTAGGACTGAAATAAGCACATTAGAAATCAAACAAACAACGTGAATTATAAAACCCACTGAAAGAGGATATTCTAAATAGTACCTGATAATCGAATACCATAGGAAGCTTCAGGAAGGGAGATTATATACAAAATGTAAATAATGGCATATTTGAATTTTGAAACGATGTAAAGATTGTTTTTTTTCCAGCAGTAGAATATCCTGCTTCCTACACCCCATAGTTACTTCAATTTGATTTTCTTCTAAATCTCATGAAAGCAGCCCATTTCCTGGCCAAATTCTTTATGAATGTATAGAAAAAATTGTTATGTCTCAAAGTATTTCATGAGAAACGTAACAAGCTGGCCTGGCCCCCAAGCAACTTTCACGCTGCTGAGACAGGAATACACAAACACACACACACACACACACACACACACACACACACACACACACACACACACACAGAGCCTTTCACAGACAAATGACCAGTAAGCTGTAAAAGATGTCAGCGGCATTAGAAGCAGATCTTGAGCAGTAGCTAGGCTGTCAATCAAAGAAGGAGGAAACTAGACAGCAGGGATTATTTTAGAAAAATCACTCTGGTAGGAGCAGAGAGAGTCTATAGTTTGGGGAAGGGTAGTGGGGGTGGTTAAGATGGAAGGATGTAAGTCAAAGCTCAAATAGCTCCCATGGAAGTATCTCTCAGCTGGTGTGCAGCTATTACATTTTATTTTATTTTATTTATTTTTTTAATAGTTCAAAATTTTCTTTTATTTTTTTATTTTTATTATTGTTACTTTTAAAATTAATTAATTAATTAATTAATTTTTCTATTATCAGCTTGATACAGTATAAATTCTTATCTTAATAGTGAAACGTTTCATTGAGGCTTACTCAGTAATTGAGTAAAACCAAAACTTATTATAAGTCACAGTCATCCAAGGGTCCCCCTGCTATGTAGCCTCCATGGTTCTGTGGGTTGTAGTCTGATTGTTCTTTACTGTATATCTAGAATCCACTTATGAGTGAGTACATACCATGTTTGTCCTTCTGGGTTTGGGTTACCTCACTCAGGATGATATTTTCTAGTTCCATCCATTTGCCTGCAAGTTTCATGCTGTCATTGTTTTTCTCTGCTGAGTAGTACTCCATTGTGTATATGTACCACATTTTCTTAATCCATTCTTCAGTTGAAGAGCATCTAGGTTGTTTCCAGGTTCTGGCTATTACAAATAGTGCTGCTATGAGCATAGTTGAGCATGTATCTTTGTGGTATGAATCAGCATTCCTTGGGTATATGCCTTGTTCTTTTGTTTTCAACTGGGAGATGGGCCTCAGAGCATGACTGTGGCAGGGGATTGTCTAGACTACATAATGGAGGTGGAAAGACCAGAGGGCGGAGGCATTATTCTCTAGGCATTCTCTAGGCATAGGATCCCAAACTATCTAAGGTGAAAGCGAGCTGAGAAGCACGCATGTATACATTTACTGGTCTCTGTTCTTGACTGTGGATGAGATGGGACCAGTTCTCTCAAGCTCTTGCCTCTGTGACTTCCTACTATGATGGACTCCACTACTCACCAAGTGAGTTCAATAGGCTGGTATAGACAGTACCAGCTGTTATTTTAGGTACTGGGGGTGCACAAACTGGGAGAAAGGCAAACCCACTATCTGATTGCTAACAAGACATTGCACTGTTCTGTCAGATTTTATCATCTTTCCTCTCAGCTCTGATTTCCACATTGTGCTCTTATTTCACTTTCTGCTTCATTTATCACACACTAGTTACTCAAGCCAGAGCACTCTGGGGAAGTGTGTGTGTGTGTGTGGGGGGTTGATTTCTCCTATTTCTCTCCTTGCTACTAGTGGATACCAAGTTCTGCCAGTCTTACTCCATAAAATTACTAGAATCTTCTTCCATTTTATTACTCTGTTAATAACCCTGTGCATTTCCTCCCCTCAAAGTAGTTACAGTTGCTGGGAAACAAATCTCCTGACCTCCAGTCCATTTTCTCTCTGTTCTGTGTGACTTTTGAGAAAAATGACTCTAATGTGACAGTTATGTATGCAAACCCAAGACTCCTTGCTGTCTTTATTGTAAAACCTGAATCTCTTTGCTTGGCATTCAAGATGCAGGTGCCTTGACGTCCCTCTTCTTTTTTTTTTTTTTAACCTTTTCTTCTACTGCTTTGCTGTGTTTCATTTATAGAAGGAATTACTCGAAGGGCATCTGGCAAGAACTTTAATAATAATAATTTTTAAAGTGTTGCAACATACAAAACGAGAGAACACTCACTGTCCAATATGTAGCCTCCAAAACATTTCCCAGCCACCTGGGCATCTGATACTCAAATTTCTGTGTGGCCCTTTTCCCATGAGCCCAGGCTGGACCCAGCGATTTACTTCAATAAGTACAACACAGATCTATGATGTTCTCTCCCAAGAAGGTACTGTAAAAGACTGTGACTTCTCCCTTGCTCTTTCTTTCCTTTCTTGCTTACTTATTTTGATGTGGTAAGATACTTTGAGAGAAGCCTACAGACAAGGTACTAAGGGAAGCCCCAGGCTAATAGCTCACAAAGAACTGAAGCCTCCACGCAAAGGCTAACAAGCAGCTGAATCCTACTCACAACCACGTGAGTAGGCCAGGAAGGAAGTCAGTCCTTTCCGGTTCACTTTCAAGATTCCTGAATCCCTGGGAGAGACTCAGACAGAACAAGAGGATGAAGCTAAGCTGTACCTGTATTTCTAACCCACAGAAACTATGAAATATGTTTTGTTATAAGCATTTAAATTATAGGGCAATTCATTAAGCTGCAACAGATTAACAGTAGCTGACTTTGTTGAACGTGCAATTAAAAAATAATTTGATATTATAATATGTAATTATCTCCTCATATCTAATTTCTGTTTTAAAATTAGAAGAAATATTTACTCATTGGACAGGATTGGATGAGTGTCTCTTCTGTGAGAGGTACTTCCCATGGCCTTGGAGGAGAATAACAAGCCTGGAAAGGCTGGCGGCTTGCCATCAAGACACTGAGAGTCTGAACAAGATGATGCTGGAGAGTGGACCATGGAGTTCAAGAGTTTTAAAAGAGAAAGTGAGAGGATGCTGAAAGATACTGCAGTCTACTGGGGATATGACCAAAAACCCAAACCAAGCCATAGCCAGGTGACAAATGAGTGCTCCAGTTCCAGGGTGATTGCAATAAAAGCCTCCACGAAGCTCAATGAGTACACAGAGGGAGGATGTCTACCCTGTAGGGGGATCAGAGAGATTAACCCGAGCTTCATTATCACTGGAAATCTAACTACAAAGTATTGGGGAAGGAGAGTGTCAGGGGACAGACACAACTTCAAAAACACAAAGCTGGAATACTCCAACTGAAAATGATAAGTTAAATTCTAATTAAATGTATCCTCAAATCAACTTCTCTTTACCTGGGCCCCATAACTCACAACTGTTACTCTAAGCCCATTGGCAGTGGGTGAGGGCAGGTGGGAGAGAAAGGACAGTCCCATTTCCTGGGATTTTCCTGGAACCTTGGAAGGCGCCTTTGCAAGCGAGGGAGTCTGAATTTCCTTCCCATCAGCTTCTGGTATGGGTGCCTCTGGGGACAGGCAGGAGACCCTCATTTTCCCTCTGGATTCAGTTTGCAGGTGGGTTGACCAGAACCAGCACTGGGCTTTATGGGCCAACTTCACTGTACACAGACCAACACTTGTGATGATATTGTGTTCCCCAAAATATTGTGCACCCTAATAAACTTATCTGGGGTCAGAGAACAGAACAGCCATAATATTAAACATAGAGGTTAGGCAGTGGTAGCACACATCTTTAATCCTAGCCTTCTGGAGGCAGAGAACCATCTGGATATCTGTGAGTTTAAAGCCACACTGGAAACAGTCAGGCATGGTGACTCACACCTTTAATCCTAGGAAGTGATGGCAGGAGGTAGACAGGTATATAAGGCATGAGGACCAGGAACTAGAGCTGGTTAAGCTTTCAGGCTTTCGAGAAGCAGTTCAGCTGAGAACCATTTGGATAAGGACTCAGAGGCTTCCAGTCTGAGGAAACAGGATCAGCTGAAGAATTGGCGAGGTGAGGAAGCTGTGACTTGTTCTGTCTCTCTGATCTTTCAGCATTCACCTCAATAACTGGCATTGGGTTTGTTTTTTATTAATAAGACCTGTTAAGGTTCGTGCTACAAACACTTCTCCAGTTCTGATAACTATCGATGTAATCATAAAACAGACTAACAGAACTATTTTTTATATTGCTCAGTTTCTTTGCAGATGAAGTATAAGAATCTGCTTGAAAATACTTTACAAATTTTATGTAACCTGTGCAATGTAAATGATACAAAAGCTGTGGTAGTTGCTCCAGGAAGCTGATTGCAGGAGATGTTTGTTGCTGTGAAAGGTCACACTGTGTGCTGGCTAGTTTGTGTCAGAGTGACACAAGCTAGAATCATCAGAGAGGAGGGACCCTCTTTGAGGAAATGCCTACATAAGATATAAGATCGAGCTGCAGGCAAACCTGTAGAAAATTTTCTTAAATAGTGATTGATGGGGGAGAGCCCAGTCTGTTGTGGGTGGGGCCATCCCTGGGCTGGTGGTTCTGGGTTCTATACGAGAGCAGGCTGAGCAAGCCATGGGAAGCAAGCCAATAAGCAACACCCCTCCATGGCCTCTGCATCAGCTCCTGCCTCCAGGTTCCTGCCCTGTCTGAGTTCCTGTCCTGACTTTCTTCAATGATGGAAAGTGAGGGGCATAAGCAAAACAAACCCTTTCCTCCCCAAGTTGCTTTGCTCATGTGTTTTATCACAGCAATAGTAACCCTCACTAGGATGCACTGCCACCAGCAGAGCTGAGACACGAACTCGGGATCTTTGGCACCAGAGAAGTATCACTTCGATAGTCAGAAGAGGGCTCTGGGTTCAGAACTCAGCTCAAAACTTGCTAACTGTGTAACTCAGACAAATTATTTCCTTTTTCTGAGCTTTATTTTACCCCATCAATAAGATGGAAATTGCAAAGTGAATACTGTTGCATTATTGAGAGGATTAAAAGACAGAACCCGTGTGCTTGGCATGGTGCCTCAACATAGCACATTCCCAGTAAATGCAAGTCATTATGATGCCTACTGTTTTGTACCCTTTAGACTCAGCCAGAAGGCAACCTATCCTAGCAGCTCACCAGTAGTTACTTTGGGACCAAGCAGTGCTTAGAAGATACTAATAAAAAGCAAGACCTGCTGCAGCCTCTTACCACACCCCTTTCCACATGCTCTCCACTTCGATGTTGCTCCCTGTGCTGGCACTTCAGGTTCAGGTGTTTAAAACACTTGGTCCTCCCCCCTCCCTTCCCACATGAATGAACTTCAGTGATGCCTCATTCCTTCTAGATTCTGCTTTCTAAAGTAACATGGTCCTATAGCCAAAGGTACTGCTTGTAAGATTGGATAACGCACTTTCTCGCCCACCCCATTGCCCTGGAATCTCTTCCTCTTATCGGAAGCCCACAGTTTCACAGTCTGTCTACCTGGCACCGTAAACCAGGAGATTGGATCAGGCTTGGCATAGCGAATGCAAAAATTCATGAATGACGAGGAAAACTAATTTCCATACCCCCGTACCAAAAAGTATTTTCAATACTCACAAGGAAAAGGGATTGGAGAGGGTAGAAGAGACTCTGTAGGTGTTTTTTTTTTTTTCAGAAATAAAATCAACATATGAGGTTGATCTGAAGAAAGACCAAAGTTTTCTTTTTAAAAATATATAGGAATAATTTAAATACCTACTACATAAACAACCGTGATGAAGACAGTGTGGTAGTGATAATGATAGGTAAACATACCACTGGGACAGACTAGAAAGACCAGAAATAAACCTTTGCATATATGGCCAAGTGATTTGCAGTAAGAATGCCAAGACTACACAAGGGAGAAAGTACAGTTTCTTCACCAAACAGTGTCAGGGAACTGAACTGGATAGCTGAAGAAAAGAGCAGGAGGAGGAACAGAAGATGTTACGTTAGACCTTTACCTTTCTAAATAAAAAAAAAAAATCTCAAGTTACACACACAAAAAAACCCTAAGCATCTATGTGTGGATGTTAGCTGTTAGGCTTTCGACAAGCAGTCTACACTCTGTAAAACCACAGAGGTTAGCTATAAGGGACTTGGGGAAGGGATGGATCTCCCTAGGAAGGGGAACCAGAGTAGGTAGTTATGGAAGGATGGGGAGAAGAAACCAGAATCAGAGAATCAAATGTGGGGGAGTGAAGAGGAAGGCAAGGGAGAACATGCAGGGAAGAACAGCTAAGACTAAGGGTCATTTGAGGGGTCATATGGAAACCTAACACAGAAGAAGCTTCCAAAAATACATACATATATGAAGAAGGTCTACACAAAATAATGCAGCCTCCAGTTCCAGGAATGGGTTCCATCTAATCAAGTGATTGGCCGAAGAAGTGCCATGGGAACCCCTAAACAACCCAGGCTATATTGTCAGGGCTACTGTATTGTCTTTCTCAAACCAATGGTAAGGTACTATTGCCAAAGACAACCCCTATACAACTCATTGAACATGGAGATTGAAAATTCAGTGTTAACGGTTTGTTGTTGTTTTGTTTTGTTTTTGCCTTTAGAAGAAAAGTAGGAAAAAGTAACACTACACAGCTGCATCCGTCTGGCAAGGGGAGAAGGCTAGAGAAGACAGCCATGGAAAATGGGTTGGGAAGGAACACTGGTGGTTAGAGCTAAACCCATTTTTTTTTCTTAAATCCTATTTCTCTGAAGGTGTTAGTTTTTTTAAAGCTTTCTCATCTATAGCAATATATATGTATATATATATATATATACACACACACACACACGCAAATATATTTATTGAATATAGAAAATAACAAAATCAGAGTCACCAATAGTCTCTATTCTAATGGATAATCACAGAAGACTCTGGTATGGGAAGGTTTCATTTTGCTGTTTCTAATCTTTTTCTCTCCTCTCCACCTTGCCCCACACATTGAACTTTCTGGTTCATCTTACATAAACAACTTTGTGTTCTGATTTTAAGTACTCAATATTGCTTTGTTTGTAAACTTAGTTTTTAATGGTTGTGTGGTATCCTATATGGATATAATTTAATTTATGAATCTATTTCCACACTGCTGAGTAGTCAAAGATGTATATTAGTATGATATTTATAAGTAACATTATTATGTGGTTGTAATATTCCTTTGGATAAATGATTAGAAGTAGAATTACTGAATTAATGTTGGATTGACAGTTTTTAATTTTTTTTTAAATTTTAGTTTGTGTGTATGGGTTGTCTTGCCTGCATCTAAATCTGTGCACTGCTTGTGTACCTGTTGCCCATGGAGGACAGAAGAGGACATCAGATCCCCTGGAATTGGGATTGGAAGTGGTTGTGAGCCACCATATGGTGCTGGGAAATGTACCGAAGGTCTCTGGAAGAGCAACCTGTTGAGGAGCCAAGGAAGCTTTGAGTGAATGTATTTTAATGACAAGGACCAAAATCTCTAGACACATGGAAAATTGGCAAAGCCTTCTGTATATGGGTCAGGCTTGGAATTAGCTACGGTGATATTTTATTTGTTTACCCCAATAAAGTTTACCTGAGGATCAGAGGAAAAAGCTAGCCACTATATTAAACATAGAGGTCAGGCAGTAGTAGCACACGCCCTTAATCCTAGCATTTGGGAGTCAGAGATTCATCGAGATCTCTGTGAGTTCAAGGCCACACTGGGAACAGAGCCAGGCGTTGTGGCACACGCCTTTACTTCCCAGCACTAATTAACCATAGAAGTCTGGAGGTCTGTACAGTCAGACAGGAAGTGATAGAGCTGGGTGGAAAGAGGAAAGTGATGTAGCTGGGCAGAGAGGAAGTAAGGGGGCAGGGACAGAAAGGCATATAGGCATGGGTATTCAGGAAGTAGCTCTCTCTGGAGGCTGAGGAGTTGGTGAGGTGAGGTTGGCTGTGGCTAGTCCTATTCCTCTGATCTCTCAGTTTTCACCCCAATATCTGGCTCTGGGTTTTTACTAATAAGACCATTTAGCAGTTTGTCTTACAATTGGCAAGGCTTTTCTCTGGTCCCAGTTTAAATGTTGGCAGTATGTGTGAAATCAAGCAGGTGCAGCTTCCTCCATGTGGATGTTCACAGCCTGAGACTGCTCCCATACACAGACCTCTTAGGAGACCAGCTAACTCCCCCCACCATGTTGCACATAATCAGTGTGCCTAGGTTCCTCGTGGTTATGCTGTCGTTGCTGCCACTCCATCAGAATGTACACAGCCCACCTCACCCCAGGTTATGTGTCTGTTGCTTTCTGTGTCACTGTCTTTTCTTCATTCTCTTATCACCCCTAGTTAGGCTAAGGCACCAAGCCTCAAGGATCGTAGTAGCAGCCAGTGTACTTAACCACTGAGCCATCTCTCTAGACCCACAGCTGGCCATTTTTAAGCTCACTTGCACTTAAATGTTTTGAGAAGCTTATTAAAAATGTCAAGTTTCTTTCCATCAAGTTTGTAGAAATTCATTATCCCATTAAAAATGCAAAATGCTCATTTTGTCGTATCTGCATGCAATGACTGTTATTTATAAAACAAGAAAATAGAGAAGATGTATTTTTAAATCAGGGAAGTCTGTGGTTTCTTGGACAAATCACTTTGGTATCCATTTTCCCCCTAGTCAGCATAGGAATAGATGTAAGTAACTCTGAGTATAATTACAGAGAGTGCTTTGCAGGGAGGTTTCTGGTGTTTTTTTGGTTGTGTTTTCTTTGTGGTTCTGAGGAACATCCAGGGCCATGTGCATGCTTGGCGAGTGACTGACCACTGAGCTCTACTCTGCAAAGACGTGTTGTGGAATAATCTTTTTATACACTGTGAAGATGTGTCACTCTGATTAGTTCAATAAAAAGTTGCATGGCCAATAGCTAGGCAGAGAGGATGCTGGGAAGAAGAAGGCAGAGTTGCCAGCCAGACACAAAGGAAGCTGGAAAGCAGGATGGACAGTATGTAGATGAGGTAAACGAGCCTCAGAGCAGCACATAGATCAATAGAAATGGGTTAATTTAAGTTATAAGAGCTAGCTAAAAACAAGCCTAAGCTACAGGCTGAGCTTTCTTAATTAATAATAAGTCTCTGTGTTGTGATTGGGAGCTGGCTGGTGGGACAGAGAAAGCCTCGATACAAAGATGTTCTTAAATGATATTTGTAATTAACCCCCTTAGCCATTAAATCAGTCAAAATTCCATGGAGGTGAATGTGTTCTAGCAGGGGTGGGAGTGGAGGATAGCTGAGGATAGGATTGTTACTAAAAGAGTGATACAGAATCAGGACTTTTCAGGAGAACAGGATACAGCCAGCACTTCCCCTTGACCTCAAGGGAGGCCAACGAGAAGAAGCTGGTGATGGGGAGAATACAGGCTGCCTGACAATAGATACAGTCCAGCGGGGGGCGGGGAGGTGGACACCCCAACGTCACTCTCCTCCAGTCCCTATTTCTTCTTTGAACACTCAGCTCCACTTCCAAGGGCAGGACAAGGGAACTTGGTGGCTGTGGACAGAATATTTGTGCCACCCATGGTGGCTGATCTTGACTCTCAGATTGACAGGATTTAGAGTTGCCTCCAAGTATTAGTGGGTTGGAATAAGGGAATAAGGCGATGCTGCTCTGAGGCTCGTTTACCTCATCTACATACTGTCCATCCTGCTTTCCAACCCACTGCATGGATTGGCAAGGTGTTACTGCTTACTTTCCTCATCGATGAGACAACAGGTTTGACAAACAGAAACTTACAGAAAGTGTGTTTGTTTGTTTTTGACAACATGTCACTTGGGAAGAGTCAATGTCAACTGAGGAACTGCCTCCACCAGGATGGCCTTGGACGTGTCTATGCGGCATTTCCAGAGAGGTTTGACTGGACGACAAGGCCCTCCCTGGCTTGGGTGACCCACGGGCTGGGGTTCACAGAGGGAATGGAAGTCGACTACCAGCTTTCATATCCCTGCTTCTTCACCGCAGAGGCGAGGTGACCGGCTGTGACCTAAGGTGCTTTTAGTCATGGTGTGTTAGCACAGCAGTAGTAAGCCAAAGTAAGACAGGAAGGAAAGTTCATTTTGGGCTCATAGTTTGAGGGCAGAACCCATCATGGTGGAAAAAAAAAAAAACCACAGTGGTGAGACCAGCTCTAGCTGTGGCAGCAAGGTGCTGAGGGGGCCTTGGGAAGCTGATGTGACTTAGATGAGGCCACAAGAGAAGAGGTCCCATGATAGGATTAATAGCTATGGTCAAAGAGGGAGAGAACAGATCTCCCCTCCCCTCCCCTTCCTTTCCCTCTCTTCCCTTCCCCTTACACTTCCCTTCCCTCTCCTCCCCTCCCTTCCCTCCCTTCCCCTCTCCTCTCCACCATGAAGATGAAGTAAAAAGGCAACTATCTGCAAAACGCTAGACATCAAAGATTTTGATTCCTTCATCTTACATTTCCCAGCCTCCAAAAATGTACAAGATAAATGCTAAGGCACACAGTCTATGGGAGTCTTTTTTGACAGCACTCCAAATTGACTAAGATCCTGGCAGATCTAGTCATAACGTACAGCCTTTCAGCACACTTGGGAGGGAGGGCTCAGCAAGTGAATCTGGGTGTGGAGGAGGAGGGAAACTGAGGCTCCTCAGTACAGGTGGCAATAAGAGACGAGAGGGTGTGCAGTCCAGCAGCTTCACACACTACTACGGCCATTAATCCACGGAGTGTTAATGTTTTCCGTGGGATTCTCAAGCAGCAACCGGGAATATTCCCATGTAATCAAGCGCCCTTATTTCACAAATTTCAGAAATGAAAACCTTGGTGCTTTTTTCTTCTCTAGAGGCCAGGGTGTATTTGTGGGCCCAATAATGTCTTTACAAAACAGAAAATGCATTAACTGTATCTTTATATTACCCTGGCAGAAGAAAGCATTCTGATCAGCAATTGAGTGCAAACCCCTACTGTGGCTGAATTTATTTTTCCACAGAAATGTACAAAGTAGTCATAAATGTTTCATTTAAATGTGTCCTAATCATAAATGTATATCTGTGGCTTAAGAGGTGCTTGTTTTTTTCTTTTCTTTTCTTTTTTGCATTGGAACTCTCTGAGCCAGCAAACAACTCTGGAAAATTGTCTTTAATCCCTCACAAATGACTCAGAAATGCCACTGAGGTTTCAGCACACATTATTTAGCAAATCCAAGCATCTCTAAGCCAGGAGATGTGGAAAACCATAGCAACCAAGGGCAAGACTAGGGAGGTGGCCAGTGCTTGAAGGATATGCTGTCAGGAACATAAGCCCTTTGGATGCTCAGAAGCCCCTCCCTCCCTCCCAACCACCCCTTTGCACCCCCTTGGCCTTGTTCAGTCTCTCAGACTCAGAACATGAATTTGCAGTGGAGTGACTTTAAGAATCTATCTAGTCTAGATTCTTTTTTCAGATACTCTAGGGAAACAAGACCTGTAGTCTTTAAGCCACTCACCCAAAGTTACATAATGGACAATGGAAAGACATAAAAAGTACTACAACCAAAGTCTCGGTGCAACCATTAGCAACTGTGATTTATTTCTCATTAGTTTGATGGGATGGGATGGGGTGTGATGGGATGGGATGGGGTGTGATGGGATGGGATGGGATGGGATGGGATGGGATGGGGTGTGATGTGATGGGATGGGATGGGATGGGATGGGATGGGATGGGATGGGATGGGATGGGGTGTGATGGGATGGAATGGGATGGGATGGAGTGGGGTAGGGTGTGATGTGGTGTGATGAGATGGGATGGGATGGAAGGGGGAATGGGATGGAATGGGAAACCTAAATACCCTGAACAACTCTGACAGCAATAAACCTGCTGTTACAGCCATAAAAAATAGTTCTATGAAACTGAAATTAATCTTTGTACAACTAGACTCACAGAAAAGAAAACTGTACATTTCATAGAAACTCTACCCTTCAGAAAAGTATTTCATATATTGCTTTCTGTGAGCATACTCCACAAAGACCTGAGGTGTTTTTTTGTAGAGGTTGAGGTACTTGCCCTTAACCTCTACCCAGGGTTCCATAAGAGAAATGCTTCCAGGATTCCAGGAGCAAGGGAAAAGTGAAAGATTTCTATATTAATTGCATACACACGTGTGCAAATGCTCTTTATTCTATGTGCTCTTTATTGTTATGTCCTTTGTTTCTTCCAGCTTTATTTTTTCTACATCTTTATTCTTCTACATCTTTATTCTACTCTACATCTTTATTCTCTACCCATTACAAATTCCCATTTCCATTCATTAGCAACTTGTTAGTAAAAACTGCAAAGCAAACTCTCAGGGACAAGCATTCTGATAAGGGTCACACTTGGCAAAAACTTGGTCAGCTTAATTGGTGACTGACAATAGCTGTAGGTTGTAAAAAGTTCTGGCTCATCTCTTAAAGGGATAGCTATAAGGGTTACAAGGGAAGAAACTGAACCAGAGAGATTTAAGGAAAAGGCAAAGAATACATGTACTATTTTATGTGATTAATTATACCTGGACATGGTTTATTCTGTTAACCACCTGAATCTCAGGACCTAAACATAGTCTACTGAGCCTAAAATCTTCCTTTAAAAACTGGTATAGAAACAAATACAGAGCATTAGTGTTTTTTTTTTTTTAATCAGAGTGGGGAGGTGCTGGTGGAGGAGGCTTAGAGCAACATAGGTGCTATTGTTCTCTTGAAGGTCTAAGATATACCAAGGCCAGACACCTGCACTGTCACTTCTAGTTTGCTATAATACTTTTGAAGGGATTTGATCCAACAAGGCCAGGCACTTGCAATTCTGCTCTGTGAAAGTTCCCCGAGGACACTTCATTTGGCCTTTTTTTTTTTTGGTTTTTTGAGACAGGGTTTCTCTGTGTAGCTTTGCGCCTTTCCTGGAACTCACTCTGTAGACCCAGGCTGGCCTCCAACTCACAGAGATCTGCCTGGTTCTGCCTCCCGAGTGCTGGGATTAAAGGCGTGCACCACCACCGCCCGGCCGTTTGGCCTGTTTTGCCTTGTCAGTGGCTAAGGATGGAGAAGAAGACCTCTAAGTGTCTACAATCCACATGGAACACTAGACACTGTTATGGAGCATATTTTAACATATTTCTATTCATCAAAATTCTACAGTTTGATGAGAAACCATCTTCTAGACCATCCACAATTATGTGTACCCATAAGATTGAGATGTAATCATGAGACTACATGTACATATTATATGGAAATGCATGGTAAATGGGGAGATATCAAAGCTTCAAGTTCTTAAGGAAGGAATGCAGTTCTTAGGGAAGAAATGAAGTGGCACATGAAAGAAACACAGATATGGAACAACTGATCATTTATAGTCAGTAACCCCATGGCCTTGCCAGGTGGGGCTTCCTATCAAAGAGTTATTTATTTGATGGGTTGACATATGAATATGAGTCATTACCTGCTGTATACTCTCATGGCCTTCAACAGTTTTTTTTGTAACCTGTTCCATCCAAGTTCTTATAGGTGTTGGAGAATTTGTTCATTTAGGTAATGACAAACATTGTAAGAACACCATAGCAGGTGTTCCCTGAACAATGCTAATTAAGTAAATGTCAGCAGCACAAAGGTCACCTGCTTAGAGCTAATAAAAACCACAACTGATATGAAGCTCATTGCCACTTGCTGGCACGGTCATGACCATCATCATAATTTAATTTCAAGGTGACTTCACTGGAGACAAAATTCTGAAGTTCATTCTTAAATGTTGATGAGCTTTTCTAAGGCTCAGTTTCAGCTCTGTATGTCCTAAGGGAGTAAATGATATCTGAAGGGGACCATCCCTGCCTGAGAAGCCTAGTGCTTTCTTTTGCTTGTGGCTCTCCAGAGTTTTCAGACTTTGTGTCCACATCTGACTGGTGTTTTGGGATGGAGCCCAGGTACCAGCATGCTGTAAACATGCCCCATGTGATTCCTATAAAGCAAAACACAGATGCCTGGGCTTCATCCCAAATGACTGACTCAGGAGCTCTGGACTTTGCAACTTGGCAGATCTTTGTTGTGAAAAATCTCTCCCATGTGATTCAAAAGCATTCCAAAGAGTGAGAAATCTTCTCCTCAACTGAGAGCTATAAATTTCCTCACACCATCAGGGGTTTATCTTGGAGAAACAAACCATGTTAAGTGAATATTTGAGTACAGACACCAGCTATACCCACAGCTAACCTCTTGTCAGATTTCCAATTGGGATAAACACTGTTTGCTCTGTAAGGTAGCTGTTGTGTGTATTTAAATATGCCATGGAGATTCCACAAGCAACTCTGATGTATCTTTTATCTGTTCAAATATTCACAAACTACCTTTATGAATGTTAGTTTCACACCAAACAATAAAAAAATGTATATTAAGGAAAAACACAAACTACAGCAACAGCCTACATTTGAAAAGTATTTAATTTTACCTTAAAAATCCTTTGTTCCCTCTCCTTGAGTCTGTTTACAAAACCTTGCGCTGAATTGAACATAAAACATAAACACAACATTAAAAAATAGCAATTCTTTTTTTTTGATGGAATACTTGACTTATAGGACTTTTTTAATAGTATTTTTATTTTATAATTAACTTAATTTCACATATCAGCCACAGATTCCCCCATCCTCCTTCATCCCACTCCCAGCCCTTCCCCCTAATCCACTTCCAACTACTACCTTCTCCAAGGCAAGATCTCCCCTGAGGAGTCAGCCCAGCCTGGCAGACTCAGTCAAGGCAGGTCCAGTCCCTCCTCCCGATGTCACAGCTGAGCAAAGTGTCTCAGCATAAGCCCCAGGCTCCAAAAAGTCAGCCCAGGCACCAAGGACAGGTCCTGGCTCCACTGTCTGGGGGCCTCCCCAACACCCCATTCTCACCACTGGACAGATCTACAAAATCGAAACTTAACAGAGAAATAAGGGACTTAACTGCTGTTATGACTCAAACGGACTTAATTGATATCTACAGAACATTCCATCCTAACAAAAAAGAATATACCTTCTTCTCAGCACTCCATGGAACCTTCTCTAAAATCGACCACATACTCGGCCACAAAGCAAATCTCAACAGATACAAAAAAATTGGAATAACCTCCTGTGTTTTATCAGACCACCATGGTATAAAGTTAGATTTCAACAACAGCAAAAACTACAGAAAGCCTACAATCTCATGGAAACTGAATAATGCTTGACTGAATCACCAATGGGTCAAGGAAGAAATAAAGAAAAAAATTAAAGACTTCCTAAAGATCAATGAAAATGAATATACCACATACTCAAACTTATGGGACACTATGAAAGCAGTGCTAAGAGGAAAATTCATAGCACTAAACGCCCACATAAAGAAGTTGGAGAAATCTCACACTAGTGACTTAACAGCACACCTAAAAGCCCTAGAACAAGAAGAAGCAAAGTCACCCAGGAGGAGTAGACACCAGGAAATAATCAAATTGAGAGCTGAAATCAATAAAATAGAAACAAAGAGAACAATACAAAGAATCAATGAAACAAAGAGTTGGTTCTTTGAGAAAATTAACAAGATAGACAAGCCCTTATCCAAACTAACCAAAAGGCAGAGAGAGAGCATCCAAATTAGCAAAATCAGAAATGAAAAGGGAGACATAACGACTAACATTGATGAAATCCAGAGAACCATCAGGTCATACTTCAAAAACCTCTACTCCACAAAAACTGGAAAATCTAAAAGAAAAAGATAATTTACTGGACAGGTACCACATACCTAAGTTAAATCAAGACTAGATAAACTATTTAAACAGACCAATAACCCCTAACGAAATAGAAACAGTCATTAAAAATCTCCCAACCAAAAAAAGCCCAGGACCAGATGGTTTCAGTGCAGAATTCTACCAGATCTTCAAAGAAGAGATAATATTAATACTCTTTAAATTGTCCCACACAATAGAAACAGAAGGAACATTACCAAACTCCTTCTATGAGGCTACAACTACCCTGATTGCCAAGCCAAACAAAGATGCAACAAAGAAAGAGAACTACAGATCAATCTTCCTCATGAACATTGATGCAAAAATACTCAATAAAATATTGGCAAACAGACTCCAAGAACATATCAAAACAATTATCCACCATGATCAAGTAGGCTTCATCCCAGGGATGCAAGGGTGGTTCAACATACAAAAGTCTGTCAATGTAATATACCATATAAACAAACTAAAAGAAAAAATCCACATGATCATCTCACTAGATGCTGAAAAGGGCTTTGACAAAATCCAACACCCCCTTCATGATAAAGGTCTTGGAAAGATGAGGAATACAGGGAACATATCTAAACATAATAAAGGCAATTTACAGCAAGCCAACAGCCAACATCAAAATAAATATAGAGAAACTCAAAGTGAGTCCACGAAAATTAGGAACAAGACAAGGCTGTCCACTCTCCCCATACTTATTCAATATAGTACTTGAAGTTCTAGCCAGAGCAATAAGACAACATAAGGAGATCAAGGCGATACAAATTGGAAAAAAATAGCAATTCTTATTAATTAAAAGAACATAAGAGACAGACTCCAAACGTCATCTGAGAACAACCTGGCATTATAGATCTAGTTTCTCAGAAAACAAGTCACTGAGCATGTCTTGGAACTCCAGCACTCAAGGCTAGAGAGTTGGCTCAATGGTCAAGAATATTGACTGTTCTTCTGGAAGACCCATGTTTGACTCCCAGCACCAACATGGTGGCTCACAAGCATCTTTAACTCCAGTTCCAGGGGATCCATTGCCATTTTCTGCACCAGGTACTTAATACGGTGTATGATACACATAAAGTAATAGAGTAACTTTTAAAACCTTCAGCATAGAAATGTCAATACCAAAACGACTGAGTTGGTCAAGTGAATAGAGAAGTAAAATTTGACTCAAGCAGAAATGACTGCAAAATGTTGCACTTACCCAAACAACTACAGCACACCAACATGTCCATGCTTTTCCTTCCATCCTACACATTCGTTCTCTCTATACAAGTCCTAGCTGAGAGCAATAAAAAAATATCAAAAATTACAGAGTGCAAGTAGTGAAAAATGCTGTACTTGCTGGGAGGTCAGGAGTGGTAAACAGGCAGTTTTAAGCACAGAGGACAACATGCTTTGTGTCAACAATTGAAGTGAAGTCCACTGTAAAAACATCTCAGTGGAACTGGTCCCTCATCTCTGCTGCCAGTGAAGGGAGGGGAGATGTTGGGATGGATGGTAGAAAGGACAGCGATATAACTAAACCATCCTTCTATTAATGGAAAGTCCCAATACTGTGGAAAAGTGTGGCATATTTACTCTAACTAAAATTAGATCAAATCCTCCTTGTCTGGCATACCAGGACAGAGAGCTGCCTCTCAGAGAGGCCCAAAATAGGATAGCTAAAGTGCTAGCAGACCAATACAGAAGTTTCCTTTTGCGAGGAAAACTTGAAAACAGACCTGATGTCAGTCGTTGTGTCTAGGGGGTGACACATGCCTGGGGAAAGGAGCCATCTCTCCTCTCCTCAGTTATTAGCATTACACTAGTCCTCCTTATTAAAGATCACATTTTTCAAAATGTCACAATGTCCAGGTGGATCTTGTGAGGTGTCTCCAGTTAGACCCTGTAGTTTAGAAGCCATGGTGAAGCCACATGACCACAGCTGCCTCTTACCTCCCTGGAGTCACAACAGAGTGAATGGGGAATAAGAATTAGACCTCAGCCCTAATGGAAAACTTTATAGAAACTAACGTTTCACCTCTCCAACCCCCAAGCCTTTCTCAACACTCCTGAAAAGCAACAAATGACTGATTTGCATTTCACGCCCCCTCCCTTCTTTCATTCTGCCTCACTGTCTGTCAGCAGAAGAATATTTAAAAATGACTGATAAGAAAGAATAAGAGGAGCAACAATATTCTGTAGCATGTCTAGCCTATAATTAGCTACTAATGACTCAAAAATTGGCTCAAGAGGTGTGGCCTCTGCCCACTTTCTGCTATTTTCAACATCTTGGAGTCATGGGGGATACCCCAAATTCAGCATGACTGAAATCTCCTTTGCCACTGACCATTCAAGGACACTGCTCTTGCAGCCTGCCCACCCCATCAAAGGCTCCATCATTCCACCATTGAAATCATGCCATTGTCCTGACTCCATCTTTTCCCCACACCAAGCCACAAGCTCTAGGTAATTATCACCATTCATTCCCTGGAGTGTCTCAGAATGCATCTTTCTTTTCCTATCCTTTTCTTCATTTTATTTGTGTTGTTTAGACTGAGAGGTAGAGAGCCAAGAAAAATGTTCTAAGGAAACCTGTTAGAAGGGATTCTACTAAACAGAACTGTCTGCATCAAGAAGTAGGTGTGTGAGCACCAGGTACACTGAAAGCCTCTGATGACCTGAGTGCCATCCAAAGTGTCTGGAAAGGAGGCAAGAGAAAGTTCTAGCAGAATGAATCTTCAACCACATAGTCAAGATCTTGGACTTCTAGTAGGCCAGTGTCTTACAGGCCAGTAATACAGCTACTCATGTACTGCTTATAATATTCTTACCTTCTTGATTACTTTTTCACAAATTAACCTATTTTTCCATATTAATTGATTTAATATCAAAGATTTATTTTAACTCTTAGACATTCTATAAATAGTTTGTAATACATACAATAGAAAAAAAATGGTTTATGCTGTTGTCTCTATCTAAAATATTGCCCCAAGCCTGTATATCAAAGGCTTAGTCTTCAACTTGGGAAGGTAATTATTTTTTAAATCACCTAAAAGATTTTGGATCACTTGGTGTATGCCCTCCAGGGAAACTGTGGAGCCTCAATTTCTTCTCTTTCCACTTCCCTACCACGGATGAACATCTTTCGCTCATGCCATGTCTGTGCTAACACACACACACACATACACACACACACACACACACACACACACACACACACACACACACACACATGCACGCACACATGAAACAAGGCTGACCAGCCACAAACTGAAGCCTCCAAACCATGAGAGAAATAAATACTTTAATCTCTAAGCATTAATTTATCTCAATTTTTTTGTTAAGACAGAAAATCACCACATTTTAATAAACATGTACCCAGCACTGTAAATGTCAACCAATCCCTAAAGTTGCTTCATCTACATCCCCCTAAGCACCACCACTTCCACCTGCATATACACATGCATCACCCCACTAAGTAGACCATAGACAGTTCATGTTTTCACCTGTACATATATAAAGAATAACAACTTTTTCTTAACACATTCATAATACAATCATCACACCTAAGAAAGTTAACTACAAGTTTTAAAGATCGTCTCTAGCCCAATACAATAAAGTTGTATGTCAATGCCATTATGAAAAACTGAATGAATTTGTCATAAGCTTTTAAAAGAAAATATTAGCATAATATACTTATTTTGGGGAATATTTACCTTGAAATCTGTTCTCTTTCTTAAAAAAGAGATTACAAAGTATTGGATGTACTGTTGTGGATTTATACTGCCTCATTGTCAACAGCAGGAAGATTAAAAGATTGCTTGTAAAGGAATTCATTTCTCATTTAGTATTTAATTCCATGTCTTAAGATCACCTAAATCATCATACATTTACCCAGGAATATTTCTCTTTCACTTTCAAAGACTCTAATACTAAGAATAAGAAATCATCTTGGAATTCTGATTTGATAGAATCCATGACTTTGCAAAAGTGTTCCACACAGAAGGGAGATACGCTGAAACCATGAAAGAGAAGCGGAAAGTCTCTTACTGTGTCTGAGATGATCCAGCCAACCCATCACTACCTGAGAGCTTGCTGGGTCCTGATAGAATAGTGCTTCTAGTATTCATACACCCTTGGCCAAGAATAGACTTCTATGGGAAGGTTGTTGGCTTTGGTTGATACCACAGTTTCATGGGGGGGGGAGGGACACACATGGATATAAGGGGAGAAAGGAGATAGCACCTAGGATAACAAAGAAACCAAATCAAATATGCCAACCATTAAGATTTCTGATGTTACAGACAGATGGCCTTCACATCCCATGACATAATTTCCTTTTAAAGACATGATTTGTGTGTGTGTGTGTGTGTGTGTGTGTGTGTGTGTGTGTGTGTGTGCCTGCATGTGTGTAAGTGCACCATGTGTATTCAGGAGCCTCCCCAAAGGCGAGAAGGGCCAGATCCCTTGGAAGTGGAGTTACAGGCAGTTGTGAGCTGGCACACTGGTGCTGGGAACTGAACTCAGCCCCTGTGAGAGCAGCAAATTCTCTTAACTCCTGGGTCATCTCTCTAACCACTCAAAACATCATTTCCTAAATTCTACTCTTGTCTAAGCTGTCTCTACCTCTCCAAGACAATTCCCCCAGGAAGAATTTCAGTGTCAGGTCTCAGGTCCTCATGAATGAGTACCCTTGTCTCCGAGTAAATTACCAAGCTTTCAATAAGGTCACAATATCACATTTTCTAGATTATTTCTCACTGTAAGTCTCCCACACAGATATTCAAATACGCCCGTGGCTTCTTTTTCATATAGAAAAATTCCACTGTCTTTCCTGTGTTGTTTTCGAACCTCCCAGATATTATGATTTGAATTTAACCTATTCCTTTATATGTGTTCATGTGTTGAATGAACACTTGGTCCCAATTGGTGGTACCATTTTAGAAGGGTCTAGAAACCTTGGGAGATAGGCCTAGCTGATGGATAGAGGTCATAGGGAGCAGGACTTTGGAGGTATATTTTTTTCTTGGCGACCTTCTGTCTCACTTTCTGCTTCTGGGTTGTCCACATGCTACTGTCCATATGATATCCTTCCTGAGGACACAGGATCAGACTAACATGAGCTGAATCTTTTGAAGCTATGAACCACAAGAACTTTTTCTTTCCTAAAGTTGGTTCTGTTGGGTATTTGGGGCATAGTGGTGAAACTAACACAGACCCTCACTTATTCTTCCAGATTTACTTTCTGGTATTCTTCCAGAGGCCTCTTCATTAGGTCATCTCTTCTCATTGCCGCCATTCAGACATAGCAAGCACAAAAATCATTTATGGACACTGAATGGTTTAATGCCACTGCCACATCTTACTGACTTTCCCATCTTTCTCAACTACCTGGGAACGTCACATCTCAAGGCTTTCCTTAGGGTTTGGGGGTGTGTGGCTTAGCATCTATATGTTCTCTGGCCCAGTGCTGCATGAGATCTATGCGTCCTTTAATAAATTCACTTAAAACATTTTATTTTAATTGTGCATATATGGGTATGTCTGTGGGTATGCGGACATGAGTGCAAGTGCCCACAGGGACTATAAGAGAATGTCTAGTTCCCTAGAGCTGGAGTTACAGGTGGTTGTTAGCCACCCTACATAGGTGATGGGAGCCAAATTTAGGACCTCTTCAAGAGTAGGAAGTCTCCTTAACCACTGACCATCTCTCAAGCCCTAAATTCCATTTTTTGCTTAAACTAGCTAGGGCTGGCTTTGTTGTATACAAGAAAAATCACTTTCCAGGGCACTCACTGTTCCTTGGGCTACCTCAGTCCAGGTGTTTGGAATGACCTCCTCAGTTCACTATCGACTACATCTGACCCTTCTATCACATTCCTCCTTTCCCAAGTTTCCTTCCCTCGTTTTTCTCCAACACTTTCCAAATCCATACAGCTTACTGGTTGTTTCACTCATGGAAAACTCAGTGCTCGCCTGTGTACTTCATCGTCCATCTCTGCTATTTCTTATCTCCACAACTTGATTTGAGGTCCCGTGCTTTCGCAATGACTCTGTAGCTAGTCAGTCCTCCCTCTGGGTAAAGAGCTGTCCTTAATACCTGGGTATCAAGGTGACTCAGAAAAACATTTTCTGTGCTCACCAGTCCACATCCCAGTGGGATAAGGGAATGCTGGGAGAGAAAGCAAGCAAACTCTGTGAGAGAGGGCCTGTGAGCTTGGGCAGGGAAAGAACTCCCTCTCCCTAAGGAGGTTCTAAGATGGGGAGGGCAGAAGTTCAGCCTCAGGAGTGAGAGGCATTTGCCAAGTAGGCAAAGAAAGAAAGTGGTGAAAGTTTCCGACTCCTGAAAAACGCTAGAATCCCCCAAAATGTGTCTTGTTTCCCAAATAGTTCATGTGCCTCAGCAGTCTTCTAGTCAAAGCTTTAGCACATATGCCTAAAGGTTTCAACAAACATGGATTTTGATAAAGAGACCATAAAGGAAAAGCAAGAAATGAAACAAATTATAGTCAAACCAATATATTTCCCCCCCATATCAACACTGTGTTATTGAGCTCTTGCTACATGAAAAACAATTTAATGCTGCCTCTGCCTTCAAGGTCCAGTGTTTGTTTAAATGCAGTCTGTCTTGTAAGCTATACTTAAAGAAAGTTAAACTACAAAAAACTTGGCAGTTCAATCTCACAAACAGAACATAAAAGGCATATGTAACACATGACCAAGCACTGAAATAAATGCAGCCCCAAGGATGGTTTTAGAAGAATGATCAGCTTACAATGCACAGTCAGGGGAAATGTTATGGAAATGATAGATAAACAGAGTACGTGTCTAGTGCAAGGCAGGAAAATGCAAGTCCAAAGTTAGTAAATAAAGCCATATGTCTGAGACAGAGAAGTGAAGTGGGAAGAAGAGAAATTAATGAACCAGAAAAATGGGTGGAGAGCATCCCTGGTTGGCCTGGTATTTGCTTTGTAGACCAGGTTAGCCTTGAACTCACAGAGATCCACCTGCCTCTGCCTCTCAAGTGCTGGGATTAAAGGTGTCCACCATCACACATAGTCTGTGAGCTCACTCTTTTTCAACACAAGGATTCATTATGTAATTCAGGCTGGCTTCAAACATTAAACTCATGATCCTCTCACCTCATCCTCCCAACTGCTGAGATTTCCAGCCTGGGCTGCCACATCAGCTAGAGATCACTTTTGAGGATGCCATGGATGAAACCTCAAAGATGAAAGCAGCTGCTTTTAGAACACTTATGACCATACAAGTACCACTAAGTAAACTATAAACCAATCCTCAAATAAAGCATCTTAGGGAAATTGTTTGTTTAAGGTCTTTCTAGGAATGTCCACATGCCAAAGAGAGGGGTGGCTTCTGCCTTCCAAGGCTTATCGTGTAACTTCTGTACAGCCTAATGAGTGAATTACCTAATGAGTGAATGGACTTTAGAGCCAAGGAAGCTCCTTCTCCAAGACTTTTCTGTATTTGGTATCAAAATAAATCAAACATTATAAAACCTCAATCTGTCTTCATGTCGCATGCATGAATTACATTCCATAGTCATGGTGGCAGTAATTATTGACCCAACCTGAATACCAGAATCATCTGCTGGGCTTTGGAAAAATGCACATGCTTAGGGTCCAGGCTCCAGAAGTTGGAACTGAAGCCCAGGCATCAGAAATGCTGAAAAGATTCCACAGAGGAGCCTGACACACAGACAGAGCTAAGGGCTTGATATAGATTAGCATGAATACACAACACCTCACCTTCTTTCCACACCTTCTTACCAAAGACCTAAATAAAATGCACAAGTGCACACTTTAGTCTCCTATATGCCATCCAGGTAACAGCTACTAAGATACTAATGAGACAGTATGGAAACACTGCACTGATGTTAATAGCTACCTCTTTTTTCTAACATTCTATTTATTTATTTATTTATTTATTTATTTATTTATTTATTTATTTATTCTTTGTGTCTTTCACATCATGCCTCCTGATTCCCCCAATAAAACAAGATAAAATTTAAGAAGAAAAAGGAGGAAAAAAAAGGAAGAAAGAGAATATCTCACTATGGAAGCTGTAGTGTGACATAGTGAATCATGCAGTAAATCCCTTTATCCATACATTTTATATGCAGGCATTTATCATCACAAAGAATCACTGGTCTGGTTCGAGGGCCCTGGTCTCTGCTGCACCATTGACACTGGGCCCTCGCTGGGGCTCTTCCTGGACATCCCATTGCTGCTCTTTGTCTTGGAGATCCTGCAGCCCTGAGTCCACAGGACTGACACCCCCCCCCCCCCCCCCCCCCCCCCCCCCCCCCCCGCATCCCCATCACCTCCCATCTCCCCATGCTTCAGCAGATCACAGATTGTTGTGGTGGGATAACACATAACCCTTGTTCTGGGCCTGGGTAGTTTCAGGATTGGTCAGTCTGCCAGCTCTCACTTGTCTCCACCACCAGGGTGAGCTCTCCAGCAATGCCCTGGCTAGTTCACCCCTTGTAGTGATGAACAAGGGGTGGGGCCAGTTCTTTGGCTTTCACATCCTTGGGGTCAGTTTTCCCATACCTACATCTTCAGGGCCAGCTCTACTGTGTTTCTCAGGTGAGGTGTGGGGGCCACTTTCCTGGTTGCTGCAGCTGATGAAGGAAAGGGACAGTTCTGCTCTTATGAACCCAGGGCCAGCTCTTCCACTTGCCTCAGGCATTGATGAGTGGCAGTGGAGGGTGGAGGGAGGAAGTGGAGAGGATAAGGCATCTCTTCCCAGCCTATGCTGCCACAAGACAGATGAATATCGGGGACAGACACAACATAGGGATGGCTCACCCACACATCTGCCTACAGTGTCAGCTCTACTATACTTCTGTCCAGGAGAGACACAGGGCCTAACAGCCACTTTTTTATTGGTGGCCTACTCTGTGTTACCATGTGTTGGGGCACAAAGGTCCTTGTATCCATAAAGTGCCAGGGAGCCAGGAATGTTAAACACACAGGGGCCTCTCCTCAAAGGAGGAATTCCCTATTTTCCACCCAGAAGGCTGGGAGTGCATATTGTTAATGACCTGGTGACCTCTTTGCTATCCATGGGGGCAGATGTCACCCCACCTTGTGCTATAGAGGCAGACCTTGCCTATAATGTTTTCCCCAGACTCTTCCCTCCCTAAACCATTATCTTTAGCTCTCCATTCTTATGAGGAATTGTGTTGGCCCACAAAGGTTCCTAGTGAGTTCTGAGCTTGCTTTACCCAGCAGAGCTTCATTAGAGGATTGCTTGACCATGTGCATGGTTACCAGGTGTTTGGAAGGCTCTGCACTTGGCTGTGCTAAGGGGAGGTCTTTTGCTCCACTCCTTGGTATTCCTTTAAAAAGCCCTTTAGAAGAGACAGAAGGGGCCAGTGGATTAGGATCCAGGCTCTCCCAAGGTTATCCTGTGTTTCTATCTGTCTCTCTCACCTCTATATTTCTATCTAAATCTTTTATTCCTCACTCCTCAGGAGTACCCTGGGGGAAAAAAGTGGGATCTGGTGTCCCACCGGTGATGTCACATGAACTTTATAGCCAGCTGACCTCTAGGCTATCTCAGTCAGAGACCACACTAGATTCTAGGCCCTTTAGCTATAGAACTCACCCTCATGGTCACATGTACTTTATAAAGGAGTTTCTAAGTAGTCACACCTTGATATAAAAAGACTGATCCCTCCTGGATTTTCACTTATGTTTTGATTGGGTAGGGTGATGCTTTTAATCTTTCTTTTTAAGTGTCTCCTACAGCAATCTGGCAACAATGAGCAGCCACTAAGGTGACTCTACAGGCGTTAATGGCTCTTAGACATCCAACTCATATCCCTCCACAGGAGGTTATGCATGCCTGGCTTCCTGAAATTCAAAAGGCGACTGCCTGACCTTCCCCACTGTGGGTGACTTCCTGGGGATAGATGCTCTTCAAGTGCTGACAGTCAATGACTGGTAAGAGCCTGTTTGGCAAGCCAACCTAACACAGGCACAGTCTAGTTGCTGAGCCCCCTTGAGATGGGGTCAACAAGGCTGGAGCAAAAACTCTGACTCCCACTGAGTGCCTATGTAATAAAATAAAAGGGTGGATATGTAGTCAGACAGGCCCATAGGGTTGAGGAAATTGGCTCAAATCATTTGTCCAGGCATGCACATAATGTACTTCCTTATGAGCCAACCTGGAGTCTGCCTGAGGGCCTAGCAACAGGCACTGTCAGAGTTCCTGGTCCCTGTCAGAGTTCCAGATCATGTAGAGTCTGCCTGAGGGCCTAACAACAGGTGCTGTCAGAGTTCCTGATTGTGCCCAGACAATGAGAGATCACCACCTACGGCCATCAGATTGGGGCACAGTTTGGGTTCTGGGAAGAGGGTATATAAGGCCTTCCCTGTTATTGAATAAACGAGTTTGTTGTTTGCCTTCAACTGACTCCTGGTGTCTGTGCCATTGATGCTGTGCCTTCTCACCCCCTCCCCAGAGGGAGCCATTAGGATCCAGCAACATCGCCTTAAGCTTTATTGTACACCTGGAATTGAAATGATTGTCACCTGAAAACTTGGAACAGGAATGATTGTTACCTGTAAAGTTTTTTCCAAATTATTCTGTGCTTTGAATATGCTGACAATGAATGACCTAGTGTCAGACTCCCCAAGTCTGATTCACTTCCCTGCAGGGCCCCCTTCAACCATGCTGTCTTTAATTTTTTTTTTACACATTTGTTTATTTAAATCTTACAAAATAATATGGGAAGAATCTTTAATATTCCCAATTTCAAAGGCACAAATCTAGACTAGAGAGCCAAAACACAAACCCAGGAGTTGACTGATCTAAAATAAATGCTCTTTATGGCCACTCCACTAGACTGAATTTCTAAACAAAGAATAACCAGTAATTCATTGACTATGTGAGTGACCATTATCTCCAAGCCAGGCACTGTTCCCTCACACACACATACACACACAGCATGAATCAATATCTACACACTCAAAAGGAAAGCATGCATTTTGGAGTTCTAAAAGATAAAATTTATCTCAGAGACTACCCCAAAGAGGCTGACAGTAGGATGAACAAAAAGCTCTTTTTACACATGAAATAAGCAAAGATTTTGCTATCAGAACATCAAGTTTTCTAGAGAGAGTTTTAAAGTATAGGCTAGAATGATGGAAACATACAAATGAAGCCTCTAGGAAATAAGTCATGGCTGATCCTCAAGAGTCCAGGCTCTCTGAATCTCAGTCCCTCTCATATCTGTTCATTTCAAGATGTTAAAGGCTAACCATTAGATTTTCCCCTTATTGGTCCCTAAACAAAAACCTCTTACTCATGACTAAGGTCACCAAAATGTCATTTGATGTAGATTGATTTTCAATGTGCTTTTAGAGTACCAAACACCCCAGAAGAACAAATGTTTTCAACAGAGCTGGTTCTGGGTCCTATCCGTGGTAGGTCATCTGAAGCCTGAGGATGTTGATCTTTTGAGGATGATGGATGCCACTGATAAGCTCTAGAATCTTCTGTAGAGTCTCATGACCATGCAGAGCAATCCACAAGTAAATCCTTTCATAAAGGTCACTTACTGAATCCACTAGTTCATTTTATCTTCATTGTGTGCCCATATTTTTAAAAGGAAAGATAAGTAGGCTATTGGATATAACTTCATTAAAAAAGAGTGAAGAGTGCCTTGTCCCACAGGGCCTCCTCCACAGTGTAGCAATCATATTTATTACAAGACTTTAAAATTATATCAAAGATAAGCTATTAATAGCAGTACATCCACCATGAATGATTGGGATATTTGAGCATCAGATGATGACATATAATTATAAAAGGTAAGAATCAGGTATGTCTGGAAAATTTGGCAATTGTGGAGATCAGGCAAAGGAGATGGGTATTTATTCACAGGTGTCTAGTTCCTAAGAAGATCTGCATCAGGGACAAAGACCAATTATCAGGCTCAAGGATAAAAGGCAGGAAGCAAACATAGAACTTGAGACAATGGGGCAAGAAGACCCAAATCCACTCATTGACATTAAGGTTTGGAAAGTACTACATCAAATACAATCAAGCAAGACCTTGTACTTCAGTGAAATAAGTTTAGAACCAGATCTTTGTTTGACTCACATGGAACAGAACTGGGAACTACTGGTCTGCTCTTTCTGAGTCTCAAAATTCCAGTTTCCTAAAGGTCAAAAGTTGGTATGGAGAATCATGGTCAAGTGTAAATGGTGGCAAGTATTGAATGCCCAAATCCTGTGATGGAGATTATAGACTTATGAACTGAAGTCAGGATTATTGACAGTGAGCTTCTACAGAGTACAAGATATCTTCATTACTCTGAAAGATGGTGCCTGAGTCTATTCCAACAAACAGGATGAAAAGCTGGCACAAACCTTCAGCTAAATACTTAGAAATGTTTGTTGGATGAATATTGGGCTTTTTAGTATCTGGAAATTAAGCAGAGGAGATCTCTCAAACACTAAGCTATTGTTTTTTCTCATCATATTTTAAAAAAAAAACAATAATCCATTTCCCGGTTGAAGCAAATTCTACACTATAGGTAATTTATGTATTAAATTGTCTCTCTGTCTCTCTCTGTCTCTGTGTTTCTATCTCTCTCTTTTAAGCAGAAATGCTGCGCTATATTCTGTTTATTCCAAGAATATTAAAAATGATTGAAAAATAACCAAGCTTAAAAGGTTATAAATCTAACAGAAAATAGCATGGCTGATAGCTCATCTATGATGTTTATTTAAAAAAATGTGTGCTACTTTTAAACTTTCACATACCATCTAATCTATTAGTTCGTAACAAATAAAAAAATTAATTTCTCCAATAAAAAGGCATTCTGAAATAGATTAGAGTCAAAACAGGTAAACCTAAAGGAAATTTCCCTTGTTAGAGTGCCAGAGATGTTGTATTTGCCTCCATAAACCCAATCTGCAACCAATCCTACCCTCCTTTATGCCCTAGAAGCTGAACAGTTGCAGGCTCCTACTAGGAGACACCTTAGTCTTTAATTTCCATGATGTTTGGTCCATAGAGAGCACCCACCTGGAGGCAATGGGAGAGAAAGGAGAGAGCTATTACTGAAATCACTGGGAGCTAGGTTATGCCCTGAAACTCATGGTAGGATGTAGATGACCTGCCCCCTCCATATAGGTACTGTCAGGAAACCTTTCCCACACAGCCATGCTTGGTGAAGTGTTCCCTCCCCTTGAACTCTCATGATCCACTGCTCCTAATTCTTTTGGTGTCTCTACCTCCTGCTATCCCTCCTCTAAACAATCAATTTGAGGGCTTATTGATTTCCTGACAGAACTTGGACAGAATATTGTGAAATATTGTTATTACAGAGCCTCTTCTCCTTGGGCAGATGGGAGGGTAAGGGAACTATCATGGACAATTTCGTTTGGATTAGTGGGGAATCTGTTAGTCCTAGGGGTACAGAAGAGGAGGCTTGTTATTTCCTGGCCAAGTACTCAGAGAATAAGGCCAGATCACCCTCTTTATTAGGTCAGCTTAACAAGTTAGGACTGTCTGGATATTGTTAGGAAGAAAAAAAAATTCCATGGCACCTAAAAATTAACCAGCAAGGCAGAGCAACTAGAAAGAAGACAAGAGAGGCTGGGGGTGGGGAAGGCCTCTCAGCTCATCTCCACTCGGGACTTTTCCTATGCAGTCAGAACTGTTCTCTGAATTATATAATAAAAATCTTCAAAGCTGACTATGTACTTAAGTCCCAGAAAAAGACTTTACCAGAGATGTGTGTTGCACTCTGCCAAAGACAAAGTAGAAGTTTGGATTCTCTCTTCAGACCTTCAGGTAGAAGAAGACCTGGCCATGGAAGAGTGTAAAATCCACCATGTTGACTTCAGGTCCCTCTAGTGGAGAACAGGTTTGGGAAAAGGGAGTTCCCTCTAAAGTCGAGTTCTATCTGTGACTCATGTGATAGCAGCCCTTGGGCCGGGCAATCTTTTTGAGCCACCATTTTCTTACCTGTCACAAGGTTACAGTGTCAGCAGTTCAAAGAACAGTTGTGAAATCATGGGTGTTCTTACCTGCTGATGGTTGAAATGGGCACACCTGTAGAGTAGTGGCCGTAGCATCCTAAATCCTCTGTATGCCATAGCAACTTAAGACTCTTGCCATTTCACTGTGTTTGTTCAGGGTCTTATAAGCATTCAATCTCCACCCAGTCTTAAAAGATACTCTGCAAAGACCTCAGCCTGATATTGGTTATAATCCTATAATGACAGTGTATCATGAATACATGGATGTAATGTTCTATTAAAAGCTGTGGAAATGTTAAATATTCAATTGTAGTGTAAGCCAAGATTTCCAAATTCCTGGTTTTCTTCTTGGATCAGCATTTTAAGTGCTTTTTATGAAAGATACCATGTGTGCTTTGTATGTATGAGCTTTACATACAATCTGCGACTTAAGAGAAGACAGAAGTCTCAAGAAGGCTTGAGACCTCATGTCTTCATTTTCTGTCCTTTATCAAGTATGGGTTGGGAGAGACACCTAAGTACAAAGGCACAGAGCTTGTGTTCCTCTCAGAAAAGAGACCCAAGCCACACTAAGAAAGCCACCATCCATTCTACTCTCCCAACAAATGTAACTGGAATGTAACAGAAGTCAAAAGAAGTAATCAGGCCACTGAAGACAGCTTTATTAAAGACTACACAAGGGGCAGAGAGTGGAATTCACAAGGTTTGAAGCAAATTTTGTTTTCCTCGTGTGGCATCCAGTTTGAAAAGGCTACCTGGCGTCTGTCCTTGAGAGGAAAGAGGGGAATCTTAGATAAAAGCCATCAGATAAGCTGTTTCAACTAAACACTGCAGTAACCTGTCCAAATCAGAACACATATATATGTCATTCTGAACTTCTCCCCAGATGCAGAGCCTACCAATTCTAAACCTCACTCTCTACACCATGCTTCACGAACCTGATGAGATTCCTTCCACATCAGCAAACGCACATGCTATCAGAATAGTGGGGCTGGTTTCCAGGGCAGCTGCTTGGTGCAGCCTGCTTCCTTTCATTTAATCTTGCATAAACAATGGGTAGCACACTGGTCTCTGAGTGGAATTTCCCTGAAGTTCATGTGCCCACCTTACAGATTAAATCCACCATAAATATATATGAGATGACAGTAAGACTTTTGTAGTCAAGAATATTTCCTGTAGGGCTGAAATGAAGGTTCAGGGTTCAAGAGTACTTTCTGCTCTTCTCAGAGGACCTGAGTTCAGTCCCAGCACCTACATCAGGTGGCTTACAATTGCCTATACCTCCAGCCCCAGGGGATCCAACACCCTCTTCTGGTCCCCACAGGTACCAGCACAAGCATTCACTGGTACACACATAGGCACATAAATGGTAAAAATAAAAGAATTGTTCTTGAATTGCTGTAGTGATGAGAAACAGCACTTGGCAACTCTCAAATGGATGCAAGCACTTGGCAACTCTCAAATGGATGCTCTCATGTTGTGAGCTATCCACAGTGATTTTCATTGCATGCTCTGAGAGCTAGGAAATGCATCCAAGTGATGGTGATGGATGACGGCGGAGTGGGGGTGGGGGGGGGGTGGGGGGAGTGGGGGGGTGGGGAAGGAGGGCACATAGAATTTGTAGGAATACGCACTACTGACCCAACCCTGATCCTCCTGAGTCTACAAAATGACTCATTCCCTTAGAGAGAAGACGATTAGAAACCCTGCTGTAACTGGAAAAGGGAGCTGCAGGCTGTTCCTGGTCACCAGCTGTTACCAGTCCAGGATAAATATAGAAACTGGAAGTAAATACTGAGAAACCAATACATCAACTCAACACTACTATACCACTGTTCAGTTCATGGTTGTGGTTTCAAATATTAACTTTCATTAATTTCCCCACACCTTTGATTTATGATAGGTTGAAACTTTAAAATATAAATTGTTTGATGAAGAACCAGATAGTTGGATGAACACAATCCTAGACTCTTTTCATGTTTCAGTTACTGCCTGGTATCTCCCAGAGAGCTTTATGAAGCACTGATGCCTAGGTCTCCTTCCGAAAGAATTTGTTTTAACCAGGACAGGATGCAGTGAGGACAGTGGGGATATATTTAACTCCAAGGTGTTTTGAATATGAAATGAAGTATTTGAGAATCATTTGTTTCATAGAAGTAAGGGTAAGAAACATATTTAGAGACTGGGAAACTGAGAACGCCCATGAAAAGTAATCCTTTATGTTCTGTTACTTTGGAATTTTAAAAAAGGAATTTATTATGTCTAGTTCACATATACTTCAATCTTTTCTTGTAAGCAAAGGTAAAATGGACCAGCATACTATCATATGTAATTATGTGAGGTGCAATTATTATTTTTGAGACAAGGTTTTACTATATAGTTCTTGGCTGGCCTGGCACTCACTATGTAGACCAAGCTGGCCTCAAGTTTGTAGAGAGTCACCTGCTTCTGCCTCTGGATTGCTGGTATTAGAGGCACGTGCCACCACATCTGACTGTGAGTTGCAATTTTTTTTTTTTTTGAGATAGGATATGTGTAACAGAGACAGCCCGGACTGTCCTGGAACTCACTTTGTAGACCAGGCTGGCCTCAAACACAGAGAGATTCACCTTTCTGCCTCCTAAGTGCTGGGATTAAAGGTGTGGGCCACCACTACCTTTGAGCTGAAATTTTTAAATTTATATTGCAGTGTTACCTGCATACAGAAAATAACACAAACTTTGACTATACAGCTCAATGACATTTTTGTAAAGCAAACATATCTGTGTGACCAACATTCAGATCAAGAGATAGTATATTATTTGCTCTCATGTTGTGATGTCTAAAACAGCTTCCCACTGAGAGGAAATAGAGATATTGTACTTTGCCACTAAGAATATGCTATTTATTTTGGTTCATAAAAATCTAATTCACATCAGAAAATTTCAAGGAAAGAAATAGAAAGTATAGTGATTCTTGTTGTAGAATATTATTTTAAGGTGTGTTACTTTTGTTTATGTTGCATTTGTTTAATTCTGTGAAGCTGTGTTACTGTGCCTGTCTAAAACACCTGATGGTCTAATAAAGAGCTGAATCGCCAATAGTGAGGCAGGAGAGAGAAATAGGTGGGGCTGGCAGGCAGACAGGATAAATAGGAGAGATCTTGGAGAAGAGGAGTGAGAAGAGGAGTCAGAGAAGGGGAGGACATCAGTGACCAGCTACCCAGGAAGCCATGGAGAAAGAGTAAAATTTACAGAAGTAAGAAAACAGGAAAAGTCCAGAGGCAAAAGACAGACAGGTTCAGTTCAGGAAAGCTGGTAGAAACTAAGCCAAACTAAGGCTGGACATTCATAATTAAGAATAAGCCTTTCTGTGTGTGATTTATATGGGAGCTGGGTGGTGGGACCCCCAAAAGAGTAAAAAAAAAATAGCAACAGATTCTTTCTAGGAAAGGTGACAGATTGAGCAATGCATCCATCTACATTTCCTCATTTAGGAGATCACATTAAAATTTCAATAAATGAGTTTTAAAGGCAAAAATCCATAAGAATGGGAGAACCAAGAGAAGATATGATTATAAAATTTTAGAAGCTGGAAAGTATGAAATGTCTTGGTAAGTTTGAGAAAACTGAAACCTAAGCAGAGGGGAACAACATGGAAATCACTTCCTTTTACAACAAAGACTTTCAAAGCCCCAGAATTGTGGTGCTAGTTACTACAGTGGTGTCTGTAGCGAAGTCTATCTGATACAGCTGATGGCTTCTTAACTCCAGCTCTTGTTCTGTACAGCACTGGGCTGTGCTCCCTTCTCTGTGGCCATGACACATCTCTGTGGATGTTCAAGCAGTCCATAGGGACACCGGACATGGGTGAAGACTGGATCGCTATACTAAAACCATAGGATAATTAAATGAACCTATGTACACTGCCTACTGGGACATGCAGGCTTCTTTCCAGTTCAACTCACAGAGTACAGGACATCAGGAGATTAAGAAAACCTGTGATCCAAGAGAATAGATCTTAACAAAATTATTGGTTAAAATATTAAGGCAACTCCATGTAGTTAAAAGGGAGGTTTATTTTGTGGGGTAACTTACAAGTGAAGGGATAGGTTACAGGGTCTGGGGAAGTAGCGCAGTCCAGCGGTGTTCTCTGGAGAACTCTGCTCGGTCTACCTCCAGCGTCCAGGGTCCAGGAACCAAGAGAGCCGGCCCATCCAGATTTCCGGTCTTCAGGGGTCCTCTCTTGGCTCTGTCTTGTAGGCATAACAGTTACCGAAGCCTCAGTGGGGGTGGTACTTCCAGATCAAAGCTGGAACGGCTACCCACTACACAAAATGATACTGAATAGTCAAAGAAGCCCTATTGTTCAACAACGAGGTCCTAGCAGACAGGTACATGTTGGGAGGCAATTATCCATGATCTCTCTTACACTCCTACCCATTCTGTGCAAGGAAAGATTTTGGTTCTGGACATCTTCTCAAGAGCCTATTCAGTCAACAAGTTTGGAAGATAAAAAGTTCCATGTAGTACAGAAGGCAAGTTTGTTACCTGTAATAATTACCCTCAGTTGTCAACCTGACATATCTGGGAAGAGAGACCCTTACCCGAGGAACTCCCTCTACCAGACTGACCTGTGAACATGTCTATGTGACATTTTCTTTATTGCTTATTGATGTAAGAGGGGCCAGCCAACTGTGGGCAGTACCATCCCTGGGCATGAAGTTCTGGGTTGTGTAAGGAAGGTAGCTGAGCAAATGAGGAAGCAAGCCAGTAAATAGTGTTGCTCCAGCGTCCCTACTTAGGCTTGTACTTCCGGGTTCCTGTTTGGAGCTCCTGCCCTGACTTTCCTCAGTGATGAACTGCAACCTAGAAATACACACTCAAATAAACCCTTTCCAACCCAAGTTGCTTTTGGTCAGAGAGTTTTATCACAGAAGCAGAAAAGCAAACCAAGAAAATCGCCCAGCGTCTCACAGTTTTGGAAGGTATGCTTGTAGGTCATGTATGTAGAGTCTGCCTTTTGTATTTGTGGAACTTGGAGCAATAAGGACAAGATGAACATGAAGTTCATGCTGCTTGCTATACTGTGAGGGGACAGGTCCTTTGACTCTAGTCCAGTATTCTCAGGACATTTGTCAGCATCCATGAAACTGCAGCGTGCAAACTTGGTGCCTTGAAAGAAGGGTACACATAAAGAACTCCTCTTAGTTTTTGACCAGCTGTTGAGGTTTGACTCCAAAATGTCTCCTTTCCCTGTATTCAGGGCTTAGTTGTCAGCTGATAGGCTCTTGAGAAGTGATTCGTTGCTGAAAGGCTTGACCTAGTCAATGGAGTTTGGATCCAGAGGGGCCTAGTTGGAGGAAGTAGATCACTAAAAGCATGTCCCGAGGCAGCCCCTTCCTATAACACCTTTTCTCTGCTCACTGTCCACTGTGAAAACGTTTTCCACCACAGTCTCTTGTCACCACATTGTTTTAACCAAGTGTGCCACAATGAGGAACCATAGCCAAATTCTCCAAAACCGTGAGCTCCAAACTAGAACTCTCTTCCTTAAAGTTGCTCTCTCAAATGTTTTTGTCATAGCTATGATAAAACTGACTAATGCTCCATCCACTGTCAGAGATTCCAAATAGTTTTTGGTTCTTTCGTATAGAGTATAAGCAGTTAAATGAACAAACAAACAATAAAACAAAAACTTGCAAGATTATTGACTAACACTGATAGATTTTTTTGAAAAGGCAATTTGGAGGAAATAGCTCATTCAGAAGAGGAAAACTTCAAAAGTGTATTTATATCATTTGGGAAATAAATACGCATTACAGCCATAAAATAGGAAGTGTGTCATATTTTTAAAACAAACATTTATAATACAAAAGAGAGCTATCAAAACTTTAGTGAAATTTTAAGTCAGAAAATTAATAGCCTTGCAGCGAAGAAATCTTTTGTTAAGGTCATCATGGTGTCATTGTCCAGCAGGGACTGCGGGATGGTGTACAACAACCTGGAGCATATGCAGATGCAGACGCTACCTCTGAGCCTGCCACCTGGCTGTGGGATCCCCATGACTCTGTGCAACTACAGAGGCCCCAGATGAGGAAAGTTTCACTATCTGGATTGGATCTCCTCAAAGGACCACTGTGGTCCATGATGCCACCAGAGACCATGATGATGCCTGTAGTCCATGCTTCTGCCCCCAGCACAATGAAATCTGAGATCATGTGATCATATGCAGTCTGTACTGCTGCCTGAAACTTTGGTGATGTTCTTGGGCTTTGTTGCCTCTGGGGGCCATCCTGATGTGAGTGGAATGGTAGTCATCTGAGGCCATGTTGAGATCCAGTGGCCTCTGCAGCTGATGAGGGCCGTGAATGGTTCAGTGGTCCTGATATGGCCAAGGGCCATGTTGATGTCTGTGGCCCAGGTTACCATCTAAGCACATGTGAATGTTTGCGGTCTGGGCTGCTGCCTGAAGCAATGTTAATGTCCTAGGGCATGGGTGAACTGATCCTGCCCCTCCTGGGAGAGCAGGCCCTACCCCTGACAGAAGAGCCCACCTATCTCTCCAACCAAAGCTCAGGGGCACCAGCTGTGGCATGGGCATGGGGAGAGCTATCCCCCCATCCCCCTCTCCCACTGGAAGCCACACAGCAGTCCCGACAGTGGCATGAGTGTGGGAAAGACAGCTCCATAACACAGGCCGTGGGTGGGCGAGGCAGAGCTGGCCCTGTCCCTCTCTGGCCACGCCATGGCTTTCCCCCTCAGTTGATGGCTTCTGGCATGGATGCAGGTGGAAGAAGACTCCTCCTCTCTTGAGGGCCTGGCCACTAGGAATTTGACCATGCTCCAGCGAGTGTATGAACAACACAAAATGGGGGAGGGGTGGCAGATGTGGAAAGACTGGGAGGTGAGGGCAGTCAGGATGCATGATGTGGGGTTCCCAAATACTCAATAAAAATGATTTAAAAAAAGAAAGACATGCAAAGAGAGAAGAGAGAAAGAGAGAAAGTAAGTAAGAAAGAAAGAAAGAAGCCTTTTGCAAAATACAACACAGAAATAAGGTAAATAGCGGAAGAATGAACTAGAGCCTGGCTACTTCTTTATAGCAGAAGCCACCAAGTCAGAAATGCACCACTGTGCAACTTCCTATGATCCGAGGGCGTAAGCTCAGTTATTGCTACCCAGTGTAAGCTAAGTCCTTTTCACTTGTACCCTAAAGCATTCTCACTGGTTGCTGAGCAGTACAAATGCTCATCATCTGATGAGACTTTGGGAGCCAGTATGACTTAGGAAAGAACAGTAAACTGGTCTATGGTGAGAGCAGGGGATAAAAATGGAAGCAATACCTTTATCAAATAAAATCCTCAAACTCACTCATCTGCATTAATTGTGACATAAGTATTAGAGATGCCAGCAGCTATGCGATTTTCCTCCAGCAAAACTGAGCTCCTCACAAAGCTTTTAACTCCAGATTTCCTGTGCATGCTTCTGAATGTCTGAAGAAAGCGTCTGGGAGCCTTTGGGGAGGGACAAAAAGTTGCAATGCCAAGCAGAACTGTACTTTGAGAGAGAAAGAGGTTGGGCTGCTCCGGTGATGAAGCTGTCTTTGCACACCAACGCAGCTCACTCCCTTGAGCATCAGCTTGCAAGAGCACCTGAAATATAGTCAACAACCCCACAAACAGCCTTCTCCATTGTCTTCTAAGGCGGCTCTATCAGAATCAGGATCTAAATCATTACCTTCTCCAGATGTTTTTAAAGCGAGAAAGGTGAATATAGTATAGGATTCTCCTTGACTCCCTGGAAGCTGCCGTGTTTATAGAAAGCATGGCTTGAAGTTTTAAATAACGTTTAGGAAGACGTTTGCATCACCTTTCAGAGAAAAGGGAAACCCACTCCTAGTGTAATTTAACAAGAGGAAGAATCGTCCATGGCTTTGTTTACTTGGTAGCTATGAAGTGAATACATTTCTTCACTCAATGCCTTTCAATGACCATTACAAGGCAGCGGGAAAGTCACAAGTTCTTTTTGAGATACAGATTCATGGGAAAATAAGGTCCCCCAAATGAAAATGTGTCATAATATGTTTCTGCAGACAAACCCTCTGAGGCTACCTGGATGTGCTGCAGGATATTTTAATGTTAATGCTGCCCGAATGACCTCAACTTTGAGACATGACTTAATCTTTTCTTCCCTGCTGATAAAGATAGCATAGTTAGTACAGACCTTTCCTCAAAACCCATTTCGTTGACTTGAGTGTAAATGAAATGATGTGACTCGTTCCCTATGGGGAGTTGTGGGAAATATGATGTTTCTTGAGGCAAGTCCACCTTCTTCCTGCAAAATAAGCTGTGAGATTTCTAAATTAATTTGCTACTTCATGTCCTTATGAGTCAGGGTTTTTAGAAGTTGTTAGGATTTCATTAAGTGGAAGGCAACTGAATGTCAGAGGTGGGTTGAAGGTCACTGTGCTCAGACCACTCCAAAATTATTGTCTTCACACGACTGATGCTTTCTCACTAAAACCAACTTTTGAATAAAACTGAGGGTCCTTTTCGGTTAACCAGTTTAAGTTATTTCAGTTTTCTAGATAATACCGTTACATTTTATACCCATAATAATAAAATATAAAAAGCAGATAAAATTCAATAGAATTACATTTTAATAATCTGTTCACAGAAATAAAATTCCCACATAATAAAATAAACTGAATAAAATTGGCATACATATATGTGTGCCTTTGGATTGAATTATTAATTGAAAGATTTATTTATATTTTCAAATATGTGTGTGTCCCTCCAAATATTAAACACTTGAAATGTTAAGAACTCACTGTTCTACACTGTAGACAAGTCCCTAAGATGCCACATCATGTCATATCAAGGATCATTTCAAATATAACTTTAATCCTATATCATCTTGAAAACTAGCAGTTAAAATTTAAAATCTAACCTAATCTAAGCCATAAAATATCCAGCAAATTTCTCAAAAATTGAAATTGCTTTCCAAATGCAATGCATTCAATCCTACTTGAGACACAGAACAAGTAAAGGCAGAGGGCGCACCCTGGGTTTAAATTCCAGAAGAGAAAGAGAAGATGAATAGAAGAAATCCAAATAAAGTCTAGAGTTTAATTAATATCAAAGTACCAATATTGGTTTAACAGTTTTGACACATGTAACATAGTGATGTAGTATTCACAGTGGGCCAAGCTAAGAGAGGAACACGGGAATGCTCTGTACTATGTTCATAACTTTCTGCACACCTAAAAATATTCCAATCAAAAAGGTTGTTTAAGTCTCCTTGAATTTTTTAATAAGGCCCAATAATTCAACACAATTTGTGAGGTACACATGCACTGTTCTTTGTGCTAGAAGCACAATACTGAACAAATGGAGCCATCCTTACCCTGAGGGAACTAAGAGTCTAGCCGGCAGGGAATACATTCAACAGTCACAAAGATGAACAAAAATGGTAAACGCAGGCTGCAGTAAGCGCTTCAAAGGCAAAGAGCATGAGATGATAGAGTGCAGAGCTGAGCAGCCCTCTCTGAGGTGATGGCACTTAATATAAGGCCTGATCAGCGAGGAGGGGGCCACCAGGGAGCAGCCCAGGAAGAGAGAACAAAGTCTTTGTCAGTCCAAAAGCATGAGGGTTCTGGAGCATGTGCCAAGATGACACAGCACAAGGACAGCGAGGGGGAGTAGAGCCAGCTGAAGAGCCAGCGACAGAGGACTCTGTGGTCTGGGTTCAGAATCTCATAGTTTTCTGAAGAGTCTCAGAAACCACTTGCATTCGTTACCTTTCTGTTGCTGTATTAAAACCCAATGATCAAAGCGATTTATGGAGGAAAGAGTGTACTTTGACTATGGTTCCAGAAGGATAAGAGTGTATCAATGTGGGAGGCAAGGCCGCAAGCAGCAAGCAAGGCTGCTGAAGAAAACTGAGGACTCGTGTCTTCAAAAACAAACAGGGTGTAGAGAGCAAAGAGGAAGTGGCTAGGGGATTTCAGTGCTCAAAGCCTACCTCCAGTGACAATCTTCAGTCTCCCCAAACAGTGTGACCAACTGGGGACCAAGTGTTCAAATATCTGACCCTATGAGAGACGTTCTCACTCAAGCTGCTACACCACGGAAGACCTTAACCAGAGGGATGGTAAGAATCAAGTAAGGCTCTTGAAGGGTCACCATTAGGTGGTCATAATGGTGCTGCTATCCTGTAACCTCACTTAGGAGGTGGCAGCAGGAGGGCTGCAGGTTCAAGATCATCTTGGGCTACCTCGTAAGGCACTTTCTAACAACAACAACAACAGCAACAAAAGACCCGCCAGCATTATTCTAAATCACCGTGGCTACCAATTCAATGTGGATTAGAAAGATCAAACCAGGCAACATCTGATTCATGTATTCACAGTTGTGAAATCATTGAAAACCAAAACTTTCCCAACTTTTAAGTATTTCTGTTCTAAAAAGACTCTGGAAATTCTAGTGGAACAATTTCAGGTGTGCATGCCACTTTTGCAGAAACTGTCACCCTGATTCCAAGCAGGGATGATGGTGCTCCAAATTCTTCCTGAACTCACCGGGGCTGAATCTTTCCTATAAAGTGCATATAATTAAATACGGTCCTAAGCAAAAGCTCAAGACAGACACCAAACACATGTGGTGTGGAGCATGGTAAGAGGGCTGCAAGAAAACTTTCCTTCTCTGACGCCCTTAGGAATCTCATCTTTACTAAGGCAAAAATAATTCTTACTTTGTATGCCCAGTTTTCAGGACCAAGAAAACATTATTGACACCTCACTGGGGCCATCTTGGCTCTAGCCCAAGTCTAAAAATAGCAAACCCCAGGCTGCAGAGGACTGTAATTTTTCAATCCCTGTTTAAAATATACAATGTTAAATGTCATCCTTGATTACAGTACACTGAGTCTGAAGGCCCTGGGATGTTGCCCTCTCTGACCTAGAAAAAGAAGTATGTCTTCTAAACTTGATTTAATCAGTGACCCTCAATAAGGCTTCACAAGCAGCCGGCATTGCCATTTGTAAGCTCCTTAGAGACTTCACCCTGAGCAGATACCTGGAGTTTTCAAGTTTGTAAGATTGGACAGTGTCTATAACTCCACCAAATTTGTTGTAGATCCATGTTAAAAGTCTATCAGAGCCAGAAAAACAGATGGAAACTTGGAAAGAAGAGGGTCTTATACATGTGTCTGCATGTGGAAGCTAGAGATTAATATCAGGGGCCATTGCTCAGGCTCTGTCCACCTTGTTTTTGAGACAAGGTCTCTCCTTAACTTGGAGCTTATCTATCAGTCTAGGCAGGCTGGCCAGTGAGCCCCAGATATCGGCTTGTATCTGCTTCCCAAATTTGGGATTACAAGCACGTGCGCATTTGGCTTACATGGGTTCTGGAGATCAAACTCAGGTCCGTATGCCTGCCCAGCAAAAACTTCACCTATTTGTGCTATCTATCCAACTCTAGTATTAAAGTCTATGATTTGATAAAAAAAAATGTATGCAAAGCTCTGTGAAACAAATTGCTATCAAGATGACTTTCTGGTCAACTGACCCTTTTCCCTAAAAAAGTCCCCTGCTCCCACCATGAATATTGCAGGCCAGTCAAATAGCCAGGAAGCAGTAAGTCTGCCCTACCACCATCAATAGCATCTAGAGTATGCATGTGCCATAAATTGGAACAAAGAGTGGCTTTTCCCAGGAATCTGGATTTAGAAGTAAGAGACTCTTGCTCAATCTGTCTGTGCTCTTGAATAGAGGACACGTAAACACTAAAACTGGTGGCAGTGACTATTTTTGACCATTTGGACTAGGAAGCAGAGAAGCCAGCCTGCTGCAGAGACAAGAATGAAGAACACCTACCAGAAAAGAGAGAGAGGGCTTCCTGTTTCCCGAATCACAGGACCCTGCTTGATTCCCACATAGAGCAGTGTGTCCCTGTGCTTCAATTCCACAGAGACACCGCAGGACCCTTCCACAGCTTCCAAATCCAAATAAGCCATTACTAACACTCTGGGTCTTTCCATTGTATTTAGTCTCAAATGACTGAGACCCAGTTTGTACAAATTCTGTTAAGCCAAGAGTTCTGAAGGAATTCAATTTTGGCTTCTTAATGCAGATAAACAAATCATCCTAAGAAAGCAGTTTAAAAAGACAGGGCACAAAAGTGCGTGCGTGTGTGTGTGTGTGTGTGTGTGTGTGTGTGAGTGAGTGTGTGTATTAGAATTATAGCTACAATGGTAACACTATAGTTTCTATTTGTTAAAAGATCAAGAAATGAAACCCCATATGTATTTAAGAAGATTTCAAAGAAATTAGCCAAAATATCAGTAGTTATGTTAAGAAAGCAAGATTATTTTTCTTCTTTATATTCCTCTATTTTTAGAAGTAATTAAATGATTTTAAACTAAAAAACTATAACTATAGGGACTACAAAGATATTTTTTAACTACAACATAAAACAGCCTGTCTGTTATATTTACTGCTATAAAAGTAGCATTTAGAAAGAGCTCTCCCCTTAACATTCCACATAGGGGAAGAACAATGCTACTTCCCATAGACCATTGCCAAATTTACCTTACCTATTACTTCCTCCACCTCTGCTGCCTCTTATCCTACCTGTACCCCACCCACTCCAGGCACACAGCCTGCTTCTGGGAGTCCACTATTTCCTTCCCCTCTCTCTTTCCAGCCACTCTTCCCACTTCAGTGGCTGAGTTCCTGTATCTCCAGACATGCAGACTCATTCTATTTCTTGTTGATTCTGGATTTGCTCCCCTTTCTTTTGGATTAGTCTATGATACAGATATTTGTGGCAAATGAGTTCCAGTCCATTTTAAACAAAATATGTCTTGTTACAGTCCAGGTAGGAGTGTTTCAGTTACAGCATTGGGTCAACCATGAGCAGATGGAAGGGAAGGCATGTCCACAAACAGGCATCATTGTGAATGTCATAACTGGTAAATTGCTTTTAACATCTTGATAACATACTTTTATTTTTAGCAACAACCATGCAAAATGCAATGTGGGTATAAAGAAATAATTTCTTTAAGGAAAAAGTGAGTCCCTTTGGAACTGTATACCTGTTCCTTTCATTTCCTCCAAAATAGCAGTTTTCATATACTGAATGGGGCATTAATAGGCAGATATTTTGTAGGAAGTATTTATATAATCCTCTCAACCACTTGTGTGTGATGGCTAATCTTGGTTGTCAACTTGACACAGTTGGGGAGGAGGACCCTCAGTTTCAGAGTTGACTCCACCATATTTATCTGTTTGGGGGGTGCTAACTGGTAGAAGAGGTCCCAGAGAACTGTGGGCAGTACCATACCTGAGCAGGTGGTCCTGGGATAGATCAGAATAGTAGCTAAACACATCTGGAGGCCAGCCAGTAAGCAGTACTCCTCTACAGTGTCTGCTTCAGTCCCTGCCTCCAGGTTCCTGCTTGAGCTCCTGTCCTGGCTTCTCTCCCTGATGGACTGTGACTTATAAGATGAACTACATCCTGTCATCCCTAAGTTGGTTTTGGTCAATGTTCTCACAGCAGCAGAAGGCAAAAACAATAAAACAATACACTGTGAAACAGATGTTATCACCTCTTTTTTTTTAACAGAAAAAAAATTGTTGTCCTGATAAATTAATCCTTGTATACAAATTTAAAAGGCTGCCAAGTGGCTGAGCAGAAGGATGGGCTTGTCAGTGTTTTCCCATTGTCAAAGTTTATGGCCGTTGGGCTAGATCTCATTCTCCAACAGGTCATAGAATAGGCAAACAACGTATATCAGAAATGTAATGCTAAACCTAATGTGGGTAAATAGCAGTGGTATTTTATAATATGTGTCTTAGGGTTTTATTGCTCTGAAGAGACACCATGACCATGGTAACTCTTATAAATGAAAACATTTAATTGAGGCTGGCTTACAAATCAGAGGTTTAGTCCATTATCTTCATGGAGGAAAGTATGGTGGCATGCAGGCAGACAGATTGCTGGAGAAGGAGCTGAGAGTTCTACATCATGATCATCAGGCAGCAGGAAGTGAATGTCACACTAGATCTGGCATGAGCATTTGAGACCTCACAGCCTGCCTCCTAGGGACACATTTTCTGCAACAAAGCCACACCTCCTAATAGTGCCATTCCATAGGAGCCTATGGGGCCATTTTTATTCAAATCACCACAATATGTTTGTCTAGCTTATTATACATTTGTGTTTTCAATTCATATTATATGAATATATAATAAACTACCACACTATACAACAGCACAGCAGAAATTCTGATCAGGGAGGCATGTAAATGGTACTTATTTATAACTGTTTACAAGACACACTCCTCATATATAAAGAAGCACAAATCTTGTCACCAGGATATACACTAAATATAAACAGGAGTAAATATCTATTGCAGTCATTTCACTAGTAAGATGCAGTTACATAACTCACTCCTATATTAGGAAATACGTGTCACAAGGATCAATAGGACCATTTCAAAAGAGAGAGTGGGGGAGACTCCATTGTCTTTCTTATGCTTTTCATAAATATACACTGTTTTGTGTTTCTTTTATGTCTTCACTCAAACACAGAAAATTTTAAGACAGCCATAAGGACTCATGAATTCACAAGCTTCAATGCATCAGATCAGATGATCACAGGCTGCTATTTACAGCATCCTCTTGACCTGGCCGTTGGTGGTGATAATCGTTCTTGTCCTCCCACCACTGGCATCCTGAACTCTTTTTTTACAATGGAAAAGGTACTTTTTTTCTGAAGGAATCTGAAATCATTCATTCATGAGTACAACAAACTTGACAGAGAAGAGCAATTTGCCAAGCTGAAATAAAAGTAAGTCCTCATCTTCCTCAAACTCTGAGAGTCAAACAGTCTCATGCAAAGCCAACAGCCCCTGATGGCTGACTAAGTCTCAGAGGAGATGTGAGCACACAATATTGGGAACACAGAGGGAGAATTAACCCAGCCTGGGGCCAGTAGACAATTCCTATAAGACAATATTTAAAACAGAGACTTTAAATATAAATAGGAGCTTTTCCTGATAGGAGGGCATGCAGGGAAGGGAGCATCTGCGCCAGTGTTTAGTAATGCTCAGAGAAAGAAAAGCACGTGGAGGCAACAGTGTCATTAAAACACCAAGCTACTTCTTGATGAGACTCAGAGCAGGGTATATAGAGACCAGATGGGATTTATGAGAAAAGAAAAATCAGGCCTAAAAGCACATGCTGGTGATTAGTTAAGTAGGTTAAGATACTTGCATAGATGAAAAAGGATAGATAAATTAAAATTAAGTTATTAATATAGACTAATAGGAGAAATGTTTGGTATAAAATAAAAACATGTACATGTGCAGTTATAAAAAAATTAAAAGGATGTATACTAAAGTGTTAGCACTAATCACCTCTGGGTGGTGGAATTATGAATAATTTTGTCCTAATCTTTCTTTGCTTCTGTGCCTTCCAGATTTTCTGCATTAAGCATGTATTATTTGGCACTTTGGATGGAGAGGAATGTGTGTACTAAAATAGAATTTATAAGCTGGGCTTGAATTGTGATATCCTAAAAGAGTTTGGATTTTATTTCACAGAAAATGAAACACTCTTCCAGGTATTTTGTTAGGGAAGTTGGACGAACAGACTTTTACAGAAAGAAATGTTAAGTAGGCATGCTGTGCTAGAAGGGCTTGAAACTGGGAAAAATATGATAGACACAGCCATGCAGAGGCAGGAAGGACAGAAAGCACATGGCTGGAGTAGAACAGACAGGACTTATTAACTACAAAAGGAAAGGACAGAGGTGGGGAAGAACTCCAGAACTCTGGTGTGGGTAATTGCTTCTATACAGATATTGGAAGCTAACAGGCATAATAAGAAGGAAAAAGGTGGAATGATGACTTGTTTCTTTATGTGACATGCCTGGAGGAATTCAGGTGGGTGTGCTACTAGAAAGTTTGGAATATGGGCCTATATGTAGAAAACAGAGGAGCCTAAGAGTACACTTGCATAAGACATGGAGGAGTCTGAGACTGAATGAGTTCAACTGGATAAAGCAGAAAGTAAGCAGGACCCTGGGAACTGCTGAGTTGAATTAGCCATTGGCACACTCAGAGGACCATAGTGTCAGAAGTGGGTGGAATTCTTTTCTTCATCTATTTGATTTACATATATGATACATATTTCTGAGACACAATGGGATGTTTTAATGTTTTGTGTATGCATTGGGTAGTGATCACACCAGATACGTTGATCTGTCACCTTAAACTTTACCATTTCTGGATGGGGAACATATTTAAAATTTTCTCTCCTAGAAAGAGTTCTTCTTTGGATAGAGTATGGTCACAGGTGGCACAGAGCAAGGGGCAGGGCTTACCACAAATCTTCAACTACTAATAGACTATCACTACAGAACCCAGTCTCAAAGAGTCTACAGAAAGAAAACAGGACAAGAACAAAAGCATGGGTCAAGGAAAGGCTGCTGGCTACCTGCGCCCAGGGATAGGTAGGAAGGTTTTTAGAAATTACTGATGGACTCTTCTGAGAACTGCTGGACTCTTGAAAGTCAAGGCAGACCTGCAGCAAAGCTGTGCTGAGACAGTGATTCCAGACCTCTTTTGACAAACAAAGATATTTATGTCAATGGAGAAACATCCCATGTCCTATTTCATCCTACATTTCAGCCCTCCTTCTAACCACATACCTCCTAACTTTATTTCCACTAACTTTAGTGATGCTGAGACCTTCAACACCTCAATCTTCCCATGTTTTCCCCAACTGTCCCTAATTCTCTTTATCTCCTCTCTTCTCTGCTTCTGCCAACTTTAAGAGCCATGTTCAATCATATACCATCTCTCTGATACAATTCATTTGCCGCTGTTATTCTTATTAAATTCATTGGAATTTATTAAATTCAAGGAATAAAATAACCTTCTCCAGCCCAGCTGAATTCCACTTGACTCATTCCATGCCTTTGCTGTGTCAGAAGAAGACAGTCTATTGGCTACTCTCAATTTAAATCTGTGACCAGAAATTTGAAATACCCAGTGACCCCAATGCTTGAGCAGTTCCTCTGTTTGTCTGTTTGTTTTAACAGCTCATGCGTTTTCTTCCTGACAACCTCTATTGCCTCTTCCCAATCCTCACTCAGTGGATAGTTTTGCTTCAGTCTGGAGAACACTAAAGCAATCAGCAGAGAAGTTCCAAAGACCTCCACCATTTCAGTGACCCATCTTCCAGAGCCTAATCCACATCTTTGGCCTCTCCACGTTCCTTTGAAAGTAATGTCATTCTAGAGTCTGTCTCTCTGACATCACTAACTTTTGTACATTGAGTTACTCATCTTTTCATGCAAATGTCCTATTTACTTTAAACCCATTTTGACCCTACTGTCCTCATTTCTTCTTTTCCTTTTGCACAAAAATCCTTAAAGAATCTATATTTACAGTTTCCAATTTCTCCCCTTAAGTCTCTTTTACACGAATTCTAGTGCATGTGATCCCACCCACCATACTCTTGTCCACAGTCTCATTAAGTCTCTATGGCCCTCCATTGTCAAGTGCATGGTCAGCTATCAGCTTCATTACACTTGACATTTTGAAGCACTGGACTCCTCTCACCATTCCTCCTGAAACATCAATGATTTCCACCACATTGCATTCTCCCAAGTATCCTCCTACCTCCCCTTAAGGCTGTCTTGGTCTCCTTTATTGGTTTCAATTTTTCCTCCTGACCTCTTAATGTCCGAGAGCTCCTGGGTGCAGCTCTTGTACCTCATCTCTTCTCTACATACACTTACTTCTTGGAGATCTCATCGAGTTTCAGATTAAAAAAAAAATTAAGTGCTGGAAAACCCCCAGTGCATTTTCAAGCCAGACATCTTGGAACTCCAAACTTACTCTACCTCTGGCATTCCTAGTATATCTGAAACATTATCCATCATTGACGCTTTCCACACATGGGCTCACGACCACTCCAACTTAGTCAAACCCCAAACTATAAATTCTGTTTTTCTCTTTCTTATCAATACCACAAACAGTTCACCAGGAGATCCCTTTGGTTATAATTTCAAATGTACCCAGCATCTGAACACTTATCACCACCTCCAATGCTGTCATTCAGGCCACCATCATCTCTCACCTAGTTTACCAAAATAATGTACTAATTGGTGTGATTGATCCTTTTGAGAAGCAAGCCAAGTTATCTTATTTCATCTTCAGCACCCAAGCAAAGCTCTCCATGCCATTCAGAGAACAACCCAAAGGACTGACAGGGACCTATAAGGTTCTGTCTCATCTGATTCCCTCTGTTCCCAGGATCCTCTTCCAGCTGCTCACTGCATCATGCAAGGCCCCCTTACTGCTTCTCTGCCATGCCAGACAGGTACCCAGCACTGGCTGATCCCACTGCCTGGAATGTCTCCCTCCTGATGTTCACATGGCTAACTCTTCCACATTCCCCACAGATTTGCTTAATTTTTCCCATGTGACATTGTGACAGGCTCTGCCTCCCCACTCCCAGAATTTCAGCCCTTTCATCCTGTTGTAATGTTTTGAAAATCACTATCAGCTTGACACATAGAAAAAATATTTATATGGTTATTTTCTGGTTCCTTCTCCCTGAGAACTAAAACTCTAAAATTGAAAAGACTTTCATATGTCTTTTTTGGACATATTCCTTATATGTAGGAATTGCTCAATTAACCATTAACAAGGAGATGAGTCTATGCCTCCTACCTGATCACAGATAACTCAAGGTTAGCCTTTATCCTATACCAAGTGTGTGTGTGTGTGTGTGTGTGTGTGTGTGTGTGTGTGTGTGTGTGTGTATGTGTGTGTGTGTGTGTGTTCAGTAAACTGATTAGTACATGGAACAGAATTTTTTCATGGATCAATGGCCCATAGAATACCTTGATTTATTTATATTTGGTTACATTTCTTCACCCTGTTAGAGTTTGTTCTCGATGAGTTATAAGTTTAGAAACAAGGTACATTGACATGAGGCTAATCTTGACATATTTTCCAAAAAATGAGCCCCCAATCTATCTCCAAAACAGCAAACAGCATGGATCTCTAGAGAGCACCCCATCCTGAAGATCTCATGTGTGATGAGTCAGGAGAAGGAAAAGCCACCTTACCTTTGCATATCTGATACTCCTTGCTGTAGCTTAGTCCTAAATAGATTACTCCAGACTTTCCCCAAGCTGTTGCTCAGTCCTGGTAGCAGCTAAATCAATTGACCATATTGTCCTGGTTTGCTTCAATGTCTTTGTTTACTAGTTGAAGCCTGCATCAAGAGCGGGATTATTTCATGGTGTTTGGTTTCCTGGCCCTCCTCCAGCTTTCTTCTCACTCTCTCTCTCTCTCTCTCTCTGCAAAATGACAATGTCACTCTTACTCAGAAAGAGCATACATCCTGAGAGTTAAATTTGACTACCCTTGGCTCTCTGTTCTTCTGAGATTTGCTATCTTTAGTGGTTGAACTATGTGGCCTGAATTTAGGCAAGTGCCTACCACTAATAGCAATGCCAAAAGCATCTTTATCCTCTTTTTGCTTCCAGTTACAGCCTTGGCTGATGTACTTCCCTTTTTTTGCCCTGTTATTGTCTTGCAAATGAAACATGTGCAGCTCTTTGAGCAAGTACAAAAATAAAATATGAACATGTTCTTATCTAAAATGCTACTTTCCCAGTATTCTTTCTGGGTTGCTCTTCATTAACCAAAGTACCATTGTCACAAAAATTATAATACTCTGTAATTTTAGAGACAAGTTCTAAATTCTCTTGACCACCCAAATGCCTGGTTTCTAATTTAAATATTCAGAGATGGCATTCAAATAATTTCCACAAGATCTAGTAAAGATTTCAGTTCAAGTGTTTAAGGTTAAAGAAGACACCCTTTGCCAACAGGAAAAGAAAATAAAAACTACAAAATTTTGAGCCTGTAGTAAAAATGTTTCAAAGAATGTTCCACAGCATGTTATTTTCCTTCCAGAAAATTCTAACACTATATAATTACTTTTGTATGGAAATGAATAATGTAAGCCACTACTGCTAAAAACAGCTAGACAGAAACATCCAAAGTAGACAGGCCTTTCCTGAGAGCAGATAAAATACTAAACTGGAAAATATCTGTATGAGAATGGCCCACAGGACAATGCTCCCAGGTTATTATTCAATGGCGAGACAGCATATCCCAGGACAAAGTTACATGGGAAATGAAGCGCTTTTTCATCTATGTGTCAAGATTAGTGTGGGTTCTCTACTTCACACAGAACCTGTAATATTGATGATCCCAAATTGCCAGAGATAAATACCAATCAGAATGCATCTAAGGCACATCTGGTTAAAAATAACAGCAGAATCATCAGTTAAGGTCCTTCTTTTGCGGCAGAAATGCTTTGGTAAGGAAAAACTGAAATTCCACCTGCATGGAAATTAAAGCGAAGCTACTCTCCCAGTTCAGAAAAAACAAACAAACAAACAAACAAACAAAAAACAGGCTTCACTTTGGTGGTTGGCAGAACTAATCCCAGCAGATACAGTGGCGGGTTTATATATCAAGAAAATAGAATGTAGAGACTAGGAACATAGAGCCCCTCACTGGCCCCCTTCACCCCTATTCTCAACAACACAGTGTGTGTGTGTGTGTGTGTGTGTGTGTGTGTGTGTGTGTGTGTGTGTGTGTGTGTGTGTAGATGAAACTGCTCCCAAACCTGAGAGCATCCATGCAGACTGGCTTAGCCTAGCCAGAATAAAACTGGAATCCAACAGCTCAGAGGTGGCCGCGACGTGCAGCGGGGGCGGGTGACTGTGTCTCGCTTCCCAGTCCCACTCTGCCCGCCTTTTGCATGATTTCTCGCTTCAAGCTCCGCAATTCAGGCACCTAAGCAGGTTCTTTTTCTCTGCCCAGGATGGAGAACCTTCTAAGGACGTTTTATCATGAGCAATTCCAATACTGGCAACATTTCAATGGCCCACGGTGAACAAGCTGACCCACCCAGCCAGCCCAGCCGCAACCAACTAATGCCCCTCCACTGTCTTCGTCCCCAGCGCCAGGTGAGCACCCTGGCACCCAATAAAGCCTTTCCGAGTGGGTAGCCCAAGGGCTGATGGTCAGCTAGTGGAACAGCCATGTTAGCCTCCTTCAGGCATAAATCAGCCACCAGTGAGCTGACCGACGACGCTCAGGAGTGCTCGCCTATCCTCTGCACGCCTCCATCCCCAAGACTGCGACTGTCCCCAAACTCCTGGGTTCAAGCGGCCAGTCCCCACTACTGCCTCAAGGTTCAGCACCGAGGACAGCAGACGGCGGACATACTTTTCTCCCTAGAGGTCCAAGAGGCCAGGGATGTGATTGTGACAGCACAGACCAGGCTGCAGGTGTCCCACTGCGCGCCCTCCCGCACCGCACCCCTGTGCCCCGGAGCGCCCACCTCCCACCCTCATCTCTCTCAGGACGGCCTCCCGGCGTCTTACTTTTCTGGCTGGAGTAACCCGGGTAATAGCCATAGTAGCCAGTAATCCGCAGGATCCGGTCCTCGATGGTGGCTACCCCGTTGGGGGCCGCCTTGACATCCATAGAGAGCGCGGGGCGGCGGCTCCCGGCGCCGCGGGGCGTAGATCAAAGCGCGGGGCCCGGGAGCTGCTGCAGGTGCCGCCGCCGCCGCCGCCGCCGCCGCCGCCGCCGCTGGTGCTGATGTTGCAGCTCGTGCTCCCGCGCCCCAGCTCTGACTCCACCGCCCGGCGCAGCTCGGGCTTCGCATCACAGCGGCGGCGGCGGCAGCGGCGGCGGCAGCGGAACGGCCCCCACTCTGGCCGGCCTCTCCGTCAGCCTGGCAGCTCTCCCGCCCGCCACCAGCTCACTGCTGCCCGAATAGCGCCCCCTCACCTCGGACGCCCACCCAGGTCTGGGACGCATGTGGGCGCCCCACCTGCTCTCTGACTTTCATCATTAACCCTTGGGCCAAAAGTAGACACCTCCAAGCCCGCTTGAGGGAAGCGAGGGTCGCCAGGTGCTCGGGTGGACCGCTGTGGGTGGGAGAGACCCATACAGAACTAGGGGTAAGTAATTCAAGAGATGCACACTGTAGTTCAGCACTCCTTCCCCTACCCTGCGTTCCTTCCATGCTGCTACCCATCCCGCCTTGGATCTGAGCATATGAAAGCATTCACAGGCGTTGATCCTTGCAACTCATCTAGACAACCAAAGATCCTTTTTTTCTTTCTACGAATTGAAAAAAGAAATGAATCCCCAGCAGGTGGTGTGTGGAATGATTATCCAGGTGGACACAAAGACTTGAAGAGTTATAGTACTCACCGGACCCTCTGCCCTCCAATAAACACAACAAAGGCTAGGGCCATGCATCTGAGCACAGCACACTCATTTGCCCATTCCAAATACCCCATAATCTAAAGAAAACGTATTTTCTTCTTTCTTGCCACACTCATCAGAAGGGAGGCCTTTCAAATTGTATCTGGGCACATGAGTTGTTGCTACAATCCGAAGAGAAAGACTTCCTATCTATGCAGAACATTCTTGAAGCTCTATGATCAGAGTGAGCAACCGTTAAACAAATGTGGCTTGTCAGAGTTGATGAGAGGCCCTGGGGTTAGGTGAATGCAAGAAGCAAAGGGCTACCCTGTTCTGGTTTACAGCCACAGTCTCCTAAAAACAATCTTCCAGTCTTCACCTCCTTTGGGAAAGGACACATGAGAGAGGAGTGGAGTCAGCCACTATCTTGGAGGCAGTCAGATCCACCTAACCCCAAGAGGTATTTGACATCCCTGCCAATTTTCACATTTCTAAAGGTCATCAGGGGTGGGGAGCAGAAATGTGAGTTCATTTCCCAGCTCCTTTCAAAGGCCTCCCAATAGTCTCTACACTGTGGATGGGCCCTTAAGAACAAAGAAACCAGCCAGGCCATTGTGGCACATATGCCTTTAATCCCAGCACTTGGAAGGCAAAGGCAGGAGGATCTCTGAGTTCGAGGCCAGCCTGGTCTACACAGTGAGCTCCAGGACAGCCAGGGCTACACAGAGAAATCCGGTCTCAAAACACCAAACCAAACCATACCAAACCAAACCAACCAACCAGTCAACCAAGCAAACAAAAACTAAAAACAAAACAACAAACAAAAAACAAAACAAAATGACAGAAAGAACAAAGAAATGTGCAAATCATTTTCCTAAGATGACATGGGCTTTAACATGTGAAAGTGCAGCATTGCATTCCACAGTGGGCTGATCATCTTTATTCAGACACAAAGTTCTACAAGGCATCTTGAGAACAGACTGAGTCTCAAATGGGTGTGGCTGTGAAGAGAGTCCCTAAAGAAACCAATTTCCTGCTGCACCTGTTTACTGGGTTAGAGGAGAAGTCTGAAAGCAGAGACAAGGTCAGACAGAGCCAAAGGTCAAATGTGATGCTTTTCAATGGGAGAGATGCACAGAGCTACGGGAGAAAGCTAAATGTTTGAAGCAAAAAAGGGAAAGAATTATATTCATGCCGAATCCAATGTAATTTGTAGCATGATTTTGTTAGTTTTACTATTTGTATAGCAAATCGTATATAAAATATATTCATTGCACACAGAAAGATATGTCAGTCATATTAATTTAAAATGTTTCTTTTGTTTAAAGTTTCTATAAAACATAAATTGCCTGTATTACATATAGTATGCATTTAATATAACAGAACACACTAAGGTGCATTTAATAAGAGAGTAATTGGGAAATGACAAAAAACCTTCAGAAGTAACAAATATATTAATATGCAGACTTGAAAGGCAACTGATTTTGCCCTTTGAGTGCTTATACTGTTTATAGTCTGCCTTGGAAATACAATTTTAAATAGGAGAACATTTACAGATGTCTTTAACCATTTGCAAAGGTCAATTGATCACAGGTAGATGCTATACTCTACAACATGCTTTTTCAATGGTGGGAAATGAAATTATATATATAAACTTCTGCTAGTGGGCTCACTTGCAAATATAATAGTGGTTTTTCTTTAGCTTTTTAGATATTTTTTTCTGGACATCCTTGTAAAATTATAGAAATTATATGGAGAGGAGAATTTGTGAAGCATTTTTATGCACTTACATGCTAAATTACTTTCCACAATCAAGACAGATATTCAATTTTATAAAATTGCCTCAGATCTATTCTGGAAGAATTAAGGAAAGAGGTAATTTAACAAATGAAGATTCAAAGTGGTTCACGATGCTTATGGCAATCCTTCACACGGTTCCTCTACTCCTCATAAATCATTCTCCAACCTTAAAAATTGCCTACAACTTTTGAAAAGATTTAAGTATTGTGTGAATATACATGGGTGTGTGTGTATGTGTATCTATATGGGTCAGAGGTCAGAAGAGGGCATCAGATTTCATGAAACTGGGGTTACAGTTGTGAACATCTGACATGGATTCTGGGTCCTTTGGAAGAGCATGAAATGCTTTTAATCATGGAGTCATCTCTCTAGCTCCTGTCTGCAACATTTTAGTTATATCATCAAGGCATTTAACCAAGGGCATCCAACTGTGATTCTGAGTTTTGATATCTGGGACATATTTATTTTAGTGATCTGGTAGACTCAGCTTAGATATTTATGCTAATTGTGTATAAAAACCAATCTATGTTGTTAAAACATATCAAATCATCTGCAAACTAATTCATGTGATGGGCACATCACACACAATCACATGGATATAAGCACACACAATATACACACACATTGTTCAAAGGAGTGGAAATTACTCCCCACTCCTCTGAGAAATTAATGTAGTGTGCATGCTTTCTTGAGCTAAAAGTAATGAGACTGCTTGAAGAGCCAAGAACGTTGAAGGTTCTATTCCTGAGGGAAAAGTCTTTTGTACAATCCTAAGGGCTGTGCCCAGAGTTGACCTCAAACAACTTGCACAATGTTAGTGTTTAAAAACCATCTGGCTTTTAGCCAATCAAGAAAGGGCACCTGGGAAGGAAAAGTCATGGCCTTCATACACCACTTTAAAGAAAGTTGTTTTGAATATTTAGCTATTACATCATCAGCTGCTCCATTTGGAATGCTGACAGGGCCTTTCTATTCTAATTTTAGGCAAAGGCGAGCATTGCTAATTTACCTTTCAGCTGAAAGGTGCTGGGGATCCAGAAATCTGGGTGTCTGTGTGGGAAGTCAGGGCAGAGTCTATGCTTCTTCACTCTGAAGTGGCAAACTTGTTCTAGGGAATATTTTCCATGCTCAGTTCCCTGGAAACGTACTGAGCTTCTTTAGAGAAAATCTTAAGTAATTTCAACAAAATTGAATTTTAGAACATGTCTGCACCTTTTCTGTCTGTCTGTGTCTGTGTTCTTCTGTCTCTTCTCCAGTTTCCCTTCCCTCTCCTTCAGTGGTATAGTATAATAGTTTGGAACAAAGACTTTGGAGCCAGACTGCCGTGGGTGCTCTATGACCTCATCATTCTCTAGCTGTGCAACTTTGGTAAGTCTCTTAAATTATGCATGACTCCATTTCCTCACCTTTAAAATAGGAACAGTTATGATTCTTTGTACCCCCTCACATAGCAGTGACTGACACATCACAAGCTTTGTAAGTGGTAGGTAGCACTGTTTTCTTCTGTGCATATCTAGAGCCCTCCGAGTTCCTCAGTTCACAGTTCTGTGAAACTGGCTCATTGCCTCTACCTCACTGTATTTCTGTGGCAGTGAAGTTGGTAGTATATAAAAATGTGGCCAACGCCTGGCTCCAAGAGACACACAAAAAATGTTAATATTGCTTTTCCAATCCTACCCTTGTTCCATCCATTATTTATTACTTAAGTAATTCATACTCTAACACCCTTAGGAGTTTTTCTGTGGCAGTTACTTTCACAGGTCTCCTTCAATTCTTTGAACCAGGACAGGAATCACAGGAGGCAGGTCTTGTTTACCCAACGAACTTGGTTGACTTCAGGATTGACTAGTGAAACCCAGTTCTAAGACACTACCTTGCCTTAGTGTTCTCTGGAAGTTGAACATCCTTGGAAGATCTTTGGGGTGCTCTGTGGGAGGCTGAACTATTGTCACTGGGCTTCTTACCCTCAGCAATGTCTGGTGCCTCCCAACTTGTCCAGAGCAGCAGAGCTTGAATGAAGTAAATCTCTGAGCGCCCAGAGAACTGAAGTCTTAAACATATCCCTGACATTTATATCTGGCCAAATATCTTCGGTGGCTGTCTAGCCCTGCTACAGGAGCCTCAATAATACTGAGACTACACTTTCTACTCTTTTTGTTTTTTGTTTTTGGTTTTTTTTCTTAATCAGGGTGGGAAGTCAGAGTAAGATTTACAGTAACTTAGAGTAAGTAAGATTTTTTTCAAACCTTTCTGAACAGCTGTGTTGTTCGTTATATACTCAAACTTGGTACATACTTTACAAATAAGTTTTTCTGTAATTTAAATGTCCTAATATGCTCTACACACCACAGTCTCAAACATGCTTTGTGCTGTTTATCACATGAGGTTTCACATAACATTAGCTGTAAAAATGCCAAGCCTGCTGAAGTAGTCATTAGTACTGTTGGCCAAATGTTTATCATCCTCCCCCATTTCAGCCAGAGGATGGAGCTGCACTTCCTTCCCCCTTGTGGCTGTGGGAAGTTATGTGACTGATGCTCTTCTGTGATCAAAAAGGGACATTTGTCATCCCAGCCAGGGGTGGTACAACACTTAAGTGTTTTCTTTCCCTTTGTCATTGTGATCATCAGCATTCAAGATGACTTTGACATATAAATGTAATGTTACTAAAATATTAAAATTGAAAGGAATTTGAATCCCTTCTACCAACACTATATTTAATTTTAGATCATAATATCTTTACCCTTTGGGTTTTGTTTTGGTTGGTTTTGTTTTCCTTTGTTTGGGAATTTGCTTGTTTGTTTATTTGTCTGTTTGGTAAAGCTTGATCTGGACTTCTCTGTGTAGTCCTGATCAGGCTTCTAATTCATAATTTTCATGCTTCAGTCTTCTGAGTGCTGGGATTACAGGCATACACCATCACACAAACTCCTCTTTACCAAAGACATACCACACATATTTAAAAATCATCAATAAAGCAACTCATCAATAAACCATAAGAAGACAAAAATACATTGTTAGAAGTATCGTGAATGAACAGAAATCATAGAGAACAGAATGTTTCAAACTCATTAGAATACAGCAATAAGATAGAAAGCCCACAACCTGCACTCAGTGATCCCACATCTGAAACAATAACTGCTATTAAAGGAAATTTCAAGAAAGACTTCAGCTTTTGTGTCAAGAACTAATTTTTAGAAAATATATTCACAAGGCTTTATTTTAACATTATTTCAATGTCTGTGACGTTCATCCAAAAATGCTCTTTAAACACCATGAGGCGATACAGAAGCAGCATACTGGACCGTTCTCTTTCTTTGTCTGGCTACTGGACGATGCTACAAGAGACTCCTGACTAATCATAGACAGCTTAGCTCTCAACTGAGGCACAGAAGGGATTGTGCCAAATACCTTTCATTCTCTGGTTCTCTTGCTTAACCTTTGGAATGATCAGCTTTGCATGGATTTCTGTGGGCTTCAAAAAAGCCAGAGACTGACAGCCTGGGACTTCCTTGTTGTTACTGACATGAAAGTATATCTGCTTGATTCAGGGTTTGTAACCCAAAAGTTCAGGGCATATGTAGCATCAGACCAAACTGCAAGACTAGGAGATCAGAACTGGTACATAAAGTCTTCTCCATTCTGTTCTCAATAGCTTGCCCTAAGAAACAGTCATTCATGCAGTCTCTTGCCAACAAGATCAAGAATCAGTTTACTTCTCAGTCTGAATGTTAAATCCTGGTCAGTACAATAACACGTCCTTCCAAGTACATACCCTAGTATAGAAAAATCCATCTCTTTCCCAGGCTCTGTTTCTACAGAACACAAATGAAGACATTAATTTTTTAAGGCTCTCATCATCCACTACAGATTCTGAGTTGGAAACTAAGTGGACAAAGTGCTGGCCATGTTGGCAGTGGGCAGCATGTCAGCAGTATAAGCTGTGAAACCAACTACTTTAATATGTCCATGGGTAAAATTATAGATTTTGTATTTTCCTGTTATTCATATAGTCACAGCATATAATCTGGGATGTCCCTAAGATCATCCTATAGCATGATCTGAGGGGGAAAGTTATAGACACCATTGTCTAGCTAGGCTTTCAAGTTGTGTTTTATGGAAACCAGATATCTTCTGAATTCCAAGAGGGAAAGAGACTAAAGCAATATTTCACGTTCTCACAAGTTCTGTATTCTTGTCACCATCGAGGAACATTACTAAGAACAAACAAAGAATAGAATCAACTCAAATCTCAAGAGAGGAAAATGGTTTAGCAAATCACAATGAATCCATTGACTAGAATATTCTGAAGAACTTAAAATAATAGTAACGAAGACCATGGAGCATTAAGAAAAAAATATCAAGATTATGAATATGCTTCAAAATATTCTAAAATATTATTCGGTCATATTACATTAGAACAAACATGTATGCATACAAAAAAACCCTAAGACTCTTTCCAAGTTTGTTCTCCAGTATTTTAAGTGCACTATGCTATCATGTGCTGCCTGTACATTAATCTCTTCAGTAATTACAGTTATCTACATTCCAGCAAATGTCATGAGGTCTGCCTAAAGGTCTCTAGTTCTTCTATCTCTCCATGTTCTCATAAATAATAACTCAGAGCTCCATGACAACAAGCGTCTAAAAAGTTTTATAAATCTCAAAGAAACTTTAAAATCTACAGATTCTTACACTAATAAGGTGCTTCTGGGACATAACAGTCCAGCTCCAAGTACTAGCTGATGCTGTGTAGTAGAACCAAGTGATGAGAGCATCCATGCTTGAGTACTCTTGGGTACTACTTGGGTAGATGCATCTTTATCTGACTAATGCTATCAGTTGTTCTGCTACTTATAAAGATTTTCTTTTGAGAAACCTTTTCTGATGACCCCACCACCTTTCTGAAGGGGCCAGATATTTTCTCCAACAGAACTCTTATATGTCTTTCCCATGCTGCATGATGAAGTTCCTCAAAGGTAGATACTATGTTTTCTTCATCATTGCTTGACCAGTGAATGACCAGTGCTTCTCAGAGTGTCTGGCTCTGTCAGGCAGTCAGAACACATGAAGAACAAAATAATCATTGTAATAAACAAAAGCTTTCATGAGTAGCCTTGAACCACTTCCCAAAGTAGAGGCAAGGCACAGACACTCATAGGCTGATTAGTCTCAGGACCAGGAATGTAAGAACCTCTTAGTACAGAGATTAAAATGAGAATACTGCATTCTGAACATCTAAGTCAATGGCTCAGTGGCCTTTCACAGAGTCTGTGGCAGCACTTCATAGTCTCAGGGAAGCATTCTTTTCATGACACTGCAGAATGCTGGCTTTTCCTACATGGCTTTCTAACTTGTCCGTGTGCTCATTCAGATATATCCTTCTCTGATACCCTTCCTAATCTGACTATCTGCTTGTCTGTTTCCTCTTCATTCTCTCTTGCCCTGCCCAAACCCTGTGCTCAGCAGGTAAAAGGATCCAAGGAGCCTTAAATTAGGTTGAAACTTAAGATGTCTATTCTCCAATCTTTGCGAGTTGCATTTCTGTTGTGATCAATACTTGCTTAGTTAACCAATTTAGCATCCAGTCATGCTGAAATGCTGCCCTTCATCTTTTGGAGGTGTAGGGTAGAAATAAACCAAGCTAGTATTTGCAAACGAGTGGAATTGTTCATCTTTTTTTCCTGGATGACGTTTTCAGTATTCATTGCTTAAGTCAATACAAGCTCGATTTTACAAATTTCTTGGGATGTATAATTAGTTAAGAGGTTTGGATTTCTTCCTTTATGTATAATCTTCTGCTACCATGTGCAAGACACTTGTTTACCCACGTTTTCCTTGATTTAGGTGAAAAAGTCATCTGCCATGTAGAAACTCAGTGAGAGCATGTTATTCTTTTCATCTTTTCTCTACCCTCCTTCTTTCCTTAATCCTGCTCTGTTCTAAAGTCTACCATAGCTTTCTTATCACTGGGGTGTATCAAAATTATACTCCTATTATCTAGCTTTTACTGCATACCAAATAGCCACAAACCTTAGTGGCTTTATTACCATTGGTAACTTATCATTATTGGTCAGTTGATGAGTCTACTGATTGTTTCAGGCTTGCTGATCATGGCTCGGCTCACCAAGGCATTGATGTTAGCAAGTGGCCAGTTGGGAACTGGTCTATGTCTCCAAAGTTTTGTATAGTTGACTGTTAGTCTCCAAACTGTGTTGTTCTGAGTAAGCTTGGAATAAGCTTTTGTGTTCTGAGACAATGCATGGTAGTAGATGTGGAGAAAAACCTACTTAGACAATCCAGTCGCCTAGTGGCTCACATGCTGACAAGCAGAATCAGTTTCTCTACCTTTCTAATCTGTTCTTGGCCTGTAACTTATTTAGACCAACAGAATATTTCATATGTAGGATATATTGCAAATCCTTCTAGTTGATGGAATTACTGTAAAGAAATGGGGCCATTTCCATGTTCTACCACATCTAGTCAAGGTAACTCAGAATCAGTATTGCTAAGAATCATAGGCTTGATGACTTCATTTTTTTTGTTGCTTTGTTTTTTGTTTCTTATTTTCTCAGAACGTGACCTTTAGCAGAGTTCCTTGATTCCAGATCAGCACCAAGTAATCTGCTAGTGGGTTAACCAAGGCCTAATTTTATTAGTCAGAATCTAGCATTGAAAGATTACACTTAGCAGTGAGATAAGATCTGAACAGAAACTGAAGCCTTTTGCATGACAAGGAATTCCAAAGCCCCTGACTTCAAAATGGGAAGCCAGATGTCCAACACTCACCAGGGCTGAGGCCTACATAACACAGGCACAATCAGACGCCAAACAAAAACTAGTGAGTTTGATCAAGTGGGGCTGTTGTCTCTCAGTCATGATAAAAGTGGGGACCTGGACAGTTAGGACATTCTCTGCTTACTGGCTGTGAGAGCATTTACCACAATTGGTAGCAAAGATCTGATGGATGTCCCTCCTTACCCCACACACTGTATTTCTAGTTTCTTAGAAACGCAAATAAATCTTTTAAGTCCATACTTCTTTTCTATAATTGCAGAACCTGGCTGTTGGAGGAAGAGAAAGAGGGAGGAAATAATTTCTATGACTCAGAAAAAAACCAACCTAATATAACCACATTTATATTTTTAAAATACCTATTTTAATCAAATTCTCAAATATTCTAACATATGAAAAACACAGAAATGCCAGGTGAAGATAAATTACTATTTCAAAACCAGAAAATGCAGCTAGTTGCCTTAAATCAGGAAAGTGATGATCAAATTATAAGCCAAAAGGAAAAGAATTGAGAAATACATGTTTTTGCTTATAAAGGACCTGAAACCTTTGCATTAAATTTTTTCATGTACATTTTTGATTTACAGTTAAATACTTAAAGGCTCTACACACACACACACACACACACACACACACACACACACACACACACACACACTTAGTATTAACTGTTGTCTGGCCCATAGAGACAAGAGAGATTTTTATCCATTACATTATATTCAGTTTTATCCCAGAAAGGAATTAAGGAGCAAGTGCAAGTTTTGAAACAACAATTACAAGCAAGTAAATACTAGTGAGAAAGTAAAGTTAAAAGTAGAAGCCAGAAAACAAAGCCAGAATGAGGTCAGCAGTGCCGAGCAGGCCAACACATTTTGTTAGAAGCAGCAGCAATGTGTTTTGAGGCTTCCTAGACACCAAAGCACACTTCCTTCTTGTGGTTTCTAATACCTAATGGTCAGAAGCTGAAGACCAAGAGAAGCATAAGTCAGTCCCGATGTGAACACAGAGAGTAAGTTTTCCCAGATATGTCCCTAAACAGAACCTCATGCAGTGTTCCAAACAGCACCCTGAAGAACAGGCACAGGAAAACACAGAAGCCCAGTGTCTGATAGGACCATGGTAAAACACCGTAGGGTGTAAGTTGACAGTGCACTTTAAACATAGGACTTACCGATCATTTTTAACTAATCCCAAACCAAAGAGTGGAGAGCAGTGGACTACCTAACTCTCAGGCAATCTCTGCAAACATGGATTCCCTTAAATGAGAAACACAAGTACCACTAAATCCTTTAGATAATCCATTCCCTACAGGTCTTTTCTCTTATTTTTCAGTGTTGTTAGGCAAAGTCAGGGGACCTTTCTTCTAGTGTGGATCGCCACACAGCCTTCTGACTGACTTTGTAAAATTTAAATCCCCTCTCTTAAACCACAACTTGCTTTCTCTAAAATAAAGCCCTGTTTAAGTATATAAATGGCTCAACAAAACTCTGAGAGTAAATCCCATTCTCGTAAAATTGGAGGCTTTGGGCCCTCGTCTACATGTTCAGCTCCACTCAGAAAGTTCATTCTACTCAGGTTCCAGTTCAGTTTCCTGAATGAATTTCTTTGAGGTCCCCAAGAAACACATACTGTCTTGCCCTTCTGGATTTTAAATGTGCTTTTTCTTCTGTCTGAAACACTCCTCAACTCTTTGACCTCTTTCATTGGCTGGAACATTCCTTTCTCATATCAACACAGAAAGTATTTCCCCAACAAAGGGCTCTTTACCTGTTGGTGTCCCTCTCCAGGCTGTAAACACTGGCCACAAAGCTCCCCCATCTGTTTCTTGCTCATTTTAATCCCAATCAGCACAATGCCAGAGGTGTTCAATAGATATCACCATATTTATTGATTAATTAGTCAATATTAGTTATCACAGAAAAGCCTTTGGAACTAAATAGTTTGTGTTACTCCTTAAAGGAAGATCAATTTGTTTCCTTTAAAATAAAAACAAATGTAAAGATATCTTTAATAACTTTAAAAACATTGACAAACTAGCTCCCTGAACTAAACTGAAAAAATATACACTGCCTGTTCAATTTCCATACATGCAGGACCAATATTTTCCTTATAAAGCAAGCTGTAACCCATTCCTCAACAAGGACATATATTGAGGTACTGTTCTTTATAGTCTGGAGAGGGAACTACAGTAGCAATGTTTTTGGTCTTAATGAGTGAGTTTATTAAACATATAGCAAGCAAAGGTAAATGAACAAATAGTGGTAGGTAGATATAAAGACAGACAGGAAAGCATCGTCAAACTGGGTGCTCGAAACATCCAGCAGAAACTGTCTGGAAAGTTCCATTGAAGCAGTCAGCTGGAGTTCTGAATGGAGAGAGTCCCAGGCAGAAGTCCCTTCAGGCCAGATGTTCAAGTAAAAGAAAAAATGGCAACAGACAGAGATAACTATCAAGTCAGTCACTCCCAGCATCTGGTAGACACCAACTGGGGAAGTGAAACAGTCAGCCAGAGTTCCCAACTGAGCTTCCTATCTCCACAGACAAGCCTCTCATGCAGGCATTTTTATATCATTTGACAAACAATTGCAACCTCTGTTGGAAATGATGTGTATTCTAGTTATTGTCAAGGACACAATGTTTCATTCTTGGCATATTTTGCTGTTATCTTCCTTTTTTTTTGTCACAGAGGTAAGGGGACAATCCATATCCAGACAAGGGGCCTTGGAAGACACTTTGAGTCAGGCAGCTCTAATTCCAGAGATAACTTTAGTGAGCTCAAGCAGAGCATGAGAATTTATCAGTAGTACAATGTGGATTTCAGAACCCCCCCCCCCAACATGTTATACTTTTAGACCATGATGGTCATTTTAGTGTGGAAAAAATTTTAAAGCAGGTGATGCTGAATGCAACATTCTCAAGAGATTTACAAAATATTCAACATTGTCATTTTCCATAAGGTAATTTGAGTTTGAGACTCTTAACCCATGTGTAACGTTAAGAAGACTTGGGGACATAGGCCTTATCTGGAGAAATAGGATATGGTTCATTCCTTCCCCAGAGTTGGACAACTCCCCCACCCTTACCTTGAGTCTGCTCTGCCTGACATCTCAGCCATAAATCCTGGGGATCTCCAAGAGTTACCCCAAGTACAACAGAGCTCTTGACTCTCACTACCATGTCATCCTGCCAATATTGTCTTTTACCCATCCGAGCATTCTTCATCCAAGCTGGCTAGTACTGCAGGTTGTTTCTGAACTCTAGACTGAACTCCGTTCTCTTTGCATTTCACATTTCAGTGACCTCTCCCAACCTGACCATTATTCACCACCAGGAGTGTAGTTGGAAGTTTCCCTGACCAGTCCACAGACACTCAGACCCAAGTGAACACACAGAGGCTTATACTAATTAAAACTCCTCAGCCATTAGCTCAGGCTTACTACTGACTAGCTCTTATACTTAAACTCAGCCCATTTCTGTTAATATATATGTTACCACGTGTTCTGTGGCTTTACCTATGTACCATTACATGCTGCTCCCTGGACGGCAGGCTGGAGTCTCCTCACCCAGCCTTCCTCTTTCCAGAATTCTCCTTGTCTGCTTATCCCGCCTAGACTTCCTGCCTGACTACTGGCCAATCAGCATTTTATTAAATCAGTGTACAATAGCATTATTCCACAGCACAGGAGGAACTCTTCTAAGTCATAATTGTAGCAAGACTTCCATTAAAATATTTCTTGAGTCCTCTGGTGGCACTGGAACCCTCCCCCGCTCCTTTGCATTTTGAAATGCTTGGTACCTCCTCTCATGATTTCTGAGCCACTTCATTGAAACTGATATTCTCACATCTGTCATACCTACTGTAAATCAAGAACTATAATACAAGGTTCACTTCTGGGTTCCTTTTGATGTGTCCATTATCAAATGTTGCACTTAGAACAGAATAAATAGAGAAGGTAGGAAGAGTAAGGTGGGAAGGACAAGCAAAGGAGGAATGAAATCATAATATCCTTTGAAATATTTCCAGGGCTTTATAATTTTCTGAAATTTCCTTTATTTCTGAAATAGGAATAAAAATGTAATTTGCCTCCTGGAAACTATTATGGGATAGGATGAAACGAGCACTTAAAGCAATTAGCATGCTGTGTGCATGCAGTAAGAACTCAATAAATGCAGAGCAATGTGAAAGCAGGACATGATAGATGTGAAACAGAGCTGAGGGCTTATTGACAGGAAGGGCTTATTTTCATGGCCCCAGCTGTTTAGAGGCAGGGTGTAATGCTTCAAGAAGTAAAGCCACCATCGCAGGGAACTGTCAGCCTCCTCTGGAGAGTTACCTGGTGGTTCATTAACCAATAATTTATGTTTTAAATGGATAACTGTATGTCAGTTCTCAGGATGCAGTTAATATTTCCATCAGAATAGAAACTGATACCAAAGTATTACCATTCTATTTTTGTTTTTTAAATGTGTATTTAAGATTTTCAAGATTCACTTATGAGTGAGTACATACAATGTTTGTCCTTCTGTCTGGGTTATCTCACTCAGGATGATTTTTTCTTGTTCCATCCATTTGCCTGCAAATTTCATGATATCATTGTTTTTTACTGCTGAGTAGTACTCCATTGTGTATATGTGTCATATTTTCTTTATCCATTCTTCAGTTGAGGGGCATCTAGGTTGTTTTTAGGTTCTTGCTATTATGAGTAATGCTGATATGAACATAGTTGAGCATGTGTCCTTGTGGTAAGATTGAACATTCCTTGGGTATATGCCCAAGAGTGGTATAACTGGGTCTTGAGGAAGACTTATTCCCAATTTTCTGAGAAACTGCCATACTGATTTCCACAGTGGTTGTACAAGTTTGCATTCCCATCAACAGTGGAGGAGCATTCCCCTTGCTCCACATCCTCTCCAACATAAGCTGTCTTCAGTGTTTTTGATCTTAGCCATTCTGACAGGTATAAGATGGTATCTCAGAGTTGTTTTGATTTGCATTTCTCTGATGACTAAGGATGTTGAGCAATTCCTTAAATGCCTTTCAGCCATTTGAGATCATCTGCTGAGAATTCTCTGTTAAGCTCTGTAGCCCATTTTTTTTAATTGGATTGTTCAGTATTTTGATATCTAGCTTTTTGAGTTCTTTATATATTTTGGAGATCAGCCCTCTGTCAGCTGTGGGGTTGGTGAAGATCTTTTCCCATTCTGTAGGCTATTGTTTGGTCTTATTGACTATGTCCTTTTCTCTACAAAAGCTTCTCAGTTTCAGGAGGTCACATTTATTAATTGTCACTCTCAGTGTCTGTGCTACTGGTGTTATATTTAGGAAGCGGTCTCCTGTGGCCAGACTGCAACCCACAACTCCAGAGAGGCTAGCTAACAGGGAAAGACCCTAGGAGAGACACATGGATGACCCTGAAAAGGAGAAGTGGATGAGATCTACATGAGTGGACTGGGTGTGGGGGGGTGGCAGAGGGTGAGGAGTGGGGGATGAGAACATAGGGAAATGGGAGGGTCGAGCTGGAACAGGGACAGAGTGGTAGGGCAGGGAGGGAGATACCATGATAGATGAGGACATCATGGGAATAGGAAGAGGCAGGGTGCTGGGGAGGTTCTCAGGAATCCACAAGGTTGACCCCACCTTGGTCTGCTGGCAGTGGTCCAGAGGGTACCTGGACTGGTCTACTCTGGTGACCGGCCTAGCAAATAACCTAGCTGTCATCATAGAGCCTTTGTCCAGTGACTGATGGAGGCAGATACAGAGATCCACGGCCAGGCACCAGACTGAGCTCTGGGAATCCAATTGATGAGAGAGAGGAGGGATTCTGCAGGTGAGGGATGTGGAGATCATGATGGGAGGACATGCAGAGACGACCGGCCACACTGTGGACTGGTGGCTGTGGCGCCCCCATGGGACTGGACTAGGCCCTCTGGATATGGAAGATAGTTGTTTGGCTCAAACTGTTTTGGGGGCACCCAAGCAGGGGGATTGGGATCTGTCCCTGATCTATGGGCAGGCTTCTGGAACCCAGCGCCTGTGGTGTGACACCTTGCACAGCCTTGGTGCAGTGGGAAGGAGCTTGGACCTGCCTAGGTTCAGTGTGCTGGGCTCTTCTGACTCCCCATGGAGACCTCGATTTGGGGGATGTGGGGATGTGGGGTGGCTTGGGAAAGAGGGCTAGGGGGTGAGAGGATCTGTGGATAGTATGTGGAGTGAGTAGAAAATTTCTTAATAAAGAAAAAAATTTCAAGATTATAATTTAATTACAACATTTCTTTCTTTCCTTTACTCCCTCCAAAGCCTACCATATACTTGTCCCCACTCTTCTTCAAATTAATGGCGGCCTCTTTTTTTTTTTTACTGTTATTGCAAGCATACATGCAAATATATAGATGTAGACACATGCATATATTTATTCCTAAATATAACATATTCAGTCCATGTAATGCTATCTGTATATTTTTTTCAGGGTTGATCATTTGGTGCTAGACAGCCAACTGGCCTGCTCTTTTCCAGGGAAGACCACCTCTCTCTTTCTCAGCTTTCTTCAGTTGTCTTTGTGAAGGGTTGAGGCCTCATGGGCTTTTCTTTGTCTACTTTTGCATGTTCATTTGTGTCACCCTGGTTCAGCCAACATTTGGGCAGTCGTTTTGGTGGGACTTTATGCATGTAGTTTCTGGAATTACTAGAAGACAGTCTCACAGACTCCTCCCTGATCCTCTGGTTCTTACAATCTTTCTGAGTTTCTCTTTCATAATTGTTCCTGAGCCTTAGGTACAGGAGTGTTTTAGATTGGGGCTGGGCTCCACAACTCTGCATTTGAACTGGTTATGGTTTTCTGTAGTGGTCTACATTTGTTTTGAAGAGAAGTTTACTTGATGAGGGGTGAAAGCTATGCTTATCTGTGGGTATAAGGACAGATGTTTATAGATTGGTGTTAGGTATGATACTGACTTTGTAAATTAGTGGTTGTAGATTCTCCTCTAAAAACTGTGACTTCACTAGCACTGTGTAGTTAGTTAGATTTCCAGTATCAGGTATAGTCTCTCTCTTGTTGAGCGGGTCTTAAGTCCAATTACAGAGCTGTTGGCCACTGGCAAGATATGTATGACACTACTGCACCCTTAGAATTATCGTGCCATGTTGGCCATTGATGTGGTTCACAGCTGGGTAGGACTGTTGGTTGCCTCCCTCTTTGGAAGCTTGTATATCACCTCCTGGTACCATGAAAGCTAGTTCTCAGAGAGGGGACATTCAGCTCACTTCCAGCTCAAGGGTGTCTAGGACCTGTTTCTGAAGTGCATGCTATCTTAAGCAATAGGAACTTAGCTTTAACATTTGTGGGGACAACCAAAGTCAACAGCAATAGGCTGAATGTTTTGAGAATCTTTTGGACAGTCTTGGCCAACAACACAAAAGAGGGCTTTAGTATCTGGTATTGGAGTTTTGGCTAGGTGCTTTCCGGCTCTTAGAGGGAGGAAGCACTGTCAGTCCAGATGAGAAAGGTTCATTAAAACTATATATGTAGCCTGGCGGTGGTGGCTCACATCTTTAATTCCAGCACTCGGGAGGCAGAGCCAGGCAGATCTCTGTGAGTTCGAGGCCAGCCTGGTCTACAGAGCGAGATCCAGGACAGGAACCAGAGCTACACAGAGAAACCCTGTCTCAAAAAACAAAACAAAACAAAACAAAAAACCCTATATATGTATATTTATACATTGGGTTACATGGATTAATTTTTTTGGTAAATTGTTAACAGTATGATTCTGTGTGACTTCTTCAGACATCCTTACTGTCATTTTACCTCCCTCCTCCTTCTGTACTTAATTCCCTCCGCCTCCCTAAGGAGTCCTTCTTTCTCATTTCCCCTATCAGATCACTTGTATTGTATCATTCTCCTTAGCCCTCTTTCTCATCTTCTATATTCACCCCATAATCTCTCCCTAAGGATCTCCCCACTTTCCCATTTCACTGGACCCTGCTAATCCCGTCTCTATTGTTCTTCAACCCCCTCTTCCTGAATATGATTCTGTTTTACTTTCTTGGTTTCTGTAGTTACTCCAGGATATGTACTCACAGCTGAAGATTTAGAGCTAGGAGCCTCCAATGAGAGAGAACGTATGATTTTTATTTTTCTGTGTCTGGGTTTCCCCACTCAATATTACCTTTTCTGGTTTTATCCATTTCTTGCAGGGTTTATGATTTCATTTTTCTTTACAGCTGAATTCCATTGTATATATGTAGCTCAGTTTCATTATCCATTTGTCTGTTAAAGGACAATTATGTTGTTTCTGTTTCCTAGCAGTGGTGAATAGAACAACAACGAATATGGCTGATCAAATATCTTTAGAGTACAATATTGAGTCCTTTGGGCATATGCTAAGGAGTGGTACAGCTGGGCTATATAGTAGACTTATTTTTAGATTTTTGAGAATTCTCAGCACTGTTTTCTATCCCTTCCGGCATTCCTTGTAGGTTGTTCCCTTGATCTTTGTTATTCTGACAAGAGTAAGATGGAATCTCAAAGTTGTTTTGATTTATATTTCTATTATATTTTTGAAGAATTAAAAAAAAAGTGTGTATGTTCAGTGTATATGGATTTATGTGCATTACATGCCTGTCTGTTGTCTGAGGAGTTCAAAAGGCATCAGGTCCTCTGCAACTGGACTTATAGATGGTTGTGAGTGCTACACGGAAGCTAGGAATCTAATGCATGGCTTTCTGCAAGAGCAGCAAGTGCTCTTAACATCCCAGACATCTCTCTAGCACCCACTCCTTCATTCCTCAGCCCTATTATGTTTTAAAATGTGGACGGACAATGAGCCAGTGAGATGGCTCAGTTAGCAAAGATGTCTGTAGTCAAGCCTGATGATCTGTGTTTGATCCCTGACATTGATGTGGTAGAAAGAGAATTAATTTTTAGAAGTTGTCCTCTGACTTGCACAGGTACTCACACTCATACACATATGCTCACATATGTACACATGCACATAAAATAAGCCAATAAAAGTGTAATATTTTTTAAAAGATAAAATATGGACCACAACAGCTAGCATTTTAAAAACTACATTTTTTGAAGTTACATCAGTTGGATAGTGACATTAATGTTTTTATACAAATCAAAATAATAAGACATTATTTTAAGTGCTGACATTTGCCAGTGTGCTCAGAATGTTCTTAGGAGGACATTTTTCAGATTGCCTGGAGACCTCATAGGGTGCGGCTACCTTTATCCTTTTCAGAGTTCGACCCCCATCTTTGCAGGTCTAGAAACTTCAATTTCTTGGCACAAGTCTCAAACAAGTTCTTTGGGAAAGAACTCAAACCAAAATGACTCAGCCAGGTCATCGTGTCCCGATTAATGAGTTGGTTTGCTAAAGGATTCATCCATAATGAAAACAGGGCATAGGTAGAGTAAGCAAACTGGTACAACCAGTACTTTTTTTTCTCCTACTTACAGATCTACCAAAATAGTCGAGATATAATCAGAAATTTGCTTACTGAATCTAGATCCACAGAAAGCGTTACGTTTTAAAAATTCAATGGAGTCAATCCCAGTGTGGCTATCCCTAACACGATCAGCAAAAGACCTATACCCTGATCTTCCCATAGTTAACATTGGCCACCTCGTCTTTAAACTCAGACTTTTCCTTCTCAATGTACTATGACCATCAATCATAGCTTTAGGGCCAGGTAACTAAACCACATGTTCCCACTCCCCAAAACACTTTGTAACTGAATGTCTTTCACACATATCTTGTGAGCTCATTTCATCTTGAACTTCCTGACCATGAAGGGCACCTCCTGTCCACTCGACAGATGTCTTCCTCCAACATTTCTCTCTACCAGGACGTTTATGTGAAAGAAAAGGTGGAGATGACACAAAAATGTTTACATGAATGAAGTATTCCATATACGTATATAATAAGGGTGGTGATATTAATGCAGTTGGAATATCTGTTGTGCTCTGCATTTGATAATCAAAATAACTAACTTCTTTAAGTCCCGGACTCCATTTTAAAATAAGCATAAAGCTGGACATGGTAGCTCACACCTAAAGTACCCCTTGGGAGGCTGAGGCAGGAAGATATACAGTGAGAGCTTGCCTCAAAAAATAAAAACAAACAAACAAACAAAACCAAACAAAACACAATTAACTAATGATAAATAAAATGGGTATAATATTAAGAACGTCTGTCTGAAATGCTTGTTACAGGGATTAAACGAGAAGATGAAGTTCAGTATACAGAGTGGGTCCTAAACAAGTATTGATTCCTGGCTGGAGCGATGGCTCCTTGGGTAAGAGTGCTTACTGTGCAAGCATGAAGACCGGGTTGGAATTCCAGAACCCATATAAAAGACAGGCCTGGCCCCATACATCCCTACGAGTCCGTCACTGAAGGGGATAGAGTTAGGACGGTTGCTGGATTTTTGGCCACCAGTTTAGGTGAAAAATGCAAGCTCTAAGTTTATTGAAAGACCCTGCCTAGTGGAACAAGGGAGTGTGATAGAGGAAGTTAGCCAATGCCCTTGTCTGGCTTCTGTGCTTGTTCGCAGGTATATGATCCTGCACATACATGTGTACAAGACCCCCCACTCACTTGCACTACACACACACACACACACACACACACACACACACACACACACACACACACCCTTTACCTTAATGAAAGTTATCATAGTAATGGAAATGTGGCTATTGCTTACACTAAATAGTTCAGACATGCAGAGGCCAAGCTTGCTTCTTTATTTTGTGTAAAATTAGTATGGTCTTCTTGAACCCCTATTACATGGATTTAGGGTTTTAAAAGTCTGAGTCAATCTGGTTTCAAGCCTAATAAAATAGATACTTTAAATAACCCCTCTAGGTATACTTAATTTTTAGGAGATTTCTTGCTTCGTTTTCACGCTTCTTCTTTAGTTTCTCTTCTGGGTGGCTTTATCAAGTGAGTGAAGATGAGCATATCTTACAAATCCTCCTGGAGAACGAAGATTCTGAGTTCGCTTGGCATTTTCTGGGCTTCCTCATATCCTCGATCTCATACATGGCTTTCATCCAGATCCAGTTTGGGTGGTGGGGTTTCTGTGCAGGGGATATTTGTGCCCTTCCTCCTCCCCACAGCTGCTCTTGGAAAGCAGCTCAGATCTTAGCTTCCTTCTGAGATATACACCTGACTCTCTTGGAAGAACTAAGGAACATCCTTCTTCCCCTCCAGTTTACACAGGAAGCACATCATCTAGAAACGCATCATAGCCATTGTCTGCCAAATTACACTGTATCTGCACTTCAGGCATTTGTGTTTTGTGCTAGGGCAGATCCTAATGAGAAGCAGAAGAGAGTCTTTCTGCCTCCCCACCTCCCAATTCCTACATGATACTTCAGGAGAGAGGGGGTGATGGGGAGGGAGGGAGGAATATATACTTGTCAGTATGAATATGCTATCTACCTATCATCTATCTATCTATCTATCTATCTATCTATCTATCTATCTATCTATCTATCTATCTATCTATCTATCATCTCTCTATCTAAGCTCTCTCACATTTTTATGCCTTGCATGGGAAAACATTTGAGATTTTCTTTTAGTTCACACCCTTGATATTCAGTTTGTGCAGTTAGGCAAGCACTTACAAGCAGAGTCTTCCCTGGACTGGAAAAATGCTACAATCTAGATTCATTGGCCTATTATTGATTTGTCAAAGGGAAGTCAGCAGTCTGTGCCAAACCTTTCTCCACACATCATGGTTTTCCAGACTGTTTTCTTGCTATAGAGGTCATGTTTCCATCTTCTCCCACTGGGTGGTAAGCTTCACTAGTAAAAGATTGCAATGGCATGATTTTTAAGGACATATGAGTTGTTGTACTCAGTTATTTACCTCTTCCTGTATTCACACCATAAACAATGCAATAGTGCTGTTATAGCCAGGAAAGAATGATTGTTCTTGCCAATGTTAACTTCAGGCCTGACCATGTAACTTGTTTTAACTAAAAATATAATATAAGCAGAAGCTAGGGAAATTGTGTATGCCTTCTTGTACCTTTAATTTGTGAAGAAGAAGAAGAAGGAGGAGGAGGAGGAGGAGGAGGAGGAGGAGGAGGAGGAGGAGGAGGAGGAGGAGGAGGAAGAAAAAGAGAGAGAAGGAGAGAAGAGATTGGAGAGAGAGAAGCAAGAGCAGCTGGACTCAAGAAGAGAGAGTTAAGGTGAAGAGCCTGATCTGAAACTTGAAGCAGAGTCCAGTCTACACAAGCTAACTCCATTATACTGCAGGTGTGTGGAAAATACATGCTTAAAGGGGTATGCCTATGAGATTTACTATACAACATGACTGAAGAACCAATTAATTCAAGATGGAGGTTGGAATGCATCAGTTAAATATTTATAAAATATCATATCTATCTCACTATCATGATCTTTAGGCGATTGCATTCCCTGGACTGGTCCCTATTCCAAAGGCTGATTGCTCAAACTCTGTGATAGAAGGAGCCTAATATTAAAACATCATTTTAATATCTATCTCTCTAAAAGAAATATCACCACTAAATACAAATATCCTGACCAAAAGAAACTCAGGGAGGAAAGTGCTAATTTCATCTTACAATTCCCAGGTTACAATCCATCACTGAAGGAAGTCAAGGCAAAAACTCAAGTATGAACTGGAGGCAGGAACTGAAACATAGACCATGAAGGAATGCTGCTTGGTAGCTTGCTCTCATCATAGGTTGCCCAACCTGCTTTTCTTCTACAGCCCAGGACCTCCTGTCCATGAGTGGTAATTGCCAACAGTGGTCTGGACCCTTCCACATCAATCATTAATCATGAATAGGCCCCACAGACTTGCCTTCAGGCCATTCCGATGAAAGCATTCTCCCAGTTGAGGTTTCTTCTCTCAAATGTGTCAAATTGACAAACAAATAAAAATGTAGGCAGCACATCATGGTGGCTCTGTCAGTGGAGGCATGTGGCAGTGGCTCTTCACATGGCCTGAGCAGGAAGCAGATAGCTAGGCCAGAAGCAGGCCAATTGATAACCCTCAAGGCTTGCCTTCTGACTCAGCTCCACCAGTTAGGCTTCTTGCTCCAAATGTTCCATGATTTCCCCAGATAGCACCATTATCTGGGGACAACATATTTCAAAACATGAGTCTGTGTGGGAAATTTCACAGTGGAGTCATATCAAGAGACAATTTAGGCTCAAGTTGTAATCCGCTCTTACTTTTTTAATGGGCGTCAGCATTGTTATTCTAAAAACCATCTTTGGTAATTCATAATCTTCTCTGGGAATATGTAGCCAGGATGAGACGGTGGTGATGAAGGTTAGATCTATATTCTCCACTTCAGTGTATGTTTGACTTTGACTGTGTATCCTTTAGTCTGTCTAGAATCATCTATTTTCTAACCAATATTCCTTTCTAAGTCTTTGTACTTGATTGTCAGGGTTATTTATAAACTCTAACTAATTTTAAACTTTAAAATCACAAATGCAAAAAGAAGGAAAATTTCTCCAACTAACAGGTCTGGTGATGGAGTTAAGAATAGAAGTGGATAAAATAACTTCCAAATTATAGTGTCAGGTTCCTGTACTATTTAAGCAGCTTTTCTAGATTTTCTAGGTTCTTCCTCAGCCTTTTAGTAATTTTGACAAATCTTAAGTGCCTTTATATCAAGGCGCTGACTATATAACTCTTTCATAGTTGACTCTTATTTTTCAGGACTCCCAGTAAGCAAAGCTGAAGATGATCAGGACATCTGTCCTTCCCCAACAGGCTTTGGCTTTTAATCACTTCTGAAATCACCTTCCACAGCAATACCAACTCAGCCAGTAGAGTATGTATAGTCGTAGAATTCACAAATAAGTGCACACCTACTCCTCCTAGTGTTATGATTTCCACATACTGGGCCTGAAATTAGATTCCAATGTTCAAAACAGATGGGGGCTGTTTTCTGTTTGGTTTCATTTCTGTTCAAGATAACGATTCTAAGCTACCTCCCCAGAGGATAAAGTTCTGAGTTTCCTAATGGGGCATTTCCTGATAGAAGCAGCCGTTTCTTTCCATAGTTTCCAACAACTCATGTATGCCGTGCCTTGGCATAGCAATTGCTTTCCTCTGCAATTCAGAAATCAGTTGTCCAAATGTAAGATCTGACACAGGGATATGTCTGCTATTATGACTAGCACACGACAAACAATAATAGCAAATGCCCTCTGAGTAAGGGGTCAGTCAATTTATAGAAAGGCATGGGAGGTGTGAGCTTCCATGTTGGAGAACTTTCTCCGCTTGCCTCTGCTGTGACACAGACTTTATAAACAACAAGAATGCCAAATACGTCCCGTAGGACCCGTCAATGTTTCCTCAAAAAAGAGCTCATTGGATACACATATTGCTTATCATTATTGGCTATGTTGTCATTTGGAAGTTTAAGTAGGGAAAATCTGCTTCCAAGCTCACCTAGGTTTTTGGCAGAATTTCCAGAATTAGAGTAGAAATGGTCTCCATAAAGTATCTATCTGCCCCAAATGTAAGCAGAGTTGTTTTACAAGTCAACATCATAATGTAACTCCGAGAAGAGGATGCCATTTTATTCCTTGAGCTTCTTCTAGATAAAAGAAAGGACACCGGAAGGAAGAGATTTATATATTTCCTCACTATTTCCTTCCCATTACCAAGAATTTGAGGAGAAAAAAAATTGTGATTTCCAAGAGTCTGCTTTTATTTGTATAGCTAAAGTCAGGGCCTGGGGTATAAGATCATGTCCTTTAGCAGAGTTAGCTATTAAGTGTTCGGTCACACAGAAACAGGTGAAGGAACTAGTCAGAGCATGGAAAGGAAATATACAAAACAGGATTACTGTGCATAAGAAGAGAAGAGTAGATTGGGTGTTACAAGTTCATTTAGGAAAGAGAAATGACCTAATGGGATAGGGTTCCAGAGAAAGTCTGTGTGGCAAATAGAAAAGAAACTTCAGAAGAGAACTGATTTAAAAATAGCTGCCTAGACTATGATGGTTGTGCAGACCTATAATTTCAGTGATAGGGAAGCTGAGGCAAAATGATCTCGATTTCAAGGTGGTGTGTGATACGCTCATTTTTTTAAAAAAAGTGTGCTTGAGTTTAGGACAGCAGTAGGGTATGTGGGGAATATTGCCACTCTCACTCTGCCATTCTCCTGCAATGCTCCCCTGTTGCACACTCATTTCTTCTTTCCCTCAGTTGTTCCCAAACTTTTGCTAAAAGTCTGAACTCACAGAAGGCTTCAGTAAAGGATCCTGGAAGGGACTGGGAGAATAAAGCAGTAAAGGCAATGATAAATCTCATTCTTCTTCATAACCAAATAAACCTCCATTGCATATGCGCACGCCTGCTCTTTATCTATTCATCTGCAAGTGGACACCTAGACCAATTCCTTAGCTTTACCTTATCTCTTCACACTTACTTATGAGGGTGTCAGAGGTAAGAAGTACCTAAGAGGAAAGGTGACTTGGGTACCTCATGAAGTTCAGACCAAATGAAGAAACATGGCTCTTTATTATTTCTGCTGGCTACAGGAAAGATGGATTTTCAGAGGCATCTCATAATGTGCTCTTCTTTCAGCTGTCTCTTGATATCCATTTATTTCTCTGTAGTCTCCTTCTGTTAGAAACAGTAGTGAGAGCCACAGCCTTTGTTTACCATGGAGAGTTAGAATCTTTTGCAGAAAGATAACAGCAAATGATCTATTGTATAATTCATTGTAAGAATTAAAGTAAATAATCATGCTTGATGAGTGCCGATAAGTATATTATTGTTGGCACAATCATTATCATTGTTTTAAGTGATATGATCTACACAAGGAAGACATTGGGAAGACAGAGAGCCACGACTGAGAAATTAGGCCGTTTACATTGTTTTTTGTTTTTTTTTTTTTGTTTTTCGAGACAGGGTTTCTCTGTGTAGCTTTGCGCCTTTCCTGGAACTCGCTTTGGAGACCAGGCTGGCCTCGAACTCACAGAGATCCGCCTGGCTCTGCCTCCCGAGTGCTGGGATTAAAGGCGTGCGCCACCACCGCCCGGCTTACATTGTTTTGAATTAGAAAAAAATGAAATTGATCTCATTCTTGTTTTGAACTTAACTTTACCCTATTAAACACAGTAGGCCTTTTAAATAAATTTTATTGAATTTGTTTATATACATGTATAATGCTTTCTTATTGCTCTCACCCCAGACCCCTTCTCATCTCCCTTCCCCTCTTCTCAGCCTCCTCTTCACCCTTACAAGTCTATTTCTCACATGCATGTATTTTGTTTTATCTTGTGACTTGCTGGCTTTAACCAGGCCATCTGTGTGACCATGAGTTTGGAACCATCCGTTGGGCCTGTTGGACTCATCCATAAGTACGCAACTGGAGACAATGACTTCTCCTCACCTAGAATCCATCGTCAGCAACTAGTTCAGTAGGGAGATGTAGGGTCCTGTATTAGCTACTTTTCTGTAGCTATGATAAATACCATGATCAAAAACACATTAAAGAAAAAAATAATTTATTTTGGCTTATGGTTCTGGGGAAGTAGATGTCCAAAATGGTGAGAAATGTGTGGCAGTGGGAGCAGGAAGCTGAGAAATCATATCTCACTTAAAGAAGCACAGAGAAAGAACAAGAAATGGAACAAGCCTTCAAAGCCTTCCTCCAGTGGTATATTTCTTTCAGTAAGGCTCTACCTCCTAAAGTTTCCAGAGCCCTCCCATCAAGCTGGTACCAAGTATTCAAATATATGAATCTATAGGGGATGTTTCTCATCAAAACAAGCACAGGCCTCATGAGCCCTTCCCTCTCTGTGATTGTCTGTTGACTGTTTACAGGCTCAGTCTGTACAGGGCCAGTGCAGCAATCTCAGCTGTTGCTCATTATTGTAATGGCATTCTCTGCCCTTCTCTCTACCTTCCAGCTCTTAACATTCTTTTTCCTTCTCTTCCTGAACGTTAGAGGGAGTGATATAAATGTCCTCTTTAGGACTGAGCACTCAACCATCACTTAATCTTGATGGTTGGGCAGCCGTGAATTTCTGCATTCAGAGCTATTCATGGCAAAAAGACATTTCTGTGATTAGGGATGAGAGTAACATTTGTCTATGGGTATATATATATTTAGAAGGCATTTTAGCACCATGTCAATTTAGCTGGACATCAGTAGGGTCTAGAAACCTCTTCAGCCATGGGTTTTTGTCTGCATTTACAATATGAAGCACAGATTCCCTCCTGTAGAGTGGGTCTCAAATCCAGCTAGAGAGCAGTTGATTACCCTTATAACAGTCATGCCTCTTATACCAATGGATGCATCTTTCCCGGCAGATTAGTGTTGTAGTTACTCAGCTGTGAACACTGTGATTGTTATTATGTGCCTTTTAATGCTCTAAACACAGAAACTTGTCATTTAAACTATCGCACATTAGACAGTATCCATAATATGGCATATTGAATAACTGTTTGAAAGCTAAATGTAAATAGTTTGGGAAATGCATGTGCTTTCTTTTTATAAAAGATTAATAGCTGAATGGCCAAAATAGGTTTTCCTTGATGCCAGACACTGAGATGACAGTGTCAAACATGACTGATAAGTCATCTGCCCCAAATTTACATTCTGCTCAGATATTTGAAATATGTTTTTTTCTGCATTAAGTTTTCATTCAGACCAAACTTAATGATAGTTTAGCTATTATTGGTAAATAATAGTTACTGGTAATAACTTTTAGATCCACCCTAGACACACTGTGAGGGTTCCTAAGGCGATGGCTCTTCTTGGTTGCTACCTCTACTACATCTGGTATAATTAAAATGCTAGTTGCTGGGTACACCTGTGAGAGATTTATCTTGATTTCATCATTTGAGGTGGGAAGACACATCTTTAAATCTAGCCAGCATCTTCTGGTGGCAGTCTGTGTAAACAACATGGAAAAAGGAATCTTTTGTTCTTTGTCAGCTTGCTCTCACTCTCACTGGTAAATTCATTTCTTCAATGGTATTAGAGCCCACTTCTTTGAGACTTTGACATATACTGAAGATCATCTGAGACATTCAGCCTTGTGGATCAAACAACTATTCTATTCCTGGACTTTTCACTGGTAGACAGCTTTTGTTGGAATAGCTGGACCACAACCTACAAACCACTCTTAATAAATCCCATATATAAAATATGTATATTATACATATATATTTAACAATCCCATATATTATATATAATAATATATAGGCTTATAGATTGTGGTCCAATTATTCTAACAATGTAGATAAGTTCTATTCATTCTGTTTCCCTAGAGAACCCTGAGTAATACACTCCAGGAGAATCTTTGACACCTCCCTGAGAGGCAGTAGCAAGCCACGTTCAGTGTCCTGTACAGTGCCAGCATCAGCAACAACAGGCCACTGAGGAAGCATAAGCCATGTTGGCAGACTCTAACTAGAGTGGACAGCACAACAACTTGAAATATACCTTGCAGGATAGTTTCAAACCATGTGATGCAGATGGTCAGGGCCAGCACACAGCAGAAGCTGTCACACACCAATATCTGCCATGCGATTCATGTTCAGCAAAAACACTGGTCAGGCCAGGAGGCTCAGGGCCAGAAAGTTCAGTGCAAGGAAGGATCTATCATCATCGAAAGTTTCAGAATGCCATTATGTTTCTTCAGTGTGGAGAGGGCATCCGGCTAGAGCAGTGCCTATTAACTGCATCGATGAGGGCACATCAGTAGGGTAAATAATAAGATGTGAAAGTAGACTGTGTCTATATTATGCACAATTATCTTAGGCAAATTGTGCCCCAATTTTTAAAATGTCTCTTATTAAGATGAACACATTTTTATAAGAAGTGTATCTTACTCTGTGACCACTAATGCTGTCATTAACCAGGCAGGGTGGACCATGCCTATAATCCCAACATTCAGGAGGATTTCCACAAGTTCAAGGCCAACCTGGTCTATACAATGAACTCCTCCTCAAGAAATAAAAAACCTATTATTAATCTATTATTGCAAGAACTATATTTTTGACTTATTCACACAATAGATGATCATTGAGTCACTGCAAGTACCAGGCATCAAGGATGCAGTAAAGAACAAGATGGACACAAGTTCTTCCCTTGTAAAGTTTATGGTCTATGGACCAGGCAATAATTCACATTACTGCTCAGTAAGAATTTCCTCCCTGCCCTCTCACTATGGGCAATTTATTCTTCTTTAATCCATTGAATTTGGATTTGGTTGTTGACATTGGAATAGGTTATTGATTTGCTGTAACTAAAAGAATGTTAGCAGTTGAGAAGTGAACACACTCCCTCAACATGCTGGCCTCCTTCATTTCCTTCTTCTTCATGAGATCAATGTGCTTTGGGCAACCATTGTCCAAGATGTATGAGAGAATATGTAAAGACATGGACCCACCCAAAGACAGACAAAACCCAACTGCCCAGACAGTGCTGGGGAGATCTGGCAAGTCAGCTAAACTGCAGACCCAGGACCCGTGATAGTGAAAGTACTTGTAATTTCATGAGTTTGAGGCTAATTTGTCCCACACTATGATTATAACAATGATGCTCTAATACATAATCAAGAAAATATCCGGTATTCTTGATGTTATCTTTTCTATTGATACTATTATATCACAGTGGTGGCATTTTGAAAACTTTCTGAAAATCTTCACACAAGCTATTTGTACTCCACACACTCACCATGACACATCTAGTTTGTGGACTTGTAGTTTAGGCAAACTGTGAGGAAACTGGAGAAGATACAGAAAGTAATTAATATAATACAGAAAGAAAATTAATATAAATATAATATAAAGTCTTATATGCAAGGCATGGTGCTGTAGGAGAGCAAAGTACTAGGTCCATAACCTAGTGTCTAAAAGTAGCACTGATTGACGTCAGAAGAGAACAGTGAAGGAACAAACTAATTTTAAAAAATCATATAAACACAAAGGATATAGACAGAATCGTTTCTCTTCCTCACTAAAGGGGAAACAAATTAAATAAGCTTTCTAGGTGGCTTTGGGTTAGACACAAGAAAAGACAGCAACTGAACAGATTCCCAGGGCAGGTTGTTCCTGCTAAACTCACTCAAGGAAAGGAAAAGCAAGGGATGCTGAGGCCTTATCAGTGTTGGAAGAATGGACCGGCTCATTGATGCTCGGGTGTTTCCAGGCTCTGAATTCTTTTATGAGGCAAAAATCCTGGTCTACCTATTCCCCTGTTGCCTTCTATAAGTATCAAAAGATACCTAAACAAACAAACAAACGAAACAAAACACTTCCTGTGTCTAAGGGCAAGATCAAAGTTTCCTTTGGCTCCCACTACTCTCTTCATTTTAAGTAGAAAGAAGGTCACCCATTCAACAAAACTTCACAAAGCACCTACAACAGCATGGCTGGCACTGCTTTATATTGTCCTAAGCTAGCCAAATCATCTGCCAGTGGAGGCGCCCTGTGGCAACTAGGGTAGGGAAGAGCAGTAACAGTAACAGACCGACTGCTGCCAGTTCTAGTTACGTGTGAACTTCTACAGATACTGCAGAAATGTCAGTGAATTTATTCATTTTAAACATTATTTTATCATTACCATATACTCATTGAATAAAATACGAGTTTCATAATAATATTTTCATACATATATGAAAGATGTGCTTTGCTCAATCCACTTCCCGTCGCCCTTTCTTGTATCCACTTAATGAATTTATTGCTTGTGCATATTAAATAAAGGTAGACAATTCCCAGGGTTTTCAAAGGATTCCAAAAATTTTGAGAAAACAGTAATATATATATATAGATATATATAGATATATATATCTATATATATATATTTGTTAATCATCTTTCAAAAATCTATATGTTCATTTATTACTCAATAACCTTCTAGTATTCTAAGGTACAGTTAGTTTGGGGGTGTCTCTTACATTTTGGGCTAAAGATATTTTCCTTCATCCTTTCACTCTTAATCACTTCAGAATGAGATCAGGAAAATGTGGCCTGAGCACACTCTGTGTAATTCTATGATACCGTATTGTAGGGAGGCTCTGAGAGGAAGCCTGTGTCCCGGACTTCTCATTTTTGAAAGAATGATGTTGAAATGCTTTACCCAGATGATGCTTTTGATTTTACCAGGAACCATTTTCTCCATATCCTCCCCCACTATCTCCTGTAGAACTCCCGGAGTGATAGTCTGGCTGCACAACCAGGGTCAGCATGCAGAGGATGTGGCTGCCTATCGACCAAGTCCATTAGCACATTATGGGCAGCTAAAAGACTTGCCAAAAATAATTCCACTCTTCCATCCACAGCTCCCAGACCACTTGGCAGGAGAGAAGCTGGCAGATGTTACAGGAGCAATTCATTTAGAATTTACAAGACCCATTATAGATATCAATACCCAATCAATCCCTGGAATGAGGGATCAGGAGTATATTAGATATTTTGTTTTGCATCTGAGGAACAAATGAATTAGATTAGAATTTTGATTTTAGCTGCTGCCTCTACTGGAATTTTCCTCTGAAGTCATGAAGCAGTCATATTCATCCCGCGAGGCCACACTCGCAGCCCAACATCTCCTGTGCAACATCCTTTCTCCACAAGCAGCATTATACTTCTTGTTTTGTAGTTTTATTAAGGTTTCTAACAACCTGAAACCCTATGCAAGTAGAGACAGTTTTTTAAATGCTCACTTGTAAAAGTCAGTCTGTGAACAGTTGTTATTATTGGCTGCAGTTAGTTTATACAATCCTGTTTCTTTCTTAAAAGAAAGCAAACAGCCACAGAGTAAAAGTGGGCTTTATTAAAGACAGAGTTTAGCCATGGCTCACAATGCTTTCTATTAGTTGGTGGACACAGCTTGGATCTCTGTCATCAGCACAGTAGACCTTTCTGAAAGCTCTGTGGGAAGAAACAAAGGTTGTGTCCTTTCCTGAAGCCACTGTGGTGAGACACAGAAGCAATACATTCCCTCCCTGGGTTCATTTTTGCCTCTGCCACCAAATGCACACTGTCTCCATGGGTCTATCCACGCAAAAATACTAACAGCTAATGATGCACACTGAACATGTCCTGTCTATTTTATATATACATATAGTGTATATATAGTATATATGTGTATATAATATGTATATAGTATTTCATTGAAATTTGAACTTTATTCTTTGAAGTAGATATATTCCCACCTTTTAGATTATTAAAGCTTAGAGAAGCTAAGAACTCCTCTTTGAGGTTGCATAATCAATAACTTTAAGAAGTGAGGATTTAAATACAACTTTGCTAGTTGTCAAAGTCCATGCTCTCCACTTTGATGAACATCACCTCTAAGAAGTCACTGGTTTATGTAAGAACAATGTCCAAGAATGGAGTTGTGTGAGGAGATTTCTGAGTGCTTGTGAGAAAACTCCAAGAAAACAAGATAAGAGTCTTGTGACCTCAGCTTCTTTAGGACACAGAATTGTTCTTGGAATTTGTTTTTATGCTTCTCCCAAGTGTAGCAGATAGGAGTAAGTTTACTTCAGCTGTTGTTATTTCTGTGCCTTTATTGAAAAACATGATTTTGCCACATGTGGCTTGTCCTTGTGATTAAACACTATACTCACGTGATTCTTCTTAACCCTCAGAGTATAATCACCTGATGCTCTCTGAAAAAAGTTGGCTATTGCTTGAGACTTTAGTCCACCTTATTTTTAGGTTCTACCCTCCCAGGTTCCTGTTGACAACCAGAGTGGGAGCATGTGTCTTCTGTAGAATAAGTCGAATCTTGTGAGCCACTCAGGTAAAGTCCCAGTGCTGACCTGTCAATGCATGTCCATCATCTGACATTTATCACAGGCCTCAGCCCCTGGTGGCTTCTCTATTTTAAAAGGAGAAACCTTATTTTTGACCACCATTCTGAGTCATCCTGGACCACAGGACACTTACAGCCATATTACAAGAAAGTAAGCCATGCTTTGCCATCTGTCCCAGCTGTTTAAATGAACTGTTTACCCTCTACTCTTTACAGAGCTAAATGATGATTTCAGTTAAATGGGACTTTCTTCTCCATGGCAACAACAACAACAACAACAACAAACTCTCAACAAAGGTGCTACACAAATTTGAACTTAAGTTTATCACATTCAAACCCTTTCTCAATCCAAACTGATCAATGAGATTTTTTTTCATGAATATCAACAGTAATTTTATCTAATTTTAAGTTCAGATAACTGAATTATCTATACCTAAAAATACCTTGAACATTAATACAATTAAATGATGCCCTGCACTAGTTTGTCAAAGCCATGCTAGCCAGTTAATAGAAAATAGCATGCCGGGCGGTGGTGGCGCACGCCTTTAATCCCAGCACTCGGGAGGCAGAGGCAGGTGGATCTCTGTGAGTTCGAGGCCAGCCTGGGCTACCAAGTGAGTCCCAGGAAAGGCGCAAAGCTACACAGAGAAACCCTGTCTCGAAAACCAAAAAAAAAAAAAAAAACAAAAACAAAAAGAAAATAGCAGATAGAGATAGATCAGAGCATGCAGTTTATACAATTATATTCCTCATAAACTAAAGTAAATAACTATTCATAGAAGTATGTTTGGCATTATTGTACAAATTTAAACAAATATTATTTATGACTTTTTTTTGTTGTTGATGTCAGGACATGCAATCTGAAATTCAGGAAAAAGACAATTCTTAAAATAATTCATGATTTTATAAATCATAATTTCCCATTTCAGGAAGATGGCTCAAAAGAAAGAAGTTGAGTAAATAAGTAGTCCCTTTGCGGCACTATTTAGTAATGCACAAATGGAAAGCCAGTGTTCAGCAAGAAACAGATCTCTCTGCGGCTGTTTTATTTGTGTAAGTGTGGCAACCTCTGAAAGAAGGACATTTGGACTCTGTTACCCTAGGTGGGTAATAGAGCACCAATTTGCAAAAATTAGAATAAAAACAATAACAAAAATCTTCCCAAAATATAAATGCACATACGTACGTGGAGCTGTGCCAATGGCATTCCCCTGTGGTGATTTGTTGAGCTGTATCTTTGTAAGTACCTCTCTGTATTTCGCTGATCTTATAATACGTGTTAGTAAGGTTTTTTTGTTTTGTTTTTACCAAATTCCGACACAAAACTATTTATTGGAATAATTAACTTTTACTCACCAAAAAACAAAACAAAACAAAACAAAACAAAACACCACCAGTCATTTTCATACACCTCTCATGGGTAAACTTACTGCATCATGAAGTCCTGCTTTCTTCATGAGTCTTGAAAGTAAAAAGACACTTGGGAGTTTCAGGGGTAGACAGTTACTTGAAATTGACTGCTAAAAGAAGTTACATAACTGAAGAGCTGACAAATTTTCTTTGCTTCATCATTTATCCTAAGTCAGCATGCAAGCCTTTTCTCCTACCTCCCTGATAGAGCATGCAGAACAGTGTTCAGTGAGTGCCTAATTCACACAGTGTTGGCCACAGTTAGAAACTATAAGGCTTCAGCTATGTGAATAGGAGGCTGCCCAAGCACTCAGCAAAGTCATTCAACAGGAAACAGAGCTCAGAAAACTTTCCCAGCCTTCCATTGTACAACCCACACTTCTGTTAGTGGACAGAGACCTGGCCCAAGCCTTCAGGATGGGCTTAGACTGCCCAAGCACATGGCATATCACTCTGCCATCCTAGGTGCTTCAGGTACCATTTTAATAAAGATATGCTTGACTGTTTCTGCCTTCCTTGGGAACTACTTCCAGAATCTACAGTGCACCAAAGCCAACTACTGCTTAGGAGACATGTCAGTGAGTGTCCTCAAAGCTAAGGAAGGGAATCTTGAGGATTTTGTGTTTGTTGTGCTCTCTTGTCCTGGCCTTCTACTACTGCTGTAAACCAGCCATGCTCAATGGTATTGATGTGTCTGTACAAACACCTCCTGGTGAACTCACTGTGTACTCCTCAAGAGCAGGATTCATGCCCTAGAAGCACAATAAATATATGTTAAATTAACATTGTCAAAGTGGACTTTATTCACCCTAAAATATAATTTTGACAGATCAAAATAGCTTTTTTGTCAGAGTTAATAATTATGACCCTTAGAAAGTAGAGTGAAGAAAATATAGGAAGGCAACTGAATATACCAGTAGACCAAGCAAACCCCTTAACCACTAACTTGGAGAAGATACGATCATGGGTTGATATTGATATATCAATTGGGAAACTATATAGTAGTGAAAAAGAACAAATTATTATTAATGTATTCCATGGCATGAATTAATCTCATAGACATGATGATATGAAACATTATTCTAACAATATTAAATATGACTCCAGTTTCTATTCAATTGAGTTATAGAAAAGATAAATTTTGCTGCAAAGGACTCAGAATAATGGTTTCCTTAGGAGAATATTAACTAGAAAACAATATGAGTGAATCCTCTACAATGTTAGAAAATTTCTCTATCCTGACCTGGGCACTGTGCATAAGAATGTACATGTAAGCCGGGCGGTGGTGGCGCACGCCTTTAATCCCAGCACTCGGGAGGCAGAGCCAGGCGGATCTCTGTGAGTTCGAGGCCAGCCTGGACTACCAAGTGAGTTCCAGGAAAGGCGCAAAGCTACACAGAGAAACCCTGTCTCGAAAAACCAAAAAAAAAAAAAAAAAAAAAAAAAAAAGAATGTACATGTATATGCCTTTAAAATGTGAGTTTTCGTTGAACTGTGATTTTATTTTTCTAGAATCATTTATGGAATGTAGTGACTTTTCACTGAATGGTAGATATCTGAGAAACTGAACAGACTATACTCTTTTCCTGCATGCATTCTGTTGTGTTTCACTCTGTTTTTACCACAACCATCCATCTGGAAGCCCAGCCATCTACCTGAGCTCACTGACATGACAGTCTATATCCTCCTGACCTTCAGAGTTCCAGAAACCTGTCTTCTTCAAAACTTCACCAAAAGCACTGAAGATAAATCACATGAAGATGACACACAGACACTCTTGCTCTCTTTCCAGTGGCTGCTGTCACTTTGGAAATGTTAGCAAGACACGTTGTCTTGGTGTGATAAGAGATCCCTGATAGAATTGGATGGTCAAGCTGGAACAGGGATGGAGTGGGAGAGCAATGAAAGAGATACCATGATAGAGGGAGACATCATGGGGATAGGGAGAAATCGGGTGCCAGGGAAGTTCCTAGGAATCCACAAGGATGACCCAGCTTAAAATACTAGAAATAGTGGTGAGGGTGCTTGAACTGGTTTATCCTGGTAATCAGATCAGTGAATACCCTTATTGTCATTATAGAATCTTCATCCAGTAACTGATGGAAGCAGATGCAGAGATCCACAGCCAAACACAGGCTGGGCTCTAGGAATCCAGTCAAAGAGAGAGAAGAGGGATTCTATGAGCAAGGGCCATCAAGATCATGATGGGGAAACCTACAGAGACAACCAAACCAAACTAGTAGAAACTTAGACCAACACCTGTAGAGCCTCCATGGGACTGGACTAGGCCCTTTGCATAAGCAAGACAGTTGTGTAGCTTGATCTGCTTAAGGGGACTGCTGGCAGTAGGATCAGGATCCATCCCTGGTGCATGAGCAGACTTATTGGAGCCCACGACCTATGGTGGGACACCTCTCACAGACTTGAGGCAGGGGGACGGGCTTGGACCTGCCTCTACTGAATGTACCAGGCTCTGTGACTCCCCATGGGAGGGCTTACCTTCTTGTAGGATGGAATGGGAAGTGGGTTGATGAGGGAAGGCTGGAGGGGTGGGAGGAGGGAAGAGGGGGATCTGTGATTGGTATGTAAAATGAATAAAGAAAATTTCTTAATTAAAAAAAAGAGATCCCTGATAGGCTTAAAGCTCCTTAGCATTGTGTGGGAGAGGACATCCTCACACCGTCTGCTTGGTCTGCATTTCTATTAAACTGTCAGTATGATAAACGACAGAGAAGACAGAGGGGCAGGGCCATCTCCACGGTGAAATGCTGCAGTCATAAAACATGGAGAACTGAAAAGGATTTAGGCCAAACGCACAAACCATCCTTTGTAATAAGATTTTCCCTTCGCAAGAAAAGAACTAAGAGAGTGAGCTATTGACGCCCAGGTCCAAGCAGAAGGCAGTAGGACTGTCAGCCCTCAGCCCTGAGGTGCAGCTCACAGATCAGTGATGTGCTGTCCAGTAGTTCAGTGGCTCCACCTCTGCTCCATTCAGTCCCCCTGGAGTTCAGTAAAAATACACATTGTTCACTTACACAAATAAAAAAAAAGACATCTTTGAAATGGAACTATAATTTGGTCATTGGCTCCACCTACAAGTTGTCTAAAGAGCTGCTACCCAATGCCTGGTCATCCTGCCCCTAAATTTAGCCCCAATGGATGGCACAGTCTATAAATAGGGTGCAAGCTATTGGTTTCTGAATGCTGGGGATTTGAAATGAGTTCCATTGAGTCTTATTTCAGTTTCCATGTAACAATGAGATAATATTAAAAAATAACATTAACTTGTGATACAAACCAGTGGCTACAAAAGTGCTACAAAGTTAAAACACCTTTGAATATCCCTTCTTCAGGGTGTAGTGGGATTCATAGAACAAAATTTATAAATAATCTCCATTAATACCTTGTTACAAAAAGGAAAGGGGAAGGTTCGGTTATCTTAAGGAAAAAGTTAATAGTCAATAATAATTAGCATGTATGGGGCTTATTTACTTGACACTTTAACCAAGATTGGTGGTAAAGAGAATAGTGAAATTATCTCAATAACAAAATGGGGCCTATTGGATTCATACTGGCTCATCCCCCCTTTCTGCTTACCTGCTTGTCACCACAACCAAATTCTTACATGGAGCAAGTCAAATTCATGTATTCCTTGACTTAAGACACTATGATTTTCCTTCTGGGTTTAAGATATATAATAGTGGAGTGTCCCACTGTCAAGGAGATGTTCAGAAGAAGAGCTACTGTCTCTTCCAACACTTGCATTTTTAAAGCAATTATCTGTCCAGATCCAGCTAGACAGTAAGCGTTTAAGATGTTTGACATTTTTTTTTTGCAGCTACTCAATCTGCATGTCAAGATTTCTATTGCATTAAAAGAAAAGAGATATGAGGTCACCAACTCTGGTAAGAATCCTATTGCTTCTGGCAAAGTTGTTCGAATGCTTGTAAACAGTCAATGTTTGATGCATTTTTCCATGTTCCTTTATTGACTTGTTTATGGATTTTTAAAATGGGTTTCTTAAGAATATCCATTCAGTATTTCTGCAAGTCAACAATTCATGGTTTAAAACTTATTCAGAAAGTTGATAGAGGATTCCACAGAATGGCAAGCTCACACCTCCAGTGTAAAATTAGTTTTTATTTTTTTTTCTCAATTGCCATAAAAATGCTTCTCTACTGCTCTTAAGCTCTAAAAATGTGTCAGTGAAACACTCAGAAATGTGTGGTCATTGATGGATACACACACACATTAGGAAGAAAGGAGATAGATACCTTGTGTATAAGAAACAATGAGTTGTCACAATGGTGACACTCGCCATCCTAGAATTCTTTGGAAGTTACCATGTTCATTACCTTTGCTGGGTGAGCATCTGCCATTACTATATACAACACTGAAAATCTGCTCTAATTCTCCATTCCACCAAAATTCTTCATGACCAACAGTATAACCATAGTTCTTCAGAAGCCTGAGGCAGGAGATAACTCACTGTGGTCCCACAGAAGGAAATGGCAGGTCTAGCCTGAGTTTTGAACTTGCTAGTTAACTACCCCAAACTGTGTTAGATGCTTTGCCCTTGAAATTACACTAGCACACCTTACAGAGGGGGTTTCCCAGAGCTGTGAGAAGAAATCAGTGCCATTCTATGTGAAACTCTCTGGTAATCATGGAGTACTCCAATAGCACCAAAGTTTCGCATAACTCCGAAATCATTTGGCTTCAAGTGACAGAATAGCCTTTGAAACTGGCTTTAGCAGAAGGAATGCATCGTCTCATGGAACAGGCCAGCTGAAGGCTGAATGGAGGACAGCCACACTTGAGGGGTCACTACTGGAAGTTTCTCTGCCTCTTTCTGGGATCCGCTTTAGCCTACTGTGATGAGGTTCTCAGGCATTCTTTCTCAAGATTGCAGTACATTCAGTCTCTTCATATACCAGCAGGAATAATGTGGATGTCCTCCAGTATGCTTCAGTAAACATTCTATATAACATCTGATCACCACACAGACCTAGTCCTGAATGGATTACCCCTTGAATTATATGCTGGTTGCAGGTGTTGGTCACATGATACAGTACATGTCAGAGACCAGCATTTAAATGAAAGACCAGTTTTAAATGAAAACACTGTGCATCTTGTCAGTGAGATAATGATAGAGAATACCTAGTCCACACTAGAGTCCTTCCAAATTAGAAAATGTTTCCATGCCATGTTTCATTTTATTCTTTACCAAGTGTAATGGCTATACTTGGTTGTCAAATTGACTACATCTGGAATTAACTAAAACCCAAGTGGCGGTTATTTTCTTAATTAAATCATTTAAAGTGGGAAGACCCACCCTAAATCTATATCTTCTGAGGTGAAAAGATCCACCTTAAGTATGGAACACACCTTCTTCTGGGAGCCTATATGAAGGACTTAGAAAAAGGAAGAAGGAAGCTTTTGCTCTTTGCCTGCTTGCCCTCACTCTCACAGGAAAGTTCATCTATCCTTCAGTTGAGGATTTCTTCATTGGCATTAGAGCCTACTGCTCTGGGATTCCTGTGTACTGAAGACCAGAGGAGACATTCAGTCTCATAGGCTGAACACTACTGGATTCTTGGACTTTTCATTGGGAGATAGAAATATATATATACTTCTATCAGTTCTGTTTCTCTAGAAAATCTTGACTAACACACCAAGTCAAGCCACCCTTTTCTGGGTGAGAAATGAGTCAGTGTAGTTAAGAGTCTTACTCAAAGCCACCCAACTGATGGCCAAAGCAGAACATGAATCTGGTTCTTCTTATGGCAGCTCAGAACTCAGTGCAGCCCCTCCCCACAATCTTGACTGGCTAGTGTGCTTTGAATAATAGGATTTTTTTATTTAATATTCCAGAAGAAATGAAGAAGGTACTAGTAAGCACAAACCTCAGATCTCAGTGCATTTCTGCCCTTTACTGTAGGGAACTATTACTGCCCCTTTGAGTGTGGACATTAGCAACAAACACACTCCCCCAATATTTCTCTGCTATACTTAGAAATGGCCAGTGGCATTGTGAACTGTGGTCTTTGACAAAGTGAGATAGTGATAACTTCAAGAGTCATAAAAAGTTCATATCTTTTGCTTTGAAATTTCATTCCCAGAGATTTATTCAACTGAAATGACCCATAACCTTGTGTATAATAATATCCCTAGTAATTGGATTAATTAGTGCCTTTAAAATATTAGGGTTACACTCTACCAAGCTCTTATTCTCTGCCTATTCTTGAGTGTTTGTGGCCTCCATGTCTGTGCTCCTTCTACACAGAGGGCTCCTCTCTCCCCAAACACTCGCATGATTCTTTCCCTTTTTCCTTCTGGTCTCTTCTCAAATATGAGCCCATCTAATGCACCCTCTCTAAATAGCACCTCACCAATGCCTTCTGTCTATCTCATTACCCTGGCTTGTTCTTGACACTCACTCCATATTTATATTTTCTCTCTGTTGCCCATGAGGTTAGAGATTGTGATTTAATTCACTGAAATGTAGTATGTAGTTTTAACAACAGTTGGAATGCTGCTGGGATAAATTTTTATTCTTGATCTTTGAGCATGGGCCTCCATATTTCTGCACTTAACAAAAGTTTGGTTTTGCAATTCATACTCTTTTGGAAGAATAGCTCAGGCAGAGACCAATAGACTAGCTTAAGAAGTAGATAACAAGCAGATCGTGGCCATGCTGGCCTGTCAGAGGGCTGCAATCTGAATGCAGAAATACAGCAGAATTGATAAATATTTTGTAAAGAAGGCACATATAAGGAAAGCTGGTGGTCAGGTCAGATTGGATAATAAATTTACCAGAAAGGGATGGAGACCCAAGGCATCTATCAAGCCAGGACGTAGAGAGGCACAGTGAGTTTATTTTCAGTGATTTTATGATAGGAAAAATAAGGTTGTGTGGGGAAAACTGAGATGCCAAGGATAAAGTTTATTGAAGAAATGTATATTCAAAGTGGAGATTTTAGACATTAGGGCTTACAGGAGATTAATCTACTTGCCCCTTGTTGATCAAAGGAGGCCCAAGGACATAAGCTCCATGCCATTTACGTGGAAAGGAAGTCTAGAAGCCTGATCTATGAGTTATAGAAACAAAACTGTAACAGGTGATGCCTAGATCTACTTGAGAAAAGATTCCAAAATAACCAGACTAGCGTGAAATAAGGAAATATGGTCAACATCCACTTTCTTCGTCCAACTTCCTGTCCCCACAGGCTTCAAAACCATCATCAAAGACAGACAATAGCCCTACAGAGACTGCTTAACTACCTCCCACAGCTGAATAAATGAAGTCCCTAGTTTAGACACCCACATGGCTTCCAGACATCCATACACACAAAGCGCCCACACATAAAGCAAATAAAATTTTAGGTTAAAATTAGAAATCCCTATCTAAAAAAAGAGTTGTGCATACACAAATAATGGAGCCATATAATCAGATATATGCAACACACATTTGTGTATTTACACATTTACACAAAGTATATACATAAACATATACATATATACATTTACATAAAGTATATACTACATTATGCATGTGTTTTTCTAACAGGACTCTGAGTTTTACAGGGGCATTTGTCTAAATGACTAACCTTTCCACCACAAGTCTATTAAAAGTTAATTTTCTCTTGGAAGCATTAAATTTTGTACATGATGAAAACCTAGTATAATCTAATTAATATTTAATTGAAATGTCAGTCCACTGCCATAAGACAAGATTTATAAAGAGTGGTCTAGAGGGCAATCATAAATCTCTGAAAAGCTGGGCATGGTGGCATGGCACATGCCTTTAGAGGCAAATGAAGCTCTATGATTTCAAGTCCAGCCTGGTTTACATAACAAGTTCCTCGACAGCCAGAGATTATATAGTGAGATTCTATCTCAAAAAAAAGGAAGGAAGAAAAAAGAAAAAAAAAGGAAAAGAAAGAAAGAAATCATTGACAAGAAAAAAATAATGCATAAACTGAATTACTCATACTGAACAAATGAACACTTAGTGTAGAGGTACAGATCTACCATAATGGACATTAGAAACATAGGTAACTATCTCCCTATCACCCAGCAACACATCTTCATGAATATATTTATTTCCATAAATATTGTATGTCTTAGTTAGGGTTTTTATTGCTGTGAAGAGACACCATGACCACGTAACTCTTATAAAGGAAAACATTTAATTGGGGCTGGCTTACAGTTCAGAGGTTTAGTCCATTATCATCATGGCATGGTAGCACACAGGCAGACATAGTACTGAAGAATTAGCTTAGAGTTCTACATCTGGATCCTCAGGCAGCAGGACGAGAGCATGACACTTGGTCTGGCTTGAACACTGAAAACCTCAAAATCCACCCCCAGTGACATACTTCCTTCAACAAGGCCACACCTCCTAAGAGTGCCACTCTATATGAGCCTGTGATTCTGACAATGATGTGACTTTTACAAGGTCTACTCCTAAGCAGTATACGTAACTAGTTGAGTATTGAAAGATATTCTCGCAGAGACAAAAAAGTGCTGCCATTACAGTTCTAGTTATTAACTTGGGAAAGTGGAGTCACTTAATATTTGAATAAAGAATAGATATAAATATTTAGGAGTTTTACATCCTGATGCAACTCGACACTAATGTGTCTCACTGGCAGACCCATTAACCATTTAGCTAGGAATGTGAGGTTTACACAAGCTGAATTATTTATTTCATCACTATTGTGCCAACATCTCTGGAAGGTGTATCTGCTGGTGGTAAAGTTCCACTAATGTGAATTTATAGTAGGATAAAAAGGTAACCGAAACCTTGGTATCTCTCTCATACTCTAGACTAGAGGAAAATGCTCAGTCTACTGAGAAAGTTTCAGTCACTAGTGGCATTCATATCTTGGAAGTAACCAACATCTCTTTAACTTGGACATGTCTTGGACTAAAAACATGATCAATAAGAGGAAAATCAAAACCTGGTATTGGAAACCTAACCAACTACCCAGGGCTAGTGAAGTCATGGATCTTGAAGAAGAGTCCATATCAATTTACCAAACTGGCATCATCCCTAATGACATTCTAAATATTTGAACATTTAAACCTACAAATAAGTGTAGTACTCACCCTGAATCAAGGAAACCCCTCTTTGCAACAGATGGAAACCATTGCAGAAAATCATATCCAGTCAAACTGCTGAGTTGTGGAGCCCAGTTCCAGTGGTTATATCTACAAAACATCCACTCCTAAGGTTCAGGAACCATTGAGGAAGCGGGGGCAGGAAGATTCTATGAGCCAGAGGATCAGGGAGTTTTCTGTAAAACTGTGTCTCCTAGGAATGTTAGAAGCTACATAAATAAAATTTAATATTTAAAAGTATCCCTCCATACATATACAATGTAAATTCTCAATACTGTGTATCCAGAATGGTCTTTCCCCCTGTGTCCTCTGATTTTCACTTGTGTGCCATGGCTTGTCTGCCCACACACATGTGCCATATGCATACACTAAGAATACAAATATGATGAAATGAAAACAGTGTAGGGAAAAGGAGAAAAAAAAACAAGGGTAACACACAGAGCACAAAAAGAAAATGAAAAATATGAAGAGTTGGAGCAACTTGTTTCTGGGTCCTCAAAAACTGGAGATGGCCAGTTACACCCACAGGGCACAGGATGGAGAACAAGGAGAGTACAGGCTTGATTTGTAGGGTATTGTTATTCCTACAGCGTATGCAGGTCTTGTGCCTATGTTGGACAAATCCTTGATTGAGGACATTTCCACCATGGCTTGCTGAGATAGCTCCCAAAGTTGGTCCTATGTGTTATCAGAAGACCTCAGTTTCTCTCCAAGTGCTTGTCTTCCCAGGACTGGTTACATGTCCAACAGCCTGACGTCTGAGTTCTCAAGCAATAATGAAACAGACAAGCTGTGATTCCTTCCATGATTATTCACTATGATTTACACATGCGTTATTGGTCACATAGGTCAAGGCTAGTTCAGTGTGTGAGCATGCTATACAAAGATATGAGTACCACGAGCTCAGGATCTTAGGACCAGGGCCATCTTTGAAGCATATCACCTCTGTTCTGTTGTTCTTCTGGCAGTTGGTAGAATGCCTTTTATCCACAATAGTGCTTCAAAGGCAGCCATCCCTCAGACTTGCTTTTGGTGGTGGAATGAATACCTGCAGTGGAAAACTAGTGAGCTCAGACTCAGCTGATGCTGGTAAGAGAGAATTTTATACTCTATTCTGAGTAGGTGACCATAGAAAACAGCAGCAGTTAGAGGGATTTGCCTTTAGAAGATGGAGATTTCAGAGAGAATAAAAGTTAGCCTGGAAAAGAACCTGTCAGCATGAAACAGACAGCAGAAGAACAGAGCATAGAGTGCTGGGTACAGATGGAAGAGCATAGAAAGAATCAAACGCACCTTTAAAAGGATAGAAGTAAAGCATCAGATCCTCAAGATGAAGGCATTGATGGTGAGTTGGGAAGGAAACTATATCCAGAGCACCCCACACTGCATGATGGCACAGAAGGCCCTGGACCACACCTAACACTGCAGGCTGAGGAGGCTATGGCCACAACTAAGCCAAGCTTGACACAGCATACTTTCAAAAATATTTTTATGTATTACATTATTATGCGTTGGTAAATGTGTGTATGTTTCTGTGTATCTGCTCATGTGGAGGTTGGATGACCACTTGCAGGCGTCATTTAACTTCTCTTACTACGTGGGTCTTAGAGATCAAATTCGGGTGGTCGGGACTGGCAGCAAGTGGCTTCACCTACTGAGCCATGTCGCCAGCCCTCAAAAGATACGTTTATTGCACAGGCAATGTGTGTATTGAAAAGTCAAGCAATAATGATAATAAAAGGCAGAAAGTGGAGGCTCAACCTCTAAAGAAGCGAAAAGTTAGAATTTGTTACATCTCCTTATGAACATTTCCTCAGGTTACTTAGCCACATAGAGAAATACAAAAGGTCGGAGTGTATGCACGGTATTTATTGTGGTTTCTGTTAAGTCCAAGGGAAACTCCAAGTCTCCAAACTCCAAAAGGTGGTCCACATATCAAAAATGGCTTCAATGTGGACTATAGGATGTAGCTGGCATTTTCTTTGGGCCTCCAACCAACTCGCAAGTGAAGACACAGAGACTTATTATTAATTATGAATGCTTGGTCTTAGCTGGGGCTTGCCCCACTAGTTCTTTTTAACTTAAATCAACCTGTTTCTGTTCTTCTACATTTTGCCTCAGAGCTTTTTGCCATTCTTTCATTCTGTATGTCCTACTTTCCTGCTTCTTCTATGTCTGTCTGTCTGGCCCCTGGTGCCTTCCTGGCTCTCTTTTTCTTCTTTCCTCCAGCCTAAATTCCTCCTTCTACTTAATGCCTCTGCCTGGAAGTCCCACCTATATCTTCTCCCTTGCGATTGGCCATTCGGCTTTTTATTTGACCAATCAGGTGCCTTAGGCAGGTAAGGTAAAACAGCAACACATCTGTATATAATTAAACAAATATTCCATAAACAAATGCAACACATCTTTACATATATAAACTAATATTCCACAGCATAAACAAATACAACACATCTTTACACAGTTAAGCTAATATTCCACAACAATAGGAGGATTTCTGGTGGTTAGATAAATGCCATCACTAGTTCCTGAGGTTCCCCTCTACCAAAAGAAGTCATTTCTGTTACCTCTGTCAGAAGGGACATATGGCTACCTGTGGTGTCTATCAGCATATCAAAGCTCATGTTGGCCTCCTCAGTATCACAAGTAGCTGTTACACATTTCAAAGTCCATGCTAGTATACTAGTGCTTCTCACCTCTTTCCCTACCCTAAATCCAGCTCAGGGCTTCCCACCCCACAGATACATATCCTCCTTGTAACCCTGATATTCTTCTTGTCATGTATTTATTTATTTTCTTTCTTTCTTTCTTTCTTTCTTTCTTTCTTTCTTTCTTTCTTTCTTTCTTTCTTTCCTTCCTTCCTTCTTCCTTCCTCTCTCTCTCTCTCTCTCTCTCTCTCTCTCTCTCTCTCTCTCTCTCCCTCTTTCTCTCATATTCACAGCAAAATCCATGGAGCAGTCACGCTATCAATTTATACAGTTTCAATGTGTAATGTTCTTCATAGGTTCAAATATTATTGGGGACACTGTCTCTAGCTGGTAGCTTCATGTTAAAAGAAAGTGGTATCTCTCTTGCTTGAAGAAATGAGTCATGAAGAGCAGGCCTTGAAGCTTTATAGACAGACACCATTTCCTGTTCACTCTCTGCCTTCTGAGTTTAAATGCAAACGTGACCAGTTAGCTTCCTGCTCCTGCCCCCAAGTGTTTCCTGTCTGCTACCATCTCTTTGTGTTAAGATGGACTGTATCCCTCTGGAACTGTCATCCAAAATAAACTCCGCCCCTTTAAACTGTTTGTGCTAGGGTATTTTATAACAGCAATGAGAAAGCAGCTAAGATAGTACTGAATTTTCTATTTTCATATACCAGTATAGTTTTGGCAACTTCTGTTTTTATGTTTTATAGAAATACCCTTGGTCATTTGCAGAGCATTTCTGTGTGGAAATTTCCCCAAAATCTAACTGCTGTCTCCAAAGGGATTCACAATTTTTAAGTAAATATTGCCTTCCTGAGATGTTTAACTAATTTGAATGCATTTTTCAATATTATGCAATTTGTGGTTGATTTACAAATAGACTCATATGTAAAAATTACACATGATGTGGATACACTTCTTGTCAAGTAGTTCTGAACCTTGTGTGTCATAGCCAAAATTTAAAGTGTTTGGAATAAGTCATTAGTTATTACAGTGTACAGTAAAATATGTCAGGCGAGGAAGGCACTGTGCTTACCTAAGGAATTACATACGTGTATCAGCAAATTTGAGGTGCACACACTGAAATCCTCCGTCAATACAGCACCAGTCCAAAATCCAGTGTCTCCTTGACTTTCCCCTCACTTTCTAATATCCAATATTCTTCATGAACTCTGTTTATCAAGACAAAGTATCTAGTAAGTCACTATCACTTTGGTGTATATCAGCTTTATCTGTAACCTTGATTGTGGTACTTCAATGAATGCAGAAAAATTAACTTATAAAGGTGTTGTTTTTGAATGGAATGGTAAGGATGTTTAAATCAATTTTTAATGTTTAAGAAATGGAGATAAAAATCAACCCAAGACAATGTAACAGCTGCCCAGGACCTACATCCAGTAAGTAGATGGGAGGCGCTACTGTTCTCTCTTGCATGTGTCTGCTGGCATAAGTTTGTGACCCCAGTTGGGTTAGCAAGCACTACTAAACACTTTCCCTTTCCTTGTGGTCCCAAATAGTCTCTACCTGCCAGTCATCGTCCTTTCTCTGTCTTCCCTGGTCCCTCCATCCTCCTCACTCTGCAGGAACTCAAACAGGTGAGAGTACAGCCAGCAGCGACATAACTTTCCCTCTTGAGTTCATAAGGATCGACCTTCCTGAGGGAAATTTGTCACTAATCAGCTCTAAGGCTGAAGCCTTTAAGGCTTAAAGAGAATTAGAAGTGGCACTTCTTGGAAAATAATTGGGGACTCATGGCTAATTTTATGTCAACTTGACACAGGGTAGGGTCTTCTGAGAGGAGGGAACCTCAACTGAGAAAAATGTTTCCATAAGATTGGGTTGTGGGAAATCCTGTAGGTCATAAAGTGTAAGGCATTTTCTTAATTAGTTATTGATTGACTGGGGAGGGCCCAGTGTAATGTGGGTGGTGCTATCCCTGGGTTGGTGGTTTGGGCTTCTATAAGAAAGCAGGCTGAGCAAGCCAGTAAGCAGCATCCCTCCATTGCCTCTGCATCAGCTCCTGCCTCCAGGTTCCTGCCCTGTTTTGTTTCTGTCTTAACTCTTTGGATGATGAACAGTGATATAGAAGTGGAAACCAAATAAACCTTTTCTTCCCTCCAAGTTGCTTTAGCCATGGTGTTTCATCACAGCAATAGTAACTCTGACTAAGATGTGGATAGGTTTAAAAAACTCATTTAGGCCAATCTTTACAATGTTTTCTTTTTTTTTTCCTTGCAAATAATTTTTGTATTTCTCTCTTGCCTGTTTCTCTATTTGGTCTTTGATTTTGTTAACATCTGGTAACATATTCAACATCTACTTGTTTCAACCTTAAGAAATTACCACCTCATATTTTCCTACTTTCAAGTGTCACAAAAGAGCCCTCCTGCTGACAACCACCATCAGCAACTTCTGTGCAAGCGATGAAGGGAAGAAAGACGGAGACCCCAGCTCTAACGTGCTCAGTTCTGTGGAGGTGGCCTGGATGGCTCAGGTACTCCAGAGCATATCAGCAAGGATTCTTACAGAGCCACACCATCCTGCTAATTGGGAAATTAGCAGAGTGAGTTGCAGTCCTAAATAGTAAAGGTCTACTTCAAGTGGGTAGAGAGGGGAGCTACCCACTTCAGTTGCCAAGATGAGACAAATTTCCTTCATAGTAAATAGTGACTGGAAACAACATTCAGAAGCTTTATTCAATAAGCATTGACTTAAAGAAAATGAGTTGGCATTGCTCACTTATATCGAGTGAGTGCTAGACAGGACCCTGCCAGCTGTGCTCCCACTTTTTTTCAATTCCTTGAAAGTGAGGAAGGCAGAGGGGACCGAGAAGAACAGAGAAAGGAAAATTACTGGCAGGTAGAACTATTTGGTTGCACTAGGAAGCTGAAAGGGTTTAACATTGGTTGCCAATTTGACTGGAGCCAAAAATTTTTGCTTGCGGACACACGTAAGATAGGACAACATCATTATGCAACATTTACTGGATTCAGATCCCTGGCTGCTGTTACATTTCTTTGGGTTGATTTCCTCTCCTTTTCTGTTGGCTTAAATTTCCTTACTACTTCCTTCAGAAATATCTCTGTTCTCCTTGTGTGGGGGCACAGCTTACTTGGTAAGTAAAATGTGACTAATAGGCAGCACCCCTTGGAAGTTGTCCAGCCATTAATGTTTGCCCATCCATCTGCTCAACATGAGTTGATGAGAACCTGGGTGGTGCTATGTTAGAACTGGACATGGACTTTTTACTCCTCTTAAAAAATACTTTATTTTCTGGAGTACTTTTAGATTCAAAGCAAAAAATTAAGTGGAAAAATGCAAAGAATTCCTGCACATCCCTTGTCCTCACACACCTACATCATCTCTTGCTATTGATCCACAGTGGTACATTTGAAAGCAATCAAGGAATATCACTATCATCTATCTTGGTCCATGTTTCACCTTGGTCCTGGAGGTTCTAGGGCCATGGCACCAGCATCAGAATGGTTCTGGGGAAGGTGCCATTGGGATAATATTATAAGGGTGCAGGTGGGTGTAAGAGGAACAATTATGTGATGAAACAGGAAGTCAGAGTGGAAAGGTTCCTTGAAGACAACTCACTTCCTGTGTGTGTATTATGTGTAGGCATGCATGTCTGTGTGTGCACATGTTCAATGCATGTGAGTGAGGGTGTATCTGCGGCATGATTACATACATGGAGAGTTTAAGGAACATCCTTAAATGTAGGTAGGTCTTTGCCTTCTGCCTATTTGGGACAATGCCGGCTTGTTTGCAATTGTATATGCCAGACTATCTGGCCCGTGAGCTTCCAGGAATTCTCTTGTCTCCAACCACATCTCAGCTTAAGAGTACTGGGATTGAGCCGGGCGGTGGTGGCGCACGCCTTTAATTCCAGCACTCGGGAGGCAGAGCCAGGCGGATCTCTGTGAGTTCGAGGCCAGCCTGGGCTACCAAGTGAGTTCCAGGAAAAGGCGCAAAGCTACACAGAGAAACCCTGTCTCGAAAAACCAAAAAAAAAAAAAAAAAAAAAAAAAAAGAGTACTGGGATTGTAGATACACACCACCAAACCCAGCCTTATTTACACAGGCCCTGGGAATCTCACTCAATTCTTCAGTGTGGCAAGCACTTTACCCATGGGTCCATCTCTCCAGTCCAAGACAACTTAATTTTGCAAAAACTAAGTTAGGGTCAGTCCACAAGCACCACCTAAATTTCACTCACAGTCTTTGCCTCCAGTGACCCAACCAGTACCCTATATCCTCCACTTCTTGAAGCTTCTAACAACCTCATACCATAGACCAGAATCTGGCTTCTGATACACAAACTCTCAAGGAACACACTCTCCAAACTGTACCATCCCCTAAAGTGGATTCACTCAGTGAGCAAACATATAAAGGTGTGCATCTATGATTGCACCTTATAGAATAATTAAACTGCCCCCCAAATATGCTCCTTGATTTACCCCTCTTTCTCCTAACCTCTGGAAACCACTGGAACTTTTACTGTCTCCATTATTTTATATCTCTTGAAATACCATACAACTGAAAGTATATATTACTTTTATACATCACATCAACACCTTTCATGTTATAATATTCATCTATAAAATGCCATGTGTTTGTTATTTAATAGCATTAATATTTTTAGTGTTGAATAATATCTCATGTCAAAATGCACTATAGTTTATTTTTCTGTTCATCTACTGAGAGACAAATTTGGGTGATGATGAATAAAGCTGCTATAAATATCTATGTGGGTTTGTTTTATGTCCTTCTGCATTCATGTATGTGTGTACATCATGTGTATGAAATGGAGGCCAGAAGAGGGCATTTGACTCCCAGATCAGAATGACACATGGTTGTGAGTTACCCCATGGGTGCCAAGAACTCAATAGGGGTCCTCTTCAAGATAAACACGTGCTCTTAACCCCCGAGCCACTTCTCCACTCCTATTTGAGAGGGGTGCTGTGCAGACGTAAGTATTTGATTCATTTGGGTAAATACCAGAAATTAAAAGTGTTCAGAGTATTTTCACCCAGGTATGGTGACGCTGGCCTATAATCCTAGCAAGATGAATGTCAACCTAGATTGTGTGAGACTCTGACTCAAGCCAAAAATAAAAAAATAAAAAAATCAAGAGGATAGTTTTAGTTTGTAAAACAGTCTTCAGGAGTGTCTGTACCATTTTGTAGTCCCATTTTGTAGCAGTTAACAGTAGCTCATCTCAGGAGCAGGTGATGTTATATGTGCTTTAGGCTTTTACCATTCCAGTACAGTGATGCTGTTGGGGTTAAATGACATTTTATTTACATTAGTCTGGATTCTCTAGAGAAACAGAACTAATAGAATGAATAGTATGTATGGAATTTATTAGAGTGGCTTACAGGCTGTGGTTCAACTATTGCAACAGTCACTGTCTCCCAACAGAAAGTCCAATGTTGTTCAGTACACATAACTGGAAGTCTCAGCCTGTCTTCAGTATATATCAGAATCTTGAAGAAGTGAGCTTTAATACCAGTGAAAGAACATACTTGCCAGTAGAGAGTGAGGGCAAGCAGGCAAAGAGCAGAAGCTTTCTTCCTACAAGTCCTTTATATAGGCCACCCCCAGACAATGTAGCCAAGATTCAGGATGGCTCTTCCCACCTCAAAAGATCCACTCAAGAAAAATTCCTCCCAGGTGGGCCCAGCTGCTTGAGCTATGGTTGATTCCAGATGTAGTCAAGTTCACAACCAAGAACAGCCATCACAACACTGAATAGCCCCTAATATGCTGCCTTTCTGTTATGGTTCTCTTTAGACAAAGCTTTTGTTTATGTCATCTATTTTTTCTATTTATTTATTTATTTATTTATTTATTTATTTTTACATCCTGACCTCAGTTTCTCCTCCCTCCTCTCTTCCCAGTTCCTTCCCTCCCCTCCCCTCTGCCCCCACCCCACCCATTTCTATTCAGAAAAGGCCTGGCCTCCCATGGAGATCAACATGGCATATCAAGGTGTAATAAGACTAAGCACCTCCCCTTATATTAAGGTTGGACAAGGCAACTCAGTATGAGGAATAGGGTCCCAAAAGCCAGTAAAAGAGTCAGAGACAGCCCCTGCTCCCACTCTTAGGAGTCCCACAAGAAGACCAAACTACACAACTGTAACATATATGCAGAGGGCGTAGGTCAGTCTCATGCAGGCTCCCTGGTTGTGGCTTCAGTCTCTGTGAGACCCCATGAGCCCAGGTTAGTTAATTCTGTGGGTCTACAGCCATACCACCCTGAACACATCTGATCTCGTCTATCATCTATTTTTAATCAGGCTCCAAAGTTCTTATTATTAAATTTTAAGAGTTCTTAGAGTATTTGAATATGAGTCCTTCCTATGGCATGGCATTTGCAATTGTTTTCCTCCAGTCTTTGGCTTAAGAGATGGATATTGTTCCAGTATGTAAAAAACTGCAGCTGGATGGAGATGGCCATTTCTCTTTCCCTGGAGAAGTCCAGCTAAGACAAAGGCCCAGCAGGCTCTGCTGAGGTTTCTGAAGAACAGGATGCTCTAGCATATTTCTCAATGGTTACTTTTTCTTTCTCCTTGTCAGAAGCCCAAGAGGATGTTTATTTATTATAAAAATTCAGACGCCCAAGTTTCCTTCCCTCTGGTGGCTCCTTTATCTTCTACTTTCAGCTAATGGAAAATTCTAGATGTGGCTCACATAACTGTTTTCACATTCTGTGGGTGAGAACCAACCACCTGGTCACACCTGGATACAAACAGTACTAGGAAATGAGTTTGTGATTGAACAGTTGCCTCCCAACAACAATCACAGTACAGAAAATGGAACAGAACCATGGGCTATCAGCTAGTGTTCTCTGCTATGAAATGGTATTTACAGAAGTATAAACCATGAAGTTTGTATACTTAACCTTCTTTGGACAATCCCGCTCAAGTTTAGGAAGCATCAGTTCTAAAACTATCTTTAAGTTAAGCTTGAATCCAATATTCTCTGTCTGTCTTTCTTTTTTCCTTTTTGCTATTTTATTTTTGAGACAGAGTCTCACTGTACAGTCCAGGCTAGCTTAGAATTCACTGTGTAGCCAGGCTGACCTTCATTCAACTCACAGATTCATCTCTATTGTAACATCTAAGCCATGCTCTTGGGAGCTTATAATGTGTATTACGATCTATTTTAGAAGGGTTAGCAGATCAGGATCTCAATCCATTGTCTGTAGCTTTATTGCTGAAACCAGTGTGATATGTATTGACCTAACTAGGGAGATATGGAATGAAGAATCAACACACACACACACACACACACACACACACACACACACACACACACACACACACACACACACACAGAGAGAGAGAGAGAGAGAGAGAGAGAGAGAGAGAGAGAGAGAGAGAGAGAGAGAGAGAGAGAGAGAAGCGGGGAGACTGGCATCCGGTGGGTTGTGTATTCTGATGAAGACGCAGCAGCAACAGCTTGGAAACCCAGAATGTTTGTTTAGTACATCTGAACTAGGAGGTGAATTTATTGCATACAGCTGAATGTGGGGGCATGCTTAACAAATCTTAGTAGGAGGTCTCTGTAAGGGAGCAATCTCAAGCTGTAAAAATCTGGGAGGAGGAAACTGCCTCAATTTTCTGCGTACACTGTTAACATTGACACACAAACCAGGGAGAGTTTTGCCACTTCCCTGAGCCTGACCCAGAGAAGGCTTTGCCATTCCCATGGATCTGAGACCTTGTGGTCCTTGACATGGCTGTGCTTATGTCAACAACCTGTGTTCTCTCGGCACTTTATTTCCTTCCCGTGTCTATCATCCTCCCTCCATTTTGAAATTCTTCACTAGATAATTACAAGTTTGGAAAAAAAAGATTTGCTTATTCCTTTTCTATTGAGTTTGGAGTTTGATAAAATAAATACTTTTCTTTTATATTTTTATTTGCATTTTCATTCATTTATTCTCCTGCTTAGGGAATCTTGCTGAAGAGAGGAAGGAAAAATTGTAGGAGTCAGAGGGGTCAAGGATCTCACAAGAAAACCCACAAAATCAACTAACCTGGCTCATAGGAACTCAGAGTCTCAACCAACAACCATGGGACTGACCTAAGCCCTCTACATGTATGTGACAGTTGTGTAACTTGGTCTACTTCTAGGAATCCTAACAATGGGAGCAGGGACTGTGTCTAATGCTTTAACTGGCTCTTGTGAACCTATTCTTTATAATGGATTTCCTTGCCCAGCCTAAGTACAAGGAGGGGTGCTTAGTCTTACCACAACTTGATATGCCGTGCTTTGTTGATATCCATGGGAGACCTGCCCCTTTCTGAACAGAAACAGAGGAGGAGTGGATTAGGGGTTGGGGGGAAGGGGATGGGAGAAGAGGAGGAAAGGGAAATTGCAGTTGAGATGTAAAATAAATAAATAAATACTTTTTAAAGACTGTGTCATCTTCCACTTTGGAGTGTGATATACTAAACTCTTGGAAACTGTCATTCCATCCTAGCATGTTAAAAATTTGCATGTTCCACAATCTCTGCTGTTACATAAAGTCTTTGATTCCAAATCATGGATCTTCTCAAGTGATCCCACTGTGGGACAGAATTCTCTGGAACATGTCAGAGGAAGCTTATGGGAGACTCAGGGGAATTGTCATTTTGTCTTCAGTGATTCTCAAACTTTATTGAAGGCTATTGGAAGGTTATTAAACAACACACACCTGAAATGTAACAGAATTCAGCAGAACCTGTTTGAGATAGCTGGGAACTTACATTACTATTAATACTTTCCCCATTACACAAGTGTGGCAGATATCGTTAACCAATCATAGAACTCTATCTTATTCAGATCACAGAATTCTTCCCAACACAACAAACAACTACTGATACTTGATGGTGATGTGAGATCAACCTGCCATGTATACCCAAGGCTTAGATTAGGTCTGAGTTCCCTATAGTGAACAAATTATGTGTCCTATACAAGACCCAATATTGTCAGTGCCTGAAGGAAACACTGAGACACTTACAGGGATTCAGGATTCTTTGCCCCACCTTTCTTTGCCGTGAGGACTGTTGAATGAATAAGAATATAGTGAAATGTAAAGCTCAACAACTATCCTGATCATCAAGTTTCTGGTATGGGCAGCATGGACCTGGGCAGCAGAGCCTATACCACTGTCTCCTTTAGTAAAGTCCCTGGACTTCAATTTCCATGTTTACAAAATGTAACATTAGACTAGATGAATTGTCATATCAATTTTGCCTCTATGCAAACTGAATCTGGATCTGGGGCTAAGAGAAATCTAGAGAGAAGAACTTCGTTGTCCAATTTCTAAGAAATAAAAGCTAAAGATTTTGGTGATATGAATTTGGTAGTCAAATTAATATTTGAGTGCCTACTGTGTGACTGAAAACTTTATGCTTTATAATCTTTCATTTCATCTCTAAGAACTATGCCAGTGTCATTGTGTCTATCTTTCAGATGAGAAAAATCAACTTGGAAAAAAACTGAACTAAACAGCCTACAGTAACCTAACAAGCAGAAGCTCTGGGATTCAAACATCTTTTTATTCCAAAGTCTAATCTTTCTAGTTTTTCCAGTTTCAAAACCACTCCACCATATTCTAGAAAAGGAGTATGACTGGGATAATATAAAGTGCTAAGTCACGTGTCATTGCCAATATTTATTGTCTTGTTCTATAGAAATAGAAGTTCCCCATGTTCATCTTAATAGCTCACTCACTTCACATCGGCTGTGCTTGAGCAAATTTATTTTGCTAACATATTTTCCTCCAAGTACCCACTGGGCCAGGTGAACTGACCCCTGCTGATCTCTGAATTCTGAATTGTGCTAAGCTTGGTAGGTCATTCAGAAGCATCCCTGGCTTTTGGAAATAGAGGATGCCTATCCTCTAGCAACCTAAAGCCACAGTAAAACAGAGCAAATTCCTATCTCAGCTTTTTAAGTCTGTGGCTATATAAACCCCAGCCATGCTGCTGTCCCATTCCACACTTACTTTAAACACCTCCCCAGAGATGCCTTCCTTCCCCTTGCTCCTGTAATCCATTCCTTTATCTCTGGCAGGAGATGGATAATTTGAGTGTTCTTGGGTTAATAGTGTCTGTCTTTAATGTGGATCTCAGGTAAGTTTTTCATTTGTATATTCTTATCAGGCTATATGGAGTGACAAAGAATGAAGAGTTCTCCTGAATAAGGACTTTCTGTTGGTAGTGTGTTTTCAACATTTTGAAGGATGGGTTCACTTTCTGAGTTCCCAAAAGATAGCCTCACTCTGTGTGTCCTATTGCTGTCCCCTATCTGACGCAAAGGTGGTTAAGCCCTACTTTGACTATGCTGCAGTCCCGTGGACACTCTGTCTTACTGAACAGATGAGGTGCAGTGCTAAAATGAGTCATAAGCTCAGAGAATGAAAAGAGGCATCCTGAGTGACCAGAATTAAGACTGAAAGGAGCATCCCAAAGCCACTGAGTCTAGTCTTGCTTTGTGGTATAGCAGATGTGAGCTTCCTCAAACAAAGATAGCCTCTCTGAGGTAGCATCCACCAACTCTCCATTACTAGGCTTGACCAGTGATGATCACAGCTTGGCCACTCTGCAAACTGTCCTTTTTGCAGTCTGAAGGCACAAACTCCCTACAAGGGTGGTATATGTTAGTAAGTAATGGCAACAATGCCTACCTTAGAAGTCAGCTTTCAGGTCTAGAAGGTTCTCACGTGCATAATTTCTTGCTTCTCAAAGGATCTGGGCCATACCCAAGGCTTGTCCTGGTTGATGGTTCAGAAGAAACAAAGCTTTAGAAGCACATGATTTCAAAATCTCTTCCAGGATTTCTTACTGGGTGCCTTAGGAAAACATTCACCTTCTGTCAGAGTAACTATGTAATAGTGTTGGTTTAAAATATCTCTTTTGAAACAAATGCATATTCATATACAAATATGATAAATAAAACAGAGAGAACCTTCTGACCTTCAGTCAGTTTTCCCCAAGGATAGATTCTTACAGAACTGTAGTGAAAATTCACAACTAAAAAACTGACTGTGATAAACTCAAAATAGAGTAAATTTCTATCACTACAAGAAGCTTTGAATATTATCCTTTTATGACCCAATCCACTTCCTTCTTATAAGCACCCCTTCCCTCATCTGTAGGAACCACTCCTCTGCTTTCTATCGCTATAATTGTGTCATTTAAAAGACATAAATGAGATCTTGCATAGTCTAATTCTCTAGATATCCATTCATGTCAATGCTTGGTTGCATTGCTAAGGAACATTTCAAGATCCAAATGACCCACACTTTAATAACTCATTCCCAGAGATGCTACATTATTCCTCATTTGGGGCTATAACAAGAAAATGTGCTGTAAACATATGTGAATGGATTTTTGTGTAAGGTGCATTGTCTTCTCTTTCACACAAATGCCCTGAATCACAGCTGTGGTCACTGGACTGTGCGGTCACTGTATGGCTAGTTTTTTAAGTGCTAACATTAAATGTTAGCAACCAAGTGATCCAAACTAAATAGAAAAAGTACAGTCAAACACTGTCAGCACCAACATGACAAGAAGTGGATCTAACAAAGATTTGGAAGCAGCTGTGATAACCACACTCCAACAAGCAATTATGAACATGATTGAATAAAAGAAAAAATTTTAAAAAAATCTCATGAAGAAAAAATATAAAGGAATCAATTGAGAGCATATGCTCAACATACAACATATTTGTTTAAAAACTTAAAAATAAACAAAAAATTTTGAAAAATCAAATGAAAAAAATTGAACTGAAAAATATAATACAGTAGTGGAACTAGAAAGCTCACTGGGTGTATTCAGCCTCAGAACGGAGGAGGCAGATGAAATAGCCTGTTGACTGGGTGATAGGGCAATAGGAGATAGAACATCAGAGAGGAAACGGATTGGAAGACACTAAACAGATTCAAGCTTACAAGAGGAAAAATACTGAAGCGCGAGTAGTCTTGAAGTGTGAGTGGTTGGGAAGCTGCGGTGGGTTTTGACTGAAGGCAACGTGAAGGTTTAGATGACTAGAAGGTGAGCTTTTAGTTTCCTCTCTGTTATGCTTCCTTTGTGGCTGGCCAAGGCAATTGATCTACTATCTTAGTCTCTCCTTACCCAATAGTCAAGCTGGAAAAATTACTAGTGAGATCAAAAGAAAATAAAAATATATTCTTGCTTATCTTAAATATGAGTCTGAGTTTGGCAGAATCACCAGGCAGAAACAGGCATTTGGGAGATACTGACTCTAAGATCTATAACTGCTAGGGCGTGTTTCTCATTTTTGCTTCCAAGCTTTCAAAACTCCTCTTTAAGAAGCACAGGTTTGTCGTGCACCACATTCCTTGGCCACTTCCTCTGCTATAACATCCACAGTTGCTTGTAAGGTTAAGAACATGAATTATTGAAGAGCGAAGAGAGTGTCTAATCTACTTCCTCCAGAAGACACCCACATATCATAAAATGTCAGAACAGCATGAAAGAAAAGCAATAAATGACTGAAAACTCTCCACAGTCAGCACAGCACCACAGATAATCTCCCAGAATGCACCTCTAACTTTAACCCACATAGAAGCTTCAGGGTGGCTGTTATCAACACAAATATGGAATATAGAAAACTAATGACTTCTTTTTCAAAGAACCTTCAACAACTCAACTTTATTGGATTTTTAAGAGAGATCACATCTTGTGATGGACAAGGGAAGAATTATTGTATTCTCCTGCTCCACAAAAACTTCCAAATGGTGGTGCTAGCAAAACTCTCTGTGCAGAACATTTTCTCCTCAACTCTAATAATAGATCTGAAATTCAGGCAAAATGAAAACAAAAAGATTCTGAGCTAGCCAGCAGAATGTGTAGCCAGTAAAGTCACTTTGAACTTCTGCCTGCCTCCTTGTTCTAAGAGGTCATGGGGCCAGAAGGAAGTTCATTAGTTTCATACAGATTTCTATGAGTGTTTAGGCTCAGGAAAATTGGAGGGAGGAAGTTGTAAAATTCTTGGTATTTTCAGAGCCCCTTGCTCCCCTTTGACACCAGCAACATTCCCTACCACACAGTGTTCTGTCAATCTCTTAGCCATCCCTAGTCAATGGCTCACGAGCTCTAGGTCTATTCCCTGTGAGTAGAAACACTGGCATCCTGCAGATTTTTGATGAATTACTCATTTCTGCAGTGAGAACTTCTCTATTGTCTCTCTTCTGCTTTGGAATGCTGTCGTCAGGAAGGTAGCTCACTGAGGAAATCCAGATGCATGTGCTCTATCAAGGTTTATCAGAAAATGTGCATATTAATAGAATGCAGGTGCTTAATCTACAAGAGGGAAGCTCCTGAGGATAGAACTTCAGAGGCAATACAGTATAGGAGACATTTGGGTGTTGCCCTCAGCCCTCAACTCACATTTAAAAGGGAACCACTGGGTCTGCCTAGGTGTCAAGACTAGCACTGTAGTGAGACTAAAGAAAATACAGAAAAGAGATTCAAAATAGCTAATACTTTGGGAAAGCTCCGAATGAGAGTGAAACAATATGAGTCGAATGAAGATCAGGAAAATACTTGTGTGATTTTTCACATTGTAAAAATATATAAAAGTATAAGAAGAAAAAAATTAAATTATCAAAATTATCAATGACCTTACATCTGAAAAAGACCTTAGTTAAGTGATGCTTTCACTTCCCTCATTTCACAGAGGATCAAAAAGAGCCCAGAGACTTGCTGAAGGTTATACAGTGGACCTGTATCTGTGGCAGAATCATAATTTAGGTCTCCTGGACTCCCAGGCTTCTAATATGCTTCATTGATGGTGTCCAATTTCCTGAACCTGACACATATGTCTGATTAGATACATTGGGATGAGCAAAAGAACTCTCCGACGATTTTATCACATAGCCTCATACTTGAATTATGAAAAAAAATTTCCATTTCAATTCACATGATCCTATGCATAGCATTAAATGAGGAATTCTAGTCATTTTAATGAAATTATTGTCTGACAAAGATCAAGATTGAAAGAGAAATATAGGGACACCAAACTAGGTAGATAGATACTCTCAAAGGCATGTACAGATGTTTTAGCCATCTGGCTTGGTGATATCAATTTGAAAAACATCCCATTAGCAATGAGAAACTATCATGCAACCCATGCAGAAAGAATATCAGTTTTTTCCATGCAGCAGCAACTTCATAAATAAAGCACAAAGCACAATCCAATAGAAGACTGAAAATGTCCCAAGGAAATAGTCAAGCATGGGTAACAGCCAGGGTTAATCCTCCCAGTCCCTCTATCTGTGTGGGCAAAAACCCATTAAAAAATGTTTGTTTGCTTCGTTGGTTGGATTTTTGAGATAGGATCATATTATGTACCCCCATGCTGGCCTAGATCATGCAATGCTCCTGATCCAGCACCCCAAGGGTGGGATTATAAGCAGGAGCCAACAAGCTGAAAAGGATGAAAATATCTCTACAAAATACAAAAGCATATTATCTCACTGTGGGCTTAAAGTGGTCAAAATCCCCCAATTAGTTATTTAGGTTTATCAATTGCCTTTGTTAAAACACCTTAAAGGAGTTCATGGGACTGTGTCATGGGTATGATAGAACATTTGTATTTTTTATACAACATGAGTCCTCCTTATAACACATCCCCTCAGTTTCCCATTAACTTCAAAATTAAAATTGTGATACCAAGCCAATAGACTTTAGTGGAGTCTGTTAGTTTAGATCTTGATTGTTAAGTTGAACCAAAACTCTCTATAGTTTTTATGAAAAAACTCTCTACAATCTAGTTGCTGCTCTCTACAGAATGTCTCCACATTTTTTACCACCTTTAACAACAGTGTAATTTCCAAAGATGCCAAGAGAGAGGTCAGCTGCACACCATGATCTGTAGATAGTGTGGCCAAATGTTCTAATTGCAGCCTATTGCAACTGTGACATGATTTTTATTTTTAGTCTTAGTTTTAACATCCTTTCATATCCATACACACAAATATATAGGTATGGTATCATGACCATCTACTTTAGCTGAACAAAAATCCTTTGACAAAGGAACCAGAGGTGGTAATGTATAACGGAGTGCTGTTAATAATTCATAGAGACAGCAGGCACCAGCTGGGAATGTTCTGGGTAAGTTAGAACACTTGGCCGACAAGTAATAGAACATAATTTGAAACTATCCTCCATGTGTAGATTAGAGAGAAGCTGTGTACCTCATCCCCCATTTCCTCTGATTTGAAACTCAGCTACCATGGGAAAATAACATCTCTACATTTTCCTTATGAAATCAGCCTCAGAAGCATGAAGAGGCAAAGGCCTGTCTTAATTACCTCTGGGGTTTAGTGCAGAAAGCTTGGTGTCTCATTCAGAGAGCACAAATTGCTGGGCCACTCATTGTTTACAATACAGACCACCACAGCTCAGATGCTGTGCTGTGGTGACTGAAGCCATTTCATCAGTCTCTTAGTTTCATTAGAAACAACTTTGCCTCTTCGATAGTACCGATCCTCTTATTGAATATAAAGGAAAACAAGAGAAAAATGCTGATGTCAGTCAGTAGAGTAGCTAAGTCATCTAAGATGAGATCCTGCTCAGAACTGTGCCACTTGCTTGTAAAAGGTCACTGGGTGGCAATTTACTGAAGTCAATGCAGATGGCTTAACCTAAGTGTTGACGAAATGAAGCTAAACCAAAATGGGAGTGGGTAGGGAGTTTTATGTATAGATAACCAATGCTCTACTAAAGTCTTCCTTTTAAAATTTCATTAAATACAAAGAATGAAAAAAAGAAAGAAACTATACTAAGTATCTATCATTGAATATACACAGAGCAAAAATTAAAGTCTTGGTAAGAAGGTATGATTAGATTACTTTAGTACTCTGAGTGGGATAGTTTTGTTTTCAAGAATATGATGGATTATCCTCAGTTTCTGTCCACATCATTTCTATTTCTACAAATTCAGATAGAAGCCACTTGAGGCCATGATAGAAGGCCACTGACTCATTCTGACCACGAATTACCTAAGGATGAAACTAATAGGTGGGTACCTTCATTCATGAAATCCCAAGCGAGATGGCCCTGTGTTCTTAACAGCCCATTCCAAAGGAGACTTATAATGACAGCAATCATAGAGGTGGTCATTATGTCACTCTCTTACCAGAAGCCCTGGCCTTGGTTTAAAACACCAACTCTGCACAGAAAAAAGGCCAGATTCCGCCAGCCACTTTGTGACTTCCTAACTGCGTACACCTGGTGGTTAAGAAAGTCTCTGGAGCAATGACCCTGTTGCTTAGTCACTGAAGCAGAAAGTTGCAAACCTCTCAGTTTTCTTTGGGATCCATAACCTTTCAGATGGTTTCCCCCAATTTAAGTCCCACTTCACAGTCTGTGCTAGAAAACTGGAGTAAGAAAGGTCAGCAAATCTCCCCAATTCCTACATATAATTGTTTAAATTTTGTTTTGAATTACAAACCCTCTGAAGGAAAACCTGAGTTTAAGCCTTCTCCCATTAATTTCTTTAAAATGTACACCAAATAGATAGTCTCCAATGGATGCTCAATGTTCATTTTGTCTTCTCTTAGTAATTGCATATGTGAAAAGATGGACCATTCATTGAGTTCACATAATGACAGTGAAATTTACAAGTGAGAAGCAGATGCATTTTGTAATAAAATCAGTGTCTGTGGCTTTAAAAATCAGTCTCCCTTTACCAAGTGAGCTCATAAGGAATACAGTCATTGTCTTAGTCTGCTTTCTATTGCTGTGATAAAATACTGACTAAAAAGAACCTGGGTAGGAAAGGGATTATTTAATCACACAACACCTAGTCTAACACAGACAGAAGTTAGGGAGGGCACTTAAGGAAGGAATCTGGAGACAGAAAATTGAGGAGTTCTGCTTACTGGCCTTGCTCTACATGGATTGTCCAGTCTGCTTTCTTATACCACTGAGGACCATCCACCCACAGATGGCATTCCCCACAGAGGACTAGGCCTTCTCATACCAATCATTAAACAAAAGATGCCGCTGATAGACTGGCCTACAGGCAATCTGATGGAGGCAATCCCTAGATTAAAGTTTCTTCTACCAAGATGACTTTAATTTGCGTCAAGTTAACAAACAAATACTAGCCAGCAAGCATAAAATGATGCCCTCCATCTCAATATTCTGTGTAGAGTTGAAGGCACCTTATAACATGACCTCTAAATCCCCCAAAATTAGTGCTAACAGTTGTATTAGTTTGACTCTCTTTAGGTTAGACTAGAGGTTTTCAAATCTAAGGGTATTTCAGCTATTCCATTATAGGGGACGTTTGAAAACATCTGAGATATTTTCTGTTGTCATAGCTGGAGAAGAGTGTGAGGTTGGCATCTAGTGAGTAGAGGTCGAATACACTGTTTAACATTTTACAGTGCACACAACAGTTCTATTGGTGAAATTATTAAGGCCACTCCACGTAGTTAAAAGGGAGGTTTGTTTTGTGGAGTAACTTACAAGTGAAGGAATAGGTTCCAGGGTCTGGGGAAGACGTAGCACAGTCCAGCGGCAGTGTTCTCTGGAGAAGTCTGCTCAGTCTACCTCCAGTGTCCAGGGTCCAGGAACCAAGAGAGCTGGTGCATCCAAATCTCGGGTCTCCAGGGTCCTCTCTAGGCCCTGCCTTGTAGGTGTGACAGTTACCAAAGCCTCAATGGGGGTTGGAATTTCCAGATCAAAGCTAGAATGGCTACCCACTACACAGTTCCTACAATACGTTGATAATGCCCACTACACAGTTCCTACAATACGTTGATAATGTCATGACTTGAAAACTCTGTCATGTGATTCATAATATTCAGCAATCCTTTGATATATCCTGTGGAGTGGCTAAAGGAAGATTCACAGGAGAAGAAAGATGAATGTGCTGGATAGTTTTGTATCAACTTAACATAAGGTAAAATCATCAGAGAGAAGGGAACCTCAATTATGAAAATGCTTGATAAGATCAGGCTGTAGGAAAGGCTGTAGGGCATTTTCGTAAATAGTGATTAATGGGGGAGGTCCCAGTCCATCATGGATGGGGTCATCCTTGGGCTGATGGTCCTGGGTTCTATAAGCGGGCAGACTGAGTAAGTCATGAGGAGAAAGCCAGTAAGCAGCACTCCTCCATGGCCTCTGCAATTAGCTCCTGCCTCCAGGTTCCTGTCCTGCATGAGTTCCTGTCCTGAATTCCTTTGTGGATGAACTGTGATGTGGAAGTGTAAGCCAAATAAAACCTTTCCTCCCCAAATTGCTTTGTTCATGATGTTTCATCACAGCAATGGTAACCCTAACTAGGACAGTGACTAAGTAGAGGAATATTCCAGGAATAAATTACAATGGTCCCTGAGTAGGCACCCACATAGAATGTTGAGGGAACTCAGAGAAAAACTACCTACCATACAAAGAGCCCTTACTGGGGCATACTTAGAATAAGTCTGATGTTCCACTTCAGAAGACATCAAATTTATTATGTCAAGGAACTGACATAGGTTTTAATATTTAACAATGCAGAATTGACAACTTTAAAGTAAGTGATGAAGATGTTACAGTTGACATAAGAGTACCACTTTGTATAATCCAGGCTAGCAATGGAAAATCAGGAGATATATAAGCACCTTAAGTTATCATGAAAATAAAAATATATAAGCCCAACTCAAAAGAAAATTACAAGAAAAAATACATCTCAAAGAATGAGTGCTCTGGGTTAAGCTCTTAATCGCTGTTGCTTAAGGAGTTTGGTTATGCAAGGGATTTTGAGATGAGAAGGTGGGACTCAGAGATTAGTTATACATGGGAGTTTAAGTTCCAGGCAGGACATGAACCAACAACAAGATCAATAATAAACAGTAAAGAAGGAAACAAATCAAAACTCAGAGTGAAGCATTATCCATTCAAGTAGGCAAATAGGAATAAGGCAAATTCTTCCTTCTCAGCATTTCCCATAAGAATTTCTACTTCTTTCTTTTTTTTTCTCCACTTACCAACTAAGACCCATCTTGGAGTACCAGCAAAATGCATGTTTCTGATTGATACAATCATGACCAGTTCATAGAAAGAACACAAAAAGATGGCTGGATGTTCACTCTAAGAGAATACAAAGGTGTTTGGATCTAAGGAGACATTAATACTAAGATTATAGATAGACCACAAGTTAGAGATAGAGCCTAGAATATAGCAGGACTAGGTCAGAAATATTAGCAATAAAAGACATACCTGTTAGCCACCTTTCCATCATTGCAATAAAATGTGAAATGATTAATTTACATAATGAAAAGTTTTGCCTTTGCCCACAGTCTTACAGATTACCTTCCATGATCTCCTGACCTTGCTTTGGAGCTGTAGCAAGGCTACATCATGGCAGGAGTTCACAGTGAAGCAAAACTTGCTTGTGTCATGCTATAGGGAGGAGAGAAAAGGGAGCCAAGGCCCCACAATTTCAATCATGAATACCACCCACAATGTTCTAGAGACTTTCCATTAGGGCCCACTTTTTGAGGGTTCCAGCATCCCCAAAAGTACTATGTTGGAGATCAAGTCTTTGACATGTGGATCTTTGGAGGACATTCATTTCCAAACCATAGCAATTTCTGAAGGATTGGTTTAACAGCTTCTGACATCTAAGTCTAGGGTCTCTTAATAAAACAGTAGACATGCAAGCAGTTCCAAAGGCCCCAGTGTCTCATGCATATTATGTCTGATTTGAAAGAGGAAAGGGGAAGTCCACTCCTTTCCAACCCTAGAGCATCATGGGAACAGGACATGAAAGGAAGTAGCAAAATGAGTATATGCATGTTTCAACTCTCCTTTCTCACTTCTGCCCCCATGACAGGCTAATGGATAAATGTAGCTAACTCTGAAGGAGACACTGTAATTTTCAAGCTTCCTTGGATTTCTGTGTTTGTTTGGTGGGTTTGCACTCTAGCTTAGAGTCTGGCTTGGAAGCTGTTTAAGGAGATTCTCCCCAATAGTGGGCTCCAGGCAGTCTCCCTGAGTTGAGACCAAATGGAGTTGGTTCTTCTGTATTTCCCTAGAATCATATAAAGCCACAGGAAAGAAACAGAATGGGTAATGGTTGACAATTGTCTGAGAAACTGAATGATTTTTATCTAATATAGACTCAGTGTGATCTAGGGGAGCTATTTATAAGATTGGATTATCTTGGAATTTGATCATACAGTTAAATAATTTTCTCTTGTGGTTTAGGGTTGGGCAGAAGGCCAGATATTTTAGAGACAAAAATACAAATATTATGTTTTTCTTCATTTGTGAAAGCTACTGAGTGAATTAAATTGGCAACCATCCTATAAAGTGCTGAGCAACATGCTTGCTCTCTAGAAGGTGACTGATAACTAAGCACATTAACTGGGTTTAAGTAAAGACTAATCAAAGGATTTGGCAATTAAGAAAATATTTTCATTTGTAGGCATTTTTAGTGTTGTTTTAGCTTTTGTAGACTTTTAGTGGTTTTATTTACAAAGTATGTTCAAAGACCACTGAGCTCTGACATCCTGATATACAGCGTTCTCATTCTGTACAAAGGTAAGAAGGGAAGGGATGGAAGACAAAGCTGTATACTACCTGGTCAGAGCTCAACATTGTCATCCTTTAGGCCAAAGTATCCCTTAAGGAATTTTAAGACTTCAAAGTAATTATCTTGCTGAGAATGAGTTTGTTATGTGAAGAATGAAAGAGAAACATGAAAAAGTTATACCTAAGGATTTGTTAGTCAAAAACAGTCATGAGAAAGATGAATTCTTCCCACGTATCCTAAAAATGTGATTTTAGAGTGGGTTTTCACCACTTCATAGACTGGAAGGACTCTTGATTTTCTCAAAGAGCCCCTGTCTCTTACCTCAGGTAAGGTTTGTGATTCACTGAAGCTTCCAGACATAAGGCTCCCTTACTGGTCCATGTATAGTTATACTTCACTCACAGGCAAAGGAGTTGCTCACAGAGAAATAGTGCAATGGATGGTGGGTCCTGCCTGTACAATTCTCTCTCTGGAATTGTGCGGCCTTCCAACTTCACAGTGTGAAAAGCTCTCTGTCCCTCACTGCTTAGATATACCCTCTCCTAAATGTTACACAACTGCTCCTTTACTATAAACTTACACAATGTTCCCTGATATGTCCTTATCTTCCTCCTCATTTCCTCCTCTTCCCTCCCCGCCACTTTCTCTCCTTTTTCTTCTTTCTCCTCAGATTACAGCTATTGAAGCTCGCCAGTCCTATGTTCCATGATCTCATGCCCTATTGCCTTCAGGGACAAAGAGAGTAATGCCTTTCAGATGGTCTGACACTATTACTAGTGAGTATATATATGTATACATATTAAATACTATGTACAAATAATGTGAACATAATTAGTCATTAAAGAAATACAATCAAAACCACAATATGATAATTCTTCCTTCATATCCATTAGGATAGATACATCAAAAATGTGGAAAATGAACTGTTTGATGTGGGTACCAGGGAGCAAATGTGGGTGCTTTGGAAGAATATCAAATGCTTCTAACAATTGAGTCATCTCTCCAGCCCATGTTATGTTTATAACCTCTATCTTATCAATATTTCTTATGGTATGTATGTCGTTTTGTGAACACTGTAACAGTGAGGCTGTGGAAGAAGCTGATGCATACCTTTGAAGTGGTGTCTTGTCTTGGCGTGAGTTTTGCACTGAGTTCATCCTTTACTTTTCTGGGCACAAATTTACTCTTCACTTTGTGGTAAGATATGCATTCACACATACTCATTTTCTTGTCAGTTTGCTAAATCCCACTGTCATTCCAATGTCATTCAAGTTTTAAGTTTAAATCCAAAGAAAGAAAGAAGGAAGGAAGGAAGGAAAGAAAGAAAGAAAGAAAGAAAGAAAGAAAGAAAGAAAGAAAGAAAGGCAGAAAGAAGGGAGGGAGGGAGGGAGGGAGGGAGGGAGGGAGGGAGGGAGGGAGGAAGGAAGGAAGGAAGGAAGGAAGGAAGGAAGGAAGGAAGGAAGGAAGGAAGGACAGCAAGTGTTGCCGAGGATGTGGAAACCTTACTGCAGGGGTAAAATGACACAAACAATGTGGTGGTACCTCAAAAACTTAGCCATAGTCTTCACCCAGGACCCGGAAAGTCCACTCTTAAGTATATATCCAAAAACCTGGAAACAGGTCCTCAGAGAAACACTTGTGTGCAAATATCCATAGCAGCCTTGAATAACTACAATGTGCACTGGGCTCTGGGCAGGAAGTGTCTCCTAGAAAGCCTGTGCTTCCAGTGCCAGCAGTGTTCAGAGATGGGTTTTAAGGCTCTGCCTTCTTTCATGATTTAATCTGTTGACACATGTGAATAGTGTCAGGAATTCAGTGGCTAGGAGCATGTCTTTGAAGCCTGCATCATGCCCTGGCCCTTCCCTTCTCTCTGTTCCCTGGCTGCTGTGAAACAATCCACTGTCCTCCACCATATCCTTTCTGATTGGTTAGTACAAAGCAGTGGAGCCAACCAACCATGGACTGACACTTTTAAAATGAGGATATCAAAGCAACCTTTCTTTCTTTTTATTTGTTTCCCTCAAATATTTAACACAGCTGTAGAAAGGCTGACTAATGTAACATGGAAACACCAAAATGTTCAACAGATAAATAGAGGTATGTTCCAGATTTTAATGAACTATTATTCAGTCATAAAAAAGGGACGGAGCACTGTAATACAGTTTCAACAATGGGAATGAACCTTATGTACATCGTGCTAAGTCTACGAAGACAGATTGAGAAGGTCCTATGTTATAGTATAGGATTTCCTGCATACAACACATTCAGAACAGGTAAATACAGGGACAGCGACAGAAAGTAGATTATAGGGTGCCTATAAGTGGCAGAAGGAGGGGATGGTGAATGACTGCTCAACTGATACGGCTTTTACTTTCTAGTAATAAAAATGTTGTAGAACTAGACAGAGGTAGTGGCTTCACAGTGCAATATTTAGTGTGCACTAAATACCACCTAGTCTTGTGCCAGGTACATTTCACTTAACATTTTTGGATTAATGCTTAAAAACATTTAAAAAAAACCCCATAATCCAAAATTTAGAATACATGGCCTATAAACATCTTGAGAGTGAGAGATTTAAGTCATGAGATTTAATGTCCCTCACAGGAGCTAGTGAAATGCCTGGTGGAGTAGATCTGCAGAAGGAAGCTAGATGTGCTTTTAGGATGCTACAAAGCATTGTAGTGGGAAACGCTCAGCTCTGCCCTGTCCCCAAGGACAGCTCTTCATCTCACCGGGTGATGGCTCCTAGAGGATAGATACACAGCATCTGTGAACCAGAACACTTTTTTTTTATGTCCCAGTTCTTGGAGTTCTAGTAAGAAACCTCCTTCCCCTAATCATTTCTTCCCCTCCAAACTACACATTTTACTCTTCTGGCTGGACAGCAACTAACTGAAATCCCCTGGTTCGGAGTGGAGGCCCCAGCAACCCACTGTCAAAAATTTCCCCCCTACAAAGCTTCACATTCTCACTGAGAACACTCCAGTTTCCCGTCAAATCGTTCAACTCCAGGTGACAACTAGTCACCTGACAACTAGTCATGAGAGAAATAACTCAGTAGCAGCACAATGTGGCAGGATCATTCGAACAATGAAACAGAATTCCCTAAAAGGAGTTGAATCTCATCCCCAGGCCCTGATTCTAGGCTAAATTTAGTTTTCAACTTGCTCATTATCTCCAATCTTAAAATCCTTGTAGTAAGACTCTTGTTTTCCTTGCTGCCCCAACTAACAGCAGATAAAATAATTTCAGGAGCCTTTTGAGCATCAAATATTTTATGATAGCTATGGGATCTTTCCCAAACAAGATAAGAGATGAGCAGCTCCATTGGAGTTTGTGTGTGTACCGGTGAGGCAGCCTTTTCAGAATCCCAGGACAAGCCTATCAACACTCCCTGGAATAGCTAATATTGGTTGTCAACTTGACTGTAACCCTTTTTTTTTTTTAAATTGAAAACAGATTCTTTCCATACAATATATTCTGGCTGAAGTTTCCCCTTCCTCCTCCCCTCCCAGACCCTCTCCACTTCCACTTCCCCACCTCCCTACCCATCCAACTCCACATCTTGTTTCTCTTTTTAGAAAACAAACAAGCAAACAAAGAAACAAAAAACTAGGATAGAAAAAAAAAACAGAAAGAAAAAAACAAAATAAAAAGCACCAGAAGTACATACATGCAGAGATATACATGTATGCACTCATGTATATCACACACACACACACACACACACACACACACACACACACACACACACACACACACAGAAAATCCATAAAAAGACAAAATTGGAAAATATAATGTATCAGAAAAAAAGGCAAGTAAGGTAAAAAAAAATGCCCAGACAAAGCATTATGAAAGCATTATGAGACAAAAGAAGTCTCCAAAAATACTGAGTTCATTTTAAGTTGGCTATCTACTGCTGGATATGGGGCCTACCCTAATGTATAGTTTGTATACCCAGTGAGACTTTGTGTAAGAAAACTAATTTTTCCTTTGTGAGCAGTTGTCAAGTGGAGATAGTTTCATGGTTAGAGATAGGGACTTGTGTCTACTCTCCCTCTCAGTGATGGTTGTACAGTCCCCAAGCATGCTGCCACTGCCTCTGTGAGTTCATATGTATGTCAGTCCTGATGTGTTTAGAGGACCTTCTTTCCTTGGTGTCCTCCATCCCTTCTGGCTCTTCCAATATTTCTGCCCCCTCTTCAGCAGAGCTCCCTCATCCCTGAGGGGAGAGGTTTGATGGAGACACCTCATTCACCATTGGGTATTCCAAGATCCCTCATTCTCTGAACAATGTAATTGTGGGTCTCTGTATTTGTTCTCATCTACTGAAGGTGGAAGCTTCTCTGATGATGGTGATGGTGGCTGAGAGAGGCACTGATCTATGGGAAAGCAGAATATCACTAGGCATCATTATATCACCACATTTATTTAGTAGAACTATAGTATTTGGTTTTCCCCTAGGTCCCTGACCTATCTATTCTAAGGGTTTTAATCACCTGGGCAGTGTCAGTCATGGGTTTCATCTCATGAAGTGGGCCTTCAGTCCAATCATATCATGGTTGGTTACACCAACGACCTCAGTGCTGCTATTACAACGGCATATCATGTAGGCAGGTCGCTGTTTTAGATAGAAGAGTTTGTTGCTGGGTTGGTGTTTGCCTCTCTCCTTAAGAAGCATGCAGAGTATCCAATAGGTCCATGGACATTAGTCAGTAGGGGTGAAGGCTCTAGAAGGCACACGTTTAACTTCTCTGTGTTCAGTGAGATATGTAGGTGTTGTCTTCAGCAATAAGGACTTACTATCAGTTTGTAGAGAGCAACCCATAGCCTTGACAATAGCCTGAGTTGTTTGGTGGTTTCCATGAAGATCCTTTGGTTAACAATCAATTAGATGCAACCCATTCCCTAAAATGGAGGTTTCATTTGGTCGTGAGAGATGTCTAGTTGGGAATTTCTCTCCCTGTTACTTGGTGATTCCATATAGACTCTTCCATTTTTCTATACCCTTCAAATGGCCCTTAGTTTTAGCTGTCCCTCTATGTATTTCTTTCCTTCTCTTTTGTTCCCCCTTTTCCTTTTAATCCATCCATTCCTATTTACACCCCCTCAATGTCTCTCCATACTGCATATTCTATTTCCCCTTCCTTGGGAACTACTTTCCTCCCCCTTAGTCTCTTATCTATTCCTAGCCTTTGTGATTATGCGGACTGTGGCATACCTATCAAATGCTTATAAGCTAACATCCACATATAAGCAAATACATACCATATTTGTCTTTTGGGGTCTGGGTCACCTCACTCAGGGTGCTATTTTTCTAGCTCCATCTACTTACCTGAAAATTTCATGATTTAACTTTTAATAGCTTAATGATATTCCATTGTATAAAGGTACCACATGTTTACTGTCCATTTATCTGTTGATAGGCATCTAGGCTGTTTCCGATTTCTGCCTCTTATGATTAGAGCAGTAATGAACATGGATAAAATGGCTTTGTAGTAGGGTGTAGAGTCCTTTGGATATACACCCAAGAGTGGTATATCTGGATCTTGAGGTAGATCTATTTCCAGCTTCCCAAGGACCCATCACACTGATTTCCATGGTGGCTGTACAAGTTTGTTCTTCTACTAGCAATGAATGAATGTTCTCATTACTCCACATCCTCACCAGAATGAGTTGTCATCTTTTTCCCAGTGATCTTGGCCGTACTGATTGTTATAAGATGAAAGCTCAAAGTGGTTTTGATTTTCATTTCCCCGATGACTAAGGATGTTGACCATTTTGTTGTGTTTCTCAGCCATTTGTATTTCATTTTTTTGAGAACTCTTTGTTTAGATCTGTACCCTGTTTTTAATTGGGTTGTTTTCTTGATGTCCAGTTTTTTTAGTTCTTTATATATTTTAGATATTAGCCCACTATCAGTTTTGTAACTGGTAAAAATCTTTTTCCCTTCCATAGGCTGCCACTTTGTCTGAATGGTGGTATCCTTTGCTACAGTGAAGTTTTTCAGTTTCAGTAATTTCCATTTATTAATTTTTGAGTCAAGTAAAACCCAAATTTCTAGGCAAGTCTGTGAGAGATATTCTTGATCATATTATTTGAAGCAGGAAGACCTACCTTAAATCTGAGCTATGCTTTCTTGTGGCAGCCCACATAAAAAGAAGGATGGAAGAAGGATGCTTTCTCTTTTGTCTGTTTGTCCTATCACACTGGCAAGTTCATCTATTTTGTTTTTGAGGCATTTGTTAGCATCAAAACCAACTTCTGGATTCCAATGTGAGTAACAGCAACTCTCCAGGAATTCTTCAGGTCTCAATACCAAATTGGGACTGCTGAAGACATCTAGCCTGGTGAGACTGAACAACTATTGGATTCTTAGCCTTTCTATTGTCATTTTTCTATAGTCATTGTTGGCATTGTTGGACTACCCAGACCACATCTTATAAGCCAATCTAATGAATCTTATATAAATATTCAATCAGTTCAGTACCAGGTTCATGGGATATTGCTGTGACAAACATGACCATGGCGTATTGCTGTGATGAACATGACCATGTTGTTTGTAAGAGGATTGTCAAAGGATTTTGGAACTACGGGCTAGGAAAGCCTTTGAGTTCTATGATGAGAGCAAAGAATATAAGAATGCTGAAAGAGATGTAGTCCTGTCTTGTGAAACTTCAGAGGGAAGCAAAGACTTTATCAATGTCATTTATGTTATATTTTGAATTAATAATATGCGATGTCTGGTCAGGTGGAGCTGAGAATCAGCTGTAATTAACAAGAGACCAATACCAGTAAAATGAAACCTTTCTTTTGCTGGAACAATCAATGCTGTGTAACTGGAGCTAAGAAATTAGCAGTGATTAAGAAGAGGCTAGCATCATTGAGGTGAAATCTCTGCGAGTATTTCTTCCAGATTAACTGGCAGAAGCTGTGAACCAGAAGGGACTACCAAAGCTGCATCTCATACTATCAGCTGAACTTGGTAGTGTTTAAGAGTCACCCGGATGGTATTTGTTTGGAATGGATAAAGGGGTCATGGAGGAGAGCTGAGATTTGACACTTTGTGGTTGGACTGAAGTCCCTGAATAGAGGACAGGAGAAGCCACTGGTGAAGGCGTAGCATCAATTGCAGTAGAGATCCAAGCACATGGGAGATACCAGTGCCATGGGGTGACCAACAAGAACAGAGGCAGCTGTAGAGGAGCCAAACCAAGTCTTCAAGACAAGCTGAACATTCTGCAGTTGGCAGAGCCAGAGATCTGGTGCTTCCGGGGCAGTTCTTAAGAGACCAGAGGATTGTGAGTGGGTCCCAGATATCAAGTACTAACTTTGTAAAACTATTGAATTTTGGCTTTGCCCTGATTGTGATTCTTCCCTCTTGGAGTAAGAAATCATGGTACTTCTTAAAAATTTTGTTTTACAGAAGCCCACAGTTAAGAGTTTGTACTTTTGAAATAATATTGGATTTTTAATGACACGTTGGACTTCTAAGTTGAAATCTTTAAAGACTGTGAGACTTTTAGTTACATTTTGTTTTATATTGTGGTATTAATATTAATAAGACATCTCGGGGGAAAAGAAAGTTTATGGTTTAATAGTAATATATTTGTGTTTCAAGTTAACAGGAGGTTAAAAACGTTATAAACAACTGGGTTGTTTAGTGTTTTTTTGTGTTTGTTTGTTTGTTTTCTCTGAGAAGAGGGAACCCCAGATGAGAAAATATACCTATCAGTTTGGCCTGTAGGCAATTCTGTGGGACATTTTCTTGATTTATGTGGAAGGGCCCAGCCTCCCATGGGGTAGGGAACATGTTACAGGGAATCAAGGCATGAGAAGCAGTGTTACAGACGGTGACTTCAGAGCTCTTGCTTTTCAAGACTGGATTCAAGGTCCTGGCAAGATGACTCAATGGATGTAGGTGCCTATGATAAGTCTGGTAACCTGAACTTCATCCTCAGGACCCACATGGTGGAAGGAGAGAACCAACTCCCACAAGTTGTCTGTTGACCTGCATGTGTAGGTGTGAGCATGTGTACCTGTTGGAATGTCCACAACCACACATACTAAATAAATGTAAACCAATAGACACACAAAAAGAACCAGATTCAAGCTTAGTCTGTGACTTTCAATAACCTCAAGAGCTCTTAAATCTCAGGGTCTGGATTTAAAGACTAGAGTTAATTAAGTTCCTGTTAATCTCATTGTTAGTTGGAAAGACAAAATCAGAAAAGGCATGTGAGTTGCTTGATAAACAGCAAAATCTTATGCACTCTTTCTTTCTGGCTGTCTTTTATTTTTTTCCTTCTTTCTTTCTTTCCTTCCTTCCTTCCTTCCTTCCTTCCTTCCTTCCTTCCTTTCTTTCTTTCTTTCTTTCTTTCTTTCTTTCTTTCTTTCTCTCGTTCTTTTCTTCTTTCTTTTGAGACCTGATCTTGTTATTTAGCTCAGGTTGGTCTGAGAATCGAAGTTCTCCAGACTTAGCCTCCTAATGCTGGGATTATAGGTGTGCAGCATCACATCTGTCTCTACTTAGACTTTTCACATGAGAACAATGACCAAGGTTGGTCTGGACACCATGTTATTACCACGTACAAGGAGCTTCTAGGCAGTATGAGCATTGGCTTCCAAGAGCACAGGCAGTAGCATCTCCAAGCAGGTGGTCCTGGGTGTATAAGAAGGCAAATTGAACAAGCCAAGAGAAGCATGCCAATAAGCATTGCTCTTTCAAGGCCTCTGCTTCAGTTCTTGCCTCCAGGTTCCTGTCTTGATTTCCTATCCTGATTTCCCTTCAAGATGAACTATAAACTATAAGCTAAAACAAGCAACTTCCCTCCCATATATATATATATATATATATATATATATATATATATATATATATAAAACTAAGATGTCCATAAATACAACACAATTTCCCAAAGCCACGCACACCTCTGGAAGAGAAGTTTTATGTGAAACTGTGCTCTGATTCTTGGAGTAAGAAAGTATGTAACCTACTTTTTATTTCACAGGAGCCACAGTTAAGAGACTTTGTACTTTTGAAATTATGTTGGATTTTTTTAAAGACACATTGGACTTACTCTTCTAGGTCACCCAATGTCACAGGTGACAGGCTGCTGTCTGGCGCTCATGGCTGCAGCTCGTGGCTTCAGCAGGTTTTCTTTTAGCCACAACTTGGCTTACTCCCCAATTGCTCATGTGGCATCCTCTGACTCACTGTTTTGGATGCACAGAAGTCACCAGACAGAGTGCATTCTCCTTCCTGTCCCCGACTTATTCCCACATCACCAAGTCCAAGGCTGACCAAAGCAGATTCTTCTATTTCTACTGATCTAATTAATTTTATTTTTCATAAGAAAACAAGTATTTCTAGATGTTTATAACAACTCCTGCAGAACTTCTTGTCAAAGTCTTTTCATGCACACATGAGTTAACTCAGTGGTTTATTTCACATCAAAAATGGCAGGTTTTTCTACCAAATAGCTCCACCAAGGCCTCCGTGACCTGAAAATACATTTTTTTCATATTTCTTATTTCTTAATGAAGAATAGAGTTCAGCATATTCCCTGCCCCACTGTTTGTATTTCTCTCACGTTGTCCTCCTGATTGCAGCTCTCTGATCTCAGGGTCATCATCAACCCTCCAAAGCTGTACATTGTGAGGGCCTTCATGACACACCTCCCAGCTGAGGTGGCCAGGCCTCTGAAACAGGCTGTGACTTTGAGAATTACCAGGGAAGCCGCAGCTCGGCCTCATGAAGTTACTATTTCTAACTTGAGTCTCAGCAGAAAGAGGCTGCCGCACAAACAGGAAGGCATTCCCAGTGCAGCACAAGCCATGATTAAGAGGCAGCTGCCCTCCCTGCCACCTTTTACCAGGTGAGAAAACCAGAGTTCACAGGAGCCAAGTGCATAGCCCAGATGTTCACAGCTGATAAATGGCAGAGCTGTGTCTCAACCCTGAGTGAGGTTCCTGGCATCACTGTCAACACCAGTTTGCCACAGCAGCCAGGCAGGTCCCTTGACTGACAAGAATTGTCAGCAAGGAAGCCTTTGTTTGGTAGCTTGGCTTCCTTTGGGGCTTTCCAAAAGGGTTAGAATTTGCTTCCTAGCCATAATGAAGGTATTTGGCAACTGTGTTTATTTCCATAAGTTGACAAGTTAGAGGCTCATATTTAAAAGACACTGATTTGGCATAATATTTTATTTTTCCAAAGTATTTCTGATGCATTGATATCCAAAACCAAGGAAGTTTACTGAAATGTCCCACCATTTTCCTAAGCTCTTCTAATATGTGTATGGAATTACGCTTTGTACTGTTGTGTTGGTTATTTCTATTCACACTGTTATGCCAGTCTGTGTAGCTAATGCTGGCCACTACAACAACCTTGCACAGTAGAGGCTTATTTCCCACTAATGGCATAGTACAATACAGAGTGAGTACCTCTCCCCTGTCATATAGCTAACCCATATAGCACTAGTGGTCTTAAAGGTTATCTATCATATGAAGAAAAGCAATGGTAGGAGACCAAATTGATAAAATTAAGGAGCAGCTAGAATTATTGCCCAAACCATTTCCATTGGCCAGAATCAAGTCTTGTGAGCATGGAGCTACAAGGGAGGCTGAAAATGTGGAGAAAGACAGAGATATTTATAACCAGAGGCAGGCTTTGTTGCAATTCTTCATATGCCAAGCCCAGAAATTGAGAAACACAGGAAAGAATAGAAAGGAAAAAAGATCCCAGCTTTCTCTTCTTTGAGGGCATAGCTCACTAGGTTCCTAGTCTGGTCCTGTACTCCTGGACTGGCTTAGAAATAGGTGACACTATGTAACTGTACCAAGAAAAAAAGTCATGAATACCAATCAATGTGACAAAAAAACTTTTGAGCATTTTATGTGATACCTTAGTTTCTCTTCCAGTTTCTGTGATAAATATCCAGACAAAAACAACTCAAAGGAGGGGTGGTTTATTTGGGCTGACAGGAGGAGCAGGTTCAGGTAACAAAAGCACTGAGAGAAATCCATTTCCCTGGATAGAGGTGGTGTATGGAAGAGAGTGCACAGCGTGGGAGAATGCCTGTCTTCTGAGTTCTTTTTTTATCCCATCCTCCAGAGGTCCACAACTGTAGTGATGGTGGTCTTGTCAAAGCTTCCAAAAATGCCAAGAGGAAATCCATCTCTCAGAAGTAAATTCAGAAAGCCAGGTTATGCAAAGAGTCTGAGTGAGATTCTCCTTCTTGTGTAATAAGTGAAATCCTCCTTCTTGTGTAATAAGTGAAATCCTCCTTGTGTATCTTTTTGCTCAATCACAATGAACTGTATTACAAGAGCAGAACAGAAAACAGACAACCCCACTCTTCTGACTAGATAAAATGGGAAGAGATGTCTAGGAATTAGAGAAACCAGGAGAAGGGGGTCACCCAGTTCTATTTATGGACATCAAAGGTCCAAGCTCATTCCCATACAGCATTTACATAAAATATGAAATATGAAATACTCAGAGAAGAATAAAGGCTTCATGTTCTTATGAATAAAACCCTGATACAAACTATCACTAAAATTCCCATGTAGTGGTGCACACAGACTCAACATAGTTAAGACCTTGAATCAGAATATTATTCAAAATAGAAAGAGTAATGAAAATATGAACAATTCTCAAGGGAGAAGACAGTAAGCAGATTCCACATTGAGATGATCCAGATGTTGAGATTGCCAGATAAAGACACAAGAGTTGCTTAGCTATTACACTACCCACATAAGGTCAAGGAAAGCATTCTGGACTGAATTCAAAGGTAGATATTCTCAACAGAGGAACAAATTATTTTTAAATAGAAAGTTTGGAACTGAAAATATAATATTAGCACCTGAAAATTTAAAACTCGGTGATAGGTTCAATATCAAAGTGGAAATGACAGAGGGAAAAGTCAATAAACTTAAAAGACAAATGGCTAGAAAACATCTAATCAGAAGAACAGATCTAATATTGAACAAAAATTTAAGAGCCTCACAGGCCTATGGTGCTATCATACATACCAATATTTTTATCATTTGAGTTCCTGAAGAAGAGACTTGTGTAGAAAATATTATAGAATCAATGTCCAAAATATTCCTAAGCTTGGTGCATGCATGTGGCATGCGCATACATGTGTGTGTGCGCGCGCACACACACACACACACACACACACACACACACACACACACACACACACTCAATTAAATCATAGTGAAGCACAGACATGATGGTACCTGCCTGTAATTCCAGCACATAGTAGGATCAGGAGTTCTAGGGCATCCTTACATGATGAATTCCATGCCAGCCTTGCATTTAAAAAAAGGCAAGATGATATAAAGTTGATCTTTATCATTCAAAGATTCCATATTTATAAATCTGCCTACTCTTGAAAACTTATTTATCAATATTCATGTTACTTTCTTTGTCATCCATGGACTTGTGCAGAACAGTGAAGAATCTTGGTCTCCCAATGTACACACTTCCAAGTAATAGTGGACAAGGTGGTGTATGACGTTCTTCTTCTGGCTCCATACAGAGATGGCCAGTGGACAACACAAGACAATACGAGCTGTGCTTGTAAAGGTCAACTGAATAGGGCTTGAACCCCAGCTTTGGCACCTGTTAGTGGAGTCATCTCAGTTAAGTCATGTAATCCTCTTACCATCATTTTCTCTTGTGTATAAGGTAGACTCTATTAGGACAAGTCATTTATAGAATTTAAGATGATTATCTAGCGAGGCATAGTTTTTCATGTTCTGTATTGATTACTTTTCTTACTGTTGTGACTACATTTCTGCTGAGAGGTAGGGTTTACTTTGGCTTCAAAATTGCTTTACAGTTTAAAGGGATGCATTTCATCATGGGAAGGAAGAAAAGACTGAGCACACTGCATCTACAGTCAGGAAACAGAAAATTAACAGGAAGTACAGTTGGCTATAAAACCTGAAGGCCTGCCTCTAGGGACCCACTTCCTCCAGTGAGGCTCCACCTTCTAAAGGTCCTAAAGCCTTCCAAAATAGCTCCATCACGTTGGAGAGCAAGTGTTTAAATGCATGAATCTATGAGGAACATCTTATATTCAAACCACAACTTGGACATATTTTCCCTAAAAATAATGATGCTGTATTTTCTACCTCAGCATTTGCTGCAATTACATAGAACATAAAAGTTGAAAAAAGTGATTTTTATTGTATTATTCAGCCATAACAGTAAATGAAAAAAAATGTTAACAACATAGATGAGCCTTGAAAACATGCCCACTGAACAGTCACTCACAAAAGGTGTATATATATATACATATATATATATACATATATATATTCACATTTATAAAAATGTCCAGGAAAGGCTAACCCATGGGAATCTGTAGATTAGGGATCTGAGGGTAGTGAGAATGGGGAGTGACTGCTAGTGTGATTTCTTTCTAGTGTGAGTAATTGTTCCAAATTGAGATCATAGTATTGTGAATATAGGATAAGCCACTGAATAGTGTGCTTTAAAGGGTATTTATGGCATGTGAATTAGATTTCAATTTTTAAAAGAAACATGATATTTTGCTGTATATCATTCAAATGTCTAAGATTTTAAGGACAAAATTGGCAGTAGAAAGTGTCAGAGGATTGACATTCTCACTTGCTCTTGTTAAGATCTGAAATGGTGCAGCCACTGTGAGGACCAGGCTGGCAATTTCTTGTAAATTGAGCACATGTTAATATACAACCAACAATCGCACCCCTGGGTTATCCACGTGAAATGGAAAACTATTTTCACATGAATGTTTACAGAGCCTGAATAAACACCACAATTTACAAATAATATAGGTATCCTTCAGTTGGAGCCAGGCATGGTGGCATAAGCCTGCAACCCCAGCATTCAAGAGTCTGAGGCAGGAGAATCATGAGTTTGAGGCTGCAGGCACTGGGCTACCTCGTGAGACACTGTCTTGAAAATGGAAAATCCTTCTGTTTGCAATTGGATAAAGATGTTGTGAAACAGTCATATAACTACACATTTATTCCACAGCAAAACAGAATGAATTATTGATACATATAATGGCATGGATGGATGTGGTGATATACTGTGTATCAAATAAAGCTTGCCTGAGGATCAGAGGACAGAGCTAGCCACTAGATTAAACAGAGAAGCTGGGTGGTGGTGGTGCACACCTTTAATCCCAGCACTTGAGATCTCATCCCTTTGCTACCAGTATTTGGGAAGCACACATGCCATTAATCCCAGCACCAGGAAGGAAGTGAAATGGTTGGGCAAAGAAAGGTATATAAGGCATGAGGAGACAGGAACTAGAGAGCCTTTTGGCTGAGGACTCAGAGGTTTTCAGTCAGAGGAGCTAGGATCTCTCGCTTTCCATTTGGCCTGGGGATTCAGTAGTGGTGAGAAGTTTCTCCAGTGGCTTGTTCCTTTGTCTCTCTGATCTTTCAGCTTTTACCCTAATATCTGGCTCTGGGTTTTTACTATAATACTATTTAGGATTCGTGCAACAGATGAACCTCAAATGCATCTTGCTAAGTGGGAGAAGGCAGTCAAAATGATTCCATGATTCCATTTATGTCAGATACTAGAAAAGATAACACTAAAGGAATGGAAAACAAATTGGCAGTTGCCAGAGGCTGAGGGAAAGTGGGGACTTAACGAGGAGGCAGGCAGCAGGAGAGACCAGGGAGAAGGACAATCAGACTGCTCTGACCCTTCACTGTGAGGTCACTGCTAGATTCCATGGATTTGTCAAACTTCACATAACTTCTTACCAGTAAGAGAATGCTATTATAAATAAATTAATAATAAAAATTTTGAACTGGGGAGATATCTTAGTTAGTAAAATACTTGCCTCACAAACACCAGAACCTGGATTCAGTCCCCCAGAACTCATGTAAAAAAAAGTCTGGTGTGACGGTGTATGCTTTTAGTCCCAACACTTGGAGAAGTGGAAACAGGAGGATTACTGCAACTCACCGACAAGCCAGTCTAGTCTCAATAGTGAGCTCATGGTCAATGAGAGACCATTTCATAGAAGGTGGCTAGCTTTCCTGAGGATGAAACCTAAAGTTGTCTGCTGTTCTACACACACACACACACACACACACAGAGGCACACCAAAGTACACCTGCACACACATGTGCACTGGTGCATAAACATGCACATCACACACATGCACACAGGTGCACATACACATACTCCTCCTGCATACACAAAATAATAATTTTAAGCTCAGTGATGAAAATATAAATTTATAAAATCAAAGCATGCCTTGATAGACTACATCTTCCTCTATATATTATTTAGAGTATTAAGCTGATTTTTGAAAAAGCAGTAGCTGAGACTGGATTCTGTGGGTAGCTGCTCAGTGTACAATATCCAGAAAGTCTGGGTGAGTCAAAAGGGCCAGATAGCAGTGAGCAGCCAAGCCATAGGTAACAGCCAATATCCTACATGCCACATCATTCAGGTAAACAAGACAGGCATTCCTCAGAGCGTCTAATCACCACAGAAAGAGACTGACAAAAGTTGGAGTCAGAATTGTTCCCAATTGCTTGACGCAATTGTCACAGGGCATCTTGCAAAATCTGAGAGGAAACTAAGGCAGGGTGCAGTCATAGAGACTGGATCTACATGGCAGGGGCAGGGTTAAAAGCAGCCTCTATAAGGGATAAAAAGAAAAGATGGGTAGAAAAGGAACTGCTGGGGGTGGCTGGGCTTTGACCTATGTACTAAATAAACAGGATTCAGTGTTTTATGTACATGTACTGTTAGTTGTCATCATAGATCATTTGACAGTGTACATTTTTATATAAGAATTATAAATTTTTACTACCCTCTATTCATGGCTTTTTACCCATGATAGTAACATTAAATCAACTTGAAATATTACACAATGGCAAAAAAAAAGACTCATAAAGGTAGCATATGAACACTCGAAAGTTTGGAAATCTACTATTCTAGCATCTTTTCTTTTGGTGCCCAAAACAACACAGTTCAAACAATCCCCAAACAACTTAGTACAAGTTACAGAAGAGGAAACGGGGTCCAAGAGTTTAAATAACGTGCTCAAGACACACAAATACATGCAGAGAACTTTTCCTTGGGTCTGGGTGGCTCAGAAGTGCCTGCTTCATGGCTTGGTTTTACCACCACTGTGACCCATCAAAATCAACCAACAGAAGGATTTGTTTTGCTCATGGTTTCCTAGGATCCAGTCTGTTGTGGCTTGAGTAGAACATCATGGGTGGCAGAAGCACATAGCAAGTAAGGTTCTTCATCTCATGGTGACCAGGCAACAGACAGACAGGAAGGATCTGGGTGCCAAGTATGCCCTTCAAAGCTACTGGTCACCACTTAATCCAACTATATTCCACCTGTTGGGGAATTGTGAAGTCAGCCTGGCCCAGTCTCCTTGAGAGGCTTCTGTCATAGGCTTTTCAGGTTAGTGTTCATGACTCCTGGGGCACTGTGTGGTTTTCAGTTCTCAAGAAATCAAGGCACTCCCTCAGGCAGTGAAGCACCCAGGCAGCTTTGTGTTTCTCTGTATGTTCCCTTAGAAGTCAAGGACGAATGGAAGCTTGACAGGACAATTGGTCTTAAGCATTAATTTTGTGTACCCTGTGTAGTTTGTAGACATTATTGTATCCTGGCAACTCCAACTGTACTGATTCTGCCAATTGCTACTATATTCTGTTTCTGATAAGGGCATCCAAAGTCTGAATGCTCTCTATAAAATTGTCACAGTCTCAGTTTTGCTGTGGCCCCTCCAACCCGAGCCTGGATTAATTTCTCACCGGCCATATCAGGTAGCCTTGGGCTTGTAAGTAAACTTGGGGGCTTATACCACCTCTTAAAGTTTCCACAACTGCCCAAAGTCTGTTAGGGCTATTTCATATTTGGAGTGTAATAGGATACTCTTCTGGATAATAGCTGGATCAGCCATGGTAAATGTGCCAGAAGCACCTTGTGTCGACAATTTAAGTGTATATTGAGAATCAACACCTTAGGTTTAGAGTCAGGATCTGTTATTCACTCCTCCCATACCCCTGAAGGAGTAACTCATCCTGTTACACCTTACTTTCCTAATCTGAAAGTGGAAATGTCCATAATACCTGTATGTAATGGTGAGAACTTGTAATAATAAGTTAGCAAATACTTAATGAATACAGAGTGCCCCTTGTATGTTAGCTGTGGTTGCTGTTGTTACTTAAGATGTTCCCGACTTTTACACTGAGACTGTAGACAACTTTAGTCAGTGTATGCTATTAAACAAGCAGGGCTGTGACTTCATCCTAGAAGCAGCAGCAGGGACTTCTGGTGGGAGCAACTGGGGCAGGCAGATGTGTGGCCAGGGTCTAAAGTCCATCTAGCAAGGACAGATAGCTAATTTAGCCCATCAGTGGCATGGGAATGGCCAAATAGTCATGATAAGAATTATATGCTGGCTTTTTAGTGGCTTCTTTCTCTTTCTTTTTTTCTTCTTCTCTTCCTCCTCTTCTTCTTCCTCTTCCTCCTCCTCCTTCTTCTTTTCCTTTTCAGAAGATCCATTCACTGAACCAAGACTCAGTGACTCAGATTCCCTTGGTACTTGCTATGGGAACAGCTGACCCTGGTCAGCATTAAGAATACTGCTTTGAGAGGGTTTATGATTCACTCAGTGACCACATGACCAAAGGCTTTATATCCCACCATCCTGTCTTACAGGATATATCTAATGACTCCTTTGGTCCCTCACTGAAAAACACCCAACCTCAAGCATTTTTAAATCTCTCTAATACACTTTATTTCCTGTTAAGCTGCTAATCTATGTCTAGGAATACTTCAGGATGCTCAATCATGGGGCTGGCTGGAGAGATGGCTCAGTAGTTAAGATGACTTACTGCTGTTGCCAAGGATCCGGGTTTCGTTTCACAACCATTCTCCTAACCAACTCTAACTCTAGTTCCTGTGGCGGCTGCCACCCTCTGGCCTGCTCAAGTACCTGCATGTATCCGGAGCATACACACCCATGCAGGCACACATGCATACACATAAATTTAAAAGAATACCTATGTTTAAAACATGCTGAGTAGGGCTTTAATTGGGAGAAAAGGAGAGAGATAAATACAGAAGGAGAGGGAGAAAGGAGAGAAAGTAACACTAAAGATGTTTGAACGAGACATGAGAAATTCTAATTTTTTATTTACCCTAGATTATATGTAATACATATATAATGTATATGTATATGTATATACATATACATTTTAAATGGAGTTAAGCCACTTGGGCTGACAATGTCTCTTCCATAGATAAGACTATCTAATATTAATTCCAGGTCCAGGCATGAGAAACTCCGTTTTGAGTTGTGGATCAGGGGTGTCCAAGTGACCCCTAAAACATCATAAGCTACTGCTGTTGCCCTTGGTTGCCTCCCAGAGGTTGAAGATAAGTCTGTTTCTGAAGACACTGTGAACTTCAGACACAGGACTCACAGAATCTGAGCTGAGAATGAACTTTCACAATCCTAGGAGGCACTATGCAAACTGCTGAGGGAGAGAAATAGCCAAGAGTCCTACCTAACTGCGGTGCCTATGGATCACAACAATGAACAGCATAGCAAGATATCCCCAATGGTACAATAATGGTGCTCATATCTTGGTGGTAATCAAAAGCTCTCTAGTTGGACTTAAGGCATGCTCAACAACAGGAAAATCATGCCTGGTTCTGGAAACCTAGCTAACTCCTCCAGGACTAATGAGGTCATGTATCTTAGAGGAGAATTTACTTCTGACAGTTTACTAAATCAGAAGGATTCCCAACTACATTCTAAACACTCATTAAACCACAGCTAAGTGTAATTCCCAACACTCACCAAACTTCTCCTTGCAACAGGGACCATTATAGAAAACCACAACTAGTCAAAATGCAGAGAAAAACTGATCCTGGGGTTCCCAGCCATAATGCATACAAATAAAAACACAACTTCTGCATCTAAGGCTCAGGAACCATTGCAGAAGAGGGGGAAATCTGCCCTGAGATTGTGTCTCCTAGCAATTACACAGAAATTTCACTCAACAGTATGGCTTCCTAAACAAGACTTGAACACTGACAATACCGATAGATATGGTAACATGGAAGAAGGGAATCTCTTGGGGCCACACTCCTAGACAGAGAAGTAATCTTTCCCTGGGAAGGAGCCCCCTAATTGGCTATCCAATGGTCATCCCTAAAATTATGTACATGTAAGCAATACTGAACAGACTCATTAGGTTGTGTGTGTGTGTGTGTGTGTGTGTGTGTGTGTGTGTAACAATAACAAGATGGGGGAACATGGAGGAGTTGAAATATGAAATGGAATGGAAGGAAATGATGCAATTACATTTTAATTTTTAAATGCTCAATTAGGAAGAATAACAAACTCAGTAGAATCAATAAATCTCTGTCCTGCCAACATCCCACTTAGGAAGTAGTAAAGGACCAAAGTCTGACAGATGAAATACCTTCAGGATTATGATGATCTCTAGAGGTATTTGAAGACCTAGCTTCTTCTCTATTATATGATCTATTCTCCACATCAGTAGACAGAAGATTCAAAACAAGTAAAAAACTGGAATCCCTCTGATGGGTGCAGAGACTTGTGGGATGAATGAGGCTGACCATTAAGGCAACGGTCTAGGTCCCCATGAAGTTAATGGTATGAACCCAGTCTTTCCCCAGCACTTGAAGTGGCTCCACCTTGAATGAGTATGTAGACAACCTGGGTCCCTGAGGAAAACGTGCTGGCCCCACAGCACGATTCTGTCCAAGTGTGAAGAATAGAGTTTTCACAGCAACTGTCAGAGGGGCCAAACTGGGGACACAATGCTGACTGCCAGTCTCCAGGCGCACGCTTTGGCTCATTGTGAGTTACTAGCCAGGTAGGCTGCAAACCTCAACATTTTCCACTTGCTCAGAGGCAGAGGGGTTTAAGTTTAAGGCTGCTGTCATTTGGGACTTAGTAAGCTATGGGAACCAGTCTAGCTTCTTATACCCTAAGAAAATCTGTAGAGATGAAAAACCATCTCTTGGAAAACAAATTATTTTTAATAATTCATTGGCTTGCCCAGAGATACAGAGTCCCAGCAGAGCCCTGAGGACATCCGGAGGAGGAGAGAGAAAACTCTGGCTGGCTGAGCTGCTGGGCTGAAAACAGGACAGAGCCAGAGAGTAAACAAGTCCATGAGACAGAGGACAGTTCATACTTGAGCTTTTCCTCTCCTCCATCTTTTCTCCATTCTAGAATAGCTTCTTTGGATCATCCCTATCTCCCCATTTAAAAACAAGAAAACTGATTTGATTTGAACTTCTTTTTTTTTTTGGTTTCTCGAGACAGGGTTTCTCTGTGTAGCTTTGCGCCTTTCCTGGAACTCGCTTTGGAGACCAGGCTGGCCTCGAACTCACAGAGATCCGCCTGCCTCTGCCTCCCGAGTGCTGGGATTAAAGGCGTGCGCCGATTTGAACTTCTTAAAACATTCAAGTGCTTTGGGATTAGAGTGCAAAATTGTTACCATGCCTTTAATCCCCAATGTTATCAGCTCCCTACCATCCCAGCCTCCATTTCCAACATGCTCCTCTGGTCTTTGTATCCTGACAGTCTTAATGTTTTGCCCCAGGACCATTGCCTACATTTCTCACTCCACCTTAGAGGCTTCCACATATTCTGCTCATTTCCTTCCTTTGTATTCCTCAAGCTTCAGCCCTCCCTTGCCAGAGAGGACTGGTCAGTTTCTGTTCACATTGTCCCTGTGGATTTTCTTCATGGTGTTCTCATCATCTTGCACTTAACTTACCAGGGTGAGTTTTCTGTTCAGATGTAAGTTCTTTGAGACCTGAACTACCCAATACCCAGCACAGGAAAAGTGGCTAACAAATACTTTTGAGGGAATAACTAAATAAAGGAGTCAATGCTTTGACCTACTTGCTTAAGGTTGCACAGTTGGAAATCCAACTCGGGCCTATTTTTTTTCTTTTTTTTTAATTTATTTTGCAATACAATTCAGTTCTACATATCAGCCACGGATTCCCTTGTTCCCCCTCCCATCCCCCTCACATTCCCCCCAACCCCCCCCCCCCCCATTCCCATCTCCTCCAGGGCAAAGCCTTCCCCACAGACTGAGGTCAACCTGGTAGACTCAGTCCAGGTAGGTCTAGTCCCCTCCTCCCAGGCCGAGCCAAACAATCCTGCATAGGCCCCAGGTTTCAAACAGCCAACTCATGCTATGAGCACAGGACCCGGTCCCACTGCCTGGATGCCTCCCAAACAGATCAAGCCAATCAACTCTCTCACCCATTCAGTGGGCCTGATCCAGTGGGGACCCCTCAGCCATTGGTTCATAGTTCATGTGTTTCCATTCGTTTGGCTATTTGTCCCTGTGCTTTATCCAACCTTGGTCTCAACAATTCTCGCTCATATAAACCTTCCTCTTTCTCGCTAATTGGACTCCCAGAGATCCACCCGGGGCCTAGTCATGGATCTCTGCATCCAGATCCCTCAGTAGTTGGATGGGGTTTCTAGCATGACAATTAGGGTGTTTGGCCATCCCATCACCAGAGTAGGTCAGTTCGGGCTGTCTCTCGACCACTGCCAGCAGTCTGTTGTGTGGGTATCTTTGTGGATTTCTGTGGGCCTCTCTAGCACTTTGCTTCTTCCTATTCTCATGTGGTCTTCATTTACCATGGTCTCCTATTCCTTGTTCTCCCTCTCTGCTGTTGATCCAGCTGGGATCTCCCGCTCCCTCAAGCTCTCTTTCCCTTGACCCTCACCCTTCATTACCCCCACTCATGTCCAGGCTGTTCATGTAGATCTCATTCCATTTCTCTGTCATTGGGTGATCCCTGTGTCTTTCTTGGGGTCCTGTTTTCCTGGTAGCCTCCCTGGTGATGTGAGTAGCAGACAATTCATCCTTGTTCCATGTCTAGTATCCTGCTATGAGTGAGTACATACCATGTTTGTCTTTCTGAGTCTGGGTTACCTCACTCAGGATGATTTTTTCTAGATCCATCCATTTGTCTGCAAACCTCATGATGTCATTGTTTTTCTCTGCTGTGTAGTATTCCATTGTGTATATGTACCACATTTTGTTTATCCATTCTTCAGTTGAAGGGCATCTAGGTTGTTTCCATGTTCTGGCTATTACAAACAATGCTGATATGAACATAGCTGAACAAGTGCTCTTATGGTGTGGTTGAGCATTCCTTGGGTATATGCCCAAGAGTGGTATAGCTGGATCTTGGGGGAGATGGATTCCCAATTTTCTAAGAAAGCGCCATATTGATTTCCAAAGTGGTTGTACAAGCTTGCATTCCCACCAGCAGTGGAGGAGAGTTCCCTAGCTCCACATCCTCTCCAGCATAAGGTGTCTTCAGTGTTTTTGATCTTAGCCATTCTGACAGGCATAAGGTGGTATCTCAGAGTTGTTTTGATTTGCATTTCCCTGATGATTAGGGATGTTGAGCAATTCCTTAAATGTCTTTCAGCCATTTGAGTTTCCTCTGTTGAGAATTCTCTGTTTAGTTCTATAGCCCATTTCTTAATTGGACTGTTGGGCATTTTGATGTCTAATTTCTTGCAACTTGGGCCTATTTAAGCCAAAGTTTGCACTCTACGTCACTATATTTTTACTTGCAGTTTTAAAACTTCTTTGAATTTTTTATTTATATCCTCGAATTTCAAGATTCTCCAAAAAGAAGACAAATTACCTCTGCATGGTTAGAGAAAAAAACAAAACAAAACATTGAATAGACCCAAAACTGGGGCCAGCAAAAGAGAACAATTTGAGTGACCTGTTGAAAGGCAGGGTAGGGACAGGACCAAGTGGGCATTGCTTCAGAAGTCCGTAGTCTGTTCCTCTCTGGCTGATGCCTGAGGCGGGATCTAAGCTCGAGTTGGTCTCTAAGATAGAATAGGATGGAACAGTTGCAACCGGATTCTCAGCCTAAATTAGGAAAGGGAACCTCTTTTCTAAGATCTTTTAGCCCCCTCCATGACACTTTGTTTTCTGTGGTGTATGGAGGACACTCCCTGGAATTATGCACAGCTCTTAATGTGCACAACTGCAAACATCAGCCCAGATGGGAGAGAGGCTGGGTTACGTAAGTTACTGATTACAGCAATAAGGGACCTTGGCAATTGCCTAGATGTTCTTCTTTGTGCAAAGGAAACTTCCATGCTGGGATGTCTCCCAGGAGAAATATTGTAAGCTCCTCCCTTTCCTCTGGCCTTGCTCCTCCCTGCCCTCCCTCCCTGCAGCTGCAACTTCTGGCAGTGAACAGTTTCAAACCTCAGGCTCATTCATCCTCCTGCTCCATAAATGTTTAATGGGCACCAGACCTGCAATTGGCTGGATGCTGGAAGCTGAAAGAACAGACAGGACAGGACAGGGCCTCTTCTCCACTAAATAGCCAATAAGAGAGCATTGGCTAGGCTCATGGGAATGTGACTGTGGCCCTGGTAATTCAGGAAACTGCAATATCAAAACAGATGGGAAACTTGCTCTGAGCCATCTTCTTCCTCTGGACCATTTCTGATGAGTGGTGAGTGATCTGTTGTAGCATGAATCTTAGAAGGTCTTGTTAATAAAAAACAAACTGGGGGCCAGGTATTAGGGTCAACGCTGGAAGATCAGAGAAGCAGAACAAGCCACAGCCACCTCACCTTGCCAGTTCCTCAGCTGATCCTGTTTCCTCAGACTGGAAGCCTCTGAGTCCTCATCCAAATGGATCTCAGCTGAGCTGCTGCTCAAAAGCCTAAAAGTTTAAGCAGCTATAGTTCCTTGTCCTTATGCCTTAAATACCTTTCTGCCTCCTGCCATTACTCCCTGGGATTAAAGGCGTGAGTCACTATGCTTGCCTGTTTCCAGTGTGGCTTTGAACTCACAGAGATCCAGGCAGATCTCTGCCTCTGGAATGCCAGGATTAAAGGTATGAGTGCCACCATTTTCTGGCCTCTATATCTAGTGACTGTTCTGTTTTCTGACCCCAAATAAGTTTATTAGGGTGAACAATATTTTGGGGAACACAATATCACCACAATCTATAGAAGGTCTGATGTCTTCCCAGGCAAGAAATCAGCCCGAACTCCTACTCTTGATGCTGAAGTGGATTCTTTCAGCCCCTCTGGGGATCCTGATTCCTTTTGCTCTACAGATATGGCTTGTTGGTTCTACAGCTGATTGCCCAGGGGGGCAAGATTGACCAGCCAACACAGATGGAGCCAAGCACTCAGGCAGGGCTGCAACTGTCCTTTAGAGCATTTCATACATTTCTTCAGCCCAGCAACACTGTTTTTCACAGTAGCCCCTGGAACTGGAGTGCTGTAGGATGGTCTGTATGTCAAATTACTCTGATTGGTCAATAAATAAAACACTGATTGGCCAGTGGCTAGAGAGGAAGTATAGGCGGGACTAACAGAGAGGAGAAAAGAAAGAACAGGAAGGTGGAAGGAGTCACTGCCAGCCGCCGCCATGACAAGCAGCATGTGAAGACGCTGGTAAGCCACGAGCCACGTGGCAAGGTATAGATTTATGGAAATGGATTAATTTAAGCTATAAGAACAGTTAGCAAGAAGCCTGCCAAGGCCATACAGTTTGTAAGCAATATAAGTCTCTGTGTTTACTTGGTTGGGTCTGAGCGGCTGTGGGACTGGCGGGTGACAAAGATTTGTCCTGACTATGGGCAAGGCAGGAAAACTCTAGCTACACTGGAGGCTCATTGACGAAAAAGAATAAAGAGCTTCAGACTCCATAGCAAGTTCCATAGTAGAGTTTCCTAGAAGGCAGACAAAAACCTGCTATCATCAAGCAGAAATGTGCCATCTGACTTTCATAGCATGAGTCAGCCTGTCAGCTTTCAACTGCCTAGGTGCAGAGGATGGTGGCCTTGATGCCCATTCACCTAGCCCCAACAGTTTCAATTCTAGTTTCTTAATACAGAGACTTGCTTCCCAGGAGCTACTGCATCTAAGCAGTTATGCTGATGGGCAAACCTTAGGGAAGATCCTGTGCTCATCTCAAATAACTAAATCACTCTTTGGTAAGCAGGTGGCCCACCTCAATAGGGGTCCCATCTCAGGAGAAGAAGTTATGGGGGCAAAGGAGGATGAGGGAACTCAACTAGGAAGCAGAGGTCCCAGGGGAAGATCACCCATCTGTAACAGCAAACCAGCCATCTCCCATACCTGTTAGCATGCAGTTTCTCTGTGAAGGCACAGGGGGTGAGAGTAGAGGAAGGCAAAGGATGAACCGCCATTGTGGCATGAGCCTTCCTCCAGGAAGAAAGAGCCTGGACTTTATAAAGAATACGTAAGTAAAATCTCTTGAAAACAAACCTAGAAATAATACTTCACAATCTGTGTAAATGTCCCAAGGTCTAAAAATGTAAAACCTATTTTTCTAAGTAACCTCAACAAACTCCAAAACCTGGGAGGTTATTACTGGAATCAAGAAAGTTAAAAAGATCACTTTCAAATACCTCTCTGTCTGTGTCTGGTGAGAGGGGACTTAACCTGGGATTTTCCTGGGAGGAAGGAATGACACAGAGTTTCCCAGGCCAGACCACTGCTGAACACTGCAGTGGGTGCTTGTGAGAAGCCACCGTGGGTAATGCAGAAGGGACTCAGGACCACAGGAAAACAGAAAAGTGATTGATGGGGTGTGGTGAGCACCCAGCAGGGGTGTGAGAGATGATGGTAAAAGGGAGGAGTCCCTGACACTGGAACACATGTTTGTACAAACATTCTTAGCAGAGACAGTGAAACTGACCGGCATTGTTAGACTGCTGTGTACCTCTGGGTGTCTCCCAAGCTTGTCTTCCAGAATGACTTTTACTCCCCTGAAGAAAGCTACTGCTTTAGATTACATCTTACAACTCCAGAAAGTCTCCTCTTAGAGAACTGGTTGCTATAACGAATTGCCATAAACTTACAGCAATGCAAGTTTGTTCTTTCTCTCACAGTCTTCTATCAGGAAAGGAGGTCTGATAAGAGTCCTGCTAGGTTAAAATTCCTGCACTCTTGTTTGGAGGTTCCAGGTGAGAATCTTTGAGTTTTCCAGCTCCTAAAAGCGCCGCCACTCCGTGGCTGGTGACTTCTTCCTCCGTCTTCAAAGCTAACAATGGCAGGTTGAGTCTTTCTAACACAGCTTCATTCTTCCTCTCTCCCTCTTTTCTTTTAAGGACACTTGCGACTAACTTTGGTCTGTCCAGAGGACCCCAGAGAGGCCCTCTAGTTCAAGATGGACTGATTGGCATCCCTTTGTCGATCTTCCATTGTCTCTCTTCTTTACCTCACAAGGTGACTGTGGTGATCTGAAGGAGAATGGCCCCCATAGGCTCAAACGTCTTAATGTCTGGTTCCTAGTTGGTGCACTGTGTACAGAAGGATCAGGAGGTGTGGCCTTGTTTGAGGAGGTGCCTTACTGCGGTAGGCTTGAGATTTCAAAAGCCCATGCCAGGCGCAGTCTCTCTTTATCCCTCTAACTTGCAGAGAAGATGTAAATGCTCAGCTATTGCTCTCATGCTCTCTGTCATGCTGGCCATAGATTAACCCTCTGAAACTATAAGCAAGCCCCCAATTAAATGCTTTCTTTTATAAATTGCTTTAGTTGTGGTGTCTATTCATGGCAATAGAACAGTGTCTAAGACAGTAACATATCCACAAGTTCCAAGGATTTGGACATGGACATCTTTGGCAGTCTAATTTTCTGCCAACTGCACCTAGCATGAAGATTTGTTCCCTGGGATAGATAATCATAAATTACAAAATTGGATAATTTTTTACCCATTAGAATGCATGAAGTTGAGCTTCTAAAACTGAGGTCAGGTACACGTTGATGAAACGAAGGACTTAAAAGGTTGGGAGTCCTAATGGGGGACCCGATGTTTAGTGTGAAGATTGAAAGAAAGGTTCAGTCCACAAACTTGTTTGCCTAGGTGAGAGGCTTCACCCGTTTGCACACAGCCTAATTTCTTCCCCTAACATGTTTTCTTTCTGTTTCCTCAACTCCAGGCAAAAGAGCAAAGGTACACTTTGGGCTGCAGCAGCTATTACACACCGTATCTGACAGCAGGACACAATTGCCGCTGTGCCCTAGCATGTGTTTGGTGTGTGGTCCACAGACCACTGCATCTTGGAGAGTCTCCCCACCAGTGCTGTAGAATGCTGAAAGAGAGATCCAGGATCTGAACTCTAAACTGAATCTTGGACAAGTTCTGTTTCCAAGTCCCCCAGTCTGCACACAGCCTCTCCCAGCTTTCAGCCACTTCCATAAACCATCTGTCCAATCCGTGTCTTTCCTGGCTGGGACTCCCGGATGCACAGTGTCACCTTTGCGGCCTGGGAAGAGAAGGAACAGCTTGCTTCTTCAGGACAAGCCCCATAACTTCCGATTCTCTAACTTGTCTTAAATTTTTAAACATTTCTTTTCAGTTCTTTATTATATTTTTATTATTTAAAATGAATTTTAATTTTAAATATATTTTTATCACACTCTTTCCCTCCTCCAAGTCCTTCCAGATCCACTCCCCCTCCCCATCCACCCAACCTTAAGTTCTTTCTCAATAGACAAACAAAATAAAACCATGCCCGAAGTGAAAACAGTAACCAAATAAAAGCAGATAGACAGACAGACAGACACACACACACACACATACATAGAGCCTGTGGAGTTCATAATATGTTGATTAACTACTCTCGAACATGAAGCCTGTCCTGGAGTAGTTCATGTACCCAGCGTTACTCTATTGGAGAAAACTGATTTTCTAACTCATCTAATATTAAACCAAGAAGGAAACTTGATGGACATGCAGCTCATTAGCACAGCTAACAACCCAAAGTTCTTCTCACAACTTAATAAATTGCCATACAAACTGCTTTTAATTATAAAATAGCAGTGTAGGTTTTTACAAATTAATTGTGTAAATAAATGCAATACAAAAAGAAAAGATATATAACTTCTACCAAACTGGTAATCACAGGCAACTTGCCTAAGGGATAGAGCAAGTATTTCCCAAAATTAAAACCCTCAAGAATTTAAAATCATTTTATGAAAAAGGAACAAAAGGCAAACATCTTAGAACAAGGTCAGATTTCCATTGGCAATGGAAACCAATAATTAGATATTAATAGGCCTTTGAATTCATTTATCCATTTGAAAAATGAATAAACTTTATTTTTAAAATAAGAATATTTTCATATAAAATGATGTTTTATTTTCCTACTTTTTACTTCATCATTTAATTATTTTGTGATTTTTTTTTTAAAAAAAAGAAAATTAGGTGACCTCTTTCATAGAAAGCAAATGCATTGCGTTGGTAACTTTTAATCCCATAAATTTATTTACATAAATTACTAAATAAACACATTGTGTGGAAGTAAAAGTGGAAGTAAAAGATATTATTCAGAGGAAAGTCCCCACTGAGCATGTGGCCAATTAACCAAGACCCTCCTTTTCCAAGGTGAGAACAATCACCAGCGTGTTCTTCCATGTCCTGCTCTAGGTTAACAATGATGGTTGTGAATCATCATCCTCTGAGCCTAACAGCCATTTCCATCCTGATCAGATCTTCTGTGGTTACCCACAAGAGATCTTGCAAGCTTAGGCCTGCTCATATTGCTGACAGAAAGATGGATAGGGAAGGCAAGGACACCTTCCCTTAAGAGTCCAGCCTCTCTTCTTCTCTTCAGCCATATGCTACCCCAGCTGCATGTGGTCATGGCAGGTCCTGGAGGAGGAGAGGACAGAAGCTTTACTGAAGCAGGGCTCCAACCATGCAGCCTAGCCATTGTCACCCATGCTACAGTAGGGTTTTCAGGGTTATACAAGCTCCTGTTAAGCAATCCCTCAACCACATCCCCAGAAGTAACCCCAATAAATTCACTGGCTCACCAAACTATCATTTGACAGAATCACTGCTTAGGTCTGTGCCTGGTGCCCTGTGTGCAGTGAAGGGACTTTTTCTCAGATCTCCTCTGGAAAAGTTAATACAGCATAAAATATATTCAAAACAGTTTTGAGTATTTTTTTCTTTTATAATTTGCATTTCTCTCACTCCAGTCATGGAAGTCTTCCTGGGTATGGTAGTGATAGTTATGGACCAAACATGGTTCTGTGTGCGCTCTAAGGTGATCCCCATAGCAACTCCTTAAGAGTATAATTATCACGATCATCTCTCAGAGGGGGATCTGAAGTACAGCAGTACATTGAGAAGTAAGGGAACACATTTCCAGGCTGAGGATGTGGCTCAGTAATAGAGGACTTCCCTAGCATGCACACTGTACTCCCAACACAAGAGAGAGAGACAGATAGGGAGGGGAAGACTAAAAAGGGGGTAATAGAGAGAGGATAAGTGAAGATATATCCACAGTCACTTGCCTGTAGTCAATATAGAGTTAAATAGTATAAGCCCCAAATAATTCAAGTTGCCCTTGATTTAAATTGAGGCAGGGAATCATCAACCTTAATGAAGACATTTGAGGCTTTCAAAGGTAACACAATGAATTCACAATGAGCCTTTGTTTTTATACATAAAAGAGAAGCTCAGTAAATATTTAAATTCCAGTTATAAAAGTCACACAAATTTATAATTGTTTTTGCATCTTGATGGCATGTAATTTTAAATTCTTGCTCTTTATGAAAGGCCAAAAGTTTTATGCAAAGACTTTGACTTATAACCTTGAGATCATGAGTCCTTGTTGGGGAAAATGCACATGTGTCAGACATTCGTTGGGGACACCATTGCTTCTGACCTCAGGTGATTCCCCACAGAGTCTGCCTTCACTGTCTCGCTCCACTCCAATTAACTCAACAAGTGCAGAGCCACTTAAGGAGCATAGCTGTGGGCAGTCTTCTCCTTCAAAAGTTACTTTGTAAGTAAAACAAATTGTCTAATATATTCAACTTAAGTGGTAATGTGGGTCCCTCATTTCTGCTAAGTTACAGAGCTGCTTCCACATGTAGGCTAATGCTCTGGAGAGAACACGCTCCCTTGCCACAGTGACACAACTCTACAGACTCTCTCATATCTGCTCCATCATTTTTCACGGGCAGACTCCTGCCATGCTGGCCATTCTCCTCTCCACAGTCCTGCCAATCTACCACTTCACAGTTAGTACTGCTGCAAATATGGCACACCCTCCTTCTTTTACCCCCCTTCTTACACCGCCATCTACATTTCTCCAGAGCAGTGGTTCTAAAGTGTGCTCCCTGGCCAAGGGCAGCTGCCATTAACTGAACTGATTAGAATGTAGTCAGGTCCAACCCTTGACTTCCAGAGTGAAAAAATCTGAGAGAAGCCTATTATCTTGTTTTTCCACAAGTCCTCAAGGAGATTTTGGTGTACCCTCCACATTGATGATCATGGGATTAGAACAATAGAATTTAAAATTTATATTCAAATATTAATATAGGTTTTAAGATATCATAGTCTGAGGAGGTCTTGTGACACCCGAGGACACTAACAGATGTTAAAGATGTTTTCCAAACCCCTGGTCAGTGGCAGGGTGATGATGAGATCCTTGAGTCCTGGCCCCAACCCAGTATACCTAAAACAACAAACAATGCTGTGCTTTAACCAAAGAAAGCACTTAAGAAAGAATTTTCTACAAATTTGGAAAATCTTAATATGTAGAGTACTGTGGTAATGATTTTGAAAGGAGTAAGAACTAGATGTTTATCCTAGAATACGGTCACAGCCAAATAATGTAAAAAAAATATTAACCCGAAAATGTACTCTGGCTGTCTTATAATTTTATTTGACTGCTTTTATTACAAAATACAATAATTATATTTAATATTATAACATGAAAGAGAGGTCACTGTGTTAACTGATATAACCCAAATGTTCATCAGAAAAGTAACAACAACAACAAAAAAGACATGAACATAATGTAGACAGTACTACAGAAGAAGATGACCAGTAGGAGAGGAGGGGGCAAGTGTGATATGGACTAGGAGGAGTAGAAACGGCAACCATATTTCCTTTCTGCCTAGGTGGAGATGTCATAATGAAATCTGCCATTGTGTATCATTAACACATGTTGGCAAAAGCAAGCTCTTGAAGCACACCACGAACATTCCCAGTACAATGTTTCTGCACAGTTCCATAGAATCTATACGTCCTTAAGACTGTGCTTGATCTCCCACAAGTTGTGATAGAAATTACACAAGAGTTCTCTATTTTCTGCTTTAAAAAGAACATTTAGTAAACATCTTTCATGTTTCCACATTGCTATATAATTTTCACAACTAATTTATAGCTGTATAATGGCCTAGGAAAAATGCCAAGACTTATTTAGCTGTGTTTTCAGAGCTATTAGTGGTGTAAGGGTTTATATATAAATATATATATATATATATATATATATATATATATATTTATATATATATATATTATAAATAATGCTACAATAAGATATTTTCCTTCTTTGGAGCTAGTCCCTTTGGCTAAATTGCAAAAGACAGCCTAAATGTGTGTCCATAGTTCTTGATCAGAAATACCAAGCTTGCCCTTTTCATAGGAATTTTCACCGATACCACAACAAAAGTATCGCATCAGTTACTCATTTCAGGAGAGTAAAGGGGACCAAAATTAAGTCATGGCTTTGAAAAAAATACAAACCGACATTATCAGGCATGGTGGCACATACTTCTAATCCCAGCATTCAGGAAGCTGAAGCAGGAGGATAGCTTGGCTTACATAGCAAGATAACAAGATCCTGCCTCTTAAAAAAAAAAATCAAGCTTCAAACAAGGAAAATTATGAAGATGACACCACTGGAATCTGGTTCCAAACATTCCTGTAACTGCCATTGAGGTACTTGCCTTGGCCATAAGTAAAATACCAAGAATAGGAATTTGTTTATGTAGCTCAAGAACTTGGGGAAACACAAATGTAAATGGGATATCTAGTTCCTCACTACAAGGGCTTATAAACTAAGATGGGGTTTAAGGAACTGGCTTTGGGGAATTTTTTGGGGGGGTATTTTTTATTTTATCTATTTTATTTTATTTTACAATATAATTTAATTCTACATATCAACCATGGATTTCCTTGTTCTCCCCCCTACCCTCCCCCCCAGCCCACCCCCCATTTCCATCTCCTCCAGGGCAAAGATTCCCCCGAGGATTGAGATCAACCTGGTAGACTCAGTCCAGGCAGGTCCAGTCCCCTCCTCCCAGGGTGAGCCAAGCGTCCCTGCATAAGCCCCAGGTTTCAAACAGCCAACTCATGCACTGAGCCCAAGAAAGACACGGGGATCACCCAATGACGGAGAAATGAATGAGATCTACATGAACAGCCTGGATGTGAGTGGGGGTAATGAAGGGCAAGGGTTGAGGGAAAGAGAGCTTGAGGGAGCGGGAGATCCCACCTGGATCAAGAACAGAGAGGTAGAACAAGGAATAGGAGACCATGGTAAATTAAGACCACATGAGAATAGGAAGAAGCAAAGCACTAGAGAGGCCCACAGAAATCCACAAAGATACCCCCACAATAGACTGCTGGCAATGGTCGAGAGACAGCCCAAACTGACCTACTCTGGTGATAGGATGGCCAAACACCCTAATTGTCGTGCTAGAAACCCCATCCAACTACTGAGGGATCTGGATGCAGAGATCCATGGCTAGGTCCTGGGTGGATCTCTGGGAGTCCAATTAGCGAGAAAGAGGAGGGTTTATATGAGCGAGAATTGTTGAGACCAAGGTTGGATAAAGCACAGGGACAAATAGCCAAATGAATAGAAACACATGAACTATGAACCAATAGCTGAGGGGTCCCCACTGGATCAGGCCCTCTGAATGGGTGAGACAGTTGATTGGCTTGATCTGTTTGGGAGGCATCTAGGCTTTGGGGAATTTTTATTTTCCAACATTGCCACCTACAAAATAAGAGTGAACATGTTTTGCTGTCTTAAGGAAGGACAGTAAATAAAGCTGAGAACACACTGGTGAGCAAATGCTTTCCCTTTGTAAACATCAGTCCTGACCATCACTGCTAACAACAGTTCAAAACAGGCATGGTGGTGCACATCTGTCATCTGAGCAATTGGGATGCTGAAGCAGGAGGATCCCGAAGTCAAGACCAGTCTGGGTCATTATGAGACCTGTCTTCAAATCTTCAAATATGTGTGTGTGTGTGTGTGTGTGTGTGTGTGTGTGTGTATAAAGTAAAAAGAACCATTCAACTCTAATAGGGAGCTTTGAAGTCACAAGGACAGCTATGTGATAGCTGTCAAAGTTAAGGAGCCCAGGAAGGATGATGGACCCAACAGAGATGTATAAATTAAAACCTATTTGTAGCAAGAAGTAGCCTACAAACCAATTATTTATAAAAGAAATGTATCTGCCAAGATTTCAAATGTTCTGGCCAGCACTGTAACTCCCTATTGGGTAAAACTGTTCCAGGAAGCCAAATTTGTAATTAGGAAGAAGGCTGCTTGGTGAGGTCACAATCAGACCTGGGGAGCTGGCTCCAAAACTCAGGCGTTTGAGAGCATCAGGCCCTGCAGCATCTGACTCAGATGTCCTTGGCCCTTGGCCACCTCTCTGGGTGACACTGAAACTGCACAGAGGCCTTGGACTTGGAGAATTCCTTTCCCTCACTTGTTCCCATGATGACTACCATCTTTCTGAAAGGCATTTTCCCCCCTTCAGATATGATAATATCTTAGAGAAAGTTCCTCTTCAGGATTTGTTACCCTAGGATAGATCCCATCCTCAGAGTCCAGTCTGCTCTCATTGATGGACCGCACTCAGGTTAATGAGTTAGCAAATTAATGGCTTGCTTCGATATTACCTCCATCTCACAACTACAATACAAAAATTAACAACCGCAAAGTGTCTCAATTCAGGCTTGGAAAGACTCAGTGCATCTCTGCCAGAAGAGGCATTTAGAGTGAGCACAGCCCTCATTAAGATATACACAGAGTTCTAAAAATGTCAACATAATATAATCTCTGTAACAAGGTGGACTGGACTCCTACAGTCGTGTAAGTTAAAAGTTTACATTGTAAAGCTCTGCTTCTTGGATTATAAACTTTAGGCCCACCCAATACCACTACACTTTCAAAGAGCCCAATTTTAATGGATTAAAACTAGTGAACTTAATGCGTTAATCTATGAATCTGGGGGTGGGGTAGAGGTATAAACAAGAACATAGCATACAAAGTCAGCTCCCCACACTGTAAAACACCCCTCTATTGGGACTCCACTGAACTGCAGGACAGGTTAGGTCTCAGCTTTTCATTTTTCTTCTTCAGCACAGGGAGAGGGGTAACCTTAGTCTTGGGAATCTTTTGGTTATTTTTTTTAATCACTATTCCATTTATTTATTTATGCGTGGGAGGGCTGCCAATACCACAGCATGGATGTGAACGTAAAAGAACAACACATGAGAATCAGTTCTCTCCTTTTACTCTATGGTTCTGAGAGATCAAGCTCAGGCCATCAGGCTGCTGAGCCATCTCCTGGCCCTTGTTATGGTTTGAATGTGTGTTTTTGTGCTTATTTATTTATTTATTTATTTATTTATTTATTTGTTTGTTTGTTTGTTTGTTTATTCACTCATTCATTCATCTAGCTACCTATCTATCATATCTCTATCTCTCTACCTCTCTACCTCTCTATCTATCTATCTATCTATCTATCTATCTATCTATCTATCTATCTATCTATCTATCTGCTGTTTGCCCTGGCTGGCTTGGAACTGACTACATCAACCAGACTGATCTCCAACTTGGGACAATCCTCCTGCCCTTGCCTCCCAAAGTAATCCCTGCTGGGATTATAGGCAGGTGTATAAACATAGTTTTTAAACTAAAATGGCACCATGCACAAGAACTTAACCAAAGATGATTTCAGTTATTTATCAACTATTTTTTCTTTCAAAATCATCTTGTTATTTGCAACAATGTGAGTGATGTCTCAGTATGCCAAGTGAAATTAACCAGACACTAAAAGTGCCACACCAACTCCAGTGTTGTCTGTGTGACATAAACAATTATGTCTATAATAGCAAATGGGAGATACATGTCCTATGGGACTAAGCTCCCTGGAGGTCCCTGGCAGAGTGCCCACGTTATGTTTCCTTCTCGAAGAAGACATGCTTCACAGATCATGAGCTCCCTGGGCTATGGGTTCTGTATAACTGCTTTTTTGATAATGTTCTAATTAATCTATGAAGCACAGCCAAAATTAATGAATTCTTGGGTTGTGAACTATGGAGGAAAGGGGAAGCTGGACATGGATCTTAATCAGATATAACAGAATGAACTATTTCTTAAAGACCCCAAGCTGCTAGATAAAGAAAGTATAATAGTTCAGGCACTTCTAGGGAATGAACACTCACACACTAGGAATCCTTTAGGAATCCCAACTAATGTGATTTATGGCAGAAGACGTTATCTCATAGGAGGCAGATGGTGGGCCCCTCTTTTGAGGAAGTTCAGCATGGGAAACTTAAGGACTACAGCAGAACCCCTTCCCTTTACAGGCGTAAAAGTACAAGAGTCCATATTCCAGCAGGTTAAAAGGTTTTATATTAAAAGAGATATGTGATAAAAGAACCGAAGAAAGACTTAGAGAGGGTCTACAGCATCCAAATTGGCTAAATGGGTCATGAAAACCAAAAAAGTAGAAATGCATAATAAACTAGATAAGATGAAGGACACAGCTACAACCGCAAAGAAGTCTACACAAGTCTAGGGACTGTACTAAGTTTAAAAAACACAGACTGCTCTTTGGGTCATAAAGTTCTTGTGGGTGAAGCATATGTCTAGTGCCAATTAATAATTGTGTGCTTGCTGTTTTTTTAAAAGATGATGTAATTGAATTTTTGCCAAGCTCTTGTTGTTCCTTGTATAACTTGATAGTTTTCTTTTCTGTATACAAACTACTGATTTGCAGAAGTAAAATTGCAGCAGATTCAAACCACTTCTGAGTGTGTTGTCTGTCTGTCATTCGCTGAATCCTTGCCTTCCTGACTACCCAAGCCCTGGTTCTCCTACAGTCATGGTACCCCCATGGGCAAGTCCGTGGCACAAAAGACAACAAAAAACTTCATTGAATTCCTAAATGTAGAGAATAGAGTGGTGGCTGCTTAGGACTGGGGTGAGGGGAGTAGGGAGCAGTTGGTCAGAGGATAATTTCAGTTATAAGATGAATACCACATAAAAGGTAACCATGAAGTGATGGGGTGTGTTAATTAACTTGATGTGGTAATTACTTCTCTCTCTCTCTCTCTCTCTCTCTCTCTCTCTCTATATATATATATATATATATATATATATATATATATATATTATCAAACTATCACATTATATATATGAATATAAGTTCTGAGATTCATCTACATAAAGTAAATGACTGGTTTTAGTGTTGGGGAATAAGCATGGAGAGAAAAACTGATAAACATAGGAATGATACTTTTCTCTTTTTTTTGAGTTAAAGAAAATATTCTGGAATTAGGCAGTCATAGTAGCTGTATAACCTGTGGATAAAAATTACTGGATTGTAGTTAAAATTCACTTTTAAGGGATGGCTTTCATGCTATGTGACTAGAAATAAAGTAATTCAAAGCAACTTGGATCTCACCAGAATACTATGCTTCAGGGTCGTTCATTGCCCATGGGCAAAAGTAACGAGAATAAAGAAAAGGACTTATTCAAACATGCTGGATTTGAAGGATTCCAGACTCCGAACTAAGTAGAAACTAAAGTCATGCCATAGAATATTGAGGCCCTCCTTGTGGCTGCATATCTGCAGAGGAGGTAGTGAGTGACTATAGTTGGGCTCTCTCCCACACGTTTGGAAATCATGAGAAGACATTCTGTAGTGGACACATTTAACAACATTTTCTGTGTCCCATTAAGACTTCAGCAGCCTGGTGTATGATGGAACTAGGGTACCCACCAGGGTAATTCACTCACTGCTTAACCAGTGTCAGGTGTCCATCCTTTTAGAAGATAATCACACTCCTGCTAAACCCATTCAACTCTTGTGCATCAAGAAGGGCACAGACATGAACAAGGAGGCCTAAGATTTCTGAAAATGTGGTCTGTAAACTGAATTCTTGTGAGGGAAATCACCACTCCTCCATTCAACCTCAGAACGAGCCCAGCAGTGCCTTTATTGTTGTGGTGGTGGTAGTGTACTATTTGGCAATGTAAGATTAGAGCTTTCACTCTCTTCCCAGTGTGCATGACATCCTGGAGGACAGATGCAGGCTGTAGCTTTACCCTTCCCTCAGCCCGTACCCTCCTCTTCATTTGGAAGGGAATGGAAATACAATGTACATGATTTTTATTTCCCCACTGTCTCCACGAAAGGGCCTTTCCCAGCATCCTCATTGAATGACCTCAGACCATTCTCTTAACCAAGGAAATACCTGAATTTTTACATTTACCCCACCCTCCCACCCCAGCTACTGTGGCTTGAAGTGAATGACCCAGCTGTAAGCTATTACTCTCACAGCATTTCAAACATAATGAGACTTAAATTCATAAAGTCAAGTGTAGCATTTATAAGCAGGAAGCTGGCTTCTAACTCAGGTTTTACCACTACCTAGCCTTGTGGGCTCAAGCCCTTTAACTAGCAACGCTGAGTCTATGCCCTCCCCTGAGAGAAATCATCATATTCTCCCCACCCAAAGACAGAGAGCCTGAGACCCAGTCAGCAAGAAGTTAGGTTAGTGAGGATCTCGGACAACTGTATGAACAGCCAGGATTACCTAACAGAGGGGTCTGCTACGATAGTTGACAGAAAGGCTGACTTTAGAGAGGAGAGGAAGAGACCACGTTTTAGGCAGGTCAAGTCACTAACACTGGGAAGAGATGGGAACAGATAAGGCAGGAAGCAGCTGTGTTTCTGAAGACAGGTCGTCTTGACATCTGAGGACTCACCCGAGCCAGGGAAGTGTTTGCATAAGACTGTGTAACAACACTCTGAGCGGTGTCTTTTTAAGCCACCGGGATCTTCTCTTGTCTTCCTCTGCCCATCCATTGCTTTGGAAAGCCAGGATTATAAAACACGATCCCACCCCTATGGCTACAGATGAGCCAACCAGAGGTGAGCTCTAGATCAGTAGAACCAATTAGAATGCTGATGACTCAGAAACTGACATTTGAAGATTCTGGAGCTGAAACACTGTGAACTTTAGAGCTAGATTGACTATCACTGGCGCACTATGCCACCTGACTTCAGAAAAAGCTGGTACACTGGGAATAAAACAAAGAGCTCGCAAATGTACAGCAAAAGCACAGCCAGGAAGCAGAGAGAAGCCAGGGTGGGCATTGGGTCTTTCATCCTCTTCCAGATCTCTGGGTGAGTTCTCCTAGAAGCTTGGCTATTTCAGACGTTCCAGTTTTGTGAGGTGCCTTAACAACCTTTGATCAACTTTCCTTTTGCCTTTTAAAGTAGCTGAAGTTGACTTACACTATTATAACCCCAAGGATGTAAACTGTAAGTCCTATCGGCAAGAGATCGTCGAAGTATGATTGCAGTTCTCACAGGCTACCAGGCCAGGAAATAAGAGCGGTCATTTGGCTGTCTCAAAATTTGGTTCTTAAAATTGTCAATGCAAATGCAAACTGAAATGCTAACTTTTGCAAAGTTTATGCATCCCTTTGACACATGAAGACCAGTGGCACAGAGGAAGAAAGTTAGTGACTGAAAGATATAAAAATTATTTTCAGGTTGAAGCTTTACCTGAGTAATAGATATTATGTTATGTACCTCCCGAACTGGTGAATCAGACTTGAATTTGGTGATTAAACTAATCCGGTTAATAAGACACAAAAAGTCAGTCAGTGTGTTTACTGTTTACAGGGGTTGTATTCTGATGAAAAACAATATAAAGTAAACAGGTTTAGAAAACGAAATTGTGATAAAGTGCTAAGAAGAAAATCAATACGAGGCTGAGATGGGCGAGCAGTAAGAGAGCCAATTTCACCCGTGATGATCAGGGACGGCCTTGATGAGAAGGCATGTCTAGAGTGAGAACTGAGCATTGTGATGGCTCAGCTCCCTGAAGGTACCAAGAATATCATAAGGAAGCTCGCTGTGCTGAAAAAGAGTCCAGAGAACGGAACGAAGTGAAACGTGGCATCTGAAGCCGGTGCACACGGAGCCCTGCAGATCACAGGCAGATCCTTAGCTCACTCTAAACTTTAAGATTTAAAATTGAGAACTTTAACCTGGGAAGCGGTGTTCCATTTAGGATGCTGTTTTAAATTAGTTTTGGAATTAATTAATTTTATTCTTGACAATCTCATACATGTATACAATGTGCTGTGATCACAGTCACCCCTTGCCCTCTCTTACCTATTCCCACTTCTACTGACCCTCTTCTTCTTCCCAACCAGTTCCCCTCCCATGTCTCTGTGGGCGAGTGAGTGTGGGTTATTCAGGTCACTACAACAGCTCTGGGTTCAGGATTGCTATGACCATGTCATATCAAGAAGACAGCATTTCTGAGCACTCTTTCCCGTCATCCTGCTTATAATCTTTCTAGTCCCTCTTCTGCAGTGTTCTCTTGGCCTTGGAGAAGATGATATAGATGTCTCCTTTAGACTGAGCACTCAGCATTGCTTGTTCCCAGACTCTGACTAGTTATGAGTCTCTGCTCTGAACTCTGCCCATTATTTTATAAAAAGTTTCTCTGATCCAGGTGCTTTTATTTTTTTTAAAGAAGACTGCTGTGCACAGTCTGTGTAAAGGATCAGAACCTTGGAGCTTTCAGAAGGCCACAGCAGGGGTCCAGGTGGGACACAACAGTGACCAGAGCAAAGAAGGTAGCTGCCACGTGGAGAGAAGCAAATGGATTCACAATAGAATGTTGAGATAATCTCCTGGGCATGCTACAACCTAGTAGTAAGTAGCTCTAACAGTAGAAATAGGAGAAAGGGCAGTTCAAAGTACTGTGTCAAAGAGGGGAGTGGCTCTAATATATTCTCACTGTATAGAAAGGCACAGAAAGGCATAGGAAGCCCAAAGTACTGAGACGATTGATTCAGAGATATGTGGCTGATTCACCTAGTCCAAAGCTCCTGGCTTTCACCCTTGGGTTCTAGTTTCCCTTTCTTCACCCAGAAGTATGCAGTGGCCCCAGTCAGGGGACTAAGAATAGGATGTCTACAGAACACCACATCCCAGCCTGTGCCATCTTCGTCTTCATACCTCCTGAATGCTCTAGCTGTGAGGAAGTCTAAGTGTTCCCTGCCCACTACTACAGACAAAATCATACCAGTTAGCCTTTGATATGGAACACAATCATGATAGTGATAAGCAACTTTTAGCTCCTTCCTTAGTACAAAACACTGATCCTAATGTACTGCTCATGCTGAGTTAGTCTTCACAATAACCCTCGGAGGTGGGTACCTTTGTTAAACTCATTCAGTAAAATAAGACATGAAGAAGTTTAACCAGATGCCCCCAAACTGCATGAAAACAGCCTATCCCACCACACAAGCTACCCCACTGTCAGAACACGGGCCAGGAATGGAGTCCTGTGAGGAGAATTCTGAGTGCTTATGAAAACACTCTAAATACAAGACAAGGGTCTTGTGGCCTCAGTTTCTGCAGAACACAGAATTGTTCTAGGGATGTGTTTTTGTGTTCCTCCCAGGTGCAGCAGATAGAGGTGAGTTTACTTCACATTATTCATTATTGCTTGCTGTTGTTATTCAATTGAGTGATTCTTTATATGCCTCAATGGAAAACATGTTTTTGCCATGTGCAGCTTGTCCTTGTGATTCTATATAGCTTGAACTCAGGTGAACTTTACTCACGTGACCTTTCTTAACACTCAGAGTATAAATCCCCGAGGAGCTAAATGAAGTTGGCTATTACATAAGATTTTAGTTTGCCTCACTTATCGGCTCCATTCTCCCACTGTCTAGAGTGGGGATACCCCACCATTCCCCCACTCCAACTACCAACACCACTTGCAAACAGAGAGTATTCGGGCTGTCTATTGCCTTGTGGTAATTACTGTGAAGAAGCCATGCATCTCTCACCTAGGAAAAAGCTGAGGCTCCTCGCTGCCCATAAAGCATCACTCTACTTACTCCTATCTTACTCTTGCCTGATGGAGATATTTTTCTGTTTCCAGTAGCACACACCAGAGTCTTTATGTATGGACTGCAAAGCAGGATATGAAAGATGTATCTATTAAGCACCCAGAGAGCCTGGGTGGCTGCTGGTAACCAATGGGTTATTTGTCTCCACAGCAATGGATTCCAGCTTATAAATCAATCACTACTTCAATTGGGTCCACACACTTTACCATTTTTCCAAAATGTACAGTAACAATTTTCTAGAAAAAAAAAAAAGGAAAAGAGATATTCTGCCATCCTGCTTTGCTACTGAGAGTTTCCTGTTAGGAGAAGAAAGCAGATGTTGTTGTCTGGGTGTTAACTTGACCCGTAGCCACTGAGACAAAGTCTTGAGGCTCAAAGAATATATTCTAAAGGTCTTCAAGAGGGAAAAACTTGGGGACTCCAGGCTTGTGGCTCAAGAGTAGTACAAATAAAGTACTTCTTGTTTTCACTTTTTTTTTTTGTTTTTGGTTTTTTGAGACAGGGTTTCTCTGTGTAGCTTTGTGCCTGTCCTGGATCTCGCTCTGTAGACCAGCCTGGCCTCGAACTCACAAAGATCCGACTGCCTCTGCCTCCCGAGTGCTGGGAATAAAGGCGTGCGCCACCACCGCCCGGCTGTTTTCACTGTTAAAGCAAGCAAAATATGAGGTGATGTTCTCACAGTTAGGTTAAGCAAATACAAGTACGGTGATGGAATATACCTGGAGTTATGTCTTGTCATCTTTGGTCATACATTAAGAACCAAGAATATTCTCTGTGAGTTCGAGGCCAGCCTGGGCTACCAAGTGAGTCCCAGGAAAGGCGCAAAAGCTACACAGAGAAACCCTGTCTCGAAAAACCAAAAAAAAAAAAAAAAAAAAAAAGAACCAAGAATATTCACCCCAGGCCTTTGTCTTTTCCACAGAGATAATGGAGAGATGCCAGGGCATTTTCTTCATGTTCTTGCTTTTAAGAGCAAGTACTTATCATAGTTATGTGATTCTTTCTAGAAGACCACCTTATGGGAATAGCTTTTTGCACTCTGCCTTATCCATAGTTCACATAGCTTTCTTGCACAGGCTTCCATACCTGGAAAATCAATGCAGTGACCATCTGAGCCATAAGTCATGACTCAGGACATGAGGTGGGAGGGACTTTAGAGTCTTCATTTAACTCATTTGGTTCATGAAATGAAAGCTTAGTTTAAATCACCTAAGCCAGAAGAGAAGGGACTAGCTCCTGGTCCTAAGGAAGAAAGTGCAAACAGGCACTTGTGTCTGGAACTAAAGGTGACCAGTGTATTCTCCTCTTATTTAACAGAAGCTCAAGGTGAACACAGAAAACAGAAACTCCAGGGCAAATTTATACTCTCTAAAGCCTAGCCTGTCCCACCACATCAACTACCCCACCATTTCCCCATCCAACCACCACTACCACACTTCCAGACAGTTTTCTAGTGGTCTATTGCCTTGTGATAACTACTACAAATGTTAATGGCTTAACATCCCACCAAAATTAATGGTTTTCATGATTTAGGAGGTTGGGAATCAAAACAGGACTCATGTGGTGCTTTTTCTGTTTTGTGTTCCTTCAATGAACAACACTTCGTAGTAGTCAGCTGACAGTGAATTCATGTTACACCCAAGACAGTTTAGCTCATGTCTGGTACTTGGCAGGGTTAGGTGGAAGGCTCTGTTCAGCTGGGGCTGTCTGCTAAGCACCAAGACATATCATCCCATTTCTTACAGGGCAACTCATGACTTCCCAGAAATCCAAGTGGGAGCTGCAAAGCTTCTTTGAATCTAGCTTCTAGGTGTCTGAGAACATTAGGACTCCATTTTATTAGTCAAACCAGTCACTAAAGTCTGCTCATGTTCAAGTGGAAGGACATTAAGCTCAATGGGAAAAGGATGAATGGATGGATTTGTGAGACTCTTTAATCACATACAAGTCACCATATACATGTCCACACTATATAAATATTTACTGCTTGCTTAGATCCAAGATAAATGAGAAATGAGGATTAAAAATCACATTTCCACAAGCCTCTGAGGCGTTAAATTTTGATGCTTGCTTATGGTTGGGAAGTATTTTCATTATGCCATGGTGGTGATGATAATGATGGTGGTGGTGGTTATGATGCATTTTGTGGAGGCCCAAATTACTCAGGGTCAGAGACTCTGAGCTAGCTTTACCAAGCAGGACTGCATAAGAGGATGATTGGGCCACCATCATTATCATCACCACCATGCCATAATAAAAACACTTCCTAACCATAAGCAAGCATCAAAATTTAACTCCTCGGAGTCTTGTGGAAATGTGATTTTTAATCACTTGACTCAGGTTATAAGCAAATTGCCAACAATAATTCATTGAGGTTTCTTCAAAGTAAATAACTTTCAGTTCAATGAGTTCTGTAATCAAAATAAGGTCATTTGAAAGTTCTCAGAAACCTGTCTCCATGAATCACAGGAAGGATTATATTACAGAAAGAGTCAATGGTCAACTATGAGGGATCAAGCCAGACAACATTACAGGATGAATGTATGAATGTGGTAGGGGCTCACAAGTGCTCACCCCTACCTCAGGAGCTACTGGCAGTTGATGGTTTCTGGGAAAGAGAGAGTCAACTTTCTCCAGTGGGATTAGTTCCGGGTAGTTTGTTCATGGTCCATGCTCTTGTTCAAACTCATACTCATGGACAACACTATTTGGACTCAATGAGTTATTGAAGGAAAAAGAAGAAGACATGAATATGTGAGAATATGTTGGGGTAGAAGATACTGAGAGAGGGGGAGGGGTGAATGTAATCAAAGTATGTTGTATATATGTATGAAATTATCAAATAATTTTAAAAATAAAAATAAATGGAGTTGATAGTCAAGAAGACCATTTTGTTACAATGGCTACTTTTTTTTTGCATTTTCCAGAGTCCTAAAGATATTTGATACATATCTCTGTGGTAGAAATGAACTGTTTTCTTCACTGCCCACCAATTGCTGGGATTAGTTTGATGTCAAATATGCCTTCTGGTTGAAGTTGGAAGAAGTTCCCGCTCCTTAGGAAATGAAAGTTGTAGGCACAATTGTTATAGTTTCAAGACCCCACAAATTTCTGCTCTGGTACCATTCTTACTTCCACATAGAAGACATGGGAGCAAAAATCTCACATGGTACTCTTCTGTAATTCATGGTCCCCCACTCTGGCTGTATATCCAGAGCCAGTTCTGCTACAATGGCACTTAGAAGTCTGGAGACAGTAGTGATCTACAGTAGCAAATGGGGTAGAGATGTTGAATGTATATGACAGAATAGAGATAGCATAGGGGATCTGCAAACCTATGCAATGGACATTCCAGAGGAGGGGCCAGAGAACACTCCCTTGTTCTAGGCAGTGAAGAATGCACTGTGAAGAGAAGCCCTAAAATAATATCTGAGTTACTCATCATCTGGAAGCTGGTGTTGAAAATGAGGGAATCTGCCACTGAATTGGGAGCCATCGAACAAATGAAGCTAGGAAAATGGCGAATGATATCACTTTGTTGTCAAAGGCAAGGGGGATGTACACTGCTCAGCAAGACTTGGAGTGGAAAACAGGGTGCCTAGAACAGAAGAACATGCTGGAACCAGTATTTTAAGGAGTGGAGACAATGCAGAGCCAACCAAAGCATTATTTGAGTTTTATAACCAATGAGATGAAATGGTTTGAGGACAGACTCTCTTGTGAGCAACAGTGATAGAATGATTTCATTTCCAAATCTGGGCAAGTAAGAGTCTCAGGACTTGTTGATTTAAGTGAAAGAAGTCATCTTAAGAAAGGAAAAAAGATCACACTGTATTATATGTATAATAAATATTTGTATTGATTCATCCCCAAAGACCATGTGTCCATTTTCTAGAGTGACTCCAAGGAAACAGAAATGTGTAGGTTTCTGCTTCATGAAATACAGCCACACTCCTTGAGTCTTTCACATGGGGATCGCTACGGAGGCTAGATGACAAACAGAATTGTGTTTGTAATCTGTGACCTGGATATACACTCTCTGCTTAAAAGACTTTTATTTAGGCATATAAGGATGTGGGTGAATGTGTGTGGTGGCCAGAAACGAGATCTACTGGAGCTGGAGTCACAGGAAGTTGTGAGCTGCCAGACATGAGTGTTGGGAACTGAACTCACGTCCTCTAAGGAGCAGCAAGTGTTATTAACCACTGGGCTGTCTCTCAGGTCTGTGGGTAGACATTCATAATGGCTAAGAGAAACTTCACTTTCTTTCCTGGCCCATTGATTTAAAGTCATCTTAATAGAAAGACCTACTTGAAATTGTCTGAAAACTGCCCACTCCAGTGCCAAGAGAACAGACCAAATAGCATGTCATCTCCTAGGTGAAGCTACAGAACTTGAGCCATCACCAAAAACATAAAATATGTAGGAGTGGCCGTCCTAATTAAGTCACCTGCCAATTCATGGCAGAAAGGAAATGGGTCATGGCAGAACACAGTAGGCTACCACGCATTTACATGAATGATGACCCAAATTTCAGCAACTACACCAGAAACAGTGCCATCACCAAAAAGACCAGCACACTCTGATCCAGGACCACTGATACAATAAGCACATTGTTGTCCTTTTGTCAATAAGGATGATCCAAGCTCACTTTTTATACAAGGAATGCAGTATTCATTATCATTTCTCATCTACATTCTTTATTTCTGCAGTGTATCTGCAGAGATTTTGATTGTCTTAATATCTGAAGATGGCATGCTTATCCACCATATGTATAATATCAGTACCAATTATACATAGGGAACAAAAAATAAGCATTTTTAATGCCCTAATGAGAAGCCAGGTGCTAATTAGTTAAAACACACATGCACATGTGCATACACACACACACACACACACACACACACACACACACACACACACACACACATACACACATTTATAAAGAAGATGCTACATTGGTGAAGGCTTTCAAGGGGGCAATGACCTGATACATACTGCAGAAAACCTACCTAAGGTGAAGAAAACACCTTTAGTTCTTTGTCAGCCCTGATACTGAGAAAAAGATACAGCACTTAGTGCACTTCTTTGGATTTTAAGTCCATTGACATGGCCCTTGGGAACAGTGTACTAGCCCACATATCAAGTGTTTTTTTTTTTTTTTGTAACTTTAGAGTGATATCCAGAGGAAAAGAGGGTTCTACAGCAGACCAGTTGGCAAACTTAGGGGTGGGGTGGCGTTAGACCACTTGCCTAGCATGCAAGACCCTGGATTAGATCCTTAGCATCCTAAAGTTTATGGTAAGCTGCCATGCTATGTGGGTTTGTAATCCAATAAATACAAGGGGCTACAGAGGCCCAGACAGGACAAGAATGGTGTTTGAGAGCTGAAAAGACTGGAAAAGAGGACCTAGGGTGCTAGGGCAAAGCCATGCCTACTGCAACAGAGGAATATTTGAATTTGAGGAAGAAAAGAGGATTCCTACGAGGAGACTTGGAAGTGGTAGATATTGAGCATGTGGCTAGAGTAGCCTGTTCTACCCCAACAAACCATATGGTTAGTTCAGTGTAGCTAGTTTGGAAGGAAGACGTAGATTCTATGAAGAGTTATCATAGATCCCTTTGGTATCTAACCTAAGTTTACTGATATCACTGACTTCACTCACACCAGAGGAAAGGGATGATTTCCAGACCCAGTGGGCAAAGTATCAGTTGTAGATGGAATGTTTCTCCTCTACACTCCCCACTCAGGACTAGCCCTGAATGACCGTAGAAATAGTCTTGCTGTGAAATAGGTAGGGACCATTGCAAGAGGACAAAGCAAAGAGACTCTGGACCCAAAGAAGGGCTACTGGACAGCTCATTTTCTCTTAGCCAGAGTTTCAGGCAAAGTAACTGGTTTCAACCAACCTCACAAAGGAACAACCTGGGGATGCTTTGTCTAAAGACATAAAACTTGTCTCTTTTCTGCTTTGGAACTTCTCTGAAGCTGCCAGCACATGCCAGGGAATCCCTTCATTCATACAGTTAATCCCAGAAGCACAAGGAAGCTAACACCCAAGATCATTGGCCAACACAGAAAGAAAAGTGATAACAAATCGTCCCCCTTTTGCTCTAAACTGCCTCCAAAGTGCCTTCACAATTGAACCCATTTGCCAATAGCAATGAATAACTCTTTACTCCATCTTTGTATGGGCCTTCCTTTCAGTGACACCTTAGAGTCAGCCCATTGTGATTCATGGAAGGATGCTTCTCTTGTTGACTCCATATTCAGTGACGTCAGTTTCAACTGGCATGGGAGAGGATTTACACAGCAGAAAAAATAAACATCTCTGTGACAGTTAATCTTCATTGTCGTTTCCTGGCTTTGGAATCACCATGGAAACACACCTTTGGGTGTATTTGTGAAGCCATATCCAGAGAGGTTTACCTGAAGAGGGAAAACCACCCTGAATGTGGGCAGCACAATTTCGTGGCCTGGGATCCTAGACTGAATAAAAAGGAGAAAATGAGCTGAGCACCAGCATCCATTGCTCTGCTCCTTGGCTGCAGACAAAGTATGACCAGCTGCCTCATATTCCTGCAACCCTGACTTCTGTGCAATTATGGACAGTACCCTCAAACCATGAGAGAGATCAAACCTTTCTTTCCTGAAGCTGCTTATGTCAGGTTCTTTGTCTCAACAACGAAGAGATAAACAGTCACAAATCAGGGCTATGTTTTGTTTTTGTTTTTCCCAGAGAACTAGCTAATAAACACTAATACATCAGGGTTTTCTTTCCTTGCTCCCTCTGTTACTTCAACCTGCTTTCTCCAATTCCATTACCAAACAGTCACCTGAAAGTAAGCTTTTGTCTCAGACTCTGCTTCCACACTGGTCCAGGCTTGTAAAAATATCTATCTCCTTTGATATTATTGGAATGAAATAGGATCATATTGTAATAACATGGCTCTTCCTGAGACTCAGGGGTCTAGACCTAGAAAAATATAAACACTGTACTGTGAGACCAAGATACTCAGAATTTCACTGCCAGGCATCTTGAGAGAGAAAGCAAGGTATATGTTAAAAATAAAGGTAAAAGAGATTTTCACTGGTCTTCAGAGCCTGGATGGGGTGACTTGAAGACACTGAGAGAGAAATGTTCTGGTAGTGTCTGTCTTTAGGGGCAAGCATCTCTGGACCATAGCCTGCTCTTCTTTGCTTATTCCTCCCGTCAAATGTTTTGTGAAGCCTGTGCTCCAGCTCCAGGAAGAACTAGAATGAAAAATCTGATTCTTGGTTTCTCTGGAGGGATAGTTTGAAGCAAAGCATGACACTGGCTTATAATCCCTTCCATCCTTTCCACCCAATGGGCATGTACTTCACAAACATGTATAAAACATGTATAGGGATTTGCATGTCTTCTCTCTCTCTCTCTCTCTCTCTCTCTCTCTCTCTCTCTCTCTCTCTCTCTCTCTCTCTCTCTGCGTGTGTGTGTGTGTGTGTGTGTGTGTGTGTGTGTGTGTGTGTCTGTGTGTCTGTGTGTCTGTGTTTGTGTGTAAGAAAGCTAAGCCTTCACTGTCCAAAGGGTTCTCTGTCATATAAAACTATGTTGGTATTATTTTTATTGATGCTTTTGCTATGTGACCCAGGGTAACTTCAAATTAACAATCCTTACACCTCAGCCTCACAGTGCTAGAATTACAGACATATACGCCATCATACCTTATTTATTTAAAGCAATTAAAATGAAATAAAAACTTTTCATTCATTTCTAGAGTCAATTTAGCCAGATATCAAGTGCTTAATACCACATATGGTCAATGGCTACTATATAGCACCACATAGATACAGAATACATCTATCATTACAGGAAACTCTTTGGACAGTTCTTTGAAAGGGAGAAGCATTTGGATCCCAGTTCTGAAGTTATGTGAGGAAACAGCTTGCTGATCAGGAAGAGAGATTGTCCTGTATTCTCTATGCCTGGAAAACTGTTGCAAAGCCTTTGAGCTCCCTTCCCACAGAGAAGCCAAAGAAAACAACACTAGCTCTGGGGCCATGAGGATACCCTGTGAAGCAAGCTGGTCTTTGTTTTTATGCTCTAAGCACATGTAACCAGAACTGCCCCACTATGGGGGGGGGGGGGCAACTGGGACTATTCTTTATCACCTCCCATGAAGCAGGGCTGGCTGTGTTTTTCACATGTATTTTCTCATCTAATCAGAACAATAATTCTATGTGGTAGAAGCTATCACCATTATACCTATTTCAGAGATGAAGAAGCTGAGTCTTAGGGGACTAATCTGAGCTCATTAGTGAAAAGGATAAGGAAGAAATTTGTTTTTGTGCTAGCAGCTGGTATTACACTGCTTCATAACTTAAATATTAAGGGATATGACCTCATTCTACCCCCATATTGCAAAGAATAAGGAAATGGGATACAGGTCATGCAAACACAGAGCATGGCAACAATGGTATTTATGTAAATTTTGTCTCCTCTGTCTTTTAGAGGGCTACTTTCCTGCCAAACTTAGACTGCCCTCAGCAGTAAGTCAACAAGATGTGGCTCTTCACAGAACACTAACCTCAAAAGAAAAATACATTCAAAGACCATATTCAGCAAGATCGCACAGTATAGAAAATAAATTCCATTAAATTTGAAACTTCCTTGCTACCAAGTGATAGGATAACCTGCTTAAAAAAGCAAAAGCAAATGGAGACTCTCTCAGATGCTTTTCTTAAATGTTTAGCTAAAGAATAAAAGTATAGCATTACCTGCGAAGATTTTTCAAGGTCTCCAATTACCAGTATATATGTATTTTTTTTTTTTTGCAACAGAGACACTGACTTCTGCTGCATGTCAAATGTGCTTTCTCCAGCTTCCACCATCTGTCAATCATTCCGAGTCCTTAATTAGGACTCTTCCAAGGAGACTCTGACATCCCAAAGAGTGATGCTCCTACATAGCCCCTCATTCTCTATCCCAGATCAAACGCCATGTCAGTAGATATGGTCAAAGGAAGCACTTCCTATTTCTTGGGGAGGCGTTTAGGGAACAGATTTTTCAGTGCAGGTGGAGAAGATGGATTGTGCTTTCAGAGTGCTGAGTTGTCAGAATCTGGGTACTAGGATTTGCTGTGCCCGACAAAATGGCTTCCAGAGCACCAGACTAGTCAAGAGTGTTTTTGAATGGTGTTCTGAGAGCTTTGTGTGGCTAAAATGTTTTGGGTAATGCCTCCTGAAAAGCATGTACTCATCAGAAACAGAGCCGGGCAGTGCCAAAGGGCTTCCAGACAACAGCTGTGTTCACAGCTGCTCAGCCTCCCAACTTCCCTGATGAACTAGCATTCCTGTGTTGGGTAAGGCATGTTTTATTCAGAAAAGCCAGAGAGAGCCATGGAGAACAATTTGAACAGTAGTGAGAAATAGAGTGAGGCCAGGCAAAGAGAAAAAGATCATGAGGGTCCCTGGTTGGTAGTTCTATGAAGATGCCATTAACATTCGGAATGACAAGTGTGAGGCCCTGAAGATGTCACAAGACCCCAGCCTGCTTTCTTATGTGATCTATACCCTTGTTTCTGGAGAGCATGTTAGCTATCTAGAAAAGTCAAAGCCCCATGTGGTCCTCAGCATAGTATGGTCCTCATCCCTATTCATATTTTTGAAATCTTAATACAATGAGCATATATTTGCTGCTGTTTTGTGGAAAGTAGCTGGACTTCCTTTTTCTGCTGCTGCTGTACATGCTTCTCAGTTTATTCTCCTGGCTGCTGTAGCTCTGACCCAGTCCCTGAGTGTGGCTGCTCAGGCCTGCATCCGAAGGAGGAAGGCAGGGGCAGCCTTCCTGTCCTGGCTTCTCCTTTGAACCCCAGGTTCACAAATCTTCCTATCTCAAGCATTTTTCTCCCTTAGTCCATTTACATGGTGGTGTCTCACACTGGTATCTGTGATGGTTAATTTTAACTGTAAATTTGAATGGGTTTGGAATCACCTAGAATGACTCTAAATCTTCCATGTAGAGTATACATGGAAGAAATGGGTCACAGGGGTGTGCCTTTGAAGGGCATATGCCACTCTGTTCCCTTCTTATCCCTGCTTCCTACTTGCTAAAAGGTAAAAAAAAAACAAAAACAAAAACAAAAAAAACAAACTTCTCTACACAGCCTTATAGTCATGATGCTCTGCCAAAATGTATGGGACCAACCAACCAGAGTCTGAAGCCTCTGAAACTATGACCTAAGGTAAATCTTTCCCTTCCTTAAATCATTTACAGTATGCATTTTGTCACATCAAGGCAAAATTAATTAATAGCAAAAGTGTTTGAGAATCTCAGACTCTCCAGTCTTGCTTTTTCCTCTCTTTCTGCCTTTGTCTTTTCTGTCTCTTCAACTCTCTGAAACTTAGACTAGAGATGACATCTTTCATTTCTTCATGTACTAGAGCACGGTTCTCAACATGTGGTCTCCAGGCCAGGTACAGCAGCATTACCTGTGAGCACGTTAAAATGTAGATTCTTGGGCCATGTCAGGGCTATAGATCCAGAAGTCTGTGGGTAGGGCTCAGCAGTCTGTTTTCATCAACTTTCCCAGTGATTCTGATGCATGCTAAGTTAAGAAACAGTGGCATGCATTTGCTGTTTCATGTGCCTCCACACACAGTGGCATCCTTCGTTGGCTGATTTTCTCCTGCAGATGCCCATAGCCCTCAGATTCTCTGACCCATTTCCTGGTTGAGAAACGTTGTAAGAGCTCTTGTGCCTACTGTCCTCTCTGCCTCCAGTACTCTTCCCATTGGAGTTTTCATGTTATTTCAGCTGTGCACAATGGTGCTTCCCAATGTTCTTTTGTATAGTACATGTTTGTTCCATTACACTAATTACTATATATATATATCCCTCAAAATATAATCTCATAAAGTAGGGGCCTCATCTATTCACATGATGTATCCCTAGAACTTAAATACTGTGACATAATGGTCAGAACTCTCTGGTAGAAGTTTTGGTAATGATGGAAGTGGTCTGTGTTCACTTCATCCAACATGGCAGCTGCTGGCCATATGTGGTGTCTATTTGAGCAGTTGAAATGAGGCTAGTGTGACTAAGATACTAAATTTAGGTTTTTTTTAGTATAATTTTAATTCACTTAAATTTAGATAGCAATGTGTGGCTACTTCCTACTGTACTGAACACCACAGCCCTAGACACAAAATATGTGTGTTGAATGAATGAATGAATCCCTCTTAAAAACACTAAGAATATGATGTTTTAAATTGCCAATGATTGACAAAAAAAAAAAATGTTTTTATTGATCCTGACTTACACAACTACCTTGCCTGCTGTGAACTTGATGGGATCTAAAACAACTTAGGTGGCAGACTTATGGCCGTGTCTGTAACAGAATTTCAGGGTTAATCTGAGGTGGGAAGACCCACCCTGATTGGGGTAGTACCATTCCACCTGCTGGGCCTCTGGACCAAACAAAAAGGAGAAAGCTAGCTGGGCATTAGCTTTCATCTCTCTCTGCTTTCAGACTGTGGACAACATGTGACCGACCAGCTGCCTCATGCTCTATGGCCACGCCTTCCCCACTATGACTGAGGGGAGCCAAAATAAACCCTTCCTTCATTGAGCTGCTCCTCCCTCCCTTTTGTTGTAGGTCTTTTGCCGCAGCAGTGAGAAAGACAATTAATACTTCTAAAAAATTCGATTTTGACTTTAGGTGGGAAGAGTCGTTTTAGAGTGAAGCTGTTTCCAAGTCAAAACTAGCATTTTGGTAGAAAGACCTTGGCGGAGAGATTGGAAGGCAGTGGTGGCAATGAGGCATGTTAATGAGCTTTGAGGCAACTTGAGTAGTTCCTTTTGTAGAAAGTTGTTGATATAGGGGCCAGAGGAATGGCCTGTGATCAATGGACTTTCAGAGGCCTGGCTAGATTGCTTAGAAGCTCCTGGGTGTTGAGGGAAGATGAGCTTCTCTTTGACGGAAGAGAAGTGACAAGGTGGACAGGAAGAATAATCAAACAACGTCGATTAGAAATCATCTTGGAAATGAACTTACATTCTCTAAACTTCCACTTCTGAACCTATCAAACAGACATGGGAATGCCCAGCTGGCACGGTAGGATGTGTTAGTTCTCTTCTTTTGTGAGCAAAAATTTAACACGACTTGACAGGAATCTACCTACTGCAAAGTATGTTTTTCTAACCTAAAATATCTCCACCTCTGGGCTGAGCCTGTAGGTCCGTGGTAAAGCACTTGTATGTGTAAAGACCTGATTTTAAAGGTCCACAGAGATGGCTCAGTGATTATGAGCACTGGCTGTTTTTCCAAAGGACTGAAGTTCGATCCCCAGCACCCAAATGATTGTTGTCCTAAAACTCCAGTTCCAGAGGATTTGCCATTCTCTTCTAATCTTTGAAGGTATTACACTCACATGGTACACAGAAATGCATGCAGGCAAAGTATGCATACACATAAGATAAATAAATCTTTTTTTAAAAGCCCTGGGTTTAGTTCTCAGTAATGAAAAATTTTGAAACAACCTACCCCTGTACTGTTGAATACAGGGCAGCCTTCACTTCACTTAACAATATCTTCACCTAATTTGCTTGTCTTTTTTTTTCTTCAAGACTCTTAAGTATGTAATTTTACCCCCAAGACAGTGCACAATATTATTCTGGTTAGTCCTGGATGGTTTGACACACAGTAAACTCTTTTATCAAATGATTAGAATAGAATAGATTCACAGCCCAGCTCCCTTTTCTTTAAAAGAAAAGATAGGCTGAGAATGAGATCCAAGGATCCTTCCAGCTCTAAAATTGCTCTATCCTCTGGCTAAAGAGTCTCTAACAAGGAACATGTGGCCTAAATGTGTCATCTTCATTATTAGAAATATCATAGCACTAAATTGGGCTCTGATGTCCCAAAATATTCCTGCAGTTTAATAGCACATCATAGTTTATTACCTTGATTTGACTCCCCCCTTCCCCCCTTTCTCCCCATCCCCTTCTTCCCTTGTATCTTGTCTTAGTTTATATCCCCTCCAAAATGGAACCCCAAACAAAGGTGTAAACACCATGGTTGTGATGTCCTGGAGCCAGAATGTGCATTAGCAGGAGAGGAGAGATTATCACAGATCGTTGGGATGCTCCAGCACTTGGGAATGGAGCAAGTCACAGCACAAGGCTAGAGCCTGCCATGTTGCACCTGTGCAGGGATGATGGACACTTGCACAGATTTGGTTACCATGGTGTTGGCGTAAAAATGAAGATACAATTCCGTTTTGAGCTCTTTTGTATCCTTCTTTCTGTTTGATCTATCCCAGAATCTGCTTCAAGGTGGCAGCCAACCATAATGTCTAACCAGAATCATTCAAGTACCATTTGCTGCTTTTGCAGCCCCAAGGCCACAAGAGCATACTTCATCTTTCCCCTTGACCACCTTGTTCTAGCATTCTCCACCTCTGACCAGTGTCTGGGCTGCTCTAGGTGTGGTAGTCTGCCAGAGACTAGCTCCGACCTGCTACCACCTTACGAAGGGTTCTTGGGTGGAGGATAGAGGAATGAGAAAATATTAGGTAGAAAGATAGAAAGAGACGATAAGAAAGACAGAGACACAAGATAGCTTTGGGAGGGCCTGGATCAATACCCAGCCACCAAGAACTTTACTCAACAGGGCTTTTTATAATATGCCAAGTGGAGAGGCAAAAGACCTCTCCCTTGCAAGATCAAAGCACACTGTACAGCTAAGTGTAGATCCTTCCAAACAATTGGTGAACATGCCTGTGGCAAAATTATCCCATCATGTAGCCATGCTGGGTAAAGCAAGCTCAGATTCTCTGACCTCGAGTCAGGTCTCACTAGGAAGTCTCTGTGGGCCACCACATCTAGGTTGCTTGCTTGACTAGTGACCTTGAATATAAGAATCTCATGACTCTGGGAAAGAGAGCACTTTGAAACACTTCTTCACAGACACTAGCTTTTAAAAACATTACAATGTAGATAATTGACTGACCCAACACCATCATTTTCAGTTTTGGGAGTTTCCAGCAGTCTTAACACATCAGTCAACTCTTCTCAAATTTCCATGTCTTTTGTTTATAAACCACAGTTTGCACACAATTAATGCTTGCCTTCTGTCTGAACACCATCCCAGCCTAACATGGGTAAGAGCCTTTAGTAATTGAAACACTGCTGGCTAGGTATCCCTACGCCATCTTCCTCTAACAGGAGACTCGTTATTATCACAACCAGTGATCTTGTTCTGAAATTCCAACACTGGTTGTCATAGCCTCAGTTCTCCTGAGAGCAGAGCCTGCATGCAACCAAGTCTTGTACGTAGGAAGCATTGAAATGGGGAAGAAGAAAAAGCCAGCACAAGAAAGAATTCTCAAGGTCAAGGTGACATTGCCTGAGTGATATTCTGAGGACTTTCATGAACTCCCTAAAAGGTGGCCTGATGAGATCCAGATGGTGGGAGTATTTACACAGCAGCTTCCTTCTCCACTGGTCAAGGCTGCCAGGCTAGCTCCCTGCTTTGTCGGGCCGCCATACGTATGAGTGTCAAGTGAAGTTCCACGGTGACGCACAGCAGAGCACACAGGAGATGGCTGCACAGACTGGCTCGCTACTGCAGTAGCTGGAATAAAGGGGGATTTGAGGTGGTACAAGTTGTCAGAGACACCCCCTCTCAGACAACCTTGGGGGGTTCCAGTTTACCCAGAATCATTCTAATGGTGTTAATGATGTTCCCTTTTGCTTCCAGTTATGTTCTAGTTTATACTACAAGGACATTGTTAACTACTTGCTCTCTTCTCCTTTCTCTGTCTCTGTCTCTCTCTCTTTTCCAGACACAGGCACTTTAAGAAACACAGGAAAACCAAGAGAATTTCTTCGTCATTTATTTTCTCCAGTTTTTCTACTGTTCTCAGCAGAACTGTCTCCAGAAGGAATACACTTTGTCTTTGTTAGGGCAAATGAAGCTTGAGCCCAAAGGAACCACGTTTACTAAGTCTTATGCATGTGAGGAATCCTTTCTCACATAGATTTCATTACTTAAAGTGAAGTACTGCATTCTATAACTACGGTCTGGACAATAATTCTCCTCTGGGATAGAAACAGAAACATTAAGCTATGTTGACTGTGATGAAATATATATGGCAGCCTTGTGGATCCAGAAGTCAATGATGTATAACACAGGACATTCTCAACTTTTAAAATGTGGCCATTATAAGAGGATAGGCCCTCTAATAACCCAAATAGCATACCACTGATTTTGTTTACTTTGGAACCAAAGCATTTATAAACTGTAACTTTGTGACAAATCTGATGAGGGACCAAGTCACTTCCAACCACGTCTCTAATAAATGAACAAGCTAACAATAAACAAGACCCTGAATAACTCGGGCATATTATACATTACCTATTGCAGCAGAGGACTATTTCGGTAATGTCAGGATATGATTCAATATGCAGTACTCTTTGTGATTCCTCTCCTTAGAGCAATTGGGAATGGACTGCTTGCCCAAAGCCAGTGCTCACTAGGCTGATGTAACAAAAATTAAATATCTTAAAAACAACATCCAAACCGTGACTGAAAATACCACATAGTTCCAAGAGCAAGGAACTAAGTCAAATTAGGCCTCCCTTGATGTTTGTCTTGATAGGTCATCATTACCACCAGTGAGATACGCCTTCAGTCAAGTCCATGATGACCTAGAGCATCTACCATAGCAGGTTTTGGAATTCTGTTAAGTAAGCTTGTCCATGTTAATTACATGTTAAGAACACAGTATATGGCCCACAGAAGGAGCTTAGTGGACATTTGATTTTGTTATTGCTAGATTTAAAGAATTGAATTTCATTCAGATTTTTGAAATTTGTATTTGAATTATGCAGCGTAAAACTAAGTTATTCAATATTTCTCCAAAGTAACTCAAAGACCCTCATCACTTAGAAATAAAACTACTTTTTCTATGAGCAGTTTCTTTTAACAGAATCCAGACCTTAAACATGATGAACTGAAATGTGCTTTCAAGAGCCTAGTTATCCCAGGAAAGATTCAGTCAAGCAGTTTGCTAAATGCTTACCCCACCCTATTTTAGTCCAATTTCACATTTTGCATAAGAATCTGTTTTCATTCCAAAATACCATACTTTCAGAATAAAGGTCATGGCACTTTGTTGTGTTTTGATCGTTCCTGCTGCTTTTTACAAGAAACCTGGAGGAGAGTTGGCTAGTGGAGATACGTAAAAAGTCTTGATCAAAACAACAACAACATAGGGTTTCAGACACTGTCATCAAATATATGGTGTTAAAATGGTGATGACATGTGTGCTAGAGAGATGGCTCAGCAGTTAAGAGCACTTGCTGTTCTTGCAGTGAACCTGGGTTTGGTTCCCAGCACCACACTGTGCCTTTGACTCTCATTCCAGGAGATCCAAAACCATCCTTAGGCACACTCATGGTGCACATACAGATATGCAGGCAAAACACTCAAACACATAAAGTAAAAAGAAGTAAATTTTTTTAGATAAAAGAAAATAACAGAAACATTATTTATTAAAAAATGAATTCTATTTAGTCATCTTATAGCTGGGCATGGTGGTAAATACCTGTAATCTCAGGTGGTACAGCCTGTAATCAGGATGCTAAGGCAGGAGAATTGATCAGGATTTCAAAGTCAGACTAAACTACAAAGTAACACATTTGTCTCAAGGGGGGAAAAGTCTGTACCTACTGACATACGAGGATTCTTTAGGACTCACAGGCCTGAGAAAGATTGTATTAAAAGATCTCATGCGTGAAACCCAGAAGGGGTATGAAAGCCACGACTCCTCTTTTTCTCAAAGACAAGAAAAAAGAGGCAATGGACATGGTAGGAATGTTTTCTTACTTAATGTTAGTCAAGTGGAATAAAATGTAGAATAAATGCATGCCCTATTATAAATAAGACAAAAAATACCAATTAGATAGGAGAGTTGAGTCAAACAAGCCTTTAATCAATTTCTGTCACTTCAGCGAGTTTATTTTCATTGAGTATTTCCTGAAATGTCACACATTATCTACCCTTGTGGTAATTAAGTCTTGCTGCCTAATTATAAAAGCTTACAGTCTTTGCTTTGAGGACCAAATCAAGAAGGGGAACATGCTCTCTAATCCTCTAGCACATGTGAATATCACATTTGCCAATGGATGCTCTGGTTTTGGAGTCTTTACTTTTCAATTGCATACACTGATATCAAAGCAGGCATTTGTGGACCACCAGATGCCAAATAAATCTTGTTCATGATGAAAGTCAAATACAAACACAGGATTTTTTCCAAGCTCTTTTCCTTTTAGACAATCATGGGAAATTGCAGCCACAGAGAGGTAACAGGATAGTATGTAAATTATAATCCCAATATTGTGTCACATTAAAACTGTATTTGCCATACCATAAATACACAGGAATGAAAGATTAGAAAAATACAGGCCAAACTCTCAACAGTACTTAACTCTGGGAGTAGGACTCGGTGGGTGATCCAGATCTTTTTTCCTATGCTTTTTACGTTTCCCTGATTTTGCATTGTCACCACTGAGGCCCTCCAGAATCCATCTTTGTGTTGATATGGCAACCATGGAAGAACTTGCTTCATGTCCCATATTCAGAGGAAAATAAAGTGCTTGATTCCTGTCCATGACAACTGTCTAAAGTTCCCAGAAGGCACTCAGTTCTGACACATAGAAACAACATGGCTCATGTGACTCCCTAGGCTGTATAAGCGGCCACTGACATGGTCTTCATCAAGCCAGGCCTTGAAGGGGGAGAAGCTTTGAGATTTGTTTCCCTGAAAAACCAGATACTAAACTTGGTTTTCGTGCAAGAGGACAAGAGACTTTTATATTAGTCTTCACACATTAAGAAAATCAATCAAAGTTTTGGTAGTAACTCAGACCTCAGGCTAAACCCAAATCACTGGAGAGACCTAGAATTTTCTCCAGGGTTTAATAGAAGCTTTATTAATTTAAAGTAATTTTTTGGGCCCCTACTGTTGAAAGTCACAGAGAATGTACATACATGTACACACACATTTTATCAACTTGAAGCTGCCTCTCTACATTTTTTTCAGAAGTGTATGCATTTTTTTTTCATATTTGAGTATGCTGGAATTCTCTGCAAGAAGTAGGACACTGAAGTCCAGGAGAGCTGAAGGGCTTCAAAGGTCTGTTTCTTCGTTCATATTTGTATCTAACCAGTCCCTAAGTCTTACCATGTACTGCTGCTTCTGAACACCTACAGAATCACCTTCCTCTCCATAGTCAGATCTTCACTTTCATCATGACTACCGTCATCTCTCACCAGCATTGCATCATCAGCCTTGACCTTGACTGGTATCCCTAAATTCAGATTTCTAAGCTTGCCATTGATCCCAAACCTGACCATATTACTTTTTAGCATAATATCCTCCCACAATTTCTAGCTATCCTCATAGTAAACTCTTGATTCCTTGGCATGGCCTAGAAGATCATTTAGGATCAGCCTTATATTTGCCACCATATGTATTCCCTTCTACTCCAGCCATCCTCTGAATGGTGAATTTCCCATGATCTCCCACCTACTCTGGTCCACCTAGCTAGAGCAAGCAACCCTTTATCCCTTTTCTTTAAACCTCACTAACTTTTACTCATCTTCTGGTCCCAGGTTTGGTATTATTGGCTCTAGAAACACTCCCTGACCTTCTTAGAATGGTTGAATACTCCTTTTCTGGATTCAACAGACCTTGGCATGAAATTGTTATTTTAACCACCCCTCCTCCAATTAATCTATAAACTCTTTCTGGTGATGTGCTGACTACATCTTACTACTCTTGCTTCCACAAGGTATCTGAAGGGATGCTGATTCAGAAAGAAATAATCCTACCCAGTGCCTTCACTTACTAAAGAGAAAACCCCTGCCCGTTACCACTCCTCTTGACACAGAATGTTAACGTGGTTGTTTGTTTATTGGGGGGACCAAACCTGGGGTCTCTTGTGTGCTTTGGAAACATTTGAAATGAGATCTAACTGGTTCAATTATAAAGTCATTTTGTATTTCCCCCGTTTCTTTATCTCTTAAATAAGGAAACAGAAAATGAAAAACAGCATTTTTGTATTAAAATTCCTTCTTGGAAGATTTCTTGCCACTTTCTAGGGATCTATTTCTGTCTTATCTCTCACCAAAAAAAATTGAAGAAATATTTCCAATGTTTTGGTTCCTTCTTTTACTTTTATGTTACTTGAAAAAAAAAAAAGTGTTTGGCTTCAGAGTTCTTAAAAACTCAGTTTCTTGACCTTAAACCAACTTTCTTACTTTGACACCCAAGTAGATGACCTTCCCTACTTAATGGTAACAAAATAATAGAGTTCACTGGCTTAACTTGCCACTTTCCTACACTCTATTCCTATACCTGTGAACACTGTGAAGAAAGGTAAAAATTGATTTTCTTATGGAGGTAATATAAATTATTCTTCCATTTCTATTCCCTCTCAGGTCTTCTACTCTCATCCCATAACACATTACACCTCTTAGCAGTATCAATCCTGAACATCTTAGCTGTAGACTACAATCTCAGGTGAGAATTCACATTCTGTCTTGCTAAGTACCTGCTTTTCTATACTGGATTGTATTTGTGGCTATCACGTGTGCTACTGCACCTGCTGCTCCTTGAGGAAGGACAGTAAGATGTTTGCTTTACTCAGAGGAAGATTGCAGAGTTCACCTTAATATCATCCTGAGTTTTGAGTCAACTAGAGCGAGAGAGTAGACAATTGTCTTTGTACTCATGCTGCTTCCTCCCTCCCTTTCCCCTTCTCCTTCCTTCTTTTTCTCTTCCTTCCTGTTTCTCCTACTGTGCATTTGCTTAACAAAAATCTGAGTCGATGTGTAAAGAAGTAGATCCATCTATTACTCATATGGGATACTTGTGGTGCATTTATATAACACTAGCTTACAGGAGAAATTTAACAAGATGATGTTTCTGGCCATATTGACTGCCAAGATTTGTAATTATCAGAATAACATAATGAGATGTCTCCCCTTAGTCCATCCCAGTTTATCAGTTTAATAGCTACCCAGAAAAGGAGTTGTGTGTCCTATGGAGTGATACATGTCCAAATATGGGACCTATTGAGAAATATGTAAATATGTCCAAATATTAACCATTAGGTTAATACCATAATTTTTTTAAATCTATTTTCCACCCTAAAAGCTTACATTCAGTAATTTGAAGTCTATGTAAATTAAGGAATACAATTAACTGAGCTTAAGCTCAATTTAAGAAACCAGGCACCTTTCATCCCCCTATTCATCCTGGACTTCAATTCCTTCATAGCCATATTCACTCCTCCTAGTATAATTTCCTTTGATAAGAAATATGGAAATTAAATGGGTACACACACACACACACACACACACACACACACACACACACACACACAATCCCTTCCCTGTTAATGATCATCCTCATTTGTTTTCTTCTCCTTGTTTTTCTAAGTAGCTAAATATGAGGGTGGAGAGTATATATAGCTCAGTGGTGGAACACTGGGCAAGAACACATGAAGTCACGAGTTTGATCCTCAGCACCGTAAAAATAAAAATACATTTGTGACCTTTTTGTTCCAGCACATCGTTCAATCAGGTTACACGTGCCTTGTGTTGGGATTTTCTTCCATCTTTTTTTCTGTTCCTATTTCTTTCTTGTTATTACATTTGTTTATTCTTACTTGTTTAACTGACATTTATTACTTTAGTTGAACAATGTTTATACACAATGATTGGTTTTGTTGAGTAGAAAAGAATTCCAGGTCTCAAGATTTTGAGTTTAATATTTTCTGGAAATCAATAAAATCATTCTTAAAATTTCTCAAGAGAAAAATCAGTTTAAGAAACAGATCAATAAGATTTTGATATTAAGCCAGCAAACCCAGATCTGTGATAAGGGCAATACCATCTATTTCTTCCATACTCAAACTCATTGTGGGAAACTAGTCCAAGGCATGGCACAAACAGAAATAAAACAATGTGGTGGTTATATGTGGCCTTTGTAAAATGTCAACAACTTCCAGGCAATATACCAGGGACAAGGAATCCCAGCCACTCCCTAAGGGTAGACTGTACGCAGTGAAATCATCCTGCTAACTGGAGAGGTTGATTTCTTTTCACTGTAATCTTTCCTCTTCATATTTACCTTTGGTCAAAGCAAAGTCTACAAAATACCACACAGCTATAAGCTTGTGCCAAATAATATAGCTTGTTTCCAAAAGCTGTTTTTCAGCAGTTGGCAGGGATAATGGTTATTCATATCCGCAGAAATCACAATGTCCAAAGATGATTTGAACACACACACACACAGACACACAGACACAGACACACACAGACACACCCACACACACACAGACACACCCACACACACACACACACACACACTATGGATGTAATTTAAATGATGTTTCATTTGGACTTCCACAGGAAGAAAATATCCAGAGGCACACAGAGAGGGAAGCACTAGACATTCAGACTATTATTCCATATTGTTCTCATGGCAATAACATTTTAACTCTTGGGTTTCAAATGTGTGTGTGTGTGTGTGTGTGTGTGTGTGTGTGTGTGTGTGTGTGTGTGTCTATGTGTGTGTGTGTGTGTGTGTGTGTGTGTGTGTGTGTCTGTGTGTCTGTGTGTCTGTGTGTATATGTGTGTGTTTTACAATGAGGGCACTTGCTTAGTGTGCATGAAGTCATGAGTTTCATCCCCAGTACCACAAAAAATAAAATAAAATAGAGCAGAATTAATGAAATAATGAATTGCTTTAGAGTTGACTAAGATAGAATCATTTTTGATATGTCCCCAAACTTCACTTTAAAATTTTCCACACAACATTTTTGACCTGTGTAAGAGATACTGATACTTTAAATTTCTGGAAAAATACCACTAAGGTAACATATGAGCTGCAGTCAAGGCTAAGGCATTACTAAGGGAATCTGTTACCCTGGGATACTAATTAACTCTAAATATTGCATATAAATTAAGCCAGCAGCTAGTAAATGAATCAGCTCATGGAAGAGGGAAAAATCAAAGATGTTCAAAATAAAAATATTATCTTCTGATTAGGCAAAAGGAACCCAAAGCATGGTAGCGTGGTAGAAAACTTCCTCTCCTCAGCCCTGCCTTCTGTTCTTTTTTTCTAGTAGCTTCTCTCATTTAACTTGGCTTTTATTTTCCCTTCCTTACTATGGCAAGTGTGATTTGTTGGGTAGGGTGACTAGGGAAAAGCGTTCCTTCCCAGAGTCCTGCTCTCCTTTATCTCCTAGTCTCATGGTAAAAATATTTAATGTGAGACCTACTATCTTAACAAAATTTTATATGAAAAATATATTGTTAAGAATAGGCACTATGCTCTACAATACAGCATTATTAACTGTAGGTGCTACGCTGTACAACAGATGCCTAGAACCTATTCATCTTCATAACTGAAACTTAACACCTCCGGCCAACACCTCCTCATGCCTCCCTTCTCCCTGGCAACCATCGGATTTCTGAATTTGACCACTTCAGATGACTCATGGCCATTAGAATCATGAAGTACTTCTTATGTGCCTGGTTTATTTACTTAGCAGACAGTCCTCCAACATCCATGTCACAAGAACAGGATTCCTTTCTTCTTTTTAGCACTGGGTAATAGTCTAATGTATACCACATTTCTTTATGCAGACAGTTAAATAGATTTGTACAGAAATCTGCTATAATCTAAGTAAACCCCTTTTCTGTACCTCTGCCAAAGGGGATGTAGAGATTGCTGTTAAAGGACAAATTCACACACACGCTATCTTCAGTGTGAATTTATGATGGTTACAGATGACCTTTTTATTCAACAGTTTGAAGAGGCACTATTAGCCCTGAGCTAACCTAAAGCTACAGATTGAGCAGCTCTAGGCATGACTGACCATCAGTTTCATCCACGTGTCCTTGAATTAACAGAACCTATGTTAGTTTGCTATATACGTATTGTCAAGAATGCAGGTGACAGTGTCCCCTCATGCTCATAGCAAGAGACTGCTCTTAGGAAGCATCACTTCCTCAGAAGCAGGACAGCTCTCCTAGCGGGACTGATGAGAGTCAGGACTTAAGTTCTACTTTAAAAAAAAGAATCTGACTTCAACCCAATTTCGGAACTGCTAACTTGTCTTTGTCTCCGTGGAACTTTGATTTCTCTTCATCAGCTTTACACAGTTGCTTTCTTGACCAAAAGAGTTAAGCTTACTTGATGAAAACATTTTTTTTTGTGTGTGGTGTGAGCTAGCCATCATTCAAAAGACAGGTTCCAAGACATTTTCACTATTAGATTCCTAGAAATGATACTTAAAATCCATGTGGGAGGGAAGAACTTGTGTGAAAAGTTCATTCATTTAACAAACAAAGAAATGAATAATAAATATTCCTTGACCAAGTAGCCTTGGTTTTAAAGAAGGACCTTCCAATGTCATAATACTTCCCAAAGCACAGAAAGGGCACCGAACTGAAGATGCAGTACAGAGTTTGGTCTAAGGTGGTCTTCATGCTGAGTCCATAGATGTAAGTGATGATTGACTCTTTCTCTCCTCCACTTTCGCTCCATCTTCAGTGGAATGGAAAAAAAAAAAATAAATGCTCTTCCTCACCCAGAAGCTATGAGGAGTAATTAAATAGACCCTGTCAGAGTAGAATAGGCTCTAACATCTATGAACAAATTCTCCATGGTAACAGCATTATTGGTAACCTTTATCTATCCTTGGAACTGATCCAAGCCACACTGCTAAATACAGTGAGCTACAATTCCCAAATACCCAGATTCAAACAGGGTGTTTGAATGTGTTATTTGGTATAGAAGAAGGAATTGCATTCCAAGAAAAACGAGAGAGGATTTAACAGGCCATCATCCCACGTGAGGGATGGCTTGAGCTCATTTGTACATGAGGACTCTGGCCACTGGGCCACCTTCTACCTAAGAATGCCTGCCTTTTGTAATAAAGGCAGCCAAGAAAAGACCCCTGGTGGCTCACTCCTCCCATAGCAAGATCCTAGACATGGAAAAGTGACACTTTGACTTATCCACGGTACTGGCCACACAAACACAAAACCAAATGTCAGGGGCAAACACCCTGGGAGCCTACACACCCTCGTCATCCTTTTTGCTTCTTGACTAATTTCAGCAATATACCAAAAGAATATTTTGTAATGATAAACAAATAAGAATCTTTCATCATACCCATTGGACTAACTAACACTTTTAAGAAAGCAAGTATAAATTAAGGTTAAGGGTTCATTTAACATATAATTTCTAGTGCATGTTTTTCTTACTAATAGTGAGACTAAGAGAGAGATAAAAATAATAAAAAACAAAGAGACTGGAAGGTTTAATGTAACATTATGCAAACCTGCACATAACCCTAATAAGCTGCAATATCTCAGGAAAAAAATTTCATTCCAGGTGGTAACTAGTCCTTGATGCAGACATAGGATGCACTGATATCTACAAGTCAACAATTTCAAAAAATCAGAGAAGGATTATAAGGAGTTTCTCTTCCTTGGAAATTGTCTATTAAAATTAAAGATGCTCTTATGGCACCACCATTCACTGCAGGCCAGTAATCCAAACCAAGGAAAAGGCAATGGAAAAATACAAGATATTGGCTCTACCCAACCCAGCTACTCCTACTGAGCACGTGTGCTATATGTCTCTAAATTACAGCCCCTGGTGATGGCAAACACACTACAGAATAACCGAACACTGAATGCTGCATTTAGAGTACAGGGTGTCTTTTCTGCTTATCACAAGAAAAATCTACTCTCCAGCAGCGACGAGGGCTGGAGCAAAGGCCCAGCAGCAGCAAGGTGGTGAGATATTGTTGGTTTTTATTCATGTATTTTCTTTCGTCTTCTTGCCCCCAAATAAAAAATAAAACAATTATCTCATTGAATGAACCCCAAGTCCAATTCAGAATTCATCTTCAGAGCTGTCCGCTAACAGCATCACTCTATCTTGCATGCTGTTGAATTCTCTCTGCTGGGGAAAGAAAAGAGAAAAGCATTAAATTCTTTCTCCTCAAAGCCCAGAAGCAGACCCACCCTAAAGAACAGGGGAGTAGCTAGCACAAAACACCCTGAGCAGAAGTCTTCTTGCACCATTAAATCCTCCGTATTTTATCAGGCAAATTAGGCAGGCAGTGAAGAATTCTCTGCATCCCATTGGGTTTGCTCTTGTTTCCTGCATACCTTCCTTTTATGCCGTTTGAAGCCGTTTCTTCTTCGGCGATTCATAACCTTAATGCTGTAGAGTGCTCCCAAGATGAACAAGGCTCCAGCGATCCCTACCCCAACAGGCACCAGCATTCCAGACATGTAGCCAGCCTGAACAGAGAAGGAGAGAGACAGGTATCAGAATGCTACATAGACCATTGGATTCCAGGTTCCTTGTCCCTGATAAGTGGCAGCAGGTTTTTAGATGCTTTGAATTCTTCTGTCTGCTATGTTATAATTTAAAAGGGAACCTGTAACAAAGGTTCTGCTTTGGGGCTTTGGGGGAAGAGCAACAGAGAAAAATAACAACCTTTTTTTTTTTATTATTTCAAATTCCTTAGAAGTAAGTTCTGAAATAAATCAGCCAGACCTAGTGGCCCCTCCAGCCACTTGATTATGCACATTTGTCAACATCAATTTTTGATGACAGAAATATAATTTGTACTAAAGATGGATGGAGTGGGCTTCTGAGAATGCCAGGGCTATTAAAATGCAATAAATTGGAAACAGCCTGAGTCGCATGCCAAGGAGTTGAAGTGTCCTCTGGAATACTGTGTTCCTTGGAGGGTAAAGGAGGGCTGCTCACTTTCTTGCCCTCCCTTCCTTCCTCCGGCTCCCACTCTTCCCAGCTGTATTACAGTAAAAAAGGAATGATAAAAGTGCATTATGAGTAGAAGGTGAGAGCACCATAAACAGCAAGGAAGGGGCAGGCCCAGGAATTAAGAGGTGGGCTAATTGCTGGGAGACAAGGACAAGAAGATGAGTGTATGCAGAATGGATCTCCGAGGGAAGCAGTGTGCCCAGTGAACAAAACTGAAATAGAGTGTCTTCAGTCCCAGGGAAGCAGTGGCCAAAAAGGGCACAAAGAGCACTGCCAGCAACCTGGCTACTCTCCAAGGAGCCTCGGGTGTTCCCAGTATACCCAAGGTAACTATGGACTCCTCAGTCCTCAGAGAACAACGTGATCCCTGCACATCCCAGTGCTTCAGTGAAACTCTCAGGACCTGCTCACTCTTGGAGCAAGGCCCTGGTCCTTAGGTAGATCTTTGCAGCAAAACCCCTGTGGGCTGCATGGGTATGCACTAACCTAGAGCATTTTCACGGGAGAGCGTAAGGCTACACCCCAAGTGGAAAACACACATTACAGTTATAACTTTTAAAATCTAGAATAAGTGGATAGGTGTTTTTCTGAGAGAGGATGACCCTTCAACCATTTCTCCTCTTTTTGTTTATTTAATTTATGTCTGTGTGTGATGTGTATATGTGTGCCTGAGTGTATGTGTGTTGCCAGGTAAGGGCAGAAGACATCCAGCTCACCTCGCACTAGAGTTACAGATGGTTGTGAGCCACCACATAGGTTATGGGAACAGAATCTGGTCCTCAGCAAGAGCAGCAAATGCTCTTAAACCACTGAGCCATCTTCCTAGCTCCTATTTAATTTCTAATCAACAAAAACTATTTCTAGTGCCTTTCAGAGTGATCCAAAATGAGATAGATAGATAGATAAATAGATAGATAGATAGATAGATAGATAGATAGATAGATAGATAGATAGATAGATAGACACAGACAAACACACACACAGAGAGAGAGAGAGAGAGAGAGAGAGAGAGAGAGAGAGAGAGAGAGAGAGAAAGCAAGTGAGTGGGAGAAAGATTTTCAGAAAGCACTGAGGTCTGTAGGCTGTGATTTTCTCTCTAAACTTACACATGGAGGAGCAGAGGCCCCCTCACAGAGCAGAACACCCTTGCCTGTGCTCAGCAGCTTCCTCACTGGTCTTGTATCCCAGAGTTTTAAATTGGGATAAAATATGGATTTTTTTTTTCATTAACTTAAGAACAATGGGATTCTTTTAAATCAGTGTAGTGTTTTCCATGGAGAAACAAATTCCAGTCATTCTTCAGCAAATTCATACACTTTGTAGAAAATCAAAGTTTTTCTAAAATTCTTGAAGATCCACTTGAGTCTTATAAAAACTCTATAATTTTCCACATAGGGAAATATTGGACAATACAAAACTTGTGGTGCTCTCATCAAAAATACAGAATTTAAAAAAATCAGCTCCAGGAGTCCAGTCAAAGAGAGAGAAGAGGGGTTCGATGAGCAAGGGCATCACGATCATGATGGGGAAACCTACAGAGACAACCAGACCAAACTAGTGGGAACTCATGAAATTTAGACCAACAGCTGTGGAGCCTGCATGGGACTGGACTAGGCCCTCTGCATAAGCAAGAGTTGTGTAGCTTGATCTGCTTGAGGGTTCCCTTGGCAGTGGAATTGGGATTTATCCCTGGTGCATGAGCTGGCTTTTTAGAGCCCACTGCCTATGGTGGGACACCTTACACAGCCTTGAGGCAGGGGGAGGTGCTTCGGCCTGTCTCTACTGAATATAGCAGGTTCTGCTGACTCCCCACAGGAGGCCTTACCTTCTTGTAGAAGGAATGGGGGTGAGTTGAGGGGGGAGGCTGGAGGGGTGGGAGGAGGGAAGAGGGGAATCTGTGATTGGTATGTAAAATGAATAAAAATTTCTTAATAAAAAAATCAATATTTTCAGTGCATTGAAATGTAACACATATTAAATATGAAGAATGATCAAATTTCATCTCCATTAATGAACTTTTTCTAGGTTGTACATTCAGAGGACAATATTCTGTTCCTTGGAATATCAACCTGACAACCACTGCCTGAGCCTCCTGCAGATCTATAGTTTAACTCCATACCAATAATGTGGGTATTCCAAAATATGTCACTCTTGTCATATTTCACACACACACACATTCAGCTATATCTTTCATTTTTAATGGTATTTGCTTTGCTGTCAAGTCACAAATACATTATAGGATGGGGCTGAAGCCATCAGCCCACCTTACAACACTATGTCACTACATGTTCTTTAAAGTTGACTAAGGTAAAATAAGGTCTTACGCAACACTGCCTATTACTTAATTTTTTCTGAAATAAAATAAGAGGGCATGCACTTATTTTTTAAGTTTTTAATTCTGTCTAGTAGCTTTTTCTGTTCAAAATCATTGGCTGTGCATATGCTTCCAGAAATGGCATCCAGAAGACACAGTTTACCCATGTGCTTTTCCAACCAAGACTGCACAGAGTAAGTCTAATCATGATAAAATAGCCAGCAAGCCTAAAATGATGGATATTCTATTTTTTATATAAAAACTATATTCTTCAAAGATATGTGTATTGTGAAAAAAAAGATAGCTGTAAAATGAGGAAAGGACATGGAAGAAGTATGATAAAGGGGTATGTTACATAATTGTTGATGGGATTTTATACTAAAGGAGAAATAATATTTTTGTAAGTGTCATTTTTGGTCTGTTGAAAAGTTGCACTGCAGATACCAGAGAACATAAATGTGCTGTAGCTATGTTAAATGGGCTCAAGCTAAAAACTGCAGTAAGATTTGATAACAGAATGTTCTCATTCTTAGAAAATATGCACTGAAGAATTAGGAATAAATAGGCCATAGTCTATGCAATTTATCATCAGATGGTTCAGGTAAAAATAAGGAAGAGAGCCGGGCGGTGGTGGCGCACGCCTTTAATCCCAGCACTCGGGAGGCAGAGCCAGGTGGATCTCTGTGAGTTCGAGGCCAGCCTGGTCTCCAAAGCGAGTTCCAGGAAAGGCGCAAAGCTACACAGAGAAACCCTGTCTCAAAAAACCAGAAAAAAAAAAAAGAAAAAAAAATAATAAGGAAGAGAATGTGCCCATAAGTAAAAATCCAAGGTAGTAAAATGTTAGCAGTTGGTCCATCCAGGCTAAAGGTGGTAGGGGGATTCTTGTTGCTATTCTTATTTTTATATCTTGCCTATAAAAGGTAAATTATTCCTGCCTAAAGGTTAATCATTTAAAATACATTGTAAATGAAAATCTGGCTAGACATACCTGAATTTATGTGTTTGGTTTTGAAATTAATTTGTTCAGAAACATCTCTTTTGAAGAAAGCTATAAGAAAAGCTCATGAAAGGCACTGAGGATGTAATTCACTTGGTAGTGTACTTGCCTAGCATGCACAAGCCCTTAGGTTCAATTGCCAGCTCCATGTTAACCCAAGCATAATGGCACACACCTGTAATCACAGCATTTGAAAAGTGGAGGCAGGAAGATCAGAAATTCAAAGCCATCCTAAACTACATAGTGAGTTAGAGGTCAGCCAGGCCTACAAAAGACCCTGTCTCAAACACACACACACACACACACACACACACACACACACACACACACACACACACACACACGTACTGCATTGCCCTGCCTCTGATCTGCTGCTCTGAGACTGGGCCTTGTGTTTTCTATGCAGCAGTACCTCTCCAACTGGAGCACATTTCAGATTGACTTGTCAGGCTTGGGAACGCAGACTATTGGGCCACGTCATCAGAGGTCCTAACTCAGGTCTAGAGTGAGATCTGAGAATCTGCATTTCTAACAAGCTCCCAGGGCTTCTGAAGATTCTGGACCAGAATCCACCTTGAAAATCTCTGCTATGAAATACAACCTGGATCACTTTTTTCTTCCTTAAAGCTAGAAGAACCAGATTGGCTTTGGTGACCTAAGAGCAGCACTGTCTTTATTATATTATACTATAATGAAGCTTTATTATTATATAATCTAGTCAAACATGTTTATTTCTGAGAAACAATTCTGATGTTGAAAAGACATATCAATAGGTACCAAGATAAGCCTGGTCTAACAAACACCATCAACATGTACAACAATCAGGAAAGTTAAGGGACGAGAACTAATTGTCTATTAACATCCATTTTCCTTTTGTAGGAGCTAATCAATTTCTCTGTGTAGCCCTTGCTGTCCTGGAACTCTCTCTGTAGACCAAGCTGGCTTTGAACTCATTGATCCATCTGCCTCTGCCTCCCGTGCTGGGATTAAAGGTGTGTGCCACCACCGTCCTGCTGGCTAAACAATTTCTAATCTCGGATGGGGGGCAGAATTAAGATTACTTCCCCTTCCTGAGCTTCCAGGAAGCTGAGTATTATTGAGGGATTAATTTACATATCCATGTGTTCTGGCTAGTTTTATGTCAACTTCACACAAAGTATATCTGAGAGGAGAGGACCTCAACTAAGAAAATACCTCCATAAGATTTTTTTGTAGGGCATTTTCTTAATTAGTGATTGATGTGAGAGGGCCCAGGCCATTGTGAATGTGGCTACCCCTGGGCTGGGGGCCCTGGGTTCTATAAGAAAGTAGACTGAGCAAGTCAGTAAGCAGCACCTCTCCACAGCCTCTGCATCAGCTCCTGCCTCCAGGTTCCTGCCCTGCTTGAATTCCTGTCCTGACTTCCTCTGATATGAAATGTGATGTGGTAGTGTAAGGCCCTCAAGTCGTTTTGTTTTTTTCTGTTTTTTGTTTTTTTTTTTTTTTTTTGGTCATGGTGTTTCATCACAACAATAGTAACCCTGACTAAGACACCATGACACATGCAGATTCATATGGAGATAGCTGAGTTGGACATGCCATCCAGAATCAGAAGTTATCATCGGAAATGAACTTCAAAAGTGGTGTATCATCAAACTGAAGCCATTTAGCCTGTTTCTGTGTCATTACCCATGAGCCTTTGACTGCAGGTGTGATGGGCAGGAGCTTCTTGTTACTCATGATTAACCTTAATATTAACATTGAAAACTTGAAAAATCAACAACAACAAAAACCAAATTAGAACTTTTGAAAACACCTTCATTTTTAAAGCTCCTGTAGTTAACAGAGAACCAACATTGGAACAATTCATGAAACTAGATTGGGAGGGAGTCCTGGTTGGGTTTAAAAGCTCAGTTGAATATGTGTTCAGTTCAGTTTTCAGTCTAAGGGATTCTGTGACTTTCATCAGAGGCAGTAGCTAGGCTCCCAAATTGTTTCTGAAAAGGGTAACTAGTAAGAATTGATATTTACATGCAGATTATAAAGTTTGCAATATCTAACCTCAACGCAGCTTTATGCCAAACTTTAAGCCTATTTTAATCATTTTTGTAATATATTTTAGAAATCTTTCTCAGGATATTCTTCTAAATCTTTCTCTGTCCATCTGAACATATCCTTTGACTTAACTAGATCCATAACAAGTACCAAAAGATGGCACACACTGACCTCAACAGCCTGAATATTTCCTTTATCATGTTTAACATGTATAAAAACAAATTAACCTTGTTCTAAAAAAAAAAATAGAATTTTTTACTGAGAAGCAAAAGGGTAGAGAGAACTACTGTAATCACATAATTTTAATTGCAATTGGATGTCCTATTCTTTAACAATAAGTTGTAGCAAAATTAAAAACCTGTAATTCCAATATAGGAAAACTGGCTCAAATAATAAAACAAAATATATGGAAATCCATAAGCCGAGATGTTTTGAGGCTGGGGAACTGAAGGCAACTAAATGCCTGACCATTAAAAAGGTTTTCAAGCAACTGAAATCCCAATTAAACCTGAGCTGAGGTATGCTAATGGACTCTGACATAGACTACAACCAAGGAATTCAGAATTCCATCAAAATTTTGAGGAGCAGTTCCAGTTAAAATTACAAAGTTACCAAACGTGGAAACTTGGAGAGGATTCAAAGTCAAAAGAAAATGAAAATATGAACCTGGAAAGGAATTAATATTGTCAATCAGTGTGCCAAATGTATGCAGGAGAGGGAAATACTTTTCCATAGCTGGTCATCTCGGCAGGGTGGCTTGCTAGTGCCTCCTGGGAAGCAGCATCGCAATAAGCTACACACCTACGGCAGTTTCCTGTTTCGCAGACAGAACTGAACCACACTGCCAATATCCCCTAAAAGAAACTCTACCAGGTAGATCAAGGATATTATTCAGCTGGGCGTACCACTCACGGTAAATGTTTATACTTTTGTAACAGCCATGGGGTGGCTCAGTGCCTAAGGGGGCTTGCTCTTTGGGTTGGAGAGAAGGCTCGGTGATTGAGAGCCTTGACTGCTCTGGCAGAGAACCCGGGTTCCATTCCCAGTACCCACATGGTGACTCATAACTGTCTGTGACTTCAGTTCACATACATTCAGGCAGCAAAATGTTCAGACACATAGAATAAAAGGAACAGACCTAAAAAAAATGTTTTGAGAGTGCTTGCTCTGCAAGTACAGGATCTGAGTTCAGATCCCAGAGTCCACACTGCAATTAGATGACAGATCTCTCTCACGCCTGCAACCCCAGTCCTATAAGGGGTGGAGATATGAGAATTTCTGGGGCTTGCTGGCTGCTAGTGCATCCCAAAGCCACCAGCTCTGGGTCCAGTCAGAGATCCTGCCTCAAATGAATAAGGTAGGGAGTGACAGAGGAGGGCATCTGACTCAATCTGTTGGCCTCCATACTTGCATATCTGCACACACATATGAGCATATACCACCTGCACACAGAGAGAGAGAGAGACAGAGAGACAGAGAGAGACAGAGAGACAGAGAGAGACACAGAGACAGAGAGACAGAGAGAGACAGAGAGACAGAGACAGAGGAGGTGGGGAGAGGTGCTGAGGCTCCAGAGAATAAGGTGCCTGTCTCCTGTGTTCCCAGTGAAGGAATCTGAAGGAAATACCTCTCCTGCTGATGGCCCAGAACAGCAAACTGAAGCTCCGTTGTTATTGGTGGTGGTGGGTTGTTTTTTTTTTTAAATTGCAATTTAATTATAACATTTGTTCCTTTCCTTTCCTCCCTCCACACCCTCTTATGCCCCTCCCAGCTATACTTCAAAGTTATGGCCTCTTATTACATGGGCATATGTGTTTGTATGTAAACATATAAATTCCTGAACGACAACCTGTGGTAGCTTTGCTGTTCTGCAAATCTTTTATTTGCCCTTCAGTATAAGTCAAAGGGAAGAAGAGACTCTCCTTACCTTGTCTTTCAGCTTTTCCATCCAGCTTCTCACTAGGAAAAACAAGAGAATCAGATATAAATAGCCATCTCCCACTTACATTTCACAGTATTGCATTAGTTTGTTAACTTGATACACTGAAAGGTTTTTTGCATGGAATAGACTAAAAATATCAACAATATTAACAAAATGACAGCAATGATTTTTTTTTTTTTAGACTGAGTCTTTCTACATAGCTCTTGTTGCTCTGAAACTCTCTATGTAGACCAGGCTGACCTTGAACTCAAGAGATTTGCCAGTCTCTGCTTCAGAATGCTGGGATTAAAGGTATGTGCCACCAAGCCCCTTATTTAGAAGAGCAACCGAGAGCCAAAACACTCCCATGTCATTATTAGATGAATAGGGAATAGTTTGTATGCTAGCCGAGTTCTATCTACTATTCAGTGCAGTAGGAGAAGGCCTGAGAGAGAAGGGACAGGGAACCACCCTCTAGGTGCTGTGTTCACTTTGTTCCTGTGATGGTTTTTCTTTAACCTGATGCCTTGTCTGTCTCAGTTCTTAGGATCGAAGAGAATGCTTCACTGAAGCACATCAGATAGTGGAGAACAGGGAAGGAGTGGGCAATGGTCCACCAAGGCAGCCCAGCTCTGGCTCCGAAGAGAAGCATCGCAACCATATTGGAAGAAGAGAGAAGGGGGTCAAGAACTCACGACTCTACAACAGCCACTGTTAATAACAACAGTAACACGAGTGAAGGGGCTAGACCAACTAAGTAATTTCCTGTAGATCCTGATAAGAACGGTTTTGAGTTTTAATAGGAAAAGAGAAAGGTATCATTCAAAGTGTGAAAGGTGACTTGAAGTTGGAGGTGGGCATTCCACCCCTCACTGACTTTTAATGTTAGATTGGTGCTGCAGCCTGCATGTGACTTAGTGGGAAGACAGTGTATCTTCCCTTCATCTTCATTGTCAAGCAAAAGAATTCAGCAAAGACAAAAATGGGGTTTCTTTACACTTACTTTCCTTTCTGGAAGCTTCAACAAGCTGAAAGGAAGGACCCTGAGCTGCCGCTTTTCCTTATAAAGCCTGAGAGTAAAGGTCTGAACTCAGTTTGGATACAGTCTTCCATAACGAGCCAGTTCTGCCGCTGCAGTGCAAAAGCAGCCGTGGATGGTCTGCCAGCAAATGTGCTCAGCTATGTTCTAATGAGCTGTATTTGCAGACGCCGAGATTTGAATTTTATGTAATATTTATATGTCATAGTGATTTTCTTTTAGAATCAAATTAAAATATAAAAAATTGTTCACTCACAAGTTATATAAAAACAGGAGGCCAGCCAGAGTTGGTCAGAAGCCGTAACGTGGGGCTCCTTGAGTACTCTACTCAAGATTTCAGCACTTTCATGTATAATCTGACTCCTGAAATGAGGCATTTGATCATGCCGACAATGCTAGCACGGCTATGGCCACTTCTTACAAAGCACATGCATTGCAGCACGAGAGCCAGATAAGCCTACACTCACAAGTCAGCTGTGCCGGCTCCTGTCCGTAGTTTAGCACTCAGAGGCTGAATCATGAGGACTACTCAAATTTAGGGTCAGCCTGAGCTACATTATGAGACAGTGTCTCAAAAAGTGAGATTTTGTGTATGCTCATAAAAGAAAAGACGGGGAAACTGAGATTCAGAGAAGCTAAGAGACACCTGCATTCAACTGGTGAATACTCACAGGGATACCAGCCTAATTTCTAGGAGTGAGACGTCTCTACTACCCATCTCAAATGTGGAAATACTGTTGGCTTTTCCATCTCTTTTAATTGGCTTCAACCTCTCATGCAAAGACCTTATCAAACCTCTCAGCTTGCTCTTCCCTCATTGCTCTGTACCAGACAGGGATGAGGTGACTGATCAGGATAGGATCAGAGTCATAGGAAGGTCAGAAAACACATCTAGGAACTTCAGAATGAGGCCAGGAGTTGGTGCTTCTGGGAGTGAGCCTACCAAGAAGGGAGGGCAGTCATTGACTTTAGAGGAAGTAATGAACCCGAGGACCCTCAGCTCCCTCTATGCAAAACAAAGGAGACAACAATGCTTTGAGAGATCATTGTGAAGATTAGAAGTGTCATATACAAAATTACAGTATAGTATCTGATATAAAATCCAAATAGGAAAAAGAAAGACAAGTGAAGTATGGGGTTTGTGTTACTATATCTCAAATCCAAAACAGATTTCAATGCAAGCAAGAGAATATTTAAAATTCATTCATTCAAAAAATATTTGCTGGGTATGTGGTGTTTGATTGTGATCCATTGTTTCTATAACAAGTCAACATACGCTATGGGACCTAGTTCCAGTGATAAAGGAGCTCAGCTATCAAGTCTCTATGAGGCAGAAAACAAGAAGTAGTGTGGGGTATGAGAAAGCGAGGAACAGAGTTCAGAATCGGGAAATAGGGTGGGTATTACATAGAGGACAAGACGAGACAGGTGGGGCCAGGGTGGCTATTGTCAGACAGAAAGATACGGTGGCTTAGAGTGGAGGGACAGGAGACAAAGGTCAAAGCTGGATTTAAGGCACCTGTAGGCTTTTCGGCTATAAGAGACTCATTGCCAAGGGGAGCATTTTCAACTTGTGCCTCACCTGGGAAGCTACCCAAGTCTGCAGTTTGTGGAGTTAATTGTATGGAGCCTATGATGGTTAGGTTTCAGGATTTGTTTGGTTGGTATTTTTCAGTGGTGTGTGTGTGTGTGTGTGTGTGTGTGTGTGTGTGTGTGTGTGTGTGTGTGTGCTCGCATACTCCTGCCATAGTGCATGTGTGAAAATCAGAGGACGACTCCAACTGGGGGATTCATTTCTCTGCTTCTACCATGTGGGTCCTAGGGATCAAACTCAGATTACAGGCTTGGTGGCAAGCACCTTTATCCACTGAGCCATCTCGCTGGGCCCACGGTGGTTAGTTTTTGTTGCCATTTTTCACAATCTAGAATCACCTGGAAAGTGAGTCTCAATGAGGGTGTGTCTATATCAGGTTGACCTGTGGGCATGTGTGCAGGGGGTTATCATTATTGCCTTAATTGAGGCAGGAAGATTGTAAGTCCAAAATAAATAATAAGTCTAAAAAGGTTTATACAGAGGTCTAAAAATAGTCCAAAAACTTGATGGGAGAACCTCAGGCAATGTCTACAGAGTGGACTAGCGTTTTAAAATAATTCTTAAAGATTTTTATGTGTATGAGTATGTTGTTTGCATGCATGTCTGCATGCCACATGTGTTTGTTCCTAGTGCCTATGGAGCCTAGGAGAGGGTTCCTGATCCCCTGGAACTGAAGTTATAGATGGTTGTGAGCTGCCATGTAGGTGCCGAGACTTGAACCCAAATCCGGAAGAGCAGCCAGTCCTCTTAACCATTGAGGCATCTCTCCAGTCCCTCAAGATAAAATTATTTAAAGAAAAAGAATTCTTAGTCAAAGTTTGTAGATTCAAGTCCTATATGCCTGTGAGCAGAGCATAGGGGTAGCTTTCCTCACAGCTCCTGAGTAAAAATACTGTGTGTAACTAGAGCAATGCACATCAAAATAGTAGCTGAATTAAATAACAAGAGGCAGAATTAAGGACAATATTTCTTTTATTCTTTGTCTCTTTTGGGACTTGCCACATTATATATAATTTTGTACTACTTCTTAATTAGCAGGAAAACGCATTTCCAAAACCCCCACAAAACTCTGCAAAACTTTACCACTTCAAGTTGGTGGTAAATTGCTGACTGTGAGGGGCCACAGAAGCTCAGACTTCTCCACTTGGCTAGTTTCTTAGTGACAGCTACAGCAGCTAGTCCCGCTGAGGCTAGTCCGTGTCTCAAAATTTTGTTTAATGGAAACTAAAAAGCACATCACTATAACAAGACCTCTGTTCTCCTTCAAGTAGGGATAGAAGTATCCAGACAAAAAGTAGGCCTGAATAAAGGCCATATATAGAAATCCTCAGCTAACATACACCCCAGTAAAAAGCTGAAGGATTTTTGTCTTAAGGTCAGGGACACAGGAATGCCTAATGTTGCCACTTCTGTTCTATACAGTAGCTGAAGTCCCAGCCAGAGGAGTTAGATAATAGGAAGAAAAGGCCATATACTTGGAAATAAGTTAAATGGGAAAATATAAATTAAAATCCACAATCTTTTAAAGACACAACTCTAAAAATGTGCCATGCACATCCACACAGAGAGAGATACAAATGCACAGGCGTATACCCACAAATGCACAGAGAGGCACACACATTCACACAACACATATACAAAGACATATTATTAACACATGCACATACACACACACAAATAAAATCTAGAAGAACTTATAATTGGATTGAGTAGAGTTACTGAATATAAAATCAACATGTGAAAATCTGTAGTATTGCTATACAGTGGTAAACCATCTGAAAAAAAGAGGAAAGCAATTCCCATTTACAATAGAGATAAAACAAAAAGTTAAATAATTAGGAAGGAATTTTGCCAAGTCCTACAGGATGAAAGTAGATAAAGACACAGAAAACTGGAAAGCTGCCCTGTCTTCATGGATCGGAGGAAGAGTTTTAATATTGTTGACATGTCCATAGAACCCGAGACAATCTGTTGATTCACTGAGCTCTTCAAAAAAACTCTAATATTATTTTTTGCAGAAATTGAAGACACAACCTAATATCCATATGAAACAAAACAAAGTATTTGAAAATCACCTATCTGGTAAGTAGTAAATATCCAAACTATGTGAGACGAAAATAGTTCAAGATGAAGAAGGTAAATGTCCTAATTTAAAATAATCCTAGCACTCAGAAGGCAGAGGCAGGTGGATCAATTTAAGGCCAGCCCTGTCTATTTAGCAAATTCTAGGCTGCTTGGGGTTACATAGTAAGACCCTATCTCAAAACAACAACAACAAAGTTGAAAGAGGCAAAAAACCTGAACAGACATTTCCCCAGACAATGGCCAATGGAAATATGCAAAAGTATTCAATATCACTGACTATATTCATGTTTTCTGTTACTATACCAAAAATACCAGAGGCTGGGTAGCTGATAAGAAGAGGTTTACTGTAGCTCAGGGTGATGGTACAAGGTCAAGAGCTGGTTGACCTTGTCTCGTCTGGTGATGGCTCTATGGCGTGTTCAAGAGGCCATTCTAAGGAGGGATCTGTGGGTTAGAGCAAACACACCAGAGTGCACATAAAGGTTTTGCTGAGCTGCAGAGAAAAAGGCTTATGAAAAATGGGGAGGGAGGTCCTTACCTGACTCCTCGTTTATCTTCTCTTCTCTGCCAGCAATCTTTGACAAATGTCCTTCTTGAGTGCTTTATGTGTGTGATTTCCTGACTCTGTCACTTGCCCTCTGTGCCTATCTTTGCCCCTTCCTCACTCTAATGAAGGGAACTGGGGTGGTGACTGGGGTGGTGAACGTTGAGTGCATGGGTCCCTGTCTCTCCCATGTGGCTCTCATTCAGACAGAATAAACTAGAGTTCATAGTTTCATCATAGCCTGTATATTTTCCAGCTCCTTTGTGTGTGCCAGGGCTGCAGCATCCAAGTGCTCCTTTGTGCAACAACCACCCGAGAGGCAGAAATCCTGGGTGAAATTTAAAACTCACAATGAACAATACTGAAGACACTCAGTCTGGAGACCGATGCATCTTATTCCATGCCAAAGGCACAGATTACAAAAGCTACAAGCTGGGAGAAAGAAATTAGGTAGAACATTCAGGAGCAGGTTTGTTGTGGCTAAAAGTGTTGGGACCAGTTCCTTTTCTCATCAATGAGAAAATACTTTAAAGAAGCAGGTTAAAGAGGATGATTTATTTTGGCTCATGATTTCAGAGGGGACTGTCGGCCACAGTGGGTAATACATAGTAGAGCTCATGTGAGTGGGAGAATGAAGGTCCTTGCATCTCAATAGATCAGAAAAAAGGAACCAGACAGGAAGTGGAGCTGGGTTACATACATTCTCAAGGCCCACCCTCCATTAACCCCTTTCCACCAGCTAGGTCCTACTTCCCAAAAGTTCCACAACCTCTCAAAACAACTCCATGAGCTGGGACCAAGTACTCAAATACATGAGCCTGTAGGGGACATTTTACATCCAAATCACAACATATGACTCTGCAGAAATCCACACTGAAGACAAGTGTTCATGAATTAATAGCATATTGGCAGAAATGAATCAAGAAAATGGATAAGGTCATCCTAGGGTAGAAAGTATATATGAGTTAAGGTTCTCCAGAGGAGCAAACTCAGAGAGAGAGAGAGGAAGAGACTAAGAGGGAAAGGAAGAGAGGAAGAGGATGGAGATGGGGAGAATTGTGTGTTCATAAAGAATTGGCTCACAAGATTATAGAGGCTGAGGCATCCCATTACCAGCTGAGAACCAAGAGCAGTGGTGGCTTGGTTACAGGTCCAACCCAAAGACCTTGGGAAACATAATAGTCACTGATGTAGTATCAGTCCAAAGGCCTGCAGACTTGAGACCCAAGAGAAGCCAATGTTTCCAGTCTGAAGGTAGAAAAAGCCAAATTCCCAGTTCACAGGCTGTAGGAAAATAAGGCCTATGAGGCAGAGAGATGAGCCAACCTGGAGTCTGCCTGAGGGCCTAGCAACAGGCTCTGTCAGAGGTCCTTCCTGATCGTGCCTAGCCAACGAGGGGCAACCACACAATGTCACCGGATCAGGACGCAGCCTGGGTGCTGGAAGGAAGGTGTAGAAGGCTCGCCTTATTGCTGAATAAACGAGTCTGCTGTTTACCTTTTACCTGACTCCTGGTGTCTGTGTCTTAGACAACAACGCTGTACCATCTCACCCCCTCCCCTGAAGGGGCAGCTATTAGAACTCAGCGACAACAGGCTTCCTACTAGACAGAATTCTCTTGAAGTTAGCATTTTCATTCTTTTTTTGGTTGGATAGGGACCACCTCCTCAGACTTCACTCAGTCTACCAGTTCATTGTGGATGTCACATCTTCCCACCTTCCCTCATCGTGAATTTCTTCTTTATCTGACCCTCCTACTTCTCTTTGTATGGATCTTGTGAAAATCTTCCCATGCTAACTCAATCACATCAGCTGTCTCCTTTGCCACAGGAGGCAACAGTCAGGCTCCAGGCAGTAGGAGGATGGTATCTGTAAGGTAGCCATTGTTCTGCCTACCCAGCCAGGTAAATCTCTGCACATCCCTCTCTATGCTCCACACAGATCCTCAGAGAATCCTTAGCAGCAAGAAGCCCAGGGACAATCCATTCCATTACTGACTTTCCAGCTGCCTGTCTCTTACCTCCTCAATACACTTCCCATCTCGGAGACTGCTTTCAAGGAGAACTCTAACTTGGGCAGCAGTCAAATTTCTCTGCCATCAAGACAGACTGGCCCTTTGCCATACCAGCTTTACTCACTTCATTCGGCAAAACAAAAGTATTAATGTAAGCACAAGGCAAAAGGAAAGGAGTGGGGGCATACTGGCCAAGTTCAAGGGAGAGCCGTCTCCCTTCATCTAATGGAATTCTAACTGAACAATTTCAGTAAGTCTGGCTTTGGAAAACATCCCCTTTCTACAAAGTATTACAGCAGGGTCCATTTAGCTCACACTCCATTCTGAAAGGGTCATAAATGCAGCCTCTTCAGTGAAATACTTACCAGCAATTTTCCCAATTATTTCAAGACTTAAGTTTTTTTTTTAACCTGAATCAAGAGAAAGAGAAGTTTGTATTTCACCAAAATAAAAAATGAAGACCACACCCAGGCCATTGTTTTGTTAAAGTGTGTGCACCTAAATTACAGAGTGTTTCTATTCTGTCAAAAACCAAATGAAAACCAGCCCCTTCTCCCTTTCTGTTGCTTACTCATAAGTGCCCTTTGGACCTGAGGAACAAAGCTGTTTTCCAACTTACATACAACACGTAAGAATAAGGAAACTTAACCGAATTTTAGGTATTAAATGTGTGTTTAAAAAAGAAAAAGTAAACATTGAGTTTTTGGATCTATGGATTAGTCTCTAGAGATCCTAAATTTACCTGCCTTAAAGTCACATAAACCCCTTCTATAATCATTCGCTCTTCACATAATTATAGAACAGCAAGATTCCAATGAGCAGAATGACCTACTTCTTGGCACGGGGCTAAGTGAGCAGTAACTATGTGTTCAAGAAGCAATTAATTCTGAAGGCTCTGAACTGATATTTACAGAGAAGGGCACAGAGAGGCCAGATAACCTAATCTCTACTTTCAAGTAACATTAAAAATATCTTTATTTACTAAGCAGTTGGGCATGATAAGATGCCAAGAGACTGGCTTAAAATCAACTTAGTATCTGCCAGGGTCATTTAATGATAACCAGGCTGATAACAACAAATTATGTATGATATTATCACAGCTTCTATGATGTGAAGGTGGTCATAAACCTCAACCCGTGGAAATAAATGGTGCTCAAATGAAGGCGGTGTCCCTCCCCTAAAAGGAAGGCATACAACATTACTTCCCACTATTCACCAGAGGAGAAAACAGTCAGTCAGCATCCACCTCCCACAACTGAGAGAGATGAAGGATTACTAGTTTTTGACTATGGCATCCTGAAAACACTGCTCAACACCGAGGTTCTGGATCTCTCACTCAGCAGCACTGACTCCACACTCAGGGGTCAGAACTTCTCTCCTCAAGGTTTCTCCTCACATTTTTAACTACCTGATCTCTCTCCATCCCAGTGGTTAAAAACAGAAAATACTTTATTCTTCATATATTTCTTTATTTTAATCAATGTGCAATGACTGTATGCATCTGGTAGGCAGGATACAGGAATTTGATACTGGCAGGCAGTGTGTGATGATCGAGTCTAGGGTGATTAGCATTTCTCCCTCCTTTAAAATTTATGGTTTTGTGTTGGGAAGCTTAGAACTCTCCTAAACCTTTGCAAAAATATCTAATAAATTTGTAGCAATTGTGTTCTTCGATATTATTATGTGTTTTAATGTCTAATACTTCTGTCCTGCTGTGCTGGGGACACTAGACCTCGTTCCTCCTGTGTAACTACAATTTGTTGTCTCTTCTCATATCTCTCCTATCTCCCCTCCTCCTATGCTTTCTAGACTCTAGTAAGCACCAGTCTATGCTCTGCTCCTCTGATATATTTCTAGAGCCCACATATCAGTGAGATCACATAGCACTTGTCTTTCTGGGCCTGGCTTCCTTCATCAAACAGAAACATCTCCAGCTCCTGCCACATTGCAGAGATTGCAGCATTTCCTCCTTTCATAGCCATGGAACATTCTGCCCTGTACACATTTATCATCTTTATCCAGTGACATTGATGGATACTTCAGTGACCCCATATCCTGGCTGGCATGAACAGTGCTGCAGCGCACATAGGAGCTGGGTACTCTTTGATACGTTCGCTTCGCTTCATTTTCTTTAGATGTACGCCCAGTAAGTGGGATGCTAGAACCCGCTTTTTTTATTTAATTTTGGTTTTTCTTCTTCATTTTACATATCAACCACAGTTCCCCCTTTCTCCCCTCCTCCTGCTTACCCTCCACCTTACCCTCCACCTCCTCTCCACTCCACCCCCAACCCCTCCTCAGAGAGGGTAAGGCCTCTTATGGAGAGCCAACAAAGTCTGGCATATCAAGTTGAGGCAGGACCAAGCCCCCACTCTCACCCTGACTCCCACCCCCTGCCCGCCTGCCCTCCTATTGAGGCTGAGCAAGGTGTGCCTCCATAAGGAAGAACCTGCTTTGTTCTTAATAGAAAGTTTGCTCTTTTCAAAATTCCACTGGAAGAAAAACAAGTGCAGGTGAGCTGTTTACACAGCCATTGATGTGACACTCACCATCCCCAGACACAGCTGGGGCTTTAACAAGAGTTAAAACGCTCATTAGCCCTGCACACAGCCTTCCTGATGCTCAATTGCTATGTACAGTGGCAGAGCACATTAGCTTTAAGATAGGGCCACATGGCACCCCTCTTCCATATATGAATTCTGGGTTTCACTGACAAAAGCTATGGTTTGGACCCAGGGCTGAGGTGAACAGGACATTTCCTGGAGACCTCCTTTGCCACTGGCTCTCATCTAGAGTTTTGGACATAATTTTACTTAATCACATGAAGCTCCCACTTCCCACTGCTTTGACACAGCCAACAGGTGAAATCAATTAGCAGTAGAGTGCTGAATGAACACTAACGTGGTTTTCAACAGTGCTTCAGGGTTTGTTTTCCTAAAGTCCCACTTACCAGTTCTCAACCCTTCCCTCTCCAAAGTACTAAGCAGTGTCAAGCGACACTCTCAAGAGAAATTAAGGCAAATATTTGCCTAAGAACATCTGTGCACTGATGGTTCAATGGGGAAAATCTACAGTTCTGTAAGATAAATAAATCTGCAGATCTTCCATACAGTAAAATACCTGAAGCCAATAATATTATACCGTATTCTTTTTTTTTTTTTTTTTGGTTTTTAAAATTTGCTACAAGGATAAGCCTTTTGCTAAAGTGTGAAATGATGTTATACATATGTATGCACTGTGAAATGATCATTATAATCTCACATGTCTACATACAGGATTGCACATTGTGTTTATGTATGTGTTGAGAAGACTTAAGTACCTCTTATGTTGAGGGCTCTTAATAGAAAATTATGGTGATGAGAACGATGGAGACAGGAGGAAACTTTGGGAGGTGGCAGATTCATTTATGATCTTGGTGTTAGGGATGTGCACTTATCCCCAAACTCAACAAGTTGTAGACATGAATCATGTGCAGCCTGGAGATCACTCAAGCATCATGGCAAATATACTCAAGGGTGGAACTTGACTGCCACCTCAATGAGTTACCTGAACTTTCCCTGGACTCTTGATCCCGAAGGGAAAGTCCAAGGGTCTTGGTCTCCAACAAAGAAGAGCTGGTCAGGCCACCAGACTCTGTCTTCTTTCTTTTCAGTTTCTTCAGTGAGGTTTCCCTAGGCTAATGGGGGCAGTTGCTCATTCACTGTGGGTGTGGGGGTGTTGCTCTGCTTCCCTTGTTTCTTAGCTACTTGGAGCATGAGCATCTGTACTTACTGTTGGCTGGTTCTGACATTCACTTACTCTCCCTCCTGATGGGTCATGAATTTCCTTCATGAGTTGGCATTTTTTTTCCTGTGAACTTATTTCTTCAATGGGGGTTGGTTTCCTTAGGGATCTTGAATTGCAGAAATGTGAAAACAAATGAGTTTTGGATTTGCCCTTGTTGTGCACACCAGGACCAGGACCCTCACCTTCCTGGTGGTCCCAGATTCCTTTCTCAGCTGGACATCATTGCAATTGTGAAGTCAAGTCTGGAATTTCCAGTGTCTTTTCTTCCCCACTGGCAGTCAGAAACTCAGAAAGAGAGGTGTTTCATCAATGTTTCCCAGGCCTCTGTATGGGGGTAGGGTATGTCCCTGGACTCTTTCTCTGAGAGTGGGGACAACATTCACAGAACACTTTCATTGCTCAGGAACTCAAGCTCTGCTCCCTGCCCTACACCAGCCCAAGGCCATGTCTGTTGGTCACGTGTTGGTTTTGAACTCTTCTTTTCATTCCAGTTTCTGTGTCTGGTCCATTGTCTCCACACCCACAGACCACCATGCATCATCTGGTAGCCACACTGCTTGGGCTTCACGTTGCCTCTTCCAGCAACAAGAGAATGCTTGTCAAGATCGGCTGGATCAATATTCTTTGAGAACACCATGGTTTATCCACTATTTACCTGCATTCTACCAGAAGGTGAGAATCCACAGTCACTCAGTCCACTCGGCTGCAGAAACTGGAGATTCAGGTTTAACTTCAAACCAGGTACTTTCTTTTTTTTTTTCAACTGGGATGACATTCTTGTAGCAAAAATTGGAGTTTTCAAGTGACAATTCAATAACATTCAACACATTTACAATGTTATGCAGCCGCTACCTCTAATAAGTTCCAAAATACTTTTAGCACATCATTCCATGAGAGCCTCCCCACAAAATCCTCAGAAACTAATAACCTGCTTCTTGACTCCTACATGTTCAGAACATGGAATATGAATAGACTTATATAGTACATAACACTGTGTCTGTATCCTTCTGCTTAGCATAATATTTTCTAGGTCCATCCCTCCAACTAGTAGCATTCATACAAACAACCAACAAGCATATAAAGATATGCTGAGTGTCATTAGTCATCAGAGAAAGGCAAATCAAAGCCAAAGTAAGATACTACTTTACAACCTGTTTAAACCAGGAGCCTGTTTATAAGAAGAAGAGGAAATGACAAATGTTGGCAAACATAGAGAGAAATTACAACCACTACAGAAAACAACCTGTCAGCTCCCCAAAAGCTGATCATAGAATTACCATATAACTTATAACTCACTGTTAGGTATACACCCAAAGTGCTGAGAACAGGCCCTTAAGCAAATGTTTGGTCATAAATATTAGCACCAGCACCATTCAAATATCCAAAGGAATAAACAACTCAAATGTCTATCAGCTAACAGACAAAACACAGTGGCATATTATCCAGCCACAAAAATGTATCATTTTTACATGCATGAACCTAGAATTACGTTTCTAAGTGAAAGAAAATGGAAGTGCTATATAATAAAAGATGAGGTAAAGAATGATATGTATCATTCCAGAAGCCAAGGAAGTATCGCCAAGAGGGAAAGAACAGAACTTACATTCCATCCACATATACTCGACCCTCATGCCTCAGTCCCCAGGTATGGCCCACTTGATGTTCTTTACTGGAGCAAATGGGGCCCGATCAGCCTGTCTAGGGCGCAGAAGTCTTCTTACTGAAAGGATCTCCTGTTTAAGCTGATTCTCTGGAATGACTGGACTATCAGGAGTCAATTCTGAACTTTTTGCATCCAAGCTAGAAGCAATGTTCTGTGCCTGATACTTCTTTCCTATTTTTAAATCTCTTCTGTGTGAGATACACATAATATGTACCATACCATCATAATTACTGTATACTCTCAGGTGTACAGCTAGATGGCATTAACTATGCTTTTGCTGTCATCAGCCTTCCCACCATTGACCTCCGGAATACTGACTCCCTGTCTCCTTCCTCCTAGTGATCACCATTCTACACTCTTCCTCTATGACTCTGACCACTCTAAGCCTTCACGTAACTAAAATCACACAGTATTTGCCCTTGTGACTGTCATGCTCCACCTACCATATTGTCCTCAAGGTCATCCATGGTGCAATGTGTTTTAGTCTCCTCCCTTAAGCCTGAATGATAGATCACTGTATGTGTGGAACACATCTTATCTATTCCTGATGATGGACACAGGTTGCTTCTACATTTTAGGCACTGTTAATAAAGCTGCTACATGCACATTAGCACATGACTATCTCCTCACGACCCTGCTTTCAATTCATTGGGGGTATTTATCCAGAAATTGAATTAGGTTTATAATTTGATATATTTCAATACAATTAGAAGAGTTCTACCATGTAGCCAATACTGAGAATCTAATGAGGACCAGGTACTGTGCTAGAAAGTAACTACAATACCTTATACATATATGAGTTGAAATGGACACTGCAGTTAGGTTTAAAAGAAAACGAATTCTCTCTCTCTCTCTCTCTCTCTCTCTCTCTCTCTCTCTCTCTCTCTCTCTCTCTCAGCAGCCATAATTAAATCCCAAATCTCTGAGAATCACTTAGCCACTAGAAATAAAATCTGATTGTCCCTGAGATTCATTTCCACATGCACTTAAGAGTTGTCCAGCTGTGAATGGTCCCAGAGTCACCCATCTACCAAAATAGATCTGTTTTCATCTAGTAGCAAACAAATCCTGAATCCTTTTCAGATGGAGCAGCTAAAAACTTTTCATTTAATTGGCAATATAACTATCTGCATTATTAATAATAAGTTTATTTTCTTCATAATGTAGAAGTCTAAAGGCCATTAACACCATGGCAAATTACAAATGTGCATTAAGAAGCTAAGCAAATAGCAGCCATTTTCCCTGTGGGATAGTGTTACTGGGAAAGTGTTCCAAGATTTGTGTGAGGTTTTGTATTTCACACAGAGGTTTTAGAGCAGACTTCAGCAAGAACTTCCACCCCTGGGAATCCAACTCTCAGAAAGACTATTATTATTATTATTATTATTATTATTATTATTATTATTAAGACAGAGTCTTTCTTTGTAGCTCCGGCTGGCCTAGATCTCACTATATAGACCATGCCAGCCTCAAACTCATAGAGATCCGACTCTCTCTGCCTTCCAAGTGCTGGAACAAAAGAAGTGCATCACTACACTTGGCTGCTCCCCAATTTTTCATGCAAATCATGGTAAAGTAATACACTGAAACGCAGGACCTAGTTATTCACAGAAAGAAAATGATGCCCAACAGGCATTGGACAAACGTACCCTGAACAGTCTTCCCCAGCATTGGTTTCTGCCACACTTGTTTCCTAACTGGCTACAATGAGCCTTCACCTTGTCCCTCAGATGCAGCCTCACTTCCTTCCAAGCCATCGTTTCCCAAGGCAATTTGATATAATTACTTTCTGCTTAAAATCCCTCTAAAGTGTGTTGCCCTTAAGGAAAGGTATAAGCTTGTCTCACAAGATCCTATATAATTTCAGTCCTGTGAGCAAAGTCTGCCTCACTTCCAAACCTTCATACCCACTCTACCTTCCGTCTCCATGTTGACCCTTACTATTTCCCCCACCCAGCTCCTGGGGCCGTCACATCTATGCAGCACAGATGCTCCCCCTGCAATGATGAATGGCAGGTTCCAGTGCAAGCCCATTCCTGTGGACAGAAGAGCCTTCTCATAAGCAATGAGGGCTGAAGAACTCATAGTCAACCTTGTCCAAACAGTCTCTGAACTGAAATACCATCTGAGTTCTTTTCCACTGGGAAAGAGAGATGAACATTGTCAGAACCAAAATGGAGTCATCAAGAAAAAGTTCTGCCCATAAAGATTGCCTGACAGGAACTACGCAAATGGCTTTGCCAGAGCCACAGGCCTCCTTGGAGGCAGCCACAGCCTCATGCAGGAAGTATTTCTACAAGGCGATCAGCCCAGATACTGCTTATTTAACTTTGGATGGAGGCCACTGTTGTTATTAATCACCATGGCCACAGAGTACTGTTTCAAAAGTACCTGATGGAACCCTCATTATTTTTGGCTTTTAAGCATTTCCCCTTGCCTCAACCTCTCTTAGAGGTCAGAGTTTACCATGGGATGGATCACCATCATAATGATCTGCCGATCCCAAATGAGTAGCATGGCTCCCTGGGAAATCTTTAGTTGATTTTTTAATTTAGTCCGATACTCCTCAGTCCTTTTCCTTTTGGCCTTTCCTTTAAGGCATGTTAGACTTAAGTGGGCAGGTGGGCATCATGAAAAGGGAGAGAGTCCATTTCTCCTGGTATGTTGTTTGACTTTCTTTCTGAGAGTCAAGAAACTCCAACACAAATTGTCAAGCCAAAACTGCCTACAGAGATACTTTGTGGTTTTCTTAGACACTGAAGACAAAGGTTAAAACAAGTGAACTGTGATAACAGGGCCAGGCTGTTTGTAACCTGGATGTTTACCACGTTAGTTCTCCCCTTGAGAGTGAAAAGCATATAGGATAGTTTAGCCCTGGGACTCCACTTGGTTTGGGCTTTGTGCACCCGTCTCTTCTAATAGTACACTTGACAGACTGAGACCTTTACCTGCATGAACTAGACACAGAGACCCCTCTCTGAACAACATACCTAGCTAGCAACTGAGAATACCACCTGCATCAAACTGCATGTACACCCCTCCCTCAGCAACATAGCAAGTTTCTCCTCTCCCTAGATCAAATTGCTATTTAATCACAATCCAGTTATGTTTGGGTAAAAGGCTAAGGGGGCTGCTCCAGTCTGAACTGGTTTTGGGTTCATATAAAAAAAGGAAACTGTGCTTTCCAAGTGAAATTTTAATGGGGGAATCTCCTATTAACCATCTTATGCCTATGCATAATTGGGTATGCATATATTTAAAACCAAATGCATCATGGGAAAGGATATGCACAATAGATAAAAGGGTATACCACTTTAAAACTGTCAATCAAAATAGACAACCATCTATGTCCTTAATAACAACAAAATATGTCCAATTTCTCATTCGTTTAGAACACATAAAAGGAAGCCCCAGGCCATTACCTAGGGCTCTGGAGCACCCTCACTCCTGTGGCCTGCTGTCCTTCATGACAGTATACTTCTTTCTGGTCTGTACTGTCACTGTGCTTTGTATAAATATTCTTGTTATTTTACAATCTGTGTGTCCCTTTATCTGATTCTTCAATAACCTGCCAAGAACCTGGAAACACCCGACCAAAGGCAAGGGTCTCATGCCTAAATCAAAACAGTGTGGTGCATTATAAATCAACTTATCATTTCATTTACTGGATCCTGTAACTTAACTTAATTTTTAAACTTTAATTAAATTTACAATTTCACTTTCTTTAAACCTACCAAATCATACTCTTTGAGGAAATTAACTTACCAATCCACAGCATCATATGTGTAGTCACTGTAAAGACATGTAGCCCCACCTCCCTTCCCACCACCCATGTCTTAGTGCAGTGTCTGTCTTTTTCCTATGTGGTTATCTAAATACTTTATAAACTTGCCAACTCTGCTTTGTTCTGGCTCATCTGAAATCCTTTTCTGTAGTGCAGTACCAGCTTTATCTAAGTGGGAAAGATGCTCCCCGGGCTGTGACCTGGGTTGCAGCCGACATTGTCACAGAGGTGGGACCTCCACTGCAGTGGGGGTCACTCTCACGACCTTGCCATGTCTCCTGTCTTTACCAAGTGTTGCCTCACAACAATCTTTGCCATAAGGAAACACATTTCAGTTTCCTCAGAGACACTGGTAAGATCCAATTCTCTTTTAACTGAAATGAACAAAAAAGGGAAAGACTTAATGTGCAGGAATTTATTTAGATCTGTTTATTCTGAAGGTATGTGGACAAGTTGCATTTGCAACAATTTGCTCAGGTAATCCTTTTCCCCTCAGTCTCCCAAGTAGCTTGAACTTCAGGCATGAAGTTCAACACCACACTTGGCTTTGTAAAGAATTTTTAAAATAAAAATCTTTCCCATTGACTCTTTGTCATCTAAAGAGAGATCCATGAAGTAGCCTCCTAGAACAGATAACTATGGCTCACTAAGAGTCTGGGACAAAAAGAAGAGGTTGCTTCTTTACTAAAACAAAACCGATGTAACAGAATATAAAAGTTACCTGCTATCCCACTCATTCCCAAGAGCCTCTCTCTCTCAGTGGATCATGGCTCGGTAAACACACCCAGACTTCTAAGGCATGCTGGGGAAATGAGTATATTGCATGGTGAGGTATGACAACATTGCAGAGGTGATGGAGAGGATGGGGACGGTGACAAATGATGAGAGGGAAGCTGAGCAAAGGCTGTGCACAGCAGGAAGCTTTTCTCTTTTCCACCCCTTTAAGGCTGGTCATTCCAGGCATGATATCAAGGAAAGGTAACATAAGGACCAACAGGACCTGTATTGTACACTGTGAGCTACAGTAGTTGTGGATCACCCTGGTACCCACCATGGTTTCTAACTGGTTATGCCCTCTGCATTTCAAGTCAGTTTTTAGGCAATAACTCGTTCTACATTGTAAAATAGTCTATGTTTCCTTAAGAATGGATTAAATTGTACAACTCAAAAAATGACATGGGGTGCCAAGCACAGTGCCACACATCTGTAATCACAGCACTTGGAAGGTAGAGGCAGGACGATCAGAGGGATCAGTCATCTTCAGGGACACAGAAAGTTCCAGGACAGCCTGGTTACAGTCATAGAGTCCCCTTGCTGCTCCACTCCAGTGCCTCAGTTACCTCTCCTGCCTAGGGAGCAATCCATACGCTGAGTTACTCTACTTCAATTCTGCCCTTGACAATTACATTGAAATTGTACTTTTCTTCCAAGATCACTTATGGAAATTGCCTCGTTAATTCTCATCACTCCCTTGGACAGTGGGAAATGGACAAGTACCATTATCTCATTTTTGAAGATGAAGAGCAGAAAGAATGCAGAGAACAATTATGACAGCATTACCTGATGAACTTGGCAAAAATACAGATACATAGGCTCCATTCAGCATCTCTGTGCTACTACCCATGTAGCTTTAACAAACATCCAAAGGAACTGTTTCTCATAAGCTGCCCAGAACAGTTTATGAGCTCATATTTAGTCTATTCTTTCTTAAATTTGAAAAATATATAAACAAATTCTTTCAGATAAAATGTCTGGTGGCCTTCCAGTGCTAACAAATTATTTTTATCATAATGTTATTTCAAGAAATGTAGAAGTCTATATAAAAGCCCACTAATCCTGGCAGTTCATCTATATGACAATAAAAATAAGCCAACTTTGTGGATTAAGTAGAATTCAGATAAAGTCTAAATTTACTTTGGCCCCAGCCACTGAGGCAGCCTCACCAACTACTTGGAGCTGGTCTCTGCACCATGGGAAGATCAGACCACAAGGATGGAGGGAGCTTCTCTCCCCTCCACCATTCTCTCTAAACACCAAGGCCCAGCCTTCACTGCATCATGACCACAATGAGAAGTTGGGCTTTCCCATAAAAACCTTGCTCAGCTGCTACAGAGTCAGTCAAATAACAACTTAAAAAATGCTGATTCTGATGGGTTTACATGCTCATCTAAATGTGAGCACGAGATTAAAATTTCTCATGGTGTGTGTTCCCTTAGATGAGCATGAATTCAATGTATCAATTTTCTTTCCAGCAGACTCAAAACATGGGTTTTAATATATTAATAATAGTTAACACCTGGTGCTACACGTGGCACTTTGTAGCAAACACACCGACCTAAAGCCTTTACCTTGATGGACTTAATTATTCTTTATGTAACATAAAGTGGGCCAAGCCATTATATTCATCTGATAATATGAGCACTGGGACAAGAGTAGTAAACCAGTTTGTCCAAGATCACACATCTTACCTTGTGCAAAGCTGAGATGTAAGCCCAGAGAGGGGCTGACTCATAGCCTGTGCTCTTCACCCGCAACTACAAAGACATCCCACATGAGCTATTTACCTTCTAAGACTAATGCACAATCTAACTTAGCTCAGCTCCTAAGCTGGACTTTGAGGCCAAAGAATGAAGGGGGCACAAGGTGCAGTAATTTGGACCTTGGGTAAATTGGGGAAAAAGACTTTAGGGAGTCAAGTCTCCAAGTCAAAAGCCAGGTAAATCACCCACTTAGGCAACCACGTTGAAAACTAGGTGATGTGGAAGGATGTGCAGGGATGTCAGGAGAACAGAAACCAAGGGCTGTTCACGGTGGTACACATTTATAATCCTGAGGAACACCATGAATCCAAGGCTAGCCTGGGCAATGGAGCAAGTTCAAGGTTGGTTGGGCCACTGTGTGGGACCTTGTCTCAAAATAAAACAAAAGGAAAGAGAGAGAAGCAAGGAGAGCAGGGGATGGGGGAGATGGCAGGAATGAAGCAGAATAAGGCAGACTCGAGAAGCAGTCCCTGTGCAGAAGAGGAAAACTGCCGCAGCTCTGAGTGTGATGAAGAGAAACCCCGTCAAGTTACCAATTTAGCTGCCACAGAACACTGCAGAAGGGACCTGCTATATGCTACCCCACAGGACCCCTCCCAAGAGATGTGGAGTCTTATCACAAAAATAACTCAAGCCTTCTTTCTCTGAGACAATCAAATCTTGGATGTTGTCACCTGCTGGACATCTATGTGAACTTTGCTAACTTATACTTCTTCCTTTCTGAAAACATAAAGCTGCACCAAAGAGAGGTAGACTCAGTCACAGATGAAGAAACATTAAGTGGCCCTGTTCTTTGATGAGTGACATGCTTTTCCAAAGAGGTTATTAGAACAAAGTTACCAGGAGTATGTCTAAAAGGAAATCGAGGGGTTTTTTTTGTTTTGTTTTGTTTTGTTTTGTTTTGTGTGTGTGGTGATGTTGGACATCCCTAATATACTGACCAATATGGCTTTTTTCTGTCCTTCACATGCCTCACGGTTCACCTTGAAAGTCAGCGCTGCTTTATGCCTATCTGCTTCTGGGGAGAACCTGACACACTTTCTAATAGCAGAGCGAATTTTTGAGGGGAATAACGACTCAAAAAAAAAAAAAAAACAGCACAAGGAAAATGCTGGAAATGAGGTGAACAGAAAGAAAGAAGAGCGTGCATACAGAAAGTGTGAGAGGATCACGCAAGAGGCGAAGCTTGTGTGGCACACGACATGTAAGACCGAGAAGGGAAAGCAGGAAAAATCATGAAAGCCATGGCGATATCAAGCAAGGAGACAGACGTCATTGGAATGCAGCTTGAAAAGGCTTTATCCCTGAATTAAACCTTTGATTTTATAAATAAGAATATAAGCCCACCAGACTTATTGATCCAAGGAGCAGAAAACATCAGTAGTGAGAGATTAAAAATAAAAAACAAAAAGAGTAACAACCAAGATCAAAGGAAAATTGCCATAGACAATAGACAACCGCCACTGCTGTAAGAAATACTGGATTCTGGAATACGAACAATACCACAGTCATAGATATTGAATTTCACATGGATTCTGGAATACGAACAATACCACAGTCATAGATATTGAATTTCACATGGATTCTGGAATACGAACAATACCACAGTCATAGATACGGAATTTCACATTATTTTACAAAAAAACCTGCCTTATCTACGTCATTATATTTTACAAAAGGGTGACTATTCTAGATTACCAAGTGAAAGTATGGAGGTAGACCTAGAAAAATCAGGTGTTTGAACTCCATCAGCCAATAAAGCTATCTGTGGTGATGTGAATCAATTTAACAATCCGTGAAGCTTTTGGTGGTCAGGCACTTGCTGGGAAATGGACAGAGGGAAGAAGAGAGTCCATACCTTCAAGGGGTAGCCCTGTCATTGATAAATCACAAGTAGTTACATGCCCAGGAATGACAAAAGTGAAAAATTAATGAAAGAACTAGTTAAGGGAGACTTTTATCACTGCCCAAAACTCAGGCAAAGAGACCTCACTTCATTCCCAGGATTTCAAAGCGATAACCTAGTAACTTCGTGGTTCTGTACTTGCCTCGTAAACCATCCCTTCTAAGGTTACAGGCATCTCCCTGCAGCCCAGAAACGAAGCGCACACTTCTTGTACCGAGTCTCAATCACTGGACCTTGAATGCTATTTCATTCCCTGTGACTCGATTTGATGCTCCTGTGGCTTATGACTTGAATGATCTATCTGGAAGTATCTTTGTGGATGGCTTTTTCTCCATGTAGGTTCTCACAGAGAGAGAATCACAGCAGTGATGTCAAACCTGAATCTCCAGTAACTTCTCTTCAGTTCCCAGGTCCGCTTCATGGACCTGTCACCATGTCATGGACTTGTCCCAGTCACCTCACTGCTGGCTTCGAGTGGAGCACTTTCCAGGTGGGTTTGATCTGTGCACTGGTCTTTCAGCAAGCCAGGCAAACACTGTAGTACCACACTATGTAGCCATGCATGCACCAAGTCCTAGGAATGGAGGACAGATGAAGAGACTCTTCTTTGGCATCTTTGGCGGCTGCAATAGAACTTATGATTTCATTGTTCTTGGTCAGCTCAGTCTTATAGTGAGTCCCAGGAGGATCATATTCCCTAAACCCTTGGCTTTATCTTTACTCAAACTCTCAGATTCCTTTCTCTTTTCTCATCAGTCTGGTCATAATCAGTAGTTAAAAAAAAATGAGAGAGAGTGCATTCTCCCAGGGAAGCAATGATCAAGGAAGAGCTGTAGATAGGTACAGATGTACAGACCTATTATGACCTTAAACATAATAAGCCAGGGCACAAGAGACAGTTAAGCTGTACAATCAGTGAAAGAGAAGTTAACTGCTGATGTGGTCCTGCCTCTCAATGGAATTTGCCAAGTCCTTGATTTTGTTTTGTTTTTCTCCTTAAAATTTAGTTCGGGGAGGCTGGAGGGATGGCTCAGCAGTTAACGTTTGCTGCTCTTGCAGAAGACCCAGGGTTGTCTCCCAGCTCCCCAGCCTGGCTTTGAAACCATACTGAAAGATGCAGAGAAAAGCTAGCTACTTGCACGGTTATACTGATATGGCTTCCTGACTATATACATCCATGCTACATAATATCCACACACAGAGCTTGGTCTGCATGTCAGTAGCACCAGGGAGCTCAGTATAATTTTAAAAAATCGCAACATGCATTTTAGTCAAATGCATGGAGGACAGGGCTTGGAGAATCATGGGTACACATTTTCTGGTGCTCAGTCACTACCCACCAGTAAAAATCTTGATGGGAGCTGACTTCAAAACAGGGGCTCAGATTTTTATAGAATAAGTGCTTAACAGCGTGTTTTTCAAGTGAGTCTCTGAGGGATTTGTTTTAGGGATTTAATGTACAAAATAAGATTCCAATGCTCAGCAAATTGCATGGCCCTGCATTTTAATACCCTGTTAAGTGCTCAGACCCTTGCTTGAAAGGCTGGAGGATTTTATAATACAGCTCTGTTCATAGGGGTGAGGACAGTTTCTCTTCGACTTGAATGCATATTAAGTTGACCTTGCAGGAGTCGCTGGAGGAGATGGAAACTTTTACCCCAAATTTAACTCGGTGATAGAAAAACGTGCAGAAGGCAACTAAGATGGGATTCCTCCCAAGCAAAGAGCTGCTGAACCACGGGGCTGTAAAATGTGAGAAGAGAAAAGACCTTAGGTGTTATTCTCTCGGCTCTGCCCTATCCCCAAAGGAAGACATTTTGCAGTACTTTGAACCAGCTTGGTCCAGCGAATTCCAATTGATTTGCAATTGTCAATCCACAACCACCATTTGGCCATTCGCTTTCTGGAGATAGACAGTTAGGCTTGTTTCTTCGCAAGGCTCATTGTTCAATGAAGTGAAATCACAGTAAATAAAGCCCTTCTAGGTATGTTCCAGGAGAAGTACTGGGAAGAAGTATGGATGAAGACAACCTGAGATGATTGGACAGGGAGAGCTCTCAGCATCGGGAGAGCATCCATCATCCCACATCTTCCACACAAACCAAGCTGAGATGCACAGGGTTCTGTACTTTGGATGATATCATAATTCAACTCTCTGGTTGAAGCAGAGGCAGAATCCAGACTCTCAAGTCACTCCTTCTACTGTGCCACAGACCCTCCTCATCCATGCAGGGTTCTTTAGGCTGGATTTCAAGGACCAGATGACATGCTGTGTAATCTGGCCTAGTCTCCGCTTGCCCAACAGCAACAGACCACGTGTGTTGTCATACAGTGCCCAGCTGTGCCAACGTTCTTGTCATTTGCACTTACATGTGACTGAGTTATTGTCAGTAAGCTGTAATAGCGAGGCCCATTCATGATGGAAGTGGGCACTGTCAGCATTCAGGAATCTGTCCTGGCCTGCCCTTAGGGTCCTGACCTCAGCTGCAGCCACCAAGAGCACCCCCTGTGCACATTCCCTACGATTCCTTATAAAAGGCGGGCCTTGTACACCTCCTGTCTCTTTCTCTCTCTCTTCTTTTGCTCTTGTCCCCAAGGACTGGTCTCTGCTCCTTCTCTCCCCTCCCCTCAATAAACCTCCCACATGGACCCTGTTGTATGGTGTGACTCTTTCCCACCACTCTTAAAATACAGCAGAAATGTCTCTTTCACACTCTACATTTTTCATGGACTATACCCAGGTGCCAACAGTGCCCTAGGAAACAGCAGAACAAAGCACAAGAAGAAACCTGGATCCCGAATGACCAGAGAATCAGAACCTTCTAATTATCTGGGCCCTACCTTAGGGTCCCAAATCAATACAGTATTCATTCAATACAGTGCAAGCCAAGCAGGGTTAAATATTAATTGATTGCTAGAATAAGAAGGCGGCTGATGTTCAACTTTAATAAGAAGTATCACTCTGCATTACCTCTTTGACCAACCCCAGTGCTTCCTACATGAGTGGAAATATAACCAAATGTTTCCCTGGGCACACTGGTTGCAAACAATTTGTTAAGCAATATCCATATACATTGGATTACTTAATCCTCCCAGCTCTAGTTTGTTATCTTACATTTACTGATGAGAAAAGTAAGGCTTGGAAGGATGAATTAATCAAGAAGTCATATAATTAACCAATTTTGAGTGGAATTGTGCCTAGATTTGATGACTCTAGTGCAGGCACACTTAGAGAGAGAGAGAGAGAGAGAGAGAGAGAGAGAGAGAGAGAGAGAGAGAGAATGAATATATTGAGGGATCATATGAATGAAGGAGATTTGTTAGCCTAGATGTTGTGACTAGAATACTACTGGCCCATGAGATAAAAGACTGTAAGTCACACAGGTTATCACACTTGATAGGGTGCTAGGCTTATCAGAGCCTAATCGGCCTCTGGAGTCAATGACAATTGACAATCATGAGCTGGAGAGATGGCTCAGTAGGTAAAACCACTTGCTTTGCAAGAGGCAGGCGGATCTCTGTGAGTTTGAGGCCAGCCTGGGCTACAGAGTGAGTTCCAGGAAAGGCGCAAAGCTACACAGAGAAACCCTGCCTCAAAAAACCAAAAAAAAAAAAAAAAAAAAAAAAAAAAAAACCCACACACAAAACAAACAAAGAAACAAACAAAGCCCAAACACTTGCTTTGCAAACTTGGGGACCGCAGGCAGTGCACTCCTGTAACTCCAGCCTGGTAGGTAAAAGGGGCAGAAACAGAAGGATCGCCAGGGTGTGCTGCCCAACCATCCAGGTCCAGACCTAGTCAAAGATTCTGTCTCAAAGAAATAAGGCAAAGAGTGATACGACAGGTCAGATGTATACACCACACGTACACAGGACAGTTCCAATAGCCTGCAGGACGCATCCAAAGAGTCAGCTGCCACTCACTCACCGCACCTACCTAACCACTTTAACTCTGAGAGCAACCACAGGGGACACAGGCTTAGGGAATGTCCATTCCTTTCCACCACTGTTTTCATGGCTTGCAAGGGACATTTTAGCACCAACGGTCGAAGATGCCCGCTAAAACTATTACAGCACACTCCAAACTCAAATGTATGGTGCCCCAGTGTGGCATAGGTGAATCACCCGAGATTCTGCTCCAATCTGGTTCTTTCAGAATGAAAATTTGGGAATGTCCATTCCTTTCCACCATTGTTTTCATGGCCCGCTATTAAAGCAGCAGGCAAACAAGAGCTCCCTCCATAGATCACAGGAAGGAAAAGGAACTGGATAGTCTTAGGACAGCCACTAAGAACACATGAAAGGCATTCTGAGAGACAGGAGACCTCTTTAAACACCGAGTGATGTCCTGAACAAAGGGCAAGAAGTGCACAGTTGAAAGTTGAGCACAGAATTCGTCTTATAGACACAAAGAGAAGGGCAAAGTGATGTGATAATCAGAGGGGAACCATGCTAGCATAAGTCAGGGCTGAGCAACTCAGGCACAGAAGTCTGCATAAAATATGTAAAGGACTATTCTGATGTTCTGTGCATCCCAGGGTACATATAAATCCAGGAGGCCATGCTCTCCACGGACCTGCTGAGTGCTGGGTGCTGGGCCATTTTGACAAATACATTGTCCAAGCCAAGGCAGAGATAACGCTTATAGAAAGGAACCCTGGTGAGGATGCCAAATCTCCTCACAGAGTGAGCTCTGGTTTTGAAGTCCCCAGCCTTTTACATTACATAAATGTCAATGTACATTTACATTTACATTCCCTAGACCAGCCCCATGGTCTAGGGAACAGAGAGAATAAATATGTGTCTTCTGTAGAATAGCTCAACTAAAGCTTAACACAAATCATCCCAAAAGTACCCTATAAATACCAACTCTCACTCCATCACTCAGCAAAAGTATGCCATTGAAAGCCCTCTGAAGCAACCTCTCTCTCTGTGCAAGGCATTTATGGAGAATTAATGATCAGCTAGAGCCTATGGACTTTGACCAGACTGGAAATTACGAATGCATGGGAAAAGCTCTTATACTCTGGCTTATTTTTTCCAAAGGTAGCATCCTTTGATATGCATAGCATATAAAGCCCTTAGCTCCCTGGTTTGTCTGGCCAATGCTCCCATAACTGCAACTCCAGCTTTAAAGCCATTGGAAAGTAAGTCACAGGATCTTTTGGAAGGATGTTTAAGTTTCAGGCTGTGCTGTGAGCCTACAGAAAACCAAGTGAGAGTCAGAGACACTAAAACATAAAGCCACCTACACCCTGGGAAAGGGTGAGATAATCTCACCATTTCCACACCGAGTGGGTTGGAGCTCAGCCTATTTTAATCAATATTGGACGTATTTTTGAATCTTACTAACATGATCATGATTTAATCTTTCTAACCACTTTAACTGAGCTGTAGTGCACTCAGTTTTTCATTTGTCTGGCTCCATGAAAAAGGCACTAACTCATCCTCAGAATAAACAGGGCAGTAAAAGCTGCACCAGTGACTCAGCTTTGCTGCTGGTGCCTCATAACGCTGTCACAAATGGGGAATAGCTTGTTCTTGCCTCTGAATCCCCCTTACACGAAGGTATGTCTTTATCCTAAGGCCATAAAACTTGTGGAACACAACCTGGTCCTGATGGTAACAGAGAAACTGACTAAAACTGGTAGGGATATAAAGACTTTTTATTTCTTTAATTAAAGAATATCTTTGTTTCTTCTTAATAACTGGTGAGCTTCAGAAACTGGTTTGATCCCTGGAATCTTAAATTCATTTATCTCTGATAAAGAATAACTAGGTACCCGTGACTGTGATCTTGTAGATTGTCCCTATGGAGCTATGTCCCCCAAATCTTTGCTAAGGGATATAAACCCAGAAAATCACAAGGTGAGCTTCTGAGTCAGAATACTATTTATAAACACCTATGGCTGAGAAGGGCCACTCCTTCACAAACAAGCAAGGCCTGGGGAAGGAGATCTCTGGCGTCTCTACAGTGGCATGGGGTTTTCCTTGGAGTATGCTCAGCGACTGTGTCTAGAGAAGATGTTGTCAGAACTCCCAGGTCCCCTGACTGGCCACGTGTCTATATTTGTGAGCAACAATGAGCGAGGTATCCATGAGCTTTATTGCCGTCTCAAGGGTCTCTCCATCTGAGACTGTTGGTGCAGCCTTGACCAATCTCAGCACCTAGTTTACTTTTGACAGAGGCCACCGGAACCACATTCCCCACTCAAGCTCCCCCTCCCTGGCTCCATTTGGTAACATTCAGAAGTCCCATCTCAGATTTCATGTTATGTTCCCAACCCATGATGGTCTTTCTAACATTGCTGGACTGGAGCATGCTTACTTGCCATTTGCAAATCTTGCACCTAACACTTATACTGGTTCAATCCAAAGGATTCTCCTCCACTGACTAGTCTAGGCAGGAGATATTTTCTGAGGCTCAGTTCAATGGCTATGTCCTGAAATTCTTCCTGGTTCATGCAAGACCTTCCTTCAGTTTGTGGACCTGGTACCCCACCCACTAGATTCCAAATCCTACAGCTCTAGCCCACCTCCTTCTCGTGACAATTGTCTCTGCATGAAGCCTTGTATGTAACTTCTGGATTTCCCACTGCTCAGTCCACCTGAGTGGCTGCTTTAAAACCAATCACTTTGCTTTTTTTTTTTTTTTTTTTTTTTTTAATTGCTGCTGTTTATGTGGTGGTGCTGGGAACCAAACTCGAGACTTAGAACGTCTTAGGCAAACACTCTCCCACTGAGCTAAACCCTCATCTCAGAATCACTCATTTCTGAAACCAAGTGTGGTATAGTTGCCTGTTATCATTCCTATGTCTAGCTACCTTGCTGTCCCTTCCAAAGGCAGGGTCTGGTCAATCGCTGTTCTCAAGGGAAGATGTGCCTGAGAGCTGTGACCAAAGCTAAAGCAATGAGGCTGGTCACCTCTACAGAGGCTGGGGAGATGGAAACATCAACCATGACTAAAGCTTAATCTGGTAAGGCTTTTTTCAGCTCCTTAGGAACTAGCCTCAACCCCAAAAGCTGAGGTGGAAGACTGGGTGGGTTTCTGCATCAAAATGCACTTCATGTAACTGACTCTCTGTGTCATTCTGAAAGACACCAACTGCACAAACTAAACGGCAGCCTTTGCCTGGGTACAGACCATGACCCGAGACCATGATTCCAATCCAAGCTCAGGTGGGCCCTTTGCTTAATTTACCCTATTTATTCCTCTCACAGTCGGGTTGTCCTTATTTTATCAGATATATATTTTTTAAATAATCTGAGGCTCATAAAGGTTAATTTATTCAAAATTACTTAATAAAGCTAAGAACTATTAAGATTCTATACTTGGGCTCCACCCACTAGATACAAAGCATTTGAGGAGATCATTAATGAAAGAACAGCCAGAGGCAAGGGGGATAACCAGGCTGCGACAGAATTTAGAGAACAAAGTGGCCATCATAGTCCAGGACTGCAGCCAAGGGAAAGGAACTATGGAGGGACGATGTGTGGCAATAAATAGTATAATGCACATGTGCTGATGTAAGCCATGCACAAAGTACTACAATGAGTGTCTTGGCCTCACTATGTTCTGACACTTACAGCAGTCCCTAAAGATGGAAACACGGTATTAATGAACACAAACTAAGGCACAGAATTTTTAAATAATTTATCTGAGTTCGTTCTGCTAGGGGGGACTTGAACTCAGCAATAAGGATCTGGATTCTGCACCGGCAGCCCCTCCTTAGAGGTCCTGAAGACCTCAGCAAGTGCATCTTTAGTGGAGCTATGCTATCTAGCCAACTTGCAGCTTGCCTAGGAGAAAGGGAGAAGGAGAGAGGAAGAGAGGTGGAGAGGGAAGGAGGGAGGGAGGGAGGGAGGCTCAAAGTGGGTGCACTGCTCCGCCTGGCGGCCAACACAAGCACTGCAAGCTGAGCGATTGGAAACCATGGAAATTTATCCTTTCAAATCTGTAAAAACCCAAATCCAAACTCAAGCTGTTATCAGAACCACTCTCCATCCAACACCTCCAATTAAGGATCCTCATGGCATCTTCTAGGCTCTGGACTAGACTCAGACGAAGATTGAGTTATGGCAACAAAACTCTAGTCAGCCACAGTTTTCACATGACCTCTTTACTCTGTCCAAATGTTCTTCCTCTGGTACAGACACGAACCACACTAGATGAAGACCTTTTCTATGATTCATCTTAACTGAAAAAATATCTGAATTTGTCAAATACAAATGGACTAGACATTGTTTAGACATTTATTACTTGTATATATTGTATATAGTCATTGTACTTTTGTATATAGTTTTTCTTTTGTTAGTTATAACCTTTTTCTTTTTTTTCCTTTTTATTAAAATAGAAAAGGGGAAAAAAAAAAAAAAAAAAAAGAAACAACACAAATGGGGGGGGGCGTTGGGGGGAAGGTGAGGGGGACGGGAGGGGGGAGAACAAGGGAATCCGTGACCAATATGTAGAACTGAATTGTATTGCAAAATAAATTAAAATAAATTAAAAAAAAAAAAAATATCTACAAAGACTCCACTTCAAATAAGTTCAAACAATCAAAAGACCTGAGATTTGGGATTTCAGTGTACTTTCTGGGGTAGAGGCATAATAGAAACCAACGCTGGCGAAGTGGGTCCTAGGGCGGCAGAGTTTTAGAGACGAAGATGGGAGAGACAATTTGCATCTCTCTTAAAATAACATTTTATTAAGGATCAGTAGGCAGGGCACGGTTTCTTTCTAAATAAGCAGAAAATCTGATTATCTCCATCCCAAGAAAGGCTTGCCAGGCCACGCATATAATTTTTAGTATTCTGTTTTGATTTAAGGAGTTGGAGAAGGACACGGCCTCACAGCTTTGGCCAAGAACACTGTGGTACTGTCATCCATCACCACTTCCCCGACTCCTGTCTACCCTAGTCAAGGAGGAGGTAAAGTCGATGTAGATGCCAAGCTACACAGTTTAACTATCCATCACACGGGCTGACGGAGGCATGCAGTTGTGCGTGCACTAAAAGTGACCAACAGAAACCTACAAGATGCAATGGATCTGCTTTTCCATTGATGGGTAATTTTCTTGAGCAGTGTAAATAGCTGCTTAGATCACAAGCAGACATATTAGCGGAAGCGAGCATCCCACAAGCAGCCAGCCTGGCAAAAGGAAACCGAGAGTTGTTCATGCTTAGAACATGAGTGGTAAGGGGATAACACACCTAAAATATTGGCATTAAATTTTTGCCTTATTTAATTCAACAAATATTGGCTATCATATAAAGAAACTGTCTTAATTTGTCTGTATTCATTCGCTTTTCCTGAAATGCTTGCTTAATAGTTACCCAGTCCTCGCTGATTCCTAAACATGCACATTCAGCCAGACTCTAAATGTAAACACCCATAGGGCGTGAGCAGGCAGTAGTGAGCTATTAATGTGTCTCTATTGTGCTAAGATGCATAAGTGTCACCAATACTGTTCTTTACATTCTCAGCCACTGCATGCACTGTGAGACGGAACACAGAATAATGCTTGCTTGAAGGAGAAGACAGCATTATCAAGGAATCCTCTTAAAATAAACACAATCCCTTCTATAAAAGGAGAGTGTTTTATTTCAATATGCAAGTTTATGACCGTTACTTATGCCAATTATATTGACATTATACAAAACTTTTTTGGAAAGCTTCTTTCTTAAAACTGCCACCAGAGTATATAAAACAGTCTTGGGAATACTTTTTTAAGAATTCATAAAAATGCAAGAATTTACCAAACTATTTGTTAGTGCCTGTCATGTTATATGATACTGTATGTGCAGTGAAGGGTATTGATTTTTTTTGTAAGTTTTAAGACTAATTCAGAAAAAAAACCAGACAAAACCTAGTTGATCAAGTACAGTAACACTATTTTGAATTTAATATCAAGGGGAAAATGCTCAAAATACCTATTGTTAGCCAAAGTACTATTTGCTGCTGCACTGAGTGCAGCCCCCTGCTGTTTCAGAATTTCTTCTGAGCAAGTCCCTGGACTCTGCAGGAAGGATTCCTAACCAGCAGTGCCACTGAACAGCACTGGGTCTACCTGCACACACCGCCTCCTTGCACGGATGTAGCCTCTGTGTACCCTTGACCCTCCAACCTCGAGAAGACACCTCCAGTCACAGTGCAGGCTGTTCAGGCTCTGAATACCAGGTCTCATCATTTGCTATCTTCCCCAGAGCTCACAGTAGTTTTCTTACCATTTCCCTCAAAAAAGTGAAATACGGTGGTGAATTTCTTTAAGCATCCTCTCCCCTGAGCTGTCCTCCCTCCCAGTGTAGACCCACACTTTCCTCTAGAAGTAACCTCTTTCCTTACCTGATGTGCTCTTTTGTATCTTTCATTTCATCTTTAGTTATCATACCTATTTATGGGGGATAGTGTAATGTTTCAGTACATGGCTATATCATTGCATTATACAGCATAAATAGGATTTGATGAAGCAACTTGGGTTGTGAGCCACCCTATAGTGAAACACATGTGGTAAAGAATTGAAGAAAGCTTCTAGCCAACAGGGCCTGAAGCCCTTCCTCATATGGCAAGAAGTCAAATTCCACCAACAACTATGTAAGTTTGGAGGCTGGTCTGCTCTAGTGAAGCCCTGGGGTGAGACTCCACCAATCCAAGCTGAGCTTCTGAAGCAGAGGACCCTGGTAAGCTGTGTCTTGCTCTTCACATTATTTCATCTCCTGAACATGTTGCCATGTTAGTGGTCTCACTGGCCGTTTACTTCATGCCAAATGGTCATGGATATTTAGATACTTCTGGGCAACTCTACAGCTCCCCACAGCTGACCAGTGGTGTTAAGGGAGTTTTCTCCCAGGGAGGAATAAACAATTCCTCCACATCTTCTACAGGTCTAACGACAAACCAAAGGTCAACTCCACCAAAGCTCACCCTGGGGAACCAATGAGTTGTTAGGCTTAGCTACAGAGCTATGGGTGAGGTGCTAGAGGCAGGGACATGGGTAATCATAAAGCAACTATACCTGGAGGTGGAAACCTAGTATGGATGAGAGCTCCCCCTTGGCTGCACAGATGGAGCCCCTCTGCCCTAGTCTTCACCAGCCTACATACTCAGTCTACTCCCTTTCTGAGACCTTGAGACCAACTTCAATTAAGGTGGAATTTCATGTAAGTCCTTGGGAAGAGTGACTGGATATTTAGGTGAGGGTCCAATGACCCTCCCCTTCCTTCCTTCTCTGGAGAATGATGACAATCAAGGGGCCCAGTGGTACCAATCCCCTGCAAGCAGGCACAGCTGAATCCTGATGATGGCAGCTGTTATGCTCAGGATAGTGCTGTGAAACAAGTGTTCTGTCCTAGTGAAGACAGCTCCCCACATACAAACATGTGATTACATGTATGGCCCTGCCTCTGCATGCCAGTTGAGAAAGCCAGTTCTGTTCTAAACAGCTACCATAAGGAGAAAATGGAGTCAAGGGGAGGGAAATCTACTTAGCAGAGACTGTTCATAGTTGCCAAAGCAGAGGAGAAGAGAATGGTAAGTAATGAATGTGGGGTTTCTTCTTGGAGTGATGAAAATACCTCAGAATCAGATGCAAGTGATGGCAGGAAACCATGTATACTAAATGCCACTGAATTCCACACTTTAAATGGTTAGTAGACAATGCTATGGCATGTAAATTTGCCTCAGTTTTTAAAAAAGCAATATAAGAAAGAAAAATACTCTAATGAGGCATTGCAGTACATACCTACAACTCCAACTCTGGAGAAGCTGAATCAAGATTATCAGTACTTCAAGGCCAGTCTTGTCTACATAGTGAGTTCAAAGCTAGCCTGGGCTATGTGAGACTCTTGTCTACAAAAGGAAAGGCAGGGATAGATAGGGGGTTTCAAAGAGTTCAGCAAGGGAACCTTAGAAGAGTCTGTCACATGTCCATAAGGAAAACTAAAAGCAACTTACTGCATTACTGCATCCTAATTCCAAATTATGCATTCTATGTAAGTTACCAATTGTAAAATTTATCACTGACATTAAAGTTATATATACACTACAAGATTTATGCACAATTTTAGAAATAAATAAATGTAAAGTCATTTGCATTCAAATCAAAAGCTGACCCAACAAGATAGCTCAGTGAATAAAGATGCTTGCTGCCAAACATGAAACCCAAGTTGGATCTCTGTATCCACATGGTAGAAAAAACAGGGATTCCTCCAACTTCCATTCATGTGCAGTGGGACTTATGAGTTCATACATACACACATACATACATACATACATACATACATACACAAATAAATAAAACAAACAAATAAATACAAAAATAATCAAAGGAAAACACTACCACAAATAAACTCAGACATTTCTGAACTGAGATGAGATGGGATATCTTCTTGGCCTCTGAGATTTCCTTTAAAAGTTTTCAAGCCTTGGCCATCAACATTATGCTACAACAAGTAAACACAATGCAACAGAGAGGCTTGATTGTGTGGGCGGGCACTTCGCTATGAGAGCTTCACTCATTCCTTCAACAAAACCTCACTGATGCTCTGTGTTACCACAGGCCTTGTTTTGGACTCCACAGAGCTAACTGTGCATAAGCAGGCTCTTAACTTCCAGAATATTCAACCTAGTGGGAAAAGCCAGACCATGTCCATGAAGAAAGTCAAAACAGAATTTCACAGCTGTGTCAAAGGACAACAGGGTGAAGCTGGAACTCCTGGAGTCCTCAGTAGCAGGTAGTAAAAGAGGGAGAATATAATGCTTGTAACTTCATGTGTAAACAAACACATATAGGTTTTATAAACCTTTCTCATCTGGGCAGACAGTGCCCCCTCCAAGAGCCAAAGAGTATCTAACTAAAACTCCAACACCAGACATGAGAAGCCTTGTTTAAAAATTTTAAGTCAAGGTTGTTCAAGAGACTCTCAAAACCCATAGCCTGTTGCTGTTGACCTTGGTTGCTCCTGAGAGATTGAAAGTAAATCCCTACTGCTGAAGACACCATGCACTTCAGAAACAGGGTCCAGACACCCTGAGCTGGAAATGAGCTGAATGTCCTCTCCCCGAGAACTAGCTTTCAAGGTACCAGGAGGTGACACACATGCTTCCAAAGAGGGAGGCAACCAACAGTCCTACCCAGCTATGATGACTGTGAACCACATCAATGACCAGCACAGCACAATAGCAATACGGGTGTGGTAGTGGCATGAATACCTTGGCAGTAACCAACAGTTCTATAACTGGACTTAAAACCCCTTCAACAGGAGGGTCACCATGCCTGGTACTAGGAACCTATCCAACTACTCAGTGCTTGTGAAGTCATGGTTATTGGAGGAGATGTACAACCACTAATTTACTAAACCAGTGTAATCCCTAACAGTGTGTAAGCAGTTGTCCTCATACCCACAGGTAAGTAGTCTTCACCCCTCATCAAAGAGATTTTTCTATACAACAGACAGAGATCATTATGGAAAACCAAAACCAGTCCCAAACGCAGAGTTGTGGAGCCCAATTCTAATTTACAAAACTCTCCTGCGTCTAAGACTCAGGGTTAGTTGCAGAAGAGGAAGCAAACATAGTGTGAGAGCCAGAGGATCAGGGAGTTTTCTGTGAGATTGTGTCTCCCAGTATTTTTTTTTTTTTTCGTTTTTCGAGACAGGGTTTCTCTGTGTAGCTTTGCGCCTTTCCTGGGACTCGCTTGGTAGCCCAGGCTGGCCTCGAACTCACAGAGATCCACCTGGCTCTGCCTCCCGAGTGCTGGGATTAAAGGCGTGCGCCACCACCGCCCGGCCGTGTCTCCCAGTATTAACAGAAGCTTCACCCACAAAGTCTTAGCGACGCGAATGCTCAAATCCGAGCTGAACAAGGATGATGCCAATGAACATGCCAGAGTGGAGAGAGGAAAGCACATGGGGCCTCAACCCTACAAAAGGGACGATACAGGCAACTGAGGAAAGTTGGGAATGGGAGAGGCGGTCTTCTCCAAGGAGGAGCACACCCATTGGTTGTTTAGTGCTAAATGGTAAGCATTGAAAACATACATCCAAGTAACATTAAATAGACTGAACATTTTATATTTAGGAATATATGTATATAAATATGCACACAACAACAATTACTGGGAAACAAAGACCATGAACTTGAAGGAGAGTGGGGAAGGGTATATGGAGGGTTTGGAGGGGAAAAAAGGGAAGGTAGAGACACTGTAATTAATAGTAATCTCAAAAATTAAAAAAATAAAATCTTTTAGTTCTTTTTATTTTCACATCCCTGAAACTGGCTGTCTGCAAATTGATTATAAGTATCAGCTTTACACATGTGGCCATGACGGAGTGGAATTTCCTTAATCACCCCCCCCCCAACAGAAGAGCTCAGTTGCTAATGCCCTTGCTTTAAAGGCAGCACTAATGTCTCTACTACAAACTTTGCATACGACTTGACATGCAACTCACCGCCAACAGTAACTGTCTCTGCCCGAGGCAGGTTGTAGTCTTGAAATACGTTCTTTGCTTCCCAGGATGCAGCACATTAAGGTGCCTGTTACGACTAGGCAGCATCATATCTGGCATACTCCACTGAAACTAAGACACTGTGCAAGCCTCAGTGAGGTCTGACTGACAATTATTTCATTCGGAAAAGTGTCTAATGATTTGTTAGGAAGGGACCCAGAAGTGGATTCAGAGAACCACCGAGCCTTGTTTCTCAGTCACCGAGAAAGTATGCTAATTTTTGAGTTAAGAGATATGTAGCCAAAATAAAGTTGTTGATCCTTCCATCATAAGAAGGATCTAGTCCAAAGATCCCCTGGCAATTAGTTCAGTATTTATATAAAGACATCAAGGCAAAAAAAAAAAAAAAAAAAAAGCCAAGCATGTCATTTCTTCTTTCTCATAGTTGCTGAGATTTCCACTGAGGTGTGAAACATTGTAATAATATGTCCATCTATGCATGTATGAAGCATCCATGCATCTGTTTTATAATCACAGCAACCACTTACTACAATGTGCCAGATACTATGACAGGACAAAGAAAATACAGAGATGAAAAAGGCATGAGTTTTCTGCCCTCAAGAAGCTCACAGTCTTTGGCCAGGAGAGATGGCCCAGCCATTAAGAGCCCTGGCTACTCTTCCAGAGGCCCCAGGGTTGATTCCCAGCACCCACATGGCAGCTCACAAAGGTCTGTCACTCCAGTTCCAGGGACCCCCATTGTTTTTTTAAAAATGGCTCTTGGCAGTCGCAGTGGGTGGGAGTCACCTACTGCACTGCATGGAGAGTTTTAATGGGGGGAAGGGAGAGAAGGGAGCTGAGGAGAAATGAGGAAGAAGAGAAGAAGAGAAGAAGAGATGGGAAAAGGGGGAGAGGGGAGATCCGAACACAACCTCGTGGGAACAGACAGAAAGCGGGCGGGCCTATCCTTTTATGGGAGAACGTCACACATGCGCAGAGAGACCATGTAGCAATGAGCACTTGAAATTGTCAGAACCCTGAGCAGGCCAAGGTATTGCCTGCGTATTGGTCAGGTTCCTAAGGAGCGGGTCTGAATGCCCTATTCAACACCAGCACAAGTAGTTCATAGGCATACATCCAGGCCAAACACCCATATACATAAAATATACAATAAATTTAAAGAAAAATTCAAATATTTTTAAAATAAAGCTCACAATTTTATAAGGAAAACAGTAACAAGTTTAGTACAGTGAGCACAAGGCTGTGGGTAATAAATTAGGGGACAGTTATCTCATAAGGGTTCCCCAAAATTAGACCTCTGCATCTGTTGTACAACAAGTGGGCCTCCCACAGACAGAGGAGGGAGGACTGGGAGAGAGATTTCCAGCCATGAGGCCTGGCTATGCACAGCCATAAAGCATGGAGAAACACAGCATGCTCCAGTCGAGAGGATTCAGAGTGCCAGCAACAGAGTGCACAGACAGCAGACGAGGCAGCAAAAGGCAGGTCTAACAGGAGGGTGGATCTGAAACCCCAAAGTGCAGAGCTCCAAAGCCATGCAAGGGAAAGTTATATTGTCTGAGAAGCAATTGGGGCGGCCAGCACGAAGTTTTCATATAAAACAGACTGTAGTGTCTTGTGGGAGTTGTCAGAACCTGGTATCAGCACCTCCTAACATGGGGTTCAGTGGAGATATTGCTGTTTAACAGATGAGATGAGATTGTGTTTCAAAAACATATCTCTGTACGTACTTTTTCCAATCATGGTCTCGATATCTAGTGGAAACACATGAACTGTGAACCAATAGCTGAGGAGCCCCATGGTACTGACTAGGACCTCTGAATAAGTGAGACAGTTGTTTAGCTTGAACTGTTTAGGGTTCCCCCAGGCAGTGAGACCGGGACCTGTCCTAGTGCACAAGCCGGCTTTTTGGAACCTGGGGCCTATGCTGAGACACTTTGCTCAGCCTTGGTGCAGGGAGGAGGGGCTTGGACCTGCCTCAACTGAATGTACCAGGCTCTGCTGACTCCCCAGGGGAAACCTTGCCTTGGAGGAGGTGGAATGGGGGGTAGGTTGAGGCGGAAGGCTGGGGGTGGGAGGAAGGAGGACAGGGGAATCTGTGGTTGATATATAAAAGGAATAGAAAATCTCTTAATTAAAAAAAAAACATATCTCGGAAACCATGTGGAGGACAGACAGGAAGTGGAAGTGGCTGATCAAAAAGGTGGGGGCTTAGGCTGTGTACTCATTTCAGTTTGAGGAAGACAAAGTTGACAGGGCTTAGATCATAGGAGGAAGGGTCAGACCAGGGGCAGCAACATAAAGTCGAAAGAGAAGATGAATGGGATACATGTAGGTGATCTCATATCAGGCAAAACCCCTTTATATAGATGAAAACACTAAAGGCTCTGAGTGATTAAAGGGTTTACTCAAGACCACACCGTGCTAACAACAAAGCCAGATCAGTAAGTTGTCCCACCCTACTATATTACTGGGCTTCTGTTTTCAAGTTATAGCATCATCAAATGCTTCCAACTTCCCAACACAGACGTGAAAGAGGACCTCAGGCATAGGGAACATATCGGCAGGACCGAGAGTCTGAGGCCAGCCTGGGCTATACAGTTGAGTTCAAGACCAGTATCAGCTACACACACCATGAATGACATAGACACTGAGACATGCATAAATTAAGAGAAATTGTGGATTCAGCCTTTCAGTGTTCTGAATATTTATTTTGTAATCTGGTATATGTAAACTTTTACATCTAAAGAAATTGGTCGGACAGATCATACCAGACTTGAAGCCATACTTTTTATAAAATGATAAATAAATGAAGGTTTTGAATGTGTTTAAAGAAGATGACCGCAGTCTTGAGTTAACTTTTGGAAAAACAAAATAAAATAGTAATAGCATCAATAATAATAAGGCACTTGCTTCTGCAAGGTCCTAACTCAAGGCAAGAAGTGTTGCCACTGATTCATTAGAACATATTTCCTTACAACACAGATTTTTAATCCCCTTAAAATGAGACAAACAGATTCAGTTTTACTCATTCAAATGACAGTCTTTGGAACTCTTAATCAATTGAATTTGGATTTTAAAACATAATTAACAAGCCACTGGAGATACAGGTAAATATGGAACAGAGGAACTTCATGTCAACCTTTATTTTGTTATTATCTGCTTAAACTGCTCAAGACTGAATGCAATGCCTGTCCCTTCCTGCTGGCCAGATTGACTCTCAGCTATGTTTTTGGCTGACTTCAACTCCCCTTGCTTATTAACTCAAGCACTTCACTGTTAAATGAATGAGAATCCTAGGGAAAGACGGACTGCTTCCACATTGAATGTCCCTTCCACATACCGCATGCTATAAATACTGAGAACTTCTCAAAGTGTTTCAGTGCCAAAGTCAAAGAGTAAGCGGCTTGCATTCACCCAAGAGATATATGACAGTAATCATAATTCATTTTAGGTAGCTGAAGTTATCAAAGTAACATCAGGAGGAAGTGGCTATTCCTTATGCCATTCAAATAGTGCAGATGGCAAAGGGGACCAGTCACCCCATTTACAAGCCTGTGAGGGTCTTAAACAGAGTGAAGGAACCCAGATGCCAGTTCACCAGTTATGCCTTAACGTGAAGCACAGGCACCTTCTCAAACTCCCTTTGAGCTGAGTGTTGACCCTGCTTCTGCACTTCAGTCAGGGGTCTTCTATTTCACCTGGCGTGTCCCCTGGGGTTATAACAAACTCTACATAATGGAATCCTTTCTTGGGGGGTGGTCATTACCTCTTTAATTGCTTCTCCAAAATGTTCAAAAAGCCACACCCCTTCTGCTACTGTCATTTTGCAAACCCATCCACCCAGCAAGTGCCTAACATAATGTCATTGCCTCATGAGCATCCATTGGGTGGATGGATGGGATGGAATGAAATGGAATGATTTGCAAATCAATTTTTCCCTAAAAAGAACTGTCACTATTAGATACATATTGTTCTTTTTGAATAAACAATAGTATGATCTCAGGATTTGTATTTGGGTGGAAAAGGAAAAGGGTAAAACTGGATATCATTATGTTAAATGAAATAAGCCAGACAGACAAATTCTGTACGTAGTCTCTCATATACAGAACTTAAATTTAGAATTGTGTGTGTGTGTGTGTGTGTGTGTGTGTGTGTGTGTGTATGAGTGAATGTGTGTGTGAGTGTGTGTGTGTGTGTGTGTGTGTGTGTGTGTGTGTGTAGATATGGAGTGGAGGCCATAAAACTCACTAGGAAATCATAAGAGGAGAGGAAGAGCTCTTAAAGAAATATGGGAAATGAGAAGTAACAGACTATGTTGACATGAGAGCACAAGGGAAAACTATCTTGTGGAAGAGAACTAACCAGAGGGGAGCAGGGACTACAGTGTGTGTGTGTGTGTGTGTGTGTGTGTGTGTGTGTGTGTGTGTGTGTGTGTGTGTGTGTCTGTGTCTGTGTCAGGAGGACAATCAGAACAAAGGATATGGACACTTAAGTATAAAATGCGATAAGGAATCCATTCAAGAAACCTATGAATTTGCATACCCACTTTAATAGCTAAGTATAGAGCTCAGTGATATTGCTCAGCAGGCACATATCCTTGCTGCTAATCCTGATGACCTGAGTTTGATCCCCAGATCCCACATGGTGGAAGAAGATAAGCAACTCCCAAAATTTGTCCTCTGACCTCCACGTGCGCACACACACCATGACACCCTCCTCCATGTATACATATACATAAATGAACAATAATAAATCTAGCTAGTTTTAGAAAAAGCTATGTTAGGTGACGGGTTTGAGTTTGGAGTGAGGAAGACATTGTGATGCTTGGGCCAATCTGAAGCTACTTTCCCTCTGATCGAAGTCTGTGGGTCAGACTGCCAAGTGCCTCAGTTGACTATAGTACTAGCACCACCTACAGCTAGAGTTGAGGAAGTGCCAGCTTTCCAAACGCTCATTGCAGATGATGCCTCAGACAAGACCCCAGGGCATTCAGATACCATGTGTCATTATGTACAACAATCCTTAAAGTTATCTCTGCTTTACAGAGAGAATGATTCTCTGTTGATTTCACTGCCATGTCCACAGAGAATTAGGCTCAAGACCCTGAATATCAGTCCCTGGCTGCAGCCCCCGTCCTGGGAGCCTGGCTGCATGAGGATAGGAGGTGACTGTCACAGATGGCCCACTAGAAGAAACGTCACCAATTCAGTTCCTCTTGTCCAAATAGCACTTTTATGCTTATATTTGGCTTTGTGAAATTCCCACTTCTTTGGGAATTTGTCCCATAAAAATCAGCAACTCCAACCTAAATAAAAAAAAGCCTGAAACTTAGAATAGTATGAGTCATCTCTATACCTCTTGTATATATAAGATGCTCAGGTGCTGAGATGTGGCAGCCAACTTAGAGGCAGAGAACTTAGACGGCATGTGCAAGGCCCTGGCTCAGGTCCCCAGCACCACAAAAATAAAGGTGCAAAAGACCCTAGAGACAGTACCGGTAGTGATTAGAGTCAAACAGTCAAACACAAGTCCCTCTGGTGTCTACGCATCTGTGTGCAGCACCTTTGAATTCTAAAGGAGTTGTTATCTTAAAAAGAAATCCATTGTTGCTTTCTCTCTGTTCTTTGCTTAATAGGAAAAAAAGAAAAGGGACTCATTCATCAGGGAAGCATTCTTCCCAATATTGTGACATACCTTTAAATAGACTTATGCTTATGTAAGTTGCATGGTGTGACTGTTACTAGTGCAACGGGATTGTTTGCTTAGATTGGGGAGAAGAAAAAGGGGGTGTTGAGAATGGGGGAAACAGGCTGGGAGCGGCGCTGAATACCTTTAATCCCAGTACTCTGGAGACACAGGTGGGCGGAACTCTGAGTAGGAGGCCAGTGTGACATAGAGGACCAGCCAGAGCTACTTAGTAAACTGTGTGTGTGTGTGTGTGTGTGTGTGTGTGTGTGTGTGTGTGTGTGTGGACTGTGGGGGCGTGGAGCAGGGGACAGAAGACAGAGAGGGAGGGAGAGAGAGAGAGAGAGAGGGAGGGAGGGAGAGAGAGAGGGGAGAGAGAGAGAGAGAGAGAGAGAGAGAGAGAGAGAGAGAGAGAGAGAGAGAGAGAGATTGATTGATTGTGTGTGAGGGAGACAAATAATTGTAATGGCTCAGCATTTGAAGATCAAGGCTGGTAACCTGAATTTGGTCCCAGAGACCTACGTGGTAGGAAGAGAGAACTGGCTCTGAAAGTTATCCTCTAAACCCCAAATGAACACTTTTTCAATATTTAAAAATGTGTGTGTGTGTGTGTGTGTGTGTGTGTGTGTGTGTGTGTGTGTGTGCATCTTGAAATCCCAGCACTGGGAAGGTAGAGGCCAGTGAATCTCTATGAATTCAGGGCCAGCCTGGTATATATAGCAAGTTCCAGGATAGCCAGGGCTACATAGTGAAACCATATATGACAAAACACGGAGGAAACAACGTGGATAGCCCAGGCTCAGGGTCTCTACTTAGCAGTTATACACATGAAACAAGTTATGAAGGACCCCGAGTCCCACCTTCCTTGGCAGTAAAATGGATATACCAATAACCCAACATTAAGGTTGTTATAAAGACAAAGTAAAGTCTGGTAGTGGTATGGTAGACATTAAGGGATCAGTAAGTTTCTGGAAGTCTAATCTCATCTCTAATTGCCCTAGGATTACTACATCTTTTAGTCTCTTCATAAACAAGCAAGTGCCATATTTAAATGGCATCAGCATCCCAAGTAGAGCTGCAAGTTTACAAGCCAAAGGACTGGCTTTCCCTACGGTTCTAACTTTACTTTCAATGAGGAGACTGTGAGGATTGTGGGGACAGTCTTGCTAGGCTGGAACTCATGTTTCCAGGGCACTGTCCTGGGCTACAGGTGAGAGGGGCTGCTTCCCTTCCCAGCAAATGTCACCTTTGCTCTGAAACACTGCCATGTGCCCAGGTCTATACATTTCAGACTTCTCTGAGAACACCTAGAGAGTAGGACTTATAGGGGAAAGCAATGAATAGGATGCTTGCTTCCCTGCCGTTCCCGAGCAGCACAGCAGCAGTAGAGCAGTGTGCTGGTTAAATGCAGCAAGCCGCTTCCTTAGCAGAGGGGCAAAGAGGCTTCATGTGCTCACCTTAGATTCTGAGTGGCATAAAGGATGTTCAAATAGTACTAGTATATATCTTTATTTCAAGTCTCATGAAGCCATCTGATTGACACGGAGTGATTTTTTTTAATCATGTTCTCTAGATATAACTAACCCATCGATGCAACTCATTTATAATTTTTGTGTATTTATATGTGTGTAGGTAAAGGTGAAGTGGGGGTGTGCATGTACATATGTGTATGCAGGCATGAGTAGGTCAGCCAGGGGACAACTTCGGGTGTCACTCTTGGACACCATCCACCTTCATTTTTGTTGTTGTTGTTGCTGTTTGTTTGTTTGAAGTAGTAGCTTTGTCTGGTATTCACCAGTTAGGCACATGCACACAGGCACACACAAAATAAATAAATGAAAATGCAATACATTTTTTTAAAGAGTGACAAGTTCATCCCAGGGCTCTTCAGCAAGAGTATCTGTGTAGCTTTTCCTGGACAGAAACCACTTCTTCTCTTCATCACTCTGCTTTTTCCCAGTTTCGCAGAATGTCTTCTTTGAGGAAGTTTGGAGGTCAAACCCCAGAAAATACTGCATGCTCTCTAAGCCACGTCTACCACCTCCACTGCCACTGCCTCTGCAATCCAGTACAGTCAAGTAACTGCTTCCCCCAACACAGGATTTCAGGGTCACCTTCCAGGATCTATCTTTTTCCCACATCTTGGCCAAATGTGGAAGATCCAGGAAAGTTTCAGAAGTCAGATGGTAAGTGAGGGACAGTGGATCACGAAGAAGATAAGACATGCATTCATGAGCGATGGAGACTTTGCAGCTATTGTTACAGCAGCCAACCTTTCTTCACGGACACATCCTCAGGTATCTAACAAGCTGATCTTTAGCAATGTAAATCCTGCCAAATTGAGGTTACAATTTTACCTCAACATATAAGAAAAATTAACTGAGCATGATGGTGCATGCTTATAATCCCACCATTGAGAAGTGGAGGCAGGAGGATTAGAGGTTCAATCATCCTTGGCTACATAGGGAATTTAAGGACAACTTAAACTACATGAGACCCTGTCTCAGAAAGAGAGAGAGAGAGAGAGAGAGAGAGAGAGAGAGAGAGAGAGAGAGAGAGAGAAACAGACACAGACAGACAAACACAGAAAGAGAACATAATTTGAATTTTGAAATAAGGAAATATAAGCATTGAATATCTTTCACTGGAGTGTTGCACCTTTGTGCATTACCTAGTTCCATTAGGGTTTAGAGTATTTCACTATTTATGAACTATTGTTTATAATTTATTTCACAATTGTAGATGGCTAATGGCAACACAGATCATTCTCTAATTCAAAATTTAGTGGTGGGAATGAGCCTTGCCCTTTGGAAGATTCAGCCTTACATCCTTCATTCACATCAGTAGCTCCTCACTCCAGATAAATCTATGGTTCTTTGATGTCTACACTGAGGCAGTAGTAGCCCCTGGTTCCTTCATGAATTAATGAGATAGAGAAAACCATTGACGTATGATATCCATGATTACATCTTCTTTTAAAATATATCTTTTAGCAATATGAATTATTGATGGACCCTCAAACAGTCATTTAACCACAGTAATTCCAAAGCCTCCATCCTGTAGGGAGGTGCAATGCCCTGTCAGTCTTGTGATAAAGGGATCCATGTGGTAGTGTCCCACATGCTTTCAGGTAATTGCATGTCAAACCTTCTACATTGAGAAGTTCTTGTAGTTACTATGGATAGTTATTGCCAATGATCATAAAAATCCACCCTGTTTCAAACTATTGCTACCTTACTTAAGGGTAGCTTGAAATTCAAATCCAATTAATTGAAAATGACCTTCAGCCCTGTAGAGGAACTCTGATGTAGAAGATGTTAAGCTAAAATCTCCACATTGGTGAGCATGCCTTCATCCTTATAAGACCCAGTTCCTTCCCTGGGTCTTAATAATCCATATGTCCATAAGTAACTCTAAACAGTCTTCATGTGGACTAAATTGGAGCTTTTGGATAACCACAGATCTGGATCTTACACCATGTTCTATGAAGAAATCTTTCTGTGCAAATGAGAAGAAGTGATCTGAGATGAAAAGCCAACCACTGTTGTTATCAGTTTCCAAATACTGAAAAGAAATGGTCACCTTCACTGTCTGCCTTCAACCTCAGGGGATCAGGAGGCTTAGCAGTAAGTCCTTTCTCTGACACTAATTGGAGATGCAGGGTCAATTATTTAATTGCTCTGATTTCTGTTGTAAAAATGAAGTGCAGGCCTGGGGAATAGGGATAGTGGGTGAAGGGCATTCTGGGCAAGCTTTCACAGCACAAGGTACAGAAGCAGTATATTCCTATAAACCCAGCATTTGGGAGGTAGAGGTGACAAGAACCCTGGGGATTTCTAGTCACATAGGTGAGCTCTAGGTTCAGCAAGAAGCCTGATCTCACAGCCTAAGCTGGAGAGTGATTGAGGAAGATACTCAATATAAACCTTTGGTCTCCTCACACATGTTCATTACGTGCACCCATAGGAACATGTGTACACAGAGAGAGAGAGAGAGAGACAGACAGACAGACAGACAGACAGACACAAAGTAAAATGTATTCTTTTTCTAAACATGATTAAGTAAATCCAATTATATCCTGGGACCCTATTCCAAATTCTTGATACAGTGGCCTTGCATTTGATTAAGTTAATCACCTTAATTAGCATAACCTCAAATTAAGGGATAAGGATAACCACTTGACTGATTTTGTTTGGACACAGCTGGAAGCCCTGCAACATTACCCTGGCTTGCTGTCCTTATCTTTTTTTTTTTTTGAGAGAGCAATTTATACTTGCTTCTTCCTTTGTGAACATTTTTTTTCAGTTCTCCCAATATTTCTTCTTGTTTAATTGCTAGAAGAGCCTACTTAGATGTTTTCACATGTTAATAATTCCCCAACTGATGCCTGCAAGTGCATTCTGATTACAAGGAAATTAGTTCAAAGTATTCCTAGGGTATAATGTGCCATATTAATGTTTTTATTAACTGTGGCTGATGAGGGCATTGGTTTCTGGCTTAATTCCAAGGCTCCCTTTGCCTCTCTCCAAAAGAAAATCAACTAGTGGATTTTGACAGAAGTGCATTTTTAATGAAGGAGATGAGATGTTCTCCAGTTCTCTAATTCGGTATGATTCAGTATGATCCGTTATGAAAATATGGGTGAGGACTTCTGATTCTGGGAAGCACTGAGTCCCATCACCTAACTAGCATGAATGAAAGAAATTGAATCAAGATGAAAATTTGACACTGAGATATTCGGGTTTCCAGAAAGACTTACAAAAATCAAATGAGTCTAAATCTATATTAGACAATCTTTGATACAGGAACCAATGTATAGAACCTCCTACAGGACATTAAAGACAGAAAAAAGGAAAGCGTTCTCAAACCAGGACCCATAAGCATTTCAGAGACTAGTTAGTTAGACGTGGGTAGCAAAAACAGCAACTCTATTCTCTGGTTTAGGAAATGACAGCGAGAACACAGTATACAATGTTCATAACCACAGGCAAGGCCAAGCTGTTGTCATTCTTTGGTGGGAGCCTTCAAAAGTCTATCTCTATAAGACAATCTAATGAAATATTTGGTTTCTCTCTCTCTCTCTCTCTCTCTCTCTCTCTCTCTCTCTCTCTCTCTCTCTCTCTCTCTCTCTCTCTCTCTCTGTCTCTCTCAAACAGAACCTCACTTTGTAGCTCTGGATGGCAGAGAACCCAATGTATAGTCCAGGCTTGCCTTGAACTCAGAGATCTGCCTTTTTCTGCTGACCTAGTGCTGGAATTGAAGGCATGTGCCACTACACCCAGACAGCCTGGAAGTTTGTCATGGACTATCACTCTGAGAATGAAATACCTGATTTTCATCTGAGTCATAGTCTGCACCAATGAAGGTAACTGGCCCACCATTTCCAAAGTCTGACCATTTATGCAGCACAAAATAGTTCGAGGCTCATTTAAAAAAAAAATCTAAGATTGGAGTTAGAGCGAAGTTTGGAGATCAGATGCTAAATAAAAAGCACTTTCAAGCCGGGCGGTGGTGGCGCACACCTTTAATCCCAGCACTTGGGAGGCAGAGGCAGGCGGATCTCTGTGAGTTCGAGGCCAGCCTGGTCTACAGCGCGAGATCCAGGAAAGGCGCAAAGCTACACAGAGAAACCCTGTCTCAAAAAAAAAAAAAAAAAAAAGCACTTTCATGGTGTCAGCAAAGCACTGGGTTCGCTATCTAGCAATGCTTAAAACTAAAGTCTGCCGTGGAAGCACATGTCCATAACACCAGCACCTGAAGAAGTATCATAAGTTCAAGGTCACCATCAGCTACATAGCAAATTTGATGCACAACTAGGCTAATTAACACTCTGCCTTAAAAAGAAAAATCTAAGATGTTGGATTCTGTTCTGGAAAATCTAGCCTCAAAATGTTCTCCAACAAATAAATAGTAAGTATACAGAGGGATTGGAAGAGGGATGAGGAGCGAAGTATAGTGATACATAGTTACAAAATGCTACAGTGAAACTGCTATTTTGTATTCTAACTTATAAACTTAATTGTTAATTAATAAAAAAGAAAGGTAAAGGGAAAGAGAAGCAAGGTGAAAAAGATACTGTGGAGGGAGGAGCTAGGGACATGGATCAGTCGGCTAAGTGCCCGGAGCCCAGGAAAAATACCTGAGTTTGATCCCCAGCACCCATATGAACAGTGGGCATCATGTCCCATGTCTGTTAAGTTCTGTGTGGCAGGGGCAGAGCCAACAGATACCTGGAGCTCATGGGTCCACCAGCATAGCCTAGTTAAGGAACCCCAGGTTTAGTGAGAGATGCTGCCTCAAAAACCAAGGTAGAGAACGATTAAAGAAGACACCCAACAATTGCCTCTGCACACATGTCACACACACGTGTGTGCATCACACATACAAATACCTACATCACACACAAGGCCCTTAATGAATGTTCACATAGCCAGTCAGAATCCCTTCACTCCCTACTCCTGTGGCTTCATGCAATGGCAGGTTGTATAAAACTATCTTGTGTACAGAGAGTTGAGACTGTTACTAATGTGCGTTTGGAGGTCAGGAGCCCAACAAAAAGCATTCAAGTTCCTACACTTGTCAGAGCCCACCCCGTGACCCATGTCCTGTGTCTCTCATCTTTAAACATATGCAAAGTAAAATCAGGCAACAAGGCAATGGGGGGAGGTACTGGGTGGGTGGTCCCAAGGCTTATATCTTAATGGCAAAAATAATTACTATTAAAGGTTTGGGAGTTATTAAAACCACTTTGGTAAAGTACTGGATAGAAAACTAAAGATAGTCCAAATCAGGTGAGTTTCTACTACAGTGTGATATGTGAACTTGGTGTTAATTTTGAACATGCAGAGAGACCCAGTGTCTGATGAGTTACCATTGTACCAGGAATCAAAGTAATGGCATTTAAACTTCCACCATGAATGTAGCTATCAGAGACAGTGTCTCTCCTTTTCCCCAAATGGACTGCAATGTTGCAGACTCAGAGTTGCAGCTAGCTCAAAATCAGCCTTCTCCTACCTTCAAGCAACCAACAATAGTCAGTGATGAAGGCTAGGGTCTATGTGCTTCCTAAAAGAGTTCTGGTGAGGTGGGTTCCCAAGACAGCCTTCAGCCAGTTCTGAGTGTGGATAGATGAAAGGGAGTCAGACCATTCTCAGAAAGAAGAATGTGGGAGCAAAACTGTCTCCTCAGGAATGTTCCATGCATGTCCCAGTGATTCTGACTATGGCTGGACCATGGCAGAGTTCTCCACAGAGCAACTGAAGGAAGCATGACAGGAGGGTATGACATGGAAATCTTGCACACATCATGAGTGCAGAAAAGAGATAACTACATTTTAGGAGATGCTCCCATCCTTGGTGTTCTGAAACCCAAGTTACTTGATCCTATTTGAACACTTAATCTCCCCTTGGCTTTTGCTATGCTGTATTTTGACTTTGTATCATCAGCCCTTTGAATTTCAAACATAGCTTTGGCATCCCCATGCAGCTTTACAGTTTCTTTAGAGAGTCACACAGCGCTCACTCCAAAGCAAAGTCACTGTGAGCCTCAGAGTTGGGACCCAATTGCTCTAAAGACTATTTTAGGAACCCAAATGTGTCATTTCCTGTCAAGGGAATACTTGAAAGAATTGTTGAAGCACTAGGGTACACACTTAATTGTGAGCACACATGGCCTTAGGCTGCCACGCCCCTCAAGCAACACTCAATGCAACAGTATGTTTTCTACTCATTAACATTTGAAATGTAGGACTGAAAGTGTAGCTCAGAAGGTAGAGCTATATGCTTGCTACATTCAATGCCTACCATGCAAGAAGCCATGTGTTTGATCCTGGCGCTGCATAGTGTTGACTGCCTGTAATTTCAACACTCAAGATGTTAAGATAGGATGTGAAATTCAAGGAAATCATTGGGCACATACCCAATGTGAGGCCAGCTTGCAATATGTGAGAGTGTGTCTTAAAAAAAAAAAAAGGCCTTGGACTTGACATTGTTGGCATTGTATTAATTTCTTAAAATAAACTTAGAAGGAGGGGCAGGAGAGATGGTGCAGTGATTAAGTTATGGTGATTAAGTTACTTGTTCATGCAGAAGACCCCGGTTCGAATCCCAGAACCCATACGGTAGCTCACAACCATTTATAGTTTCAGTTTCAGAGATCTAACATCTTCTGGCCTTCAGGGCACTGCATTCATGTGGTGCACAGCATGAATACACATGAAACACCCCCACACAAAATAATAAAATTTTAGGAAAAAAGACTTAGAAGGAGAAGGATATTTATGGTATTCTGTAGCTGTGGTAGGCAAGGTGAATGGTGTCTTGCTAATGACAGTTGTCTCTATTCCTCTTGAATGAATGAATTTGATCAGTTCTTTCTTCCTGAAATCCTGAGGGAGAGAGTTCTTCACATGCCTATTATGCATGTCAGCCTAAGGAAACCACACACACAGCATAGCAAAACTCACAAAACTATGCTTGACATCAATTCAGCTGGGAGGTAAAGAGTGAGACAGGGTCTCATGTTGTAGCCCACACTAGTTAGAACTCACTATATAGCCCAAATTTTCCTCAAACTTATTTCAAAATCATCCTGGGATTACAACTGTACACCACCAAGCCCAGCTCATGCTATCCATTCTTTCCTCTTTCCAGATACCTTCCCATACCCTAGGTGCAAAGAAAACAGTAGTTTATAAATAGCAACATCCAGAGCTGCTCATCACAAGTCTCCTGAAGCATAAAGCAAAAGGAAATCCATGCACATCTAATTCCAATCAGGCAGCACCTTGTTTTCTTCAGGCTTCTGAGGACTCCTCCTGACTGCTGGTGCTAATGACTTTCTGGGTTTGCAGCCTTCTGGACATCTGGGGGCACAGTGGGGATGAGCTGCAGGAAGTCCATCATGTTGGTGTATCTACCCTATTTATAGCCTACCTCCTGCTAAATATTGGATTGAGATTGCCTCACCAAAATAGTACCAAAACAATGTGATAAAAATAAATACATATAAAATTCACACAATAGGAGTGTTTAAAACTGTACTTGCTGAATATTTGGATACAGGCAGAGAGAAATCTCCAACTACTATTAATCTGCAAGTAACCCACACTTAAATTGGAAAGATCTATGAAGAAATAGTACCTTGAATTTGAAGGCAATATGTCTTAGTGTGTTTATGCTCTGGAGGCAGGGAGAGAGATGCGAGAATCTTTACCTCTTCTTTAAATGCAGGCACCAGTGTGTCTGACCTAATACAAAAAAGTGAGGTCTGCATCCAAGTTGTCTGTTTTACCTGTCTGGGAAAAACAGTTCAATTCTCTAAAGAAAAGAGAGTGGCTTTAAATTATAGTCCAGAAACCTGCTTGGGTACCATCTTCTGGACAGAAAGAACAAAAGCATCTGGCAGATGCCTGACCAATCCCAGATATAGGTGTCTACATCCACGCCTCTCCAGTCTACATGGAAGAGTTTGTAATGGGACCATGAATTTTCTAGGGAAATTAAAGTTTGAACACTAAATCTAAGTCTGATCAATATGTGACCTGTAAATGTTGGAAATTTTCTTTTTAAGGAACACCAATAGCACATTGGGACAGAGCTGAGCATATAGCTTACTTGGTAGACTGCTTGCCTACCACACAGGAAACTTCAGGTTTGATACTGAGCTCTGCCCATATCTGGGCATGGTGGTGCATCTTATAATCCCAGAATCTGGGAGGTAGAAGCAGGGAGATCAGAAGGCTATTATTCTTGTCTACACAACAAGTTTGAGACTTTGAGATCAGTCTGAGCTCACAAGATCCCATTTGGGGAAAAAAAACCCAAACCAAAAGTATTAATACATAGAATACTACTAGAAGCAATAAGAGTTTTCACTCTTGAAGCTTCTGTTTACAGTAGAGGTAAACACTTTCAAATCCTCCTTTTCATACCTTTACATGTACAGAAGCTACCTCCCCATGATAGGACTATCAGTAAAAGGTAAATTAGGTACTTTAAACTCACAAAGATAGACAATAAAATTTCTTCTCTAAATTTGCCAAATACAAAAGTACTGGATATTGTAACTGTAATTCTTACCTGAAAACTATTTTCTTTGTATATAATTTTACTATGTTAAAGTTAAAACTTCCTTTTTAATTAAACAAAAAGGGGGAAATCCTGTGGAACAATCTTTGTACACTGTAAATATGCATTATTCTCATTGGTTAATAAAGAGCTGACTGGCCTATAGCTGGGGAGGGAGATATTAGATGGGAGAGCCAGACTAGAAAGATGCTGGTAAGAAGAAGGGTGGAGTCTTGGGAGCTGCAAGCCAGATTCAGAGGAAGCAGGACATGTAGAAAATGATGTAACAAGCCATGATCCATATGGTAAAACTTAGATAAGAAAAAAATGAATTAATTTCAGTTGTAAGAGCTAGTAAGTAATAAGCCTGAGCTATCAGCCAAGCATTTACTATTAATATTGAGTTTCCATGTGGGTTATTTAAGAGCTGGTGGGGAGAAAAGAGAAGTTGCCTACAAATGCATCTAGGACAACTATTCTGTGGGTGTAGCATCCAGCTATCTTTCATTGTTCCCTAAGTGAGCCACAGCAGGCAGCCAAGATTGAGGACCTTGGTCTGGGAGATTTGGCCAATCAGCTGTCTCTCTTTGTGCTCCTCACATTGGACTAAGGTGCTTTGGGATAATGCTTTTGTATACTGGTTTCATAAAACACTGATTGGCCAGTAGCCAGGCAGGAAGTATAGGCGGGATAAGCAGACAAGGAGAATTCTGGTAAGGGGAAGGCTGAGACAGGGGACGCCATTCCGCCATCCAGGGAGCAGCATGTAATGGCACACATGTAAAGCCACGGAAAACATGGTGGTATATAGATGAACAGAAATGGGCTGAGTTTAAGTGCAAGAGCTAGTCAGTGGTAGACCTGAGCTAATAGCCGAGAACTTTTAATTATTATAAGCCTCTGTGTGTTTACTTGGATCTGAGAAGCTGCGGACCGGGCAGGACACAGGAAAACTTCTCGTTACACTAAGGTTTCTTTCTTTCTTCTCATTCCATATACACATTTAATTGCAATGGTCCTAGCAGCCTCCTGAACAATGTTTTAAGCCATCGCTTACCATGTCCTTCATCAAAATGAACAAATGCACCGACATTTGCTGTAACTCTCCATACTTCTGTTGTCCTTTTTAAAAACTTTTGCTGCCTTTTAAGCCATGGCTACCCTAATCAGCAACTGTAACTGCACAGCTACCAGCAGCGGATGGCTACAAAGGCCATAGCTGGAGGCACGGACTCTTTCAAAGCTACCAATGGAACTTATCTAAATCTCTGTCCCTCCAAAGAACTCAAGATTCAAAGGTTGAGATGGAATTCTGCTCCTCAGAGAGGCTGAATAGCAAGTCACTCACCTTTCCTTGTTGGAGTCTCCCCAAAAGCCCTAGTCCTTCTCCTCCTGGCTCCTCCCTACCACTTCCTGTCAGTCAGTTGCTGATGCAGTCTCCTGACCACAGGTGAATTTTATTTAATCAAACAAAAGTAACACATCTTTGTGTCATTAAACAAATGTTCCAGAGCATGAACAAAAGTAACACACCTTAAAATAATATTCTACAACACACTTCCCACTGTTTCTTAGAAAGCAACTCTTCCTTGCTGCCATAGCATATGCTGCAGGATATTTAAGTATTCAGTCTTAGCTGTGTGATAGTCTCTGTTCCTTTCCCTTTTATCTTGCAAACTACCAGCTAAGGCAGTTGATAAGTGATTCCTTGTGGAGTATAACACATGAGAAATTCGCAATGAGTTACCTATCCAGATAGCAATTCTGCGTTTTCTTAGGGCCTTCTGAAGGCACATTACTCCAATCCAAGGACTGCTCTACTAGAAAAGGTGGTATAAATGAGTGGATAGCAATGTGCCCTCCTAAAGTCACACCTCACAGATGGCTGCCAACTAGAAGCAAAGCAAAACAATGGTGACCATTCTGTCCCCTGCTGTGGAACTACTTGGCCACTAACCTCACATCTGTGAGACTGTTCTCTGCTGCAGGATAATTTATGAGATGGTAACATGTCAATCCTTCACTATCTACAAAGCACAGAGCCCATATTCAGTAGGGATTCAATGAATGTCTCATAGAAAGTAGACACTGAGTGCTGTCTGTGTATCGGTTGCCAGCATTCACCCTTAGACCATTCACTGAATATTTATAATGATTTTTAAAGGAACTCCAAAAATGTTATATTTTCTCAATCAAGTGCCCACTGCAATGTGACACACAGGTTTTTTGAAATAAAAATGAAGACCATTATAATAATTCAGCACTGAGCTAACTAATGGCCTTTTCAAACCTCATTCCTCTAGAACATCAATCAAATGTTAAAATGGCCAAAACAGTCTTTCTACGAGGAAAGACATGAATTAATACCACATTTAAGCTTTCACCCAGAATTTATGAACTCAATGCATATTTAAAATAAAGGTATTAGCTTAACAAGACTAGTTGCAGAAATCTTTAGAGGATAGAAGAGGCACAGATAAAAATGTACATGAAGACAGAGAGTACACTGGAAATCACTGGTGGGTGGTGACTGATACCCACTCCATCCCCTACACCAGGTGGGATGTATTTCCCCTGCTCAGGTGGACATGTGACTTGATCTCATCCACTTCCTGTAAAGGTGAATACTGGTGGAGGCAGAGTTCTCTGCACGCAAAGCAGCAGGCATATGGCCATGCAGAAGACAGAATTTCAGAAAACTGGGGTCTGTAAATCTGCTGCTTTGTTCTAGGAAGTCATCTATATTTTCTGTTCTTGGGACTTTGTGGGAATTGATTATAATCTATGTAAAGATTTTGCATTATATTTTTAGCCAATCCCAACTACCTACTTCAATCTGTTCATTTAAAAAGAATTATAATTATATTGATTTTAGCCTTTGCTTTGGAGTATCATTTCTATTATAAAAGAATATGTGGTAGTCTGTAAATAAAATAACCTACTTAGAAACAGGCATGAATCAGGCATCCATCCAAATCACTATTGTAATAAGTAGGATTGTTTTGTAAAGGGTCTTTGTATATTTGCATTTTTGCTGATTTACTGTGAGAAAAAAGTAGAACTAAGATTAAAATATCTACATGCTTCCTATTGGTGACATACAGTTCTATTTTCAAAATTATGGAGCTCTTTAAGTAATTACTGGAACCTGTATATGTTTCTTCTTACTGTTGTAACAAGTTAACACAAAATCAGGGGCTTAAAACATCACAAACTAATTACGTCATAATTTTAGAGGTCAAAAGTCCAGGATAGGCCTGACTGGGCTCAAATCAATGTTGACAGAACTACATTCCTTCTGTGAGCTAGAGGGGAATCTATTTTATTGGTTTTTCCATCTTCTAGGGCAATGATTCTCAACCTGTGGATTACAACCCATTTGGGTGTCAAACAACCCTTTTACAGGGCTTACATTTCGGATATCCTGTATATGAGATATTTACAATATAATTCATAACAGTAGCAAAACTACAGTTATGAAGTAGCAACAAAATAATTTTACCATTAGGGTCACCACAGCATGACAAACTATATAAAGGGTCGCAGCATTAGGAAGGTTGAGAACCACTGTTCTGCTGTGGGATGGTCTGTATGTCAAATGTGTTGCTCTGATTGGTCAATAAATAAAACACTGATTGGCCAGTAGCCAGGCAGGAAGTATAGGCGGGACTAAAAGAGAGGAGAATTGAGAGAACAGGAAGGTGGAGGGAGACACTGGCAGCCGCCGCCATGACAAGCAGCATGTGAAGATGCTGGTAAGCCACGAGCCACTAGGCAACGTATAGATTTATAGGAATGGGTTAATTTAAGAAATAAGAACAGTTAACAAGAAGCCTGAGCCATTAGGCCAAACATAATATAAGTGTCTGTGTGTTTATTTTATAAGTGGACTGTTGGACTGCTGGGGGTTGGCAGGACCCAGAGAGAAAGCTCTCCAGCTACACTGTTCTAGGGATTTCAAGCATTTCTTCCCTTAGGGCCACATCACTCCAATATTTACCTCCACAATCACATCTCCTTCTCTTGACTCTGACACTCTGAGTTTCTTTTTTCTGTTTGTTCATCTGTGGAGGGTTATGGGTTTTCCTTTATTGTTGTTGTTGTTGTTTGGACAGGGTCTCATGTATCCCAGGCTAGCCTTAAACTTCTTATGTAGCCTAGGATGACTTTGACCTTCTGGTCCTCCTGTCTCCTCTTTCAAAGTGTTTAGATTGCAGGCATGCACCACCATGCCCAGTTTATGCAGTGCTGATATCAAACCTTGGACTTTTCCTCTATGCTAACAAGCACTCTACCAACTGAGTTATGCCCCCAACATGCTACCCATATGAGTACACTGGGAACACTCCTTTCCAGACTAATGTCCCAACTCCCATCTCAAGATACTTTCCTTTTCCACATAAAATAAAATACCTAAAGCCTTTCGAGATTAGGCATGTGCTTCTTTGGGAAGTCATTATTCTACCGATCACAAAATGTACCAGGAATAAGGACCTGACTTGAAGGTACTTAGGGCAGTAGATCAATTAATATTACCCCACAGTTAATTTAAAGATGTAAAGAGACAATTCAGGAAAAAGTTGGGCTAGTAGAATTCTAGACTCAGACACTATCAATCACAGTCTTCTTTCAGTGGAAGAAGGCCCAGCTTTAAGGAATCATTCCTGTAGCTGAAAGTTTTCCTGGTCCTGTTTGGCTCCCATGGCTCCATGGTTTGCAGCCTCTCAGACCCAAGTAAACACACAGAGACTTATGTTAATTAAAACTGCTCAGCCATTAGCTCAAGTCTACCATTGACTAGCTCTTACATTTAAACTCAGCCCATTTTGTTAATCTATATGTTGCCACATGTTCCATGGCTTTACCTGTGTGCCATTTTATGCTGCTCCCTGGGCGGTGGGCTGGTGTTTCCTGACTCAGCCTTCCAGCCTTCCCATACTTCTCCTTCTCTGCTTATCCCACCTGTACTCCTGCCTGGCTACTGGCCAATCAGCACAGCATACAGAGCGATATCCAAAGCACATTTCTTGTTTTGAGTTTCCACAAACTCTGCAATGCTAATAACAGTCTGATGAAATTAACTTACTGGAAAATCAATGGTAATAAAACATAAGAGATCTCTAGAAGAGATCTATAGTAAATTACTACAGTGAGAAAAAAACACTGCTTAAAAAAATCAAAGGGCAAGAGAGATTGTTCAGTGGTAAGGAACACTTGCTGCTCTTCCACAGGACCTGTTTGGTTGCCAGTACCCACACTGGACAGCATATAACTAGCTCCAGGGAATTCAATCATCTCTTCTGGCTTCTATGGCATCTGTACTCATGTGCATATACACCGCCCCCCTCCACAGATACACACCAATAACCACAATTAAAAAGAAAGTAAATCTTTAAGAAAACACTCAGGACTAGGGAAATCAAATGAAAGCTAACAAATCAGGCTGTCAGGTTGGCTCAGCAGATAAAGTCACTTTTTTTCAATCCTGGTGACCTATGTTTGATCCCCAGAACCCACATGGTGGAAGGAAAGAACCAATTCACACATGTTGTCCCCTGACCTCAACATATGGGCTGTGGTGGTTTGTACTTACACACACACACACACACACACACACACACACACTTAAATAAATGTAATTTTTTAAAAAGGCTAACCATTCACTAAAGGGGTATCACTAATTTATGAAACTTTAAAGTTCTGCTTGGGCAATAGGATCAGGAAAAAGGACATAAAAGCTATTTGTCCTTTCACGGCAGTGGTGGTTAAAGGTACACACCTTTAATCTCAGCACTCAGGAGGCAGAAGCAGGTGAATCTCTGTGAGTTTGAGGCCAGCCTGGTCTAGAGAGTGAGTTCCAGGACAACTAGACAGAACTAAACAGAGAAACCCTGTCTTGAAAAACCACAATAATAATAATAATAATAATAATAATAATAATAATAATAAAAGAAAGAAAGAAAAATATAGCTATTTGTCCTAAGCCTTATGCCTTATATAACTCACTATTTCAATTGTTACTAAACAAAACTAGGAACAACTCAACTGGTTATAAATGGTGACTTATTAAATAAATGTGACAGAATCATACAACAGAATACTACTCCCACCATAATAAGGAAAAAATACTGATGAACATGACATAGTTGGATCTCAAGATCACTACACCAAGGGAAAAAAAGCCAGAAATAAAATAGTAAGTAGCTGTCATGGAACACTGTCCCCTAGCCATAGTATAGTCTTTGTCATTTTATTCAGATTAGCTGTGGTTACCTGCAGACATTCCTGAGCAGGATCCACCCTGTTGAAGGTCCCCCACAGAAAGAGTGAGAGAAGCATTATCAACCCCTGACCTGAGGTTAAGGCCACTCAGACCAACCTGCACTTCCCCCTCAGCTGCACGTAGACTTGGGAGGAGATATAGGGAGGTGACAGGTTATAGAGGGGGCATTCCATCTGTGCAGCTTTTAGGAGGTTATCATCCACGCTGGGGTGCAACTTCCCAGTGATGCGACTGTGTGGAGATCACTTGTAATCCTGTAAGTAACTCCTCCTGTACACAACTGTGAGAAAGCCAATTAAACTCATTAATTCGCCAGGCACATGGATTCAACAGAACCACTCCATTAGTCTGTTGTCGGTACCCCACGTAGAGTGAGTATATGCTTGATCACATCTCTGCAGAAAAAATCACTGAAGCAATACCAGGACAATAAAACTCTTAAAAATGTAAACTTCTACCCGGGCGGTGGTGGCACACGCCTTTAATCCCAGCACTCGGGAGGCAGAGCCAGGAGGATCTTTGTAAGTTCGAGGCCAGCCTGGACTACAGAGCAAGATCCAGGAAAGTTGCAAAGCTACACAGAGAAACTCTGTCTCGAAAAACCAAAAACCAAAAAAAAAAAAAAAAATGTAAACTTCACGATACAAAAAAAGTAGATCAATGTGAGCCAGAGAAGTGGCTCAGCAGGTAAAGATGCTTGCCAAGCAAGCCCAGTGACCGGAGTTCAATCCCTAGAACCCACATTAAGATGGAAGGAGAAAACAAAATCCACAGAATTGTTCTCTGACCTCCACATGTGTGTCATGACATAGGCACATGCATGCTCCCACATACATCATACACACAATATTAATAAACAAAATAAAGTATATGTAAAGAAGATTGAGACATGGCTCAACATTAAGAGCACTTTCTTGGTCTTTCAGAAGACCAGAGTTCAGTTCACAGAATCTACATCAGATGGCTCAGAACTGCCTGTAGCCCCAGATCCAAGCGATCCAATGATTTCTAGCTTTTATGGTGGGCACCTGCACATACATGGTGTACACACACATACACACACACACACACACACACACACATTAGCACAAATGAAAATAATATATTGAAAGTAAATGAATAAGTTTAAAAGTAGATGAGGGCTTCATTGGAGCAAAGGGCATTGGATGGGTGATGGACATGTTCTGCATGTTGACTGTGGGGGGAGAGCATGGGTGACAACTAGAAAATCCATTGAACTAGCTGAGCGCAGTGGCATACATCTGTAATCCCAGCACTATGGCCAGAAGAACTGAGGTTAGCCTGGGATACCTACAGAGACCATGTAAACATAAATACGTAAATCAATAAAATAATCTCTTAAAATTTTGCTTGCTTTCAATAAAAATTTGTATTTAGGGACATGGTTAGAACACAACCTGAGTAATCATTGCAGCATTGAACTGAAGGCTTTCCACCTTCTCCTGAGTTCCACAGTCCTTCCAGATGCTTATACTAACTCATACATGGCAAACCACTTCCGAAGTGAGGAGAGTTCATTTCCTTGACCAAACCCCAGACATAGATGACCTACCTGGTGCTTTCTGTTAATTTCTTTTATTTGGGTTGCGATTTCAGATACAAGTTCTAGCTATGGAGTTCAGATTGATCTCAAACTGGCTTTATAGTCCAGGCTTGCCTCAAACTTCAACCTTCCTGTCTCTGCCTTCTGAGTGTTGGGATTATAGGTGCACACCACCATTCCTGAACGGCCTACTTACTTTTATAGGAAGGTAATCTTTCTCCTATCTCTCTAACTAAACAGCAAAGTCTCAAATACTCATCCTCATCACACTGTATAGTCACGAGCAAAGCCTTGTGTGGTTACTTTTCACTGCTGTGACAGAAACAATTGAAGGGAGGCAGGGGATGAAGTCATCATGGCAGAAAAGCATGATGGGACAGTTCACATCAAGGCAGACAGGAAGCAGAGTAAAGGAAGGGACTTACGACCACATATAACCCACAAAGCCCACCACTGCTTAGACATCAAGGGTTCAGACTGGCCTGTGGGACACATTTCACATTCAAGCCATTGCAGCTATTTAACTGTACATGATACTGTCATATGACAATGCCTTGACATGAAGAATCACTTCATGTAGAGATTGTTGTATTTGTCTTTAGCATATTTGGTAACAAATTCTCTTTATATTTTTGTATTCTGTTTCATTCTTTATAAATCTGTTTGTCAGAAGCATTTCAAAATAATATTTGTTCACAAATTAATGTTCATATTATTCTGTGTTTATTTTATATTTTGCTATATTTCAATACCTTTATAAGCTTTTAACACCCTTGCAGAACACACACATATATATTAACATAATAATTTATTAATAATTTTTAGTCATATATTAAATATTTATGGGAGAGAGAGAGGATGCCTTAATATATAGCCCTAGTTGTCCAGAACCTCACAATATAGATGGAATTCACCTGTCTCTATTTCTTGAGTACTGGAATTAAAGCTCTGTGCCACCACCCCTGATCCTTACATTATGTATCTTAAATAATTATTGCCCAATACCTGATGTATTTTTTCAGGAAATAATTCAGTAAGCACTATATGCAAAGTTACAAGCTCCATCTATACTCTAGAGAGCCATTATCCAGTGTGATCTCTCCTATTTACGTGCATAGTACATAGCAAATCTCATCTATACATTCTCTACAACTTTTACACCAACTACAAAATGATTAGCCCAGAATTACATCAAGAACAATATCCAAAATCCACAGTCAAGGTTTGAAAGAAATACCTCCAGAGGTGACTCGATGACTCTTATACTTAATGTTTGTCCCAGCTGTTAAAGACACAGAGTAATTTAGAGGCAGGATTTTTTTGGTGAAAATGTTATTCACCATACATCAGGAGAGTGAGTCTCTTACTTAGGGATCAACAGCATCTTCCAGCAATTAGAGGAAAGGGATGACTTGGAAGCTTCAGTACAGCAGGAAAGATACTGTAGAGGTAGAATCCAGCCCATAAGCTCAGAGAATATAATAGCAACCTGGACCACTCAAAGAGAAAGAGGCATGTGGCTGGACATGTACTTTGGAGTGAGATTGTGTTTACAATGAAAGTCCCAAGCTTCCCAAATGGCTAACCCTTTACCAGTACCAGGACTTCTAGGGAACAAATTCTGACAGGACAGAGGGTGATAAAATCCATTCATTTCCTGACTCCAATCCATGTGAACTGCTTGGTTAGGACCCTGGTTATGTATCCCTCCTCCCATGGGAAGGCTTTCTACGGGAAAGAAAAAAATGGAGATCTTTCCAAAACATCAAGTAACCAGACTGGTAATAGGCAATGGGGAATTGGATTCAACTATGTAAAAGCACAGATCTAAAATCCTGGAGGAAGTAACTGATAATTTTCCACAAATAAAATCACAGATAAACACCCATAACCACAAGCAGATTATGTTTCTCTCTAAAAGATGCTAGTGAAATGAAATTTTAGGCAAGGGAAAGGAAGGGATTAGTCAAAGGACACTTACCCAGACCTTGATTCTGCTGCTCCCACTCCATGGTTTCTGGCACCTGGTAGGTTGCTACCTCTAGTAGGGCCATGCTTCCTGGCTCTACGTCAGGTTTCTGGGATGTGATTCCAGGGAGAGTAAACCCCGGTAACTCCGTATCACCATTGAAGTCCTTATATAAGGAGTCTGCTTCTTTATCTTCCTCATCTTCTTCCTCCTCTTCCTCTTCTTCATCTTCATCTTCTTCATCCTCCTCATCCTCCTCATCTTCTGCCTCTGGACAAACAGAAATCAAAGGGAAACTTGAAGATATGCACTGAGCATGTACTCAAACACATTAGTCTTTTGAAGTGATACAAACACTACAAAATAATCATGTTTGCCTTTTAAAACCAATTGTTAAAGTCAACATTGGGCAATCCGAGCTTTATGAGTTATATACCTTCTACATAACCAGTGATTTAAACTTTCAACATCACTGTTACATAAGATAACCAGCCTAGTTATTATGAATTAAAGTGTAGGAATTGTGGCTGTTAGTTTTTTGTCATATGACACATGCTGGAATTATCAAGGAAGAATGACCCTCAACTGGATGATGCTTTCCTAAGATTGGCCTGCAGGCAAATCTGTGGGACAATTTCTTGATTCATGATTGGTGTGGGAGGGACCAGCCCACCGTCTGCTGTACTATCCTTGGGCAAGTGATTCTGAGTTGTATAAAAAGCAGGCTGAGCCAGCTATGAGGAGCAAGCCAGTGAGTAGCACTCCTCCTTACCCTCTGCTTTGGGGTCCTATCTCCAGGTTCCTGTCTTAAGTTACTGCTTCCTTCATGGTAAAACGTGAAATGGATTTAGTCTCTTCAGTTGCCCTTGGTCAGGAATAGAAGGCAAATTAAGACAGGAACAATGAGTTTATAACTAGTTTATATTTCCAAGGCCAGGAAACATTTATGTTTTCTGGAGGTCATAAAATGTTTATCTGTTAGAAATTACATGGACATATCAAAGGACATAAAATAAATTATTTCCATCTTTTTGCATAATGTTATTAAAGAAGAAAATTCATTATTTTGATATACCTCCTCTTTCATCTTCTCAATGAATAGAATTCAGCAATGTCACATGAAAGGCAGATGAACTTAGAATGCACTCTCCATGTAGGAGAATAAACCAAAAACCTAGAAGTCATTGCATGAATATCCTCAATCCAGTGCTAAAGGAAGTTATGAAATGGGATATTCACCAAGAATGTCCATCACCTGTGAGAAAACATCACTAGCATTGTTAAGAGTTAATTTTTACAACTGAGCCTCCTTGGTGCTTCAGGTGGAGTGGACCGAGGGACCTAAGAGTCCTAATGCAATTGGTTTCACCGACTTTAATTTTTCAGGAATATTCATGTCCCCTCCTCAGTGTGGATTGAGCTCATAAAGCCAATGACTGATGGCAAAACTCACCTAAGGCTTTCTTTGTGTCTCTCCTGAGATGAGAGTCACTGTGGCAAGAAACTCTCCTCAGAGGGCAGAGAAGACAGGAGAACAGAAAACTAAAGCCACCCACAATCCTTCATTGTAACTTTTCCTATTTCCAGATTATACATACTCCTTGTTTTTTATCATTTAACAATTTCCTAGCTTGTCAACATATTAATTCTTCGCTGGTATGTTGTATTTCCAGGCAACTATATACATACCCTTGTCTTTTATCATTTAACGATTTTCTAGCTTGTCAACATATTAATTCTTCAATGGTATGCCACTAAGTAGAAGAGCACATGCCTGGTGTGTGAAAGTTCCTGAGATCAACTCTTAGAACCACAAAAGATAAAGTTTTTCTTCCTCTGTTCATATATGAGCCTCAAGTTTGTAGGATCAAGTACATGTAACTGTTGTCAAATTTTAACAGATTCTTATTGAGCATCAGATGGAAGCTGTTCCTGGCACCAGAGATAGAGGTCCTGGTTCCCAAGAGCTGATCTTCCCGTCAAAAAGACACAGAGTAAACTTGGATCCAGCATCAGGTACAGAGACTGCACTCTGATGAACACTGTCAGGAAGATAAAAAACACTATTATTTCAAATGGTGAAATGGAGGAAAGCTTTTCTCATAATATAAGGATTGTGTACCAAGATAAGATACTCTCTTGTGTAACTGAGATCAATATTTACAGGAAGAGCAGCCCCAGAAGAAGGGCTAGTAACACCAAGAGCTTTAATGCGGTGTGCACAGGCTGTGTTCAGAGACTAGCAAAGAGGTCACTGAGGACTGGGGATGGAGTGAGGGGACACTGAGGATATTGGAAAAGGTAGGGGTTAACAGACTCACAGCTCTTCAAAATGACTCAGGCTACAAGACAGAGAATGACCTTAACTGAGCACAGAGAGAAGGAAACCCATGAAGAGGCTCTTGGAACTTAGGGAATGAGCAATGGTGCCTGGAAGTAGATATGATGCAGATCTGCTGAGAACTGGTGATACAATTTGGAGAGAGATCCTTGTTCATTATTATTATATGAGACAAAAGAGGGAGGGAGATCCCACATCAGCAATGGGAACGCAAAGATGATATGCGAATTTAAGAACGTGATGTGAGACACATGATGTGATGGCCATGCCAATGACATCCACATGCAAAGGCTGCAAGTCCAGGGAAGGTTGACATGTGGAAGTTATCAACAGACAGCAACAGGGACTAGGTCCTTGCTCCTCTTAGTTTGTTATGACTGAAATGAACTATAATAGTTGAAAGTGAAAACTGTCAGGTCGGGATGTACCTCAGTCCACAGAGTGTTGTTGCCTAGCACTGGTGAAGTCCTGGTTTGATCTCCAGTACCACATAAAGCTAGTGTGGTAACGCATGCTTGGAATACCGGCACTTGGGAGATGAAGGCAGGAGTTTCAGAAGTTCAAGGTCAGTCTTAGCTACATAGGGAGTTGGAAGTTGCTATGGGCTACATGAAACCCTGTTTCTTAAGGAAGGAAGAAAGGGAGGGAGGGACATGAGAGAAGAAGGGAGGGATGAAGGAAGGAAAAGAACACTGAAACATTAAGCAGCAGTGTCAATGTTATACGCAGTGTCAATGAGGTATATCAAAATGCCTCATGACATTGAGTGATATGTTCCAATTTGAAGAAAAAAACGGTGTTGTTACACATGGCCAGGAGAGGGGGGGGATGTGTCTAGACAGTAAGCTCTCTAAGCAAATTTCATCTGTCTGTCCTCTCCCTGATAGAACATTTTAGCAGCAGCTTCATAGCTCACACCAGTCCTTTGTTCTGTTGAGGGTTTAAGTCTCTGAGCAACTCAAAGGCCTTGCCAGCAATATCCAGGAATTCACATTGTTAGCTGAACAGGGAAGAAATTTACAGGCTGTTTTACTTGCAGGCTGCTCCCTTAATAACCACATTGGATGCTCAAATAATATCAGGGCAGAGCTTTAAATGAGTTTTTTCAAACCCAGAATAGTTACCCTTCGTGGTTAGAGCTTGTTTTCATTATTAATTACAAACATATCTTCATTCTGTGGTCACCAAAACCAAGCTTTAGTTTTGCTCAGGACTAGACAGGAACAAATTTCACTGACCTCCATAGGCCGACCTCAGCAAAGACTGACCCAGGATCTCTCATGTAGACAATTTTATTTATTTATTTTTTCATGTCTGAAAGACCATCACATAGCGAGCATCTCCAGGCTGTCATTAACACATCACAGGAGTGAAGAACCCTTGCGGATGTATCATCCCAGCACAAGGAAAGGTACCAGATCAGGAACACGTGTCCCCAGCCTGTCCTGCTTGCCTGACTCTGCAACAGCTCCGCACCTGTTCCTCCTGCCTTCTTAGAGCAGCCATTTTTCATATGAATCCTCACCTTTAGCCTATTTGCTCATTAGTTTTATGAGGCAAAGATCTCTTTTCAGTGACTTCCCCTTCTACTTTCTAAGCTGAAAACAGGACCTAAGGTAATAATGATGCACGTGAGAAAGCAGACGGCTACTGTGAAGAAGGGAACTTCCTGGAGCTCAGTTGTATTAGTCTCTGCCATGTCCCTCTGAAGAATGGGAACATCTCTCAAATGAAGACATGTTTACAGGTATCTGGGAATCCTATGCCAATAGATTTGTTTTTAATCCCAAATTAAGGGTTCAGCAAAGACAGTTCAGTGGGTAAAAGTGCTTGTCACACAAACCTGATGATCTGAGTTCAGTCCCTGAACCCATGATGGAAGGAGAGAACTGGCTCCCATGAGTTGTTTTTTGACTGACCACACACACACACACACACACACACACACACACACACACACACCATGGCATGCACAAACTCACACTCACATGTGTCATATGCATGCACATGCACACACAGATAATCTTAGTAAATTGAATAAAATTGTTTTAATTAAAATCAATGTCTCTAAAAAGGTTTCCACACACATGAATAACTAAAGCCCCGGGAATGGTACTGCTTTTATATCCAGATTGTTCTTAAGTTGAGCATGAAATTGAGTGTGAAACTTAAAAGCCCAACAAGGAAAACTTAAATTTGTTCTGAGGATATGAAGCCATTCTCCAGCAGATGGCTCTCTAAGAGTAGAGGATGCTGAGGAACCTCAGACATTCCCAACTGTCACAAAATCTGTCACCTCAGGGCACTAGCTCATTGAGAATTTGATATATCGCCTAACATTTCTAAGATCTTAAATATTCCCACCTTTATATTTTTATTGTACATAAGATATATCAAATATTTGTGCATATGTATGTTATGAAGCTTAATATAAAATTCCAATATGAATAGCATACATATATACATACCCATATGTGTGTTACCAAGCTTCCTAATATAATAACCCCAGAGAACTCAGCATTGTACTAAGAATTAGAATGTGATTAATATTCTTGCACGAGGGCTGAAGTGATGGCGATGAGGTTAAGATACCATAGCGCAGTTGCAGAGGCCCAAGTTCAGTCCCTGGCACCCATGTCAGATGGTCCACCAACACCTTTAACTTCAGATCCAGAAGGATCCAGCCTCTAAAGTCAAGTCACATGCACCTGTTTATACAACACACACACACACACACACACACACACACACACACACACACACACACACAAAAAAAAAAAAAAAAAACTAAATCTTTATAATTATACACATACACATAAACAAACAAAGTAAATATTTTTAAAAGGCTTTAGAACACTTTCTTTCTTAGGATACCTTCCTGATTTATTTTGCTCTCCACTATTTTGGCTCTGTCCTCTCCTCCTACATCATAAAGTATAAATGGTTATATTTTCTATACATGTTCACTGATTTATTTGCTTCCTAGTTCTTCCTGAATCTCAGTCTTCCTGCCAGGATTGTATTTCTTCCTTTGTTAGTAGTTCATTTTTTAAAATCCATTTTTCTTAAAAGCATGGGAGCATAATTCTCAGCTACCCACTTCTCTCAGCACTTTGGCGACAGCATTCTGTCTTCTGGTTTACATTTCCAGTATTCTTCTGTGACGTCCATTCTCGTGTCTGTTTTTTTCTTTGGAAGTAATCTGTCTTTTTTTTTTTTTTCTGAATTTGTTCCTTCTGATCCGGATTTTAAGAGTTTCTCTTTCTCCTCCTTACACTCTCCATGCCATCTGCTTGGTCATTTTTAGTCTCGTGTTACTCGATTGTGTTTGTGACTTCATTCCTCATGTCTCTGCACATTATGTGTCAGACAGTGTAGTCCCCACAGTGCCTCAGTTGTCTTTTCTGCTACCCTCAGTTAATGATGAATCATCTCCTTGTTATCTCGTTGTCACTCGTTACGAGTAGCAGGTTTGTTTAATTCTAATGTGTAAGATGACTGTGGGTTTCTATTGGGAATTCTTTTTTTTTTTTTCCAGAAAGAATCCACATCTTTCCCTCAAAACTAAGCTAGAGTATATTTCTTAGAGACTTTTCTGTCTACTTATAAACTCATTTACCCAAGACTTAGTCATCTTGTTATGTTAAAGCCTACATGTTTTCTGTCAAAAACTGAAATCCAAGTACCATACCTTTAAGAGTGATCAATAGTATATATCCTTGAGTTAGACCAGACAAATTGAGTAAGAGATTCTTTTGATATTCAAATTCCAATTTCAAATTATCAAGTTTCAAATAATTATAAGAACATCTGCTATCTGAGGTATCTTTTAAAATTAGGTAAATACTCATGGGGTGGTGCGAGGACTCAGTGAGTAAAGGCACCTGCCGACAAGCAGGCTTGATGACCTGAGTTTGAATCCTGGGTCCCACCATGGAAGGAGAGAATGAATTCTCAAAGTTAGCTGGTCTTCACATGCACATCACACACACACACACACACACACACACACACACACACACACACACACCCCTATAAAGCTAATTAAAAATTACTAAACTCAAGCGATATTACCTATTAAACATTGCCTTCTTCAAAAACTTCTGTTCACTTCAATCTGCTCTTCTGAATGCCAAATAAACATGGTCATTGAAGCTTCCCATATTTGTCTGTACAATTTCATTGAAAATATTAAATTTCAAACTTCCTACTGAATGTGCAACAGCAAATATAATTTAAAATTTCCTGAAAAGTCGCCTTAACACTATTTAAAAGTGATGTTATTGAGAAAGGAAGAGGTCTGAGACAAGACAATTTGTCTACTTAAAACAGTAGTTGAAAATGTCTTAATATTTATTTTACTTCATTTAATTTTCCTTTCTTTAAATCTAAGGGTTTTGCTCTTGATCATATCCTTGTCCCTCTCTGGTTAACGGACTGAAGAGACCACTCAATCCAACGCCACCGGCTGTTAATGAACACCTAGCCTCCTTTCAGCCTTGACCACATACAATCTCTGTTCCCACGCTATCTGCTATAATTCCTGCCCACATTAAAGTATCTTAATGTGGGGACCCCTTACAGCAATAGTGGTGGCTTCTAGACTGTAACTTCTGCTTGTTAAACTATCTGCTCTTGATTCAGATAACAGCTTCTTGGAAACAGGAATAGAAGACTATTCTCTTCCTCCAGCTGCGCTGTGGAGAAGCACAGAGGCTGCATTAGCCTTGTATCCATACATCTTGAGCCATCCAATATAAAATCTTTGATTTCATCAACTTAGTTACCATAAAAGAATATTTTCTTTAATAAAATGAATAAAACTTGGGTATAAAACCCCACATTCATGCAAAAGATAAATTACAGATTGGATAGGGTGAATATTGACTGCAAAATTTCCAATTTAAGTAGATTTTCTCTTCAAAGTGTAAAAGAGATCAACCTTTCCAAAATGAGGGGAATGTACTACTTTGTGGAGATTCGTTTTATTTATTATACCTGTGAGCCTTCACTTCTTGGAAATAGAATTTGTCACACCCTTCACTGGACCCAACACTAAGGACCAAGCATTGCATCTCCCTTGAAACACTCCTCAATTATGTACCCTTTAGGAAAGCTGAATGTAGTTTTTATAAAGTTGTACTGTGTATAATGTGTCAAAAGAGTATGACATCATCTTTTAAAGGAGAGGTCATTTGTACCCTGTTGTCATACTGGGGAAGGTGGCATGGGGGAGATGACACTGTATAAATCGACTCCAGCCAATGCTAGAGACTGAAACCCTGTGCCCTCCTTTTCTCAATTTCCCAACATGATTTAAAGAATAACTTAAGAATACTGAGCTCCCCTGGCTTAATAGAGTGCAAATGTCCACGCACATTTCTTCAAGGATGTGAAATAACGTGTGATCCCTCAGTGGCGTCCATGAAATCTACACAAATTCTAGAAGAATGTAATTGGGAACTATCACCTCATTCACACTGTTTTAAATGCTCAATTTTGGGTAAAACACACATACACACACACACACACACACACACACACACACACACACACACACTAGACTTGAGTGGCCGCACAAACAAGAGAAGGCAAACACAAGGGTTACTATAAAGACAAGCACTTAATTTTACACAACACCTGGTCCTAAGAGGCCATTGTGCATATGACTGGACAGGAAGAGCTGACCCTGCTCCTAAGCAGGATGTAAAGATGACAAATTGAGACATCATACACTGACTGTCACTGCACAGGAGAGCAGATTCATTTGGAGTGTGCAGAATATAAATATAAAACTGAGGCCAGGCCTGGTGTCACTTGCAATCCCAGCACTCAGGAAGTTGAGGCAGAAGGATCGTGAGAGTATGTTCAACCTGGGCTACATTGCAGGATTCTGCCTCCAAAAATTAGATAATTACTTACAACAGATAAACATCTGAATTGATTCCTAACACACACAAATCAGAATGTTTCACCTAACAGTGAAAAGACTGAGCTTTTCTTAGATCTGATACCACTAAGCTCAAATGTTCCTCCTGACAATATAAACCATCTCCCTGCAACACATTCCACTTCCTACTGTCTTCCTGTCTTGATCATTGCTATTACCATGTCATCTACCTGCCACCCAGACAATGGCTTACATAGGGAGATGTATTTCATTATAATTATTAAGTCCCAGTTGTACATAATAAATGATATATAATTTTAGAAGATGAGGTCATCAATCATAAAACCAAGTCATATTATATATTTACTCCATGTGTAAAAGTATACTAAGAATATTACATGCAAGATCGCATCTACTCCTTACAACCCAGGTAGAAACAGCAATGTCTTTGTTTTACAGATGGGAAACTGGGTTTGAAAACAGTAAAAACTTTGGTAAAAATTCAGTGCGGTTTCATGGTGGAGCCAGGACTTACACTCCAGTGAGTCCTTTGAGACCAGAAGCAGGGGCGTTTTCCCGGTGCCTGCTGTCACTCATTGTTGGAGCTGGCTGGTCTGAGAGGCTTCACAGAGGAACAGTGTGAACAGAACTAACTCTGTCTCTTTCTCCTCTCTTAATTTTAATTTCATTGCTCTGTTTTTGGAATGATAGAGTTCTGCTGGTTCTTTCCCTACAATACAACAACCTCATTATTCTGTAAGTGAGAATAGTGTCAGAATGTGTAGAAATGAGTCAGGCTTTGTCTTGGTTAGCTCTGACTGTCAGTTGGACCCAGCCTACAATCATCTGGGAGAAACTGCCCAGACCAGATTGGCCTGTGGGTGTGTCTGTGGGAAACTGTCCTAATTATTCACTGATGGAGGAGGTCCCAGACCACTGTGGGGCAGCATCGCTTCCTTGACAGGTTGTCCTGGGCAATATAAAAAAGCTAATTTTTGGTTGTGAGCCTAGCCTTTAACGGCTGAGCCATCTCTCCAGCCCAGTGGGACCAGATCTTGTGCTCATTGCATGAGTTGGCTGTTTGAAACCTGGGGCCTATGCAGGATTGTTTGGCTCGGCCTGGGAGGAGGGGACTAGACCTACCTGGACTGAGTCTACCAGGTTGACCTCAGTCTGTGGGGAAGGCTTTGCCCTGGAGGAGATGGGAATGGGGGGGGGGGCGTTGGGGGGAAGGTGAGGGGGACGGGAGGGGGGGAGAACAAGGGAATCCGTGACCGATATGTAGAACTGAATTGTATTGCAAAATAAATTAAAATAAATTAAAAAAAAAGAAAAGCTAATTTATCACAATCCTGCCAGAGAGTTATCAAGCAGCATTCCTTCCCGGTTTCTGCTGTTGTTCCTTAGCTGTGAGTTCCCTGGTTAGAGGTAATGCTGTATGGAATGGCAAGCAGGCCTGCTTTCGGGTTCCTGCCTTGAGTCCCTACCCTGACTTCCCTCAGCTATAGAATGCAACCTCTAATTTAAAAACAGATGAACAAAACAAAAAACCTTTTCCCTTCCTAAATTGCTTTTGGTCAGAGTGTTTCATCACAGCCACAGAGATGAAACTAGAACAGCTTCTGATGTGGATGAGGTTATCTGTGAAGGATGATGTGTACACGGATGTTAATCAGAATTAATCATGAGGCCCACTAAACTGTTTCTTTCCCAGAGTTAAGGGTATGCCCTTCAACCCAGAGGGATGATAGTCAGTGTGCATGTGGGAGATGGGGATCACCGCTTGGCCTCAATAAGCTTATCATGCTGAAGTCAATGAGACTCTTCATACCATTTTAGTAGGAGATATTTCCACGAGATACTATTGTCTGGAATTATCGGTGTAGAAAGAGCCAGCTTGGCTGCAGAAGGAAACACAAGTAAACATAGGCAGAACCTACCAAATCAGAACAAATTTAATGTTTCGAAGTATGATGATTTTTAAAAATCTTATATGAGCATTTAAACAGATCTGTCACATCTTTTTATGACATTTTCTTTGAGAGTCATGTATGCATTTGAACATTAAGAGGTAATATGTTCCAAGTGGGGTGGCTCATGCAAATAATCTCAGAACTTGAGAGCCTGACCCAGGAGTACTGCCATAAAGTTCAATGCCAGTCTGGGTTATATAGTAATTTCTAGGACAGTGTGGGCTATAGAATGAAACCTTTCCTTAAAAAATAAAATATGGTAGGTGGGTACCCAAGTAGCATCATGTTGATGAACAGAGCCAGCTAGAGTTCCAGTAATAGATAGACATTATGCTTACATCCATTCACACCTTTCTCAGATTTAATAATTTGTACTCAGCACAATGAAATCATCATGTTTACGTCCATAAAGGAATACGTATATATATGCTCATCCTCATACTGAAAACCACTCCTTGATAAAAGGCCAGTGAGATGACTCTGTGGGTAATGGCACTTATTGCCAAGCCTGGCAAATGGTGGAAAGAGAGAAATGACTCCTACAAGTTGTCTCCCCAGCCTCCATGTATGCACGGACACACAAAACAAACACACACAATAGTGCAAGTTTAAAATATTCTTAAAAAGAAAAATGTCTTCTCTGCAAATATCTAAAATACTTTCGATGTCTGTATGCAAATATCATAATGAAGCCCATCACTATTAGGATTAGTATGTGCTAAGAACGTTTTTAAATATCTTAAAATCTCTGCAAGCTATTACATACTTCCAAGCAACATGTTTGCTTCAACTGCAGAAAATCACAATAATTAGAAATCTTTGCTTTAGCCACTTCCCACAGAGACTCTGGACTATGGAGCATGAGCCAGATCAGTCATTCAGAACAGAATCCTCTGTTTGGCACCTGAATATCCCTCCCAAGAGAAACAGAGTACAGCTTCTAATAAAAGGTTTGTTGAACTAAGACTGAGCACATGGCTGGTTCTTCTGAACTGCCTCTTCTGTCACATCTGTTATTAAAGCTATTTATTTTTAAAGACAGGGTCTCACTTTATATCTCTGGCTGGCCTAGAACTCACCATGAGGACCAGGCTAGTCTCAAACTCATAGAGATCCACTTGCCTCCTTCTGCCTTTCAAGTGCTGAGAATAAAGGTCTATGCTACCACTCCCAGGTTAAAACTAATCTTAAAGTATTATTCATCTCACCACTATCTGAATTAGAAAATTTTGCTTGGTTCAATGTCCATAACGTATTTTATCATTAGTGTCATATGTGTGGTATCTGTTCACTTCTCTATAACATTTTTCCATATTTGAGGATTTATCACACCTATTTTTCTGTAAGTTTCAACATCATAATAAAGATAATCATGAAAATCCAAATACACAGACATATGAGTATATACGCCTATTCCATATTTCTCTAGCTGGGAGCTAGCATTTTCCTCCTGACCTTGAGTCTCTGTTCATCTTGCATTCTCTTATTTACACATCTATTGTATATCTTCTACTATATCTGTGCTGTGTTAAGTCAAGCTCAATCTCTGATTCTTCTTGGTATTATCTGAATTGCCAAATACTTTCCAAACGCATTCATAACCAAATGATTAAATAACACAGCTACACCGCAGAATACAAACCAAACAAAAACCCTGTCTTTATCATGAGTCCTCAGAGAGGGTGGTTTTGGGTGACTAAAGATGAGCATATCAAGCAGTACTGGGTTGGGCAAGCAAAGTACACACAATTGTACCCATACACACACACACACACACACACACACACACATGAGCCAATGGAGGGTATCAACTCTGCAGTAACAATGTTCCTGAATCATGTAGGTATATTGACAAATTAATTATTCCCTATGTTTTTTAAGTAAACATACCGAAAGAGTAGAGTGAATGTCAGTTGTCTTTCTTCAGTGGCAGAATTTGTGGATATAACTTCATGGTAGTGCATCACAATTTTAATTTAAAATATTTTTGAAATGCCACTGAACAAGTGAATATTACTAGCAAGCATGCAATAGCCCTTCTGAGTGCTAAGGGATCAGTTGTGCTACCCTGGAGAGCTGACAGATGTTCAGGAGAGGCCGGCCTGTCGACAGAAGCATGATGACTCAGGGCAAAGCAACAAAAAGACCTACCCGAAGAGGCAATCGATATCTGAAATGGCCAGCAATTTGTTTTTCAAAATCTGCTACATGAGACCCTTACAAATGATGCCTAGAGGGCTGGAGAGTTAGCTCAAAGGTCAAGATCACTTGCTGCTTGTACAGAGGAGCTGGGTCAATTCCCAATATCCACACGGCTGCTTACAACCATGTATAACTCAGTTTCAGGGCATCCAACTCTCTTTTGGCCTCTGTGGCCACCAGGCATCCATGTGATGCCCATACATGCATGCAGGCAAAGCACCCATCCAAATTAAATAATATTTTAAGTAAAAAGAACCCTTGAATATCCTCAGTGGAGCTTTCAAGAAAAGTATCTGAGAAACTGTTCTATAACGTCTTAGGGCACCTCAAAATTGCTTTCTAATTAACCAACAAGAAAAGACAAAGGTTTTTGACTTTAGTCAAACTGCAAGAAGGCCATCACCTTGCCAAAAGTGTCATCTCAGTTGCCGGAATAAAGGCATCCTTTCCAAACACAAATTTCTGTCCCAGCTTTTGTGAGGCAGAAGCTGGTAGATCTCTGTGAGTTCAAAGCCAGCCTGGTCTACACAGACAGTTCCAAACTAGCCAGGGATACAAAGTAAAATCCTGCCTCAAAAAACAAAACACAACAAAGAAACATTACTTTCTCCTGAAATTCTTATGCCATCTGTAGAGAGAAATTTATGTTTTCCCTTGTTTTATACTGTAGACGAATCAATTTATAATTACAAACTAAATAAAATATACAAAACATAACCCTCCAACAGCAAGTCAACTACCATTCCTTTATCCTTGCATTTATTATAGAATTATTGTTCATTTATTGCATTAAAAAAACTATGTGCAATGGATCATTTGAAACAATGAAGAAATGGGAATTGTCTGGGATAAGGCATAGTCTCAACACTGTGCTCATACATTCATCAAACAGGACCAATCCTAACACTGAACTCAAGTTGTCCAGATAGGGCATCCTGGCATTCCTTCATCTCTTGCAACATCCCAAGAGAGCCTGATCTCTGTCTCCCTGTCTCTGCTGCACCAGTTCACAATTCCAGACATTTAACAAAGGGGATAAGAGAACAGAAGGAGGGTAATCACAAGACCTGAGATATCTCAGCCTTTGATTTTATAGCTCTCACATAAACTTAGTATCTGGCAGAAACAGAGCCACTGCAAATTTTTCTAAATTTTGAATTTCTCTTCTGTAACACAAATCTTAAAAGGTCTTATTAATAATAACAATAATAAATCTCAGAGCCAGATATTGGGGCGAAAGCAGAAAGATCAGAGAAACAGAACAAGCCAGCCATGTTCTTACGACTCTATGAAATCCTCAGCCTCAAGAGAGAGTTCCTGTTTACTCACACCTTATACACCTTTCTGTGCCCTGCCATCTTACTTCCTTCCGAGTGCTGGGAATAAAGGAGTGAGCCACCACTCCTGGCCCTGTTCCCAGTGTGGCCTTGAACTCAGAGAGATCCCAATAGATCTCTTATTCCCAAATGCTAGGATTAAAGGCATGTGCTACCACTGCCTGACCTCTATGTTTAATATAGTGGCTGGCTTTTCCTCTGATCCCCAGGCAAGCTTTATTGGGGTGCACAACATCATCACACTCTTCTTTTCCTTTTTGCAATGCTTGGGATTGAACTCAGGGACTTACACACACATGCCAGGCAAGTACCAGACCAATGAGCCACATCTTCTGTCTGTAAATGTTGAATTTTTCAAGCAATGTCCTACTTCCTACAGAATCATTGTTGTAATTTTACAACATAGATTAATTTCCATCTCCTTGGAAGTAAACAAAACATGAAACAAGTTTACATTATGTAAAGCAAATAGATGTCATCTACTGAGTTTTAACACACAGACAGTGGAAGTTTTAAAATATTAAACCTTATTCCATTTAATATCAGCACTAAAATAGCTTAACAACCCGCCAAAATTTCAAGTATGCTTTCAAAAATAATCACAAATTTAAATTGTATTTCAGTGCACATAGAGACATTAATATCTAAAAATTAGTTTAATTGCAAATAGGTACATATATAAATTTCCCATCATCATATCTTTAAGAATTACATTTGACAAAATTGTATTTAAAAAATGCTGAAATACTAGTAGAGTTATACCTGTACTAAATAGAGTGCTTTAAAAAATCGGACTGAAAATACTTACCTTTTTTTTTTTAAAAAAAAGTGCATAAAAGTAAAATGTTTCTGATAGGGTGAAAAATAAACTATTATCTTTCAAAAATCAAACTGCATTTTGTTGACATAGTAGAAGACTTACTAAATATGCAGAAAGTGGCATATAGTTAAAAAAAGGAGGCTTTCCTCGGGGACCAAGAAAGCAAAACTCACCAATATTTATCATATCACTTGGGCAGATGATCAGAGATGCCCATCTGCTCTCACATCCATCTGGCAAATTGTCTGGGAAAAGACCCCTGTCATGAGTTTGGAATCGTGTTCCCAGGAGAGTCATTCTAGTTTTAAGAAGTGGTACTTATGAACATGGCTTTATTGACAAGCAGAGTCTGGGCAGACAAAGTCAAATTGAGATAAAACTATTAGGGTGAGTTCTAATCCAATGACGTATGACCCAGTAAAAGAAGGAAGCTGGAGCAGGGGCATGAAGGAAGACAGCCTTGTGAAGACAGTGGAGTTAGGCTACCGTGAACCAGGGGGCTTCTGGGACTACCAGAATCTGACTGGGGTGAGGGAGCTCTTGGCCTGAAGGCTTTGGAGGGACCATGACCCTGTTACACCTCAGCTTAGAGTTGTGGGCTCCAGAACGGCACATGAAGAGGTTACTATTATTTTAAGCCATTGTGAGCTTGTGGGACTTTTTATGGAGGCTCCGGGAAACTAGCACATTTTCTTAGTCATCCTATGTGAGAAGTACAAAAGATGATTCAAGAAAAAAAATGGTATCTTTAGCCTGTTTGGGGCTATAAGTTATCTCACACATGATAAATAGATCAGTGGGTTCTGAATTTGCACAATTCCTAGGTTCTTTCTCCTGGGATGTTTGATATCTAATATGGGCATGTTTTTTTTTTTTTTTTTTTTTTTGGTTTTTCGAGACAGGGTTTCTCTGTGTAGCTTTGCGCCTTTTCCTGGAACTCACTTGGTAGCCCAGGCTGGCCTCGAACTCACAGAGATCCGCTTGGCTCTGCCTCCCGAGTGCTGGGATTAAAGGCGTGCCCGGCGGGCATGTTTTTTTCATATCCCATTGAGGTAAGATAACTCAATTATCTGGAGGAATGAATTTGTCTCTTTATAGGAAGACATTCAAATAACACAAAAGATTAAGTGTATAAGCAAATAAATACACTTTTTTTTCTTCTGTGTTTGACAGAGTTTGATGTGTCCTAGACTGGCCTCAAACTCATTCTATAGCTAAGTCTAGACCAGTGTGGATTACATAGTAATACCCAGTCTCAAAAGGAAAACAACCTTAAAAAGCCATTAAAGAATATATGATATAACTAATACATTATTTTGTTAAGAGTAAATTCTCTTCTGGCTTTAATTCTTTGGTGAAATTAAAATGCTTTCCTAATCAATACTGCAAGCTACATTTATATTCCTAGTAAAGACAGAAAACACATGCTGAAAATGGAGATCCCTATTATATCCAGGAGTCTGGTTGGTTCATCTGTTTAAATATATATAGCCCTTTCACCTTTCCGAGAGTTAAACATGAGCATAAAATTGTTAAGTTTTTAATACATTGTACTTTAGCATAAAGCATGCACCTTGGTCTTTAGGAGAAATTGTGCTAATCTAATTCTAGACCTTACCTTAAGCCCAACAATGTAACAGTAAAAGTATTTTTTTTAACCAAAAATATCTTTCAGAAACCTTGACAAGAATCATAATTCAGGTCAAAACCTGACAAAACATATTCTCAAAAAAGAAGCTGAAACTGAATTGTGTAGAAGAAAAGATTTCAAACCCCAGGATATCTTTAGGCACATCAGAAAAATTCTAACATATTTCAATGCAACTGCCACCATCTACTAAATTTAGAAAATTACTACGGTTTTACAAGGATAGACTATTCACAAATATATTTTTTCTTTGATGTAATGAGCCTTGCCAAGGAGAGCTGCCAGCTATATCTCAGGTTAATTTAGGGAAATCCGATTTTTTTAAGATGATATTCAGAACTAAAAACACGAGACACTGATCCCAAAACCGTGTGGTATCTGTCTTCATGTGATCTGAGAGAGATGTTAGCCTCTGGGACCACACTGATCTGCTTCTTTTTTTCCACAGCATTCCTCTGTGAAATTCTCCGAGCCACCCTTAAAATGTTATGTTTCTCAGTGAGCAAATTACAAGTGCCACCCTGGAAGGCTATAAGACTTGGTCTGGAGGGATGGCTCAGTGATTAAGGGTGTGTATTGTTTCTGCAGAGGATCTAAGTCTGATTCCCAGCACACATGGCAACTTGCTATAGCTCTAATTCTGGGGGAATCTGATGTTTCTGGCTGCTAAGGGCACCAACACACACATGGGATGCACTCATACAGACGCACACATAAATTCATGATTAAAAAAATGATAAAATGAATGTTTTGTGGGAGGGAGCATCTTTTACACATCCAGCTGAACCTCTTCTTTGCACCTGAGAAAACAGAAAATAAAATTCCAGTACTTCTATCCTTTCTTACCTAGGACATGGCTGGCTGCCTAATAAGAACTTCTCATGCTCTGGATTAGTATCCCTGTAACTAGCCCTCCAAACATTTGCACCTCCAACCTGATACTCCTTACCTTTCAGGGTGCTCACTCAAGCAGTCACGTGATTGTGGGCCCTGTCTCCATTCTTACTCTTTGTTGATGTACAGCTATGCCTCAATTACATTTTTCATGGCCAAAGCCAATGTTTTAGACAGTACAATTTTGCCACCAATTTCTCAGTGTTAATTAATGAAGAAACTGTTTGTCTCTAGACAGTAATCAAAGATGTTACTAAGAGAATATACCAGTACTGATAGAGTGATGTTATGAAAACACAGTAAACATTTAAACATTCGTCAAAACAATCAGATGGAAAATACACAGCTCCTCCATGTAAACCTGCTCTTCTCATCCAGTCTGCATGATGGAACCAACTAAGACACTCATTTTAAATGTTAGTGCCATATCCTACCTATGTGAATTTAATTAGAATCATAAGGAGAGATCCCAGGCAGAGGGGTTTATTAAAAAACAAAACAACAACAACAACAAAAAAAAACTCTTTGGTGGCAGGACAGTTTATCCAATGACTTAAACTTACATCTACTTATTTGTTTACCAAATATGTGGTCAGAGGCAAGGGTACCTTCAGATTCAAGTTGTTCCAGGCCATAGGAGGCAGCTGTATTTGGGTGGTTGATGGACGAAATAGTTCTTTCCTCAGACTGGAGTGCTGGAGAAACTGTGGGAGCTTCCACAGTCATTGCAGGGGGTGTCATCGGAAAGCCCAAAACTGGCATGAATTCCTCATTTGGCCCCGTGATTGTGTCCATTAGGTCTGCCAAACACAAGAGACAGGACCTGACCCACCATGCAATCATGATAGAAAATGTTAACATGAGCTTTGAAAGGTAAGGAAGCAGTGTCTTATACACAGTAAACTCAGTACTCAGTTCAGCTCCTCTTCTCCCATCAACCCAGCTACACACAGAAAGCACCTGGGATGATACATGGCCTCAAATCATAATTTTGCTTTTGAAATTTAATCTCCCACTTATTCTATCGACAGTATAACAGATGGCGCAGAATTTTGTATAGGGCACCAAAGGCAGAAAATTTTTAAAAAAATGCATGAAATTAAATTCCAGGAATTACTTTGGAAAGAACAAGTATGCTTCACCAAATCACATGGAAGAGTCTGAACCTAGATCTGTGACTAAAGTAGACTCTCTTTCAAAGCATCCAAACGAAGCCCCAAGCTTCCCACATCTAAAGAAACTATAACAATCATAGACTCTCCCCAGATAGAATTCACACATTCCCAACTTTCTGAATCAGAATCTCTTTGCCTGTGAGCCACAGGGGAAATATATACATACATATATATGCATATATATTTAATACTTAAATATATATATATATATATATATATGTATATGTATATTTAAATTCCCATGATGGAGAGCCACAGGGCCCCTTATATTTCATATGGGAACACAAATTGGTGCAACAACCAGTATGAAAAGGAGACATTGGCCCCTAGTGTTAAATACTCATACATCCTGTGGCCAGCAACTCCACTCCCTATGAGAAAGTCCTTCACAGGTCTGAAGCAGAGCATACAGAAGAGTGATCATAATAGCTGTAGTCACAACAGCTATACCTGGAAATGGCCCAAATACAGACAGCAGGAGCACGATGAACACTGGATGAATAATGAGATGTGTTTCCAAAATGGAGTATGATACGATGGTCAGAACAACAACAAAACAAAAAACAAAAACAAAAACAAAAAACTACAGGATGCTTGGCAGTCAGAACAGTAAGCAAAGCTTAAAATGCTAAGTTCCAAAAGATTTATTTCTAGTACAATATTATGTCTTATAAAGCAAAAAAACAGCAAAAAATATGAAATGTGTACTTGTAGTAGTAAGTATAGACACATGAAACCTGGAAGTGGTGTGCAGTGAAGGAGATTATGAAAACAGAATTGATAATTGTGGTTACCAGTCAGAAGAGAGACATTTAGGGTAAGGGTTATCAGATTCCATGAAGGTTATTGTCAAGACTCTAGAGTTGAGTTTTGTGTTGTTTTGTTTGTTTTGTTTTGGAAAGAGGATAATGAGGCAGAATTAGAAAGTATTTATTATATTTTAAAAATATCTCAATGAATCTTTGCTTAGACAATGATGAAATAGATAAATGAAGAACTATATATATTTCTTAAATATATTTTCTTTCTCTCTCTGTTTCTCTCTGTCTCTTTCTCTATCTCTGTCTGTCTCTCTGTCTCTGTCTCTCCCAAAAGATTCTGATAACCAGACAGATGTCAAAACTTCATTGCCCTCGATGAAGAGAGCAGGGCACCTGAGGGTCTATGATATAGAAAGCCCTTTTCATACATTACTTCTTTATCATAACCTAAGTAGACTACTGGAAATAAACAGAGGCCTACAGAAAGAAGTTCAGCAGCTTATCTGAGGTCACAGTCTTCCAGAGGGCCAAAGGTGGCTTTAAACCCAGGTCCTTACAATTTTTAAATCCCCAACCCTGGCTCTTAGGAAGGTTTGGACTTGGAGACCAGGAGAGTCATCTCATCCTTTGAGGCTATAACGCATTTTTACAAGGAAAGAGAATTGACCATCTCTCCAGGTAGGGAACACGTGCATGCTGGTGAAAGTCCAGGTGTCTCACTCATCCCATTAACTCACAGTAAAGATTCACACTCCTCCTTCAAACACTGAACCCACACTCCCCTACTGACCTCCCATAGAAGAGGTAACTTCAAGAGGCAAAGGGACAACAGTGGTGGAGGCTGGAGTGGCCAGAGACTCCCATCTTCCGGACAGCTCAGTGGCACCAACATCAGCAGACACAGGAGAGTGAGATGGCATGCCTTCTTCAGGCTCCCCACTGCCTCTGGGAACCTCCATATTCTCTTGTGTCACCATGGGTAATATGGAGTCTGGTTCTTGAGTGGCCATAGTCATCTCTTGAGTGATGTCTTAAAAGGAGGGAAACATTTTTAAATAGACCAAATTCTTATACATTAAAGTCTCTATGAGGTCAATAAATTGAAAAAGGGCAGATAACTCTTTCAGGGACAAAGACAACTTGGGAATCAAAGACCAGGAAACAAATGTTACTGTAGCTGCTTGGGGGAGTTGTGGGGCAAACTAAGGCAGAAATAAAGAAGGAAATGTGAAAACAAAACAAATAAACAAAAACCCTAGAATAAAATTGAAGCAAAATAGGAAGATGGCTAGCTGGGCTTCTCAGACATGCTTGAATATTGGTTGAATGAGTCTGTTAAGAAACAAACTATACAAAACTAAGTCACACTAAAATCTCTCAGAAGTATTTTTCCATATTAATGTTCACATTTACATATAAAAAGGGGAAAGAAAGTTGGCATTTTAAAACAAAAAAATAATAACTACACCAACCAGTGTTCACCTAGCTTCTAGGATAGACAGGCAGAGCAGTCAGGGTATGGTGTGCACTCTGAACTTACCCTCCCACAATGTGTTAAAGGGAAAGGATCGTGATATCACCCATGGAATCCTATCCCACAGTGGACAAGAATAATGATGACACAGCCAGTTTACTTGGGTCTGAATTTTGATTCAACCACTCTCTAGCTTTGTGACCTAAGCTAACTACTGATCATCTTAAGCCTTCAGTGTCCTTGACTATTAAATGAGAACAGTATTTACCTACTGTTTTTCCTTCCTTCCTTCCTTCCTTCCTTCCTTCCTTCCTTCCTTCCTTCCTTCCTTCCTTCTCTCTCTCTCTCTCTCTCTCTCTCTCTCTCTCTCTCTCTCTCTCTCTCTTTTCTTCCTTCTTTTATTTTTTTGAAACAGGCAAAGTCTTTCTATTCCAAACATGAAACATGGTACCTTGCACAAAGTAGTTTTTCAATAGACATCTTTTTCTTAATTGTTTTATTTTTAAATATGTTTTTGTGCATGTGTCTGTACACACTAGTGCAGGTGCTCATAGAGGCCAGAAGAGGATGCTGGATTCCCTGGACCTGGAGTTACAGGTGAGCCCACCTGACGTGGGTGCTGGGAACCAAACTCAAGTCCTCTGCAAGAGCAGTATGGGCTCTTAACCACCGAGCCTGTTCACAAAACAGTAGGTAAATGAGGCAGTTAATACTGAGAGCATATTTGATCACCCAAATAGCCTGGATGTTATGAAATCTATTTTTCTTTTTAGTTTGCAACTGTAAAAGTCCAAAATATAACAATATAGATTTGCTGGTGTATTGTATCCTAGGGGTCATGTGATTTTATGTTCTAGAAACATAAGTGCTATGGACAATTGAAGCAAAATTATTATTTCATCCTATTTAAAATCCTCATGCTTACATGAGCTCAACTCAATGTCTTTTTAAAAGCAGGTTATGCTGTGAGTGATGGTGCATGACTTTATCTCAGCTTTTGAGATGCAGAGGCATGTGACCCTCTACACTTTGGAAGCCACACATGGTTACATAGTAAGAAACTGTCCCCTCACAAAAAGTTTAAATAGAACTTATAAAACATTTTCTGGAAGTATCTATGAAAATGTACACTGCTTTCAATCTTCTAAAAATGAATTAGAAACTGGGCACGGTAACACACAACTATAATCAGAGCACTCAAGAGGGAAGGTGAGAGAATCAGGCATTAAAGGCCAGCTTTGGTAGTTTAGTAAGTGTGAGTCTGAGCAACTTGAGATAACTGTCTCAAAACAAAACGAACCAAACAAACAAAAACTAAAAACTTAAATAGGCATGTAAACTATTCCATCTTACTTTTGTTATTTATCAAAAGATCACTTTTACCATTTTAATTAAATCTCAACAAAACTTTATAAGCCATATTACAAATTTGTTTTTTTTTTCTTTTCTTCTCATTAATAGGTTACTTGACTCAGGTCATAAGATTTGCATATTCTAAAACAATAGAAAATGAATATATCCACTTTTAACATAGTCTTTACTTCTGGATGCTATTAAGTGGCCAACTGCATAATAATAACATAATCCATCAACTGTAACTAGAGTTTTCCTGCCTTGCCCACAGTCAGGACAAATCTTTGTCACCCACCAGTCCCACAGCCGCTCAGACCCAACCAAGTAAACACAGACTTATATTGCTTACAAACTGTATGACCATGGCAGGCTTCTTGCTAACTGTTCTTATAGCTTAAATTAATCCATTTCCACAAATCTATACCTTGCCACGTGGCTCGTGGCTTACCAGCGTCTTCACATGCTGCTTTTCATGGCGGCAGCTGGCAGTGACTTCTTCCACCTTCCTGTTCTTTCTTTTCTCCTCTTTGTTAGTCCCGCCTATACTTCCTGCCTAGCCACTGGCCAATCAGTGTTTTATTTATTGACCAATCAGAGTAATTTGACATACAGACCATCCCACAGCAATCAACAACCAATATTAAGGTTTCACCTTCTCATGTTTTAAGATGAGGAGGTCAAAAAAAAGAAAATTCATAATGTTGTCACTAGATAATTTATATTTTCCTTCCATATTATTTCTAACCAATTTATTTTGGGGCAAATAAGGTCGGAGAACCAAAGTGGATAATATAATAGCACAAGATAAATTTTACCTGATTATTTTTGTTGAGAAATATCAAAGATGTGCATATATTTTACAATGAGGTATAAATATGTATTGTACATTGTTGTGAAACTAAAACATATACCTGCGTCCTTTATATTTTCATATGTATTTATATATTTTCATAACAAAAAATTTGAAGAATATTCAGCTATGTTGGTTTCAATGCTGTTGATATATTGACTGAGACATTTGTTTTTAGAAGCTATCCTGCAGAGGTAAAATGTTCTAAAACATCCCTGGCCCCTGACCAGGAGATATCAGAAGTAACCCTCAGTCAAAACAACTCAAAGTATCTCCAAACATTGCCAAGTATCCCAAGGAGGAGTGGGATGTGCAGGAAACTGTCCTTAGTTGAAGAACTTGACATGTGCAAGGTATGATTTTTTTTCATAGAGTAGATATGATTTATTTGAATACTCTGTCTTTGATTAAAATTTGAATAACTGTTTCAAAGTCACCATTTAAAAATAAAACCAAAGCCTAACTTAGCAGGACACATCTATAATCTCACTACGCAGGAAGTAGAGAGAGCAGGATAGTTGTATGTTTGAGGTCAACTGAACTACATGGTAAATTCAAGGCTAAAACCAAAGTCAACAAACAAATTAACTAACTAACTAACCAGCCAGGCATGATGACACACATCTGCAGTCCTAGCAATTAGGGGCAAAGGTAGGAAAATAGTGAAGTGAAGGAATCCTTTCACAATCCCATCTCAAAAAATTTTAAAAATACAATGAAAAATAAATCCAAATTAAAAGTTACCAAATTAAAAAAGTTTGGGGGTGGTTTTGTTGTTTTAATTTTTTTTACTTTCCTCTCTTACCTTTTAGCACATTTCCTAGTGCCTGATGTGTCTCAGACTCATATTGAGAGGTAGAAACTGCATTCTTTGAGAAAAGCATGGTTCTGTCCTCGAGAGTGGATGCTGTGAAGCCTCTGGCACTTGGGAACAGGTTCACACTGGAAACCTCAGGGTCTTCTGTCAGACTTGTGGGAGTCGAGGAAATTTGATGGGTAAAGACTGGTGATCTCTCTTCCTCCAGTGCAATTATCAGGGCTGTCCCCAGGGTTGTTTCTCCTTCAGGCAGCCCTGGAGTCACCTTGTTAACCTCTGTGGAAGCAGGGCTCCCCTCAATCCCTTCATAGCTCTCAGGCATTCTGTGTGGTGGCTCTGTTCTCACTTGAGTCTCTGCACTGCCTCCTGAATCTGGGGTGCTTGACTGACTCACACTCTCAAATTTGGTGTCATCCCACTCATCACTTGGGACAGAAGAAACTGGAACAGCTGTGCTGACACTCACTGTGACCTTGAGGTCCCCCAGGAGACTCTCAGCTGTTGGATCAATATTCAAAATATCCTCAGGGGTGGCCACCAAGTGTGTGGTGACAGTGGTCTGGGCATTGTCAGCTGGCTTCTCTGAGGGCGTCTCCCCATCAGACTCTGTGTCTGCTGTCAAATCAGCACCAGGAAAGGCAGTGGTCTTCTTGGCTGCATCTGTTTCAAGTTCCTCAGGTCTTGGATTGGCAGTTAGCATTTCTTTGGTATTTATATAGGATGAAGGTGTATTTCCCAAGCTAACTGCTTCCTGACTTTCAGTTCCAAACAACTGATTATCCACATACTTCAGGAAGTCACGTGTTACATCTGTGATCCCTTCTACAGTGGGCTGGGTGCTAGAACTGCTGTATGGTCCCTCCTGGTGAGGACTAAGAGAAGTAGGTGATGAGACAGCAATGATTGACATGGCCTTGGAAAGTCTGTGTTTAGGAGACATTCTTTCAAGCTGACTGGGGCCAGGCCTTTGTTCACTGGTTGAGACCACTGGCTCACTGGAAGAGTGAAGATCAGGGATCTTCAGAAGCCCAGCTCCTGGAAGGTGGTGTTCTTTGTTGACAGAGAATGCTTTATCTAATTGCATCACTGATGATCCTGCAGACAGTGCCATTGGAGCTTCAGAGGACATCTGCTGGGGCATGGACTTTGGAGCAAAGGAGATGTTTTCTTCGTCACCTGTGTCCATCTTCTGAGACTGCTCTTTCTCTGCATAAGCATGTGCTACCTCCATCTTTTCCACTTTGGGGAAAGCCAGGCATTGTGTGGCTAAGGGGAGGAAGAGGATGCTACAGAAAGCCACAGAGCTGTGCGTCAGAGTTGGTCTGCTCATCGTGGGAGGGAAACACAAGTTGAAGGAGTGGGCAGCCCCGGTAATTGAGTCCTGTAGAAAGCAAAGCATAGCACGCTGTCATGTGGGTCTATTTGTAAACGAGCTCCTTTAACTTATCCCAGAAGTACAGGGCTCTCCTTGACTTCCTCCCAGAGAAGGGACGTAGGAGACGCTTGTTCTATTTCCTTGTCCCCTTGAGACAGGGATAACCCAGTTTGCTTTTCCTTTCTGAATTCTGCAGCTGATTTAACCTAAAGCTCCCTGGAAAATGGTACACACAATGACTGGAGAAACAGCACCATGTCTAGGAGATGGAAAGTAAAGTTTACAAACACATTTAAAGAACTTCTGTGTTTCTGTGGTCTGCATGTTCGTGTCCCTGAAATTCATGAGACCTCATCATAAGGTTGGTGCGGGAGATGAGGCTTTTAGAAAATTTGGTCATGAAGACAGAGCAGTGATGAAGGAGACCAGGGTCACTGTGAAAGAGCCCTCAGATTTCACTTCCCCTCTTGTCTATCATGGGAGTCTCATAAATACTCAGCTTCTGGGAACCAGGCCCTAACCAGATACCACATCTGCTACTGCCCTTCGCTTGGACTTCAAGAGTCCAGACATGTAACAGCTGAATTTGAGGGCTTTTGTTGTTCTTCTACTGTAACTGGAGTTGTATAGAATTCCCTTCTTCTCCCCTCAGCCCCACCCCCAGTTATGGCATCTTGCTACAGTGGTCAAACTGGAAAGTATGTTTTAAAACTTGATAAATATCAAAATGTACTGAAAATCAGTTATTTTCTTGAGTTTAACAATGCATGTGAATTATTTTTTAGCCAAAATATACTTTATAAATGTTCGAACTCTTTGCAACAATAAGAAAAATTATACACAAAACTTTCATGTTTCAAAATTTTAAAATAAGAAAAGATACTTAGGCAATGAGAACATTTGTTATTTTTAAAATGTTAAATTTTCACTTCTGGCTAATTAGCTCTGGTTTATAGTAATTAGATTTTTTTTTATAGTCTTCAAACTACTCACATTCTCATTACAGCTAATCCCCCATTTATATATTAAAACAGTTCATCACCCCACAATTTAAAGGTTTGCATTTAATGCACTATCCATTGTGCTGTGTATAGCTTTTTGATTTCAAGTTATTGAAAATTTCCAAGATCCTGATCCCCAGCACAATAAGGAAAGATTGTGTAAGATTCTATAAGTTTTCTAGAAGATTCAATCCAGAAATTAAAATACAAAAATCACACCCTCATCCTTCTGAAGTTTACATTTCTGCTTTTGTTCAAGTGCATTCAACTAATCTGCCTAGATTATGCACATAACTTGAGGCTGTGAAATACAGAAACATACAGTTTCATGAGATGTTCTTCCCTGAAGGATAACAAGCTTTCACACGTTATTCCATTTTGTCTTTTATTGTTATTTTGTTTTTCGAGCCAGGGCTTCTCTGTGTAACAGCCCTGGGTGTCCTGGAACTCACTTTGTAAACCAGGCTGGCCTCAAACTCACAGAGTTCCGCCTGCATCTGCCTCTCAAGTGCTGGGACTGAAGGTGTGCGCCACCACGCCTGGCTCCCATTTAAGTCTTAAAGGTCCTTTTACCACAGAATAAGAGAAAGTCAGCTTCTTGAAGTATGATTCGATGGCTGAAGAACAAAAGAAAACTAGATTTTTTTTTTTAAATGTGTGGAAAGGAATCCACAGATTGAAGCTGAGGCCTCATGCCAACACCAGTACCACCCGGGGAACCATTGGTGAGCTGATCTTCCTGGGAAACCTCAAGTCAGAAGAGCTCAGATGAGCAGCATCCAAATCCCCAATGTATAGAAACGGATAAAGCAATAGGCATTTGCCATGCCAGAACCACTGCATTTCTAGAATGGTGAGCCACACTGAATTTTGACTCCACGGGCTTCTGGAAAATACAGGAAGAGAACCCAGCCGTGAGCTGTCACAGTGCCATGTTCAGAGAGGAACTGTATCATCCAAGATCATATAGTCAGCAGTCAATGGAAGCTGAGGCCAGAGAGACTAGGAGAAATGAGGAGATCTCGTCTATCTCTTCAAGTCACCCCACCCACCAAGATCTTAGTGAAATGGATACCATTTAGATGGCAAGAATCGGAACAATCTTAACTAAATATTAAGTTATCTCTACATAGCATCATTTTAAAAAGAGAAAATTTGGAGAAGACATTTGATTTAAAAAAAAAGAAAAAGAAATAACACATGCCAATGCATACCAACATTTGAGATATCACTCTATTTTAGATGTGCCAGAAAATATCTTATCCCATCGTCAGGTGACATACGCCTATAGAGGGTTTGCCCTGATGTCTCACTTTTCCTTTCTTGAAAGAAAGACAAATGAAAACTGTGAATCAAAAGTGTCCATGGGCAATGAGTCCACACCTTTGGATTTCTGTGTAGACAAACTGAACTAGGAAACTATATCACTATTGAAATAGACCAAAATGCCTTGATAATAACTACAGAAGTTTCTGGTTTGTTTCAGATCTGCTCAGGAAGATATACCTTCTTCTTCCATTTGCTGAAATCATACTAAACATGCTAGAGGATGGAAGGGGTGCTTTGGGGGCTGGGCCTACAGCTCAGTGACAGAATGCTTACTTAGCAGGCACAAGGCCCTGAGTTCAAGAAAAGATAGGTCTAAAAGCTTGGTCTAGATGATGCTATGCTTCTGGATAAAATCCAGAGTAGCCCAAAACATCAAGGACTGTAACAGAGTTTAGAGGGGCATGGACTAGCATCAGGAAATGATTTCTGAATTTACTTCTCTTGTTAAAAGCTGAATAAAAAGCTTCAGCTCCTCCTTTGATGAAACAGGGAATTAACAAAACACAATTTGAGCCGGGCGGTGGTGGCGCACGCCTTTAATCCCAGCACTTGGGAGGCAGAGCCAGGCGGATCTCTGTGAGTTCGAGGCCAGCCTGGTCTCCAAAGCGAGTTCCAGGAAAGGCGCAAAGCTACACAGAGAAACCCTGTCTCGAAAAACCAAAAAAAAAAAAAAAAAAAAAAAAAAAACACAATTTGAGAATCCTTGCTTCTGTGAGCGCATACTCATGTGTTGTTACCATGAAGCAAAACAAAACTAAGAATGTTTCTGCCATCTCAGCATGCTTCCTGCAAGGAGTAGAGGTACCCACACATGCAAATGAGTACTGTAAATTTGATTGTGGTTCTACGGGCTGAGAGGAGAATTTTATGGACAAATTAGATTGAGTGGAAAGGAGAAAAATGTAAAGGTTTTACTAGTCTCAACCAGCTTTCCAAGACAGAATTCTCCTTTAGGGTCTTATATCCTTCTACATCTAGAGTTCTAAATGTCTGTGTGCAGGGAAATCTGCCTCTGCTCTAAAGGCTGTTGCTTCTGTGATTAAGTGCTGGCCACCTGCTTTCTAAATCCAATTACAGCAGAGAAAGTGGGGGTGAGCCATAAGCCTTTTGTGTATCTGTGTGTTGAGGCCAGATGCTCCTTTTCTCCACTATTGCAAGTAACATCTGAACCTTAGGAGAAAGTGAAATGATGGCCTGTAGGAATGGCAGCAGCAAGCAGTCTGCCACTCAGAGAAATTAATAGATGATTTCAAGTCCCTTCATCTTCCAGGCCCAGTGCAGGTCCAATTACCCCTCTTAGGAGTTGGCATTAGACAATGGGAAGTATATAACATTAGGAAATATGAATGAAAGGAGTGACCACAGTCAGGCTGATGACAATATCCTTAACCCCACATAAACCATGAAGCCATATTTTGTGGTCTCTGGCCTTTTCTTTGATCTCTCGACACTCTACCCCCAATGTGGCTAAGTGCCCAGGAGAGAGGAAATGCTGAGCAAATACTGTCTGAAAAGCCTCAATTGTCTTTAGGCTACTCTGCTGGGAGAAGGGAAAAGGGAATATTTCACTGTGTATGAGCATCTGTGTCTCACCTTAAATTGTCGCAGTCATCAGAATACTTAAGGAACAACAGGAAGGAATGCTCCTCTACTGTTCATCCTGGGCCTCTGGGTGCTTTCCTTGCTGTGTCTCCTAATGCCGGTTAGTTCTGACAGACTAATCAAACTCCTAACAAGAAGCAGATATTAGCTCCACCCAGTTTAGAAAGCATTTCTTAGGGAGCTAATCACTATCACTTTGTCGGTCACTCCCTATCAAGCTACCCTAATGGCTTGGCTGTCCTCTAAGTAATTTGCTGCATTTCTGCCACTGGTGGGTGAGCAGATAAGCTGTTCTGTCAAGCACTATCTTTTACAGTCTTGAATAGACACAATCCAGGATCTCCTTCTTTGTCCAGTCTGGGCATAGTCAAGCCTCAGTAACAATGAAAAGTGGTATTAAAAAGCAAACAAACAGAAAACTGTAGCCTTAGACTTAAACATCAGGTTTTCTACACACTTACGTGATCAGTGTTTCCAACTGGGATGAAGAGCATTATTGCTTCAGTGTGTTACCAAAACAAAGACATGACAGGGAAACCAGAAAGCTAAACATTTTTATTATGACCAAACTCAAAGGATAAATTGAATTTCATGTCTATTATAAAAGGACCGTGAACACTGTCCTGAGAGTACTGAAGACACAGGTAAGCTGTGACAACTGGCTGATAGTCACAGAAATATTGTGAAAAACTGAGGAGAAATGGAGAGGGAAAAAATCCCTGCTCTCAAATTTCCTTTGTCTACTGGGATGATGGGGTCGTAGTGAAGCAGCAGTCTTTTGTGGGTCTGCTCTTTCTCCTTTCTATCCAAATGAACACTTGAGCTTTCAAGAAAGGAGGACGGATCCTGTAGTGACTGCTACAAAATATTCATTTGCAACTCAAACTGACAGATAGCCTTCAAGTAACAGATGGGGTCTTTCCCTGTCTTTTAAAGCCCAGTAGCTACGCAGGTCTATCTCAGACACAACTGTTTTTCTCACCCAACTTTCAGTATCATCATCAATGTTTCTCTTATAAATGCCAGAGTCACAACTTCTGTGACTCTGTCCTCCATTGTCCCTCTTGGAATTGTTGCTTCCTAACTAGATCATTCTTATAATTGCCTTCTAATTGGTGACTCTGTCTAGACTCTCCCCTTTGTAATCCATTACAGACCACTGAGGTGGCTTGTTCTTGAGAATAAAACAATAGTATCAATCAAGAGTGCCTAGTGCTTGGGTAATGCTTTGTGCCAACTTTTGTTAAGTGCACAATGGAAATGTGCCTCATTTAATCCCGCCTAGTGAGGCAGGTGCTACCATGATCCTGGTTATCTTCTGAATGAGAAAACTACATGCTTACAGAGGATAATTAACTTGTTTCGGTGGTAGCATGTAGTTTTGTTTGATCTTTTGGAGTCTTTCGGACTTCAAGGTTCTTGCTTTTACCATTCGGCGTCTCTGCCTTTCCAAGACACAGAATGTAATGTTTCCAAATGTACAACCACACAGCTGCACATCTCCTATCCAAATCCCACACCAGGACCGAGTAAATCCTCACCTTCAGGCAGATACAGCTCCCTCTTGAATGCTTTACTCATCAGCTTTCATATGGATTTTGTTTCTACCATACTAGACCTGACACTTGCTCTTCCCTGTTCCCTTATCAAGCCCTGACCATGTTTCTGACAGGTAACTGCTGCCAAAAGAACCCCCCTGGCCCATTCTCTTCCCATTTTTTTCTCAGCTTCTTTACCTATATTATCTTCCCTGTAAGATTTCTCACTCTGAACAAGACTACTCTTCTACACTGGTCTTTATTGCCTACAGTGTTAAATAGTGCCAAATAGATGGAGGAGGTAGTAAACAAATAACTGATGGTGGGGAGTAAATATAAAAATCACTTAAGAACAAGGAAAAGAGTATGCAATGTCTGTTTTGTACCAGTTTTGATAGCACTCAGTCTATCCTTATATGATTGACCACTTGGTCAGTTTAGGCTGATTTTTCAATGTGACATTTTAACAGTACCAACAAATTGTGTTATCATTTACAGTATATTTTACCTTTAGAGAGTTTCTCTCTCTTTCCCTCTCTTTCTCTCTCTCTCCCTCCCCCCTCTCCCTAGCGCGCGCGCGCGCGCGCACACACACACACACACACACACACACACACACACACACACAGAGAGAGAGAGAGAGAGAGAGAGAGAGAGAGAGAGAGAGAGAGAGAGAGAGATACAGGTAACAAGCCTCAGAGCATCAGGTCATCTTGTTTCTCAATTACCCTCTCACCATTTAGAAATCTAATTAGTAATTCTCTGATGGAGGAAAAAAATCCTTCTTTGTAGGTCTCTTAACACTCTCTTCACTTTGTGCTTTTCTTGATCCTCATTGATCCATTTGTCATTTTATCTTGTCTTATTCTAAGCATCAAGGTTCTCCTTATCAATACTATTTTATTAGTCAACTCTGGCCCTATTCATCTAGCCATAGCTCTTGGCATTAAGGCACCCCATTACAGATTCAATGTAATATTGGCAACTGTCACTGGCCTCTAAAACAGGGTCTAAGAATTGGACTGGATCCATCCTTTACTGTAAATTAAAGAGTTAGGATGACAAATGATCCTTTCAGCAGTCTGTCCCATCACAGTGGAATGACAGAGGAAAAAAGTAGCTATAAGGAGAACTTTTTCCCCCAAGAGCTGCAGCATCCCAGGCCAGTGCTGACTGAGAAGAGGGTGAGTGGGCAAGTCAACTACAAGCAAAGTGTCCTCTCCACTCTGCAGACCACAAATGAGTTCTGCATCTTCCTCCCTTCTCAAGCTTTAGTCTATTTCATGATGCAAACAAACAAAATATCCATGCTTCTCACTTGCAGAACATCACCCTATCCTTGGAAAGAGAAGCTGGCCTTGGAGATTAGAACATAACGTTCAAGTTCCAGCCGAACCTTGGAAAAATCTCCACAACGAAGTTACCACATGGAAAAAAGAAGATGAAGAGACTCCTGCTCAGCCATCATCATCACCACCAGAAGCATCATCATAAGCACTCTGTTTTCTTCAAACAGTGGAAGACAGACAAGAACCAAATGACAACACACATGAAAGCAGTTTGGGGAAACTTAAAAATCATGCAATGTAAGACAAGTGAATACAGTTCCGATGTACAAGTCCCTCAAACTACAAAGATGGGACAGTTTGCAATATCTACAGAATAGTCTATTGTGGACTATTTGTTCTTCACCTAACTTCCTTTTTCAGATTTTCAGTGCAGAATTCTCTCCTAAGCAGTTTCCTTCAGCAAGCAGTTGCTTCCATATCAGACAGTTCTTTTCAATGACCCAATTTGACACTTTATTTCTGTCCTTTGGGATTCACAAACCTCATTCACTTGGCAAGATCTCACTAGTTGGCCTTTACAGGAAAGCTGAAAGAAATTTCACAGAGTTTTCTCATTGTCAATAAGTAAACGCAATATGGAAAAATTAGACTGACCACACATATCTTAACTGAAAAAAATGAATTTTCATCTTAGAGAATAAACCCTGACTATGTTCAACTAACAAGAATGCAATGCAATGCACGATGCATGATGGCCCACACCTTTAGTCACATCACTAGAGAGGCAGAGGCTGAGTTCCAGGATAGCCCATCTTTTCATCTAGGTCTAGGCCAGCTGGGGCGACACAGTGAATAGGGATAAACAAGTTAATTTTATCATAGAAGATGAGCTCATCTTCCTCATTTTTATTCTGAACATACACTTAGTATAAAAATACTTTCATAGTGACAAATTACCAGACAGTCCAGAAGGAAACACCCACAATATATAGTCAGAAGCTCTGCATGAAAACAAAGGCAAATCCACATTTCCCTAATTGGCTCTGTTGCTGTAGCTGCCTGAGACTTAGTGAGCCTTGGGAGTTTTGCAATCAATATTAAGACTGGTCATAAGCGTGAGGTTCATTATTACAGTCTATGTAACAAATTCAACTTTATCCATAAGAGCAAATCAGTCCAGCTTTAATCTCTACTCTGAACAATAGAACCAGTGTTCTGACACTGTGAAACCTCCCTCCCGGGACTCTGAGTCTTTCTGAGTGATGCTGCTCAGGATTTGCTGGCTTCAGGGCTGAAGCTGCCAGTACAGAAGATGTTTAGCCCAGGGAGACCCACAGGAGCTCAAGAGATGACTTGTGATCAAGGAAAAACACAAAAAGAAGGGGGAGCCGTGCAATTTCTGAGCACGTGTATTGGTCCTCAGTGAAGAGCTCTTTCAGAACTCTGTGGGTGGTTTGTGAAACTTGCCTTAACTCTCCTTAAGTTTCAAAGGAAAACTTACAAAGGGAAGACATTGGAGGCACCTGAAGCAGCCTTCTTTGGTATCTTCCGCAAGAGATCTGCATTTTAATTTGGTACCCGAGTTTTCTTTCTAAGTAAATAAAAGAACGTCTCGTTTAGGACACCTCCAAATTCTTGAGAGTCCTATTTTGACTACTTTCTTGCTCAGCCAGTTTTATCTTCTAGGTGATTATCATCTGCACTGGCTGAACTCTCTCAGTGTCCAAGACGCACACACAGCATCTCAGCACCTCAGGACAATGCCTATGTGCCACGCCGGAGTACCAAGTGTAGCAAAGCCTTTTCCCAGCCTGACCTTCTTTCTAATTAGGTGACCTTCCCAAGAAGCGTCCTCCATCTGTTGTGAGGGACCCAGGAAGTCCAAGAAGACTCCAGACATCCCTGCATTAATCATTCCAATGTTTGTTTTCGGTAAAGTAGCAGGACCCATTTTGGAGGCCGCTGCAGCCCCCAATCTCTCCTCCATTGCTAGGTTTTAAGTGTCACAGGGACCCTGTGATCCATGCTTTTGTAAGGAGTGACTCACAGTCTTGAGGAACTTCTTTTCCACACGGTGGAAATGCGAGAGTAGGGAGAGCAAACGGAGCAAAGCCCACACAAAAGCAGCCAGCCTGGAAGCTCTTCCTGCACCAAGGCCGCTCCCGGGGACTGACCTGCAAGTCTGGGGTGGATACAAGTAGTGCTGGAAGTCCTCCCAGGCCTGCAAGATTCGCCCAGTGCTCACAGAGCTGTCCCTGTTCAGTCCGCGCCTGGGTACCGCGTTCCTGTGAGGGTGCAGGGCGCTCCACCGCCTCCCGCGGGGCTGCCCCACTCACAGATCGACCCTGTACCGCCCTGGAATCCCGCTCCACCCCTGCCTCTCGCCAGGTCTGCAGAAGCCAGGCTTGTCCTCACCTGTGAGCATTCAGTATAGCTGAGCGAGGAGGACAGCGGCAGCGCCGCCGGTGCTAGGCATCCCTGCCTCGACCTACGTAGGGGCCGCCCACACTCCCTTGGCTGTCTGGGATGCCAGAGGGAGGGCTCTTGGCTTTATTGTTTATTCATAAGGCTGAGGCTGAGGCTAGGGATTGGACAGCGGGTAGGTATGCCCGCCCCGGGGCAATGACAGGCGAAGCCTTAGCACCACGCCCCTACAGCTTCCACTAGGGCAACTCCACTCCCACAAGCAGCTGGATCAGGGTGGTACCCTGTGCCTGGGACACCACAGGAGACCCTGCCCCCACCTGCCCCTCTTCACGTGCTGGGCTTCTGAGGCAGCTTTTTCTGTACCTTCAAAGAGGACACCGAAGCACTGTTTCAATCCCAGCAGGAATTTCTCTGGTGCCTGGTAAACAAGGGGCATTCAGTCCCCTGCTGCGGAGTGGTCCCTTTGGGAACAGAGGACAGCCTAGTGGAGCCTCTAAGGTATCTCTTAAAGGAACTCTGAAAGAAATGCTTCTTTCATATCACTCAAGGAAGAAATAAGAGTTACTAAAGAGTACAGGTTACTGACTCTTTGCTCCTTTTCACACAAAGCAAAGTACCACGTAAGTTGCAGAACCTACCTGAGAGCTCTGAAAAGTGCTATGATCCTTTGAAGTTGAATGTTCAGGAGTGAAGTTGATTCAATGACTTAAGGCACGGATGGCCGTATCTGCCATCCTTGAGCCTCTCAGGGACTCAGTTTCCCCTTCTCATTCTCCTAATTGTGAAGACAGAAGTGTCTGGAATCTGGGGTTTAGAACAGGTCACACAGCACTTGCCCTCATTTCTGAGTTTTGTGAATTCCCTTCTTTATGATGGCCATTTTAGTTACAGTGGTGTGTGTGTGTGTGTGTGTGTGTGTGTGTGTGTGTGTGTGTGTATGCAAGTGTACCTGTGTGTGTAAATATGCATGAGTTTGTGCATGTACACACACCAACAGCTTTACCAAATAAGGAAACAAGCTCAGGAAATAATTTGGGGAACTTGGGGGTTGAGGGTTGATATATTCAGCAATCCTTTATTTAGATAATTCTCAGTTAAAATTTGAATTTCAGATAAACTGTATCTAACTTTTAAATTTAATATGCCCTGGTTATCTAATGGGAAATAACTAATTAAAAATTAATATGAAGTCTGGAGAGAAAGTTCAGAGGCTAAGATCACATGCTGCTCTGCTAGAGCACCACAGTTCAATTCCCAGCAACCACAAACACCTCACAACCCACTGTAAGTTCAGTTCCAGGAAATCCAGCTCCTTCTTGTGGCCTATGTGAGCAACAGGAATTCAAGTTGTGTGAAGACATACATTATTCAGTCAAAACACCCATACATGTAAAATAAAATGTTGTTGAAATTAGTGTTAATAAAAATAGCATCCCCTATTCAACATTTAGGCCATACTATGCTGAAATTACATGGGGTTTATCAGAAATGCAAATATCACTAGGAATCTTGCATTTCATTTATTAGATCTGTCAGTCCTGGGCTATTACTTGGTTCTAGCTAGTTAAAAATCTTTTGAGTCCCAAGAGAATTAGTTAGAGTACCCAACTTCAAAGCAAAACAAACAGTGATCATACAAATGCTAATAACCATAAAAGTTTTAAAAGTAAAAACTTGGTGTGTAGAGTGAGACTATCATGAAAATGAACAGAAAGGGACTGGAGAGATGACTCAGCAGTTACGGACACTGGCTGCTCTTCCAGAGGACCTGTGCTTGATGCCCAACACCCAGAAAAGGAAAGCTCACAACCATCTCTAACTCAGGTATGTCAGAATCCACTGTCCTCTACTGGCCTCATTGGGCAATGCATGCATGTAGTATACAGTCATCTGTCTATGCAGGCATAAAAATTAATTAAATAAAACCTATTTGAAAGGAGTAGAAGTAATTCAGAATATATCAACTCTTTAATATGATCCTCAGGTGTTGGCACAAGGGGCCAGAATCTCTTCTGGGGGTTGTTGGTCTTCTTGACAAAAGAAGTTTAAAGGGAAAATCTGGGCACATCAAAAAAGCAGAAAGCAAACAGTATCCAGACCTTTCTTTCCTTAGGACTGTTATTGAAAGAGGCCCCAAACTGTCCTCCCCTTTGGCGGTTTTTGTCTTCGAAACTTAGGCAATGTTCCAGCCCTTACGTATTACCAAGGAGGAAATACTTAACATTAGTATTACTGTATTTAACCTTATAACCACCAAAGAGATGCTCCATGGAGCCTGGAAATTAGGATGCATCTAAGATAGAAACAGTGACAGCTAGCTGTATTTTCTGTCTTCAGTTTTCTCTTAGCTTTGTGTCCAACAAGGAAGAAATAACGGCATGCATTGATGTCAGTTTACATTTTGGCGCACTGAGTGTCATATACCACTACAGAAGAACTATTTGTGCTTGCTCTCATTGGTTCACTCTTGCCTCTGTGGCCAGTTTGAAACCACTGTGAGGATCCTTTTTTATCCTCACAATTAGTTACAAGCATCCTGTGGATCTTCATCATTTGCCAAAGGCAAATCCTGGTTTATTTTTAATCTAGCTTGACCAGCCAGCACTTGAAAATGAGTAACAAGGAGCTTGGGGATTTTATACTGCTTGAAATCTGCCCCTTCTTTGATAATTTAAGCCATGAGAGTATTACTGACCACACTACTCAGCCACTCTTCTCACAGGAAGCTGGAATCAGTGTGCCTAACCACCTGAGCTCTGTGTGGGAGAATTGCTATTCTGCACCCTTGGAGCTGTTTGTAGAGGTCTGTTCCTAGCAGACATCCTCACACACACAGAAATTACCCCTCTGGTCTTGTAAACACATGATCAAGAAGTTTTGAGAAATAACTGGCAGAACTTACAGAGCCTTAGTGCTACTGTTGGGGAAGGATGCTTTTATTAAATCTGGTTGATTTTCATTTGAAATGAAACCCACAGCAAGGATTTGAGGCACTGGGACAGGATGAAAGGTTAAAAGGCATGTGCGGAAACATACCCACCTAAGGCTGCATTTACTTAGTTCTCCTCAAATCCCTTCAGATTTTATCCTTATTGGAGGTGTAGTCATGGAGCGAAGGAGAAGAAGGAGCAGGTTGGGTATATAAGTCTTTACTCTGAAAGGTGGTCTTTTCTTCTGCGCAATCCTAAAAGTGGATCCACATGAGTCTTGCAGTTTCTTCCAAAGCTTTCTTCCCTGACAATTTGATTCATTCTCCAGTGGGAGTTTCCTGGTTGCTTTTGGCATTTTAAGTTGAACTTCTGAGGAGTGGTCTTTGATGTGGAGTAGTATTTCAAGGAATATGCTACTGACTCTGAGTATTCAATGGAATTTACGGATTGTGAGGACGATAATAGTATAAAATGGTTAGAATACCTTTTGTGATTTCTGATGTTTTCTTGCATCCCAAACACTTCGAAACACTTGGCAGGACTAATTTTAAACTACTTCACTGAAGGTAAACTTACAAAAGAGTCTCTGGCGTACAGTTTATCTGTAAGATAAGTTGGTGGAGTAAAATCTGTAATAAAATGGTTTCACTTAACATACATTGGAGTGATAAATCTTAATATACAGCATTTGCTTTTAACTTTGAAATACAATGGTTTGCTTTATTTATATATCTACATTATTTAACACTTATCCTGAAATCACACAGATGAATCCTCTGGCTTCTCTAGCCTACCCCCAAAAAATCTTTTATAAGTGAAGGAACTAAATATTGCATGACCTACAGCATCTGTTTTAAACATGTACTGTTTCCCCTCTTTTTCACTGTTTGTTGACTTTAGAGCCTGAACTCCTTGATTCAACTGTAATAAATGGAATTTTGACCTTTGTCTTGAAAAGACAACAGAAGAATGTAGAGGACTGGGGTGAATGCAGAGTGAAGCAAATGTCTAAACCTGTGCCATACTTTAGAGGAATCCTTTAAAGATGAAGTCTGAGGCAGAAACATTTTCAAAACAGAGATCCTTTTTATTTTACAGCATGTCTTTGTGAGGTGGGTTGTAAAAATTCCTTTTAAAAGTCTTGATCTTCAAAGGATCATGTCTTTCATGGAATAGATCCTTTCATTCCAAACTAATATTGAAAACTATGCTCAAAATGGTGTCCATGACATATCTTTCATCTTGTGCCCATTCTTGTCTCTTTAAAAAAAAAATCAATGAACCTCAGAGTTAATAGTTTAAACAACGAATGTGCAATGTTTATTAGTGAATTAAGTTCATACCTGCTGCTTCCCCCCTACCCCCAAGGAACTTCTACCCTTCTGAAGAATATAAGTGAAGAGATTATTTACCAAGAGAAGCAAAACAATGGACCAATAAACTCCTGTGTTTCTCTCTTTTTCTAAGATAGGTTCTTTCTTTGTCGCCCAGATTTGTTTGTCTGAAATGCATAATACTCTTGCTTCAGCCTCTCAAGTGTTGATATTGCAGACAGATATAGGGTACTAGGTCCTGCTCACAAGAAGTTCTTTTCAAAGGATATCTGGGACACAGGAATAGAACAGCAGGAAGGTCAGGTATTCTCTATTACTGTAGATTTCAGAAACATTTTGAGATCCAGTCTGTGCTGAGTTGTGGACTTGTGATGAAACAGCAGTAGTTTCCTCAGTAAGAGAGTTATGAAGACAGTTAACAACATGGAGAGACTCCCCAAGAGATCTACTAAGAGTGGTTGGTTGGGTTTTGTTTGTTTTTGTTTTTGTCTGCCTTCCAACAAACAAGGTGTTTTAGTTGTCAACTTGACTACATTGGAATTAACTAAAACCCAAAAATTGCTGACCACACCTGTGAGGAAATTTTTGTTAATTAAATCATTTGAAGTGGGAAGATCCACTTCTACCCTGGATCTTTGAGGTGGGAAGACACAGCTTTAATCCAAGTCTTGTGAGGTGGGGAGATCAGCCTGTAGTCTGGGCCATACATTCTTCCAGAAGCTTATATAAAGGTCATGGAAGAAGGGAGCCTCTCTTTGCACATTTGCTCTTGCCCTTGCTGGCACATCCATTCCTTCATTGGAGTTACAGCCTACTTCTTCAGGATTACAGCATATACCCAAGAGACATTCAGCCTTGTGGACATAAAACTACTTGATTCTTTGACCTTGCATTCAGAGGTAGCCATCAACTAGATTAACTAGACCACAGCCTGAAAGTAACTCTAATAAATCCCCTATCTGTATACACAGAGAGATTCATTCTGTAAGTTTTGTTAATCTAGAAAATCCTGACTCACTGCTTTTAAAGAATAACATGTTAACACAAAGCTCAATATGTCTGAGTCCAAGAGGACATTCGACCCACAGGAGGTTGGCTGTGTAAGCATAGTCTGAGAAAGCCAAGCATCTGTGAACATTCTCATATTCTCCTGCTGCTTTTAATCAGAATGATATAAAAATGTAAACATCTGTTTACCAAGATTTCAATGCAGAATGGAATCCTAACTTAGAGAACTGAGAAAGAGGGAACCATGGAGGTCAGCATGAGCTACAAAGAGACAGTGACCTCATAAACAGGAGTGAGTGGAAGTGGGAGGGAAGGAGAGAGGAGGATAGAAGAAAGAAGGGAAAGGGAGGGAAGGGGAAGAAAGTTGAAAACTGGTGTCATAAAAGGGTTTTTTTTTTCCATGTAGCTCAAAATTCTTTCAATTCCTATCCTTATAAATTTTGGAAAAATGTATAAGTAAATACTATTATACTTTGTTGTCTTCCCTGAGTACTAGGAAATGTGCAGGGCACCATGCCACATGAGCTCAGCGGCTTTTCAACACTGAATTTAGCTCCATAATCAGTCAATCAATAAGTGTTTTTAGGACCTGCAGAACGTATGTATTGTAATATAAGAATATGCTTAAAGAACGTGAATTGATTTGAGAAGTAAAGGTTATTTATTAATAAACATTACTAATACTATACAACATCAAATTTTCCATCTTCTTCTTCAGTGTTCTCTAAGTGGCATTTCATTTCATCATCTTGCTTCATACTAGCTCAGAGAAGAAACGTCTAAAGAAGTCTGGGTGGAATGTTAATATCTTATTACAGTATAAGTGCCTGGAGCTGCATTTTCCCTAGAAAAGAGCCCTTTGAAGGAAGGCTCTGTGCTTTAAATAGTCCCACATCTCTCACAACACCTACAACAGCACCCTGACAGCTGCTGTCCAAAAAAGGGTTTCATGACTAATTTTGTCCAGGAGCTCATAACAAAATAGGTATGGAGTGCTTTAGTGCACATATTTTTACAAATGAAATTTGAATTGAATTCTACTGGCAGGTAAAGGAAAGTGTGGAAAATCTCAGCATGACAATGTATCTTAATCTCTTACAAAGGAAGATCAACTCAGGTGTAATTTGCTCTGACACTTGGGGTTTCATTCACTTTTTTCTTTACACCCTATGAACAGAGGTTGGTTCATGAATATGTGTGTGGTGTCTGAAACCAGGGAACCAAGCCACCTGTTGTTTTAATTCCCTCTCTGACCACAAATCTGCCATCTTTTTTATTGGTGAAATTCATGTTTGCTTAAAGAGTAGCTGTGCATGAACAAGAAATGCTACATGTATAAGACTTTTTAAAAAGAGAATGGGGAGAAGAAAAGAAGAAAAGAAAGCATTGCTTTAAGCTGAATCCAGAATTCAAACACTATGCAGGCTCAAATCTTTTGAAATAGCCAGAGCAATGTTTTTGTTTCATTTGTTCTTTCTGAAGACCTGAAACATAAAATAGACATAAAACATTTACTTCACAGAGTCAGATCAAAGCAATTCATCTCTAATTTGTTTACAAAAAATAATGCCAAGTGGTGAAGGGGAGACATCCTTGGAATCAGAATGATTAAAAGCATGTCCCATACTGAGAAAATTATTTACTTTGGGACCTGCCTAACTCAGGAGGCATACACAAAAGGACAAGTAAATGTGTCCCCAGAAGAGTCCTAGCAAAGATAAATGGAGTGGTCATGTGACAATCTTTCCTTCCTCTCTCTTCTTGCTTTTAGGAGTTTTCTGGGAGTGGGATTCAGGTGGTGACATAGTTTCTTTCCTTCTCTTGTAAAAGGCACTTTAAGGCACTCACCATTGTCACTTCTGCTCAGCTTATGACACTCTTCCCAGCAGTCCCTCTCCTAGGAACAAGCATATTTCACTCACATCAGGTTCTCTTCAGTTCATGAAACAAAACAACACACAAACAAAAATCTCAGCCAACTTCTCTCTCTTGCTCCTCTCCATTTTCCTTTTGGCTCTATTTCCCTGATTTCCTTTTCTCATGCTCTACTGACTGCCTAGATTTCAATGTTGCTGCTCTTTAATTTTAATGTCTTCTCCAATGTGTGCTTTGCCCCTTGTTTCAAAGAGGAATGATTGAGTGCTTTGGTCCAATCCTGAGTTTCCAAGTCTTTAATTCCAGTGATCTGCTGTATTGAAGGCAGCTTTTAGGATCATAACAAAATCTTATACAATATCATACATCATTTTTCTACAAACTTTATTTATTTATTTTACTGGCTGCAGTTTCCCTCCCTCTCCTCCCAGTCCCTATGCCCCAATCCCCTCTGTTCTCATCCCCCAATCCATTTCTTCTTTGTTTCTGTTAAGGAAAAGGTAAGTTCTCATGGATATCAACAAAACATGGGATATCAAGTTGCAGTAAGACTAATCACATCCCCATGTGTTAAGGCTGGGTAAGGTGACCCAGTATGAGGAGTAGGATTCCAAAAGTCAGTACAAGAGTCAGAGACAGCCCTTGCTCCCACTGTTAGGAGTCCCACAAGAGGACTAAGCTACACAACTGTAACATATGTGCAGAATGTCTAGGTCAGTCCCATGCAGGCTCCCTGGTTGTCAGTTCAGTCTCTGTGAGGCCCTATGAGCCCAGGTTAGTTGATTCTGTGAGTTTTCTTGTGGTGTTCTCGACCCCTCTGGCTTCTGCAATCCTTTCTCCCCTTCTTCTACAGGATTCCCCCAAGCTCTGCTAAGTGTTTGGCTCTGGGTCTGCATCTGTTTCCATCAGTTGCTGGATGAAGCCACACGTTTTTAGGCCCATTCTTTTGTCCAAGGCATAAATAAAAGCAATTGGCCTCACCTCCTCTCCTTCTTCCTCCATCTGAAAGAAACACGGCAGCAGGAGAGACATGTAAAGAGATGATAAAATTAAGCAAACAATGATATTCCTTGGGAGCAGTCATGAGGATAGAGAGCTTTGAGATGGTGCAGTTGGGGACTTGGGGACCTAAAAGGAATACTTTTACTTTGGAAAAACTGAAACAGGGAAAAGCTTCAGTTATTATATTCTAGCATAGACACAGTAGTCAACATAATGAAAATTTCCACTTCCCCGATAGTTAAAAATCTCACCATCGTAAGCTATTCTTCCAGGTCTGCCTGTTGCCATCCCCTTCCCAGACCCAATTTCTCCTTCACTGCTACCATGCAAAATGAACAGTTAAATCTGGCTTGTATTATGGGCTGAGATACATCCCCTCAAAATTCATATAATTAAATCCTAATGCCAACATAATGGAGACTGTATTCAGAAGTAGGATCTTTAAAAGGGGTGATTAGATTAAAATCCAATCCAAATAACTCTTGTTTTTATTAAAAATAATAAGAGAATAAAGAATGTGGACACAATAGGCCATCTGCATGAAGTCACAGAGAGCAGCCATCTACAAGCCAAGAAAATGTGTTGGAAGACATGTCCTGCTGACTCCTTGGTCTTGGACTCTGCTCCCAGGAAGGGTAAGACAATAAAAAATATGTTGTTTGAGGTTCCCAGTCCGTAAACAGTGCTTTGGGATACAACCCTAATATGGGTGAGACTTGCTGTGTTCAGGTATCCTTTCCAATTTATGCTCACAAACTCAGTATTTTATTTTTTATCCGCATGTGTGTTTTGTCTGTTTGTATGTATGTATGTACATGCCTGGTACCCTTGAAGATCAGAAGGCTGCATTGGATCCCCTGAAACTGGAGTTATGGATGATTATGAGCCACCATGTGGGTGCTGGGAAACCAACCTGTATCTCCTGCAGGACCAGCAAATTTTCTTAACTGCTGAGCCATCTCTCCAGCTCCACATACAAACATTTTAAATAGGCTCCATAATGAAGCAAGATAGTGATACTGTCTTTACTGGAATAAACCAGCAAACATATTACTGGATCTAAACCAGCGGTTCTCAACCTGTGGGTTATGGCCTCTTTGGCAAACCTCTATCTCTAAAAATATTTACATTACAATTCACAACAGTAGAAAAGTTACAGTTGTGAAGTATCAACAAAAATAATTTTATTGTTTGGGGTCACCACAACATGAGGAACTGTATTAAAGGGTTGCCGCATTAGGAAGGTTGAGAACCACTGGTCAAACCATGTATTCTAACTTTCACCAATTCCTCTGTGCCTGCCCTGCTGTTCCTTCATGTGGCTTCAGTGCTTGGCCCAACTTGCCCTTTGTCTGACTAAGGGTGCTTACTCATCTTTCCAGACTGACCTGGGGCTCCCCTTCAGACCAAGTTCCGTTTACATAGACTGGGTTTCTTCAGAGGTCCATCACCCTGGGCCCATCTTTCAGGTTCAGCTCTCAGTTCGGTCAAGCTGTGTGTCAGGCACCGGAACCTGACGTGGAGCTGGGCCTGGTTTGCTTCAGTCACATGTTCCAGCTGCACCATTTCGTGCCTCAGCCCACATCGTCCCCACATTCTCTGTCCTCTCCAGCCTGTGCCACCACTCAGTCTGTACCCCTGATCTTTCATCTCCCTCGGCATGTACAGTGCTCCAGCCTCCGTGCCACCCCCAAACTGTAGCCCTTTCAGATGTTATCCTCTTGCCTCTTTTGAAAAATGTATTTTTATTCCATATTCATTGGTGTTTTGCCTGCATGTATGTCTGTGTGGAGGGTGTCAGAAGTTCTGGAACTGCAGTGGCAGACTGGTGTGAGCTGCCATGTGGGTGCTGGGAATTGGACCCAAGTCCTCTGGAATAAACAACCCATGGTCTTAACCACCGAGCCATCTCTCCAGCTCCTTCTCTTGACTCTCATTCACTATCCAGTCAGCAACTACCCATCCTAATTCCCTCCCAGGTTTGTGGACCTCATCCATAGAGTATATATTCCATCCTATGTTCCCTAGGCTTGAGAAAAACAGAATTCTAACATGTCTCCATAGATCTTAGTTGAGAGGCACATATATCTTCTCTCAGTCACTCAAACACTGACTGAGGTGTGAAGAGACCTTGCAGATAAGATATCTCCACGAGGCAAAAAAAATGTGCAATTTGTAAAAATCATTCTTTGAACAGTCCCTTAGTTAAACCATATGAAACAAGTGGGTCAGTGGGCAAAGCACTTGTGGTACAGTCGTGAAGACCTGAGTCTCATACTCAATGGAGGTTAGGGAGCAGAGGATTGTAATACCTGCCAGTAAACCCAGCATCAGAAGGCAGAGAAAACTGGATCTGACTGCCTTATTGGCTGGCTAGTCTAGCCAGTTGGTGATCTCTATCATGTTCAGTGACAAACCCTGCCTCAAAAAATAGAGTGACAGAGGAAGACACTCAACATTGACCTTAGGCCTACACACATGTATACTCATCATAACATGCATGCAGATACACAGGCATATACTACACACACACACACACACACACACACACCTACACACATACAACACCTACACACACACCATACACACACACACACACACACACACCTACACACAAACACACACACATACCTACACACACCTACACACACACACACCCTTACACACACACACCTACACACATACAACACCTACACACACACACCCCTACACACACACACACCCTTACACACACACACCTACACACACACAACACCTACACACACACACACACACACACACACACACACACACACACACACACGAATAGATAAATAAATAGATAAACAAACAAAAACATAGGACAACTGAGAGATTCAATTTTAGGATTTTTTTTTCAGCATGTTAGAAGTTTCTTGTGAGAGGGGAATGCTTTGGCTTGGTTGAGTTTTTTGTTTTGTTTTTAAATCAGGGTCTGATACAGCCCAAGCTGACTTCAAACTTGTCATGCTGAGGATAGCCTTGAATTCCTGACCCTCCTGCCTCTACCCTCCAGTGCTGTGATTTCTGGAGTGTACCACTGTACCTGGCTTGAGTTTCTTTTGGTGGAGAGATCAAAGCGGGTTTAATTTGTGGAAAGCACGGGGAATCATTGTTGGCCAGTGGCTATATATCATAGCTCTTCACTTCATCCTTTCTAGTCTTCCAGATATTCCATTGTGTCTTACTTTCTTTGCTTATGCTTGCTTGTGTCCTGACACAAGGTCTCACCATATAGACCTGGCTGGCCTGGAACCCACAATGTAGACCAGGTTAACCTTGAACTCACAGAGCTCCATGTGCCTCTGCCTCTCAAGTGATGAGATGAAACGTACACTGGGCTTTTGGCTTTTAAAGTATTGATAGGCATTTAGTTGCTATGCATATGCAACCTAAAATGCCCATTTATACTTTTGTCTTCCACAAAAAGAATTTATAGTAAATGAAAATATAAAATGAGTAGAGTTGGCTATAGTAGCACATACATATAATCCCAACACTTGGGAGGCTGAGTCAGGAATATTAAAAGATGTTCAAGGACAACTTGAACTACAGAATGAGACACTGAAGAAAGAAAGGAAGGAAGGGAGGGAGGGAGGGAGGAAGAAAGAAAATGTGCTTTACAGCAATACTGATACACAATGGAAATGCTAATCCATGCAAACCAGGAGAGGTGACTGGTCCCCAATACCACCTAGCACAGCAGACTAAATGGAAAGAGGACAGAGAAGGAAAGGAAGATGGAAATCTGTTTATCAGGACAGTCTAGACCTGCATGACAAAACCAGACAGCAGAAACTCTGGAGTCAATTTGGTATAAACCAGTTCTTGCCATCTACTGACTGCATTTACCTTGGGCAATTCACCTTACCTCTCTGGGTCATAGCTATCCAAAAAACAAATAATAAAAACAATCTCCTCCATTGAGTGTTATTTGTAATACACGAATGTAAGTCCAGATCACCAAGGAGACCTGAAACAGTTAGTGCCGTTCCCCTTCTCCTCCTTGGGCTTAGCAAAAGGCAGGATGTGTTCCAGCATTCTTTTAGACATCTGGACAGAGCCTAGGACCAGGGACTATAAAAGAAAAACAGTGGAGGGGTTCAAGCCTGAGCCAGGTTCCTGCACAGCTGGCTGCAGGTTCTTGGAGGAATCTGTAAAGTGAAATGCTCACGGGAAGGGAGATAACTCAGGAGTGGGGTTGGCAAGGAAGGCACCAAACACTTCGATCAAGTAGATACAAAAGGGAATTTATCTATTATTGTGGTGTTGGACAAGCACACTAAGCTTGCAGTTCTAAGCTATGCCCTTGTCCCAAGGAAGGGTATTTAATAGTAGATGCATGAATACTGGGAGAAAGCCTGTGAATGGGGAGGGACTAGGGAGTAGAATGAGGCTTACAATGCCCTGTGAGGGAGTATTGTCGATAAAAGCCATTGAGTCGGAGCCAGAGAAACCTTTGTTCTAACATCAAGATTTTAGGGCACACTCCTTAAATAAACTAAACAAAGAGAGGACAGGAGTTTGAGGACAAAATAACTCAATTATCAAAACTGGATAGACCTAAGAGCAAGGTCAGCTCTGGAGGAACAGCTGCCACATGGAGCTGAGTCACTGTGACCTGATGCTGAGTCAGCAGAAGACAGGCTCTCTGATTGTTCTCCAGGGCTGGGGCAGGGCTAAATGCACAGATGGAATCCACAGGGACACTGTTGCACAGTTTTCTGACCTTGTGGAGAGAAGGACAAAGATTCTCAGCAATCTCAGGAGCTTTCCAGCCAATGGCTGAATCCAAATTCTTAACACTGTTTTCAGAGTCTGATAACAGGCACCAATTACAATACTTCTTTGCTGTTCTGTCTTTCCCACCCAGGGAACTTGTTCTAAACAGTTTTCTATTGCACCTTGGACCTAACAGGTTAGAGTCTACACGTGGAACAAATCAGTTGTACCAGATGAATATGATGCAAACTCAAATTAGAAACCCAGAGTCCAGAGTGGAGAAGTTCTTCCAAACTTGGAATATTTGAGGCCTGTATAACTGGCAGTAGCTAGCTCATTTCACTTGCCTTAGGAAATAGCCAAGTGCTAATAACCATGACTTTGAGGCAGAACCAGGTAACTTAGAGAAAGAGGAAGAGTGCGGGGGAGGGAGGGAGGGAGGGAGACAGAGAGAGAGAGAGAGAGAGAGAGAGAGAGAGAGAGAGAGAGAGAATATATAAAGATACAACATAAAATATGCCATTTTAACCATACCTAAGTATGAAATTATGAAGCATTAACTATGCTGTGCAACTAGGCCCTCTATGTACAGCCATCTTATGTCTACAGGCAATGTATTTGTGAATTCAGCCACATGGCAGATAGAAAATAGAAACTGCCTGGAGTAAATATGTACAGATTTTTTTCCAGTCATTAATGTCTCTGAGAAGCACTTTTTTCCCCCAGAAATTGAGAACTGAAAAATCTTACCACATTGTTCTCTCAGCTCAGATCTCCAGGGGTTAAGCAAATCAAGCAAATGATCCTAACAATTTAAGCAAAAAGCCCACATCCTCACCTTAATTATCACATTCTCTTTGCCAAAACCGAAGTTGGTTTTGTTGGGAGTGACTTCTGTGGGCTGACATTAAGAAAGAAAGAAAAGAAAAATTACACCTTTTCTGGTTTCCCTAGGACACTGGCCTGATAGAGTGAAGTTAAGCACTCAATAAAAATCATGCCCTTTACAAAGTAAAACAGGGGGAGAAAAGGGCCATTTATAATGTGTGGGGGATGAAATGAGAAATATGGTAATGACATCAACCATCCAGGACTGAACCTGATTCCCCTGAACTACAAATAGGAGCTAATCAGCTCAAGATCTCCATAGAGTTCACATGGCTAAAACCAGAAGTGACAAGAGGAAGCAGCTACTTCCATTCTGGAATTAAAGACTCAGAAACTCAGGATTGGACCAAAGCACTCAATCATTCCTCTTTGAAACAAGGGTCAAAGTACACACTGGAGAAGACATTAAAATTAAAGAGCAGCAACATTGAAATCTAGGCAGTCAGTAGAGCATGAGAAAAGGAAATCAGGGAAACAGAACCAAAAGGAAAATGGAGAGGAGCAAGAGAGAGAAGTTGGCTGAGATTTTTGTTTGTGTGTTGTTTTGTTTTGTAAACTGAAGAGAACCTGATGTGAGTGAAATATGCTTGTTCCTAGGAGAGGGACTGCTGGGAAGAGTGTCATAAGCTGAGCAGAAGCGACAATGGTGAGTGCCTTAAAGTGCCTTTTACAAGAGAAGGAAAGAAACTATGTCACCACCTGAATCCCACTCCCAGAAAACTCCTAAAAGCAAGAAGAGAGAGGAAGGAAAGATTGTCACATGACCACTCCATTTATCTTTGCTAGGACTCTTCTGGGGACACATTTACTTGTCCTTTTGTGTATGCCTCCTGAGTTAGGCAGGTCCCAAAGTAAATAATTTTCTCAGTATGGGACATGCTTTTAATCATTCTGATTCCAAGGATGTCTCCCCTTCACCACTTGGCATTATTTTTTGTAAACAAATTAGAGATGAATTGCTTTGATCTGACTCTGTGAAGTAAATGTTTTATGTCTATTTTATGTTTCAGGTCTTCAGAAAGAACAAATGAAACAAAAACATTGCTCTGGCTATTTCAAAAGATTTGAGCCCGCATAGTGTTTAAATTCTGGATTCAGCTTAAAGCAATGCTTTCTTTTCTTCTTTTCTTCTCCCTACTCTCTTTTTAAAAAGTCTTATATATGTAGCATTTCTTGTTCATGCACAGCTACTCCTTAAGCAAACATGATTTTCACCAATAAAAAAGATGGCAGACTTGTGGTCAGAGAGGGAATTAAAACAACAGGTGGCTTGGTTCTCTGGTTTCAGACACCACACACATATGCATGAACCAACCTCTGTTCATAGGGTGTAAAGAAAAAGGTGAATGAAACCCCAAGTGTCAGAGCAAATTACACCTGAGTTGATCTTCCTTTGTAAGAGATTAAGATACATCGTCATGCTGAGATTGCCCACACTTTCCTTTACCTGCCAGTAGAATTCAATTCAAATTTCATTTGTAAAATATGTGCACTAAAGCACTCCATACCTATTTTGTTATGAGCTCCTGGACAAAATTAGTCATGAAACCCTGTTTTGGACAGCAGCTGTCAGGGTGCTGTTGTAGGTGTTGTGAGAGATGTGGGACTATTTAAAGCACAGAGCCTTCCTTCAAAGGGCTCTTTTCTAGGGTGAAAGCAGCTCCAGGCACTTATACTGTGATAAGACTGCTGTGAAATAATCCTTTTGTACACTGTGAAGATTTGTCGCTGTGATTGGTTTAATAAAGAATCTGACTGGCCAATAGCTGAGCAGGATAAAGTTAGACCAGAAAGACAAACTAAGATTGCTGAAAAGAAGAATGTCGGAGTCAGAGGAGTCGCCAACCAAACGCAGAGGAAGCAGGAGATGAATGTGCCATGTTAAGAAAGGTAAATAAGGGGTATGTGTCAAGTTAAAATGTAAGAGCTATTTAGTAACAAGCCTGAACTATTGGCTGATCATTTGTCATTAATATAAGCCTCAGTATATTTATTTGGGAGCTGCTGGCAGGACAGAAACTTTTGTCTACATAAGACATTAGCGTTCGACCCAGACTTGGTCAGATGGTTCTTCTTTGAGCTTGTATGAAGAGAGATGATGAAAAGAAATGGCACTTTGGAAAACTGATGAAGAGGATGGGAATTTTGATGTTTTCTAGTATTAACAATGGTTATTATCCAGCTAAATTCAATGTTGAAAAGCAGCATAACTTATGTGGTACGGTGCCCTGCCTATTATCTAGTACTTAGGGAAGACAACAAAGTTTAATAATATTTACCTACCTAATTTCCCAAAATTACAGTGATAGGAATTAAAAGAGAATTTCCAGCTCCATAGAAAAAGAAACCTTTTTGTGGCACCATTTTCTCCTTTCTTGCTCTTCCCCCTTTCCACTCGTTCTTTATTCCTCCTTCCCTCTACCCTCTCACCTTCTCCACCCCTCCCTTCTGTTTATTAGAGAAGTATCTCTCCTCGTAGCTCACGCTGGCCTCCACGGTTCCCTCTTTCTCAGTTCTCTAAGTTAGGATTCCATTCTGCATTGAAATCTCGATAAACAGATGTTTACATTTTTGATATCATTCTGATCAAAAGCAGCATGGAAATATGAGAATGTCCATAGATACTTGGCTTTCTCAGACTATGCTTACACAGCCAACCTCCTGTGGGTCGAATGTCCTCTTGGACTCTTGGATATATTGAGCTTGGTGTTTACTTTTGAGTTTTATTCTTTAAAAGTAGTGTGAGCAATTGTATTAGTCAGGATTTTCTAGATTAATGGAATTTATAGAATGAATCTCTCTGTATATATAGAAAGGGGATCTATTAGAAATACTTTCAGGCTGTGGTATAATTAATCCAGTGATGGCTGTCTATGAATGCAAGGTCCAAGAATCACATAGTTTTATGTCCACAAGCCTGAATGTCTCAGCTGGTCTTGGGTATATACTGTAATCCTGAAGGCTGTAATTCCAGTGAAGAAATGGATGTGCTAGCAAGGGCAAGAGCAAACAGGTAAAGAGAGGCCCTTCTTCCATGACCTTTATATAGGCTTCTGGAAGAATGTGTGGCCCAGACTACAGGCTGATCTCCCCACCTCACAAGACTTGGATTAAAGCTGTGTCTTCCCACCTCAAAGACCCAGAGTAGAAGTGGATCTTCCCACTTCAAATGATTTAATTAACAAAAACTCCTTCACAAGTGTGGTCAGCAGTTTTGGGGTTTTAGTTAATTCCAATGTAGTCAAGTTGACAACCAAAACAGCCATGTTTGTTGGAAGGCAGACAGAAATAAAAACAAACAAAAACCAACAAACCTCTCTTAGTAAATCTATCTGGAGTCTCTCCATGTCTGTGACTGTCCTCAAAGGTCTCTTATTCAGGAAGCTAACTGTGTTTCATCACAAGTGCACAACTCAGCACAGATTCAAGCTCACAGTGTTTCTGAAATCTAAAGTAATAGAGAATATGCTACCCTCTTGTTCCTCTATTAATACCAGTGTTCCAGAGTACCCCTTGAAGAGATCCTTCTTTCAACTGGACTTCCTTTCAGTGGGATTCCTCTAAGGTATGGCACTGGTTTAGACATTTGTTTCACTCTGCATCTGCTCCAGTCCTCTATACTCTTCTCTTGTCTCTACATTCTTTTCAAGACAAAGGCCAAAATTCCATTTATTACAGCTGAATCTGAGAGTTTGGGCCCTAAAGACAGCAAACAGTGAATAAAAGGTGAAATGGTGCATGTTTAAAACAGATGCTGTAGGTCACGCAATACATTGCACCTTCACTTATAAAGGTTTATTTATTTATGTTTTGGGGCAGTGGTAGGCTAGAGAAGCCAGAGGATTAATCTGTGATATTCCAGAATAAGTGTTAAATAATGTAGATACATAAATAGAGAAAACCCTTGTATTTTCAAGTTAAAAGCAAATGCTGTATAAAAGATTTATGACTCCAAAGTCATGTTAAGGAAACACATTTTATTACAGATTTTACTCCACCAATTGTGGTGATATTTTATCTGTGTACCCCAATAAAGTTTATCTGAGGATGAGAGGAAAAAGCCAGCCACTATAGTAAACATAGAGGTAAGGCAATGGTGGCACATGCCTTTAATCCTGTCACTTGGAAGGCAGAGATCCATCTGGATCTTTGTGAGTTCAAGGCCACACTGGGAACAGAGCCAGGTGTGGTGGTACATAACTTTAATCCCAGCACTAACCATAAATGTCTGGAAGTCTGTACAGACAGACAAGAAGAGACAGAGCTACACAGGAAGAGGAAGTGTTGTAGTTGGGCAGAGAGAAGAAATGAGATGGTAGAACAGAAAGGCATATAGGCGTGGGTATAAAGGAAGTAGGTCTCTTTGGCTGAGGATCTCCAAGTGATGAGAACCTGGCTAGCTTCTTTCTGCTTTTCTGATCTCTCTGTTTTAACCCCAATATCAGGCTCAGGTTTTTTTTTTTAAATTAATAAGACCGTTTAGCACTTCGTCTTACAACCAACTTATTTAACAGATAAACTGTACACCAGAGACTATTTTGTAAATTTACTTGCTATGAAGTAGTGTAAGATTGGTCCTGCCAAGTGTTCTGAGTAGTTTTGGATGCAAAAAAACATCAGAAGTCATAAAATGTATTCTACAATTTTTTTTTTTTACCATTTTACACTATTATCATCTTCACAATCAGTAAATTCCATTGAATACTCAGAATCCATAACATATTCCTTGGAATACTACGCCACACCAAAGACCACTCCTCAGAAGTTCAACTAAAACAACAAAAGCAACAAGGAAGTTCCCACTAGAGAATTAATCAGGGAAGAAAGCTTTGGAAGAAAGTGCAAAGCTCATGTGGACCCACATTTAGGATTGCCCAGAAGAAAAGACAATCTTTCAAAGCAAAGACTTCATCCAATTTGCAAATGACTCTTCTCCCCTCTCCCTCCATGGCTACACCTCAAACAAGAAGAATAAAATCTGAAGGGTTCTAAGGAGAACCAAGTAAATGCAGCCTTGGGTGGGTATGTTTCCGCACATGCCTTTTAACATTTTGTTCTGTCCCAGTGCCTCAATTCCTTGCTGTGGGTTTCATTTCAAATGAAAATCAACCAGACTTAATGAAAGCATCCTCCCCAAACAGTAGCACTAAGGCTCTGTAAGTTCTGCCAGTTATTTCTCAAAACTTCTTGATCATGTGTTTGCAAGACCAGAGGGGCAATTTCTGTGTGTATCAGGATGTCTGCTAGGAACAGACCTCTACAAACAGCTCCAAGGGTGCAGAATAGCAATTCTCCCACACAGAGCTCAGGTGGTTAGGCACACTGATTCCAGCTTCCTGTGAGAAGAGTGGCTGAGTGGTGTGGTCAGTAATACTCTCATGGCTTAAATTATCAAAGAAGGGGCAGATTTCAAGCAGTATAAAATCCCCAAGCTCCTTGTTACTCATTTTCAAGTGCTGGCTGGTCAAGCTAGATTAAAAATAAACCAGGATTTGCCTTTGGCAAATGATGAAGATCCACAGGATGCTTGTAACTAATTGTGAGGATAAAAAGGATCCTCACAGTGGTTTCAAACTGGCCACAGAGGCAAGAGTGAACCAATGAGAGCAAGCACAAATAGTTCTTCTGTAGTGGTATATGACACTCAGTGCGCCAAAATGCAAACTGACATCAATACATGTCGTTATTTCTTCCTTGTTGGACACAAAGCTATGAGAAAACTGAAGACAGAAAATACAGCTAGCTGTCACTGTTTCTATCTTAGATGAATCCTAATTTCCAGGCTCCATGGAGCATCTCTTTGGTGGTTATAAGGTTAAATACAATAATTCTAATGTTAGGTATTTCCTCCTTGGTGATACGTAAGGGCTGGAACATTGCCTAAGTTTCAAAAGCAAAAACCGCCAAAGGGGAGGACAGTTTGGGGCCTCTTTCAATAACAGTCCTAAGGAAAGAAAGGTCTGGATACTGTTTGCTTTCTGCTTTTTTGATGTGCCCAGATTTTTCTTTTAAACTTCTTTTGTCAAGAAGACCAACAACCTCCAAAAGAGGTTTTGGTTCCTGTTTTCAACTCCTGAGGTTCATATTAAAGAATTGATACATTTTGAATTATTTCTACTCCTTTCAAATAGATTTTATTTATTTATTTGTTTGTTTGTTTGTTTGTTTGTTCGTTTGTTTATTTTTATGCCTGCATGGACAGATGACTGTATATTACATGCATGCATTGCCCAATGGGACCAATAAAGGGCAGTGGATTCTGACATACCTGAGTTAGAGATGGTTGTGAGCTTTCCTTGTTGGGTGCTGGGAATCATGCACAGGTCCTCTGGAAGAGCAGCCAGTGTTCTTGACTACTGAATCTTCTCTCCTGTTCCTTTTTGCTCATTTTCATGATAGTCTCACTCTGCACACCAAGTTTTTACTTTTAAAGCTTCTCCTATGATTGGCATTGGTATGACTACTGTATGTTTTGCTTTTGAAGTTGGGTGTTCTAACTAATTCCCTTGGGACTCAAAAGATTTTTAAGTAGCCAGAACCACGTAATAGCCCAGGACTGACAGATCTAATAAATGAAACACAAGATTCCTAGTGATATTTGCATTTCTGATATACCTCCTGTAATTTCAGCATAGTGTGGCTTAAATGTTGAATAGGATGTATTGATGTTATTTATACTACTTTATAAAACATTTTTATTCCATGTGCATGTGTGTTTTTCCTGCATGAATTTATATGTGCATAACTTGCATGCCTAGAGTGGACACAAGAAACTAGGGGACACTGGATTTCCTGGAGTTACAACTGGTTGTGAGGTATTTGTGGTTGCTTAGAATTGAACCTTAGTCCTCTGGAAGAGCATCAAGTGACCTTAGCTACTTAGTCTTCTCTCCAGGCCGTATAGTAAAAATGTTCTTATTTAAGTAATTACCATTGGATAATCTGTGCTTACTATGTTAAAAATTAGATATAGTTTAAAAGAAATTCAAATTTAACTGAGAATTCTCAAAATAGATCTTTGCTGAATCTCTCAATCTGCATAATCTTTCCTGAGCCTCTTTTCTTATTTGGTAACAGTTGTTGGTGTGTGTAAATGCATGAATTCATGCATAGTCCTCTCTCTCTCTCTCTCTCTCTCTCACACACACACACACACACATACACACATACACACACATACACACACACACACACACACACACACACACACACACACACACACACCCCGCATACACTTTCTTGCTTTACCCATTAAGAGGCAGCAGCTTTCATAATGTGTGAATTTATTGATTTGACCTGCAGAGAACCCATTTCCTGGTCTACAGTTAGTGCGTATGTTGTGGTGGATGAGGATAGATTTTTACCACTGCCATGGACCAGCAGCAGCTGTTGACATAAAACATATCAACCAGAGTGTTTTAAAGTAATGCTCACAATTTGGGACAGGATAAAGGACTATTATAAGTGAGATTCAAAAAGATTGTTTTAGTTTCAGTACACAAGTGACATAATTTGTTATAAATGGGAGAGAAGAACTTTATTATGGAAAGAGCTACTGTGGAGGTTGACAGTGTTAAATTGGTCTAACAAGTGACACTCTTCATTTCTGGCTTAGGGGTATCATAGAAAGTGATACATAAACAGAGACAGGAAGATGCCAAAGAAGTCTTGACCAGATAAAATATGTATGTGGGTCAGGTCCTGAATATGAGGGGAAATACCACCTTGTCATCTCACCTATTTCTTGGAACTCGGGATTCAACATCCACCACTCAGGTTGTTTTCACTAGTCCCATTAGTTACCAGAATTTAGGTTATTCTGAACCATTTTTGTGTGCTAGCTATGACTTTACCATACTATATAACATTATTTTATGAGAAAACATAATCTGATTTTCAAAACCTCATTTTCTTTAAAAGAAAATGCTAAAACATCACTTAGTTGGGTGTGGCTGACCTGGCAGGAGAACTGGTCACAACACAATGCATTATCTATTAAGTTGAGCACACACAGAATACAGACTTCATCCATCAATCAAATTTAGTAATATTTCATTCAAAAACCTGTTTGCTGCCTTTCAAAAAACACAGAGCTGTTCTATTCTGAAGGGAAGTGTGATGACTAAGATGACTGTGCATAATCTTGCACAATAGAAGGTGTAGGAGCCAAAGAAGATTTACAAGTGTTTACAAATAACCACACACAAGTACACACACACACACACACACACACACACACACACACACACACACACAAAAACCCCACTGTGACTAATACAGCCATCATGAAAAGGGGAGCTCACAAGACTCAGAATTGAGGGAAAGTGCTCTAAACCCCCGATTCCAGACACTTCTTTGCCTTCACAATTAGCAGAAGGAAAAGGGGAAATGAACTGAGTCCCTGAGGGGCTCAAGCCTCAACGGAGGCTTAAGTCATTGAACCTTCAACTTCAAGGGATCATAGCACTTTCCAGGCAGGTTGCTCAGTAACTTATGTGGTACCTTGTTTTGTGTGAGAAGGAGCAAAGAGTCAGTAACCTGTACTCATTAGTAACTCTTATGTCCTCCTTGAGTGATAGGAAAGGAGCATTTCTTTCAGAGTTCCTTTAAGACTCTCCTTAGGGGCTCCCTTATGTTGTCCTGTGTTCCCACAGGGACTACTCTGCCTCAGAGGACTGAATGTCCCTTGTTTACCAGGCACCAGAGAAGTTCTTGCTGAGGTTGTGTCATGGGCCACAAGAATATGAAATAGGAGTCCAGCTGTATATAATAAGCTATACCTTGATTGACCAAGGAGTTCTTCAAGAGGGAAGCCATTTATCAAGGACTATTTGGTGTTATTCAACTTTTAATATATAGCATCTGTCTTCTGCTAAAAATTTCTTGTGCGCTTATATACTACTAGGCCATATGGCAAACAGAATAAGCTTCTCAGACCTGCTGCTGATCTACTAGGCAACACCCCTACGGAGCCTAGGAGATAGGCAGACTGTAGATGCATAGCTTTGTTTCTTGTGCAAATGAAGCTCAGACCTACTAGCATTGCAGAGCTATTGACTCAGGGACAATAGGGCTTTTCGCATAACCAGGTGCAGTAAAGACTGGAGCAGAATTCCTGGTCCAGGCAGAGTGGCATGGCCAAAGAGAAGAGTTTCTGTAGGTGGGAAGGCAGACTGACTCAGGCCAAGGAGTAAGGAGCAAGGAAGGAAAGATGGAGGACAAAGGAACAGGGGAGAAGATGAGATCGAAAGCATAGGAGCTTAGTTAGTACTATGAGAGGACAGTAAAAGTAGACATAGAGAGGAGCTGAATGTGAGGATGGAGCTGAAGCTATAGTATAGATAGAATTTTTCTTAGAGAAATAAAGTAAATGGACAAAAGCACATGGTGTACATAGATACTTTTCCCTCAGATAACCCCACACTGGATGTAGCATCTTCCCGAGGAACCTGGGAGGGATTTTCTCAGGTCAGGCCCCTGGGAAATTTTCAATAAGGTTGAAACTGTGCTCTGGTGTCCTCTTTGAAGGTACAGTAAGAGCTGCCTCAGAAGCCCAGCATGTGAAGAGGGGCAGGTGGGGGCAGGGTCTCCTGTGGTGTCCCAGGCACAGGGTACCACCCTGATCCAGCTGCTTGTGGGAGTGGAGTTGCCCTAGTGGAAGCTGTAGGGGCGTGGTGCTAAGGCTTCGCCTGTCATTGCCCCGGGGCGGGCATACCTACCTGCTGCTAAATCCCTAGCCTCAGCCTCAGCCTTATGAATAAACAATAAAGCCAATCACACTCTCTAGCATCCCAGACAGCCAAGGGAGTTGGAGGCCTCTGTGTGGGATTCTGCAGTAAAGCCCCCTGTGTAATGGAGTCTCCACTGTCCTCTGAGCTCAGCTGTGCTAATGCTCACAGATGAGGACAAGCCAGGCCCCTACAGACCTAGGACAGGGGCAAGGGAGAAGTGGGAGTCCTGGGCTCTGTGGAGTTCCCTGGGAGTGAGGCAGCCTGAGGCTCAGCATAGGAGTGCCCTCAACCCTTCCCTGAATTTATCACCCAGTTGCCTACTCTGCTGCACTTACAACTTAGGTATAACACAGAGGCACTGTCTTGAGGTGCAGAGATGTCCCATGTGCATACTGATCACTGACAGAGTCCAGCCAAAGTAGATGCTAATCATGTAGAAGCTAAAACGCTGGCTAAGCAAGGGAGCAGCCAAAATGATACCCTCAAGAATTTGGAGCTGTCCAAGATGAGACATTCTTTTCTTTCCTTAGAAAGAAAATTTGGGTACCAACTTAAAATGTGGATCTCTTGGGGAAGATACCAAAGAAGGCTGCTTCAAGTGCCTCCAGAGTCTTCTCTTTGGAAGTTTTCCTTTGAAACTTAGGAGAGGTAATGCAAGTTTCACAAATCACCCACAGAGTTCTGAAAGAGCTCTTCACCGAGGACTAATACACGTGGTCAGAAATTGCATGGCTCCCCCTTCTTTTTGTGTTTTTCCTTGATCACAAGTCATCTATTGAGCTCCTGTGGGTCTCCCTGGGCTAAGCATCTTGTATACTGCCAGCAAATCCTTAGCAGCATCATTCAGAAAAACTCAGAGTCCCAGGAGGGAGGTTTCACAGTGTCAGAACACTGGTTCCATTGTTCAGAGTAGAAATTAAAACGAGTCTGATTTGCTCTTATGGATAAAGTTGAATTTGTTACATAGACTATAATAATGAACCACACACTTATGATCAGCCTTAATATTGATTGCAAAACCCCTGAGGCTCAATAAGTCCAAGGTAACTATAGCAGCAGTGGCAATTATGGAGATGAGGATTTGCCTGTACTTTCATGTGAAGTTTCTGACTATATATTTTGGGTGTTTCCTTCTGGACTGTCACACTAGAGAAATTTGCCACTATAGAAGTATTTTTATGCTAAGTGAATGTACAGAATAAAAATGAGAGAGATGAGCTCATCTTCTACGATAAAATTTACTTGTTAATTGCAGATGTGCTTCACCGTATTCAGTGAAGGAAGATAAATCTCAAACCAGTTGCCAAGGTATGCACATAACTTACTTCCTTATGAACCAACCTGGAGTCTGTCTGAGGGCCTAACAACACATGCTGTCAGAGGTCTTGATTGTGCCTTGTCAATAAGAGGCAACAATGTAATGTCAGCAGATTGGGACACAACCTGGCTGCTGGGAGGAGGGTATATAAGGCTTTCCCCTGTTACTGAATAAATGAGTCTGCTGTTTGCCTTTCACCTGACTCCCATTGTCTGTGTTGTTGATACTTCGCCTTCTCTCCCCTCCCTGGAAGGAGACTTTAGGACCCAGCAACAATTCAGGAGCTCTTACTTTACCTTTCAAGTTATATATGGCTTTTTTTCTTCTCCCTTCCTTTCTTTCTTCCTTTCTCTTTTTCTTCTTGAGATAGGGTATCACTATGTAGTACCAACTGGCCTATACCTAGATGTAAAGATGAGGCTGTCCTGGAACTCAGAGAAATATACCTGCCTCTACCTCTCTAGTGATGTGAATAAAGGTGTGGGCCATCATGCATGGTGCATTGCATTGCATTGCATTGCATTGTTATTAATTGAATTTTATTTATTCTAACATAGGTGAAGAAGCCATTCAAAGGTAGCCTGGGTTTATTCTCTAAGATGAAAATTCATTTTTTTCAGTTAAGATATGTGTGGTCAGCCTAATTTTTTCCATATTGCGTTTACTTATTGACAATGAGAAAACTCCGTGAAATTTCTTTCAGCTTTCCTGTAAAGGCCAACTGGTGCTTAGAGATCTTGCCAAGTGAATGAGTTTTGTGAATCCCCAAGGACAAAGATAAAGTGTCAATTTGCATCACTGAAAAGAACTGTCTGATATGGAAGCAACTGCTTGCTGAAGGAAACTGCTCAGGAAAGGATTCTGCACTAAAAATCTGAAAAAGGAAGTTAGGTGAAGAACAAATAGTCCACAATAGACTGATTCTGTAGATATTGCAAACTGTCCCATCTTTGTAGTTTGAAGGACTTGTACATAGGAACTGTATTCACTTGTCTTATATTGCATAATATTTAAGTTTCTTCAGACTGCTTTCATGTGTGTTGTCATTTGGTTTTTGTCTGTGCTCCATCCTTTGGAGAAAATAGAGTGCTTATGAAGATGATAATGTTGGTAGTGATGATGATGCTTAGCATGAGTCTCCTTATCTCAGTTTTTCCATTTAATAACTCCATTGTAGTGATTTGCTCAAGGTTCAGCTGGAACTTGAACATTATGTTCTAATCTCCCAGGCCAGCTTCTCTTTCCAAGGATAGGATGATGTTCTGCAAGTGAGAAGCATGGATATTTTGTTTGTTTGCATCATGAAATAGACTAAAGCTTGGGAAGAGAGCAAGATGCAGAACTCATTTGTGGTCTGCAGGGTGGAGAGGGCACTTTGCTTGTAGTTGACTTGCCCACTCACCCTCTTCTCAGTCAGCGCTGGCTTGGGCTGCTGCAGCTCTTGGGGAACATACTTCTTATAGCTACTTTATTCTCTGTCATCCCACTGTGATGGAACAGACTGCTGAAAGGATCATTTGTCATCCTAACTCTTTAATTTGCAGTAAAGGATAGATTCAGCCCAGTTCTTAGAATCTATATCGGAGACAGTAATAGTTGCCAATATCACATTGATTCCAGAATGTGCTGACTTAATCAAGAGCCATAGCTGGATTAATAGGGCCAGGATTCAGTATTAAATATTTTAAAAAGGAAATTTGGTGAAAATCAAATATTCTCTATTTGACTATGCTGTAGATACATCAAATTGCCCCTGTCTGTGTAGTTTGCAGAACATGTACATTAGAATGGTACTGATATGTCTTATTTTGCTTGATATTTAAGCTTTTCAAACTGCTCTCATCTCTGTTGTCATTTTTGTCCATCCCTCATTCTTAGAATAAAATAGAATGAGCATAGTGACAATGGTGGTAGTGTTGATGATGGCTTGTAGGAGTTTCCTTATATCCACTTAGTCATATGAAGCAATAACGCTCTTCATCTCAGTTGAGAACTCAGTGACTGAGTGTGTGTTCACAAAAATCTCACTATTAAATCTAAGGTTACAGTTGTACTTTCTTTTAAACATTTTTTTATGGTCTTTGAAGCTTGACTATGCCCAGACTGGACAAAGAAGGAGATCCTGGACTGTGTCTATTTAAGATTGCAAAAGATAAACCTTGACAGAACAGCTTATCTGCCCACCCACCAGTGGCAGAAATGCAGCAAATTACTTAGAGGACAGCCAAGCCATTAGGGTAGCTTGATAGGGAGTGACAGACAAAGTGATACTGATTAGCTCCCTAAGAAATGCTTTCTAAGCTGGGTGGAGCTAATATCTGCTTCTTGTTAGGAGTTTGATTAGTCTGTCAGAACTAACCGGCATTGGGAGACACAGCAAGGAAAGCACCCAGAGGCCCAGGATGAACAGTAGAGGAGCATTCCTTCCTGTTGTTCCTTAAGTATTCTGATGACTGAGACAATTTAAGGTGAGACACAGATGCTCATACACAGTGAAATATTCCCTTTTCCCTTCTCCCAGCAGAGTAGCCTAAAGACAATTGAGGCTTTTCAGACAGTATTTGCTCAGCATTTCCTCTCTCCTGGGCACTTAGCCACATTGGGGGTAGAGTGTCGAGAGATCAAAGAAAAGGCCAGAGACCACAAAATATGGCTTCATGGTTTATGTGGGGTTAAGGATATTGTCATCAGCCTGACTGTGGTCACTCCTTTCATTCATATTTCCTAATGTTATGTACTTCCCATTGTCTAATGCCAACTCTTAAGAGGGGTAATAGGACCTGCACTGGGCCTGGAAGATGAAAGGATTTGAAATCATCTATTAATTTCTCTGAGTGGCAGACTGCTTGCTGCTGCCATTCCTACAGGCCATCATTACACTTTCTCCTAAGGTTCAGATGTTACTTGCAATAGTGGAGAAAAGGAGCATCTGGCCTCAACACACAGACACACAAAAGGCTCATGGCTCACCCCCACTTTCTCTGCTGTAATTGGATTTAGAAAGCAGGTGGCCAGCACTTAATCACAGAAGCAACAGCCTTTAGAGCAGAGGCAGATTTCCCTGCACACAGACATTTAGAACTCTAGATGTAGAAGGATATAAGACCATAAAGGAGAATTCTGTTTTGGAAAGCTGCTTGAGGCTAGTTAAACCTTTACATTTTTCTCCTTTCCACTCAATCTAATTTGTCCATAAAATTCTCCTCTCAGCCCACAGGACTACAAATCATAAAATGTACAGCACTAGTTTACATGTGTAGGTACCTCCAGTCCCTGAAGAAAACATGCTGAAGCTACAGAAATACTGTTAGTTTTGTTTTGCTTCATGGTAATAACACGTGAATATATACCTATAGAAGTAGAAGATTCTCAAAGTGTGTTTTGTTAATGCCCTGTTTTATCAAAGGGGGAACTGAAGATATTTATTCAGCTATTACACAACTTAAGTAAATCATAACTCTCTGAACAGATGAAGGTAGGTTTCTTCTGTATCCCAGAATCTAATCAATATTTATATGTATAATTCAGCTGTCATTTGGCTTAAAAGGGCTTATTGAGAAATGTTATCACTTTTACTATTTTCTACAGCGAAAATATTTTACTGTTTAAAATAACCCTGGACTTTTGAATTATAACCCATTTTTATGTTCAAGCTACCTGTGTATTATTTCTCCTGCAGTTGTACATAAAATGTTTTTATATTCAAAAAAAGGACAAATACTATAGAACTGTATTACATGAAATATATAGAATATACAAATTCATAGAGACAGAAAGATTAGATGTTATCTCAAGATGGAGAAGAGAGTAATAAAGAGAAATGATTTCTTAAGTACAGAATCTCTGTTTTGGGTGATGGAAAAGCCCCACAAATGAACAGTAGTATCAGGACATAATATCATAAATGTAATAAATCAATACAATTAATGTAATTTATGAATATCATAAATATAATTATTGAATGAATACCACAAATGTAATTAATATCATGAGTATAATTAATGCATATCATGAGTGTAATTAAAAATAAATAAATAAATAAAAAAGAAAAGTAAATTCAGAAATCATTTCCTAATCCTAGTCCATGCTCTTCTACACTCTGTTACAGTCCTTGATGTTTTGGGCTACTCTATATTTTATCCAGAAGCATAGCATCATATTGACTAAGCTTTTAGACCCTTTCTTTTTATGAACTTATGGTCTTGTGCATGCTAAGTAGGCATTCTGTCACTGAGCTTTGGGTCCAACCCTCAGACCACCCCTTCCATACTCTAGTTCAGTAAGATTTCATCAAATGAAAGAAGAATGGATAGCTTCCTGAGCAGATCCAAAACAACCCAGAAACTTCGATAGTTATTATCAGTGTGTTTTTGTCTTTCCCAATATCAATATAGTTTCTTAGTTCAGTTGGTCCACACAGAAATCCAAAGGTGTGGACTCATTGCTCATGGATACTTTTGATTCACAGCTTTCATTTTCTTTCTCTTAAGGAAGAAAAAGTCTGACATCAGGACAAGCCCTTTATAAGCATATGTTACCTGGCTATGGAATAAGATATTTTCTGGTAAATCTAAACTAGAGTGACATCTCAAATATTGACATGAATTGGCATGTGTTATTTTAGACATATTTTGCTTATTGTGCTGGGGATTAAGACTTGGGAAATTTATTTTATTTTATTTATTTATTTATTTATTTAGGCACATAAGCCTTTAATCCCAGCATTTGGGAGGCAGAGGCAGACAGATGTGAGTTCAAGGCTAACCTGATCTACATAGTTTCCAAGACAGCCAGAGCTACATAGTGAGACCCAGTCTTGAAAACAACAAACTTTATTAAATAAATGTAAAACTATTTTTTACGTCTTAAAAACAAGCAAGTGGGGAAGGGCAAATATGCCATAGTGGATCTGTATATATAGAAAGGTAAACATCGAATGTGAGGAAGAGAACAATTCTCAAAACCGAATGGATGATTTGTTTCAAGAAATGAATTCATATAAAATTGCCCACAGAAACGTTAACATAGGACTGCTTTATTTTTGGAATTATCTCCCTGATCCCCAGCTTCTACCTCCCTAGTGTAATACGCAAGGGAGGCCAGCCTCGACAAACTGAGCCAGAACCCTAGCAAGACTTGGGAAATTTATAATTAATGTAAAATCAAAGGGCTACTCCCAGCACTGTGGAGAAAAAGTGCTACAAATCTTTGAATTGTGTGGGAAGCCAGCTCCCACATTTACCAAGGGTACTCTTGAGGAGAGAGGGATGAGAAACTTGTAGATAGAAAGACAGCAGAGATTGGGACACACAGAAACACAGAATAGCTTCGAGAGGACCTGGAACAATTTCCACCAGCCCCTTCTGTTTCTTCAAAGGGGCTTTTTATAACAATGCCAAGAGGTGGGACAAAAGACCTCCTCCCTGTTAGATCAAAGCATACCACACAGCCAAGTACAGACCCATCCAAACACCTGGTAACCACGCACTTGGTCAAGTCATCCCTTTATGCAGCCCTGCTGGGTAAAGCAAGCTCAGATCTCATTAGGAAACCTCTGTGGGCCCCCACAGAATTGGGAAGAAAATGAGCTGTTTTAATCCATAGTTGTTGTTTTAGCTATAATAAGAATGTGAGTTGTTTGAAGAATATAACAAATATTTATTATAAACCATAGCTAACCATCAATAAGTGCAAATTTAACATTTTAAAAATAACATGCATTCACGTTGTTAAGTATCTTTTCTTACTCTAAAATTTTGGAACATGAAAGTTTTGTGTATAATTTTTCTTGTTGTTGCAAAGAATTTGAATATTTTAAAAGTATATTTTGGCTGAAAAACCATTCATATCCATTTTTAAACTTGCGAAAATAACCGATTTTCAGTATGCTTTGATATTTATCAAGTTTTAAAACATATTTTCCAGTTTGACCACTGTAGCAAGATACCATAACTAGGGTGGGGGTGAGGGGAGAAGAAGGGAATTCTATACAACTCCAGTTACAGTAGAAGAACAACAAAATCCCTCAAATTCAGCTCTTACATGTCTGGACTCTTGAAGTCCAAGCGAAGGGCAGTAGCAGATGTGGTATCTGGTTAGGGCCTGGTTCCCAGAAGCTGAGTATTTATGAGCCTCCCATGATAGACAAGAGGGAAAGTAGAGTCTGAGGGCTCTTTCACAGAGACCCTGGTCTCCTTCGTCAGTGCTCTGTCTTCAAGACCAAATTTTCTAAAAGCCTCATCTCCCACACCATCCTTATGATGAGGTCTCATGAATTTTAGGGACACCAACATGCAGACCACAGAAACACAGAAGTTCTTTAAATGTGTTTGTAAACTTTACTTTCCATCTCTTAGACATGGTGCTGTTTCTCCAGTCATTGTGTGTACCATTTTCCAGGGAGCTTTAGGTTAAATCAGCTGCAGAATTCAGAAAGGATAAGCAAACTGGGTTATCCATGTCTCAAGGGGACAAAGAAATAGAACAAGTGTCTCCTACCTCCCTTCTCTGGGAGGAAGTCAAGGAGAGCCCTGTACTTCTGGGATAAGTTAAAGGAGCTCGTTTACAAATAGACCCACATGACAGTGTGCTATGCTTTGCTTTCTTCAGGACTCAATTACCGGGGCTGTCAACTCCTTCAACTTGTGTTTCCCTCCCACTATGAGCAGACCAACTCTGATGCACAGCTCTGTGGCTTTCTGTAGCATTCTCTTCCTCCCCTTAGCCACACAATGTCTGGCTTTCCAAAAAGTAGAAAAGATGGAGGTAGCACATGCTTATGCAGAGAAAGAGCAGTCTCAGAAGATGGACACAGGTGACCAAGAAAACATCTCCTTTGCTCCAAAGTCCATGCCCCAGCAGATGTCCTCTGAAGCTCCAATGGTACTGTCTGCAGGATCATCAGTGATGCAGTTAAATAAAGTTGTAAATGGAGGCTTTTCTCTGTCCTGTCCTATTCCTCAGTCACTTCCCAAATAATCACTCAGAGGCTTCTATTAATTATAAATTTGGCCAATGGCTCAGGCTTATTATTAGCTAGCTCTTACATTTAAATTAACCCATATTTCTTATCTATGCTTTGCCATGTGGTTCATGGCTTGTCACCTCATTTTCTACATGACTTGGTTCATCAGTGGCTGGTTGGCATCTTTCCCTGCTCTGCCTTTCTTCATCTCCTTCCTCAGTATGATTGTACCACCTAGCCTTATCTTGCCTCACCATTGGCTAAAACTGCTTTATTATCAACCAATGAGAGAAACACACATTAGTAGCATACAGAAGGACATTCCAAAGCATAAAGTATTCTCTTTTGACAAAGAACACCACCTTCCAGGAGCTGGGCTTCTGAACCCTAGCATTCCTGATCTTCACTCTTCCAGTGAGCCAGTGGTTTCAGCCAGTGAACAAGGTCTCAGTTATCTTGAAAGAATCTCTCCTGAACAGACTTTCCATGTTAATAATGATTATCTGCTTCCCTCAGTCCTGACCTTGACAGACCCCAGTACCCACTTCTAGTACTCATTCCATTTTAGAAGGGATCACAGATGTAACACGTGACTTCCTGAAGTATGTGGATAATCAATTGTTTCCATCTGAAAGTCAGGAAGCAGTTAGCTTGGGAAATACACCTTCATCCTATATAAATACCAAAGAAATGATAACTGCCAATTCAAGACCCGAGGAACTTAAAACAGATGCAGTCAAGAAGACCACTGCCTTTCCTGGTGCTGATTCCACAGCAGACACAGAGCCTGGTGGGGAGAGGCCCTCAGAGAAGCCGGCTGATAATGCCCAGACCACTATCACCATACACTTGGTGGCAACCCCTGAAGATATTTTGAATATTGATCCAACAGCTGACAGTCTTCTGAGGGACCTCAAGGTCACAGTGAGTGTCAGCACAGCTGTTCCAGTTTCTTCTGTCCCAAGTGATGAGTGGGATGACACCAAATTTGAGAGTGTGAGTCAGACAAGGATCCCAGATTCAGGAGACAGTGCAGAGACTCAAGTGATCACAGAGCCACCACACAGAATGCATGAGAGCTATGAAGGGATTGAGGGGAGCCCCGCTTCCACTAAGGTTACTAAGGTGGTACTTAAATATCAGTATCTGCTGTTTTTTAGTTTATAACATCCTAGTGACCTTAATGCATAGGAATTTGGTCTATTTCAAAATGTTTTCCACCTTCCTAGTCATCACTCAGAGATAACAATGGCCATTCAAGAACCAGACAGTACTCGGTGACACAAAGACATACTGAGCTTCCCAGAGGCTGTGGCGAGCCTGAAGAAGACATGTTAACCCCCTTTCCTGTGTCTGCTGACGTGGATGCCACTGAACTGTCTGGAAGATGGGAGTCTCTGGCCACTCCAGCCTCCACCACTGTTGTCCCTTTGCCTCTTGAAGTTACCTCTTCTATGGGAGGTCAGTAGGGGAGTGTGGGTTCAGTGTTTGAAGGAGGAGTGTGAATCTTTACTGTGAGTTACTGGGATGAGTGAGACACCTGGCCTTTCACCAGCATGCACATGTTCCCCACATGGAGAGATGGTCAGCTCTCCTTGTTTGTAGAAATGTGTTATAGCCTCAAAGGATGAGGTGACTCTACTCGTTCCCAAGTTCAAGCCTCTTGAGGACTCCTTCCTACGAGCCAGTGTGGGAAAATGTAAAGATAGCAAAGACCTGTGATTGGAGCCACCTTTGGCGCTCTCTTAAGACTGTGGCCTCAGGTAAGCTGCTAAACTTCTGTAGGCCCCATTCATTTCCAGTCGTCTACTTAGGTTATGGTAAATATTTAAGTAGTCTGTGAAAAGTACTTGCTATTTCATTGACCCTCAGGTCTGTAGGGCAACACAGTGTTTTTATTTATTTATTTATTCATTTATTTATTTATTTTTATTTACTTCTAGGTTTTGTTTTGTTTGGTTTGGTTTGGTTTTCAAGACAGTGTTTCTTTCTGTAGCCTTGGCTGTCCTCGAACTCGCTCTGTCAACCAAGCTGGCCTGGAACTCACAGAGATCCACCTGCCTCTGCCTCCCAAGTGCTAGGATTAAAGGCGTGTACCACTACTGCCCAGCGTTTTGGTTTTTTTAATAGATTTTTTTGAAGCAATGTATTCTGTTTACAGTTTCCCCTCCCCCTACTCTTCCCAGATCCTCTCCACTCCTCAACCCACCCATATCTACACCCTTTCTTTCTCTGTCTTATTAGAATAAAAACAGTCATCTACAACATAAAAAATAACGTGAAATAGAACAAACAAACCAGAATAGTACAAAAGAACCTAACCAAAAGGAGCCAAAGACAAAGCACTAGAAACATATATATATATATATATATATATATATATATATATATATATATATATATATATATATATGCAGGGACATATGTACATACAGAAATCCTGTAAAACCATAAAACCAGAAGTCATAGAATATTCACAAAGGATTTGTAAGGAAGAAAAAAAAAGAAAGGAAGAAACCCTAGCAAAAACATAATGAGACAAAGAACCTACAAAAATGCCATTGAATTCATTTTGTATTGGCCATGTACTGTTGTGTATGGATCCTGTCCTTCGAAGTGATTTGTATACCCAGTGAGACTCAGTTGGAGCAAACCAATGTTTTCCTTTGCTAGCAGTTATCAATTGGAGAAAGCATCCAGGTTAGGGATGGAGCCTTGTGTACACTACCCTTCTCAGTGCTAGGACCCTTCTGGCCCAGACCTGTGCAATCTCTGTTCATGTTGCCACAGTCTCTGTAAGCTTATAGGAATGTCTGTCCTGCCATATCTATAAGGCTTTGTTTCCTTGGTGTCCTCTGCCTCCTCTGGCTCTTTCCATCTTTCTACCTCTTCTTCTGTAGGGTTTTCTGAGCTCTAAGGGCAGGGATTTGACAGAGACATCCCATTTATGGCTAAGTGTTCCAAAGTCTCTCACTCTCAGCACACATGGGCCAGTACTCTTCATTGTTGTGTTCTTTGTTTCTTCCATCTTTATTCTCCTACATCTTTGTTCTGCTACATCTCTATTCTATTTCCCATGACAAATTCCCAAGCATATATATCTCCATTTATTAACAACTTGTTAGTTAAAAACTACAAGGCAAACTTTCAGGGACAAGCTTTCTAATAAGAGTCACACTTGGTAAAGCCTTGGTCAGCTTAATTGGAGATTGACAACAGCTGCAGACTGTAAAACGTTCTGGCTCATCTCTTAAAGGGGTTATAAAGATTACAAGGATATAAGGGAAGCAATTAAACCAATGTGAGATTTAAGGAAAAGGCAAAGAATATGTGCACTATTTTATGTGATTGATGATATCCAGACATGGTTAGTCAGTTAACAGCCTTTTTCTGTTAATCACCTGAATCTCAGGACCTATACATAGTTAGTCTACTGAGCCTAAAATCTTGCATTAAAACTGGTGTAGAAATAAATATATAGTTTTAATTGTTTTTTTGAATCAGAATGGGGAGGTGCCAGTAGAGGAAGCTTAGGGCAGCATAGGTGCTATTGATCTCTTGAAGGTCTAAGATATAACAAGGCCAGACACCTGCACTATCACTTCTTGTTCGCTATAATACTTTTGAAGGGTTTTGATCCAACAAGGCCAGGCACCTGCAATTCTGCTCTGTGAAAGTTCCACGAGGACACTTCATTTGGCCAATTTTGTCTTGTCAGTGGCTAAGGATGGAGAACAAGACCTCTAAGTGTCTAATGTCCACATGGAATACTAGATACTGTTATGGAGCATATTTTAGTATGTTTCTGTTCATCAAAATTGTACAGTTAAATAAGATACCATCTTCTTGACTATCCACAATTATGTGTGCCCATAAGATTGAGATTTAATCATGAAATTACATGTACACATTACATGGAAATGCATGACAAATGGGGAGATATCATAGCTGTTCTTAAGGAAGGAATGCAGTTCTTAGTGAAGAAATGAAGTGCCACATAAAAGAAACACAGACAAGGGGCAACTGGTCATGGATAGCCAGTAATCCCATGGCCTTGCCAGGTGGGGCTTCCCATCAAAGAGTCATTCATTTGGTGGGTTGACATATGATCAATCATGGTCCTCGACAACTCTGCATATTGTCTCACGGTGGGCCTTTGTGTTTGCTCCCATCTTTTGCAGGAGGAAGATTCTCTGTTACTGACTGAGCAAGGTACTTATCTATAGTATAGCAGAATGTACAGTAGGGGTGAAGGCTCTAGTTAGGAACTAGCTTGACTTCTTCGTGTTTAATGAGTTATGTAGGTGTTGTCCTCAGCAACAGGGTCTTACCATCAGTTAATGAAAGGCAACCAATAGCCTGGGTAATTTGGGAGTTCCCATGGTGCCCCTTTGGCTGACAACTAGATTAGATATAACCCATTCCTGGAACTGGAGGCTTCCTTTGGTGAGGAGAGATGTCCAATTGGGGCTCTGTCTTCCACTTTATTTGGCAATTCCATTTAGATCACCTTTGTATATGTATATATTTTAAGAAGCTTCCATTTCACTAGGTTCCCATACAACCCCTCAAATGGCCCTTAGTTTTAGCTGTCCCCCATGTATTGCTCCATCACCCCATCTTCCTTCCACCTCCCTGTTTGATCCTCTTATTCCAGACTCCCCGACTTGTTCATTCATAATTACCTATTCCACTTCCTCTTCCTAGTGAGATCCAACCCTCTCCACTAGTCCCTTTCTCTATACCTAGCCTCTGTGGTTATATGGATTGTAGCCTGCTTATCAAAGACTTAACAGCCAACATCCATATATATATATATATACACACCATATTTGTCTCTTTGTGTCTAGGCTACTTCTCTCTGGTTGTTTTTTTATTTCTAGCTCTATCCATTTACCTATGAATTTCATGATTTCATTTCTTTTAACAGCTGAGTAATGTTCTATTGTGTAAATATACCACACTTTCTGTAACCATTCCCCTATTCATGGACATCTATTCTGTTTCCAGTTTCTCATTATTATGAATAGATTAGTATGGGTTGTTATTAGACTCTTAGGAATTAAAAATGCACATATATATTTTGGTCTTCATATGTCTATTTCAATTGTCCAAGTAAAGATTACTGTTTTTTATTCATTGAACTGTTTTAAACACTGTAATAAATACTTTTTTTATCCTGCCTCCCAATTCCCCTTCCAAAATAAAACTTGTCTAGAGCCTTGGTAATAACCTTCATAAAATCTTATGATCCTTGCTCTCAGCCTCCATCCTCTGACTTGTAACAAACATCTTCAATTTTGTTTTCATAATCTCCTTAACTCCATACCACCTCCAGATTTCTTGTGTCTATTCTTATTATTACAGGTACACATTTTAATTTTTTTGTAGATTAAATTTTAAAAGCAAAATTATGACTTGAGGCTGTGTGTCATCCCAGGTGATGAAGTGTTTTCTGTGTGTAGCTGGGTTGATGGGAGAAGAGGAGCTGAACTGAGTACTGAGTTTACTGTGTATAAGACACTGCTTCCTTGCCTTTAAAGCTCATGTTAACATTTTCTATTATGATTGTCTGGTGGGTCAGTTCTTACCTCTTGTGTTTGGCAGACACTATCACTGGGCCAAATGTACCAATACCTATTTTGGACTCTCCAATGATGCCCCCTGTAATGACTGTGGAAGCTCTCACAAATTCCCAGCAGTCCATTCTGAAAGAATAACCATTCAGTCCATCAGCCACCAAAATATAGCTGCTTCCTATGGGCCTGGAGCAGCCTGAATCTGAAGACATCCTTGTCTCTGACCTCATATTTCAGAAACGACAAAGAAGACATGAGTTTGATTCACTAGGTAAACTAGCCTAGTAAAATGTGGCCTGCCACTGTTTTGCCCACAGCCTGTGAACTAAGAATGGTTTTTACATTTTTAAATGGTTGAACAAAAATGCAAGAATAATATTTTTTGACATGTACAAGTTATATAAACTTCATGTTTCAGTGTTCATAAATTAAGCTGTATTAGAGTCCAGTTTCATGTTGTATATGTCTACTTTGGGGTCATAGCTCAAAACTGAGAAGTTGTAACAAATACTAAATGACACCAAAAGTGTTTATAGTATTGTCCTTTAAAGAACAAGTTTACTGTCCCTGGTGTGTGTGTGTGTGTGTGTGTGTGTGTGTGTGTGTGTGTGTGTGTGTGTATCACATACATAATACACTCACACATACATACAAGTAAATATTAGACTCAACCTGGAGAGATTTTAATGACTCCTTCTGCCTGGGGCTCTCTGAGTGATTCCAATTAAATTTACAAGGGCAGGTTATGGCATTAACATTTAAAATGGGTGTCTTAGTTGGGTTCATTATGTAGACAGGATGAGAATAGTAGGCTTAAATGGAGGAGCTGTGCTTTTCTATCAGATTTTTTAACCGAAGTTTACAAGTGTACTGTGTTTTCGTAGAGCCACTGACAGTGCTGGGTGATTCTCTTAGGAAAAAAAATCTTTGAGTTGCTGTCTAGATATAAAGTCTCTTTATGAATTAATGCTGAGAAATTTATGCCAAATTGTATTATCTAAGACCGTTGGCTTTAGCCATACAGAATGTAATGGAGGCGTAGCTGCACACCAGCAAACAGTAAGAATGGAGATAGGTCGCACAGTCCTGTGACTTTTGAAGTTAGCACCTTAAAAGGTGAGGAGTATCAGTTTGGAGGTGCAAATGTTTAGAGGGCTAGTTACAGGGATGCAAACTCAGAACATAGTGGAGCCCTTAGGCAGCTAGCCATGTCCTAGGTGAACAAGGGCAGAAGATGCACTGGAATTTTGTCTTTTCTGTTGCAGGGAAGGTGATACCGCTGGGTGTGTAGAAGGATTCTGTAGTGGGTATTTGTTTTCTTTTTTCAAAAGGTTTACTTATACTCCGGTTGGCTAAGTTCATTACAGTGTTACTATTGGATATCATACTACCTCTGTTTATTTTTACTTCATTTTTTAAAGGGCAAGGTCTCACTTGGTACCATGGACTACCATGGTACCATACATATAACCCAGACTGGCAGTAAACTTGTGGCAGTCCTCCTGTTTCCTGCCTCCCACATTCTGAGATTACAGTCATGAGCCGCCATACTTGGCTCATATTACCTCTTAATATTTAAATTTATGCATTGCCCCCACTCCGGAAAAGATCAGAAAAAGATGTGACAGATCTATTAAATACATAAGATTTTTAAAAACCATCACATTTGGAAACATTACATTTTTTCTGATTTCTAGGTTCTGCTTTTGTTTACTAGTGTCTCCTTTGGCAGCCAAGCTGGCTTTTTCTACCCTGATGATAATTCCAGACAGTAGTATCCCATGGAAATATTCCTTACTAAAATGGTATGAAGAGTCTCATTGGCTTCAGCATGATAAGCTAATTGAGGTTAAGTAGTGACCCCCACCTCCCACATGCACACTGCCTATCATCCTTCTAGAACAGCAATGGGAGAACAACAGTTCAACCATCAGAGATAATCCCATCCCTGACAGAAGCCAGTTCTAGTGCCATCCCTGTGGCTGTGATGAAAAACTTTGACCTGAAGCAATTTAGGGAAGGAAAGGGTTTACTTTAACCACAGGTTACATTCTATTATTGGGGAAAAATCAGGGCAGGAACTCAAGATAGGAACAGAAAAGCAGGCATGTTTACTAACCTGCACAGCATTACCTCTAACCAAGGAACTCACAGCTAAGGAACAACAGCAGAAACCAGGAAGGAATGCTGCTTGATAACTCTCTGGCAGGATTGTGATAAATTAGCTTTTTTATATTGCCCAGAACAACCTGCCAAGGAAGTGATGCTGCCCCACAGTGGTCTGGGACCTCCTACATCAGTGAATAATTAGGACAGTTTCCCACAGACACACCCACAGGCCAATCTGGTCTGGGCAGTTTCTCCCAGATGACTCTAGGCTGTGTCCAATTGACAGTCAGAGCTAACCAAGACAAAGCCTGACTCATTTCTACACATTCTGACACTATTCTCACTTACAGAATAGTAAGGTTGTTGTATTGTAGGGAAAGAACCAGCAGAGCTCCATCATTCCAAAAACAGAGCAATGAAATTAAAATTAAGAGAGGAGAAAGAGTCAGAGTTAGTTCTGTTCACACCGTTCCTCTGTGAAGCCTCTCAGACCAGCCAGCTCCAACAATGAGTGACAGCAGGCACCGGGAAAACGCCCCTGCTTCTGGTCTCAAAGGACTCACTGGAGTGTAAGTCCTGGCTCCACCATGAAACCGCACTGAATTTTTACCAAAGTTTTTACCATCTTCAAACCCAGTTTCCCATTTGTAAAATAAAGACATTGCTATTTCTACCTGGGTTGTAAGGAGTAGATGTGATCTTACATGCAATATTCTTAATGTACTTTTACACATGGAGTAAATATATAATATGACTTGGTTTTATGATTGATGACCTCATCATCTAAAATTATATGTCATTTATCATGTACTATTGGGTCTTAATTATTTTAACAAAATACATCTCCCTATGTAGTCTTTGTCTGGGTGGCAGGTAGATGACATGATAATAGCAATGATCAAGACAGGAAGACAGTAGGAAGTGGAATGTGTTGTAGGGAGAGCACATCCAGACAGATGGTTTATATTGTCAGGAGGAACATCTGAACTTAGTGGTACCAGATCTAAGAAAAGCTCAGTCTTTTCACTGTTATGTGAAACATTCTGATTTGTGTGTGTTAGGAATCAATTAAGATGTTTATCTGTTGTAAGCAATTATCTAGTTTTTGGAGGCATAATCCTGCAGTGTAGTCCAGGTTGGACACATTCATGATCTTTCTGCCTCAACTTTCTAAGTGCTGGGATTACAGGTGACACCAGGCCTAGTCTCAGTTTTATATTTATACTCTGCACACTCCAAATGAATTGGCTTTCCTATACAGCGACAGTCAGTGTATGATGTCTCAACTGTCATTTTTATATCCCACTTAGGAGCAGGACCAGCTTTGACCAGCTAGTGCCTTGAGGTGACAGATTTTGTGACAGTTGGGAATGTCTGAGGTTCCTCAAAATCCTCTACTCTTAGAGAGCCATCTGCTGGAGAATGGCTTCATAGCCTCAGAACAAATTTAAGTTTTCCTTGTTGGGCTTTTAAGATTCACACTCAATTTCATGCTCAACATAAAAACAATTTGCATATAAAAGTAGTACGAAGTTTTTACATCACTGCAGTTTAATATTGCTTAACAGTAGGGAAACCTTCTGAGACTTGTGTGTTAGGTAATTTTGTCCTTGTGTGGACACTATAGCATGTATGTACTCACACAGACTAAGATGCCTATGGAGTCACTAGGCAAAATAATCTTCTGAGAATACCATTCATGTATGTAGTTCATTGTTGACCAAAGGTCTTTGTGTAATTTGTGATTATAATGTGTGTGAAGATAAACATGGTGCTCTTCTCATGAAGAAAAAAAAAAGTAGTACCATTCCAGGGGCTTTAGTTATTCTTGTGTGTGGAGACCTTTTTAGAGACATTGCTGTTAATTAAAGCAATTTTATTCAATTTATTAAGATTATCTGTGTGTGCATGTGCACACATATGATGCATATGAGTGTGAATGTATGAACTCCATGGTGTGTGTGTGTGTGTGTGTGTGTGTGTGTGTGTGTGTGTGTGTGTGTGTGTATGTGTGTGTGTGTGTGTTCGGTCAAAAACAACTTATGGGAGCCGGTTCTCTTCTTCCATCATGGGTTCAGGGACTGAACTCAGATCATCAGGTTTGTGTGACAAGCACTTTTACCCACTGAGATGTCTTTGCTGGTCCCTTAATTTGGGATTTAAAAACAAATCTATTGGCATAGGGTTCCCAGATACCTGTAAACATGTCTTCATTTGAGAGATGTTCCCATTCTTCAGAGGGACATGGTAGAGACTAATACAACTGAGCTCTGGGAAGTTCCCTTCTTCACAGTAGCCGTCTGCTTTCTCACGTGCATCATTATTACCTTAGGTCCTGTTTTCAACTTAGAAAGGGGAAAGGAAAGTCACTGAAAAGAGACCTTTGCCTCAGGTCCTGTGCTCATTGCATGAGTCGGCTGTTTGAAACCTGGGGTCTATGCAGGATCACTTGGCTCGGCCTGGGAGGAGGGGACTGGACCTACCTAGACTGAGTCTACCAGGTTGATCTCAGTCCATGGGGAAGGCTTTGCCCTGGAGGAGGTGGGAATGGGGTTTGGGCTGGGGGGAAGGTGAGGGGGACGGGAATGGGGAGAACAAGGGAATCCATGGCTGATATGTAGAACTGAATTGTATTGCAAAATAAAAATTATTAATAAAAAATAAAAAAATTAAATAAAAAAACTAATGAGCAAATAGACCAAGGATGAGGATTCGTATGAAAAATGGCTGGTCTAAGAAGGCAGGAGGAACAGGTGAGGAGTTGTGCAGAGTCAGGCAGGCAGGACAGGCTGGGGACACGTGTTCCTGATCTGGTACATTTCCTTGTGCTGGGATGACACATCTGCAAGGGTTCTTCACTCCTGTGATGTGTTAATGACAGCCTGGAGATGCTCGCTATGTGATGGTCTTTTGGACATGAAAAAAAATAGAAGTGTCTACATGAGAGATCCTGGGTCAGTCTTTGCTGAGGTCTGCCTATGGAGAAGGTCAGTGAAATTTGTTCCTGTCTAGTCCTGAGCAAAACTAAAGCTTGGTTTTGGTGGCCACAGACTGAAGAAGACATGTTTGTAATTAATAAGAAAAGCAAGTACTAACATAGAGGGCAATTCTGGCCTTGAACAAACTTATTTTAAGACCTGCTGTGATATTATTTGCGCAGCTAATTTGGTCATTTGACCAGCAGCTTGTAGGTAAATCAGAGCCTGTTATTCTCCCCCTGTTAAGCTATCAACATGAGTTTATGGGATGATGCCAGCAAGGCCTTTGAGTTCCTGGGAAGCTTAACCCCTCAGAAGAACAAAGGATCAGTGTGGGTTATGAAGCTGCTGCTCAGATGTTTTATCAGAGAGAAAGTTCAGACAGACCAAATTAGCTTATAGGGGTACTGTCTAGACACATTTTTTGTCTCTCCTAGTCATGTGTAACAAGATATTTCATTATTTCCCCTCTGATATGATGTAATGTCACCAGGCATCGTTCAGTCTTCTTACACAGTTACCTAATACTGCTGTTCAATGTTACAATTTACTTTCTTTCCTTCCTTAAGAAACAGGGTTTCATGTACCCCCTGGCAACTTTCAACTCCATATGTAGCTAAGGATGACCTTGAACTTCTGAAACTCCTGCCTTCACCTCCCAAGTACTGGTATTTCAAGCATGTGCTACCACACTAGTTTTATGTGGTACTGGAGATCAAACCAGGACTTCACCGGTGCTAGGCAATAACACTCTGTGGATTGAGGTACATCCCGACCTGACAGTTTTCACTTTCAACTATTATAGTTCATTTCAGTCATAACAAACTAAGAGGAGCAAGGACCTAGTTCCTGTTGCTGTCTGTTGATAACTTCCACATGTCAACCTTCCCTGGACTTGCAGTCTTTGCATGTGGATGTCATTGACTTGGCCATCACACCATGTGTCTCAAATCACGTTCTTAAATTCGCATATCATCTTTGCATTCCCATTGGTGATGTGGGATCTCCCTCCCTCTTGTATCTCATATAATAATAATGAGCAAGGATCTATCTCCAAATTGTATCACCAGTTCTCAGCAGATCTGTATCATATTACTTTCAGGCACCATGCTCATTCCATAAGTTCTAAGAGCCTCTTCATGGATTTTTTTTCTCTCTGTGCTTAGTTGGGATCATTCTCTGCCTTGCAGCCTGAATCATTTTGAAAAGCTGTAGAATATCTCCTCTCTCTCATCCACTGGACTCCTGGAGCTCGGCCTGGCTCCCGGCCGTGGATCTCTGCATCTGCTTCCATCAGTCACTGGATGACAGTTCTATGATGACAGGGTATTCGGCCATCTGATCACTGGAGTAAGCTAGCTTAGGCACCCTCTCGACTATTGCCAGTAGTCTAAGGTGGGGCCATCCTTGTGGATTCCTGGGAACTTCCCTAGCACTCTGTTTCTCCCTATTCCCATGATGTCTTCATATATCATGGTATCTCCTTCCTTGCTCTCCCACTCTGTCCCTGTTCCAGATAGAACCTCCCGTTTCCCTATATTCTCATCCCTCATCCCTTTCCCTTCATTACCTCTCCTCACCCCCAGTTTGCTCATGTAGATCTCATCTATTTCTCCTTTGTCTGGCAATCCATGTGTCCCTCCTAGGGTCCTCCCTGCTAGCTAGCCTCCCTGGAGCTGTGGGTTGCAGTCTGGTTATTCTTTGCTTTACATCTAGTATCCACTTATGAGTGAATACATACCATGTTTGTCCTTCTGTGTCTGGGTTACCTCACTCAGGATGATATTTTCTAGTTCCATCCATTTGCTTGCTAATTTCATAATATCATTGCTATTTTTCCTGCTGAGTACTCCATTGTGTATATGTGCCACATCTTCTTTATCCATTCTTTGGTTGAGGGGCATCTAGATTGTTTCCAGGTTCTGGCTATTATGAATAATGTTGTTTTGAACATAGTTGAGCAAGTGTCCCTGTGGTATGATTGATTATGATGGGAAAACGTACAGAGATGACCAGCCAAACTAATGGAAATGCATGAACTGTGAACCAATAGCTGTGGAGCTCCCATGGGACTGAACTAGGCCCTCTGGATAGGTGAGACAGTTGTTTAGCTTGAACCGTTTAGGGGGTCCCCAGGCAGTGGGATTGGGGAACTGTCCCTGGTGCATGAGCTGGCCTTTTGGAGCTCAGTGACTATGGTGGGACACCTTGAACAGCCTTGGTACAGGTATGAGGGGCTTGGACCTGCCTCAACTGAATGTACCAGGCTCTGCTAACTCCCCATGAGAGACCTTGCCTTGGAGGAGGTGGGGATGGGGGTTGGGTTGGAGGGGGACACTGGGGGGTGGGAGGAGGGAGGTGAGGGGGATATGTGGATGAATAGAAAATTTCTTAATAATAAAAAATAAAATTAAAAAAAGAAAAAAGAAAAGCTATAAGTCTATCAACCCCTATCTTTTCTGATATCCTTAGTGTTCCCTCGCCCCTTACCCAGTCCTCAGTGACCTCTTTGCTAGACTCTGAACACAGCCTGTGCACACCAGCATTAAGGCTCTTGGTGTTACTAGCCCCTCTTCTGGGGCGGCTTTCCCTGTAAATATTGATCTCAGTTGCACAAGAGTTTCTTATCTTGGTACACAATCCTTATATTATGAGAAAAGCTTTCCTCCATTTCACCATCTGAAAGAACAGCTTCTGGTGTTTTCTGTCTTCCTGACAGTGTTTATGAGAGTGCAGTCTCTGTACCTGCTGCTGGATCCATGTTTACTCTGTGTCTTCTTGAGGGGAAGATCAGCTCTTGGGAACCAGAACCTGTGTTTCTGATGCCAGGAACAGCTTCCCTCAGATGCTCCATAAGGATTTGTTAAAATTTGACAACAGTTACATGTACTTGATGCTACAAACTTAAGGCTCATATATGAACAGAGGAAGAAAAGCTTTATCTTTTGTGATTTAAGACTTGATCTCAGGGCCTTGCACACACTAGACATATGCTCTTCTACTGAGCTGCATACCAGGGAAGAATTAATATGTTTATAAGCTAAAAAAGCTTTAAATGATGACTCAAATGGACTTAATCGATATCTACAGAACATTCCATCCTAATAAAAAAGAATATACCTTCTTCTGAGCACCCCATGGAACCTTCTCTAAAATCGACCACATACTTGGCCACAAAGCAAATCTCAACAGATATAAAACAATTGGAATAACCTCCTGCATTCCATCAGACCACCATGGTTTAAAGTTAGATAGATTTCAACATCAACAAAAACTACAGAAAACCTACAATCTCATGGAAACTGAATAATGCTCAACTGAATCACCAATGGGTTAAGGAAGAAATAAAGAAAGAAATTAAAGACTTCCTAGAGATAAACGAAATGAAGACACCACATACCCAAACTTATGGGACACTATGAAAGCAGTGCTAAGAGGGAAATTCATAGCACTAAATGCCCACATAAAGAAGTTGGAGAAATCTCACACTAGTGACTTAACAGCACACCTGAAAGCTCTAGAACAAGAAGAAGTTAAGTACCCCAGGAAGAATAGACACCAGGAAATTATCAAAGTGAGAGCTGAAATCAATAAAATAGAAACAAAGAGAACAATACAAAAAAATTAATGAAACAAAGAGTTGGTTCTTTGAGAAAATCAACAGGATAGACAAGCCCTTATTCAAACTAACCAAAAGACAGAGAGAGAGCATCCAAATTCACAAAATCAGAAATGAAAAGGAGGACATAACAACAGACATTGAGGAAATCCAGAGAATCATCAGGTCATACTTCAAAAACCTCTACTCCACAAAACTGGAAAATCTAAAAGAAATGGATAATTGTCTGGATAGGTACCACATACCTAAGTTAAATCAAGACCAGATAAACTATTTAAATAGTCGAATAATCCCTAAGGAAAAAGAAACAGTCATTAAAAGTCTCCCAACCAAAAAAAGCCCAGGATCAGATGGTTTCAGCACAGAGCTCTACCAGATCTTCAAAGAAGAGTTTATACCAATACTCTTTAAATTGTTCCACACAATAGAAGCAGAAGGAACATTACCAAACTCCTTCTATGAGGCTACAATTACCCTGATTCCTAAACCAAACAAGGATACAACAAAGAAAGAGAACTACAGACTGATCTCCCTCATGAACATTGATGCAAAAATACTCAATAAAATACTGGCAAACAGACTCCAAGAACACATCAAAACAATTATCCACCATGATCAAGTAGGCTTCATTCCAGGGATGCAAGGGTGGTTCAACATACGAAAGTCTGTCAATGTAATACACCATATAAACAAACTCAAAGAAAAAAAACCCACATGATCATCTCACTAGATGCAGAAAAGGCATTTGACAAAATCCAACATCCCTTTATGATAAAGGTCTTGGAGTGATCAGGAATACAGGGAACATACCTAGACATAATAAAGGCAATTTACAGCAAGCCAACAGCCAACATCAAATTAAATGGAGAGAAACTCAAAGCAATCCCACTAAAATCAGGAATGAGGCAAGGCTATCCGCTCTCCCCATACTTATTCAATATAGTACTTGAAGTTCTAGCCAGAGCAGTAAGACAACATAAGGAGATTAAGGGGATCCAAATTGGAAAGGAAGAAGTCAAGCTTTCCCTATTTGCAGATGACATGATAGTATACTTGAGTGACCCCAAAGATTCAACCAAGGAACTGATACAGCTTATAAACACCTTCAGCAACATAGCAGAATACAAGATCAACTCAAAAAAATCAGTAGCCCTCCTATATACAATTGACAAACAGGCTGAGAAGGAAATCAGAGATATATCACCCTTTTCAATAGCCACAAATGATATAGAATACCTTGGGGTAACACTAACCAAGCAAGTGAAGGACCTATATGACAAGAACTTTAAGTCCCTGAAAAAAGAAATTGAAGAAGATGTCAGAAAATGGAAAGCTCTCCCATACTCATGGATAGGCAGGATTAACATAGTAAAAATGGCAATCTTACCAAAAGCAATCTATAGATTCAATGCAATCCCCATCAAAATACCAACACAATTCTTCACAGACCTGGAAAGAATAATACTCAACTTCATATGGAAAAACAAAAAGCCAGGCTAGCCAAAAGAATCTTGTACATTAAAACAACCTCTGGAGGTATCACGATCCCTGACTTCAAGATCTACTATAGAGCTACAGTAATAAAAACAGCTTGGTACTGGCATAAAAACCGACATGTGGACCAGTGGAATCGAATTGAAGACCCTGACATTAACCGAAAACCTATGAACATAGATAATTTTTGACAAAGAAGCCATAAGTGTACAATGGAAAAAAGAAAGCATCTTCAACAAATGGTGCTGGCATAACTGGATATCAGCGTGTAGAAGGCTACAAATAGATCCATATCTGTCACCATGCACAAAACTTAGGTCCAAGTGGATCAAAGACCTCAACATAAATCCAGCTACTCTGAACCTGCTAGAAGAGAAAGTAGGAAGTAGTCTTGAACGCATTGGCATAGGAGATCACTTGCTAAATACAACACCAGTAGCACAGACACTGAGAGAAACAATCAATCAATGGGACCTCTTGAAACTGAGAAGCTTTTGTAGAGCAAAGGATATGGTCAACAAGGCAAAGCGACAGCCTACAGAATGGGAAAAGGTCTTCACCAACCCCACATCTGACAGAGGACTGATATCCAAAATACATAAGAACTCAAGGAATTAGACATCAAAATGCCCAACAGTCCAATTAAGAAATGGGCTATAGAACTAAATATAGAATTCTCAACAGAGGAAACTCAAATGGCTGAAAGACATTTAAGGAATTGCTCAACATCCCTAATCATCAGGGAAATGCAAATCAAAACAACTCTGAGATACCACCTTATGCCTGTTAGAATGGCTAAGGTCAAAAGCACTGAAGTCACTTTATGCTGGAGAGGATGTGGAGCTAGGGGAACTCTCCTCCACTGCTGGTGGGAATGCAAGCTTGTACAACCACTTTGGAAATCAATATGGTGTTTTCTTAGAAAATTGGGAATCAATCTCCCCCAAGATCCAACTATACCGCTCTTGGGCATATACCTAAGGAATGCTCAATCACACCACAAGGGCACTTGCTCAGCTATGTTCATATCAGCATTGTTTGTAATAGCCAGAACCTGGAAACAACCTAGATGCCCTTCAACTGAAGAATGGATAAATAAAATGTGGTACATATACTCAATGGAATACTACTCAGCAGAGAAAAACAATGACATCATGAGGTTTGCAGGCAAATGGATGGATCTAGAAAAAATCATCCTGAGTGAGGTAACCCAGACTCAGAAAGAAAAACATGGTATGTACTCACTCATAGGAGGATGCTAGATGTATAACAAAGATGACTAGACTGCTACTCACAACTCCAGGGAGGCTACCTAGAAAACAAGACCCCAAGAAAGGCACAGGAATCACCCAATGACAGAGAAATGGATGAGATCTACATGAACAGCCTGGACATGAGTGGGGGTAATGAAGGGCGAGGGTTGAGGGAAAGAGAGCTTAGGGGAGCGGGAGATCTCAGCTGGATCAAGAACAGAGAGGGAGAACAAAGAATAAAAGACCATGATAAATGAAGACCACATGAAAATAGGAAGAAGCAAAGTGCTAGAGAGACCCACAGAAATCCACAAAGATACCCCCACAACAGACTACTGGCAATGGTTGAGAGACAGCCCAAACTGACCTACTCTGGTGATAGGATGGCCAAACACCCTAATTGTCATGCTAGAAACCCCATCCAATGACTGAGGGAACCAGATGCAGAGATCCATGGCCAGGCCCCAGGTGGAGCTCCAGGAGTCCAATTGGTGAGAAAGAGGAGGGTTTGTATGAGCTAGAATTGTTGAGACCAAGGTTGGATAAAGCACAGGGACAAATAGCCAAACTAATGGAAACACATGAACTATGAACCAATAGCTGAAAAGCCCCCAACTGGATCAGGCCCTCTGAATAGGTGAGACAGTTGATTAGCTTGATATGTTTGGGAGGCATCCAGGCAGTGGGACCGGGACCTGTACTCAGTGCTTGAGTTGGCTGTTTGAAACCTGGGGCTTATTCCGGATACACTTGGCTCAGCCTGGGAGGAGGGGACTGGACCTGCCTGGACTGAATCTACCAGGTTGAACTCAATCCTCAGGGGAGTCTTTGCCCTGGAGGAGATGGGAATGGGGGATGTGCTGGGGGGAAGGCGGGGTGGGTGGGAGGGGAGAGAACAAGGGAATCCGTGGCTGATATGTAAAATTAAATTAAATTATAAAATAAATAAATATTAAAAGCTTTAAATGATAAAAGTCAAGGGGTACGTATATAGATGTCCTGAAACGGGAAAGAGGCCAATGAAGGATTGTGGGTGGCTTTAGTTGCCTCTTGTCTCCTCTGTCCTCTGAGGAGTGTTCCTTGCCATGGTGACTGCTGTGTTTACATCTCAAGAGAATTACAAGAAAAAAAAAAGCTATCAACAGCCAAAGTTTTTATTAGTTCATCCATGGTGAGGAGGGAACTTGGAAACTCCTGGAAAATTAAAATCAGTGAAACCAATTATATTAGGACCCTTAGCTCGCTCAGCCCACCCACATGAAGCACCAAGGAGGCTCAGATGTAAATGTTAACTTCTAACAATGTTAGTGTTGTCTTTTCACAGGTGATGGGCATCCTTCCAAAGTATTCCATTTGGCTACTCGCTTTAGCACTGGATTGAGAATCTGGTGCAACTATTTCCAGGTCTTTGGTTTCTTTCTCACTGGGAGACTAAGATTGAAATTCATCTGCCTCTCTTGTGAGAGTGCTGAATTTTACTAAGTGATATAGAAGACAGAAAATAAGGTGCATCAAAATAATGAATTTTTATCTTTAATATTATAATGTAAAAAGATGTAAGTGATTTATTTTATGTTCTTTTATGTTCTATCAGGGCAGTTTCTAACAGATAAACTTTTTTATATATAGTTTTTATTACAAATTTATATTTTTAAAGTTAGGGCATTTCCTCACTCCTATTTTCTAGACACAAAATGTTTACCTCTTCCCATTCTGTAGGCTGCCTTTTTGTCTTATTGACAATGTCCTTTGTCTTCCAGAAGCTTCTCAGTTTCAGGAGGTCCCATTTATTAATTGTTGCTCTCGGTGTCTGTGTTACTGGTGTTATAGTTAGGAGGTGGTCTCCTGTGCCAATGCGTTCAAGGCTACTTCCCACTTTCTCTTCTATGCGGCTCAATGTAACTGGATTTACGCTGAGGTCTTTGATCCATTTGAACTAGAGTTTTGTGCAAGGCAATAGATATGGATCTATTTGCATTCTTCTATATGTAGATATACAGTTATGCCAGCACCATTTGCTGAAGATGCTTTCTTTTTTCCATTGTATAATTTTGGCTTCTTTGTAAAAAAATCAGGTGTATGTAGGTTCGTGGATTAATGTCAGGGTCTTCAATTTGATTCCATTGATCAATGTGCCTGTTTTTAAGCTTCTTCTATGTTCCATCCCTTTCCTCAGATTGCAGGTAGATGGCACTGAGCCCTGAGTAAGAGCCTTATTCTGTTAAGGTGTGGTGAGTGACTTAATCTTAATTATACTCAGTCTTTAACAGTTGGGGCAGACATTAAGTACAAGAGTCATTGAGTCACCTTTGGAGGTATTTCTTTCAAGACTTGACTGTTGGTTTGGGGCATTGCTCTGGATGCAATTCTGGGCTTATCCTGTAGGCTGGCATAAAAATTGTAATTAAAGTGTAGCTGAGATCTCCTACCAGTTATATGCATAGTTAGTAGAGATCACAATGGAGATAATGGGCAGAGCTTATGACTTGCATATTGTGCTTACCGATTATTCCTGAAAAAGGCATTGGGTATTGGACAACAATTATTTAAGATATGTTATATAAGGACTAGGTGTGGAGGCACATAACATTAGTCCCAGCACTCAGGAGGTAAAGGCAGATGAATGAGTTCCAGGCCAGCCCAGTCTACATAGTGAGTCCAGGATAGACAAGGCTAAATAGTGAGGATTTCTCTCTCTCTCTCTCTCTCTCTCTCTCTCTCTCTCTCTCTCTCTCTCTCTCTCTCTCCTCCCGTTTATGTGGGTGTATATAAAAGTATTAAAAGCTTATAAAGGTATAAAATATAATATCAAAATATAAAATAAAGATAAATTAATACAAACACTGATTTGCAAACAAATATTATTTTTTAGAAATGCTTCTGGCAAAAATGTTTGAAATAAATGAAATAGAATACTAAAATATAAGGAGAATTTGTAACAAAATAAAAGATAAATACAAAAATCTAATACACGAAGTGATTCTCCGCACAATGGCATTGTCATATGATAGATAGTATCATGTACAGTTAAATAGCTGCAATGCCTTGAATGTGAAATGTGTCCCACAGGCCAGTCTGAACCCTTGATGTCTAGGCGGTGGTGGGCTTTGTGGGTTATATGTGGTCGTAAGTCCCTTCCTTTACTCTGCTTCCTGTCTGCCTTGGTGTGAACTGTCCCATCATGCTTTTCTGCCATGATGACTTCATCCCCTGCCTCCCTTCAATTGTTTCTGTCACGGCAGTGAAAAGTAACCACACAAGTCTTTGCTCGTGACTATACAGTGTGATGAGGATGAGTATTCCAGACTTTGCTGTTTAGTTAGAGAGATGGGAGAAAGATTACCTTCCAATAAAAGTAGGTAGGCCATTTAGGAATGGTGGTGTGTGAATCCTAACACTCAGAAGGCAGGAAGGTTGAAGTTTGAGGCAAGCCTGGATTATAAAGATTTGAGATCAATCTGAACTCCATAGCTAGAACTTGTATCTGAAATCACAACCCAAGTAAAAGAAATTAACAGAAAAGCAGGACTAGCTAGGGCATCTATGCCTGGGTTGTATCAAGGAAATGAACTCTCCTCACTTAGGAAATGGTTTGCATGTAGGAGATAGTATGAGCATCTGGAAGGACTGTGGAGCTCAGGAGAAGGTGGACAGCCTTCAGTTAAATGCTGCAAAGATCATTCAGGTTGTGTTCTAACCATGTTCCTAAATACAAGTTTATTATTGGAGTCAATTGTTTAAGAAATCAATTTTATTGATTTACATATTATATATGCAAACAGTATCCATTTCAATGTATAATTCAATGAAATGAGCTTTTAAATTTTTCTTTTTTTATGTTTACATGGTCTCTGTAGGTATCCCAGGCTAGCCTCAGTTCTTCTGGCCATAGTGCTGGGATTGCAGGTGTGTGCCACGGCACCCAGCCAGTTCAATGGGTTTTCTAGTTGTCACCTATGCTCTCCCACCACAGTCAACATGCAGAACATTTCCACCCAATGCCCTTTGCCCCAATGAACCACTCATCTACTTTTAAACTTATTCATTTATTTTCAATATATTATTTTCATGTGTGCTTATATATGTGTGTGTGGGGTGGGGGTATACCGTGTGCCCACCACAGAAGCTGGAAATCATTGGATCCCCTGGAGCTGGAGCTACAGGCAGTTCTGAGCCATCTGATGTGGATTCTGTGTACTGAACTCTGGTCTTCTGAAAGACCAAGAAAGTGCTCTTAATGTTGAGTCATGTCTCAATCTTTTTACATGTATTTTATTTTGTTTATTAATATTGTGTGTATGATGTATGTGGGAGAGTGCATGTGACCTCCACATGTGGAGGTCAGAGAACAATTCTGTGGATTTTGTTTTCTCCTTCCATCTTAATGTGGGTTCTAGGGATTGAACTCGGGTCACTGGGCTTGCTTGGCAAGCATCTTTACCTGCTGAGCCACCTCTCTGGCTCACATTGATCTACTTTTTTTGTATAGTGAAGTTTACATTTTTAAGAGTTTTATGTGAACGGGTGCTGGTATTGCTTCAGTGACTTTTTCTGCAGAGATGTGATCAAGCATATACTCACTCTATGTGGGGTACCGACAGCAGACTAATGGAGTGGTTCTGTTGAATCCATGTGCCTGGTGAATTAATGAGTTTAATTGACTTTCTCACAGTTGTGTACGGGAGGAGTTACTTACAGGAGTACAAGTGATCTCCACACAGTCACATCACTGGGAAGTTGCACCCCAGTGTGGATGATAACCTCCTAAAAGCTGCACAGATGGAATGCCCCCTCTATAACTTGTCACCTCCCTATATCTCCTCCCAAGTCTACGTGCAGCTGGGGGGGAAGTGCAGGTTGGTCTGAGTGGCCTTAACCTCAGGTCAGGGGCTGATAATGCTTCTCTCACTCTTTCTGTGGGGGACCTTCAACAGGGTGGATCCTGCTCAGGAATGTCTGCAGGTAACCACAGCTAATCTGAATAAAATGACAAAGACTATGCTATGGCTAGGGCACAGTGTTCCATGACAGCTACTTACTATTTTATTTCTGGCTTTTTTCCCTTGGTGTAGTGATCTTAAGATCCAACTATGTCATGTTTATCAGTATTTTTTCCTTACTATGGTGGGAGTAGTATTCTGTTGTATGATTCTGTCACGTTTATTTAATAAGTCACCATTCATAACCAATTGTGTTGTTCCCAATTTTTGTCTAATAACAATTCAAATTTGAAGTTATGTGAGGCGTAAGACTTAGCACAAATAGCTCTTACGTCCTTTTGTCCTGTTTCCTGATTCTGGTGCCCAAACAGAATTTTAAAAGCTTTGTAAATTAGCAATACCCACTTAGTGATTGCTTATCTTTTGAAAAATTTAATTTTAATCAGGGGTGTGTGTGTGTGTGTGTGTGTGTGCGCGCGCGCGTGTACCATGGCCCAGATATGAAGGTCAGTGGAAGACTTGTGGGAATTGCTTCTCTCCTTCAACCATGTTCTGGGATTGAACTCATATTATCGTTTGTTGGGAACTATGTGGCCTAGTTTCAGACCAGTGTATGAGTGCTTGTCCAACGAGTCTCCAGATGAGGCAAAGCTCATGGGGACAGTCTCACTCGGCAAGGACTGGTGAACTTCGGGACAGTACAGCGTAATGCTGGGACCCTGCGGCCTGCACACTCTCTTCTCTCTCATAATATTGATGATACTCTTGGAGGTCTTTAGTGTCACTTTGCCAGTCACAGGTGGTAAAGATGTACACATTCCTGGAAACCTCATTTTTTCTTCAAGTATATTCTCCTAAAATTCTTTGGGAGCTGATGCTTCTCAGGTTTCTTGTCTGGGGATGCCAGCTGTCACTTTAGACCCCGGGAACTGTTCTGATTCAGTACTGACAGGATGGGAGGTAGATCACCCTTATTTCTATAAATATGGTTTGTTAGTTCTGAACAATATTGCAATTCTTGAAAATGTGTGCCTATGTTTATCACCTTTTAGTTTTATAAAAGCAGGATGCACCTGGCTCAACATTTGGCCAGACTAGCAAAATGGTAAGTACTGTTTTGGCTTAAAAGATATTTTGATGTATAAGTTGGGGGAAAAAAATCATACTCAACATATTTGTTTTTGTTGGAGGTTAACGTTGGAGGGTGGGAAAAACATGCTTGTTATTATGGAAAAACATGTTTGTCTTTGAAGTATAAAGACAGTTCGAGCTATTCTGGCTGGTCACTTATGTGAAACTCAACTGGTGGTTAGACATTTTATTTCTTCTCTCTGACCCTCCTCCCCCATCTCACGACCTGAACCCAGGCTACAGTGGGAAGGAAGGAATCACTCTTGGGACCAAGAGCTTTTCCTACTGAACATCCTTGACAGCCTGATTTGTTAGCTTTTAAGTGATTTCCCTAGTCCGAAGAAGTTTATGTAGAGATGTATTTTATTTTTAATTATGTTTATGAGGGTGAATCTATGTGTGTTTAGGTGTGTGTGGTATAGTCCTATGAGTGCAGGTGTCCAGAGAGGCCAGAAGAGGGGTTTGGATCATATAGATCAAGAATGACAAGCATTTGAAAGCTGTCCAATGTGGATACTGGCAATCAAACTTTCACTTCTGATCTCCCCACTTCTACCTCCTGAATGCTCTACCTCCTGAATACTAGATTTTATAGATTTTTTTTCAGAGCTAGGTATGCAAACCTGGGGTTTCCTCTGTCTTGTGTGGTAGGCAAGCAGTCTACCAAATAAGCTATATGCTCAGTTCCCTCCCAAAGGACTGTTGGTGATCCTTAAAAAGAAATCTCCTAGCATTTACAAGTCACATAGTGATCAGACTTAAATTCAATGTTCAAATTTAATTTCCTTAGAAACTTCATGGTCCCATTACAAACTCTTCAATGTAGACTGGAGAGGTGTGGATATAGACATCTGTATCTGGGATTGGTCAGGCATCTGGCAGATGCTTTTGTTCTTTCTGTCCAGAAGATGGTACCCAAGTAGTTTTCTGGACTAGAGTACAAGGCCAATCTCTTTTCTTTAGAGAATCGAACTATTTTTCCTAGATAGGTAAAACAGGCAACTTGGATGAAGACCTCACTTTTTTATATTAGATCAGACACACTGGTGCCTGCATTTGAAGTAGAAATAAAGATCCTTGCATCTTTCTGTCTCCAGAGCATAAACACATAAGGCATATTGCCTTCAAATTCAAGATATTATTTCTTCCTAGATCTTTCCATTTAAGTGTGGGTTACTTACAGATTAGTAGTAGTTGGAGATTTCTGTCTGCCTATATCTAAATATTCAGCATGTAGAGTTTTAAACACTCCTATTGTGTGAATTTTATATGTATTTATTTTTATCTCACTGTTTTTGTCCTATTTTCATGAGGCATTCTCAATTCAATATTTAGTAGGCAGTAGGCTATAAATAGGGTAAATACACCAACATGATGGACTTCCTGCAGCTCATTCCCACTGTGCCCCCAGATGCCCAGAAGGCTGCAAACCCAGAAAGTCATAAGCACCAGGAGGAGTCTTCAACAGCATGAAGAAAATGAGGTGCTGCCTGATTGGAATTGGATGTTCACGGATTTCATTTTGCTTTACGCTTCAGGAGACTTGTGATGAGCAGCTCTGGATGTTGCTATTTATAAGCTACTGTTTTCTTTGCACCTAGGGTGTGGGAAGGTATCTGGAAAGAGGGAAGAATTGATAGCATGAGCTGGGCTTGGTGGTGTACAGTTGTAATCCCAGGATGATTTTGAAATAAGTTTGAAGCAAATCTGGGCTATACGGTGAGTTCTAGCTAGTGTGGGCTATAAAGTGAGACCCTGTCTCACCCTTTACCCCAAAGCTGAATTGATGTCAAGCATAGTTTTGTGGGTCATTCTATGTTGTGTGTGGTATTCTTAGGCTGATGTGTATAATAGCCATGGAAATAACCCAGGATTTCAGGTAGAGAGAACAGAACAAATTCATTCATTCAAGAGAAATAAAGAGAACTGTGTCATTACTAAGACACCATTCACCTTGCCCACCACAGCTACAGAACACCATAAATACCCTACTTTTTGATTCTTGCTTTGAGAAAAACTAGTACAATGTCGACTCCAAGGCATTTTTTTTTAAAAGACAAACTTGCATACTACAGGCTGGCCTCAGTCTGGCTATGTGGCCTATGATGTTCTTGAATTTCTGATCCTGCCTCAACAGCTTGAGTGCTGAAATTACAGGCATGTAATTACACCATGTGGTACTAGGAATCAAAGCCATGACTTTATGCATGCTGGGCAATGTATGTAGCATGCATGTATCTCTACCCTCTGAGTTACACCTCTAGCCCTACATTTCAAATGTTAATGAGTGGAATCCACAGTGCTGCATTGAGTGTTGCTTGAGGAAGCATGGCAGTTAAGGCTACTTGTGCTCACAATTAAGTGTGTACCTGAGTGCTTCAACAATTCTCCCAGGTGTTCTCTTGACAGGAAATGAAACATTTGGGTTCAAAGGAGAGTCTTTGGAGCAATTGGGTCCCAATGCTGAGGGTTCACAGTTACTCCACTTTGTACTGAGCACTGTGTGATCCTCAAAAAGAACTGTTAAATTTCATGGGGATGTCAAAGCTGTGTTTTGAATTCAAAGGACCGATGATACAAAGTCAAAATACAGCATAGCAAAAGCCAAGGGGAGATTAAATGTTCAAATAGGATCAAGTAACTTGGGGTTCAGAAGACCAAGGATGGAAGTATCTCCTAAAATGTAGTTATCTCTTTTCTGCACTCCTGATGTGTGCAAGATTTCCATGTCATACCCTCCTGTCATGCTTCCTTCAGTTGCTCTGTGGAGAGCTCTGCCATGGTCCAGCCATAGTCAGAATCACTGGGACATGCATGGAACATTCCTGAGGAGGCAGTTTTGCTCCCACATTCTTCTTTCTGGGAATGGTCTGACTCCCTTTCATCTGTCCACACTCAGAACTGCCTGAAGGCTGTCTTGGGAGCCCACCTCACCTGAACTCCTTTAGGAAGCACATAGACCCTAGCCTCCATCACTGACTATTGTTGGTTGCTTGAAGGTAGGAGAAGGCTGATTTTGAGCTAGCTGCAACTCTGAGTCTGCAACACTTCAGTCCATTTGGGAAAAAGGAGAGACACTGTCTCTGATAGCTACATTCATGGTGGAAGTTTAAATGCCATTACTTTGATTCCTGGTACAATGGTAACTCATCACACATGGGGTTCTCTCTGCATATTCAAAATTAACACCAAGTTTACATATCACACTGTAGTAGAAACTCACCTGATTTGGCTTGTCTTTAGTTTTCTTCATAATAATTAACCAAAGTGGTTTTAACAACTCCCAAACCTTTAATAGTAACTAATTATGCCATCCAGGTATAAGCCTTGGAGACCACCCCCATTGCCTTGTTGCCTGATTTTATTTTGCGTATGTTTAAAGATGAGAGACATAGGACATGAGTCATGGGGTGGGCTCTGACAAGTGTAGGAACTTGAATGCTTCTTAACTGGCTCCTGACCTCCAAACGCACATTAGTAACACAGTCTCAACTCTGTACACAAGATAGTTTTATACAACCTGCCATTGCATTAAGCAACAGGAGTAGGGAGTGGAGGGATTCTAACTGGTTGTGTTAACATTCATTAAGGGCCTTGTGTATGATGTAGGTATTTGTATGTGTGATGCACACGCATGTGTGTGACATGTGTGCAGAGGCAATTGTTGGGTGTCTTCTTTAATCATTCTCTACCTTGTTTTTTGAGGCAGCATCTCTCACTAAACCTGGGGTTCTTTAACTAGGCTATGCTGGTGGACCCATGAGCTCCAGGTATCTGTTGGCTCTGTCCCTGCCACACAGAACTTAACAGATATGGGACATGATGCCCAGTGTTCATATGGGTGTTGGGGATCAAACTCAGGTTCTTTTCTTGGGCTCCAGACACTTAGCTGACTGATCCATGTCCCTAGCTCCTCCTTCCACAACCTCTTTTTCACATTGGTTTGTTTTCTCCTTACCTTTCTTTTAACAATGTGTCATTATATTTTATTCTTCATCCTTTTCCCCACCATTCTATCCACTTTGTTTTTACTGTAGAAAATTTTGAGGCTAGATTTTCCGGAACATAATCTAACATTTAAGTTTTTTTTTTTTTTTTGAGATAGGGTGTCATTCAGCCTAGTCTGGCTGTACATATGTTATGTAATGGAAGATGATCTTGATTTTCTGATACCTCTGCAGTGCTGGAGATACAGGCATGTGCTTCCAGGTTGGACTTATGTGTTGCTACATATCAAACCCAGGGCTTTGCAGACACCAGGGAAGTACTTTATATTGGATTTTTGATCTCCAGACTGAGCTATGCCTCAACCTTGAGATTCCTTTTTTAAGAGTGAGTGTTGTGCCTTGAACCACTCAATGCTGTAGGACAGTTCAGACCTTAGAAAGGATGAGTCCATTACCTTCATTGGTGCAGACTATGACTCAGATGAAAATCAGGTATTTCGTTCTCCCAGTGATGGTCAGTTATAAACTTCCAAATAGTCGGCGTGTACTGACACATGCTTTCAACCTCATCACTAGGACAGCCGAAGAAGGCAGATATCTGAGCTCAAGGCAAGCCTGTCTACATCCGGGGTTCTTGCCCAAAGCTACATAGTGAGACACTGTTTTAAAAAAAAGAGAGAGAGAAGTCCAAATATTTCATTAGATTGTCTTATAGAAACAGGCTTTTAAAGGCTCCCACCAAAGAATGACAACAGCTTAGCCTTGCCTGTGGAACATTGTATACTGTGTTCTCACTGTCCCTTCCTAAACCAGAGAATAGAGTTGCTGTTTCTGCTTCTCATGTCTAACTAGTCTCTTAAATGCTTATGGGTCTTGATTTGAGAACGCTTTCCTTTTTTCTGTCTTTAATGTCCTGTAGGAGGTACTAGACATTGGTTCCTGTGTCAAAGATTGTCTAATATAGATTTAGACTCGTTTGATTTTTGAAAGTCTTTCTGGAAACCCAAATATCTTAGTGTCAAATCTTCATCTTGATTTAATTTCTTTCAATCATGCTAGTGAGGTGATGGGACTCAGTGCTTCCCAGAATCAGAAGTTCTCACCTGTAGTTTCATAATGAATCATACCAAACTAGAGAGCTGGAAAATATCTCATTCCCTTCATTAAAAATGCAGTTCTGTGAAAATCGACTGGTTGTTTTTCCTTTGGAGAGAGGCAAAGGGAGCCTTGGAATTAAGCCAGAAACTAATGCCCTCATCAGCCATAGTTAATAAAACATTAATATGGCACATTACACCCCAGGAAAATACTGTGAACTAATTTCTTTGTAATCAGAATGCACTTGCAAGGATCATTTGGGGAGTTATTAACCCATGGAAACATTTAAGTAGGCTCTTCTAGCAATTAAACAAGAAGAAAATATTAGGAGAACTGAAAAAATGTTCATAAAGGAAGAAGCAAGTATAAATTTCTCTCTTAAAAAAAAAAAAGACATTTAGCCAAGATGATGTTGAAGGGCTTCCAGCTGTGACCAAACAAAATTGATCATGTGACTGTCCTCATCTCCAGATATAAAGTTATGTGATGCTAATTAAGGTGATTAGCTTAATAAAATGCAGGGCCACTGCTTTAAGAATTTAGAACAGAGTCCCCAAATGTAACTGGATTTACTTAATCTGCATTAGATAAAGAACGCACTTCAGCTTTCAGTGTGTGTGTGTGTGTGTGTGTGTGTGTGTGTGTGTGTGTGTGTGTGTGTGTGTATGTGTTCCTGTGGGTGCATGAAGTGATCATGTGTGAAGAGGCCACGGTGGCTATATGATGTATCTTCCCCAACCACTCTCCACCTTCGGCTGTGAGACAGGATGTCTTAGAGTTTCTAGTGCTGTGAAGAGACATCATGATCATGGCAACTCTTATAAAGGAAAACACTCAATTGAGGCTGACTGACAGGTTCAGGGGTTTAGTTTATTATCTTCATGGCATGAAGCATGGCTGTGCACAGGCAGACATGGTACTGGACGCAGAGGAGAGAGTTCTACATCTGGAATGGCAGGTAGCAGGAAGAGAGAGACAACTATTTGAGATTGCCCAACAGACCGTTGTTCACCCACTAAGCCTACTCCCCAGGCCTGTACTTCCCTTCTACAATAGAAATAAGAGCAATTAAGTAATTGACCTTCTAATTCAGTTCATATGAAGATTGTCTACAGTCACTTATGGACATAAGAATTATTAAGACCCAGGGAAAGAAATGAAAATGAAGGTATGCTAACCATTGTGGAGACTTTGACTTAACACCTTTCACATCTGAGTTTCTCTACAAGACTGAAAATCATTTTGAATTAAGAGTACTTGAATTTTCAAGTGGCCCATGAGTGAAGGTAGCAACTGTTTGAAACAGAGTAGTTTTTTTTTTTTAAAAATGAATTCTTGGCAGTAAGTATCCGCAGCAATTACAGGAACTTCTCAGTGTAGTAGGTTTGATGTGCAAATACCTGAATGCTTAGGGGACACTACCACATGGATCCCTTTATCACAAGACTGATAGGGCATTGCACCTCCCTAAAGGATGGAAACTTTGGGATTTCCATGGTTGAAGGAATTTTTGAGGGCCGATCAGTAATTAATATTACTAAAAGATATATTTTAAGAGAAGATATAATCACTGCTGTCATACATCAAAGATTTTCTCTAATTCATTAATTCGTGAAGGAACCAGGGTACCACTGCCTCAGTGCAGACATCAAAGAACTATGGATTTATCTGGAGTGAGGAGCTACTAATGTGAATGAAGGATGTAAAGTTAACTCTTTTCAAAGGGCAAGGGTCATCTAACCACTAAATTTTAAATTAGAGAATGATCTGTGTTGCCATCAGCCATCTACACTGGAAAGAACTGTGGAATAGTTCGTAAATGATGACATATTCAGAAGCCTAAAGGAATTAGGTAGTGCTCCAAAAATGCAACACTCCAGTGGAAGATATTCAATAGTCACATTTCCTTATTCCAAAATTCAAATTATTCTGTCTATCTATCTATCTATCTATCTATCTATCATCTCTATTTTTTTGAGACAGGATCTGTACTGGCTGGCTTTGTGTGTCAACTTGACACAAGCTAGAGTCATCAGAAAAGGAGCCTTAGTTGAGGAAATGCCTCCATAAGACATAGCTGTAAGGCATTTTCTTAGTTAGTGATCAACCAGGGAGGTTCCAGCCCATGGTGAGTAGTTACATCCCTGGGCTAGTGGTCCTGAATTCTATAAGAAAGCAGATTGATAGCCAGGTGGTGGCAGTGCACGCCTTTAATCCCAGCACTTGGGAGGCAGAGCCAGGTGGATCTCTGAGTTTGAGGCCAGTCTGGTCTACAGAGCAAGATCCAGGACAGGCAACAAAGCTACCCAGAGAAATCCTGTCTTGAAGAAACCAAAAAGAAGAAGAAGAAGAAGAAGAAGAAGAAGAAGAAGAAGAAGAAGAAGAAGAAGAAGAAGAAGAAAGAAAGAAAGAAAGAAAGAAAGAAAGAAAGAAAGAAAGAAAGAAAGAAAGAAAGAAAGAAAGAAAGCAGGTTGACTGTACCTCTTACTGCCACTAATAAGGTAAATGAGATAAAAATAGCAGTTAAAGGGCCTCAACTGAGCAATGGCTGTAGTCAATGCCTTGCTCTAGATATTGCAGGAGATGAAGGATGTACCCAGTGTGCCCTGGAGCTGCGTGGCATTACATCTCCATTGAGGATGCTAACCATAATGGAATAAATCTATATGACGAGAACTAGTATTTCCCATACACTCTGATTTCTTCATTCTGTGCCATGGACCTTAATTTTATGGCAAAAATACACTAGAGAAAATATAAAGAATAAATAGCTTCATGGACTCAATAGAAGGAAACACTATATTCACTTATCAGGACCAAAAAAAAAAATCTTTCTGAAACAGAGTGTGAGGGGGCCTTGACAGCAGAGAGGAGATGGCTGGCTGCCTTTAGTCAGGTGTGAGATGGAACCCTTGACCAATTGGCGGTTCACTAACTGAGAAAGACATGTTTGAATTTCAGTTTTTGTTCCTTTTCTCTATAAGCATTTAGCTAAAATCCAAGCTAGATACAAATATGAAGTGAATTTTTAACATGTTGTTTGCTCAGCCGAAGATCTTTTATTAAATGTAAATGCCCTTACAAAGTTGATTTTGTTGGCTCTGCATTCAACCTTATTCAGGCAGGAGAACCATCATGAAGAGTTGAGGTATAACCACGTCTATCCACCAAGCACATGAATAAAACCCAAATTTGGACATCTTTCAGACTTACAGCCTTTTAGTTGGTTAAAATTGTTCAGGTTTTTTTTTTTTTCACATCTTGAGGAATATTTTTAGTTCCTCTCTTTAATTTAGTCTCTGTAGTTTTGTATTTGGTTGCATGTTTATTATAATTTTCAAAAATGTTTCATTTGAGGAGCTGGAGAGATGGCTCAGCTGGCAGTTAAGAGCACTGACAGAGCTACGTTCCCAGTACTCACATGCCAGCTTACATCCGTCTGTAACTCCTGTCCCCAGCACCCTCTTCTGACCTCCTCGAGCAACCAGGCATGCACACGGTTCACAGAAATGCAAGCAACAAACAAACAAACAAACAAAAAACCCAAACACTCATACATATAAAATAAAGTAATAATTTGAAAAACGTTTGGTTTGAATCTGTCTGTTCTTCCATCTTGCCTCACAGACACTTCCATGCTCTGTTATTTTGATCCCAAGTTAAAGGTGCTAGTGACCATGATAAGGGTCTCAGATTTTTGACTTTGTAGTAATTATATCAAAACCACATGAGTAATAATAAGTAAGTAAATAAATGAATAAGCACAAAGTAAATATATTGCATTTTATATGTTAAAGCCATTGGCCATCAGTCAGGCAATGTACGCTAAAACTGGAGATGTTCATTTTCAAAAATTCCTTTGAAAGCATCCTAGTGCTCTGGTCTCTCTCTATTAGGAAAGTCTGTAGCTAGAGTTTTCCTGCCTGGCCCACAGTCAGGACAAATCTCTCTCACCCGCCAGTCCTACAGCCGCTCGGACCCAACCAAGTAAACACAGAGACCTATATCGCTTACAAACTGTATGGCCGTGGCAGGCTTCTTGCTAACTGTTCTTATAGCTTAAATTAATCCATTTCTATTAATCTATACCTTGCCATGTGGCTTGTGGCTTACCGGCATCTTCACATGCTGTTTGTCATCATGGCAGCTGGCAGTGTCTCTCTGACTCAGCCTTCCACTTCCCAGCTTTATTCTCCTCCTTGTCCCGCCTACACTTCCTGCCTAGCCAATGGCCAATCAGTGATTTATTTATTGACCAATCAGCAACAGACCATCCCACAGCAAAAGTCTTTGTCATTTGGGGCTGGCGTGAGTGTCTTGCTGTCAAAGGTTCCACATTATCATTTTATACTATGTGTGTTCTAGAGTAGAGGGGGAAAGATGCCTTATGTCTTAACGGTTCCAAGTCTGATTTTAAGTTACACTATGAAGAGAATGTTATGTCCTGCAATTTGGAGCCATTTTGTTCATACTTTTTTTTAAATTGCATTAATTTTAGGGCCTCTTTTCAATTGAATAATGCCTATAACTTAGTATTTATAGTTTGTGCTGTGAATCTGAATTCTAATGTTGAAATAGTTATCACCATTCACTGGACCAGTCCAAAGAATTTGAATGTCTTTAAGTATGTCATATGTTTGCCTGAGAAGCAAAACACCAAGACTAAAAGGTAATGATTTAACTTTTTGTAGCTAACTTCTGTACTCTTTGGCATTTTGTTCCTGTCTTTCTTCTCAATCATACTAATGTGTACTCTTCTTTATTATACTTAGAATATTTTACTTAAAAAAAGAAGAAAGAAAGCAGGCTGAACAAGCCATGTGAATCAAGCCCAAAAGCCCCACCCCTCCATGACCTCTGTATCAGTTCTTGCCTCCAGGACCCTGTCCTGTTTGAGTTCCTGTACTACTTTCCTTTGGTGATGACAGCAACGTGAAAGTGGAAGCTGAATAAACCCTTTCCTCCCCAACTTGCTTTTTGGTATTGCTGTTTGGTCACAGCAATGGAAACCTTAACTAAGACAAGGTCTCGTGTAGTTTAAGCTATCCTCATACTCCTTATGTAGCCAAGAATGACTGAACCTCTAATCCTCCTGCCTCCACTTCTCAATGGTAGGATTATAGGCATACACCATCATGCCAAGTTAATTTTCCTTATATGTTGAGGTAAAATTACAGCCCTAATTTGGCAGCATTTACATTGCTAAAGATCAGCTTGTTGGATACGTGGAGAATGTGTCGGTGAGGAAAGGTTGGCCACTGTAACAATAGCTCCAAAGTCTCCATCGCTCATGAGTGTATGTCTTACCTTCTTCATGATCCACTGTCCCTCACTTACCATCTGACTTCTGAAACTTACCTGGATCTTCCACATTTAGTCAGGAGGTGGAAAAAAGAGAAATTCTGGAAGGTGGCCCTGAAATTCTGTGTTAGTGGGAAGCAGTTACTTGATTGTATTGGATTTCAGAGGCATCAGCCATGGAGATGGTAAGTGTGGTAAGTGAGGTAAAACTGACTTGGAGAGCATGTAGTATTTTCTGGGGTCTGTCCTTCACACACTTCCTCAAAGAAGACATTCTAGGAAACTAGTAGAAAAAAACAACAGGAGTGATGAACAGAACAAGTGGTTTCTTTATGGCATACAAGACCTGAGGTGAACACAAGAGGCCCCTCTCACACCTTTGCTAAAGAAGTTGCTTACTGCACTTTTCCCAGCACATCATCCTTCCTCCACCTTTTGGCCCCACTAGGTATAAATGTTACAGCTCTGAGGGAAAGGTGTTCTGGGAGTTGGGAGCCAAGGACTACAGCAAAGTTACTCTGCACAACAAACCTCACGTAAGAAATTTATTGGGGGAATACACAGGTGGGTGGCTGCCTGCCTCTGTTTAAGTGAGAAGCATCAGGGAACTGAATATGAGATGGGCTCATATAGGGTTTCTTGAGGAAGGAGTTTTCCAGGGTGGCCTGGGGTTGGAAGGATTTTTGTGACTTGGTGTTGGAGCAAGCTCATGGATTAGTAGGGTTCTGTGGCCTCATCCTGGGGCAAGTTCAGGGATGGGTGGGGGTACTGTGCTCCAACAGTAACACTTACTCCTAGTGGAGCCAAAAGGTGGAGGAAGGGTGGTTGTCAACTCCACTGCTACATCTGGAATTAACTAAAATCCAGGTGCCTAGGTATGGGCATATCTACCTTTAATGTGGGCCATGCCTTCTGGTGGCAGCAAATATGAAGGACATTTAAAAAGAAAGCTCTTTCTTTTTGCCTATAACCCTCACTCTGGCTAGCAAGTCCATTCCTTCATGGGTATTAGAGTCTACACTAAAGCATACACTAAAGACCAGCTGAGACATCCAGCCTTGTGGCCTGAACAACTACTGGGTTCTTGGACTTTCTTTTGAAAGACAGCCATTGTTGGACTAGCTGTACCACAGCCCATAAGGCACTCTAACAAGCCTCCTTATTGTATCAATTCTTTACCTCTAGAAAACCCTGACTAATACAAGCTGCGGTAGTGGTTATAGAGCAATAGAAGTACAAAGATGAATTTTTTTAACTGTATATAATAGGCTTTCCTATTTTCTGACCCTTATAGTACTGAGACCCCTCTAGTTACTGAAACTGGTCCCAGAAGCTTAGAGAGTACAGAATGAAAGCCCATTGTATGGACTATTATATAAAATTATTGAAACAAATGCATTTGATTACCTGATTTACCAATTGTTGAGGGGCAATGGATTTGATGACTTTACAAATAAAAAACTTTTGACTATTTGTGGAAAAAAAAGGAAAATAATGATGCTGATTGATTGCTTCTAGCATCTCTGGCTAAATTGACAAGGGAAAAGAATGAGTTCTGTGATAATATTAACCAACCTCTAGCATCTCAGAATACAATGAAAGACAACAATGTACTTAATGATAAAATCGATGTAAACATTCTAAAGGTTTATAAGTGTGTCCTGGAAGAGAATCTTCTCTCCAGCAGCCACAGAGCTCAAGTTGTGGAAAATGAAACAGAAGCCCTCAGTGTTATAAGGTTGCCTGAATTACAACCAAAGTTTGAGTCCCAACCTTGGAGGCTGTTGACAGTAAGAGTACAGGCATTAACTGGCAAAGAATAAGATCCTGTGACTTGGAATAGGGATGTATCAGAGGATCCTTACTGAGACTGAGAACTTTGAAACCTCAGATCCTCTGGGGTTAATCTCACCCGAGGGAACAGTCTCTCCACCCTCAGCAGAAGGTGCTCTCTCACCCCACCCGCAGGAATACTGACCTTTCTGTCTTTAACTGAGGAAATTAGTCCTTCATTGTCTATTAACCAGCTGTGACTTTTTCTTAAGAAGATGGCAAGCAAAACAATACTGATGTTCCTCAGGGCCCACCAATAGTTACCTCCAGACTTATAACCAGGCTTAAGCCTAAACAGGCTTCTAGAGGGGAGATAGAAAGTGTAGTCAATGAGGAGTTACACTACACTACTGAAGAGCTTAATGAGTTTGCTAATTCATTCAAGCAGAAGTCTGGGGAATACCTGTGTGAATGGATTTTAAGGGTGTGGAATAATGGTGGAAGGAACATAAAACTGGATCAGGCTGAGTTTATTGATATGGGTGCACTGAGTGGAGATTCTAGGTTTAATATGAAAACTTGCACAGTTAAAAAAAAGGGTCAAAAGTTTGTTAGAATGGTTGGTTGAAGCACTTGTCAAAAAAATGACCTACTGAAACAGAGTTGGGATGCTTGATACACCCCTAATATTGATGAAGGAATTTTAAGGTTCAGGAAAATTGCAATATTGGAATGGGTACACTATATTAAACATAATCATCCACAGTGGGAAGGCCTAGAAGACATGCCTTTCACTAACCATATAAAACAAACAAACAAACAAACAAAAATGATGAGAGGGGCACCAGTATATTTGAAGAGCTTTGTTGTTGCTCTTTTCCTTGCTGCAGACCTTAGGGTTGGAGACACTGCTTCTCAGTTGGATGAACTAAATTAGGTGGGTTCAATTGGGCCCCAAAGGAGCAAGGGCCAGGTGACAGCACTGAATTGCCAAAGACAAGGTTGATTATAGTTATCTTAATGGACAATATAGGCAGAGCAATGTCCATAATAGCTTGATCAATAATGGACAGCATAGGCAGAGTGATTTTTATGGTGGCATGATTCATATACCTATGGTATTGGCTAATCAATAATGGTTTCAGGCATGAAATAGATAAGAAACCTACTACATTTTTGTTTGATCTGTATAAGCAGAAAAATTCTCAAACAAATGAAAGAAGGCTACATGGAATTAGAGAATCTCTAATTCCTATGGATAAATTTCCAGACTTGAGCCAGTTTGCAGACCCAGAACCCCTTAAATGAGGGCATGGTCAGCTTCCTCTGAGTAAGGACCTTGACAAAACACCTAAAAGTTTACAGTTAGTCTTTCTCCAGTCCTCTAAAGAGGGATCGACAGCCTTTTAGAAGGGTAGCTACACACTGGGTTAAAGGGAACACTAAGACTTTCAGGGTCTACTGGATGCTGGTTCTGAATTGATGCTGATTCTGGGAGGCTCCAAAAAAATCTCTCTTGTTAAGAAGGCCTTATGGAGGTCACATAATTAATAGAATTTTTGCTGAATTCCAAATTGCAGTAGGTCCAGTGGGTCCCTGAACTCCTCCTGTGGTTATTTCCCCAGTCTCAGAATGCATAATTGGTTAGATATACTTAGAAATTGGCAGAATTCCCACATTGGTTCCTTGACCTGTGTAGTGAGGGCTGTTATGGCTGGAAAGGCTAAATTGAAGCCTTTAGAGTTGCCTCTGCCAAAAAAAGGAATGAGTCAAAAGCAGCACCACATCCCTGAAGAAATTACAGAAATGAGTGCCACCATCAAGGACTGAAAGATGCAGGGATGGCGGTTCCCACCACATCTCTCTTTAACTGTCCTATCTGACCAGTGCAGAAGATGGATGGAATAGGAGAATGACAGTTGAGTATTGAAAATTCTATAAAGCAGTAACACCAATTGCAGTTGCTGTACCAGATGTAGTGTTCTTACTTGAGCAGTATATGTTATACAGCTATTGTTCTAGCACCCGCATTTTTCTTGGTACCTGTCCATGAGGACCACCATAAACAATTCACTTTGATTTGTCAAAGCTAACAGTATGCCTTTATAGTTTTACCTAAACAATGTGTGAGCTCTCCAGGCCTGTGATGTCAAAACTTAGTCTGATAGGTTCTTGATCATCTGTTTTTCCACAAAATTTCACATTGGTCCACTATATTGATGGCAATATTCTGATTGGACAAAATGAGAGGAGGTAGCAATTGCTTTGGACTTGTTGGGGGGCACATATACATATCAGAAGAGAAATAAATCCAACCAAATTTCAAGGCCCCTGCCTCAGTGAAATTCTTAGGAGTCCAGTGGTGTGAGACATGCACATAAATTACAAATTCTTTTTAAGATGAAGGATGGATTTTGCACCTGGCCCCTCCAAGAAAGGACCATAATATTTAGTGGACCTTTTTGAGTTCTGGAGACAGCACATTCCTCACTTATGTTATCCTGGCCCATATACCAATGACTCAGAAAAACCCTAGGCTGGATGGATTGGGACTTGGATCAGGAGAAGGCTTTTCAACAGGTCCAGACTGCTGTGTGCTCAACATTAATGGATATAAAATCAAAACGCCAGTGACCCAGAAAAACATTGATGGGTCTACTCTGGGAGGGAGGACAGCTCAGGGGAGAGGGTGCTTAAAGAAATTCACCACCGTATTTCACTTTTTTGAGGGAAATTGGAAGAAAAATACTGTGAGCTCTGGGGATGATAGCAAATGATGAGACATGGTATTCAGAGCCTGAACAGCCTGCATTGTGACTGGAGGTGTCTTCTCGAGGTTGGAGGGTCAAGGGTACACAGAGGCTACATCCGTGCAAGGAGGCAGTGTGTGCAGGCAGACCCAGTGCTGTTCAGTGGCACTGCTGGTTAGGAATCCTTCCTGCAGAGTCCAGGGACTTGCTCAGAAGAAATTCTGAAACTAGCAGGGGGCTGAGTCAGTGCAACAGCAAATAGTACTCTGACTAACCACAGGTGTTTCGATCACTTTAAACATTTTTTATTAATTCAAAATAGCACTACTCCATGTAATCAACAACATATTTGTCTGGTTTTGTTCTGAATTACTACTAAATCTTTCAAAAAAAATCATTGACACCCGGTGCATGTCACATAACATGACTAAAAAAAGAGAGTTCGGTAAACTATTGAGTTTTTTTTTTCTTTCATTTTTCTTTATTAAGAAATTTTCTACTCACTCCACATACTATCCACAGACCCCTTCCTCCCTCATTCTACGCCCCAGCCCTTTTTCCCAAGCCACCCTACATCCCCACATCCCCCAAATCGAGGTCTCCCATGGGGAGTCAGCAGAGCCCAGCACACTGAACCTAGGCAGGTCCAAGCCCCTTCCCACTGCACCAAGGCTGTGCAAGGTGTCAAAACACAGGCACTGGGTTCCAGAAGCCTGCCCATAGACCAGGGACAGATCCCGATCCCCCTGCCTGGGTGCCCCCAAAACAGTTTGAGCCAAACAACCATCTTCCATATTCAGAGGGCCTAGTCCAGTCCCATGGGGGCTCCACTGCCACCAGTCCACAGTTCATGGGCTTCCACTAGTGTGGCCTGTCATCTCTGCATGTCCTCCCATCATGATCTCGACTTCCCTCACCTGCAGTATCTCTCCCCTTTTTCATCAATTGAATTCCCGGAGCTCAACCTGGTGCCTGGCTGTGGATCTCTGTATCTGCCTCCATGAGTCACTGGACAAAGGCTCTATGATGACAGCTAGGTTATTTGTTAGGCTGGTCACTAGAGTAGACAGGTCCAGGCATCCTCTGGACCACTGCCAGCAGACCAAGGTGGGGTCAACCTTGTGGATTCCTGAGAGCCTCCCCAGCACCCTGCCTCTTCCTATTCTCATGAAATATCGAGTTCTTAATGAATTCTCAGAAGTGTATTCCAAAGAATGTTTTACATACTCTGGTGGGAATAGTAGGCAAAGAGCTTTTCAAAAAGGTTTTGAGCAATGTCAATGACAGTCATTCACTTGCTTATTGAAATAGAACTCTCCATGTATAGAAAGAGTTGAGTTGATTTTAAGGGGATTCCTGCTTCTTGGTCCTTGATAATGCTGTCTTCTCCTTCAACCAAGACTTATTCTGTGTTCAATCTGACAGTGAATGCAGTGGCTCAGAGTGTAGAGACCAGTTCTGGGGACACTTATGTGTCTTAGCACATTAGAGACACATTAATAGCTCACTACTGCCTGCTCACGCCCTGTGGGTGTTTACATTTAGAGTCCAGCCGAGTTTTCATGTTTAGGAATCAGTGAGGACCGGGTGGGAGCAATTAAAAGAGAATTTCGGAAAAACAAATGAATACATAAAAATCAAGACAGTTTCTTTATATGATAACCAGTATTTGTTGAATTATTTAAGGCAAAAATTTAATGCCAATGTTTGGGATGTTTGACACTCTCCCCCAGCAATTACTCATGTTCTAAGCATTGGCAACTCTTGTTTTACTTTTGCCAGGCTGGCTACTTCTGGGATACTAGCTTCCACTAATATGTCTGCTCATTATCTAAGTAGTTATTTACACTGCTCAAGAAAGTTATCCATCAACCAAAAAGCAGACCAACTGCAGCTTGTAGAAGGTTTCTGTTGGTCACTTTTAGTGTTTGCACAACTGCGTGCCTCTCTGTCAGTCCATGTGATTGATAATTAAACTGTGCAGCTTGGCATGTGCATTGACTTTACCTCCTTATTGACTAGGGCAGACACGAGTGGAGCAGTGGTGATGGATGACAGTACCACAACATTCTTGGCCAAAGCTATGAGACTGTGTCCTTCTCCAACTCATTAAATCAAAACAGAATGCTAAAAATTATATGCATGGCCTGGTAAGCCTTTCTTGGAATGAAGATAATCAAAATTTCTGTTTTTTTTAAAAGAAAGAACTGTGACATGCCTACTTATCCTCAATAAAACATTATTTATTTATTTATTTTTTTATTTTTTTATTTTTTTATTTTTTTGGTTTTTCAAGACAGGGTTTCTCTGTGTAGCTTTGCGCCTTTCCTGGATCTCGCTCTGTAGACCAGGCTGGCCTCGAACTCACAAAGATCCGCCTGCCTCTGCCTCCCGAGTGCCGGGATTAAAGGCGTGCGCCACCACTGCCCAGCTTAAAACATTTTTTTAAGAGAGGTATAAATTGTCTTTCCCATCTTCATCTTTAACAATCTACCCTCTAGATCCCCTACTTCCAGTGATGGCTTGAATTATGCCCCTCTTGCCCAGGAAGTTACATTGAAACTCCAAATTTCAGTTCTCTTGCTTGTGACCTTATTTGAAGTAGAGTCTTTGTATATTTATTCAGTAAAGGAGAGTCATAGAAAAGGTATTAATCTAGCATGGCTTGCATCTATCTGTACATGAGAAGTGACATTTGGACACAGTAAAGAGGTCATGTAAGGAATAAGGCTTACTAGAATTTTGCCATGAATCAAGCTTTACATGGGGATTCCAGAACCCTGAAGTGGCCAGGAGGAATCCTTCTTTGGAGGCATTGGATGGAGAGTGGCCCTAACAACAGCTTGAGTTTGGATTTGGGTTTTTATAGATTTGCAAGAATAAATTTCCGCGGTTTCCAATCGCGTAGCTTGCAGTGCTTCATGTTGACCGCCAGGGGGAGCAGTGCACCCACTTTGAGCCTCCGAGCTCGCTCTCAGGTTCACCTAGACAAGTTGGCTAGATAGCATAGCTCCATTAAAGCTGCTCTTGCTGAGGTCCCAGGACCTCTAAGGAAGGGCTGCAGGTGCAGACTCCAGATCCTTATTGCTGGCTTGAAGTGTCTCTTAGCTGAGTGAACTCAGATACATTATTTAAAATTTCTGTGCCTTAGTTTGTGTTCACTAATAACATGTTTTCATCTTTAGGGGCTGCTGTAACAATCAGAACACAGTGAGGCTAAGACATCATTATAGTAACTTGTGGATAGCTGACATCTGTAGTGATATTTTATTTGTGCTGAAATGTGGTGATATTTTATTTGTGCTTTAATAAAGTTTGCCTGGAGATCAGAGGGAATAGCAAGCCATTATAAGTAAACAAAGAAGTCAGGCAGCACACGCCCTTAATCCTATCACTTAGCAGGCAGGATCTCTGTGTGTTCAAGGCCACACTAGGGAAAAGAGCCAAGCGTGATGACACACACCTTTAATCCCAGTACCAACCATAGAGATCTGGAGGTCTGTACAGACAGACAGAAAGTGACAGAGCTGTGTAGGAAGAAGAAGTGAGGTAGCTGGGCTAAGAGAGCCAAGGAGAGGGCAGAAAAGCAAGGCATATAAAGCCTGGGTAGACAGGAAGTCGTGCATTTGGAAGCTGCAGAGTTGGTGAGGTAAGGTTGGCTGGTGGCTTTCCCTAATTTCCCTGATCTAAGGCTTTCACCCCTATATTTGGCTCTGTATTTTTTATTTAATAAGACCATTTAAAAATTGTTCTACATACATCAGCTCCAGTATGCTATTGTCCCACGTTGTCCCTTCATAGTTCCTTTTTCCTTGGCTGCAGTCCTGGACTATGATGGCCACTTGGTTCCCTATATTCCGTCGCAGCCTGGTAATCCCCCTTGCCTCTGGCTGTTCTTTTACTAATGGTCTCCTCAAATGCTCCATCACTCTCTACCTTATTTTCTGAGGCAGGATCTCCCACGAATCCTGGAGCTCAGCATTTCAGCTACACTGGCTGGCCAGGGAGCCTCACAGTTCTCCTGGCATCATTTCTCCAGAACTCAGAGTCCAGATGCATGACAACATACCCAACTTTTATGTCAGTGCTGACGATCCAGACTTAGTTCTTACAGTTGCACATCCATCATTATACTGACTGAGACTTTATGCTCAGCTCCATTGTCAAATTTTAGTTGGGTTATTTGTTTTCTTAATATTTTGTTTTCAGTTCTTTGTATATTCTAGATGCTATTTCTCTGTCGAATGCATATACATATGGCAAAGGTTTTCTCATTTCCTGTGGGTTGCCTACTCAATGTCGCAACAGTTTTCATAGCAGAAGATTCTTAGTTGAATGAGATCACACTTGTTGATTGCTAGTCTTCTTCTCTGTGCTGTTGGAGTCCTGGTCAGCAAGCCCTTGCCTGTGCTTGCAAGTTGAAACACACTACATATTTTTGACTCTAGCAGTTTCTGTGTGCCGGGTTTCATGTGGAGCTCCTTGATCCATCTGGAGTTAAATTTTGTACATAGTGAGAGATAAGAATCTGATTTCATTTGTCTGCATGTTCACATCCAGGTTTTCCAGCACTGTTTGTTGAAGAGGTTGTCTTTTCTCCAATGTTTATTTTTAGGCAATTTATCGAAAGTAAGTGCTTGTAAGTAAGTGTGGACTTATGTCTGCAGTCTTCGTTCCGTTGACCAAGTGCCTTATTTCTTTCAGATAGTGCTGTGTTGTACAGTTGAACTACTGCGTGTCTGTGGTACAATTTGAAATCAGGGATGGCAATATTTCTCACAGTATTCATTTTGTTTATAATTGCTTTGACTAGCCTTGGTCTTCTGTGTCTCCATATAAATTTTAGGGATTTTTTTTCTGTGACTGTGAAAACAGCCCTGTAATTTTAACTAGGATTATATCGAATCTGCTTTTAGCAGAGTAGCTATTCTCACAATATTACTTCTTCTGATCCATAAGCGTGAAAGTGCTTTCCATCATCTAGTGTCTTCGTTGGTGCCTTTAATCCATCACTCATGATCTCCAGACCTTCAAGGATTCTGCTGAGAAGTAGGTTCTTATTCCAATAGATTTGTGTTTGTAATCTCCTTTTTTGTCATTTAAATGCTATTTTGTTTTAATTTCTGTACTTTTGACATTTTGAGTATAATGTTATATGGAGAGATTCTTTTCTGGTCATTAACAACTTCTGAGGGAAGAAAAATGAGTTTTTCCCAGGGATCAGCCCTTTGACTGGTTATCCAATAATGAGGGGTCAGCCCTAGAAACATGCATTAAGCCAACACTAATAGACTCAGTGGGGTGTGTTTATATTGATTTGTGTATATGTGAACGTAACAATAGTTAAGAAGAGAAGAACCTATGAGTTTGATGGGATGCAAGGAGACCATGGGGGTGGAGTATTATATAATTATATTTTAATGAAATAATTGGGTCATTTGTTTTTCTGATTGATTTCTGAGTTCTTAGTACATTCTAAATACTAATCTTCTGTCAGATGTAAAGCCAGCAAAGATTCTCTCACACTCTTGGGGCTTTCTCTTTACTCAACTAGTTGGTTCCTTGTCTGTACAGAAGCTTTGTAGTTTTTCTGAGGTCCCATTGTCAATTGTTGAGCATAACTTGCAGACAAACCGAGTCCTATCAGGAAGCCCTTTCCTACACCTATATACACAGGGTGCTTCTTGTGTTTTCTTATAGCAGTTTCAGTGTTTCATGTTTCACATTAAGATCTTTGATTCATTTGGATTTAGTTTTATGCAAGTGATAAATATGGATCTAATTCTATTCTTCTATGTGTGGACATCCAGTTCCTCCAGCAACACTTGTTGAAGGCGCTATCAAAGGCATTTTCTGATCTGTTGACATGACCACATGTTTTCTTTTTCCTTCAAAATGATTTAAATGATTTATAAAATGTACTGGTTTCTGTACGTTGAGCCATCCCTACATTTTCAAGATAAAGCCAACTTGACCATGGTAGGTTTTCCTAGGATTATGCTGTCTCTGTCTACAGAATATGTTGATGTTCTTCAAGTTCCCAGGTTCTCCAAACTATCCACATGCCTCTCTAACAATTGTGAACAAATGAACAAGATAGCCTTTAGCTTTATCCCCTTTTTTCATCTCTCACAGATCTTTCCAGCTTAGACTATTGATGGGACCTAGACCAAGCTCAATACCAGGTTAATGTTGACAGAGGCCATCTGCACCAATAGCCCCTATCTGGGACCCTTTGCTCAGTAAGATAAAGCTTAGAAGTAAGTCTGTCCCATCTCAGATTCCATGGCATGATCCCAGCCCATGGTGGTCCTTCTGACAATCCTAACTGGGTCATGCTTACTTGTTATCCACAGCTCTTGCACCTAACCCCTGTCTGGTGGTTCAGTCTAAGGGATTACCCTCCATTGCCTGGCCTAGGACTAGAGTACAGAACACTATTAGTGCAGGGGTTGGGAGTGGGGAAGTCCCTGCAGATGTCATAGCAGGCAGGGAAATGAACCACAAAGAGGAGAAAAGTAAATTTCAGGTCAGTCTAACTTAGCAGGTCTAGATCAAACTTCAGGAGTTGGATGCCACGTGGTTTATTGTTAGCATATTAAACACAGCATAATTTGGAAAAAAAGTTTCCTGGTATAATACAATCCTTGGTACATAAGGAAGAATAATTACATCAAAACTCAACTCAGTGTACATGTCATTTCTTCCAAGAAGATGGCTTCTAGAGATAGGCTACCTGTATTAACTTAAGGGCCTAGGGAAGGATCTGGTTTCATCTCAGTCATACAAATAGTGTAGAGATCATTTGGGCTATTAGCCACCCCTGCTCCTGATTGGAGGAGTTTGCGGGAGCCCCTGGAAATACAGATAAACATAAGAGTCATTTAGATTACTAGCCACTTCTGGTCTTGATTTTGAAAACTTTACATGGCCTGATCCTACAGATAACTCTGATTACCAAGCTATTAATCATCTCTAATTCCCAGGTTTTGGGGTAGGAAAAACAGGTTTTATGTCCTTTCCTTGGAGAGGACAATTGTACATACTGAACATTCCGGTTTCCCTGGAGATTTGTGGGCACAAAGACCTTCATGCTCCCAACATCTCCTCCCTTATAAAAATATTTAAAAAAGAAGATAGTGGTTGTAACAGAGGCCAAAGTTGAATGCATTGCATCTATAGCTAGTCTAATTAATATAAGCAAGCTTAAGAGAATTATAAGAATAGTTAATAGAGGACTGAGGAAAGGGGAAAATCATTTAACCATGATGGCCATTTGAAGGTCACCTGAGAGATTTTGTCTCTTTATGTAAATCATTAATTTGACTATCAATAGTATGGGGAAAATCTGACACATTAAAGCAGCACATGCCAGAAAATTGTTAACTGCCAGGATGATACCTGAGCAACAAACAATCTATAGTAACTCTACTTTGTAAAACTGTGGTCCCAGACACAAAGCCCTTGATCTGTAACCTCTCCTGTCTATAAAATATGCTAGGACAAAGGTGGCACTAAACTTGTGGGTGTAGCCAACCAATGGCTGATCTGACTTAAGGCCCACTCCAGAGATGGAACCCATGCCTGACACTACTCAAGTGACCAAGAACCAGAGACTATATAGCCCAGAGACCTAGGGTAAAACCAAATACAACTGATATAAAAAATGTAACAATAAAATGATTCCTAATGATATTCTGCTATACCCAGAGATTAGTTCTTTATTCAGTCATCATCAGAGAAGCTCCCTCCTGCAGCAGATGGGAGCAAATACAGAGACCCACAGCCAGACATTATATATATACATATATATATATGTGTGTATATATATACATATATATATATATATATGTATAGAGAGAGAGAGAGAGAGAGAGAGAGAGAGAGAGAGAGAGAGAGAGAGAGAGGGAGAGGGAAAGGGAGGGGGAGGGAGGGAGGGAGGGAGGGAGGGAGGGAGAGAGAGAGAGAGAGAGAGAGAGAGAGAGAGAGAGAGAGAGAGAATGGAACACAGCTTGAAGTGGGATGTCTCCATCAAATCCCTCCCCGTCAAAGCTCAGGAAACCCTGAGGAAGAGGTAGAAAGTGTAAGAGTCAGATGATAGGGGACACCAGGAAAACAAGACCCTCTAAATCAACTGACATGGCTCAAATGAAGCCACAGAGACTGAAGCAACAACCACAGAGCCAACATAGGTTTCCACTAGGTCCTCTGTATATATATTAGAGCTTTAGTATTTTTTTTTTTTTTTTTTTTTTTTTGGTTTTTCGAGACAGGGTTTCTCTGTGTGGCTTTGCGCCTCTCCTGGAACTCACTTGGTAGCCCAGGCTGGCCTCGAACTCACAGAGATCCGCCTGGCTCTGCCTCCCGAGTGCTGGGATTAAAGGCGTGCGCCACCACTGCCCGGCGAGCTTTAGTATTTTTTTTTTTTTTTTTTTTTTGGTTTTTCGAGACAGGGTTTCTCTGTGTAGCTTTGCGCCTTTTCCTGGAACTCACTTGGTAGCCAAGGCTGGCCTCGAACTCACAGAGATCCGCCTGGCTCTGCCTCCCGAGTGCTGGGATTAAAGGCGTGCGCCACCACCGCCCGGCTGAGCTTTAGTATTTTAATAGGACTTCTGAGTGTGTGAATGAATGCCTTCTCTTGGGGGGCTTTTTTTGTGTTTGTTTGCCTTGTCTAACCTTGATGTGATGGTTTTTGTTTTAACTTATTATATTATATTTTATTTTGTTAAAAACATTTCTAAAATATAATAAGATACTTTCGAAGAAAAAAGTGATAATTACATTAATCAATGCTGTTTTCTCTCATCTGTAGATAATATATTGCATGTGACCACATAAAATATTTACATATACTCATATGCATGAAATACACACACACACACACACACACACACACACACACACACACACACACTCTAGAAATATTGGAAAGCAAAAGTTTGACACAGAGAAAGGAGCAGATTAACAGTAGAGGAGAAGAGGCAGGAATGAAGAAGGAGAACGCAGTGTGATGAGTGCGGCTAAAGCACATGATACACTTGAAAGACAGTTTCATCATAAATCTAATCACTATACACAGAGAATATGCCTTAGTAAAAATGAAAAAAAAGAAAGAATTAAAATGAAAAACAATACGTTATTTATCTCAAATATCACTCTATAGCTTTTCTGAATCACAACATATAATCAGTTAAGGAAAAGAAAATTATGAATAAGTAAATATTGAAGCAATATGTCAATACTGCCCAATTTTTATCATTGAGCTTTAATGAAATTTATCATTTTTATCACAGATGATAAACTAGACAACAAGGAACCTTCTTATTCATACATTGCTATAGATATGTTGTCTTCAGAGTCCTGCTAATTCATAAACACAAGTGTATGCTCCAAAAATTCAAGCTCAAACTGTAACCATGAATTCTTGAGTCTGGAGTGGACTTTAGGAATCACAGTGTGGATTATTTGTTTCTTGTCACAGGATGTACATGTCCAAATTCTAATTGATCAAATTCATTCCCCATGAACTGAATAATATGTATTTCATTCAGTCACAAAGCTAATGTGAAATGTCTTACCTTTTACTAAAATGCATAATTGCACTTTGCTCTCCGTGCTAGTATTTAAAACTACTGATTCTGGCTGAGAAGTAGCCTCATTATCATGTATGCAAAGACATTATGAATATATATTTATTGTCCTCATTACCTCCAGTCAAATATATGATAAATGTTTGAAGGTTTTTTTTTTTTTTAAAGAAAATTGGAAATTGGAAACTTATACAAAAGACTGGTGGTCTAGCCTGACCATGGGGGATTATTCAAAAGAGCATGTTAAGTTTCTCTTGGATTCAAAGAAAGAATTTCTGTAGGTCAGAAATTCATGAGATCATGTGAATTTCTCTAAAATGGATAAACAAAATGTGGTACATATACACAATGGAATACTACTCAGCAGAGAAAAACAATGACGTCATGAGGTTTGCAGACAAATGAATGGATCTAGAAAAAAATCATCCTGAGTGAGGTAACCCAGACTCAGAAAGACAAACATGGTATGTACTCACTCATAGGAGGATACTAGATGTGGAACAAGGATGACTGGACTGCTACTCACATCACCAGGGAGGCTACCTGGATAACAGGACCCCAAGAAAGACACGGGGATTGCCCAATGACGGAGAAATGGAAGAGATCTACATGAACAGCCTGGACATGAGTGGGGGTATTGAAGGGTGAGGGTCGAGGGAAAGAGAGCTTGGGGGAGCAGGAGATCCCAGCTGGATCAACAACAGAGAAGGAGAACAAGGAATAGGAGACCATGGTAAATGAAGACCACATGAGAATAGGAAGAAGCAAAGTGCTAGAGAGGCCCACAGAAATCCACAAAGATACCCACACAACAGACTGCTGGCAGTGGTCGAGAGACAGCCCGAACTGACCTACTCTGGTGATGGGATGGCCAAACACCCTAATTGTCGTGCTAGAAACCCCATCCAACTACTGAGGGATCTGGATGCAGAGATCCATGACTAGGCCCCGGGTGGATCTCTGGGAGTCCAGTTGGCGAGAATGAGGAGGGTTTATAAGAGCGAGAATTGTTGAGACCAAGGTTGGATGAAGCACAGGGACAAATGGCCAGACGAATGGAAACACATGAACTGTGAACCAATGGCTGAGGGGTCACCAACTGGATCGGGCCCTCTGAATGGGTGAGACAGTTGATTGGCTTGATCTGTTTGGGAGGCTCCAGGCAGTGGGACCGGGTCCTGTGCTCATTGCATGAGTTGGCTGTTTGAAACCTGGGACCTATGCAAGATCGCTTGGCTAGGCCTGGGAGGAGGGGACTGGACCTACCTGGACTGAGGCTACCAGGTTGATCTTGGTCCTCAGGGGAGGCTTTGCCCTGGAGGAGGTGGGAATGGGGGGTGGGCTGGGGGAAGGGTGAGGGGGGCCGGAGGGGGGAGAACAAAGGAATCCGTGACTGATATGTAGAGCTGAATTGTATTGCAAAGTGAAAATGAAAAATTAAAAAAAAAAAAAAAAAAAGAACACATTGCCTGGGAAGCTCTAATTGAAGTGATTGCATCACTAAATCAACCTGTCAGAGATGATAGGCTTGATGAAGCTTAAATTCACTTGTTTTAGCTACATCTGAAGGTTTATAATAAATGTAATAGCTGAATGTTTATACAAATAAAATCAATATACAAAAATATATCATGCTTACTCTTAGGGTTATAAGAAAATTCATACATAATTATTTTTAACCTAGAGAAAAAAATAAATATCTTTTTTACAGTGGGAAAAATGAAGTGGGAGCTAAAACATAATAACTTTTTGATGAATGGTGTCTTTTTTCCTATTTCAAAGATTCTGGTTGGTTTGGAGTATTTTGTTTGTTTGCCTGTTTGTTTTCTAAGAAAAGAGAGCAAGAAAGGGCATGGAGTTGTGTGGGTGAAAAGGTAAGGAAGATCTGGGAGCAGCTGGGGGAGGGAAACAAACAGTGATCAATATAGAATATACAAAAAGAATTTTTCAGTTAAAAAGAAAAATAGAGGATGTGGTAGGAAAATGAATATGACTGAAATCCAAGGATAAAGATGTGTGAAAATGTCAACATGAAACCTATTATTTTGTATGCTAAACTAAAAGTATGTAAAAATTGATGAAAAGGAAAAATAGTCTTCAATAAATTAATGGATGTTTGGAATCAACGAATCCAAATTTATGATTTCAAATTTTATGCATAACTTCACAAAGATTCGACATTAGCACAGCATGTAATGGGCTGGTGAGATGTCTCAGTGGGTGAAAGCATTTGTCACCACGCCTGACCCCTTGAGATGGATCTCTAAGACTCACATAGCAGAAGAGAACAGACTATAGAAAGTTGCCCTCTGACCTCCATATGTACACACACATAACATAGTCAAATATATTATAAAACACTTTTTAAAAGACAGAATAGATTGTAACCCGATAGCTTTGTGGTTCAACATCGCAGTTAAGTAAGTAAACTTTGAAAATCTAATAATGATTTAAGATGATTTTTTTCATTATTTTTGTTTTGAGACAGGGTCTCACTATGTAACTCCACTAACTTCAAACTCCCTGGGACTGTCCTGGCTCAGCTTCTCTCTCAAGCACCATCAAATTACAGGACTATGCCACCAAATACAGCTTGAAATGCACCTGCTTTATGTTTCATTTCATTGGCAATTTCTCTGTGGCTTTGGAACAATTGTAACTTTCTTGAAAAAGCACAAGGAATTGGGGGTTTAAATAAATAATAAATACATTCCCATATTTATTTCTAAAACCCAAAGATGTTGCTAACATATTTCTTACTCTGTATCAGTATTGGATATTTAAATTTTTATTTTGTTTTATTGTAGTTCTCATGATACTAGAGATTAAATCTAGGGTGTTGTATATATCAGGAAAGCATTCTACCAATTGAGTTACCACTGAGTCTGTTTAGCCAACATACAGTATAGTATCATTTGTGAGGTACAAACATGGTGTGTGTGTGTGTGTGTGTGTGTGTGTGTGTGTGTGTGTGTGTGTGTTGTGTGGTTTCCATGTCCTTGCTATTTTAAGCAGTGCTATAATAAAAATGAGATAGCAGATAACTGGAAATCCTAATTTCATTTCCATTGAACGTGTGCTTGGTGGATGATATAGAAAGTCCATATATATATATATTTATTTATTTAAAGAAACTTATATTATATTTTGTAAAGAAACCATATATATATATTAAATTATAAACTCTAAACTATATTTTTTAAAGAAACTACATATAGTGATGATGTAAATCTATATTTTCTCTCAGGAATTAGTATTATTTTTTCCATAACTGTTACATATACTAGAATGAAATATTGGCAAATTGATAGAACTCCACAATGAGATTTATAAAACATGAATGAAAAAATTTTGATCCATGAACTGGCAAGTTTTCTCAGTAAGTAAATGCACATACTAGCAAACCTAATAATCTGAATTTGGATCCTAGAATTCACATGTTAGACAAACGGAATAAAACTCTTAGTTCATGAGCTGAAAAAATCATTATTGCTAAGATGTCTCTACTGCTCAAAAGTGTCTTGAGATTCAAAAAAAATTGCTAGCAAAATACCAACGAAATTATTCAAGTAATAGAAAAAAACTAACATTACTGCAAGATCAATATAGTAGAAAGAAAAGTGGAGTTTTAAAAACATAAACTGCTTTATGATATATTCTGGTAAATATTACAATTATTCCACTTTCCTCTAACTAGTAAAACTAAGTATTATGTTCAGGAAAAAAATTTATAGCAAGTAACATTCCATTTAATTATATTTTATTGCTCATACATAGTCTTTTATACAGAATTGTCAGTATTTGTCTTAAATCAAATATAAAACATTGAATAATCTTTATATATTTCAATGGTATTTTAAGATTTCAATACTTAGCCGGGTGGTGGTGGCGCACGCCTTTAATCCCAGCACTCGGGAGGCAGAGCCAGGCGGATCTCTGTGAGTTCGAGGCCAGCCTGGTCTACAGAGCGAGATCCAGGAAAGGCGCAAAGCTACACAGAGAAACCCTGTCTCGAAAAACCAAAAAAAAAAAAAAGATTTCAATACTTAAAGTTATCTAAAATATTCTAAAATATAAAATATTTTGTTCTTATTCATCTAGGTTAAGTTTTGCTACTCTATATTCCTTGACTATGTGGTAGCTATTCTAATCCATTTATGTTTTTCAGATGTGCCTAAACCTTCAAATCTTTGAGTTCCTGTACTTTCCATGATGCTTATTTTGTTTTATGATTGTGCTTTGTTTCCCCTAAATACTCTTAATTTCAGTTCAATATCATTCAAGAAGCTGCTTTACAACCAAAGCTAAGGCCATCTCTCCAGTCTATAGCTAGCATAATACTATTCTGAAAACACCAGAGCACTGATTCTGGTGAGATTTTTCAAGTTCAGTAGTTTGACTTGACTTCATTCTCTTGAATATAACCCTGGGAGACCTAGAATTGTACCTGTCTTATCCACGTGCTTAGAATAGCATCAGAAAACTAGAAGTATATAACACAATATTTGCTAAAGAACTGATTCAATCTGTGCATAAATACAGTTTAATTTATTTAAAGAACATTTTCTCACTTTTTTGTTTTCTCTTTCTTTTATCCAGTCAGCAGACCACATACTGATTTAATAACTTCCTCATAGAAGATTTCACTTCCTGGTTGCGAAGTGTATAGATCACAGGATTCATCAAAGGAAAAATGACTGTGTGGAAGAGAGAAACAACTTTGTCAGCTTGGAGAGCCCGGAAGGGGCGGGTGTAGATAAAAATGGCAGGCCCAAACATGAGAAACACGATGATAATGTGGGTGGTGCATGTAGAAATAGCTTTGCTCTTCCCTTCAGAAGAGTGTCCTTTGACATGGTACAGGATGACAGCATAGGATGACAGGAGACCCAGGAAGCATAAGAGGCTAAGCAGACCACTGTTAGAGACCATCAGGAGCTCTACTGCAAAGGTATCAGTGCAGGCTAGCTTAATGACCTGTGGAACATCGCAGAAAAAGTTATCCAGCTGGTTTGGGCCACAAAAGGGCAAGTTCACGATAAGAGCCACTTGTACAATGGAATGAGCAAAACCCCCAAGCCACAGAGCCAACAATAACACATAACAGACTCTAGGGTTCATGAGAGTGGAGTAGTATAAAGGGCGGCATATAGCGATATAACGATCAAAAGCCATTACAACAAGAAGGAACATTTCTCCCGCTCCAAGAAAGTGCAAAAAAAATAGCTGAGTGATGCAGCCTTTGTAAGAAATGACTTTTTTCTCACAGAAGAAATCCACAAGCATCCTGGGAGCTACAATGAAAGAGTAGGAGGCATCCAGGAAGGCCAAGTTTCCCAGGAAGAAGTAAAGTGGGGCTGTGAGTCCAGGGTCCGATCTAATGGTGAAAATGATAAGAAAATTTCCAGGAAGAATTATTACGTAGAAAACTGAAAGTAGTGCAAAGACCAGGAGTTGAGTATCTTGAGATTGGGTCAGGCCAAGGAGGATGAATTCTGTTACTACTGAGCTGTTATTGGTCTCCATCACTTCCTAATCTATAGAATAAAACATGGTATGTGTTATGCATGCCTTTTCTCTGTTTCAAAGATTAAATCTACATGAAAACAATGTTTGCCATAACCAGTGCACCACAGCTAAAGACAGCTATGTTAACCCCTGTCTTTCCTAATCCCCACTAAGACACTGTTCTTCTATAGGTACTCTCATTTTCATTTCACTACATGCTTGTACATAACTGTAATTTTATGAGGATGGACCAAATTTCACAGCTATGTCAACCATTCCTTTTGTTTTATTTTTTTTTCCTGTTGGTGATGACTCAGTCTTTTGCTAGAATATTTGCTTGATTTTTGTTCCTTCTTTGTATCATCATAGAGAAAACTGTATTTGAAATTGTTTCTCTACTTCAATTCCCATGACATGCTTCCCTTTTAGTTCATATTTCCTTTCTGAATTATTTAATTGCTGATTCCCATCACATTGTTGTTTTGTTGCCCACGTGCATTCTAACTTCCAAGCATGTTGTCAGGATCTGAAATAAAATCTGTACCTTCACTTCACATACAGGCATCCTCCTAATTAAATTTCTGACCAGCCCAAACCTACATGTATATCCTGTGCCTAAATTCTTCTTATTGCTTTTCCAGGTGCATTTGCTTTTGATTTATCTTAATATACTTACTCCTATATCTCAGAATGGTACCCAGATGATATATTTTCCAAAAAATTTTTGGCATTATTGTACCTCTAATCAGTACATGGAAAAGTTATGATGATCTCAACTCATAAAACAGAGTAGGAAATAGACATGAAGAAGATATATTTAATATGGTTCTTTAATAATTGAGAAAATTGAAAATTTGTTATTAATTTTAAATATATAATGAGTTAACTTTTTGGTTATCATTGAGAAGTGATAGGGGAAATATGTATTCATTTGTTTAAAGATAAGGAAATTAGCCGGGCGGTGGTGGCGCACGCCTTTAATCCCAGCACTCGGGAGGCAGAACCAGGCGGATCTCTGTGAGTTCGAGGCCAGCCTGGGCTACCAAGTGAGTTCAAGGAAAAGGCGCAAAGCTACACAGAGAAACCCTGTCTCGAAAAACCAAAAAAAAAAAAAAAAAAAAAAGATAAGGAAATTATTAGTGTTTCATTAATTATTGAGATTTTGACACTGTTTATCAAAACATTCTTTCTCTTGTAACTTTTGTCCTAGTAAGAGTTATATTTGTTAGAGAAATTTATAATTTAATTTTCATCTGAATACTTTTTTCAGAGTAGAGTGTATCCAGTCCAGAGATGTGCACATGAAGATCCATTTTTACATAAAATAATGGAACTTCTATCTCTATGTCTAAAATAATCTTATTTTGTGCAGTAATATATGATGCCATAATTTTAAAAATTCATTTTGATATGTAGTCATATTTTTGTGGGATTGTGCATACTCCATTGTTAGAGTATATGGCTTAAAAGACAGATTAACATTTATTACAACAAATAACTGTAATGTCGCATTAAAAAATGATGTCCACAGACTTGAACTAAAAACAATATTATGCTACAGTTACAGATGTAAGCAATTTGGAAATAGAAAAAGCAATGAATTGCTGTTAAGTGTTAAAACATAAGTCACCTGAAATAGTATGTGTTTGAAAGGAGATAGTCACAAAATGAATTCATGTAAACTCTCCATAATAGAGCAGTTACAGAAGCAGAAAATTGATTAGGGTAAGGCCTGAGATGGAGGTTTACAACATATATGAGAGATTTCATATGATGAAAATAGTATAGAAATGTGGACAATTCCTAAATATATTTACAGTACACTTAAATTGTGAATTCTTATCAAATGCTGATTATGTTAACATGTTTAACATTGCCATTTAATTTTGAGGAGTAATTTCAGAGAGGATAGATTTTTGTTTAAAATATGGCATAAAGTATTAATAATCTTTCCATAATAGCAAGAGAAAGGAGGAAAGAAAAGAGAAAAGTCAAATTGGTAAGTCCCTAAAGAGAATTCATGAGAAATTCTGACATCGTTTTACATTACTTCACATATATCTGAACTTATAGGTGATTAATAACATGCAAGTAACATTCAGATGTTATGGCACAAGTTTGTGAAATGTGTGGGCACATATTTGGACACACCAACACATACTGAGAAGCATACAATCACATACTTAAGAAATGAAAACAGACTGAAAGAGCAAAAATCTCTGATTCTCTTTGAACTCATTGAAGAGCTTCTTTGCCATTTATTTATTTATACATCTGTTGACCATCACTTTTATACCACACCTGCCTGTAAAAATCTCTCAGAAAAATTAGTTCAAAGCCCTCTTTCCTATTTATACATTGTGACATTGCAACACTGATGCACAGTTAATCATCTCAGTCATCCCTGGATTTGTAATTTGGAAACTTAAGAGTGCCTGAGGGTGGCCTTCCCCTTCCCTCTTTCTTTGCCTTTTTTCTGTGTCCACCTTGGTCCCTCTTGCCTATCATATGGAAGGAAGCCTGTGTTGTTATTTAATATCTTTGACCAACCTCTTGTCTTCTTCTCTTCCCATTTCTGTGTTTGTTTCAGTGACTCCCAAATTGTGCTGATCCCAGTAATTGAGAACAGAGGTGTAACAAATGGACATTTCTCTGTACAAAATAAGTTCAAAGGGGAGAAGTCTGAAAAAAAAAAGGAACTGCAAAGGAACAAGTGTTTTATTCCAGTCAGTTGAGATGATGAAGGATTGTTCACGTAGGCTAAGGTAGAAGTCTTAATTCTTAGCCATTTCTAAATTTGCTTGTTTCAACTGATGAAAAAAAACAAAAACAAAAACAAAGCCAGGCGGTGGTGGCACATGCCTTTAATCCCAGCACTCGGGAGGCAGAGCCAGGTGGATCTCTGTGAGTTCGAGGCCAGCCTGGGCTACCAAGTGAGTTCCAGGAAAGGCGCAAAGCTACACAGAGAAACCCTGTCTCGAAAAACCAAAAAAAAAAAAAAAAAAAAAAAAACAAAAAACAAAAAAACAAAACAAAAAAATAATAATAATTGGTATTGAAAATACATGTGCAGAACACACAGCATTGTTCCCCTTTCTCAGAGTTCATTTACATAGGCAGTCAGGATACACTGCGTGCACTCATTCCTGAAGCTAAGGGTTTTGGAACAACATTTCTCTCCTAGCATCCTGTCTCGTTCTTTATCATCTTTGTGGGTTCCTTCTTTCTCCATTTCATCCCTGACAATTCTGACTTTATTTCTTGTACTCTTTTACATGTGTTTTTGGACTCATTGCTTATCTTTATTTTTCTTGCAATGTATTCCTCCAATTCTTCTGTCAATTTCTCTAATCCTCTCATTTTTCTATATTCTTTCAGCTATTATTTTTTGCTTTGTTCTCTGCACTTACCAACTAATTATGTTCAAACAACAATTAGTGATAAAAAGAAGCCATGAATTTGAGGAAAAAAAAGAGCAAAGAGTTCTTGGAAGAAGGAAAATTAAGGGAGAAATGATGTAATTAAATTATACTCTCAAAAAATAAAATAAATAATTAAAATGCATATACACAAATTCTTCTTTAGATTATAATGCCTGGCTCACCTTACCCATTAAAAGGAGCAGTAGGCACAGTATATACTTCCAAAATGTCCATTTTGGTGGGTTTATTAATGATTAGAAATGTTTCTCTCACTTGTCAGTGCTGAGCCTTTTCTTCTGAATTTTCTCCACTTTGAAATGTTTTAATCCAACATGAATTACTCTCCATCCTCTTCCATATTTTTCCTCTTTCTAACTCATCTTGGAACAAATGATGGTCTTTGTTCACAAAATACAGCTCTAGTTATTATATTTGCTAAATAACATATTTTATGTGTAATTCAGTCACTACATAATTTTAGAAAAGACATGGGCTTTTTTTGTTTTGTTTTTTTGGTTTGTTTTTTGTTTTGTTTTGTTTTGTTTTGAGACAGGGTTTCTTTATGTAGCCCTGGCTGTCCTGGAACTCATATTACAGACCAAGCTGGCCTCAAAAATAAGAGATCCACCTTCCTCTACCTCCCAAGTGCTGGGATTAAAAGTGTGTGCCACTACCATCTGGCAAGACCTGAATTTTTAGAAGTATGCAATTACATCTAATGAAGGAGAATGGATTTATCTGCTTTTCTCAAAAGTAGAGAGCATCAAAATAAAATAGCATGATTAGCAGTCAGTGTCTAAATTGCCCTACAAAAGAATTCAGTGATGAGTTAAATTATACTACAATATCATGAATGGATATATTAGTTGAGATTCTGTGATTGTCCTGGTGTTGACTCCAGGATCTCAGACAGATTTATGTAAATATGTGATTATTTGACTAAATCACTCTTTCTTAATTTCAGTTCTCCAAATTTGATCCTTACATTATTCTATGCTATGATCATGTATAAAACAAGAAACAATTCACATAAGCAGGAATACAAGATAGATATAAAATCAGTGAAATTCATTGTGAGACTAAGTTTACTTACATTTTCTGATACAATGTGATTCATTTTGGCTCAGAATTAGGAGAGAACAGTCATTTGTATTAGACTCAAATTAAAGTTAAGTTTGGGAATGCCAAAGATATTGTTATTGCACCTTGTTTATAATAAAATGTTAGCCTGTTTAAATTAATTCTGGGCATCAAATGTAGCAGGAGTATTATTTCATGAGAGGGTAAGCAGTAGTAAGCAGCTGAATTTAGTGGTCATTCTTACTCTGCTCTCACGAATTTCAAGGCAAAATAGTCCCAGAAAAAATATACTTTTCTATTTCTTATTTCTATGTATTTTTTTTAAATATAAATAATGACAATATGACAATAAAGTTTCACCTTAATAGGAGTCCAATATTTTCAATCAAGTAGCTATCCTTTTCCATCAACTAGAAAAAAAAACCAACTGATCATGTAAAAGCTTTCTTTAAATGTGTTTTCTCATGTTGGTAAATCTGTAGATTGTGAAATCTCCTCTTTACATTTATGATGCAAAACAAAATGTGCTTGGGGATTTTATTAGCACCTATTTAATACAAAAGGGAATTGATAGAGCAACAACTCAAGCAGGTGCAACAACCACAGATCCATTTGAAATATTAATCAAAGAAGATGGCATCTAAGACCTCACTGTTCTTGATAAGGCTTTAAATTTTCCAATTATCACTGATATCTGTAATGGTCTGGCACTTAAGTTCACAAGGGAAGACAAACAAGATATCCATGCATGTAACAACAATCTATTCATGTTTTTGAAGACGTTAATAAAACTTAGTTAATAAGATCTAGACATATATTAGGTGAAGAGACAGAAAAATTGTCCTGTACCATGTATCATTTTTAAAAGATTTTATTTGTTTATTTATTAAATATATATAGTATTCTATCTGCATGCATGCCTGCATGCCAGAAGGGGGCACCAGATCTCATTACAGATGGTTGTGAGCCACTATGTGGTTCCTGGGAATTGAACTCAGGACCTCTGGAAGAACAGCCAGTGGTCTTAACCTCTGAGCCATCTCTCCAGCCTCCCATGCTTCATTTTTTAAGGAATAATGCTCTTCAATAGAAGACCTTTATGGTACATTGCAGTCCAGTTCTTCTTGGAGTGTCCTTTTAAACAAAAGAATACATTATTTGTTTTAATATTGTATTAACATATAATTGTTTTTGGTTTTTATATATCTATTCACTTTAGGATGTGTGATTCATGTGTTTCTTTTTCTCAGTTAAAGAGTAGTGGATGTTTTGTTTCATTTTGCTTTGTTTTAGCTTTGGGTTTTTTTTGCCTATTGGATCTTTGCCTGTTTGTTTAGATTTTTGTGCTTGCATTTTTGTGGTTTTCTTCCTTGTCTTTAAATAAAGTTTTTTATTTTTGTTTCTTGGCCTTTGCATTGAGAGAGAAAGAAGGAACATAAATTAGGTGAGTAAAGATATAAGGAGGATCCAAGAGTTGCTGTGGGAGGAAAAATATGATCAAAATATGTTGTATAAAAGCAATTTGAATAAAAAGTTTAAAGTAGTACATAAAAGCAAAATATTAATACAAACTTTTTGTTTTAGTTTTTCTTATTAATTTAAATGAATGTGAATATTGCTGAGTGTTTCTAACATAACAAATATAAATTTAATTTTATGAGATAAATGCAATGCACTCAGATATAGCTTTATTTAAATTTTTGTCCAGTTCGGCCACAGATACAGTAATGTTTAAAAGTGAATTAAAGAGGCAAGAAGACTAGGATCATTTTTAGCGTTTTTTTTTTCTCATGAAACTGTATTTAGATGGATAACATTTCTCCACTGAAAATAAATAATTCTATGCTTATATCACTATGCTTGTGTGAAAATACACGAAATAAATCTCCAGAAATAGTGATTTAGAAGCGCAGAATAAAAAATGTAATGAACGAGCAGAAGAAACACAATGAAAGACAAATATAAAACAAATACTTAGAACCACCCCTGTGACTTGTCCTAGGAACACGTGTCCCTTCTGCCTCCGGACACTACCTCTTGCGTACTATCTTAGCATAGGTAATGCCAACTTGTGCTGCAAGCCCCACCCACTTCAAGAACTCTCGCTTGTCCCCAACCCCATATGGAAAGTTTGAATTCCTACTCATTTCCACTAACTTCACTCCACACACCCCCTCAGCCTGTGCCTATCTAGTCCTTTCCCAGAGCTCCAGTTTACATTGCTAACTCCACCCACCTACCACACTAAGAGCCCCCTGGCTTGTTCCCACCCCTAACCTAGAAACCTTGACTCCTCCCCAGATCCACTCCACTCATTCTAACCAGCTATTCCTACCCCTATCAGCTTTGTGTTCCTGGTTCATTCTATGAGTAGACACCAGACTCTGCTCAGCCAGCAACACCCACCCCCTCTTCCTAACACCACCCCTCTCTAGGGAAGGCCACTAAGACCCACAGCAGCGGCTCCAACCCTAGGCTGACCAGAAGACCAGGTATCCAGCACTGCTTTCTTCTCTTCTCCCCTCTTTGCCCTTCTCTTTAAATAGGGGTCCTAGAATTGCATTGTCAACTCCACCAGTGCCCCGTGCCTGAGTAAAGGTTTCCCAGACTCCCGAAGACTGACTGAGAATCCTATTATGCTACATAAGCTCTCTTCCTGAGCTTCAAAATCTTGCCTAACCCAAAGTGAACCAGGACTACACCTAAAACCTCATTCCGGTATCAACACTGAATTGCTCAAAGATTGATTAACCTGCTTCCCCACTCCTTGCCCTACCCTAATTGCCAAATATCACTCAGGTTCAACATCCAGTGTCCAAGCTTAGCCTCTTCAGCCATGTGCATGCTGCCCTTAACTTCTAGGCTTTGACCACTATTCATATCCTGTGAACTAGGACAGATCCCCACACACAAATATTTTCATTCCTTATGCCCTTCATTCACCTTCCAGGTTCAGCCTGGCTTCATCTGCCCACCTTTCTAAAGCCCGATATCTAGCCTGCATTCCAATCTCGTGCCTATCCTTGTCCGGTCAGCCCCATCTTCATAACCTTTAATGTTCAGGCTTGGATCAAGGCATACATCTTGCCTTCTAGTCAAGCCCACTGAATCTACCTGACTTCATTATACCCATGCCATGTTCAACCTTCAGGCCCAACCCAGTCTACACATTCTATGGTGTCTATCCCAACAAGCTGTACCTATATCAGACATAAAACTAACAAAAAAGTCCACATGCTCAGGTTTCATTACAAAAATACAAACAACATGACAGAGAAATAAAGAATATTTGCCCCAAAATCTAGCAACCCAATATGAAAGTTCTACAAAAATTACCCAGATGAAACCCCAAAGATTTTTTTTAAAAATCACATAAACTTCATCAAATAATTTAAAGAGTTCAAAGAAGACTAATAGAAAAAAATTGAATACCCATACATGAGTAAGCATAATTAAAGCAATCAGATATTAGACAGAGATTTCAAAAGCATTTACTGGAGAAAAGACAGCATCTTCAACAAATGGCATGGTGAAAGTAGATTTCCAACATGTGGAAGAGTGAAATTCGACATGCATGTATTACATTGTACAAAATTAATTCAAAATAAATCAAATACCTCAATATGAAACCTGAAACATTGAAACTGTTGGAAGAACATAGGCAGTGACCTACATGATGTATGCATAGAAAATTACTTTGTGTGTAGGACCACACTTAACTAGAATATTGATGCCAAAATTTACAAGTTGGATTGCACAAAACTAAAATACTTCTGTATAGGTACAATAGAGTGCAGAGTAATCCCACAACCCACACAATAAAAGAGACTCTTTGCCAGATATATATCTGATAGAAGATTAGTATCCAGAGTATATAAAGAATTCTAAGAACAGAGAGCCAAACAAATAAATGACTCTCAAAAGTGGGCTTGGGATCTGAACAGAGAATTCTAAGAAGAAAATTGGCTAATAAATATCTAAAACCTTTTTCCATGTATAACTAACCAAACAAATTTTTATTCAAAATAGGCAAAACACAAAAAATTACAAAAAGTAATATTTTGGGCTGGAGAAAGGAATGAGACCAGCTCAGAGACTAGCAAGAAAAATGGTTCCAGAATTATAAGAGTCCATCACAGTGGGGAAATGTGGCAGTTAGTAACAGACATGATGTGTATAGCAGAAGTAGAGGTCTGATACATCTCTACCCAATCTACCCACATGCACAAAGCAGAGAGAGCAGACTGAGAATGGCTCTGGCCTTTAAACTCTCAAAGCATGTATGTAGTAACATCCTTCTTTGACAAGCAAGACTACACCTCCTGAATCTCTACAGTCATACCATCAACTATGGGCCAAACTCATATGCCCAAGAATATTAGGGACATCTCATTCAATCCACCATACCACATATTTATTTTTATGGCTAATGGTAATGAAATTGTTTCACTTATTCCTTTTTCAGTTGTCCACTTTACTGGAAAATAAGTTTTTACACTATGTCCTCATAATATTATAGATTTCATTTTAATCTGTTTTAATGCCTCCAAGTTCATAAATGTGGGTTTTCTCTCTTCTTTTGCTTAATTTAGCTAAGGGTTTGTCAATTTTGTTTATCTTTTCAAAGAACCAGCTAATTTCTATATTTTCATGTGTTTATTTTTGTGTATATCTGTTTCACTAGCTTCTGGCATGATTGAAATTGTTTCTTCCCACCTACTAGTTTTAAGTTTAGTTTTCTCTCTTTTTTCTGAACCTTAAGATATATAATAATAATATACATGTGTGCGTGTGTGTGTGTGCGTGTGTGTGTGTGTGCGTGTGTGCGTGTGTGTGTGTGTGTGTGTGATTTCTCAAATGTTTTGATGTACTTAGTAATATAAACTTGCAACTTAGGATTTGTTTACTACAGATTTCAGGGGGTTGTGTCACTTATTTTATTCAGTTATAGCTTTTTAAAAAAATGTTTTTTGATTTCTTCAATGACATGAAAGGTGTAATCCTCCACGAGTGCTTTCTGTAGATTCTATTGTTGCTGGCATCTAGCCTTAGTTCACTGTGGTAAGATGGGATGCACTTTCAGCTTTCCTATATTTTTTGAAACTTGCTTTGTGCCCTAATATGTGTGGAGAAAGTTTTATGGAGGCAGCTAAAGATTTATCATGCATTTCAATTCAATCTGCTAGTTTATGACTTTCTTGTATAATTGTGACCATTGATAATATTCAGAGTTAGTGTAGAAAATGTGTATTAATCCATAATTTTGTGTTTTCTAGATTTCTTTTAATTATCCTGGAATTATTACTTATACCCGTGGAGTTTTTCGTTTGTTTGTCTCTTTGTTTGAACCAAATTATTCCTTGTAGTACCCTCTGTAGAGCTGGCTTAGGTGTCATTAATTCCTTTAGTCTTCTTTTATCATGGAGAGTTTTCACCTCTCCTTCAGTTTTAGTAGATTTTTATAGATTAACAGAAATGGCTTAATTTAAGATATAAGAACTAGATAGCAAGAACCTTACCAGGGCCATACAGTTTATAAGTAATATAAGTCTCTGTGTGTTTAATTGGGTCTGAGCAGCTGCGGGAGCTGGGTGGACACAGGAATACTCCAGCTACAGGTTTTTGTTTGTTTGTTTGTTTGTTTGTTTTTTAGATTTTTTTCTTTTTATGTAGTGTCATTTGGTTGGTCTGTTCTTTTTTTTTTTTTTTTTTTTTTAATTTATTTTAATTTATTTTGCAATACAATTCAGTTCTACATATTGGTCACGGATTCCCTTGTTCTCCCCCCTCCCGTCCCCCTCACCTTCCCCCCAACGCCCCCCCCCCATTTGTGTTGTTTCTTTTTTTTTTTTTTTTTTTTTCCCCTTTTCTATTTTAATAAAAAGGAAAAAAAAGAAAAAGGTTATAGGCTGAAGATGATGCCCCAACACTGTGGAGAAACCTCAGGTGACTGTCCAGGCAGCTGGCTGTTTCTGTCAACTCACAAATTTTTTGGAAGTTGCTTGCATGCACTTTCTGTTTTTATTTTTGTTAGCTAATATTATTTCCTTCTTGGGTCTCTGAGGGAGTTGAAGATTAGTTAGTTATAGTTGAAGGTTAGTTAGTTATAGTTGAAGATTAATTAGGATAGAAAGTGAATTAGATACATTTTGGACTTAACAAAATAGGATAGATAATGAAATTATTTTCTCTGAATTTGTCAAATACAAATGGACTAGACATTGGTCTGTTCTTTCACAGCATGGACTACATCTTTCCCGCCATTTAGATGTTTCTATCAGGTATTATTCTGTTGGGACTGTCTTCATGAGTGATTTGACCATGTTTCTTGAAGCTTTTAATGCTTTTTATTTTGTCATTGGTTTTAGGGTTTTAAATATGATATGTCATGGGAAGCTTCTTTTCTTTGCTTTTACTTTCTTATCTTTTAAAGATTTCTTTTCTTTTAAGTATGTATGTGTCAGGGGAGTGTGCACACATGGATGCAGTTCACTAATGAGGCCCAAAAATGATATCAGATTCCATGGAGCTGAAGTAACTGGTGGTTGTGTGCTAGGTGGGTGGAAGGGGCCAGAATCTGGTCTTCTGGAAGAGTGGTACATGATTTTAACTGTTGAGCCATCTCTCTTGTGAGAAAAGATTATTTTATTGCTCTAATTAGTATTTATTAGCTTCTTGTACCCAGCTGTGCATCATTTTCTCTAGATTTGAAATTTTTTTCTTTGTGATTTTATTGAAAATATTTTCTATGGCTTTGATGTTGTAATCTTCTATGTTTTTTGCCCATAATTCAAGTATTTGGTCTTTTCATGGTGTTTTGCTGTATTCCATTAGTATTTGTTTAATATATCATAGACCTTCACTGAATGATGCAATTATTCTACCTTTTCTGCTAGCCCCAATACTCTGTTTTCAACTTGATCCAGTTTATTGGTGATACTTCCCACAGAACTTTATAAATTATGATCATTTTTTGTAAATTATTAATCAGAAAGTTTTTAAAAATTGCTTCCATTGCCATCTGTTACTGTGGGATTAATAAGTTTTGGTGAATATATGTTATCCTGTTTCTCTCTCTCTCTCTCTCTCTGTGTGTGTGTGTGTGTGTGTGTGTGTGTGTGTGTGTGTGTGTATGTGTGTGTTTCTATGATGGATTTCGTACACCTGTAGTTGGTTTGTTGGTTGAGTTTTTCTCTCTTTTGAATTTTTCTTTAGTTCAAATTTTCTTCTTTCAATGTGATTGCTTATGGGCTCAGAATAGGATTAAGTTATATTAGAACTGAGGTATCATTTTCTATGTTGGATTAGTATTTAGAGTCGGAAAAACTATCTTCAGAAACTCGTGCACTCTTCGACTCATTCCTGCTCTCCTCCTTGAATGTGCAGCTTGTGCCGTGAGTTGTGGTATTCCCTGTGAGCCTGTGTCAGGTCAGGCTATCACCATGGGTCTATGGCTTCCACTTCATGAGTTGTGGAATGCCCAGCATTTATAAACCTTACATCTGTTGTGGGATATTTGACCACACCATGTGAAAGCCACCTTCTGATTGGTTTAATAAAGAGCTGGATGTCCAATAGCTAGGCAGGAGAGGATATCTGGGACTTCTGAGCAGAGATAGGAACTCTGGGAAGAATCTGAGAGGTGGAGAATTCACCAGTGGGACACTGGGAAGTCGGATGAACAGTATGGAGGAGAGGTAACAAGCCACATGGCAGAATGTAGATGAATATAAACTGGTTAACTAAAGAAATGAGAGCTAGTTGGGAACAAGCCTAAGCTAAGGCCAAATATTCATAATTTAAGAAGAAGTTTCTGTGTCATTATTTGGGAGCTGGTGGTCCAAAGAAAGTCCAACTACATACGTCCAGACAGCTTGACTTCTTTGTTCCACAGCTTCTAACGTTACAGCTCATGGAATGCCCTTCATCCATGTGAGCTTTGCCTTGCATTAGATACTGTTACAACCATGGATCTACAGCTTCTGCTATGAGTTGTCAAACTCTGAATCTGTGGGTTTATTACTGTTCAAATTTTGACATCATGTCTCCACAGCTTCTACCATGTGTAGTATAATTGCCTGTATCAATCAAAAACTTCACCAAAGAATTCAAGAAATTTAAACAAAATACAAGGAAACATCTTAATGAAATGAACTAGAAAAATCCTAAGAACTAATGTCTGAGTGATGCCCAAGGAAACATGGTTGATGGAAATAATGAAGACAATCCAAAATTTGAGAATGGATTTCAATCAGGAGTTATAAACATTGAAGAGGACTCAATTTGAAATGAAGATAGAATTGAAAACCCCAATAGCTCAACTAGAGACCTCAAAAAATCTTACAAATAGGTTGAATAAAGCAGAAGATACAGAATAAGATCATAAAATAAAATAGAGGCTCTAGTACAAATAAGCAAGAAACATAAAAAATTTAAAACAAAGGAAAAAACACAGGAAATGTGGAAAATGATGAAAAAATCAAAGTTTTGAATTATAGCATAGATAAAGGAGAAGAATCCCAAATCAATGACATAGGTCAGATTTTGAACAAGATCATCGATGAAAACATCTCAAAACTAAGAAAAGACATACCCATGCAAATATAATAGTCATACAGAACACCAAAATAGATAAGATCAGAAAAAAAAATCTTCATGGTGTATCACAGTTAAAACTCTATGTATACATACCAAAAATGTATTGAAAGCTGCAATTGAAAAAGCACAAGTCATATATAAGGGGTAATCCATTAGAATAACCTCTGAAAGAGACTTTGAAATACAGAAGAGCCTGGAGCAATGCATTCCATGTCCTAAAACAACACAATATCTAACCTAGACTAATGTATCCAATCCAACTATCTGCCATGATTGAAGGAGAAAAAAACTTTCCACAATATAAGCAGTCTAAAAATTTATATCCAACAATTCAGACCTGAAGAAAATACTAAAGCATTATTTCAGGCTAAAAAGAATAATGAACATAGCATAGAGACTGTGGAAAGAAATAATACAAAACCATAATTATTAAAGCACAAAATACCACTGAGAATACAAAATACAATGCTAAAATCAACAATACAGTAATTGCAATAAAACAATACCTTTCAATAATAGTTTTAAATATTCATGGCTTCAATTATCCAATCTGAATAACTGATACACTGGATGTGGCTTGAGCATGTATGAGACCTCAAAGCCTTAGACTGTGTAGAAGTCAGAAATTATAAAGGGAGTATGACTGGCCCAGACAGAAGCTCAGCATCAGCTGTTAACTCCTGCCCTTTTGCATTAGGATTATCTTTCTAAAGATAATCTGTGATTTGTTTTCCCACATTACCTGGAACCACTATATTTTTGAAGATAAATTGAACACACTGCTCTTGTGTTATTATCATTTACACTTGAGTGTATTGTCTGAACATGGTAGAATTGTATAGATCCATCTTCCCCTTGTTCTAGTCTAAACACCCATAGAATTTGTGTAGGAGTTGTATTGTATTCCAAATGTGTCACAGTGATTCCCTGTTACCTTAGCACATAGGAAATTGCAATAATTGATTCCAGGTCCCATTAATACAGAAGAACCTTTTTCCCACTCAACATGTTTCTTGAGTGTGGCTCCCAGATATTTGCCTAGCTTGGTGTTCAGAATCTTTCTCTTTCATCTCTCCTTTCACTCATTGTCCTGTTAAGTGTCAGATGATGTTGCAGCCAGATAGTCAATCCTAGGGTTGGGAGGAGAAAATCTCATCCTAGAGGCTGCAGAGAAGAGTACTCTGCTTTCATATAAAAAATATTGGGGTGATTGCTTCTATCTGTAGAATTCACTAGGACACTAGAAGGACCCTAGCCCTTCAGTAACTATCAGGACCAAAAATGGTAGATGAATGGCCACTTATAGTTCACAGAGCTTGTTTCCATATAATGGACTCCTTATGCTTCCATTGGCCACCCTAGATTTCTGTCCTTCCATCTGCCTCCCAGTTCCAACTGGAGCCAGATTTTAGGTAATAGTAATGCATAAGTCAAGGACACTTGCCCATTTCCACAGAGCCACAGGATTGGCAAGACAGGGACCTGTTGAATGTATAATCAAATGGACAACAGTCCTGGTCCCATTCAGCGAGAATGACAGGCCCTGACAGTGAAGGAACTCTGGTTCCAAAGAAAGATTTGAAATATAGATCCACCTTTCCTCATGTTTTTATTGAGTTGTTCTAATAGTAGGGGACTTCAGTGAAGTCACAGACAAGGGACCAACCAAGGGAGATTTCTTTCCTGTTGCAATTTTTGAAGTGTAATGCATGCATAGAGTCATTCACTTGCATTTGGTCTGAATCAGAAACATACTAAGATGATCACATAGTCCATATTGTACTTTTGTGATTTGTTGTTCTCGTAGGTACCACAGTGTCTTGGCCTGCAGGGATTGACAGAAGAACTTGTTCATAGCCCAGATTTAGTTTTTTGAGTTAGCACTGGGTCATTTCCTTAGGAAAATGTATTTTTAAATTGCTTAGAGTTCATCCTCCATCAGAGTGGTTTGTTTATGAGAGACAGGTCCTAGAACTTCAATCAGAAGCAGGGAACTTAGGGAAGGACAGAAGCCCTCTTTTTTGTTCTTCCTTGTTGTGAGATATTTGATCACATTGAGAAACCCAAGAGTGTTAATAAAGTCAAACTTGGGTCAGATGGCAGAGCCAGCAACTAGATGACAGGAATTAGCCATAGAGAGTATAGAGAAGCCAGGAAGATGAATAGAGAGATGCACAGGAAGGAGCAGGAAGGGACTTGGAGTTTGGCATTTTTTTTCTGTTTGGCATGGCTGGAGAGATGCTTTTCTTGCTGGGTCTCTGGCCAAAAAGGAAGATCAGATGGTTGCTTCTCAGCCTCTCTGAGCTAGCAGGTTTTCACCCCAACATCTGACTCCCAAGTCTTTATTGGCAAATAAGACAATAGAGATTTAGTTAAAAACTATATTTGGTGGCAGCCACAGAGCCTCTGCTGGCAGGACCAGAAATCCACAGGCTGCAGCCTGAGTGGCGGGGTGTTGACGCTGGGGCCACAGAACTGCAGATTGTATTTAAAATATTTGTAGATTCATGTGCAGCCACTAAGTTGATGTAAAACAAAACTCCCTGATAGTTTGTCTCAAGCTAGGCTGGGGACTTTGGCACTCTAGACAATTGTGTCTTTGAAGAAGATACTGAGTCCTCCTTAGAGCTGGCCATTGTCATTGAAAGTCTGAATAACAAATGGCTTCTACTGCTAGGCCTGACACAAAGCTACCCCCATTAGAACTGTGTGTCAGTTCTACATGCATTCATAAATATATGAATGGTGCCATATTCAGTGTCAGGTTTTTACCATAATTTGTCTTATTTACCTTGATTTAAGGAAAGTTTTCTTTAGATTTGCTGATTCACACAAGAGGAAAAGTTCATTATTGGAAAATATTCAAAATAAAAATGCTGAAAAGTAACATTAAACCATCCTTACCAGTGAAACAGAAATACATTTGTATAGATTTCTCTTTATTCATGTATGATACAAACATAAAAGTAAAATAATGCATTATCCATTGTCTTTAATTTATCTAGCCATGCTATTCAAAGGCTAGGGTAATTATGCACTGCTCAATCTATAAGTTCTACACAAAATTAACTTCTTTCATCCACAATTTTCTCATGGCTTTTTTCATCTCCTGATTTCTCAGTGTGTAAATAAGAGGATTCAGTAAAGGAGTGATAACAGTATAAAGTACAGTAAGGACTTTACTGCTCGCAAAACTGCCAAATGGCCAGGCATAGATGAAGATACAGGGTCCAAAGAACAGAGTGACCACAATTATATGGGCAGACAATGTGGACAGAGCCTTGGAAAGCCTGCCAAGTGATTTGTGCCTTACAGTAACCAGAATGACAGTGTAAGAAACAAGCAAGAGGATGAAACAGATGAAAGACAGCAGCCCACTGTCAGCAATGACAAATAACTCCAGAGTGTTTGTTTCAATACAAGCAAGCTTGATCACCAGGGGGAGATCACAAAATATGTTATTTACAATGTTGTGGCCACAGAAAGGCAAGTTCACTGTCAATACCATCTGGCTCATGGTGTGTATGAAACCAATGGTCCAGGAAAGTATTACAAATATATTCAGCAACCTTTGACTCATGATTATTCTGTAGTGCAAGGGTTTGCATATGGCCACATATCTATCAAAGGCCATGACTATCAAAAGTGTCATTTCAGCACCCCCAAACAAGTGCATGAAGAACATCTGAGCCATGCAGCCCCATACAGAGATGCTCTTGTGTTCTGCAAGCAAGTCTCTGATCATCTTGGGTGTTGTGACAGTGGAAAAACACATGTCTAAAAGCGAGAGATTTCCAAGAAGAAAGTACATGGGAGAATGAAGGGTAACATTAGCTGTCACTGTGACTATAATAAGAGTGTTGCCCACCACAGTAGCAAAATAGATCAAAGAAAATGTCACAAAGAAGAAAGTTTGAAGTTGCCAACCTCCAGAGAATCCCACTAAAATAAACTCTGTCACAGCTGATCCATTTTCATAATCCATTTATTCCATTCAGAAAGCTTCCTGAAGTTCTTAAAATACAAGGAGGTGAAAAACAAAAGCAAGCCAAGTTACTGTCAGTATGTTTACAGTTTTATTATTTGTTGATAATATCAACTGATGATTTGGAAACAAGAAATGTTTGACATATCAACATATCAGAGTATAACTAGAAATGATTTTATGCATCACACCACTTTAAAACAATATTCTTGTATAAAATAGAAAGCATTTGAAAGAAGAAAGTTCTATCATTTTATCTTATCAAATGATATATTTTAATCAATCTTCATTTTTCCCATTCATTTGTTCACATAGAAATAAAAATAAAGATTAGATGGTAATCATTGTGAACATTTCCCTAAAACCATAAACTTTCAGATTAAGTAGATGATTCTGTAATTTATTGGATAGTTTTAAAGCAACCATGTCAGAATTCATGTATTATCACATAAACACAGTGGTTTATTTACAAAATTTCGTCCTTACAAACTCCCCCTTCAGAAAATGAATTAGACAAAGTAGTAATATGATTTAATAACAAGACTTAAGCTGTGTGTAGGGTAGGGCATACCTTTAATCCCAGCACTCTGAAGGCAGACAAATCTCTGATTTAGACTAGGTCAGCCAGGGCTATACAGAGAATCCCTGTCTCTAAAAACCGAACAAAAAGACTCAAATGGGCATGTGAAGGTTCCTCTAGTGAACTGTTCCTTTGTAGAAAGTTGAAATCTACTAAAATGTTATGATTTGTGGAATATCTGTTTACTGTGGAAGTGGAACCATGGTAAGAAATGATATTGGCAATTTCAGACAGCTGATATAAATGAAAAATTTGTTATATAAATTAATGACTTGCATGCTGTTACTTTACCTTGACTCATTCTTTACCGGTAGGATCAGTCTTTTCAGTCTTTGGGTTCTGGTTTAATGACCCAGAAAAGTAACTTTGTAGTATCAGAATGTCAACCAACTGCATATTTACTTTATTGTAAATACTGATGAACAGTGTTCAATAAACAGTTTTATATTCCTTTATAAAAGATTAGATAGTAATAACTGATTATTTTGTCTCTAATATATCAGGGTCTCCATTTCATTGGATTCCTCACAGTTAGGTGATTCAAATATAAAAGAAATGTAGATTCATAACAGTAAATACCTTACCCTATATTTGTAGTGATCAACAAAGACTATCTAGTGTTTTTTAAACAAACAGACACAAGTTAGAAAATAATTTGTACATGGAAACCAATCTTCAAATTCATTAAAAATAATTTTTCCTTTTAATCTTTTTTGACATTGTATAAAAAACCCAAGAAACACAGTCTCGTACTCAGATGGTTTTACACTTATGTTCTCAAATGCTTCATTGCCAGTTGACAAAGAAGCCTCTTGTGGTAAATGTATGTGTTTGCATCTGTAGGAGCAAATTACAAGGTGTCTCAGTTTCCATGTCTAGATTCTGCTTGTGTTACAATGTTTAATGCTAAAACTATCTTAACTAGGCTTTTCAGACATCATTTATATTTTTGTGTAATAAAACATTATTAATTACAGTAAAGTGATTGCTAACAGCTAAGCTCCACTCTACATATTTAATGGATGTTAAAGGTGTTTAGTGCTCATAGCAGACATATGATACATAAGTATTATTGTTGCCATATATATATATATATATGGAAGCTATGATGTACCACTTATTGACACTTTGACAATTATAGCTAACAAGAATGAATGCACTAGTACTTAAAATTATTCAATCTGAAACTAGAATCTGGGTTTATATCAACATGCCACATGCCTCCAAATGGAAAGGTTATATTACATTATCAAACTGATAAACATTCTTTGAACTCATATGTCTCATATGGATTTCTTACAAGATACAATTCAACAAAAAAGAGATATATTGAAATGTTATTAACTACAACTGTTCTTATATAAGCAATATCTGTTATACAGAGAGCTTATAATCTAGAAATACATGACTATGAAGAAAACAAGCTATGTGATAAAAGTCTTAATTTAGTGTAGAACTTGCACAAAACAAAATCAAGATCATTTCCACGTGACACCTTCAAAATTGAAACAAATTTATGGTCAGTACCAAAAAGGATGTGATATGGATAATATGTGAACATTTATAAAATGAAATGTGTTAAGTACATCTTTATAGTACTCTCCAATTGCTTAAATTCAAATACGTTTTCCTGCAAGATAATCAAAACCATGTTGTAGATCAAGTCTAATGTTTTGTTTTACATTTATTGCAGCCTTTGGTTGGGACATACACTTTTGGCTGCCTTGTTTATTTGGAAAATAGCTATTCTGCTTTTCCTACTATGGGGAATATTCATGTTAAAATTCTTAAATTATTAACATTTCTTCTTTGATTTGAATGTAAAACATCTTATATCTCTTCCCCTTATCCAATGATCACTGTTTATTTTCTATTTATGGTCTAAGAATTACTTTTACAGAGGTTTTCTAAATATCTAATTTAGAACACAATTTTACCCTCTATTTCCTTCTCAAATGGTGAATATACACAATTATGTATGTACTCTCTCAACCACCTGAATCTTGAAAATAATAATAGCCCTTGTCTGTAATTTTAAATTGTAGGATGAGCTCATTGAATGATCATATAAAATTTCTTATATTCATCATAATTAGTCATTGACAAACTAATGCCATTTTTCTACAGTAATTTTTTTCTACATAATCTTGAGAGCATATTTTCTTTCAATTTTTTCACAGCAATTATTAATTCTAGCTTATTGTGAAGTAGTGTTAAGTTAGTTCTGAGTTGGAAGATTTGATGTCTTAAAGGCTAAAGCCTTCCTTCTGGCCAACACAATTCATTAAAATACCATCTTAGTCTTAAGAAATTTAATGAATTTGTTTTTCCCCAGTATTTTCACTTACCTTTACTAATATACAGTATGAGGAGCATCATACTCAAAGTAGTATTTAAAATTGAAAATATACTTTCTGTTTTCTGTAATGACCTGCATATCATTCTACAGAGTATCTTTCACTTCCTTTAAAGATGTGGACCAATTACTGGAAACAGATTTTTGGGAGTACTGGGAATCAAAACCTCACTGGGAGTTGTTAAAAAATGAGGCTATTGCGAATTTAGCATGACCAAGAGACATGCTTGCATTTAATTCTTGGTCTCATAATGAGCTATGTTTCCGCATGGGTGGTACCATGATTATAACAACCATGAAATTCTTGGTGTACTGGTGATGATATAATAAGTTTAGAGTCATTTTATTGAATGAAATTTTTTCTTATGTTACCTCAAATCATTCCACATTTCCATTTTTGTGGATAATTTTCAAAGAATATTCCTAAGCAATTTTGAGCAATCTTCAACATATAATTATGTATAAATTAAGTTGTAGATCTTGCAGGAAATGAAAAATTTGAATGATTAAAAAATTGTTTAATAATACTAGAGTAAATATCACAACCAATCTCAAATTAAAATACAGAGCTATCATGATGACAATAGTATGATACTGGAACAAAATCAGACACATAGATCAATGGAAAATAGTCGAATACACAGATTATAATTCATGCATTTATGGCCACTTGTGTTTTTATAAGGAGGCTCCTAAAACACCACACATTGGAAGAAAGACATTATATTTAACAAATGGTATTAGGAAAACTGGATATGTACATGCAGAAGAATAAAATTATATTTTTATACATTACCCTACACATGTCAACGCAAAATAGATCAAGGACTTCCTATGAGACTGTGCACTTGAAGTCTGGTAGAAGAGAATTTAATTAATACATGCCAACATACAAGTGGCAATGAGGACTTTCTGCATTCTCAAGTGGTAGCACTTTGGGGAGGAGCTTTAGGAGGTGTTGTCTTGCCAAAAAGAAGTACATTACTGAGCTTTGAACTTACATAGCCTTGCCCTACACCCAGTTCACCCTCTCTCTACTTCATGCTAGTCTTTGAAAAAGTGGTCTCTCAGTTTCTTACTCCTAAACAATGTCTTATTTACCATGCCTCCCCACTATGATGGACTCTTACCCCTCTGAAACCCTTAACCTAATAAACTAATAAACTATATATATATGATGCCTTGATCATGATATTTGTCATGATTTGAATAGGTATGGTCCCCAGAGACTCATGAGTTTGAATGCTTGGCCCATAGGGATTGGCAATTTTAGGAGGTGTGGCCTTGTCTGAGCAGGTGTGGCCTTGTTAGAGGAAGTGTGTTAATGTGGAGCCAGGCTTTCAGGTCTCATCTTTGCTTAAGCTAGGCCTTGTGAGGTAGTTCACTCCCTGTTGTCTAAGGGTCAAGATGTAGAGCTCTCACTACCTCTCCAACACCATGTCTGCTTGTGTGATGCTGTACCTCGTGCCATGATGATAATGGACTAAAGGTCTTAACTGTAAGCTACCCCCAATTAAAGGTTTTTCCTTTATAAGCATTTCCATGGTCATGGTGTCTCTTCACAGCAAGAGAAACCCTAACTAAGATAGTATTTTATCACAGCAACAGAAAATTGCCTAATAAAATGTAGTTTTGTAGGCATCAAAATGATAGATCCTATTTTCTAATCTATTATGACGATATATTTTACTGGAGAATTAAGATCATTAATACTCAGAGTTATTATTAAAATTTTCTATTCCTCTCATTTTTTGATTTTGTGGTATTTTTTTTCAGGTGTCCTTTGTTTAACTGTTCTGGCATTTTTTCTTTGTTTCCTATAGTCTCTTGTCTGTTTTTAAACATTGTTTTCATATTGAAAGATTGCTTCTAGTATTCTCTGTAGAGCTGATTTACTAACCATAAATTCTTCTCATCTGATTTTATCTTGGAAAATTTTCATTTCCTTTTAATATTATTAAATAATTTTTCTGGGTAGATTCTGGCGTGACAGTTATTTTTCAGGAATTTGGTGTGTCTTTGAAGGACCTTCCAGCTTTAAAGACTTCTGTAAAATAATCTTTCATTATTTTGTAAAATATACATTTATATTTATTTTAAATAGCACCATTTTTGCACTTCCATTTTGTCCCTCCCTTGACATGTACTCCTCCCACTCTGTTACAAAATTATGACTTCTTTTTATTTTATTTTTATATTAAATTATATATTTTAATATACTATATGACACATACATATATATATTATTAGCACATATTTATTATACAGAGTAAAGAGTATCCTTGTGAATTATTATACTTTTGCTACATAATGTGCACTTTGTTTATAATCATCCCCATTACTCTTTTTTTTTACTCATTTTATATACTAACCACAAATCTCTCTCTCATCCCTCCTACCACTACCCCCACTACCACCTGCCCTGCACCCAACGCACTCCTCCTCCCCCAGGCTAAGTTCTCCCTAGGTGGAACAGCTAAGCCTGGTACATTCAGTTGAGCCAATACCAAAACTTCCCACTGCATCAAGGGTAAGCAAGGAGTCCCACCATAGGTAATGGGATCCAGAAAGCCAGCTCATGCACCAGGGATAGATTCTGATCACACTGCCAGGGGCCCCTCAAACAGACCCAGTTAAACAAATGTCTCCTGCATGCAGAGGGTCTAGTCTGGTCGCATGCAGGTTCCACAACTATTGATCTAAAGTTTGTGAGTTCCTTTGAGCTTGGCTCAGTTGTCTCTGTAGATTTCCCAATCATGATTTTGACCCTCTTTGCTCATATAATTTGTCTTCCCTCTCTTTGACTGGACTCCCAGAGCTCAGCTTGGCTGGGGATCTCTGCATCTGCTTCCATCAGTTACTGGATGAAGGCTCTATGATGACAGTTAGGTTATTCACCAATCTGATTACCAGGGTAGGCCAGTTCAGGCACCTTTACCACTATTGCTAGTAGTCTAATCTGGGGTTGTCCTTTTGGTTTCTGGGAATTTCCTAGCACCAGATTTCTCCCCATAGTGTCTCCCTCTATCAAGATATCTCTTTCATTGTTCTCCCACACCATCCCTCTCCCACCTCGACCATCACATTCCAACATATTCTGATCACCCATCCCCTACCTTCTATTGCACCTGCTACCTCTTCCCAATTTACTCATGGTGATCTCCTCTGTTCTTCCTTTTCACATTGATCTGTGCATTACTTTTAGGGTCTTCTTTACTTCCTAGCTTCTCTGGAGCTAGGGTTGTAGTCTCATTATCCTTTGCTTTACCTCTAGTATCCATTTATGAGTGAGTACATACCATGTTTGTCTTCTGAGCCTGGGTTACCTCACTCAGAATATTTTCTAGTTTCATCCATTTGCCTGCAAATTTCATGATGTCATTGTTTTTTATTGCTGAGTAGTACTCCATTGTGTATATGTACCACATTTTCTTTATCCATTCTTCAGTTTTGAGGGGCATCTAGGTTTCTTCCAGGTTCTATTATCAATAATGCTGCTATGAACATAGTTGAGCAAGTGTCCTTGTAATATGATTAAATATCCCTTGGGTATATGCCCAAGAATAATATCACTGGGTCTTGGGCTTGATTGATTCCCAATTTTCTGAGAAACTGCCATACTGATCTCTAAAGTGACTGTACAAGTTTGCACTCCCATCAATAGTGAGGAGTGTTCCCTTTGTTCCACATCCTTTCCAACATAAGCTGTCATCAGTGTTTGTGATCTTAGCCATTCTGACAGGTGTAAGATGGTATCTCAGAGTCATTTTGATTTGCATTTTCCTGATGCCTAAGAACGTTGAGCAATTTCTTAAATGTCTTTCAGCCATTTGGGATTCTCTGAGAATTTTCTGTTTAACTCTGTAGCCCATTTTTTAAATGAATTGTTCAGTATTTTAATGTCTAGTTTCTTGAATTCTTTATATTATTTTGAAGATCAGCCCTCTGTCAGATGTGGGGTTGGTAAAGATCTTTTCCCATTCTGTAGGCTGTCATTTTGTCTCATTTGCTGTGTCCTTTGCCTTATAAAAGCTTCTCATTTTGAGGTGGTCCCATTTGTTAATTGTTGCTCTCAGTGTCTGTGCTACTGTGTTATATTAAGGAAGTGGTCTCACATGCCAATGCTTTCAAGGCTACTTCTGACTTTTTCCTCTATTGGGTTCGGTTTAGCTGGATTTATGTTGAGATCTTTGATCCACTTGTATCTTAGTTTTGTGCATGGTGATACATATGTATTTATTTGAAATCTTCTACATTTGACACCCAGTTATGCCAGCACCATTTGTCAGGAGACGAGTTTCTGCACTGTTGCTGTCATGGGACTACAAGACCAGGAAGCCCAGGGTATCTCTGTTCCTGTGCACTAAGAATCCGTTTAAAAAAAAAAAAAGAATCCTTGTGAAGCTTTATCAGATCTATGTGGATCAATGCCTGATGGTAGGTGCTAATTGTAGTCAGAAATTTTCATGTGTCTCTCCTGGTCTCATAGCTGCTCTGACCCAAGTAAACACACAGAGGCTTATATTACTTACAAACTGTATGGCCTAATGGTTCAGGCTTCTTGCTAGCTAGCTCTTACAACTTAACTCAACCCATTTCTATTAATCTATGCATTGTCAGGTGGCTTCATGGCTTACTGGTACTTTCACATCTTACATATCCTGTGATGTCTCACAGCGTTTGCCCCATTTTCCTTTCTTCTCCTTTCTCTTTCTAGTTTGAATGGACTGCCTAACCTTATGCTGTCTTACCATTGGCCAAACAGCTTTCTTTATCAACCAATCAGAGCAACACATGTTTATAACATACAGAAAGACATTCCACAGCAATTCCTCTGTGTCATCTGATGACCTACAGAAACACTTTCTACCAGGAATCTCTATTGGCCAGTATAGGTTGGGATTCATGAAGGCAATTTAAATTATCCTTAATGTCTTCCATTCTGATCTCTAAAGAATTAATCTTAGTCCTGCTGCAGCCAGAAAATCAGGGACAATGTGAAAAGACTAAACCTATGAAAAATATGTAGAAAGGCAGAAGAAAAACAGCTCAGATGCACAGACTATATTTTTTTAACAAAATCATAGAAGACTTTTTTTTTCCAATTTAAAGAAAGAGATACCTGTCAAGGTGCAAGAAAAACACAGAACACCAAACAGACAGGATCAGAAAAGAAATTTCTCATTATACATAATGTCCAAAACATTAGCTGTACACAACAAAGAATGATACTAAATACAGCAAAAGGAAGACCAAGTAACACATAATAGGATAACACCTGGCATTCTGATGGAGACTATGAAAGCCAGAAAGGTCAGGACATATGATCTACAAACTCTGAGGAAACATAGATGCTAGCTCAGGTTATTTTAACCATCAAAACTATCAATCACAATTGGCAGAGGAAGAAATATATTCCATGACAAAACAAATTTAAGCAATATCTATCTACCAATCCAGCTGTACAGAAAGACATTAGAAGGAAAACATAAGTCTGAAGAGGTTAAATACAACTAAGAGGTCACAGGGAATAAATAATCTAAGAACTCAAAAGAGAGGCAAATACTCAAAAATAACAAAAAACATAACAGAAATAAATAAACACTGCTCACAAAGCACTTATCCATATCAATAAATACTGCTCACTAAGGACTCTAAATATTTATGGTCTCAATTCCTCAATGAGAAGACACTACCAGATTAGATTAGGAATGAGGCTCTATCTTTCCAATGCATTGAAGATACACATTTTTCCCTCATGGATAGACATCAAAGGTATACAAAGCAAATGGACACAAGAAGGAAGCAGGTGTAGCTATTATAATATGTGACAAAATAGATCTCAATACAAACTAATCAGAATAGATGGAGAAGGATACTACATACTCACTAAAGGGAAAACCACCAAAAGAATATTACAATCATAAACATTAATGTACCAAAGACAAGTGCACCCAAGCTAATGAAAGAAACACAACACAGATAAAATCACATATTGATTCTGACATCATGATAGGGGGTGAGTTATACTCCACTCTCACAAATAGACAGATCATCAAGATAAAAATAAGCAGAGAAGCACTGGAGTTGAATGACATCATATAAGAAATGGACCTATCACACATGCCCCAAACATTCAACCCAAATACTATATTTAATTCTCTGCAGCTCATGAAACCTTCTCCAAAACTGACCACATAGGTGTAACAGAAGCAAGTCTCAACAGATATAAGAAAATTTAAATAAAACACAGTATCCTATCTAACAACCATTAATTAAAGAAGGATTTCAACAACAATGATAACAGCAGAAAACATACAAACTCATGGAAAGTGCATTACTCACTACTGAATGAAAATTGCATCAAGACAAAATTCAAGAAGAATGCTAAAAATGTTTACAATGAAAGAGAAAGAAATTGCAAGATACTTAAACATACAGCAAGTTCCTAGCACTAAGTTCTTACATTAAAAAAAAAACTGGAGAAATCTCATATTAGTAACTTCACAACACACCTGAAGACTAAAGAACATGAGGAATTAATACCCCAAAAAAGTAGATGACAAGATAATCAAAATCTAGACTTAAATCAATGAAATAAAAGTAAGTAAACAAATAAACAAAAATACTTACACTAAAATAAGAACAACTCACTTTCTCCATACCCATTCAAACTAGTACTATTGTCTTAGCTAGAGCAATAAGACAATTGAAGGAAAACAAGTAGATACAACTATGAAAGAAAGAAGTCAAAGTATCCTTACTTGCAGATGATATGATTTTATACATCAAAGATGACTCTAGGAAATGTCTACATCTGATAAACACAGCAAAGTAGCAGGATACCAAATTAACACACTAAAATTAGTAGACCTGAAGAGTAATCCTAATCAGTCTTATTAAATAAAAATCCAGAGTCAGATATCCAGGGTAAAAGCTGAAAGACCAGAGAAACAGGGCAGCCAACCACTAGAGAGTTCTTACCTCTACAAATCCTCAGAGCAAAAAGGGGTGATCCTGTCTCTACAAATCCTGAGACTTAATTGGGGGGAGGCTAGATGCTGTCTCCACCTATCTTATATTCCTTTCTATGCCTCCTTATTCCTGGGATTAAAGACATGCACCACTACCACCAGGCACTGTTTCTTATTTGGCCTGGTTCAATCTTTTGTAGCCCAGGTTAGTCTTGAACTCCTGATCTTCCTGCTTCTTCCTCCCAAGGAGGGAGGAAAGGTGTGTGGCACCACTTTCTGGCCTCTATGGTTAACTAGTGGCTAGCTCTGCCCTGTGATCTCTAGGCAAGCTTTATTTGTCAGAACACAAACAAAATATCACACAGCATAGGCCTATGTACAAATGAAAAACATACCAAGAAAAACATCCAGGAAACAGCATCTTTCACACTAGCAAAAGAAAAAACAAAAACCCAAAAAAGAAAAAGCAAAAACACCTTGAGATAACTCTAGTCAAGCAAAAAGTAATAATAATAATAAAACAACCAGAAAATGAAAAATGTTCCATGCTCTTGGATCAATTAGATTAATACAGTAGAAATTGCTATTCTATGAAAAGTAATCTATAGATTCAGTACAATCGCCATTAAAATTCTAAAACAATTCTTCACAGAAATGAAAAGTCAAGCTTCAGCTTTACACAGAAACAGAAATAAAAACCAGGATAGCTAAACAATCCTAAATAATAAAAGACTGCTGGTTTTCAACAAAATCTCTGACTCCTGAGTCTTAATAGTAAAATCATAAGATACGAACTTTTGCAAAAGCAATTAGTGCCCATTATGAGGCATGAGGTCATGCCAGCAAGTTCTGCAGCACCTGCGATCACCAATCCACCACACATTCACACAAGACACTCTGGCCCTGTGTGCTTCTGCTGCCACAGTGTATTCTGGCCCCAGAGCACCTCACAGCCCTGGGCCAGAGGCAGCTGGCCACCTCATTTGCCACTGATGACATAACAGCTACCACTGCTATGAACAAACTATATCAGATTTGGTGAGACACCTGGGAAATCATTAAGGAGAGTAAAATGATATTAAAAGAAAAGTCTTTCCCATGTTAAAGATAGGGAATATCAAAATGCAGGGAATTAAGCCCCTGTATAGTGCTACTATAGATGGCTTGCAAATGGAAGCAATAAATGAGAGGGATGAATGATTTACCTGGGATTGACATAATTACAATAATTGCCATATGTTAACTCCTATTAATTTGGTAATTCATATTTTATCCTTCATGGTCATGGTGGTTTTTTATGCCCAATGTAAAAAGTAGTTTGATAATTCTGACAAATATGAAATGTTGACTCATAAGATACAAGTTTTAGAAAGACTTATTAATGAAAACAAAAAAAAATTTGACTAAAAAGATACAAGCCTTAGAAAGACTTACTAATAAATATTAGAATACTAAGACATAGACAGAGAAATTTAGACAAGAACTTATCATGAACCACATGATTAAACTTAAGAGGAGTGGATTAAAGTCTTTAGAAAACCAACCTTAGCGTATCCAGCTCTTATACAAGAATGACCAGCAGATGATAGGCACCCCCAAGGTTATGAGGCAGTTAAATGAAATCCTATAGAAATATTAGATTTCAGGAGACTTATGACAGTGACTGTTTCATATAATATGCATTCAGTGTATGTGAGTCAGAAATTAAATTCATGGGCAACTCAAGCTAGAATTATTTCTCAAGATTGGAAAGATTTGGTGTCAGAAGTATTGTAAGCTGGTCCTCAGTTACAATGGCAAACATGATGAATAAAGGAAGCTAGAATCATAGGACAATGATATAGATCTAGGGGTATTAATATTTCCCAAGATCAGTTTCTAGGTGAGGAATGATATGCTGAATTACAAAGGCAGCTTGAATTTGATGACCAGACCTTGGGCCTATATAATTTATGAGCCTTAAATATGTGAGACAAGGTTGAAGAATCGGAAAAGAGGTCTGAGTCATTTACTAAAATTATACAAGGCCCCACTAACTGCTTTTTTTGTTTTTTCTTTTTTGTTTTTTTTTGTTTGTTTTTTAAAAAATGTTGACATCAGCTATGAATAGAATGATATCAGATCCAAAAGTCATATGACTATTAATTGAATCTTTGGCTTTTGAAAATGCTAATGCAGGCTATAAAGGGTGATTAGCCCTCTACAGGTAAGATCAGCACAAATAGAATGGATTAGAAATACAGATGATATTGGATCTCATGCTTATAAAACAAGGTCATTTTAAAAAATGTTGTAGGCAAGATGTTTCTAGAAACAACATTTTTTCTTTTTCCTTTTTCCTTTTTTTTTTTGAGATAATCCAAACAGAGGCCCAGTATTCTGGAATATGAAGAAGATGTGGCAAAGGCAGGCATTGGACTAATGATTACAGACCAACCATGTACAAGCAGGATAACCCTTTGCAATGGGGAAACGACTGAAGGGGCCTCCCAGAGGCCCTGATATCAAATTTAGTTCAAGCATTCCCTATCAGCACTAGAGAAACTCATCCACAAACAATTACAAGACTTAATGCCTGTTGTTAAAGACAACACTGATCTACATGTGATCAGAGCTAGAATAGCTTCAGTAGAATAAACAAATGTTCAGGAGAGACCAGAAAACAAGTATTTTGACAAACTGATATAAATGATCAGAGACCAAAACTAAAAATACAAATAAATGGCATTGCAATTGTAGGCTTCCTGGACATAGGTGCAGATGTAACAATAATTTCACCAAATCTTGGTATCCAGATTGGCCTTTTCAGAAGGTAAATATTCAGTTTTTAGGAATTGGAACTTTCTCTTGGATAAAACAAAGCATGAGGTAGGGCAAGGGTATAGGGCGAGAAGGACAGACTAGAAAAATTAAAGCCATATGTAGCTAACATATCAATGTATTTATTGGGATATGACTTGTTAAAGCAATGGAAAACACAAATTAACATTTCTCCAATCTCAGAAACAAACCATAAAATAAAAAATGCTTCTGAACAAAATATTGAAAGGTATTTTCAAGAATATTCACCGACCATTCAGGTTGTACATGGGTAGGGCACAACAGCTGTTGGTCTTTCAAAGGTACCAATAGCCCTACTTTAAAAATGGTTAACTGATAAATCTATGTGAATATAACAATGGCCTATGACACTAGAAAATTTTCAGACACTAGAACAGTTGGTACAGAAGCAGGTAAATGCCCAACATATTGAAGGATCGACCAGTCTTTGGAATTCTCCTGTATTTGTCATTAAAAAGAAATCTGGAAAATGGACAATGCTAACAGATCTGAGAGCTATAAATAAGGTGATTCAGCCCATGGGCTCTTTACAACATGGAATTCCCTTGCTTTTCTTATTAGCTAAGGGATGGTTTACTATAGTGATTGATTTAAAAGATTGCTTTTTTAGAACAATACCTTTACAAAAACACAATAGAGAAAAATTTGAGTTCACAGTGCCCACTTATAATAGTTCTCAACCTGTTAAAAGGTACCAGTAGAGGGTCCTGCCACAAGGAATGCTAAACAGTCCTACCTTATGTCAATATTTTGTACAACAGCTATTAGAAATTATTTGTAAACAGTTTTCTCAAGGTGCCCATTTGGATTGCTTAGATCCAGTGTTTGATTGTAGTTTGGTTATTTTACCTTCTACCCATTCTCCCATAGGAATTCTTATTCAGGAAGAAAAGAATAACTTAGGATGGATATTTCTAGCACACAAATAGAGTAAAATATTAAAAATCTATGTAGAAATTTTTTGTTAGCTGATTTTAAAAGAAAAATGAGACTTCATCAGTTAGCAGGAATAGACCCAGCAAAAACTGCCTCATTATGGTCAGAAAATGAACATTAACAAAAAGCCTGAAGTAATTTTTTGGGAGATATTCCAAAAGCAAGAGACTCCAGTCTATAAAAAGAACTAATTGGATTTTCCCTCATATAGAAAAGCACCACTAATTTCTGGAGCCCCTACATACTGTACTGCTGCAAATTGATCATAAAATGCAATTTTTAAGGCAGGAAAATTAAAGTTGTTCAATGCCCTTATGATTCAGTTCAAATATCAGAACTAAATGCTATTCTCATCATATTATTAGATTTTCCAGAACCTCTTGATAGAGTTACTGACTCTCAATATGCAGAATTGTTTTACATATTGAAATCACTGAACTATTTCCAGATGATACAGAATTCTCTTTATAATTTATTCAATTACAACAAATAATCAAAAATAGAAATCACACATTGTATATAACATATATCAGATCTTACATGGGTTTACCAGGCCATCTAGCACAAAGTAATGATGAAATATATCTATCTATATATATCAAGGTATATTTCATTTCAAAATTTCAATAAACACTTATTAAAAGATAATACTTTTTCTGTTGCCAAACAACATTTTGCCTTAACAAAGATATAATCTGCCAATAAAAAGGAACTCTCCAAAGTTAGTGTCAGGGTAGGCTTTTGTTTTTGTCTTTCTAAAAGAATAAAAGTATCCATCTAAAGAATCAAGATACCACTGGATAAATGAAACATCTGAAGAAGGACAAACATCAATAGAAAATGTTCCAAGAAAAAGTAAATTGGTCTAATGGCATAACCCACCTCCAAAAGGTTAGAATTGAATAAATCTTCCCAAATGCTTTTTTTCTGCTGCTCTCTATAGACATAAAAGGCAAATGATCTTTTTGTGGTCCTAATTAAATTAAAATTTGAAGCTGGCTTTGGAGCTGGGGTATAGCTCTCTCTCTCTCAAATCCATGAATGCTTATTAAAGGAAAATCCAAGCTCTTGGCTTTAGGCCCAGGGCAAAACCAGTGCCCCCATAACCCACCCATTACAACCTCAGTTGCAGACAGAAAGCAGGACTCCTGTAGCCATGCTTGGTCACCACAATTCCCCACCAAATCCTGTAAACTACAAGCCTCTATCCACCCCCAAATCCACCCATCATCTGGAACTGCAGCATTTCCCTGAGAAACAGACTCTGCCAGCTACTATTGAATCAAAAGCTCCGATTGGACCAAGGTTTGCTCCCTAAGACACAGACACCATTTACACTAATGGGAGGAGGAGATCGGTAGGTGCCAGTGCAAAAATACATTCAACAACATAAAGAGCAATATGGCACCACTAGAATCTAGTGGTTCTACATCAACAAGACCTGAACATCCCAATATAGAATAAGCAGAAGAAAATGACTTTTAAAAGATGATAGAGGCCTTTAAAGAGAAAATGAAAATTTCCCTTATAGAAACTGAGGAAAAGACAAACAAAAAATTGGAAGAAATCAATAAATCCCTTAAAGAAAGCCAAGAAAACAAACAAATGAACAAAAAAAAATTAAAGAGGTGAAGGAAACAAGACCTGAAAATCGAAAGAAACAATGAAGAAGACACAAACCAAGGTGCTGTGGGATGGTCTGTATGTCAAGTGTGTTGCTGATTGGTCAATAAATAAATCACTGATTGTCCAGTGGCCAGGCAGGAAGTATAGGTGGGACAAGGAGGAGAATAAAGCTGGGAAGTGGAAGGCTGAGTCAGAGAGACACTGCCAGCTGCCACCAGGACAAGCAGCATGTGAAGATGCCGGTAAGCCACGAGCCACTTCGCAAGGTATAGATTTATAGAAATGGATTAATTTAAGCTGTAAGAACAGTTAGCAAGAAGCCTGCCACGGCCATACAGTTTGTAACCAATATAAGTCTCTGTGTTTACTTGGTTCGGTCTGAGCGTCTGTGGGACTGGCAGGTGACAGAGATTTGTCCTGACTGTGGGCCAGGCAGGAAAACTCTAGCTATACCAAGGGAATGCTGGAAATAGAAAATCTGAGTAAATGAACAGGAACTACAGATGCAAACATAACCAACAGAATACAAGAGATGGAAGAGAGAATCTCTAGCATGGAGGATACAATAGAGGAAATAGATTCATCAGTCAAAGAAAATACTAAAGCCAAAAAAGTCATAACACAAAACATCCAGGAAATAGGTGACACCATAAAAAAGCCAAACCTAAGAATAATAGGGATAGAAGAAGGAGAAAAATACCAACTCAAAGGCACAGAAAATATATTCAACAAAATCATAGAAGAAAACTTTCCCTACCTAAAGAAAGAAATGCCTATAAAGATATAAGAAGCTTACAGAACACCAAATATACCACACCCAAAAGAGAAGTCCCCATGACACATAATAATCAAATGACCAAACATACAGAACAAAGAAAAGATATTAAGAGCTGCAAAGGAATAAGGCCAAATAAGGCAGACCCATCCGAATAACATCTGACTTTTCAATGGATACTCTAAAGGCCAGAAGGTGCTGGGCAGATGTTATGCAGATACTAAGAGACCATGGATGGCAGCCCAGACTATTAAACCTAGCAAAACTCTCAATCACCATATATTGGTGAAATTATTAAGGCCACTCCACATAGTTAAAAGGGAGATTTATTTTGTGGGGTAACTTACAAGTGAAGGGATAGGTAACAGGGTCTGGGAAAGGTGTGGTGCAGTCCAGCGGCGGTGTTCTCTGGAGAACTCTGCTCATTCAACCTCTATCATCCAGGGTCCAGGAACCAAGAGAACTGGTGCATCCAGACCTTGGATCTTTAGGGTCCTCTCTCAGCCCCGCCTTGTAGGTGTGACAGTTACCGAAGCCTCAATGGGGGTTGGAACTTCCAGATCAAGGCTGGAATGGCTACCTACTACATCTCCCCCTTTTGTCTATTATGTTTAGGTATGTTCCTTTTATTCTTGATCTCTCCAAGACCTTTATCATGAAGGGGTGTTGGATTTTGTCAAAGGCTTTTTCAGCATCCAATGTGGTTTTTTTCTTTCAGTTTGTTTATATGTTATATTGCATTGACAGATTTTCATATGTTGAACCATCCTTGCATCCCTGGGATGAAACCTCCCCCTTTTGTATAAATAAGAAAGTTCTAACCTAATACAAGACTATATACAAAGGAATGGTTATCAACTACAACCAATGCAAACAATATCAAGCAAGAAACACATACTAAAATCCAGAGAAGTCTAGAGCGTAGGTAAATGGTATGTTACAGAGATCATTCCAAAAGGTGTCCTATCCTAAAGAACCTGAATCTAATACTTAATATGTTTTATCATATATATATATATACACTAAGTTGTAACTATAACTGCTAGTCTTCAATCCCATCAAAACCTGAGAAGGAATATAATGGTACCTGAGAAATAGAAGATGGATGTAAGCAACTTTCAGGAATCTTGCAAGAGTAGACAGAGACAGCTGGCAGCCTGGACAGTCACCTAAAGTTTCTCAGCATTGTTGGTGCATTCAAATTGGCTACAGGCCTAGAGTATCTGATAGATCATTTTCTGAAGCAGGAATTCTGAAAGACCATCTTACCCTGTCTTGGCAGAGTTCAGAAGCCACTTTTCCTTGTGTCCCACTTGTCCAGAAGGACAGCACTCATATTGTCAGCAGTTGAGGCAAGGGCAGTTCTTTGCCCAATAGGCCATTTTGTGCCAAGAAGACAAACTTCCAAATGGAAATGTCTTAGAAGCCCAACATTCTCTCAGTATCAGATTGGTGCTGCCAGGAGCAATTATGTCTCACATCAACAGAATTCGAAGTTATTTAAATGTCATATTCTCTAGGTCTATGAAGTGTTTGAAGATTACCTGTCCATCCAACCTATGTATCTGTAAATCTGGATAAACTAACTAACATAATTATAGAGATGACAAGCATAGGTGACTATAAATCTATAAGTCTTATCTATCTAAATAACCTAAGGACTAAGGCTTCATGTAAACAAGGTAAACAGTCTATAAGCAAATGTATGGTAAAGGACAATGACTTCAAAATTGTGGCAATACACAAGATATTTATAACAGAGGTAGGAATGTATAGTGCAATATGCAATATGACAATAATCCTAAATATATATCAATATACAAAATATCCTAAACAGAGGTAGAACATACATACAGTATGACAGATATAAATTTACATTTATATCAATATACAAATATTTCAAATAAGAGTAGAAATATATGTACATTATAACAAATATAGTTCTGTATTTGTATCAATATACAAATTATCTTAAATAGGAATATAAAAATAGTTTACATTTGTATCAACATATAAGAATCCATAACAGTGCAAATTATCTAAGGCTGCTGTTTTACTAAACTTGTTTACTAGTATATACAATAATCTACCATAATATCTTATACCTATCCATTCCATTTCTTCTTTTCCTTTTTTTCTTTTGAGATACTTTTTCTTTTCTTAAGGAGAATACTGAGTTTAATAGTTTCTTCCACCTCCAACCCTATAACCATCATCCATAACCCTGAGAAATATGAAACCTTAGGGACAAGGGGCGTTATTTTCTTAGAATTGCTTCTTGCTGTTTAGGGGGTGATGGTATCTCTGTTGGGTACTGTATGAAAGCTCAGATAGTTAAATCTCAGTTAGACTAACTGTAGATTCCTTAGCAAGTCTCAGAGTAATGGGTAAGATTGTCTGAAATTCTTGCAAGAAGTGTATGATGATGATTACCATGGCATCATTCTGGATTGGGTAGAGTTGTTGTTGGGGCCCCATCTTCCTTCTGGAGACTTCAGAGATTGCTATTGGAAAAACTTATTTTTTATCAAAATGGAAAGGTTGTATTTAAAGATGACATGACATGTAAGAAAGGATTCTGAGAAATCAAGAGAAAGCATGGAGAGAATTAGAATCTTGAAGACAATGGTCCCTTTTTATTGGTTTCCTTCTGTCCCACACCAGAGGGCTCTTCTGATATGGGACTGAAGAATCTCTCAACCTTTTCTTTTAGCAATATGCTTGGTTTTAGAGAAGGATTGAGCCAATTACATCTCAAAGCCAGCTTGGTTTATAATTGAATTGGAACCACAACTTTTCTAGATTGATAGAGATATATATGTCAGACAGTGAGATTTTTACCCTGTGTAGTTTGGTACCAATAGATTATTTCTTCCTGCTGTAAACATCCAGATATCTAAGGCCTTATGATTTCTGGAAGATGAATATTTCCATTATCCTGGAAAGACAAAAACAGAACCCTACCCCAATCTTTGATTGTTAAATTTTTCTTACAACTTGTAAAGATATCACATTGGTGGATGAGCTGTTACTTCTCATCAAGGGGTTTCTCCTGTTCAAATTAAATTTTTTATTATTTTTTTTTTTGGTATCCACAGCTTTTCTTCTCCTTCAGAAATAAAAGCAAAACCTCTTTCCCAATGTAGGACTTATCCAGGTTTCCATTCTGAGGTCAACACATCTTTGAAATTAACTGGTTGGTTTAGCTCAGGAGTTTTGTCTGTTGTCCAATGTCTCTCCACAGCTGTTGTTCCTTTGTCATCAGCATTGAGAAATTTCAAGGTTAATAAAGCACTATGTAACCTATTTCTAGGAGTCATTGTTACCTGTTGCTGTTTATTTAGCATATCCTTTAAAGTTTGATTGGATCGTTCTATGACTGCTTGGCCTGTGGGATTGTGTGATATACCTGTAACATGCTTTATATTGTAATAAGAAAAGAACTGTCTCATTTTATGGGAGACATATGCTGGGGCATTGTCTGTCTTAATTTGTACAGGTATTCCCTTGATAGCCATAACTTCTAATAGGTATGTAATCACAGAATCAGCCTTTTCAGAACTCATAGGAGTTGCCCTCTGAAATCCTGAATAGGTGTCAATGGTATGGTGTACATACTTGAATCTTCCAAATTCTGCAAAATGAGACACATCCATCTGCCAATTTTTATTTCTTTGTATACCCTTTAGATTGCTCCCTGAAGGTAATAGAGTTTGGTTATAGAAGGAGCAAGTAGGACATTTTTTCACAATATCCTTAGCTTGTTGCCAAGTGATGGAGAAATCCTTCTTCAAACCTTTGCTATTTCATGGTGTTTCTTATGAAATTCTGAGGCTTCTAGCACATTACCTATTAGTAACTGATCAATCTCATCATTACCTTGTGCTAGAGGTCCTGGCAGACCTGTATGGGATCTGATATATGTTTGTATATATATAGGATGTTCCCCTTTTCTGATGATTTCCTGCAATTGTATGAATAATGAAGTTAATTCTGTATTATCAGGAATAAATTCAGCAGTTTCAATATGTAAAACAACTCTCTCTGCATATTGAGAGTCAGTAACTATATTGAGGGGTTCTGTAAAGTCCATCAGTACCATAAGAATGGCATACAGTTCTGCCTTTTGTTCAGAGATGTACGGACTTTGTACCACTTTATGTAAGTCTCCTGATTTGTATCCTGCTTTCCCTGATTTATTTGCATCAATATAGAATGTAAAGATTCCAGAAATTGGCTTTTGTCATACAATGTGAGGAAGGACCCATTCAGTCTTCTTTATGAATTCTATTCTCTTGCTTTTGGGATAATGGTTATTAATCTCTCCCAAAAAGTTACTTCAGGCTCTCTGCCAGTATTCATTCTCTTTCCATAGTGATGAAATTTCCTCATCAGTTAAAGGTACTACAATTTCTGCTGGGTACATTCCTGTCACCTGGCGAAGTCTTAATTTACCCTTTTGAATCAAATCAGATATCTTTTCTATATAAGTCTTTAACTTCTTATTTGGTTTACGTGGTAGGAATATCCATTCCAATATAATATCTTCTCTCTGCATCAAATGAGGGGGAACGTCTGGAGGGGAATATGACAAGAATGCATTTAAGTTCTGGATCCACATGATCCACGTGTGCTTCTCGAATTGTCTTTTCTACTAGAGCCAATTCCTTCTCAACTTTGGCTGATAATTCTCTTGGACTATTTAATTCTTTGTCCCCTTCTAGAGTATTAGCCAAATTTTGGAGTCCATCTTTGGGTATTCCCATGATACCCAGTAAGTTGGAAATGCTTCCTAATAACTTTTGAAAATCATTAAGAGTCTTCAATCGATCTCCCCTTAGTTGTACCTTTTGGGGTCTAATTTTTTGTAGCTCTATCTTATATCCTAAGTAATTAATATGTAATTAATTAATTAATAAGTAATTAGAGTCCTCACTTCCCTCTGAAGCCTCTTGAATTGGGCCTCCACAGTCCACATAGCTCTCAATTGTCTTCCAGGCTTCTACTAATATGAATTGATAAGCCCAGATTATATCATTTAACCACTTCTCTTCTCCAAATTCCCTAAGTCTTCCACATTCTTCAAAATCAGTATGGTAGGGTTCTTCAGAGTAATGCTTCATTCCCAGGATCCATTTCAGTATTAGTTACTTTTCTACTGCTGTGATTAAAAAGATAAACAAACAAAAAACCAAGGAAACTTATTTTTAAAAAGCATTTAATTGGAATTACAGTATTAAACGTTGAGGGTCCATGATGGTGGAGTGAAGGGATGGCAGCAAGAACAACTGAGAAATCACATATCAAGCCACAAGCAAAAATCAGGGAACACAGTAGTGGTAAGAAAATTTTGAAGCCTCCAATACCACCCCAAGCCACAACATATCCAACAGCCCTACCTTGTATGAGATTTGGGGCCCCATTTTTATTCGAATAATCATAAGTTCTAAACTACTTGATTCCTTCCTTGTCAAATCAAAACATCTTTCGGTGGTCATTTCAGAATAATAGTTTATAAGTGTTGGGTATTCTGTGTTATGTGAGCCATTCAAAAAGGAGAATCACCTCAGAATGTAATCTTGGGCTCTCTTGCCACAGAAAGGAAAAGTTTCTGAGAACTGAACCTCAAGCCTTTGTTCAGAAGCGTATTTATTGACTGTACACAAAGGCTGTCTTTGGGTTACAATAAGTTCCCCATACCGAAGCTGTATGCTGTATTCTATATGTTCACTGAAGGAAGTCATAGCATTGCATATCCACAACCTTCAGTCCTTATTGTGTACTGTTTGCAGGATCCAATTACTCTGTGCCTGGATAGTCTTGTGACCAATGTCTTGAAACAAATGGGTAACCTCCTCAGAAAAACAACTCTAAAAATCAAAGAAAACAATCCCTGTTCTCTACTATGATTTCTTCAAGGTCTAGGTACCTTCAACAAACACTGCTACATTCAACTGTTACCCTAGATACAGTGAGAAACAACAATTACATTCTAATGTTTACCCTGGATACAATGACTCTACTAAATTTCCACTACATTTCCTCCTTTTGTTTAAGCAATTTTGATTATGTTGATGATTGTGCAACCACATAGTGAAGACTGCCATTTCTCTACTGTGCTGTCTCACAGTCTTATGTAGATAAGCCAGAATACATTTTAAGTCACTAAAATTATTACAGCAAAAATAGGTAGTAATCATTAGAATAAGAAACCTATTGAAATGATGCATAGGATTGAATGAAGCTAAGGTACCTGCAATTCTTTCCATAACATCTATCCCAGATACATTAGTTAACTTACTAGCAAAAGTTTCCTTGACTTCTTGGTGTAAATCATAAATCATTTGAGAAGGAGTAAGGTGACCCAACAAATGCATTTCCACCCTTTCCCAAACATACTTGTTTTCATTAAGTCTTAAATGTGTAATACAGTAAGATGTAACATTCCAATCACATTTCAATTTCATGTGTTCTCTCAATGTGTCTAACTGATCCCCCATTAGAATTACAGCTAATCTCAAACCAGCTATTTCATTAACTACTTCCCTATCTATTCTATTTTGCTGAGCCAAAGTTCTGCAAAATGTTTATACCAGTCTCTAATAAATTCAACAATCTGAATTTCCTTATAAAGAGCCAGTCCAGCCATCATAACACTAGCAGTCAATGCAATAATTCCTATAACTACAGCAATAATCAATCCAATCATTCTCCGAGTTTTTCTTCATAATGTTTCACTGAGTTTCTGGACCAGAATCATCACAGGTAAGTCTTAACGTGGCCTTGACAACTTTTCCAACATCCAAGCTGCTGGCCTTGCTCTAAGAATAAATATATAACTTTCAGAAGTGGCATACAATAACATACTAGCATTTCTATGGGTATGAAGAATACAGTGTTCACAATTAATATAATAGTTATAAGGGTGAAATTATATAGGTCCTTTCAGTAATAAGATAATGTTAACGTGCTACAAGACAACGAGTTTGATTTAATCTAAAGGACAAAAATATGCTTACCCTTAGTAATGTTTAACCCCCCTTTCCATGCATTAAGACAATGTAAGGCACTTGCTTATTTCCACAAATTAGTCTTAATTGAATTGCCAAATTGTAACATTGGAGCTGACATCCCAACTCCATTGCATTGGATAAGTTCATCAACAGTAGAACTAACTTCTGTAGTTCCATTCAAACTATACCATTACCATCTCAACTCTGAGTGAGAATATTTTCCTTAAGGGAAGCCATAAGGGTTGTAATCAATGACTTCTCCTTGGGAGATATTAACAAGCACCTGATAGTTCTCACTTTTACGTTGTTCCCAATGTGTTAAGTCAGATTCCTCGATGGTAACCCACAAAATGGCAGATTTATGGAACTAGAAATATTAATCTCCTCTAAAACCAGATACATGAAGCATATAAAATTTACTATGAAAATACTGAGTAGTATTACGAATAACTAGAGATAGCCAAATTTGAAAAGTTATATTTAGACAGTCAGTACCATTACCAATACAAACAGGAATTTCTTGTACTCCATGAGTAAAATTTGTAACTTTCACCTCAGGTTTAGCAGGTCCTCTGTGATTATAAGAACTGGGTAGCCAAGAGGATTCATTGACTACAAGAAGAATATCTGTATCTTCCCAACTTACTCCTTTGTTAATAGGAGGATTTGGAATATAAGCCCAGTAAGTATGATTGATCCCTGTTACCTACACAGTTATCACAGACAGCATAGCAAGGAACAAAGTCATAACTTTCAGAGGTTCTCTAGCCAGGTGAACTATTGCTTTTCCATCTTCAAGACAATTTCTTAAGCTGTCCCCAGGTAGGAGGATCAGCCATCTGCTTTAAAGGCTTTCTGTATCTCTTTCTTTTCAGAGTTGTGTTATCTTTGTCAACAGCCAAGGCATCCAAGAGACCTCTCTTGTTCATGTTGAAATTTCATTAAGTTTGATTGTATCAACAACTTGTCTCTTCCAGAAACATGAGCACAACCCTGACACAACTGTAACACCTTCCTTGTTTTCTATTCTGATGTCAAAACATCCTTGCTGTATTCAGGCTGACTCAATACAGCAGTTGTTTTTTTTTTCCCACAGTCCAACACCTTTCAGCAGCTGTTGTCCCGGCTTCATTAGTATTTAAAAATTTAAAGTTAGTAAAGGCTTATGTAATCTATCTCTGGGAGTCTTCATATCCACCTTTTGTTTTATAAGTATCTCTTTTAAAGTGTGGTTAGATCTTTCAACACTTGCTTGTCCTGTAGGATTATATGGTATCCCTGCAATGTGTCTTATGTTATATTGTACAAAATATTGTTTCTTTTTACTCAAAATGCAAGCGGGAGCATTATCAGTTTTAATTTGTATCAGTATGCCCATTGTAGCCATTGCCTCTAATAAGTGTGCAATTTATTAGAAACACCTTTTTCAGAACTTAAAACAGATGCCCATTGAAATCCAGAGAATACATCAATGGTATGATGAATATATTTTAATTTTCCAAACTCTGCTAAATAAAATACATTCATTTACCAAATTTCGTTTCTTTGTTACTTCCCTCAGGTAAAGGAACTCGACTATACAAAGAACAAGTAGGACAATTCAATTCTTTAAAATAATTCCTTTAGCTTGTTGCCAGATTATGGAATTTTTTCTTCAAGCCTTTATTTTATCATGTTTTTTATGAAAATATGTAGCTTCTAATACATTTCCTCTTAGTAGCTGATTAATTTATCCATTTCTTTTTACCAATAGCCCAAGCAATCCCATATGAGACTGAATATGAGTAATATACATTGGGCAATTCCTGTTCTGGATTGCCTGTTGAAGCTCTATCAATAATTAAGTTAATTCTGAATTATAAGGAATAAGTTCAGCAGTATCTGTATACAATATACCTTCTGCATATTGAAAATGAGTAATTATATTAGAGACTTATTAAAATCTAGCAAAACCATTAGAATGGCATATAATTCTGAGTTTTGGATTGAAGCATATGGACTGTGGACTATTTTACATATGTTCTCTGCTTTATAACCAGCCATTACTAATTTACTGGCACCAGTATAAAATGTAAGAGCCCCAGAAATAGGTGATTTTTTTCACTACATAGGGTAGAGTCCATTCAGTTCTTGTTCTTCAGGTCTTAGACAAGTACTAAAGGTTGAAAAGCTACAACTACAGTCTGATCTAAATAATTCATGGTCAGAGTATATCACAGCTATTAGTACTTTTAGTACTTGGTACATTTTTCCTATTCTCACAAACATCAGAGCATTCACTAAGCAAGCATTCTATTTTAGCATTGATTTCTTATAGGGAAATTTCAAGTGAAATGACTCTACTTTGTAAGACAGCTGGACCTTCTGAAGTTTGGTCCCCACCTACAAAGCAATTTTCCAGTGTACAAACCACTTTCCCTTGGTTTCTTAAATTTTTCAAAGTGACTTGTTGACAAATGGTACTAGCACTTTAATATTTCCTGAAAGGCAAGTTGTTCATCTGCTCTTAGTTCTCAGGAGGTAAGGTTAAGCTTTCTAGCATTGCTTTGAAAAGAATCTGCATTCTGAGCTGAAAAATGAAGTTTCTGGGCAGTACCACCATTTTTAACTGCAAAACTACATTTCCCATATTGCCTTTCTCTATCATGTCATGCTATTACTACATTTCTGAAGTTACTTTTTGAGCTACATTCCCCATGATGTCTTTCAGGTCTGCCACACTTCTTTTTCACTTTACAGGATTTGTTTATACAGTTTTGCTTTTCTCAATGGGAGACTTGAGTCAAGCTTTTTTGCTTTTTTACCACAGGAAATTGAGAGATGTCTGTTTTCCCTGAGCTGGCATTGATAGGTATTTTTCTTCCTTGACACTGTTCCCAAAGTGAGTAATGCTTGTCTGTGTGTACTTTATACAGGTATTTTGATACCAGAAGCAAAACCCTTCAGGGCTTACCTGGTCAGTGAAGGAAAATGAAAGTACTTAAGATAAAGCTTTTTCACAGCCGTTTCAGAGAGACTTTTTCCCGGGACAGATCTTTGTCTTGTCCCCACTTATCTCCGCTCCCAATACAGAGTCCCAGATGCCTGTTCTGTTCTCCTGATAACTGCTTCTGGACATAGGAGCCTGTCTTCCTGATTCTGCCTCAGCTTTTCTCATGCTGCCATTGCAGCTACTGCTTGGAACTAAGACCTTGCTCTTTTGTGCTAGCAGCTTTCCCAAGATCCTGCAACCTTCAGGAAGGAGTCTGCCCTGTTCTAAGTGAGTTTCTAGGAGTTAAATTTTTGCTCTTACAGAAAGAAAACCTGAGAAAGAAAGGTCTGAAAAGCTTTTTAGTTTTTTAGAGAGAGATAAAGTTTTCCCAAGAAAGCTTTCATTTTTTGAGAGAAAAAGACTACCAAGTTTTCCTAAGACTTATGTTCTCTAAACTTTGGCTTCATGGCCAAGAGGAAACTAGTTCTGTTAGTACAGTGTTTCCATACAGTAACAGCATCAGCAGAGTGAAAAGGTGTATTTCAGTTGCATCTGCCTCAGGGACAATTCTTTCTCCTGCCACTGCTTGGGACCAAAAGCTTCCCACAGGAATCTTTTTCTTCCTATTTTTCTCTTCTGATTTTTCCAAGTTTGTGTTCCTAGCCCCATAGTTAGAAAATTAAGGACATGGTTCCTCCATCTTGTTGTTTATCTTATTCTCTTACCCAATATTCCTAATCTACCTCTCTCTAAATTTTTTGTTATACTATATTCTTACCTTCTACATTATATTACCACATTATCTTACATTTTTCTTTAATTTTTATAGATAGAACTTAATAGGGAGAGAAAAAGAAGGAAAACACCTTGAGAGATATATTTATGGGGCAGCCTTACTTTCCAACTTTGACATTTCACTGCTTCAATATCACTCCTGAGGAGAAACCCCCCCACCTTCACTTTCACTACAAAAATGAACCGGTCCAACTGCTTCTCTGGGGGCTTTCTCCCTAAGATTTTGCCAAGTCCCTGTTCCATGTTTGGGTGACATCCACAGGAGACCTGCCCCCAAATTTTCTCCCATGTTACTCTTAAACAGGGAAATGACAAATATGTAGACAGAAATATAGAGGAGAGAGACAGTGAAAAACATGGGACAGACTAGGGAGGGCCCGGGTCAAAACCCATTAGCCCCTTCTGTCTCTACTAAAGGGCTTTTAAAGGAATGCCAAGAGGTGGAGCAAAAAACCTCCCCCCAGCACAGTCAAATGCAGACCATCACAAACCCTTGGTGCACATGGTCAAGTCATCCTCTAATGCAGCCCTGTTGTGCAAAGAAAGCTCAGATCTCACTAGTAAGGTTTTGTGGGCTTTCACACAGGATAAATATGTAGGGTACCATAATTTGTATTACATATTCTGATTTAATGAAAGAGTTCACTAGATTTGATTATTCATATAAGGGAAATGTTCATTATTTGAAAATATTCAAAATAAAAATGCTGAAAATTAACATTAAACCATCACTATAAATGAAATACTAATACATGAGTATCAATTTATTTTTATTGGTGTATGGTTCAAATATAAAAGTAGAACAAAAACATTATCCATAGTCATTAATTTACCTAACCATGGTAATCATATACAGATCAATTCATAAATTCGACATGAAGCTAACTTGTTGGATCCATAATTTTCTCATGGCTTTTTTCATTTCCTTATTTCTCAGTGTGTAAATAAGAGGATTCAGTAAAGGAGTGATAACAGTATAAAATACAGCAAGCACTTTACTGCTTGCAAAACTACCAAATGGCCAGGCATAGATGAAGATGCAGGGTCCAAAAAACAGAGTGACCACAATTATATGGGCAGACAATGTGGACAGAGCCTTGGAAAGCCTGCCAGGTGATTTGTGCCTCACAGTAACTAGAATGACAGTGTAAGAAACAAGCAAGAGGATGAAACAGATAAAAGACAGCAGCCCACTGTCAGCAATGACAAATAACTCCAGAGTGTTTGTTTCAATACAAGCAAGCTTGATCACCAGCGGCAGATCACAAAATATGTTATTTACAATGTTGTGGCCACAGAAAGGCAAGTTCACTGTCAATACCATCTGGCTCATGGTGTGTATGAAACCAATGGTCCAGGAAAGTATTACAAATGTATTCAGCAACCTTTGACTCATGATTATTCTGTAGTGCAAGGGTTTGCATATGGCTACATATCTATCAAAGGCCATGGCTATCAAAAGTGTCATTTCAGCACCCCCAAAGAAGTGCATGAAGAACATCTGAGCCATGCAGCCCCATACAGAGATGCTCTTGTGTTCTGCAAGCAAGTCTCTGATCATTTTTGGTGTTGTGACAGTGGAAAGACCCATGTCCAGAAAGGAGAGATTTCCAAGAAGAAAGTACATGGGAGAATGAAGGGCAGCATTAGCCGTCACTGTGACTATAATAAGAATGTTGCCCACCACAGTAGCAAAATAGATCAAAGAAAATGTCACAAAGAAGAGGGTTTGAAGTTTCCAACCTCCAGAGAATCCCACTAAAATAAACTCTGTCACAGTTGATCCATTTTTATAATCCATTTATTCCATTCAGAAAGCTTCCTGAAGTCCTTAAAATGCAAAGAGGTGAAAAACAAAAGCAAGCCAAGTTACTGTCAGTATGTTTACAGTTTTACTATTTGTTGATAATATCAACTGATGATTTGGAAACATGAAATGTTTGACATATCAACATATCAGAGTATAACTAGAAATGATTTTATGTACCACAACATTTTAAAACAATATTCTTATACAAAATAGAAAGCATTTGAGAGAATGAAAGTTCTATCATTTTATCGTATCAAATGATGTATTTTAGGCAATATTCGTTTTTCCCATTCATTTGCTCACATAGAAATAAAAAATAATGATTAGATGGTAATCATTGTGAACATTTCCCTAAAACCATAACGTTTCAGATTAAGTAAATGATTCTGTAATTTATTGGATAGTTTTAAAGCAGCCACATCAGAACTTATTATGTATTATCACACAAACACAGATGTTTATTTACAAAATTTTGTCCTTACAAACTTCCCCTTCAGAAAATGGAATTAGATAAAGTAGTAATATGATTTAATAACAAGATTTAAGTTGTGTGTGGGGTAGTGCATACCTTTAATCCCAGAACTCTGAAGGCAGACAAATCTCTGATTTAGACTAGGTCAGCCAGGGCTATTCAGAGAATCCCTGTCTCTAAAAACCAAACAAAAAGACTCAAATGGGCATGTAAAAATTCCTCTAGTGAAATGCTCCTTTGTAGACAGTTGAAATCTACTAAAAGTTTATGATTTGTGGAATATCTATTTACTATGGAAGTGGAATCATTGTTAGAGGTGATGTTGGCATTTTCAGACCAACTGATATAAACAAAATTTGATTATATAAATTAATGACTTGCATGCTGTTACTTTACCTTGACTCATTCTTTACTGGTAGGATCAATCTTTTCATTATTTGGGTCAGGTTCAATGAGCCAGAAAAGTAACTTTGTAGTATTAGAATGTCATCCAACTTTATATTTACTTTATTGTAAATAATGGTCAACAGTAGTCCAAAAAATAGTTTTATATTCCTTTAAAAGATTAGATGGTAATAACTGTTTTATTTTGTCTCTGATATATCAGGGTTTCCATTTCATTGGATTCCTCACAGTTAAGTTATTCAAATATAAAAGAAATGTAGATTCATAACAGTAAATACCTTGCCCTATATTTGTAGAGATCAACAAAGATTATCTAGTTTTTTTTAAAGAAACAGACACAAGTTAGAATATAATGGAAACCAATCTTCAAATTCATTAAAAATAATTTTTCCTTTGAATTTTTTGACGTTGTATAAAAATACCAAGAAACACAGTTCCATACTCAGATGGTTTTACACTTATGTCTCAAATGCTTCATTGCCAACTGACAAAAAAGGCTTCTTGTGGTAAATGTATGTGTTTGCATCTGTAGGAGCAAATTACAAGGTGTCTCAGTTTCCATGTCTAGATTCTGCTTGTGTTACAATGTTTAATGCTAAACTATCGTAACTAGGCTTTTCAGACATCATTCATAATTTTTTGAGTAATAAAACATTATTAATTATAGTAAAGTGATTGCTAACTGCTAGGTTTCACACTACATATTTAATGGATGTTAAAGGTGTTTAGTGCTCATAGCAGACACATGATACAAGAGTATTATTGTTGCCATGTATAAAAAAGAAAGCTATGATGTACCACTTATTGACACTTTAACAATTATATAGCTAACATGAATGAATACTAGTACTTAAAACTAGTCAATCTGACACTAGAATCTGGGTTTATATCAACATGCCATATGCCTCCAAAGTGGAAAGGATATATTATGTTATCAAATTGATAAACATTCTTTGAACTCATATGTTTCATGTAAATTTCTTACAAGATACAATTCAACAAAAAAGAGATATCTCAAAAATGTAATTAATCACAACTGTTCTTATGTAAGCAATATATGTTATGCAGAGAGCTTATACTGTAGAAATACATGACTATCAAGAAAATAAGCTATGTGAGAAAAGCCTTAACTTAGTGTAGAACTTACACAAAACAAAATCAAGATCATTTCCATGTGGCACCTTCAAAACTGAATCATTATGATCAGTAAACCAAAAAGGATGTGATACGTATAAGATATGAAGATTTATAAAATGAAATGTGATAAGTATATCTTTATAGTATTTTCCAATTGCATGAATTCAAATACATTTCCCTCCAAGATAATCAAAACCATGTTGTAGATCAAATCCAATTTTTTTTTACATTTATTGCAGTCTTTTGTTGGGATATACACTTTTGGCTGCCTTGTTTATTTGGAAAATAGCTATTCTGCTTTTCCTACTATGGGGAATATTCATGTTAAAATTATTAAATTATTAACATTTTCTTCTTTGATTTGAATATAAAACATCTTATATCTCTTCCCTTTATCCAATGATCACTGTTTATTTTCCATTTATGGACTAAGAATTATTTTTACAGAGGTTTTCTAAATATCTAATTTAGAACGCAATTTTACCCTCTATTTCCTTCTCAAATGGTGAATATACACAAATATTTACATACTCTGTCAGTCACCTCAATCTTGAAGAGAATTGTAGGATGAGCATATATTTCTTATATTCATCATAATTAGTCACTGACAAACTAATGCCAATTTTTTTCTGCATTATAATCTTGAGAGCATATTTTCTTTCAATTTTCACAGCAATTATTCATTCTAGCTTACTGTGAAGTACTGTTAAGGTAGCTCTCAGTTAGAAGATTTGATACCTCGAAGGCTAAAGCCTTCCTTCTGGCCAACACAACTCATTAAAATACTATCTTCATCTTAATAAATTTAATGAATTTGTTTTCTACAATATTTTCACTTACCTTTCCTAACATATAGTATGAGGAGAATCATATTCAAAGTAATATTTAAAATTGAAAATATGCTTTCTATTTTCTGTAATGGCCTGCATGCCATTCTACAGAGTATCCTTCACTTCCTTTAAAGATGTGGACCAATTACTGGAAACAGATTTTTGGGAGTACTGGGAATCCAAACCTCAGTGGGAGTTGTTAGAAAATGAGGCTATTGCAATTTAGTGTGACCAAGAGAGATGCTTGCATTTAATTCATGGCCTCATAATGAGCTGTGTTTCTGTCTGTGTGGTGCCATGATTATAACAACCATGAAATTCTTGATGTACTGGTGGTGATGTAATAAATTTAGAATCATTTTATTGAATGGAATTTACTTTTTCTTACATTATTATAAACTATTCCTGTTCATTTCCATTTTTGTGGATACTTTTCAAAGAATATTCATAAACAATTGTGAGTACATCTTCAACATACATTTTATATGTAAATTAAATTGTATATCATGCAGGAAATAGAAAATTTGAAAGATTAAAATTTACTTAATAATACTAGAGCAAATATCATTCACAATCTCAAATTATAATACAGAGCTATCATGATGAAAATAGTCTGATACTGGCCCAAAATCAGACACATAGATCAATGGAAAATAGTAGAAGACATGGATAAAAATTCATGCATTTATGGTCACTTTTTTCTTATAAGGAGGCTCCTAAAACACCACACATTGGAAGAAAGACATTATATTTAACAAATGGTATTAGGAAAATTCGACATGTACATGCAGAAGAGTAAAACTATATTTTTATCTCTCCCCCTACACGTCAACTCAAAACAGATCAAGAACTTCATTATAAGACTGTGTACTTTAAATCCGGTAGAAGAAAAATTAATTAACGCATGTCAACAATTAAGTGGAGATAGGGACGTTTTGCAGTCTCAGGTGGTAGCACTTTGGGGAGGAGGTTTAAGAGGTGTTGTCTTGCCAAAAGAAGTACATTACTGAGCTTTGAACTTACATAGCCTTGCCCTACACCCAATTTACCTTCTCTCTACTTCATGCTAGTCTTTGAAAAAGTGGTCTCTCAGCTTCTTATTCTCACACAATGTCTTCTACTTTTTACCATGCCTTCCTAGAATGATGGACTCTTACCCCTCTGAAACCCTTAACCTAAATAAACTCTCTCTCTCTCTCTCTCTCTCTCTCTCTCTCTCTCTCTCTCTCTCTCTCTCTCTCTCTCTCTCTCTCTCGATCATGGTATTTGTAGTTGTTTGAATAGGTATGGTCCCCAGAGACTCATGAATTTGAATGCTTGGCCCTTAGGGATTGGCAATTTTAGGAGGTGTGGCCTTGTCAGAGAGGGTGTGGCCTTGTTAGAGGAAGTGTGTTAATGTGGAGCCAGTCTTTCAGGTCTCATCTTTGCTTAAGCTAGGCCTTGTGAGGTAGTTCACTCCCTGTTGTCTAAGGGTCAAGATGTAGAGCTCTCACTACCTCTCCAGCACCATGTCTGCCTGCGTGATGCTGTACCTCGTGCCATGATGATAATGGACTAAAGGTCTTAACTGTAAGCTACCCCCAATTAAAGGTTTTCTTTTATAAGAGTTTCCATGGTCATTGTGTCCTTTCACAGCAAGAGAAATTCTAAGGAAGACTTACTGACCTCTATGACTTTCTGACTCATGCTTGCCATTTCTATAGGTATGTTAGTTAGGTTCTCCAGACTTACAGAAACATATGTCAAATGGATAGGTAATCTTTAAACACTTCATAGACCTAGAGAATATGGCATTTAAATGTTTTGATAACTTAGAATTCTGTTGACATAAGAAATGATTGCTCCTGGCAGCACTGATCTGATCTCAAGAGAATATTGGGCTTCTGAGACATTTCTATCTGGAAATTTGTCTTCTTTTTGGCACAAAATGGCCTACTTGACAAAGAACTACCCTTGCCTCAACTGCTGACAGTATGAATGCTGTCCTTTCTGGATGAATGGGACACAAGGAAAAGCGATTTCTGAAATCTGCCAAGACAGGGTAAGATGGTCTTTCAAAATTCCTGCTTCTGAAAATGATCTGTCAGATACTCTAGGACTGTAGCCAATTTGAATGCACCAACAATGCTGAGAAACTTTAGGTGACTGTCCAGGCTGCCAGCTGTCTCTGTCTACTCTCACAAGACTCCTGAAAGTTGCTTGCATCCATCTCCTGTTTTCTCAGGTATTATTATGTTCTTTCTCAGGTCTTTGATGGGGTTGAAGATAGTTACAGTTACAGTTACAGTGTCCTCATATCTTAGTTAGAACATATTAATGTTAGAGTCAGAATCTTCAAGATAGGACAGCTATTGAAGTAATCTCAGTAATTTGCCATTTACTTATGTTCTGGACATTTCTGGACATTTAGCATGTATTTCTTATTTGATATTCTTCTTCTTGGTTGTAGTTCTATTTTGTTTATGTTATTACCCTTTGTTTTTTCTGGACAATATTTAATAATCATTCTTATTGTATATAGTTTGTATTAAGATTAGAACCTTCTTATTTAGACAAAAAGGGGAAATGTAGTGGTATTTGCTCTGCCCATGACCTTGGGCTATATGACCCAAAGGAGGTGATGCTTCCTGCTGTTGTATATGACCTCTGATAAGAGGTTAGAGAAGGGTCACAGGCCCCTTCTCCCTGCTTCTGCCAGTGAGGTGGATTCACTCCCAGTCAGATCAGAGGATGACTTCTGTTGTCAAATCCGTTCTGTAATTGTGAGTGTAGTTCCTCAATTTATATCTAAATAATTTCTGTTACCCCCCAAAAAAAGAGAAACTCTAAGACAGTATTTTATCACAGCAACAGAAAATTACCTAATACAACATAGTTTTCTAGGCAGCAAAAGGATGGATCCTATTTTCTAGTCCATTATGACTATTTTTTTACTGGGAAATAAAGTCATTAATACTTAGAGTTATTATTAAAATTGTCTATTCCTCTCATTTTTTGATTTTGTGGTATTTTTTCAGGTATCTTTTGTTTAACTATTCTGGCATTTTTTTCTTTGTTTCCTGTAGTCTCTTGGCTGTTTTTTTTATCATTCTCTTCATATTGGAGTATTGCTTCTAGTATTCTCTGTAAAGCTGGTTTACTAGCTGTAAATTCCTCTCATTTGATTTTATCATGGAAAATTTTCATTTCTTTTTAATTTTATTAAATACTTTTTCTGGGTAGAGTCTGGTGTGACAGCTATTTTTCAGGAATTTTGTGCATCTTTGAAGGCCCTTCTGGCTTTAAAGACTTCTGTAAAGTATATATTTATATTTATTTTAAATGCAATTGCATCATTTTTGCATTTCCATTTCATCCCTCCCACCTCTTCCATGGACTCCTCCCACTCCATTACAAATTCATGACTTCATTTTATTTTAATGTTTTATACAAATTTATGTATTTTAATATACTATTTGCTATATACATGTATATATTATTAGCACATATTCATTATACAGAGTAAGGGGTATCATTGTGACATTATTATACTACATAATGTGCACTTTATTTATAATCATCCCCCATTACTCTTTTTTATTAACTTTACAAACCAACCACAGACCCCCCTCTCATCCCTCCTCCCGCTTTCCCCACGAACACCTCCCCTACACTCTACCCACCCCTCATTCCCTCCACCACCAGGGTAAGTTTTCTCATGGGTGAACAGCTGAGCCTGATACATTCAGTTGAGGCAGGACCAAACCACTCCCCAGTGCAGCAAGGGTGAGCAAGGTGTCTGACCATAGGTAATGGGATCCAGAAAGCCAGCTCATGTACCAGGGATATCCTGACCATACTGCAAGGCGCTCCTCAAACAGACCCAGCTACACAACTGTCTCCTGTATGCAGAGGGTCTAGTCCAGTCCCATGCAAGTTCCACAGCTGTCAGTCCAAAGTTCATGAGTTCCTTTGAGCTTGGTTCAGTTGTCTCTGTAGATTTCCCCATCATGATCTTGACCCCACCTTGCTCATATAATCCCTCTTCCCTCTCTTTGACTGGACTCCAAGGACTTGGCCTGGTGCTATGCTGTGGAACTCTGCATCTGCATCCATCATTTACTAGATGAAGGCCCTGTGATGACAGTTAGGGTATTCAACAATCTGATTACCTGGATAGGCCAGTTCAAGCCGTCACCACTATTACTAGTGGTCTAATCTGGGGTTGTCCTTGAGGATTCTGAGCAATTTCCTAGCACCAGATTTCTCCCCACAGTGTCTTCCTCTATCAAGATATCTTTCATTGTTCTCCCACACCATCCCTCCCCCAGCTCAACCATCAAGTTCCAACATGTTCTAATCATCCATCCCCTACTTTTTATTGCCCCTCATCCTCATCCCCAGTTTACTCATGGGGATCTCCTCTGTTTTCCCTTCTCAAGCAGATCTGTACATCCCTCTTCGTGTCCTCCTTGTTTCCTAGCTTCTCTGGAGCTGTGGGTTGTAGTCTCATTATCCTTTGCTTTACTTATAGTATCCATTTATGAGTGAATACATACCATGTTTGTCTTTCTGAGTCTGGGATGCCTCACTCAGGATGATATTTTCTAGTTTCATCCATTTGCCTGAAAATTTCATGATGTCATTGTTTTTTACAGCTGAGTAATACTCCATTGTGTATATGTACCACATTTTCTTTATCCATTCTTCAGTTTTAAGGTATCTAGGTTGCTTCCAGGTTCTGGTTATTATCAATAATGCTGCTATGAACATAGTTGAGCAAGCATCCTTGTGGTATGATTGAGCATCCCTTGGGTATATGCCCAAGATTAATATCATTGGGTCTTGGGGTTGATTGATTCCCAATTTTCTGAGGAACTGCCATACTAATCTCCAAAGTGGCTGTACAAGTTTACACTCCCACCAACAGTGAGGAGTGTTCCCCTTGTTCTACATTCTCTCCAACATAAGCTGTCATCAGTGTTTTTGATCTTAGCCATTCCGACAGGTGTAAGATGGTATCTCAAAGTCATTTTGATTTGCATTTTCCTGTTGCCTAAAGATGTTAAGCAATTTCTTAAATATCTTTCAGTCATTTGGGATTCTGTTGAGAATTCTCTATTTAGATCTGTAGCCCATTATTTAACTGGATTTTTTTAATATTTTGCTGTCTAGTCTGTTGTGTTTATATATTTTGGAGATCAGTCCTATGTCAGATGTGGGGTTGGTAAAGATCTTTTCCCATTCTGTAGGCTGTCATTTTGTCTTATTTACTGTGTCCTTTGCTTTACAGAAGCTTCTCATTTTGAGGAGGTCCCATTTATTAATTGTTGCTCTCAGTGTCTGTGATACTGGTGTTATATTTAGGAAGATGTCTCCTGTGCCAATGCTTTCTAGGCTACCTCTGACTTTTTCTTCTATCAGGTTCAGTGTAGCTGGATTTATGTTGAGGTCTTTGATCCACTTGTACTTGAGTTTTGTGCATGGTGAAAGATGTGAATTTATTTGCAATCTTCTACATGTTGACATCCAGTTATGCCAACACCATTTGTCTAGAGACAAGTCTCTGCACTGCTGTTAGCATGAGACTGCAATATCAGAAAGCCCAGTACAATTCTATTTCTGTACTTTAAGAATTCTTAAAAAAAAAAAAGAATCCTTTTAAAGCTTTATCAGGTCTTTGTGGATCAATACCTGATGATGGGTGTTAGTTGTAGTAGGAAGTTTTCCTGTGTCCCTCCTGGTCTTGTAGCTACTTGGACCCAAATAAACACACAGAGGCTTATATTACTTACAAACTGTATGGCCTAATGACTCAGGATTCTTGCTAGCTAGCTCTTACAACTTAACTTAGCTCATTTCTATTAATCTATGCATTGCCATGTGACTTGGTGGCTTACTGGTACTTTCACATCTTGCTTCTCTTGGTGGTTGCTTGTAGCTTCTGTCCCACTCTCCTTTCTTCTCCTCTTTCTCCAGCTTGAATGTACTGCCTAACCTTATTCTGCCTCACCATTGGCCAAACAGCTTTTTCTATCAACAATTCAGAGCAACACATATTCACAGCATACATAGACATCCCACAGCAATTTCTCTGTGTTATCTGATGACCTATAGAAACTCTTTCTACCTGGAATCTCTTTTGGCCACTATAGGTTGGGATTCATGAAGGCAATTTTCATTATCCTTACTGTCCTCCATTCTTGTCTCTATAGAATTAATCTTAGTCCTGCTGCAGCCAGAGAATTAGGGACAATGTGAAAAGACAAAAACCTATGAATAATATGCAGAAAGGCAGAAGAAAAACAGCTCAGAAGCACAGAATATATTTTTTAAAAAATCATAGAAGAATTTTTTTCCAATTTAAAGAAAGAGATATCTGTCAAGATGCTAGAAGAGCATAGCATACCAAATGGTTAGGACCAGAGAAGAAATTCCTCATGATACATAATAATCAAAAGGTTAACTGTACACAACAAAAAAGAATGATACTAAATACAGCAAAAGGAAGACCAAGTAACATATATTAGGATAATACCTGGCATTCTGATGGAGACTATGAAAGCCAGAAAGGTCAGGACATATGATCTACAAACTCTGAGGAAACATAGATGCTAGCTCAGTTTATTTTAATCACCAAAACTATCAATCACAATTGGCAGAGGAAGAAATATATCCATGACCAAAAAAAAAAATTAAGCAATATCTATCTACCAATCCAGCTGTGCAGAAAGATATTAGAAGGAAAATATAAATCTGAAGAGGTTAACTAAAACTAAGAGGTCACAGGGAACAAATAATCTAAGAACAATCAATCAAAAGAGAGTAAAATACTCACAAAAATAACAAAAATTAACAGGAATCAATAAACACTCCTCAGAAAGAAGTATCAATAAATGCTGCTCACTAAGGACTCTAAATATTGATGGTCTGAATTCCAGGGTCAGTGGTCTCAGGGGGCCTTGCCTAAGGGAGAATTATCCACCAGGGGAATGCCTCCTGGTAGGATGACACCATAAACCTCAATTGCCACTGCTGCTCCTGACATGGCCATCTGCAAGGAATCCAATGTTTGGGGACATTCAGAGATATTCCTTCTAAAGTGAAGAATAAGTTTTTGCACTTGGCTGATTCCACCACTAAGAAAGAAGCACAACATTTACTGGGCCTTTCTGGATCCTAGAGATAGCACATTTCTCATTTTATGTGTATTCTACCACTGTGAAGACTGCTCAACCACTTAATCCATATAATCTAGTAGACCTGATGATACTTGATGTGTCAGTGGTAGACAGGTAAACTATTTTGAAAACTTGGAAGATCCCCTATATGTAAATCACAGAGAAGACCTTTAGGATGAAAAACCAAGACTATTCCATTATCTCAGATGATTATTTTTCCTTGAGATACAGCTTTTGGCACACAATTGGGTCTTAATGAAAACTGAACATTTAAAAATGGGCCACCAATTTACCATGCAACGTGAACTTCCCTTCATTGGCTTGGTATTAACTGAAAAATTAATCCCTAAAGTCGAGTATGCACAGCACTAATCCATTAAAAGTAAAGGTATATACATGATCACTCCTGGCACAAGCAAGTAACATGAAGAAGTTGCCCAAATTACAGGTTTCTACTGGTATAATACCTTTTGCTCCCGTGAATGCACTTATAGTTTAATGGGGTGTGCTCTCTGATTGTTTGAGTGAGGAAGAGAAAACTAGAGCAGTGTTTGTTGATGAGCCTGCATTCTATGCACGCACTTTCTATAAGGTAAAACTTGTACACTATAACCACTCTCTGGAACAATCTTGAAAGACACTGGTGAAGAAAAATCTTCACAGTGGGCACAACTTTGAGCAGTACACAAGGCTGTACATTTTGTTTGGAAGGGGAAATGGCTAGATGTATAATTGCTTACTGATTCATTGGCTGTAGCCACTCATTTGCTTGATTGTCATGGACTTGCAAAGAACATGATTAGGAATCTGGTGAAAAAGACATTTTTGTGAGAAATATGTGCATAAATCTCTTTGAATGGGCAGAAGATTTGAAGATACTTTGTCCCAATAGGTGACTTCAGCTAAGGAGGAATTCAATAATCAAGAAGATAGGATAACACATTCTGTCAACAGTCAGCCTCATTACCTGGCTATTCCTGTATTTCCTAATGAGCCCATGAAAAAAGTGCTCATGTTGGAAGAGACAGAGATTGTTCATGGGGTAAATCTCCACTTTTCAAGACTGATCTCACTACATCTGCTGTTGAGCATCATATCTGCCAACAGCAGAGACATTACTAAGTTCCCAATATGGCTTCACTTTCCAGAGTTACCAGACAATAACCTGGAGACAAGTTGACAATATCGAATCAATTTGTAGAAATTTTGTACAAATGGCCATGCTTTGTCCTTACTGAAAGAGATACTTATTCTATTTTTGAATTCGCCTTTTCTGTACTAATGCATCTGGCAAAACTATCATCCCTAGATTTAAGAAATATCTTATCCAATGTCATGAAGTTCAAGAAAGTAATGCTTCTGACATAGAAATTTACTTCACAGCCAAGGAAATGCTACTGTGGGCCCACATCTCCTATAGCCAGGATTTGTGGGACTAGGAATCAAGGAGTGTAAATGGGAATATTTCCTTTCACTATTATGCCTAATTATCCACTAGGAAAATTTTTATTTCCTGTTCAGGTGACCTTATAGTCTACTGGCCTAGAATTTTTGCTTCCAGATTTGAGAGTGCTCTAGCTGGGAAAGATAACAAATATTCCATTGAATTGGAAGCTCAGACTTCCTTTGACCATTTTGTACTTCAAATGCCCCTAATCAAACAGGCTTCTTAATGAATAATGCTGTTAGGAGGGGTGATTGATCTAAACTACCAAGGGAAATTGATCTGCTTCTCCACAATAAGAAGTGGTGTCCCAGCAAACGCTAAGGCAGGTCGAGGAATGTTCTGCACGAGGCAAGAAAAATATCTGGTTCAACACAACTTAGTTAGGTAGTCTTGTTTCAAATTTCTAGGGTCTGACCCCGAGAAGTTTGTTTTTCACATATTTAGGCATGGTACAATTTTGGAATTTTTTTTACATGATAATGATTACAATAAAGTCAGTATGACTGCCTCAAAACTCCTTTGCAAAGTAGATGTCTTTTTCAAAGTACGTGTGACCTCTTCTATAAGGATGGTTTCTATTTATTGAGAAACCACATTCAGGATAAAGGCCTATGGAGGCAGGATCAGGGATAAGCATAATAGTAGACTCTTGCCAGTACATGGGACCTCTTTCATAATAATGCATTCTATTGATTGAGAAACAGTGCTCAGCAGTCTGGGGGATTCTGTTGACTCCTGGCCCTATAGATAGCCAAAGATCACTAGTTTATTAACTACATCCAATTCTAGCTTTCCAAGCTGCTATCCGTGAGCACAAGGAACTTGTGCCCTCTACATGATAGCCCTGAGTTAGTTCCTTGAGTTAGCACTTGAACACTTCCTTGGGAAAAACATACTTGAAAATTGCTCAGTCAGAGTGGTTTTTCTATGAGAGAGCCAAGTCTTTGAGCTTCGTTCAAATTCCAGGAACTTAGGAAAAGTAATAGGCCCTCTTTTTCTGTTCTTTCTGGTACTGTTTATCTCAACTAAGCTTCTAAATTTGGTACTCTAGATAGTCCTGTCTTTGAAGAAGCTATTGAATCCTGCTTGGGTGTGGGAGGCCAGCTCCCACCTTTTGAAGGGTTCTTATGAGGAGGATAGAGGGATAAGAAAATATTAGATAGAAAGATAGGCCTAGCCAAGAAGAAAAACAGAAACACAGGATAGCTTTGTGAGAACCAGAGTAAATACCCAACAGCCTCTTCATTTATTCAAAAGGGCTTTTTAAACAATGCCCAAGGGAGAGGCAAAAGATCTTTCCCTTGCAAGATCAAAGCATTATATAACGTACAGCCAAGTGTAGAACCTTCCAAACACCTGGTAACCACACCCATGGTCAAATAATCCCATTATGCAGTTCTGCTGGGTAATGCAAGCTCAGATTCTCTGACCCTGAGTAAGTTCTCACTAGCAAGCCTCTGTGGGTCTTCACACTTGGGTCAGGTCACTGTCATCCAAAGTATAGAGGACTAAATGGCTCCTACTGCCAGATCTGACACTGGACTATCTGCATTAGAACTCTGTGTCTGATGAAAGCATATATATGAATAGTGCCATATTTAGTGTCAGGATATATGCAGGGTACCAAAATTTGTATTACATCTCATGATTTAATGAAAGGTTTTTTTTTAGATTTGGAATTCAAATAAGGGAAATGTTCATTATTGGAAAATATGCAAAGTAAAAATGCTGAAAAATAACATTAAACCATCTCTATGAATGAGACAATAATATATTAGTAGCAATTTCTCTTTATTGGTATATGGCTTAAATATAAAAGTAGAACAATATATTATCCATAGTCTTTAATTTATCTAACCATGGTAATCATGTACAGTTCAATTTATAAATTCGACATGAAGCTAACTTGTTGGATCCATAATTTTCTCATGGCTTTTTTCATTTCCTGATTTCTCAGTGTGTAAATAAGAGGATTCAGTAAAGGAGTGATAACAGTATAAAATATACCAAAGATTTTATTGCTTGCAAAACTGCCAAATGGCCAGGCATAGATGAAGATACAGGGTCCAAAGAACAGAGTGACCACAATTATATGGGCAGACAATGTGGACAGAGCCTTGGAAAGCCTGCCTGGTGATTTGTGCCTCACAGTGACCAGAATGACAGTGTAAGAAACAAGCAAGAGGATGAAACAGATGAGAGACAGCAGCCCACTGTCAGCAATGACAAATAACTCCAGAGTGTTTGTTTCAATACAAGCAAGCTTGATCACCAGGGGCAGATCACAAAATATGTTATTTACAATGTTGTGGCCACAGAAAGGCAAGTTCACTGTCAATACCATCTGGCTCATGGTGTGTATGAAACCAATGGTCCAGGAAAGTATTACAAATGTATTCAGCAACCTTTGACTCATGATTATTCTGTAGTGCAAGGGTTTGCATATGGCCACATATCTATCAAAGGCCATGACTATCAAAAGTGTCATTTCAGCACCCCCAAAGAAGTGCATGAAGAACATCTGAGCCATGCAGCCCCATACAGAGATACTCTTGTGTTCTGCAAGCAAGTCTCTGATCATTTTTGGTGTTGTGACAGTAGCAATACACATGTCCAGAAAGGAGAGATTTCTAAGAAGAAAGTACATGGGAGAATGAAGGGTAGCATTAGCCGTCACTGTGACTATAATAAGAATGTTACCCACCACAGTAGCAAAATAGATCAAAGAAAATGTCACAAAGAAGAGGGTTTGAAGTTGCCAGCCTCCAGTGAATCCCACTAAAATAAATTCTGTCACAGCTGATCCATTTTGATAATCCATTTATTCCATTCAGAAAGCTTCTGGAAGTTCTTTGAATGCAAAGAGGTGAAAAACAAAAGCAAGCCACAGTTATTGTCATTATGTTTACAGTTTTACTTATTTGTTGATAATATCAACTGATGATTTGGAAACATGAAATGTTTGACATATCAAGATATCAGAGTGTAACTGGAAATTATTTTATGTATCACCACATTTTAAAACAATATTCTTATACCAAATAGAAAGCATTTGAGAGAATGAAAGTTTTATCATTTTATCTTATCAAATGACATATTTTAGTAGATCATTTGTCCCCTTCATTTGTTCACATAGAAATAAAAGTAAAGATTAGATGGTAATAACTATTTTGCCTCTAATTTATCATAGTCTCCAGTTCTTCATATTCATCGCAGTTAGGTTATTCAAATCAATAAGGAATATTGAATTGTAACAGTAAATACATTGCTCTGTATCCCGTGTATTTGGAACAAACAGAAGCAAGGTAGAATTCAATTTATACATGGAAACCAATCTTCAAATTTATTAACAAAATTTTAAATCCTCTTTTTATGTTTTCTAAACATTTAAAGAAATGCAGACCCAGACACAGATGGTTTTGAGCTTGTGTCCTCAAATGCCACACTGCCAATTCACAACAAAGAGTTCTTGTGGTAAATGTATGTGTTTGCATCTGCTGGTTTAGGGGCAAATAACAAGGTGTCTCAGTTTTCATGTATAGATTCTGCTTGTGTTGCTTTGTTTATTGCTAAACTATCTTTACCGTGATCTTTAGACATCATAATTTTTGGAGTAATGAAACATTATTAATTACAGTAAAGTGATTGCTTAGTGCTAGGCTTCATTCTAAATATACAATGGACATTAAAAGTGTTTAGTGTTCATAGCAAACATATGATACAAAAGTATTATTGTTGCCATGTACATATAAGGAAGCTATGATGTACAATTTATTGATACTTTGATGATAATAATTAATAAGAATGGATGCTTGTACTTAAAACTAGTTAATTTGACACCAGACTTTGGGTTTACACTAACATGCCACATGCCTCCAAAATGGAAAGGATATATTTTATAATCAAATTATTAAGTATTCTTTGAACTCATATGTTTCATGTGAATTTCTTAGAAGATACAATTCAACCACAAAAAGAGATATCTTAGAAATGTAATTAATTACAATTGTTCTTATTAAACAGTTACGCAGAGAGCTTATAATCTAGAAATACATGATTAAAAGGAAAATAATCTATAAGAGAAAACCCTTAACTTAGTGTAGGACTTACATAAAACAAAATCAAGATAATTTCCATTTGACACCTTCAAATGTGAAATAAACTTTATGGTCAGTAAACCAAAAAGGGTGTAATATGATAATATGTGACCAATTATAAAAATAAGTGTGTTAAGTACATCTTTATAGTACTATCCAATTGCCTGTGCAAATGCATTTCCCTCTGAGATAATCAAAAGCATGTTGCAGAGTCAAATCTAATATAATTTTCATTTATTGCAGTCTTTTGTTGGGATATACACCTTTGGCTGCCTCGTTTATTTGGAAAATAGTTATTCTGCTTTTCCAACTATGGAGAATTTTCATGATGAAATTCTTAATTTATTTACATTTTCTTTTTTAATTTGAATATAAAACATCTTATATCTCTCCCTTTACTTAATGATCACTTTTTTTCCATTTATGGTCTAAGAATTTCTTTTACAGAGGTTTTCTAAATAGCCAATTTAGATCACAAAATCACCCTCTATTTCCTTCTCAAACTGTGAACATACACATATATTTTTGTACTCTGTCAGCCACCTGAATCTTGAAAAGAACAATAGCCCTAGTCAGTAATTTTCAATTGTTTTATGAACTTTTATACATATAACATTTCTTATATTCACCATAATTAGTGAATGACAATCTAATAACACTTTTTTTCTCTGCAGTATAATCTTGAGAGAATATTTTCTTTCAATTTTCACAGTAATTGTTAATCTGGTTTACTGAGAAATGGTGTTAAGTTAGCCCTCAGTTGGAGGATTTGATGCCTCAAAACCTAAAACCTTCCTCTGGCCAACACAGTTCATTAAAATACCATCTTCATCTTAATAAACTTAATGAATTTGTTTTCTACAATATTTTCACTTACCTTTCTCAACATAAAGTATGAGGATCATCATATTCAAAGTAATATTTAAAATTGAAAATATGCTTTCTATTTTCTGTAATGGCCTGCATGCCATTCTACAGAGTATCCTTCACTTCCTTTAAAGATGTGGACCAATTACTGGAAACAAATTTTTGGGAGTACTGGGAATCCAAACCTCAGTGGGAGTTGTTAGAAAATGAGGCTATTGCGACTTTAGCGTGACCAAGAGAGATGCTTGCATTTAATTCATGGCCTCAAATGAGCTGTGTTTCTGCGTGGGTGGTGCCATGATTACAGCACCCATAAAATCCTTGGTTAACTGGTGGTGATGTAATAAGTTTAGAATTATTTTATTGAATGGAACTTCTTTTTTCTTACATTACCTCAAATCGTTCCTGTTAATTTCCATTTTTTGCATATATTTTTGAAAGAATAAATTCATAAACAATTTTGAGTACATCCTCCACATGTAATTTATATATAAATTAAATTGTAGATCATGCAGGAAATTGAAGATTTGAAATATTTTCAAAAATTATTTAATAATACTAGAAGAAATATCATACTCAATCTCAAGCTACAGTACAGAGCTGTTGTAATGAAAATAGTCTGATACTGGCACAAAAGCAGACACATAGAACAATGGAAAATAATAGAATAAGCAGATTAGAATTCATGCATTTATGGCCACTTATTTTTTTATAAGGAGGCTCCTAAAATACTGCACATTGGAGGAAAGACATGTTTAACTAATGGTATTAGGAAAACTGGATATGTATGTGCAGAAGAATAAAACTATATTTTCATCCCTTATCCTACACATCTCAACTCAAAATAAATCAAGAAATTCCTATGGGACTGTGCACTTGAAGTCTGGTAGAAGAAAATTTGATTAATACATTTTAATTAATACATGCCAACATACACGTGGCGATGAGTACTTTCTGCATTCTCAGGTGGTAGCACTTTGGGGAGGAGCTTTAGGAGGTGTAGTCTTGCCAAAAGAAGTACATTACTGAGCTTTGAAGTAATATAGCCTTGCCCTACACCCAGTTCACCCTCTTTCTACTTCATGTTTATCTTTGGAAAATGTTGTCTCTCTGCTTCTTACTCTCACACAATGTCTTCTGCTTTTTACCATGCCTCCCCACTATTATGGACTCATCCCTCTGAAACCCTTAACCCAAATAAACTCTTCTTTTTCTAGAAGTTGCCTTGGTTGGAGTATTTTATCGCACCAACCAAAAGTTACCTAATGCAGGAGCAAAAAGGGGGATCTTGTTTTCTAATTCAATCTGACTATGTTTTTTTACTGGGGAATTAAGATCATTAATATTCAGGATTATTATTGAAAGTTGTCTATTCCTTCCATTTTGTTGATTTTGTGGTATTTTCTCAAGTCTCTCTTCTTTAATTATTCCGGCATTATTTATTTGTTTCCTGTAGTCTCTTGGCTGTTTTTATCATTCTCTTCATATTGAAGTATTGCTTTTAGTATTCTCTGTAGAGCCGGTTAAGTGGCCATAACTTCCTCTCATCTGTTTTTACCTTGGAGATTTTTCATTTCTTTTTAATATTACTAAATAACTGTGCTGAGTAGAGTCAGTTGGACAGTTGTCTTGGGGACTTGGAGTGCATCTTGGAAGGCACTTCTGGCTTTAAAGGTTTCTGCGCAATAGTCTTTTCTTATTCTTCCTTTAGAAATAAATATATACATTTATTTTTATTACAATATAATTGCATCATATCTACACTTCTATTTTGTTTTTTGTTTTTTTTGTTTTGTTTTTTTTGGTTTTTCGAGACAGGGTTTCTCTGTGTAGCTTTGCGCCTCTCCTGGAACTCACTTGGTAGCCCAGGCTGGCCTCGAACTCACAGAGATCTGCCTGGCTCTGCCTCCCAAGTGCTGGGATTAAAGGCGTGCGCCACCACCGCCCGGCTTACACTTCTATTTTATCCCTCCCACCCCTTCCATGTACACCTCTCACTCCATTGCAAAATCATGTCCTTTTTAAAAAAAATAATTATCACACATGTATAATTGCACAGATATATGGATACAACCAGCTTAGTACATTTAGGGTGGTGAGTATTTATGATTTGTGGGATAATTACCTGGTTTTTTTATAATAAATTATGAACAATAGATCTTCCTTTACTAACTTATTTGACCTTTCTCTCTGGCTGCTTGTATTCCTTGTAGAGCCGGTATTCTATTATTCATTACATCTTGACTAGATTATATCATGGAGAAATTCTTTGATGGTCTCATCTGTTTTGTATTTGGTCAATCTCTCTCTCTCTCTCTCTCTCTATCTCTCTCTCTCTCTCTCTCTCTCACACACACACACACACACACACACACACACACACACACACACACATATATATATATATATATACATGAACAAGTCAGATGGGCTTATCTTTTTCTAGATTTGGGAAATGTTCTTCTAGTATTGTACTGAAGATAATCTCTGTAACTCCTTTATGGCATCCTTTAATAACTAAAGCACTAAATGTACAGAGCAGAGAAGGGATATTGAAAACTGCAAAAGAAAAAGACAAACTAATGATTATTAAGGTAACACTGGGATTTTTTATGGAGACTGTGAAAGCCAGGACATATATGTCCTACAAACTCTGAGAGAAAATAGATGCTAGCTGAGGTTACTCTGCCCACCAAAACTATCAACCACAATTGGCAAAGGGAGAAAAATGTTTCATGACAAAAACAAATTTAAGAAGTTTCTATCTACTAATCAGCTGTACAGAAAAGCACTAGAAGGAAAACCCAAGTTTGAACAGGTTAACTACAATTAAGCGGTCACAGGGAAAAATTAATCTAAGAACAGTAAACCAAAAGAGGTGAAAATACTCACAAAATAACAGGAATCAGTAAACACTGCTCACTAAGAACTCTAAATATTGATGGTCTCAATTCCTCAATGAGAAGACACAGATTACCAGGTTGGATTAGAAAAGAGACTCCACCTTTCCACTGCATCCAAGATACATATTTCTCCATTGTGGATAGACATCACCTCAGGATAAAAATATAGAGAAAGTTATTCAAAGCAATGGACTCAAGAAGGAACTTATAATAGCGACACAAGAAGGTAGCAGCTATTATAATATCTGACAAAATTAACCTGCTAACCAAAACTAATCAGAAGAAATGGGGAAAGATACCACATACTCATTAAAAGAAAAAGCCACCACCAAAAGAATATTACAAATGTAAATATTAATATACCAAACACTAGTATATCCAAGTTAATAAAAGAAACACTATCACAGACAAAATCACATATTTAATCTCAAATCATGATAGTGGGTAATGAGTTCAATACTCCGCTTTCACAAATAGACAGATCATCAAGACAAAAACAAAACAGAGAAACATTAGAGTTAACATCATAAAGTAATTAGACCTATCAGACATGTGCAGAACATTCCACCAAACACTATATTTTCTTCTCAGCAGCTCAAAAACTTTCTCTAAAATTGACCAATATGTGAACACAAAGCAAGTCTCAACAGATATAAGATATTTTAAACACTACCCAGCATCCTATCTAACCATCATGAACTAAAGCCAGATTTCAACAACAACGAAGATAGCAGAAAGAACACAAACTCTTAGAAACTGAGTATCTAACTGATGAATGAAAATTGGGTCCAGATAAAATTCAACAAGAAAACTAACAACTTTTTTCAATGAAAGAGGAGGAAGTACAATGTACTGAAACATATAGCAAGTTCATAGCTCTAAGTTCTTGCCTTTTTAAATATAGAGAAATCTTATTTTAGTAACAAAGACACACCTGAACACTCAAGAACAACATGAAGAATTAGTACCCAAAAAAAGCATAGTTAGCAAGAAATAATCAAAATCTAGACTTAAATTGATGAAATAGAAATATGTAAACAAATAAACAGAAGCATTTCTACTAAAACCAGGATCAAGACTTTCTCTCTACACCTATTCAAAATGCATTGTAGTCTTAGCTAAAGCTAAGACAAGTTAAAGATATCAAGTGGATACACCTATGAAAAAGAAGTCAAAGTATCCATACTTACAGGCGATATGATTTTATACATAAAAGACCCCAGAGATGACACTAGGAAATGTCTAGAGCTGATAAATACTTACAGAAAGTAGCAGAATACCAAATAAACACACTAAAATCAGTAGGCATATGTACAAATGAAAACCATAACAAAAAGACACCCAGGAAACCGTACCTTTCATAGTAGCCAAAAAGAAAACAAAACAACCCTTGGGATAACTCTAGCCAAGCAAGTGAAAGATGTGTTTAATAAAACTTTCAAGACACTGAAGAAAGGAACTGTGAGAAAACCAGAAAGATGGAAAAATGGCCCATGCTCTTGGATCAATAGGATTAATATAGTGGAAATGTAAGTTCTACCAAAAGTAATCTACAGATTCAATGCAATTCCCATTAAGAGTCCAACACAATTCTCCACAGAAATGAAAAGACAAGCTTCAACTTTATACAGAAACTAAAAAAATCCAGGATATCTAAAAACAATCCTAAATAATAAAAGAAGTGCTGGAATTATTGCCACCCCAGATTTCAAGTTGTGTTATAGAGCTATAGTAATGAAATTAAACTAGTATAGTATAGGTATAAAAACAAACACATTATCAAGGATTCAAATTGAAGACATAGACATAATTCTACATACCTACAAACACCTGATTTTTATTAAAGAAGCAAAAAAAAAAATACACACGAGAAAAGACAACATCTTCAATAAATAGAAGTGGTCAAAATAGGTACCTGCATGTAGAAGAATCACCCTGCGCAAAACTCCACCCCAAAGGAATCAAGAACATCAATATCAGACCAGATATCCTGAATCTGATAGAAAACAAAGCTGAGACAAGTCTTGAAATCATTGGCACGAAAAATATTTTCTGTAGAGGACCCTAATAGCACAGGCTATAAGTCAAACAAGTAATAAGCAGGACCCGATGAAGCTGAAAATCCTCTGCATGGCAAAGGACCCATGATTAAAGTAAAGGGCACCTTACAGAATCAGAAAATTTTTACCAATTATGATTCTGATTGGGGCTTAGTATCTAAAATCTAAAAGGAACTAAAAAGGATCTGGAGAGAAGGCTCAATGGTTGGCAGTGTGATCAGGATCTATCCCTAGTGCATGAGCCAACTTTCTGGATCCCGTTACCTATGGTCAGACAACTTGTTCACCCCTGACAAAGCAGGGAGGGGCTTGGTCCTGCCTCAACTGAATGTACCAGGCTTAGATGAACCCCGGTGGGAGAACTTACCCTGTTGGAGGAGGGGATGAGGGATGGTGTTGTTTGAATCTTAGATGGCCTTTTAATTTAAAAAAAAAAAAAAGGGAGATATTACGGTGAAAGCGGAAAGATCAGAGAAGCAGAGTATCCAGCCACTAGTTCTCACCTCTATGAAATCCTCAGCCTAAAGAGAGAGAGTTCCTATTTCCTCATGCCTTGTATATACCTTTCTCTGCCCTGCCATATTACTTCCTGGGATTAAAGGCATGTGTACTTCCCAAGCAAAGACATGAGATCTCAAGTGCTGGGATTAAAGGTATGTGCCACTACTGACTGATCTCTATGTCTAATGTAGTGGCTGGCTCTGTCCTCTGATCCTCAGGTAAGTTTATTAGGGTACACAATATATCACAACAGGATTGGGGGGAAGGTGGGGAGAAAGAGAGGAGAGATGAGAGGGGTATCTATGGTTGGTATGTCAAATGTATAAAAATTTTTTTTAAAGATCTAAAAAAACAACATTGAGAAAAAACTATCGAATTAAAAAGGGGGTGTAGAAGTAATTAGACAGTTCTCAAGAGATGAAACACAACTGACAGAGAAACACTTTATTAAGGAAAGGTTCACTATTATTAGCCAGTAGGAAAACTAAAACTGCTTTGGTATTTCATCTTGCCAAGCTCAATATAAACAAGTGCTGATGAGAATGCAGGCAAAGTGGAAAACTTCATCGCTGGTGGGACTGCAAACTGGCACAGCCACTATAGAAATCAGTGTTGCAGTTCCTCAGGATTCTAGGAAGAGATCCTCCTCAGATCCAGCAATACCCATCTTGGGCATATACCCAAAGGATTCTATATTCCACTACAGAGATTGATATGTGTTCATCCATTTTTGTTACTGTTCTATTCATTATAGACTGAAATTAGAAACAGCTTAGATGTCCATAAACTGATAAATGGATAATAAAAATGACATACATTTATACAATGCAATATTACTCAGCTGTTAAGAAAAATGAAATGTAAACGTTTGTATGCAACTGGATGGAGCTTGAAAAATCAATATGAGTGAGGTAATCCAGACCCAAGAAGACAAATATTGCATGTTTTCTTTCATATGTAAGCTTTCAAGCTTTTGATGTATGTGCTGCATTCTGAATCATCATAGAGGTTAGGTCACTAGTAAGGAACCAGTGGATAAGATGGGATCTTCCATGGAATGGTAAATAAGAGATAAAGGGAAAACTAAAATAGAAATATTAAATAGGAGTGAGATAGAAGAATAAAGGAGGAAATATGGGTAGGATGACTAGTACCAAAAGCCATTTGAAAAACTATGCGTAATCTCACTACAGTAGAAGTTCATATATATATATATATATATATATATATATATATATATATATATATATATGGAAGAAATATTAATGGAGTGATCAAATATTAGGGGAGATAGTGCCCCAAGTAGACATCTTATGCCATCAAGTAAAAACCTCATAGACTAGTGCCAAGACTACTGGCCGCTCTTTGTAACTTTATAGGAAGGCCGTATTTCTGAGAACAATATTCATTTACATCTTCAACCATTGAGAAGTTCAACCAGTACATAAATAGAAACTTCATTCCCTTTTACTAGTGCTCATGGTGCTGGAAGATACATTGCACGCTACTTTGGGAGAAAGGTAATCACCCAGTTAAATGTTCTGAGACCTGCTACAGTGACCATCCTGCATGGTGTACTAGTGTAATAGTAGCACATTTGGGGGTGTTGTTGTTGTTGTTATTTTATTTATTTTGCTTTTTTTAATTAAGAAATTTTTTTATTCATTTTATATATCAACCATAGATCACCCTCTCATCCCTCCTCCTGCTCTCCCCAGTCTTCCCCCTCAACCCACCTGTATCCTCCTCCATAAAGGTAAGGCCTCCCATGGGGAGTCAGGAAAGCCTGGTACATTCAGTTCAGGCAGGTCCAAGCCCCTCCCCCTGCCTCAAGGTATGCAAGATGTCCCACCATAGGTAATGGGCTCCAAAAAGTCAGCTCATGCACCAGGGATAGATAATGATCCCACTACGAGGGGCCCCTTAAACAGACCAAGTTACAAAGCTGTTTCGCTTATGCAGAGGGCCTAGTCCAGTCAGCCCCAGGCAGGTTCCACAGTTTTTGGTTTAACGTTCCTGAGTTCCCACTAGTTTGGTTTGGTTATCTCTGTAGATTTCCCCATCATGATCTTGACCCACCCCTCTTGCTCATAGAATCCCTCTTCCCTCTCTTTGTCTAGACTCCTGGAGCTCGGTCTAGTGCTTGGCTATGGATCTGCTTCCATCAGTTACCGGATGGAGGCTCTATGATGACAGTTAGGGTATTCACCCATCTGATTACCAGAGTGGGCCAGCTCAGGCACCCTCTCCACTATTGCTAGTAGTCTATGCTGGTGTCATCCTTGTAGATTCCTGGGAACTTCCCTAGCACCAGGTTTTGCCCTAACCCCATGATGTCTTCCTCTATCAAGATACCTCTTTCACTGAGTAGTACAAATGTTATGTGAGAAATCAAGTACTTTTTATTGGATTTAAGGCAGATTCCATGAGATGGAACCCATACTTGACAATGCTAAGGTACCAGGAATCTGAGACTAGATAGGTCATGGGACCAGTAGAAAGCTTACGATTACTATTCTGCTAAAGGAACATAGAAATTAAAGTTAACTAATGTAATAATTCTATACCCATAGATGAGTGCCTCATTCAACACACATCAGAAAAGTTTCTTCATTTAGTATGAGAATTAACAAAGAGACCCACAAATGGACAATGCACCAAGAGTGAGAGACATTGGAGCTCTCACTCCTAAATGTTATATCTTCATCAAATCCATCCCTACAAGGTTCATGGATCTATATAGAAGAGGAAGGAAGACTGTAAGAGCTAGAGGTGGCTCCAAAAAAGAGAGAAAGAGAGAAAAGAAAAGCTAGTGTCTTCCAGATAAGCAGGAGAGATGCACATATGTACTAACAGAGGCTGTGGTGGCACAAGCCAGACCTACACATGTTAAGCCAGATGGGGTTGCAGCATTGCACAGGGAAATTAGATACAGGGTCCCATCCTTAACCAAAAGGTTAAGTATCTATCTATCTATCTATCTATCTATCTATCTATCTATCTATCTATCATTAATTTTATTAATTTGCAGTAGGTCTTCAGTGGCAAAGGGAAAACCAGTTTTTTTTCCCAATGGAGTCTAACAAGGTATATAAACCATACTCCAGGGCAGTCCCCATGTCCAAGAGTGGTTGGTCAATATTAAATTAACTCAATGGCTTTGGGGTTTTCTTTATCTTTTGACTATTTGCTTTGATTTTTATTTTTATGTTTTTTGTGAGTTTTAAAAAAACTCTTTTTAAAAGAGAGGAAAGAAAATAATGATGGGAGGGTGAGGAGACAGGGAGCATCCAGAAGGTTTTAGGAATGTTGAAGCACATGAAAATACATTGTTAAATAAATAAATAAAGCATTTAGTTAGGCTTTCAGTTCATGAGGGCTAGAGTCCATGATGGCAAAGCAAAGGCATGGTGGCAGGAATAGTTGAGAAATTACACCCTAATCTGTAAGCAGGAGTCAGAGTATATACCGGGGATGGCAGAAGTTTGTAATCTCAAAGCTTGCCCCATGACACACCTCCTTCAATAAGACAACACCTCCTAATCTTCTGCAAATAGTTTGACAAACTGGGGATCAAGTATTCAAACATATGAGCGTACTGTGGGCCATTCTCATATCATTCAAACCACTGCATTCCACCCCTGGACCCTACCGTAATGCAAAAATGCATTTATCCCAACTAAAAACTTCTTATATCTTTTACGTTCTCAATGTCCAAAGTCTCTGTGGATACTCACAGCAACCTCTTAATTATAATAAAAATTCAAATTAAGTACTTGTATACACAATGACAGAATCTACATTACCATTTTAGAAAGGAAGAATAAGAGCATATAATGAGGAAGTACTCAACGTAAGAATAAAACCAAGCAGGGCAAATTCCACTTAGCTCCACAAAAATGGTTTTTATTTTTTCCAAGGCTATACTCAACCTTGAGAAAGGGTTTGAGTAGCTCAGCTCTTCCAGTATTGCTCCCTGAAATATACATCTTTTCCTCTGACTGGTTTCATCCCTGTGTGCAGCTCTCTTTGACGGATATCTCATAGCTCTGGAACATCTAACATCTTGGGGTCTCCAACATAATCCATGCTTCACTTATGATGTTTCATACAGTATCTTCTAAATGCCTCTTGTCCTTTCAAGAGTTCTTCATTAAGGAACTCTTCCGCTATGTATTCCCATTGTCTGTGGCTCATCTTAAGTGAAGGAAGATTCCACAGCCACTTGACTGGTGTCTTCTACATGACTCTAAAGCCAGAACAACAGGGACCTCCATGTTTGACTGTCTGCATATCCCCCTTGAATCATATTTTTAGTAGCCTTTGTTAATTCCTTAGGTCTTTGCATTTCATAAGTTGGAAGCTTAGGTGGGTGGAGTCTTGCCTTGAGTATGTCCTTCCATTTGCATTTATTCCAATGCAAATTCAACGTTTTTCACAATCTCCTTCTCTCTTTCAACACAATATTTGTCTTCAATAATAAATATCCTGGCACTCTTTTTTTCTTTAAACTGTATATTTTTTCCTCACTTACTCTCTCTCATTGTAAACCCACATAAGGGTGATTACAAACAACCATGAAATAGAATCAATATTCTAGGCTCTTTTGAAATCTCATCCTCTGAAGAAATTAGCCATTTACTTTTCATTTAGCCTCAGGCAAATTCTTAAGGCAAGGTCAAAAAGCTGCCACATTCTTTCCCAAAATACAACAAGAATGGCCTCCAGCCTATTTACTGTTAAAGTCCTCACTTCCCTCTAAAGCCTCTTGAATTGGGACTCCACAGTCCACATAGCTCTCAACTGTCTTTCAGCCTTCTACTAATATGAATTGATAAGCCCAGATTATATCATTTAACCACTTTTCTTGTCCACATTCCCTAAGTATTCCACATTTTCTAAAAATCAGTATGGCAGGGTTCTTCAGAGCAATGCTCCATTCCTGGTATCCACTTCACTGTTAGATACTTTTCTATTGCAATGATTAAAATGACAAACAAACAAACACAACACCAAGGTAACTTAAAAACTAAAGCATTTAATTGGGCTTAAAACTAAAAAAGTTTAGGGCCCATGATGGTGAAATGAAGACATGGCAGCAAAAACTGAGAATTCACATCCCAAACCACAAGCATGAGTCAGGGAGCACACTGGTGTTGGGAAGATTTTGAAGCCTCAAATACCACCCTATACCACACCATATCTGATAAGACCACACCTCATAATCCTTCCCAAACAGCTCAACCATGTATGAGATTTGGGGGCCTATTATAAATTCAAATCATCACAAGTTCTAACCACTTGATTCTTTCCTTGTCAAGTCAAAACATCTTCTTGGTGGTCATTTCAGATTTATAGCTTATAAGTCAGTACATTCATCCCTAGAATTCTGAAGACAACAAAATTCTGATGGAAGATGTTAAAAGTAAATATATGTTATATATGCTTTCAAGTGCCTCAAACTCAGCTTTACCTGAAAAATTATTCATAGGTCATAAATATCTCTATCAACGTTTTCTTAAGCCAGTGGTTTTACCATGTGGTTGAGCCAATTAATTTTAGACAAATGTAAGATAAGATCACTCCTGGAGAGCACTAATTTATAGAGAACATAATGGAAATTGCAACAATAATTAGAAACTATCATACAGAAAATAAGATGTGAGAGACTGCATCTGACCCAGAATTATTCTTACAGACATGCAGAGAGCTCTGTAACTCACAGTAGTTGTCAACAGGATCTGGTGATATGGGGTAGAAAGAGGTCTAATGGAGAGTGAATCCCCTGGCTGCATTGGGAGTTACATAACACTTAGTGGTGGTCAACAAAAGATAAAGAAAAAGGGTGGGTACTATATCTAACTCCAGGTTAGGCCCACAGGTGTGCAGGAACAACAGAAAGCTATGGACAGGAGGGAAGGTCCATAGATGCACAGTAGAGAGGTCCCCAGAAATCCACAAAGATACCTTCACAATAGACTACTGGCAATGGTCAAGAGAAAGCCCAAACTGACCTACTCTGGTGATCGGATGGCCGAACACCCTGTCATGATAGAACTCTCATCCAGTGACTGATGGAAGCAGATGCAGAGATCCACAACTAAGGCCCAGGTGGAGCTCGAGGAGTACAATTGGCGAGAGAGAGGAGGGATTGATTATATGAGCAAGAGATATTGAGACCATGATTGGAAAAAGCACAGGGACAAGTAGCCAAACTAGTGGAAACACATGAACTATGAACCAATACTGAGGAGGCTCTATGGAACTGGATCAGGCCATCTGGATAAGTGAGACAGTCGATTAGCTTGAACTATTTAGGAGGCCCCCAGGCAGTAGGACTGGGAACTGTCCTTAGTGCATGAGCTGGCTTTTTGGAACTAGGACCTATGCTGGGACACTTTGCTCAGCCTTGGTGCAGGGAGGGGGATTGGACCTGCCTCAACTAAATCTACCAGGCTGAGCTGAATCCCCAGGGGAGTCCTTGCCTTGAAAGAGGTGGGAATGGGGGATGGATTGGGGGGAGGGTGGGAGGATGGGAGGAGGGAGGACAGGGGAATCTGTGGCTAATATGCAAAATTAAATTAACTATAAAATTTCAAAAAAAAGTCACTGGTAGTTGATGCTGTCAGTATAAGAATAAAACTTCAGCTGTCCCCGAGTAAAGTCCACAGACATAGGGAATTTCACAACTCCTAGCACAAGTTGAAAACACAGATAGAAGTGATCTGACCCAGAACAATATTTTACCCTAAGAGGAAGATAAGGAATTAAGCCTCAAAATAAACACCAATCATGTACAGAAAATCAACATCTCAACTCTTTTTTTGTTTGTTTGTTTTTGTTTTGTTTTTCAAGACAGGGTTTCTCTGTGTAGTTTTGGTGCCTGTCATAGATCTCACTCTATAGACCAGGCTGGCCTTGGCCTTGAACTCACAGAGATCTACGTGACTTTACCTCCAAAGTTCTGGGATTAAAGGCATGAGCCACCACTGCTTGGCAACATCTCAACTCTTATATGAATTATTTCTCTATTGAACATTGTAAACACCCAAACTGAAAGAATACTTTGCTTAAAAAGAGAAAAGAAAAACTCAGCCAAGAAATATGCATGAAGACTGATCGGAATTTATATATATATATATATATATATATATATATATTCATTATATATATATTCAAGAGAAAAAATATGTGTGTATGTAACAATTAAAACAATTAAAAAACAGAAACCATGAATTTGAGAGAGAGCTAAGGGGTTCCATTGGAAGGATTGGAGAGAAGAAAGGGACTAGAAAGAAATCTTTTTATTATATCTTAAAATCAAAAATATTACATATGAATATTAAAATCATAATAAGTCAAAACACCTCCACCAACAAAATGACTAGAGATGTAAAAAACACAGTGATGAAGCAAAAGCAACAAAAATAAAAATAGCATGTCTTCCCCCATGAGTCTAATCCTATAGTAATAAATAGAAAAAGAATAATTTTGAATAACTTCCATACAGAAAAAAGTTCAAATAATCACTATAATCATGTTCAAATCACTCACTCCCACCTCAAAAAAATGCCAAAAGACATGAGTGCTGTGGATATTGCTCGGTATGCTGTAAATGTGTTGCTCTGATTGGTTAGTAAATAAAGTGCTGATTGACCAGGCAGGAAGTATAGGCGGGACAAGCTAAGAAGAGAATTCTGGGGTGGGTCATGAGTGGCCAGTCAGACACAGAGGAAGCAAGATGTGATGGCAGGACTGGGAAAAGGTACCAAGCCTGTGGGATGACTCATTCCTAACAGGCTTGAGGGCCAGCCTGCCCAAACAAGTAAAAAAGATACTTTCTGAGAGCCAACCTGGGTCTGCCTAAGGGCCTTAGCAACAGCAGCTGAAACATGATCTGGAGATGACCTGGACCAATGAGAGGCAGCCATGTCACACCAGCAGATGCATATTCACCAGACCTTCCCCCAGGGTGGGGTGGAGGGTATATAAGGGTTGCCTCTTCCTGAATAAATTGAGCTTGTTTTGACATTCTCCCAGAGTCTGTGTGGTTTGACTCTGTGCCTACTTGGCCCCCTCCCACAAAGGGAACAACAGCACAGGACCCTGCCACACCAACCACGTGGCTAAACATAAATAAGAATTATGGGTTAATTTAAGATGTAAGATCTAGCAAGCAAGAAGCCTGAGCCATTAGGCCAAACAGTTCTAACTAATACAAGTTTCTAAGTGATAATTTTATAAGTGGCTGTGGGGTCCTTGGTGCCGGGTGAGCACAGGAAAACCTTTAGCTACACATGAGTACACTCCAAGAGAGCAAAGAAAAAGAACTGAATAAAATGAGGAAGTCAATTCAAGCATTTAAAACAGAATTTAATAGAGACATGATTCCTGAAGAAAAACCCAAATGAAATGATATTGAAATGAAGACTCAATAAGCCAAACTGAAAGTTAAGTGGAAAGCCTCACTACTAGTATGGATCATGTTTAAAATATAGTATCAAAGCTGGAATATAGAGTATAGATATTGATTGGATCATTCAATTAAGGTCAGGGACACATTAAAATTATGAATGGAATATGGGATACCATGAAAAAAACAAAATTTCAAATTATGGGCATAGGAGAATACTTCAGAAACATAGAAAATGTTTTCAATAATAAATTTCAATAGAAGAAAATGATAAAAATCTACAGAAAGAGCTATCAGCACAAGAAGCCTAGAAAAACATCAGATATAGTGGACAGTGAAAGATGATACTAAAAATAAAAGATGATAAATCTGGATCTTTTGAGGTCAAATAATCCACCCTAAATCTAGGCCCCAACTTCTGATGCCATCCCATATAAAGGAAATGGGAGAAGAAAGCTTTTTAATTTTTGCCTGCTTGCCCTTACTCTCACTGGAAAGTTCATCTATCATGCTGATAAGGTATTCCTTTGCTAGTTATTGAGCTTAGTCTTTTGGAATTCCAACGTATACTGAAGATGATAAGAGACATTCAGCATTGTGGATGAAAAAAATACTGGAATTTTGGCCTTTTTGTTGGGAGATAGCCACTACTAGACTAGATGGACCATAACCTGTAAGATGCTCTAATAAATCATATATATATATATATATATATATATATATATATATATATATATATATATATATATGTATATATCAGTTCTGTTTCTTTTGAGAACTATAATACAGATTGTGATAAACAAATGTGAGTCTAGAGAAACATAATTAGGCAGATTTTTCAAAAGTATTTGGCACAATCTTTCCAATTTTCTTATACCTATAATTTCTGAAGCTTCTCCTAGAAGCAAGGAGAGCACTAAAAATCCATGGTGTGAACTATTTAATAAATTTATTGAGATAAATGCATTTGATTACCCTGATTCACCAATTGTGGGGAGCAGGCAATTTATTAACTCTATACATAAATTTTTTACTCTTTGTGGAAAAATAAGGAAAATAATGTTTCTTGCTGGTATCTGTAGCACGAATCTTAAAGGTACTTATTAGTAAAAACAAACCCAGGGCCAGGTATTAGGGTGAACACTGGAAGATCAGAGAAGCAGAAAAAGCCACAGCTACCTCACCTCACCAGTTCCTCAGCTGATCTTGTTTCTTCAGACTGGAATCTTCTGAGTTTTCATCCAAATGGATCTCAGCTGAACTGTGCTGCTCAAAGCCTAAAAGTTTAACCAGCCAAATGTTTCTAGTTTCTGGTCTTCTCGCCTTATATATCTTTCTGCCTTCTACCATCACTCCCTGGGATTAAAGGCTCACTTTCTGGGATTAAAGGCATGAGTCACCATGCTTGGCTGTATCCTTGAACACACAGAGATCCAGGTAGATCTCTGCCTCTGGAATGCTAGGATTAAAGGCGTGTGCTACCACTGCCTAACCTCTATGTTTAATATTGTGGCTGTTCTCTTCTCTGACCCCAGATAAGTTTATTATCGTGCACAATATTTTGGGGAACACAATACCACCACAGGTATCCTCTGGCATCTCAGAAAACAGTGACAAAGAAAAAGAATAAACTTAGTAATAAAATTAACTTACTCTAGGTGGACATAAACAATATAAACATTTCTAAATGTGCCTTGGAAAGAAACTTTTTTTCAGCAGCCACACAGCTCAAGTTGTAGAAAATCAAACTGAAGCAGTCACTGTAAGATTGGCCAAATTACAATGAAAATTCAAGTCCCAACCAGAATGAACTCCCACCACCATCTCTCTCCATTTATTAGAATGACTTTCAGGTTGTGGTCCAGCTAATCCAATAATAGCTGCCTATAAACAGAGAGTCCAAGAATCTAGAAGTTGTTCAGTCCATGAGGCTGTATGTCCCAGCTGATTTTCAGTATATTCTGGAATGCCAAAGAAGTAGTTTCTGATGCTAGTGATGGAATGGACTTGTTAATGAAGTGAGAGCAATCAGGAAAAAAATCTAAAGCTTCCTTTTTTCCATGCCTTTATATTTTCTTCTAGCAGAAGGCATGGCCAGATTAGACAAGGGTCTTTCAACTTCAAAAGATCTAGATTAAAGGTGTGTTTTTCCATCTCAAATTTCCAGATTAGAAATGGATCTTCCCATTTCAAATTAAGCAAAACTTTCTTAAAGATGTACCCCTCCATTTTTGTGTTTTAGTTAATTCTAGATTTAGTTAAGTTGACAGCTAAGATTACTCATCACAGAGCATGTCAGAGGTTAAAGTGTGGGAGATAATTGGTAAGAGATGGGATCATGTAACTTGGGATGAAGATGTATGTGAGGACCCTACTGAGACTGAAGACTTTAAACCCTTAGATTCTCAAATGTTTATCTCACTTGAGGAAGTGCCCTTAGCAGAGGATACACTGCCTCTGCACGTGTGTGTGTGTGTGTGTGTGTGTGTGTGTGTGTGTGTGTGTGTGTGTGTGTGTGTGCAGTATTGCCCTCCTTGTCTTTGCCTGAAGAAACTGATCCATTATGGCCAAAACAGCAGTGACATTACCGAAGGAGATGCCAGTCATGACAATACTAATGCATCTCGGGGCCTCTAGACTTTCCAAAAGCCAGGTGTAAGGCAAAGCAGAATCCAGGAGGGGAGACGAAAAATATACTCCATGAGGATGTGCATTACACCACTAAAGTGCTTAATGAGTTTACTAATTTGTTCAAGCAGAAGTCTGGGGAATATGTGTGGGAATGAATTTGAAGGGTGTGGGATAATGGTGGAAGAAAAATAAAACTGAATCAGTATGAGTTTGACTATACAGGCCCACTGACAGAAGAGCTTATGTTTTATATGGAACCTTGAACAATTAAATAAGATGTCAAATGTTTGTTTGATTGATTTACTGAAGCATTTGACATACTGAAAAGTATCTGGAAGATGCCTGAAATCCCTTGGCTTAGTGTTCATGAAGGGATTTTAAAACTCAGAGAAATGCCAATTACAGAATAGATTTTCCATATAGAACTTAATCCTCCACATTGTGAAGGCTCATAAGACATATCCTTTACTAATATAATAATAATAATAATAATAATAATGATAATAATAGTTAGTTAGTTAAAGAGGCACCAGCACATTAGAAGAGTTTTATTGCTGCTCTAGTGCCAGAATTAGGGTTGGGTTTACTGCTACTTAATTGGATGAACTAAATACAATAAGTTTAATTTTATGCTAGAATAACAGGGGCAGGATGGCAGTATTGAATCAAAGGTAAGGTGAATGTAATGATTATAATAGGCAGCAGAGTCAAAAAAATGTCCGTAATGAGCTGACATATAGAACAAATAGAACAAATAGAACACCAGTAGCACAGACTCTGAGAGAAACAATCAATCAATGGGACCTCTTGAAACTGAGAAGCTTTTGTAGAGCAAAGGATACGGTCAACAAGGCAAAGCGACAGCCTACAGAATGGGAAAAGATTTTCACCAACCCCACATCTGACAGAGGACTGATATCCAGAATATATAAGGAATTCAAGAAATTAGACATCAAAATGCCCAACAGTCCAATTAAGAAATGGGCTATAGAACTAAACAGAGAATTCTCAACAGAGGAAACTCAAATGGCCGAAAGACATTTAAGGAACTGCTCAACATCCCTAATCATCAGGGAAATGCAAATCAAAACAACTCTGAGATACCACCTTACGCCTGTCAGAATGGCTAAGATCAAAAACACTGAAGACACCTTATGCTGGAGAGGATGTGGAGCTAGGGGAACTCTCCTCCACTGCTGGTGGGAATGCAAGCTTGTACAACCACTTTGGAAATCAATATGGCGCTTTCTTAGAAAATTGGGAATCAATCTCCCCCAAGATCCAGCTATACCACTCTTGGGCATATACCCAAGAAATGCTCAACCACACCATAAGAGCACTTGTTCAGCTATGTTCATATCAGCATTGTTTGTAATAGCCAGAACATGGAAACAACCCAGATGCCCTTCAACTGAAGAATGGATAAACAAAATGTGGTACATATACACAATGGAATACTACTCAGCAGAGAAAAACAATGGCATCATGAGGTTTGCAGACAAATGGATGGATCTAGAAAAAATCATCCTGAGTGAGGTAACCCAGACTCAGAAAGACAAACATGGTATGCACTCACTCATAGCAGGATACTAGACATGAAACAAGGATGACTTGTCTGCTACTCACATCACCAGGGAGGCTACCTGGAAAACAGGACCCCAAGAAAGACACAGGGATCGCCCAATGACAGAGAAATGGAATGAGATCTACATGAACAGCCTGGACATGAGTGGGGGTAATGAAAGGCAAGGGTTGAGGGAAAGAGAGCTTGGGGGAGCGGGAGATCCCAGCTGGATCAACAACAGAGAGGGAGAACAAGGAATAGGAGACCATGGTAAATGAAGACCACATGAGAATAGGAAGAAGCAAAGTGCTAGAGAGGCCCACAGAAATCCACAAAGATACCCACACAACAGACTGCTGGCAATGGTCGAGAGACAGCCCGAACTGACCTACTCTGGTGATGGGATGGCCAAACACCCTAATTGTTGTGCTAGAAACCTCATCCAACTACTGAGGGATCTGGATGCAGAGATCCATGACTAGGCCCGGGGTGGATCTCTGGGAGTCCAATTAGCGAGAATGAGGAGGGTTTATATGAGCGAGAATTGTTGAGACCAAAGTTGGATAAAGCACAGGGACAAATAGCCAAATGAATGGAAACACATGAACTATGAACCAATGGCTGAGGGGTCCCCACTGGATCAGGCCCTCTGAATGGGTGAGACAGTTAATTGGCTTGATCTGTTTGGGAGGCATCCAGGCAGTGGGACCAGATCTTGTGCTCATTGCATGAGTTGGCTGTTTGAAACCTGGGGCCTATGCAGGATTGTTTGGCTCGGCCTGGGAGGAGGGGACTAGACCTACCTGGACTGAGTCTACCAGGTTGACCTCAGTCTGTGGGGAAGGCTTTGCCCTGGAGGAGATGGGAATGGGGGGGGGGGTTGGGGGGAAGGTGAGGGGGACGGGAGGGGGGAGAACAAGGGAATCCGTGGCTGATATGTAGAACTGAATTGTATTGCAAAATAAATTAAAAAAAAAATTCTGAAACACACACACACAAAAAAAATGTCCGTAATGAGCTGACATATACTGAGTAGCACAGAACAAGTGATTCTATGCTGGCATGACTTCTATGGAACTTTGGTACTGGCTAATCAGTCACGGTATTTTTAAATAAAATAAGAAGCCTACTGAACATTTGGTTGATCTGTATAAGCAAAAAAAATTTCAAAAAATAATAAAAGGAAGACTACAGTGGATCATGGTACCAGGGAATCTGGACCCATGAACTAATTTCCATACTTGAACCAGTTTTCAGACTCAGATAGCCTTGAGTGGAGTAATGGACAGATTTCCCTGAGGAAGGGCCTTGTTAAAATAGCTGAGTTTTATTGTTAGCCCTTCTCCAATCCTTCCTTCAAGAGACCTAAAGCATTTTAAAAGGGTAATTGTTGAGATCCAGGCAGATCCAAGGGTTTCTCTGAGGCTCTGGTGCATGGAGAAGAGACATAATTCCTTGACTAGAATGAGGGACATGTTTAACAGAGCCAGTAAAAACCTGGATCCAGAGCCTTGGTAGGAACTTGTGTCTTCTTCCTGAGAACTCAACTCTTCTTGTCCTAAGGTGCTGTGATTATCAGTCCTAAGGCCACTGTGTACTTGGTCTTTGATGTAATTGTAATATTCTGTGTTCACCTTGTACGACATTGTTTGATGGGTTTTCTGCTGACTTTGTACCATTTCTCCCCTAAAAATTGTATATAAGATGTTGTACAACTTATTAAACTTGCTTGGCATAACTTAACAGTGTGTGCAAGACTTCCTGATTCCAGCTTTCTTACCTTCTTTATCTTTTCTTCCCTGGTCCTCTTCCTTAGAACCGTGCCACCAAAGACCAACTTGTTTGTCCAAGTCAGTAACTATATACTGAACGGAAAGAAATAATGAGACTTTCCGGGCTCTGTTCAATCACGGTTCTCAACCAGGGGTTCATGACCCCTTTGAGGAGGTTGAATAACCCTTTCACAGGGGTTGCATATCAAATATCATGCATACTATTCATAATAGTACAAAATTACATTTATGAAGTAGCAATAAAAAATAATTTTATGGTTGGAGGTCAAAACAGCATGAGGAACTGTGTTAAAAGGTCTTAGCATTAGGAAGGTTCTGATTTGAATTGACTGATTTTTAATTGACACTGATTACCATAGACTGAAAGAAGAATTGTGGTCCCCCAGTAGAAGTAGGGGCTTATGGAGGTGAGGTGATTAATGGAGATTTGACTAAAGTCCAACTCATATTAGGTTCAGGGTTCACAACTCATCCTGTGGTTTTTTTCCCCAGTTACAGAATGTATATTTGGGATAGATATTAGAAGTTGACAGAATTCACACATTGGTTCCTTGATGTTTGGAATAGAAACTATTATGGTTGGGAATGCAAATTGCAAGCCATTGGCATTACCTTTACCAGGGGAAATAGTAAGCTAAAAATCAATATTTTACATCTGTAGGAATTGCAGAAATTAGTGTCACTCTCAAAGACTTGAAAGAGACAGGGTTGTCAGTTCACACTCACTTGAATTTTCCTATTCGGTCTATGCAGAATACAGATAGTTCATGGAGGGACCATCCCAAAATCAACTGTGACTTTGATTGCATCTGCTGTACCAAATGTGGTGTCCTTACTTGAGCAGATTAACACTTCTCCTGGGACATGGTATGCAGGACCCTTTTCTTAATACCTTGTCCATGAGGACCACCAGAAGCAATTTGCTTCCAGGTGGCAAGGCCAGCAGTATACAGTCACAGCTTCATCCCTGTGTCATCACTTAGTTCAGTGCAGTTTTGATCATCTGTGTCTTCCACAAAATCACACTGGTCCTCTACATTGATGATATTGTGCTGATTGAACCAAGTGAATAGGAGATAGCAACTACTTTAGACTTGATAACACATATGAACATTAGAGGATAGGAAATAAATCCAAACAAAATTTAAGGGCCTTATAACTTAGAGAAATTTCAGGAGTCCAATGTTTGGGGACATTCAGAGATATTCCTTCCAAAGTGAAGAATACATTTTATGCACCTGGCCTCTTCCCACTACTAAGAAAGAAGCACAACATTTAATGGGTCTATTTGGATCCTAGAGACAGCATGTGCCTCATTTTGATAAATACTCTAGCATGTACCAAATGGTTTGGAAAACTGATGGCTGTGAGAGGGACCTGGAAAAGGAGAAGGCTCTTCAACAGGTCTAGGCCACTGTGGCTCCAACTCCAGTTCAGGAGATCTGATATCCTCTTCTGGCTTCCATTGTCCCTAGATTTACACATGATCTACATATATACATGCAGGAAAAAATTTATATACATCAAATAAAATAAATAAAACTTATTGAAAATTAAAACAAATTATGGGGACTTTTGAAGTTGGACTGAATACATTTTACGATATTATGTCCATGAGAGTATAGCATCTGGGGAATGAACTATATTTTGAAAGAGAAATGCCCTGCATAGGTGCCACTGTTACACGATCTTTAGGAGTTGTAGGTGAATTGAAGGAAGTACATGTGATTTGAGGGCTGATAGATTCACCTCATTTCCAGTTTTTTCTTTCTGCTTCCTTCATGTAGATAGAAATGTGACCTTTCAGCTTCCTGCTTTGATTATCATGTCTGTTCCTTGCCACTTACTTCTCCATTATGATGGACTCTTACTCCTCTGTATTTGTTAGCAAAAATCAAAGGCAAAATAAGCCCAACCTCCTCTATAAGTGCTTTTGGTCATGGTATTTATCAGTATTTATCACAACAATAGAACAATTACTAATGCATTTTATATACCCATTCTGTGACCACCTCTTTGTCTGATACAACATTCTATGTGAGTTACAGATAAAAACTTTTGCACTATACTAACTTAGCATGACCTTAATTTAAACAAATAAAAATTCTAAAAAGATCATCAGATAAAATCTGATTTTGCTAGATTTTCTAGCTTCATTTTAACCTACTTACTTTACTACTTACTTATGTAATTTACTTACTGTTTCTGTCAATGTGTATTAAAAATGCCTTGATTTGTGAATCTATTCTGTTGATATAAAATATTGAGCAAACAATTACTATGTTGGGGTAACCTACTCCGTGTTCCCAGAACATGGGATGAGAGAATCGTGGGTTTTGCACTGATGAACAGAATCGAAAAAAGTTTTTAATAGATTATAAGAATTATTAATTGTTTATCAATTAAGACACAAAGTTAAATTATAAGCCTGCCTCTTTAAGATGCTTATCAGAAGATCCAGAGCCCAGGCTCATGAAGCAGCTATGTTCACAAGCCTGATTTCTGATGAGTCCTCCTCCTCTCTCTCATCCTTCCTTCTGTCCACTACCATCTCCACACACACAGAACTGTGCTCATGTGTAGATTTGTTTGATCAAAGCCAAATCAAACAGCTAGTGTACCAGTGTACTTTATGTGGCCTACCTCTGCTCACACAGCTCCTGTCCTAGCCCAATATATTGCAGGCCAGAATCTCACAATGGACTCACAACCAAAGAAAGAAATAATCATGCCCAGGTTACATCTCAAAAGTAAAACCAATATAAATGGCCAAGATAGCATGTCTCTTATCAAGCCGACTAGTCATATAGACACATTCTCTAGTGAGACTTATTTAACTGAACTCTAGGACAGCATTTAAAAGAACAATGACAAACTTTACCAAAAACTTAAGCAGTTTAGAAAAAACATAAACAAGCATCTTATTGAACTTACTTCAAAGATTAAGAATAAATTACTCAGTGATGTCGAACAAAATAAAGTGTATGGATGAATGAAACATCAAAGATGATTCATGATTTGAAATCAGAATTCAATAAAGAGGTGGAAATGTTGAAGAGAACTCAACTTGAAATGAAGATAGAATATAACTCAACAAGAAAAACCAAGGGTAAGGTTTATAAGATGAATGGATCAAGTAGTAGGGAGAATAAAAAGATCCATGACTAGGCCCTGGGTGGATCTCTGGGAGTCCAATTAGCGAGAATGAGGAGGGTTTATATGAGCGAGAATTGTTGAGACCAAGGTTGGATAAAGCACAGGGACAAATAGCCAAATGAATGGAAACACATGAACTATGAACCAATGGCTGAGGGGTCCACACTGGATCAGGCCCTCCGAATGGGTGAGACAGTTGATTGGCTTGATCTGTTTGGGAGGCATCCAGGCAGTGGGACCAGATCTTGTGCTCATTGCATGAGTTGGCTGTTTGAAACCTGGGGCCTATGCAGGATTGTTTGGCTTGGCCTGGGAGGAGGGGACTAGACCTACCTGGACTGAGTCTACCAGGTTGACCTCAGTCTGTGGGGAAGGCTTTGCCCTGGAGGAGATGGGAATGGGGGGGGGGGCGTTGGGGGGAAGGTGAGGGGGACGGGAGGGGGGGAGAACAAGGGAATCCGTGACCGATACGTAGAACTGAATTGTATTGCAAAATAAATTAAAATAAATTAAAAAAAAAAAAGATGCAGCTATGAAGTAGAGGAATTATACTACACAAGTAGAGAATATGAAAAGATCATATAAAGTACAGGAAAGGAAAGCACAAGAAATGTGGGACACCATGAAAAGGTCAAACCTTTGAACTATAGTCATAGGTGAAGGGGGAGAATCCCAGATCAGTGATTTAGATCATATCTTCAATGAAATTAAAGTATAAAACTTCATCAAACTAAGGAAAGCCTTGTAAATCACAGAGAACACCAAATAGACAATACCAGAAAATAAATTCCTCATGGAATATCACAGTTAAAACAACACTTAATATCCAAAATAAAGAATGGGTATTGAAAGCAGCAAAAGAAAAATACACAAGTCACATATAAAGAAAAACACATCATAATAACAGCTGATTCTAGATAGAAACTTTGAAAGTCAGAGGAGCTACAGCAATGCATGCCAATTTTAAACAAGCATGACTACCAACATACACTACTGTACTAGTCAAACTACCTCCCAAAGATGTAGGGAAAAAAAACCTTCCTGATTCAAACTAGCTAAAGTAGTTCATATCAGGAAGAACAACTCTAAACAAAAAATGGAAAGGATTATTTAAGACTGAAGAGAACAGTAAACATAGCCAGAAGTAAGTAGAAAGAAAAAACAAATGTATTTATAATTACTGAACAAATTACTATCAGGAAACTCCTATAGATGATAAATACTTTTAGTGAAATGGCTGGGTACAAAATTAACTAAAAAAAAATCAGTAGTCCTCCTATATACAAATGATAAACAGACTGAGAAAGAAATCAGTGAAGCAACATCCTTAACAATAGCCACAATTAATATAAAATATCTTGATGTAACTCTAACCAAGCAAGTGAAATACCTGTATGAGAAAGAACTTCAAGTCTTTGAAGAAAGAAATTGGAAAAAATATTAGAATATGGAAAGATCTTCCATGCTTATGTATTGGTAAGATTCACATAATAAAAAAAAATAGTCATCTTACCAAAGCAATCTACAGATTCAACAAAATACCTATTAAAATTCCAACATAATAGTTTACAAAACTTGAAAGAACACTCAACTTCACATGAAAAAAATAAATACCCAGTATAGCTAAAATAGCCCTGTATAATAAAAGAACTTCCTGAAGTATCAGCATTCCTAAATTCAAGCTCTACTACAGAGATATGGTAAGAAAAACTGCATGATATTGTCATAAAAACAGACAAGTGGATCAATAGAATCAAATTGAAGAGCCAGAAGTAAATCCACATACCTACAGACACCTGAAATCATACAATGGAAGAAAGAAAGCATCTTCAACAAATGGTGCTGTTAAAACTGGATGTCTGAATATAGAAGAATGCAAATAGATCCATATCTATCTCCCTACACAAAACTCAAGCACAAGTGGATCAAAGACTAACATAAATCCAGATACACTGAACCTGTGAAAGAGAAAGTGGGAAACAGCCTTGAACACATTGGCACAGGAAACAACTTCCTGAGTAGAACACCACTAGCATAGACACTAATTGATTATGAATGGGACCTCATGAAACTGAAAAGCTTCTGTAAGGCAAAGGACACCATCAATAGGACAAAACAGCAGCCTACAGAATGGAAAAAGATCTTCACCTACCATACATTGGACAGAGGACTGATTTCCAAAATATATAAGGAAACAAGACTTCAAGACTCAAAAAACTGGACTTCAAAATACCAAATAATCTAATTAAAGAATGGGGTACAGAGCTAAACAGAGAATTCTCAGCAGAAGAATCTAAAATGGCTGAGGAACATTTGAAAAATGTTCTACAACCTTAAACATCAAGGAAATGAAAATCAAAATGATGTTGAGATTCTATCTTAAAGCTGTCAGAATGACTAAGATAAAAAACACAATTGACAGCTCACACTAGAGCAAGGAATGCAATGGAGCATGGGAATGTAAACCTGTATAGACACTTTGAAAATCAATGTGGTGGTTTCTCAGAAAAGTGGGAATCAAGCCAAGCTAAGGCTGGGCATTTATAATTAATAATAAGTCTCCATGTGTGATTTATTTGGGAACTGAGTGGCATGCCCCCCCCCCATAAAAATGTAAAGAGTAAAAGAGTAAAAAAACAACCAACATTGCAGCCGGGCGGTGGTGGCACACGCCTTTAATCCCAGCACTTGGGAGGCAGAGGCAGGAGGATTTCTGTGAGTTCGAGGCCAGCCTGGTCTCCAAAGTGAGTTCCAGGAAAGACGCAAAGCTACACAGAGAAACCCTGTCTCAAAAAAACCCCCAAAAAAACCAACCAAACAAACCAAGAGATATGTCCAGTGATCATCAAAAAGTTAAATATAGATGAAATTACATTAATATTGTTTGTTTTTCTTTTTCTCTTAATTTTAAACTAATTCTAATCTGTTGTATTTCAGAATATGCAATAAATTATCTTATATATTTTTGCATTATTTATTTTATATATTATATATATATTAACTGTATATATGGCCAATTCATGTTTTTGCATTCCTCTCTAAATGCATGCAATGTACAATAATATTAATATCCTCTATATTTGTGCAAGTAGCTTTTGCTCAAATAGGTATAGAAATTTGGATTTTGGGGAACTTTGGTTGATATATAATGTTGTGCTTAGAATCTTAAATTTTACTATACTAAAAATGTTTTCCTAAAAGAGTAATAACATTTAAAAATTTTTAGGCAGAGCCAGGAGGATCTCTGTGAGTTCGAGGCCAGCCTGGGCTACCAAGTGAGTTCCAGGAAAGGCGCAAAGCTACACAGAGAAACCCTGTCTCGAAAAACAAAACAAAACAAAACAAAATTTTAAATACTCATTTTTATTTTTATCCACACATACATGAATGTCAGCTATGTATGTGCAACACTGAATTCCCAGGAGCTGGAGGTAGTTGGGAGCCACCAGGTATCAGTGATGGGAATTGAACTCATGTCCTCTGGAAGAGCAGTCAGTTCTCTTAACCCCTGAAGCACCTCTCCAGCTCCATAACAGATTTATTTTTATTTTGTATTTTATCATTTATTTATTTTTAGTGTTTAGTTTTGTTGTTTGTTTTTGTTTTTTGTTTTTTGGTTTTTTTTGAGATAGGCTCTCACAATATAGCCCAGGCTAGTATGAAACTTACAGAGATTTACCTCTCTCTGCTTCCCAAGTGCTAGAATTAAAGGCCTGTGACACCATGCTTGGGATTTAATTTAAATTTTTTCCTTGGTGTTCTTTATTACTTCTCTTTAACAAATTTTGAATATGAGACTTCTCTTCATGCCCCAGTAGGATGGCTGAGAAAAGCTGTACATTGTTATTTACTTCATTTCATTCATTATTTCTGAGGTGGCTATGGTTTCCCAGGGTTCTTGGCCATGTGTGTGGAGTCAATTATTCATGTAGTTTGCCTCATCCTTCACTCCTGTGCCTGTGCACAAAGATATATAGGGTATTAAAATATTTTGCATATGAATTCTCTGTTATTTACATGTAAATGGCTTCTCTCAATCTATTTGACTTTTAAATTTATGTTTTCTTAGAGGACAATTTAAAATAGGAAGCAATAAACTGTACTAATATTTTTTAAAAAAGAAAAAAGTGGGAATCAATCCACTTCAAGACCCAGCTATACCACTTCTGGGCATATACCAAGGACGCTCCATCCTATCACAAGGATACTTGTTCAATTATGTTCATAATAGGCAGAACCTAGAAACAACCTAGCTGTCCTTCAACTCAAGAATAGATAAAGAAAATGTGGTATGTTTACACAATGAAGTATTGCTCAGATGTTACAGTGACATCATGAAATTTGCAAGCAAATGGATAGAAATTGAAAAAAAATCATCCTGAATGAGGTAACCCAGACCTAGAAAGACAAACATGATATGTATTCACTTATAAGTGGATATTAGCTATAAAGGATAACCATGCTACAATCCATAGACCCACAGAAGCTATGTAACAAGGAGGGCTAAAGGGAAGACACTGGGATCTCCCTAGGAAAAACAGAAGAGATTTTGTGGGTGGACTGCGGGCAGGTAGGAATGAGAACATGAGGGATTAGGTTCAGGGAGTATGGAGCTGGAGAATACTGAAAGAGAGGATTGGAAGTGGAGGTGCAGCATTTCAGGGTCAGGTAGAAACCTGGTGCAAGGAAAACTCCCAATAATCTACAAGGATGATCCCAGCTAAGATTCCTAGTAACAGGAGGTACTGGTCATCTCCTGAACAGAAACAGAAGGGTAATGGCTAGGGGAGTAGAGGGGAGGCTGGAGAGTAGGAGAATGGGAGGAGAGAAAGGAGGGGAAACTGTGGTCAGGGTGTAAAATACATAAATAAAAAACAGAAACAAGGAAAATAATACAAAAAAATCTAAGAATTTTGAAAAGATAAATAAGATTGACTGACACTTGGCACAACAGAACAACTAACGAGAGAAACAGAGAATAAGCCCTAATTAGCAGAATCAGAAATGAACAGGAATAATTAAAGCACCATCAAAGGAATTGTAAGTATAGTAAGGTAATATTTTCAAAATTCTACTCCATTAATTTGAAAAAAATTTAAAAATGGACCATTTTCCAGATTTGTCCAGGCTGTCAAAGTTAAATGAAGAAAAGAACAACAACCTGAACAACCCCATTTAAAAAAAGGAGGCCTTCCAGCTGAAAAAAGCCCAAGGACTAGGTGAGGTCATAGATTACTACCAGATTTTACAAAAGATATATAGCCAATAGATTTTTAATTATTAAAAAGGAGAGAAGAAAAATATAAATATAAATAAACTAAAAGACCATGACTAAACTTCTTCCATGAAGCCAGTATACTCTAATACCAAAGCTAGGTAAAGAAACAACAAAAAACAAAACTGTAGGACAATATCCCTGATGGAAATAGATTCAAAAACTCCTGACAAAATATTATTAATTGTAGACAAGACATATATCAGAAAGATTTTCCATTGTGACCAAGTTGGCTTTATGCCAGATTTTCAGGGATGGTTCTATATATTCAATTCAATAGCTTTAAAAAAATCATATAATTTGGCTTAAAGACAAAAATCACATCATCATTTCAATAGATGCAAAAAGCCTTTGATAAAATTCACCAACTTCAGCTACATTTATTGACACTGTATTCACTATAGCTAGGAATTGGAAACAACTTAGTTGTCATTTAACTGACAAATGAATAATAAAAAAATGGTACATATATGGGTACATACTATGGAATACTTTTCAGATATAAAAATAAAATTATGAAATTTGTAGGTAAGTAGATTGAACTACAAAGGATCTTGAGTGTGGTAACCCAGACCCAGAAAGACAAATGTCACATGTTCACTCTCATTTTCTGTTCCTAACTCCAAGGCTTCTGATGTGAGTGTATAACGTGAAGTAGCTGTAGAAACCAGGGAAGTAAAAAGAGACCATGGGAAGGGGAGCAACAGAGGGGCCGATCAGAATACAAGTGATTTGAAAGGGAAAGTGGGGTAAACTCTAATTAAAAGGGGGAAAATAAAGTAACAGTAAGAATGTCTGAATATGCATATGGAATCATTTTATTACTATCTACCTAAAATTACATATAATACATATAAGGCTATATATACATATGCATACATATAGATAGGTTAAATGAAATCTTTCAATCAGGGCCAACAATGCTTCCCCCAAGATCCATAGAGGATTTAACAAAAATTGCAACACCAGCCACAAGAAACCCTCTTTTGATTTGTTGGTCTGGGTTTCTGGGTTGTCCATGGTGTACTCCAAACATTACAGACTATTGCTATTGCCTTTGGCTGCCCCCACAAAAGGTGTAATGTAAGTCCCTATTGCTGAAGACATCATGCATTTCAGATGCAAGGCCCAGAGACTCCTGAGCTGGTCCTGGCCTGAAAGCCTCCATACTGAGAACTAGCTTTCATGGTACCAGAAGATGGTATCCAAGTGTCCACAGGATGGAAGCATCTAACAGTCCTAACCCAGTTGTGAGACCAGTGATCCACAACAAGTATCAGCATGGTATTGTAACCCCAAGGGTGCAGTAGTGGTATACATACTTTGGTGGTAACCAACAACTCTCTAACTGAAATATTTGCTGCTGATGGATTGGGTAGAAAAACAGTCATTGTCTTCGCTTGTGTATCCAATGATGAGCCACCAGGTGCCATCGGACTGTTTCAAAATCAGAGTCATACTCATAGCTTTGGTTAAATTCAGGAGATGATAAAACAAAACAAGAACACATGAATATAGGGAAGGTACCAATAGGGAGGAAGGAGGTTAGTAGGTCTGTGAGGAAGAAAGATGGGAACATGGAAGGAGGGAGAGAGCAGAATGTACTATATACATATATACAATCATGAAAAAACAAATTTAGTCAAAAATTTAAAAGACTACTAATAAAAATAAAAAAGGGTGGTCAAATTATTCAGTCCTCAAATACTCTTACTACCAAGACTGACAACATGAGTTCAATACCCAGGAATCACCTGGTAGAAGTAGAGAACTGACTTCTTTAAATTGTTCTTTGATTTCCTTAAATGGACCATGGCACCTGCACACACACACACACAAACAAGATGTAATCAAACATCAACGAGAAAAAAAGAAATTATCTTTATCTATGTCAATTGGAATGTAAATTAATGATCTCTAATAGAAATGTTTTACGATATCAATTTAATTTTGTTTTGTCTTTTACTTTTATATTGTGGTAAAATATACTAACATAAAATTTACTCTTTAATCCATTTTTCTTTTAAAACATTACATTAAAATTTAACAATTTCAGAGTTGTTTTGATTTGCATTTCCCTGATGATTAGGGATGATGAGCAATTCCTTAAATGTCTTTCGGCCATTTGAGTTTCCTCTGTTGAGAATTCTCTGTTTAGTTCTATAGCCCATTTCTTAATTGGACTGTTGGGCATTTTGATGTCTAATTTCTTGAGTTCCTTATATATTCTGGATATCAGTCCTCTGTCAGATGTGGGGTTGGTGAAGATCTTTTCCCATTCTGTAGGCTGTCGCTTTGCCTTGTTGACCGTATCCTTTGCTCTACAAAAGCTTCTCAGTTTCAAAAGGTCCCATTGATTGATTGTTTCTCTCAGAGTCTGTGCTACTGGTGTTCTATTTAGGAAGTAGTCTCCAATGCCAATGCGTTCAAGACTACTTCCTACTTTCTCTTCTAGCAGGTTCAGAGTAGCTGGATTTATGTTGAGGTCCTTGATCCACTTGGACTTAAGTTTTGTGCACGGTGATAGATATGGATCTATTTGCAGCCTTCTACATGTTGATATCCAGTTTTGCCAGCACCATTTGTTGAAGATGCTTTCTTTTTTCCATTGTGCACTTTTGGCTTCTTTGTCAAAAATTATATGTTCATAGGTGTGCGGATTAATGTCAGGGTCTTCAATTCGATTCCATTGGTCCACATGTCGGTTTCTATGCCAGTACCAAGCTGTTTTTATTACTGTAGCTCTATAGTAGAGCTTGAAGTCAGGGATCGTGATGCCTCCAGAAGTTGTGTTATTGTACAGGATTCCTTTGGCTATCCTGGGTTTTTTGTTTTTCCATATGAACTTGAGTATTATTCTGAATGGCTAAGATCAAAAACACTGAAGACACCTTATGCTGGAGAGGATGTGGAGCTAGGGGAACTCTCCTCCACTGCTGGTGGGAATGCAAGCTTGTACAACCACTTTGGAAATCAATATGGCGCTTTCTTAGAAAATTGGGAATCAATCTCCCCCAAGATCCAGCTATACCACTCTTGGGCATATACCCAAGAAATGCTCAACCACACCATAAGAGCACTTGTTCAGCTATGTTCATATCAGCATTGTTTGTAATAGCCAGAACATGGAAACAACCCAGATGCCCTTCAACTGAAGAATGGATAAACAAAATGTGGTACATATACACAATGGAATACTACTCAGCAGAAAAAAACAATGGCATCATGAGGTTTGCAGACAAATGGATGGATCTAGAAAAAATCATCCTGAGTGAGGTAACCCAGACTCAGAAAGACAAACATGGTATGTACTCACTCATAGCAGGATACTAGACATGAAACAAGGATGAATTGTCTGCTACTCACATCACCAGGGAGGCTACCTGGAAAACAGGACCCCAAGAAAGACACAGGGATCGCCCAATGACAGAGAAATGGAATGAGATCTACATGAACAGCCTGGACATGAGTGTGGGTAATGAAAGGCGAGGGTCGAGGGAAAGAGAGCTTGGGGGAGCGGGAGATCCCAGCTGGATCAACAACAGAGAGGGAGAACAAGGAATAGGAGACCATGGTAAATGAAGACCACATGAGAACAGGAAGAAGCAAAGTGCTAGAGAGGCCCACAGAAATCCACAAAGATACCCACACAACAGACTGCCGGCAATGGTCGAGAGACAGCCCGAACTGACCTACTCTGGTGATGGGATGGCCAAACACCCTAATTGTTGTGCTAGAAACCTCATCCAACTACTGAGGGATCTGGATGCAGAGATCCATGACTAGGCCCTGGGTGGATCTCTGGGAGTCCAATTAACGAGAATGAGGAGGGTTTATATGAGTGAGAATTGTTGAGACCAAGGTTGGATAAAGCACAGGGACAAATAGCCAAATGAATGGAAACACATGAACTATGAACCAATGGCTGAGGGGTCCACACTGGATCAGGCCCTCCGAATGGGTGAGACAGTTGATTGGCTTGATCTGTTTGGGAGGCATCCAGGCAGTGGGACCAGATCTTGTGCTCATTGCATGAGTTGGCTGTTTGAAACCTGGGGCCTATGCAGGATTGTTTGGCTCGGCCTGGGAGGAGGGGACTAGACCTACCTGGACTGAGTCTACCAGGTTGACCTCAGTCTGTGGGGAAGGCTTTGCCCTGGAGGAGATGGGAATGGGGGGGGGGGCGTTGGGGGGAAGGTGAGGGGGATGGGAGGGGGGAGAACAAGGGAATCCGTGACCGATATGTAGAACTGAATTGTATTGCAAAATAAATTAAAATAAATTAAAAAAAAAATTTAACAATTTAAAAATAACATATAAGTAATCACTCAGATTTCATGAACTAAACAAATCCTTGTATCTATAGTCTGGACCAAGAACTGGAGAGTCCAAAACTCCCAAAAAGAAAGGAAAATGCTGGAAAGTAAAGAACATTTCTTTGAAATCAAGTCACATGAGCAATTACAATGGAGAGGAAAGAAGATTCTCCTAGGTGAGTTTTTACATGCTTCATAATGCACCTGTTCCAAGAATTGATTTGAGACACTTCTATAGCAATAAGGAGCAGAAGATATTCATTAAGATCCAACAAACATTTAATGACAACAAACTATTTGCATAATGTGCTTCATATTCAAATCCCCTTTAAAATGTCTATGCTGTATGGAAGAAATTCCATCATTGAATATCAAACAATGAAATTGCACATAAAATTTTTGAGTGTATGTACAATCTCAAGCTTGGAAGTGTATCAGATAATTTATACCCCCAAAATACATCTTTCTGTTTACAGAGCAATCAACAAAACATTTTAATCAGTTTACAGGCTAAAAAAGTGAAAATTCTGGGTTTTTTTTCTTTTTTTAATTTCAACATTTAAAGCATGTAATGGAATTTAGATAAATGATATGTGTTCTACAATATTGGAACTAAAGAAGAGCAGTATAAAGTGTAGCATTTTTGTGTTCAGACAAGATTATTCTGTGAGATTCTGGACTAATACAAGCTATAATTGACCTTGGTCAGCAAGGTGACCTAACCAAATTCTTCTCAGAGCATCTATCTGATTTCTGTTTAGGAAAGGGCAGGTCTCCCATGAGTATCAACAAAACATGGCATATCAAGCTGCAGTAAGACTAAGCACCTTCCCATATATTAAGGCTGGGCAAGGTGACTTAGTATAAGGATTAGGGTCCCAGAAGCCAGTAAAAGAGTCAGAGAGAGCCCCTGTTCCCACTGTTAGGAATCCCACAAGAGGACTAAGCTGCACAACTGTAGCATCTATGCAGAGTGCCTAGGTCAGTCTCATGCAGGCTCCCTGGTTGTCAGTTCAGTCTCTGCAAGCCCCTGTAAGCCCAGGCTAGTTGATTCTGTGAGTTTTCTTGTGCTGTCCTTAACCTCTCTGGCTCCTACAATCCTTTTTTCCCCCTCTCCTTTTTAGCATGTATTGAGTGAAAATACAGGCACTTAATTTAACTATGGGTACTACATCTTAACACTCCAGAATCAAAATTTTCTAATGTAATAGTTATAGGCCAAATACATAAAATAAGTGATCATGCATTGTGAGATTGGAAAGTAAGTATATAAATGACAGAATGTGAGAGATATGCTTCCATTGTGCAAAAGGAAAATTACAGATATGAAAACAAGTATAGAATAAGCTTAGTACTACTGGGTTAGAGGCAGAGGCATCAGGATCAATTCTTGTAGAACTTCATACAAATGCAAATGAAAAGATAGAGAATAATGAACGACTTATGGACACAGTTTACAAAGCCAAACATGAAATAGTGAAAACAGGTCCTTCACTCACAATATACACACATATATATATATATGTGTGTGTGTGTGTGTGTGTGTGTGTGTGTGTGCTAGAAATGTGCAATAATGGTATTTACATGGTGGGAGTAACCAATAACCATCTAATTGGATTTAAGTTATACCTTATGGGGAATTCATATTTGGCACTGTAAACCTAGCCCACTGCCTGTGGTTGGTGAGACTATGGACCCTTCAGAGAACTCAGTGTTGCCACTTCACTACACCAATATAATGTCTACCTGTATTCTTCATACTTATCCTCATACTTAAAGATCAGTGTAGCTCTCATCCCTCATTGAAGAATCTTTTCTTTTCAGCAAGACTCTTTCAGAAAGTTACAAGTGATCAAAATACAGACAACAGCTGACTGTGGGCTGCTCAGCCCTGGCTGATAAATCTACAGCACTACTCGAACACCTGAACCTCAGAAACCATTATGGAAGAGGAAATGAAAAGATTCTAAAAGTGAGAGGAGCAGAATGGGATATTTGCTGTGAGATGTGCCTCCTTTATAGGACAGGGAAAATGCACTCAGGAAATCAGCTTAACAATATAGCTACCTAAATATTACCTAAAAATGACAATACGAATTGACATGCCAAAATGGATGGGTAAATTCTCATAAGGCTTCACCCATAGAAGAAGAACTGCAGGCAATAAATGGCTTCTGAAAGAAAAACATTAAATCTATTTCCAGGGATGAGGCTCCTGATACATCATCACCCATTCCAAGAGGTTAACTCAAAACACAAATTAGCAAAAACAAATGATTTTAGCAATTTGTATCTACATATATATATATATATATATATATATATATATATATAATGTAACAATTTTAAGTAAAGAACAAGAGACTATTAATTTGAAAATGAGTAAAAGGTACATGGTGGAAATTAGATGGAGGAAGAGGAAGAAAAAATGATGTTAATACAGTACTCATATGAATTTCAAGAAAATAAATTTAAAAAGTTAAAATAAGACTCCATGTCTTCTAGACATGACAAGACTGTTGAAGTCATAAACTCATAGCAGCTGTGGTTACTACTACAAGATCTGAACAAGATCAAGCAAAATCAACATTCCAGCATGGATGTGGGAGGAGCTCATGAAACTGAGTGCACAGTGATGGCTTCTCAAGAAGATCATCAATTTCCTTCAAGAGTGCATCCCCTGGTGCATTGACCATTTCCAGAGGATGGCTCCACAGCTATAAATATTATGGGAACCACAAATTGAACTTAGAAGATTATGAAAAAAGTAAGAGAACACAGAGTTGGCAGAGGGTGTAAGAGTGTAGAGTAGATATGGGGAGAGTTATAGGGAGGAGTTGTATTTCTCAACACCTTCCCAAATTTGGCTATGCCCATGTATAAAAGTAAATTTCTTTGTCTATAGAGTGTGGACTATGCAGTCAAGCAGAGATATGCTTGATGGAGTATACTGTTTAGTTGCACAGAACTATCAACTCTGCTGAAATCAAGTGAACAGTAGATTGCTATGCAGCACACTACTGACATTTGCTGACATTTTAATATCTGTCATGTGTTATGATCAGCCCACTTTGTTATTGAATCTTCAAGGTAGTGATTGACCATGTAGGTAAAGAAAAATTACAAGACAGTTGATGGAGTAAGTTAATATAACAGTGTAAATAATCAAGGCCATAATTTAAATCTATTCCCTCCTCTCAACACCCACTCTAGGTTGCCCACATCTTTCATGTAATCCTGATTGAATGCATGCTTGGGTAACTGAAAGCTTTGTCAATGAGGTACCATCAGGCTAAGACACTAAAGTTGATCATTAACTGTTTTATTTAGCGTGGAAGCACTGAAAGTCACTCTAGTGAATCTGCCAAATTTTAGCTGTATTCTTTCTCATCTAATTGGGATTTTCTTCTTTCAACCTAATTATATGTACTAGTCATTCAGTCATTCATTTATTCATTCATTTAATAACTTTCTCTTCATATCCTTTATCCTGATTATTCAAATACTACCAAAAAGTAGTTAACCTTATTCCTAAAAATTCTTAGCAATGATTAACTCATCCCTTGCCCACTAGTCAAAGATTTGGGTTCCCCAAAATCATACAATATACACTAAAGGACGTGTTATTCTCAGAGCCAAAATACTCCAGTACAGAAAAATCTGGAATTACAGTGAGAGAAAAAAAAAAGAATATTCACAAGTGTATCCCAAAGAATGATAGGTAGGGAAGCCAAGTTAATTTTTTTATTTTTTGGAACTGTGGATTTTAGTTATTGACAACATAGTATCATATGTTAAATTTTAGATCAATGCATCTATCACTTCTTGGGTTTCTCATTCGTAAAAGAGTATAATTGCAATGTTGGCTTCTTTGGGGCTTTATTAAGGCATATGGCTATTTAGTGGTACTGTCAATACAAGAAAAAAATTCATAGTCTTATTCCTGATGTTATATTATCACTGTAAGTCATGGTATGGCATCATACTTGTCATGTGTGCCCTGACAAAGGCAATCTTTGTGTAATGCAATTTCTGTAAGTAAACTAAGTCAAATGGTGATCCAAGTACTACATATGTGAAAAGAAATGGAAAGTTCATGATGAGAGTAGAAATCAAATCCAACAGGAGCAGGCATTACCATATGCGGAAGAATCAATCTGATGGAAATGATTAACCAAGCTGTTTGTATTACTATAGCTCTATAGTAGAGCTTGAGGTCAGGGATGGTGATGCCTCCAGAGGTGGATTTATTGTACAGGATTGTTTTAGCTATCCTGGGTTTTTTGTTTCTCCATATGAAGTTGAGTATTGTTCTTTCCAGGTCTGTGAAGAATTGTGTTGGGATTTTGATGGGGATTGCATTGAATCTGTAGATTGTTTTTGGTAAGATTGCCATTTTTAATACGTTAAACCTACCTTTCCATGAGCATGGGAGATCTTTCCATTTTCTGATATCTTCTTCAATTTCTTTCTTCAGAGATTTAAAGTTCGTGTCACACAGGTCTTTCACTTGCTCAGTTAGAGTTACCCCAAGGTATTTTATGTTATTTGTGGCTATTGTAAATGATGTTGTTTCTCTGATTTCTTTCTCAGCCCGTTTATCATCTGTATATAGGAGAGTTACTGATTCATTTTAATTAATCTTGTATCCTGCCACATTACTGAAGGTGTTTATCAGCTGTAGAAGTTCCCTGATAGAATTTTTGGAGTCATTTAGATATACTATCATATTGTCTGCAAATAGCAAAAGTTTGACTTCTTCCTTTTCAATTTGCATCCCCTTGATCTCCTTTTATTGTCTTATTGCTCTAGCTAGAACTTCGAGTACTATATTGAAAGAGATACCATGATAGAAGGAGACATAATGGATAGGGATAGGGAAAAACCATGTGCTAGGGAAGTTCCCAGGAATCCACAAGGATGACCCCAGCTTAGACTACTAGCAATAGTGGAGAGGGTGCCTGAACTGGCTCATCACAGTAATCAGATTAGTGAATAGCCTAACTGTCATCATAGAGCCTTTCTTCAGTAACTGATGAAAGCAGATGCAGAGATCCACAACCAAACACCAGGCCAAACTCCAGGAGTCCAGTGGAAGAGAGAGAAGAGGGATTCTATGAGCAAGGGCATCAAGATCATAATAGGAAAACGTACAGAGACAACCAAACCAAACGAGTAGAAACTTGTGAAATTTATATCAATAACTGTGGAGCCTCTAAGGGATTGGACTAGGCCATCTGCATAAGCAAGACAGTTGTGTAGCTTGATCTGCTTAAGGGGTCCCCAGGCAGTAGGATCAGGATCCATCCCTGGTACATGAGTGGGCTTTTTGGAACCCACTACCTATGGTGGGACACCTCGCACAGCCTTGAGGCAGGGGCAGGGGGAGGAGGTTGGACCTGCCTCTACTGCTGACTCCCCATGGGAAGCCTTACCTTCTTGTAGGAAGGAATGGGGGGGCGAGTTGGTGGGGGAGGTTGGAAGGGTGGGAGTAAGGAAGAGGGGGATCTGTGATTGGTACGTAAAATGAATAAAATAATTTCTTAATAAAAAAGAAATGATTAACCACCAACAAATGGCAAGTTTTCAGATTCCAATATCTTCTGATCATAGATCAAGTAAACGGTATCAGTATCAACAAGAACAGATAAACTTAAGGCAAACTTAATGCACTCAAACACATTCACAGTCTAAACCATGGCTTCTGTCATCTTTTATCAATGTGTTTTGAGTTTGCACTTGGGGAAAAAAACAATAATACAGTTGACTGCTAATCCTGTTTTCCTTGCTTTGGTTGCCTCCTCTGTGGAAGGCAACTTATATGATAATGACGATTCAAAACAGTGCTAATATTTATGTCTGTCCTCATGACGGGTCACTCATCTTATCTGATTCTCAAAATTATTCTATTCTAATCTAGCCATACCATTTTCCTGTTATCCATGATTTTTAAATAATTTTAGCTAATTCTAGTGCCATATCCAAAGATGAATATTAAGAAAAATGTTCATTGGTGCATATACCAATAAAAAGTTCTTTCACCCATTCATTTCTGGTATCTCTGAATGAAGCTTCAAAATAGCAACAGCCTATTTGTTTTCATATATAAAGAGGTAGAAAAGTCCTTTCTGAGGATGAAAATTAAATTACTACTTTTTTTCTCGACTGGCCATGGCAATTCTTCCATGAGCTCCAAAAATGTAATGGAGACAAAGGTATTTTGTGACATATGTATATTATATGTGTTCAGAAATTCTTATCCCTACAACTTGATGGTACCTTTGGACCTGCCTATGCCAAACTAGATGTAGGAGTAAAACATATGATGATTTCTTGGATTTGTTGATGGAAACAGTAAATTCCTAAATAATGGGCAGTTTTAAAAAAATAGCCATTAGATAACCCATGGCAAGAACTATTGGTTCTTATAAAGCTCAGTAACATCTAAGGATTTATTTTCTTCAAGCAGTATTAGGGCTTTACTTACAAGATACAAGGTTCTGTCCGAGAATTGATGTTGTGCATAATCTCTTTGGCTTGTCCAAAGAATCCATTCATGTTCTTACCTATTTTAATTAATTTCCATTTACTTTGATTCCTTTGTACATAAAATCCAAGTGTTGTAGAACCTGGTACTGAATAGTAAACTCTGTGCACGGACCCAGTGAATGCAAAACATTGTGACTAACATTAAATTCTAGTAAGCACATGGAATTCACGGAAAGCTGCATTATGGCAGGAGCAAAACGAACATAGAACTAGAAAAAGCAACAAGTACTCATCACTCATCTTTTGTTTGAAAATCTGGTTTTAGAAAATGCATTTCTTCCTAAATGTACTTTATAGTTTGAATATAAACTATATTTTACAACCACACACAGCAAAAGTATTTACAATTCAATAAATGCAATAACTGCATTCATATTAAACCTTTTATTTTAAAACCATCTTAATTTTTAAAACAAGAGCAAACAACAACAAAGTACAAAAGTAGTTGGATGGACATTAAATTTCATGAAATGCATTCTGCCTATTACTCTTATCAAATTTCATGAAATGCATTCTGTCTATTACTCTTATCGTAAGCCCTCAAATATCTCCACATGTTAATTGACTAACTTTACAAATAACAGCAATTCCATTTTGGAAAAGTCCAGAGACAAAATAAGAATGCTTCCAGCCCTGCGATTTTACTTTGTTTCCATAATAAGAACATTTCTAATCAGTGCAGAAACCTGTCCAGGCTTCAGATAACGACTCCTCAGCTTTGACATTGCTGCTTTTACTTCTTTGTTTCTCAAAGTGTAGATAACTGGGTTTAATATGGGTGTAAAGATGGTGTAGAACACAGCAAGGACTTTGTCAACTGAATAACTGCTAAAGGGCCACACATAGATGAAGATGCATGGTCCAAAGAAGAGTGTGACTACAGTGATGTGAGCAGTTAGGGTGGAGCGGGCTTTGGCCATGCTAGCAGAGGAGCGATTCCTAACTGTAATGAGAATCACAGTGTAGGAGACAACCAAGAGGAGAAATGAACTCATGGAGAGAAAGCCACTATCTGCAACTATCAGTAAGCTGACAACGTAAGTGTCTATGCAAGCTAACTTGGTCACCAGTGGGAGATCACAGAAAAAACTGTCCACCTGGTTAGGACCACAAAATGGCAAGTTAACAGTGAATGCCAACTGGCTAGTTGTATGAATGAAACCCACACACCAGGAGATGATGACCAAAATAATACACACACGACGACTCATGATTGTCATATAGTGGAGAGGTTTGCATATTGCAACGTAGCGATCGTAGGCCATGGATACAAGAAGTACCATCTCACCACCAGTAAAGAGATGCACAAAGAAAATCTGAGCCAAGCAGGCATTAAAGGATATAGTTTTTCGTTCAACCAGAAAGTCAGCAAGCATTTTGGGTGTAGCAAAAGAAGCCACACATATATCTATAAAAGATAAATTTGCAAGCAGAAAGTACATGGGAGTATGAAGTCGGGAGTCTGAAGTCACTGTGAGGATAATGAGGAAGTTGCCCAGCAGGATTGCTAGGTACAGGAGTGAAAATATGAGAAATAGGAAAGGTTGGAGCTCCTTTGAACTTGACAGGCCCAACAGCACAAACTCTGTTACCCGAGAGTAATTTGTTTCATTCATTGACTTTGGAAGAATTTGTCTTCAGTTGCTGAATAGAAACAGAACAGAAATCAATCAGTTAAATAAGTTTGGCTTGCTTTCTCAATTACAGTTCATATTTCAAAGATTATACTTTTTAGTGTTTTTATCCATGGAGTGATTCAAAATTACATGAATAATGCAATAAAATGTTGTAAGAATCTAGTCATATATAGTCTGAAATCAGTCCAAGCGAATACATGGTTTTGAGGAACCTGACTGTAGTCATCCTTGAACAGAAGACAAGGATCAAAAGGACAATGAGGCCTGAGAGCACTGTGGCTGATGTGGCTGATGACAGTGTTCACCTTGAGAAAACTTACTGAAATGTACACTTCTTGTTTTGCCATTTTACAACCATGCTTTGTGTTTATGAAGTTTATAGCTGCGAAGACAGACAATTCTGGATTTGTGTAAGTTAGCTAATCTATGAAAAGGACCCTCACCCTGAGTAACTACATATTATCTCCTCCTCTCCAACTACAAATTCTGTAAAGGAAAATACAATGTCCTGGCATAAATGGAAAATACAGAACTTCATAGACTTTTTCTTCTGGTCACTCAGATCCTCACACAGATTCTCCTTACAATGAAATCAGATATATTTGTTCCTGTCAGCTAAGCCCTGGAGAATCTAACCTTTTTCATACACAGTCACACAGTCACTAGTGTTAGTAATCACAGGAATTTATTGGGACACACACACACACACACACACACACACACTGATTTGAAAATCCCCAAGAATAATTAAGTTTAGGGAGAGTGATTATGTATCATAGCAATTTATGCTGCAGGAATTTTTTTCTTCCTACATGGTTAATATGTCTTATTTTATCTGAACTTTATCCCTTTTATCTTGTTTTTACACATATAAGTGATCTATAACCCACAGACGTGTAGAGAAATGAGAAAATTAGAAAGCAATCTGCAAAAGGTCATTAGATTATCTCAATTTGAAAATCATCATGTCTAAATCAGGTCTTGAAAGATGTGTTTTTATTATTTCTAGACACTGGCAACTATAAGTATCAATGTCTTCTTAGATCAAAACTGCTTGAGTTTCACTGGGTGAGTTACACATAGGGCAATAAATGATGAATAATCTTAATTAATTTCCAGAAACAAACTCAGAGAATAACTTTTGTATTTCATGTCTCCAACTTGTCAGAACCCCACAAGGAAATAATTTGTGTTTTATCACTTATACCATCAAAACAAGCACACCAAGGTATTCAGAAATGTTTAAGAAGTAGAGTTTTAAAGTAGAGCATCCTATAGAAAAAATATATAATAGAATGTTTTATTTTTGAGAAGGTAACACAATTTTTTTCTGAACCTTCTTTTTTGTTAAGCTTTCTTTTATTTTTCAGAAGTCTCAACTCTTAGACACCTGCCACAGAGGACACTTACAGACAGGGATACAAGCGAAAACATCTTTCTGGGATTTTCATATATAACCCTTAAGGGAGAATAAGTGTGAAAGTTCCTTCTGATTCTTTCATACTTACTCTCCCTAATGGGGTATTTATGAAAATCCCAGCAAGATGTTTCCACTTGTATCTCTCTTTCCTGCCTGTAAGGGTCCTATTTGAGAGTTGGGACTTCTGAGAAATAAAACAAAGGTTTAAACAAAAAAGAAGGTTCAGGAAAAAAAATGTACCTTCTCAAAAATCAGACGTTCTATTATTGATTTATATCTGCTTCTATAAAGAGTATAGACCAGTATTGTTGATCCCTTAATAATTCAGAGAAGATAATAAAATCAATTGCCTTCTTTGGCTGGCACATTATATATTAGATGAAAAGTGTTAACATTTTATCTGAAATAAATTCTATATTGATGAAAGCCAGAAATGATATGTCAGTATCATAATTGTGTTATTGGGCATCTACAAATCACTGCCTGGGTCCTTTAACCTCTTAGGACTCATCATCCTTACATTTTAATCAGATTATCCTAAAAAAAAAAATCACCAAATTTGCCTCTCAATTGATTACTCAGGTGAGGAGTCAGTGATTTCTAAGAATTTATAACTACTGTTAAGTTATAGTGTGTTGTCATAGATTATTCTAATTTAATTTAACCTAGTAATTATTATTTGATAATTTCACATTGCTGGCATAACTCAGACTAAAATATGTTTCCAATTAGATGTGCTCATGTTTACTGATTTTGGTTCTTACAATATTTAAAGATGAACCATGCCTGAAGATTTAGAGGGGCAGAGTGACCTTCAGTTCCCTGATTTTTTAAATTTTAATCTATAAATTTTTCTGCAGTACTATTACTCAGATATTAGAACTGATAGATGAAGTGAGAAAGAATATGTAGTTTACAAGAGTCACAAAGCTTTCTGTCCCATGGATGCACCTTTCACCAACTTTTAAACATTTCTGTCCTCTTTCCAACTCAAGACAGATAGGTATATCACATTGCTGGTAGTGGACACATTTTAATACATTGTCTTTGCATACATACAAAAACAAAAACACTTCACTTGTTTGACTTTAAGTGGAAAATATGTAGCTATCCTGTAATCTACTGTAGTCATAACAATTGGAAAGATTTAGTTTCTATACATCACTATAGAGATAACATAACATTTAGTTTTCGGGGGAAAAAAAAAGGAAGAAATAAGTTGAATGTCTGTAGCCACAAGGGTTTGCTTTCTAGTGGATCAGATGAAGTTGTATGTGGGGGTTCTAAGGAGCTGGGGAGCACATGGATAGCCAAAAATCTGAAATGGGGAAAAGACAATTAAAAAGAAACTTCAGAATAAATAATATTTTACAGAATTTGCAAAAGACTTTGCCTAACTCTAGACATATGATGCTTCTGTTCACAAAAATATATTAGATGACCACAAATAACTTTCAGCATCCTCCAGAAATCAACACCTATGACATGTCACCAATATTCACATTTCTTGGTTTACATTGCACATATAATGTATATATACCTTTACTTACATGTCATAAGAATATGTCTCCTGCGTTATCTCATCTTATAGTTCCAGAAAACAGCAATCTTTTTTAAAAGCACCAAACAAGAGCAGCACAAATCCGCAGGAGCCAATATATAGGTGAGGAAGGCAGGAAACCCATGCCTTTCCCAACTCAATTTTTACCCTCAACTCTTTGGAATATTACTGTCATCAGCATAGAGATATATATAAAGCAATTACAATGATTAGAAACTAATTGTGAATTGACGTCACTGGACTGTAGTGACCAAGAGACCCACATGAGAGCTGGAATCACAGAAATTGCCTCCATTAGAGATAATTACATGAGAGAGTTGTTTACTCACTAGAACAACTCGAGGATTCAACACATGGAGCAAGAAGCAGAATTAGCAAAATGATTTGTCTTCTTATAGACCATACAGTGTGGTTGGGAAAAAATCAAGAAGTAAGTTTTTGGTTAATTTATTTTGCTTCAGGACATAAACATCAGTGAGAATGTCAACATTTGATAAGAGTTCATGTGCCTTTTCATAATACCAAGCCCAAAAATACCTTGCTGTGTTAATTCTTAGAAGCATGTATGATTATATTCTTGGTTTCTGAGGCATGGATTCTAGACCAAGGACATTATGGACTTGTCATATACAAAAATTGACCCTCTAGAACAATATTCTGCCTCATGTACTTAAATACAGTCATGGCATTAGACACACAATCAGTTTATAAAGAAGAAATATGTACAAAACCAGTCTTCTGCATTTTCCAGAAAGAAATGTGAAGATAATGCTTTTTACATGTGCATATCCATTTATATGTTTGCATCTATATGTTTCCTATTTATATTCAGATACAGAGTTTGAAGATAACTTTATATCTTTCATATTAGTGTGTGGTTTTATTATTTATTTATTTATTTTTCTAAAATACAATTGACACAATCTGAGATTCCCCAGGAACATCCTGTGAATTGATGTTTACATCCAGCTCTCACAACACAAGAACCTTGTGTCATTAATTAACATAAAGTTATTTGACATTCACGGCCTAACCCTTCAAATATGGATCCATTAAAATGCAATTAATTGCTGTGGGATGTTTTGTATATTAAATATGTTGTTCTGATTGGTTAATAAATAAAACACTGATTGGCCAGTAGCCAGGCACATACAAATAAACAAGGTATTATAAATAAACTAAATATTATAACTGTAATTCTTGCTTGATAATTGTTTTGTTATATGTAATTTTACTATGTAAAAGTTAAAACCTTCCTTTTTTTTAGGAAAAAAAAGGAAAGTGCTGTGGGATGTTCTGTATGTTAAATATGTTGATCTGATTGGTTAATAAATAAAACACTGATTGGCCAGTAGCCAGGCAGGAAGTATAGGTGGGACAAGGAGAGAGGAGAATTCTAGAAAGTGGAAGGCTGAGGCAGAGAGACGCTGCCAGCCACTGCCATGAAAAGATATTAAGATACCGGTAAGCCATGAGCCACGTGGCAATTTATAGATTAATAAATATGGGTTAATTTAAGATATAAGAACTAGATAACAAGAAGCCTGCCAAGGCCATACAGTTTGTAAACAATACAAGTCTCTATGTGTTTACTTGGTAGGGTCTGAGCAGCTGCGGGACCGGCAAGTGAGAGAGATTTGTCCTGACTGTGGGCCAGGCAGAAAAACTCTAGCTACAAATAATGCCTGCTTTTTCTCCTAGCAGTTTCACTGTTTCAGGCATCACATTTCAGTCTTTGATCAACTTGGAGTTAATTTTTCTGCAAGGTGATAATTACAGATAATATTTCACTCTTCTTCATGTGGACATCCAGCTTTCCCAGTACCATTTGTTGAACATGATGTCTGTTCTCCAGCTTATGATTTTGGAATCTTTGTCAAATATTAGATGGTTTTAGTTAAGCAAACTCATATTTGGGTCTTCAATTTTGTTCCATCGTTCTAGTTTGTTTTTGTTACTATTGTCTGCAATGTGTCTCGGTGTCTGGAATGGTAATCCCTCCAGTACTGCTCTTTTTGTTCAGGATCCTTTTGTAGTTCCATAAGAATTTTAGGATAGACCTTTTACAAAAATTTCTGTGAGGAATGAGATACCAATTTTGGGTAGGGTTGCATTGAATCTACAAATGGATTTTGATAAAATGGTCATTTTCCTGTTACTTCTACCAACCCATGAGCATGGATGTCTCTATTTTCTAATGCCTTTATCTCTTTCTCAGAGATCTAAAAATTTTAACATAGTAGTCTTTCACTTCCTTGGCTAGGTTCAATCTAGAAATTTTATTTCTTTGATGCTATTAGGAATGAGATTGTGTATGAGTATGTATAAAAATGCTACTGATTTATGTAATTTGTCTCTGTATCCTGTTATATTGCTGAATTTGTTTATTATTTCTAGTTTTATGATACAAGTTTTGGGATTTCTTATGTATAATACCATGACATCTACAAATAGGGATAATTTGACTTCTATTTGTATTCCTTTGATTTCCTTCACTTGTCTTATTGCTCCAGCTAGTAGTTCAAGTACAATATTGAAAAGGAGTGAGGATTGTGGTTATCTCTCCCTTGCTCCTAATTTCCATGTGATTGCCCTAAATTTATCTATATTTAGAATTATGTTGGCTGTGGCTTTCTCATATAGGTTTTATTAGGGTGAAGTATGTTTTTGCTAGTCCTAATCTCTCTAGGGCTTTTATCATGAAAGCATGTAGAATCTTCTTGAAGACTTTTTCTTATATATTAAGTTGATAATTTATTCTTGTCTTTAAGTCCATTATTGTGTTGTATTGCATTTACTTTATGCATTTATGTTATTTGCATGTGTTGAACCATCCCTGAATCTTAGTTTTAATGATTTTATTAATATGGAAGATATTATTTCAGTTCATTGTGTTGCTGATTTATTACAATTTACTTCCCAAGACCATACCTACTTGAACCAAGCTTCCTCACTTAAGATTCATGTGCTTTCACTACCAATGTAAGAAGATTTTTTCCATTATTCAATATAATTTGAATTTTAAAAACATACTTGTACTGGGCAATGGTGTCACATGCCTTGAATCTCAGCACTCAGGAGGTAGAGGCAAGCAGATCTCTGTGAGTTAAAGTCCAGCCTAGTCTATAGAGTTAGTTCCAAGACAGCCAAGGCTACAGAGGGAAGCACGGTTTCAAAAAAAAAAAAAAAGAAAAAAGAAAAGAAAAACAAAAACAAAACAAAACAAAACAAACAAAAACATAGTTGTAAAATTTACTCATACTATAATCTCATTTCAACTTCTGATCCTTAAAATAAGAAGAAATGAGCCAGGCAGTGGTGGCGCATGCCTTTAATCCCAGCACTTGGGAGGCAGAGGCAGGTGGATCTCTGTGAGTTCAAGGCCAGCCTGGTCTACAAAGCGAGTTCCAGGAAAGGCGCAAAGCTACACAGAGAAACCTTGTCTCAAAAAACCAAAAAAAAAAAAAAAAAAAAAAAAAAGATTTTTTTGCACCTATGTGGCCTATAAAATTCTGACTTCTTTTTTTTTAATTTAATTTTATTTTATTTTACAGTACAATTCATTTCTACATATCAGCCACGGATTCCTTTGTTCGCCCCCCTCCCCTTTCCCCCAGCCTACCCCCTATTCCCACCTCATCCAGGGCAAAGCCTCCCCCGTGGACTGAGATCAATCTGGTAGACTCAGTCCAGGCAGGTCCAGTCCCCTCCTCCCAGGCCAAGCCAAGCCACCGTGTATAAGCCCCAGGTTTCAAACAGCCGACTCATGCAATGAGCACAGGACCCAGTCCCACTGCCTGGATGCCTCTCAAACAGATCAAGCCAATCGACTATCTCACCCATTCAGAGGGCCTGATCCAGTTGGGGGCCCCTCAGCCATTGGTGCATAGTTAATGTGTTTCCATTTGTTTGGCTATTTGTCCCTGTGCTTTATCCAACCTTGATCTCAACAATTCTTGCTCATATAAACCCTCCTCTTTCTCGCTAATTGGACTCCCGGAGGTCCACCTGGGGCCTAGCTCAGAAAGACAAACATGGTATGTACTCACTCATAGGAGGATACTAGATGTGGAACAAGGATGACTGGACTGCTACTCACATCACCAGGGAGGCTACCTAGAAAAGAGGATCCCAAGAAAGACACTGGGATCACCCAATGATGGAGAAATGGATGAGATCTACATGAACAATCTGGACATGAGTGGGGATAATGAAGGGCGAGGGGCGAGGGAAAGAGAGCTTGGGGGAGCCGGAGATCCCGGCTGGATCAAGAACAGAGAGGGAGAACAAGGAATAGGAGACCATGGTAAATGAAGACCACATGAGAATAGGAAGAAGCAAAGTGCTAGAGAGGCCCACAGAAATCCACAAAGATACCCCCACAATAGACTGCTGGCAATGGTCGAGAGACAGCCCGAACTGACCTACTCTGGTGATAGGATGGCCAAACACCCTAATGATCGTGCTAGAAACCCCATCCAATGACTGAGGGAACTGGATGCAGAAATTCTGACTTCTAACAAGTCTATTTTTTCATTTATCACTGTTGTTAATACTATTTGGTGTACGGAAAATGACTTTTATTTAAAGGAATGGCATGTTATTATCTAATTTCTTTTATCATGTAAGCTATTCAGTTACTTCTCCAAACTAAAATATGGTACAATATTAAGATAATAGGACAGATCAAGTTAGTGTCTACAAGGAAGAGTTATAATAATATAGATATTAAAGAACAAACTTTCTCAAGAATTACTGCTAATCGTTCTGTATGAGTTTAAATCTAGCTTGATCTATCTATGTATCTATTTATCAATCTATGTATCTATCTATCATCTATATATCCATCTCTATAAATATGTATATATATATATATATCTGTATCTATAATATCTATCTATATACATATACATATATATAACTGATGAAAAATTAAAAGGTACAATTTTCCAAAAATTCTATGTTCCAATGTGATAACTCTCTTAAGAAGTTTTTATAATAAAAAAAAAAACCAAAGAAAATCATAAGGTACTTTTTCAATATATTGGTGTAAAAATCAGGTATCTGGGTTACATTAAAGTGGAGAGATCCCTGCTATAGGCCTCAGATGCTGTCCACGATGGTTGGTTTTGATTCCAGTTGATACAGCCTGTAGTCACATGAGAACGAACTTCAATGGAACAATTGTCCATATCAAATAGACCAGTGGCCATGTCTGAGTGAAATTGTCTTGATTGTTTTAATGACATGGGAAATCTAGACAACTGTATGTAGTCCTCCCCCATGGTACATAGCCCGTGATTGAAAAAGAAAGGTGATTGAGCACATGTCAGGTGGAGCAAGCCTGTATTCCTAGCAGTGTTCCTCAAAGGTCTCTGCTTCAGTTCCTGTTTTAAGTTCTTGCCCTGATCTCTCTGAATGATGAACTATCACCCGGAAGTATAAGCTGAAATAAAACCTTTCCCCACAAGTTCCTTTTGGTTAGAGTGTTTTATTGCAGCAACAACAAAAAAGACAAAGTAGGACTTTGTTTACATTTTTAGATTTTGGTGAGTAAAAGCTAGTGGTGTGCTAAGTTAATAAATTCCAACACATTTCACCTGCCTGTTGCAAGACTGCCAGGTCAGAAACAGAGGTGGAAAAGAAGGAGCTAGTAAAAGATCAGTGATTAGGTTAAGGACAGGAACCATTACAAAATCTTCAAAATCACTGATGTTTTAGTCAGTTAATTAATCTTTTAGGTTCAGTGTAAGGTGCATTCTTTCCAGAAATGTAGAAACTTTTGTTCACCATACTAATGATCAAAAGCCATCTAAGAAGCACATCTCAAACACAAGTACTTAGATTTCAAACTAGTTTTTCTTACATATTTGTTTGAGTTGGTTGTGGATTTATAAAAGTTTTTACATGATATGTTTGCCCCCCCAAACAGTTCGAGCCAAACAATCATCTTCCATATCCAGAGGGCCTAGTCCAGACCCATGGGGGCTCCACAGCCACCAGTCCACAGTTCATGGACTTCTACTAGTGTGGTTGGTCATCTCTGCACATCCTCCCATCGTGATCTCGAAGTCCCTCTTCTGCAGAATCTCTCCTCTCTCTCATCAATTGGATTCCCAGAGCTCAGCCTGGTGCCTGACCATGGATCTCTGTATCTGCCTCCATCAGTCACTAGACAAAGGCTCTATGACGACAGCTAGGTTATTTGCTAGGCCGGTCACCAGAGTAGACCAGCCCAGGCACCCTCTGGACCACTGACAGCAGATCAAGGTGGGGTCGTCCTTGTGGATTCCTGAGGGCCTTTCCTGAACCCTGCCTCTTCCTATTCCCATGATGTCCTCATCTATCTTCCTCCCTGCCCTCCCACTCTGTCCCTGTTCCAGCTTGACCTTCCCATTTCCCTACGTTCTCATCCCCCACTCCTCACCCTCTGCCACCCCCCACACACCCAGTCCACTCATGTAGATCTCATCCACTTCTCCTTCGCAGCGTCATTCATGTGTGCCTCCTAGGGTCTTTCCCTGTTAGCTAGCCTCTCTGGAGTTGTGGGTTGCAGTCTGGCCATCCCTTACCTCCCATTTAGTATCCACATATGAGTGAGTACATGCTATGTTTGTCCTTCTGAGTCTGGGTTACCTCACTCAAGATGATATTTTCTAGTTCCATCCATTTGCCTGCAAATTTCATTATATCATTGTTTTTTACCGCTGAGTAGTATTCCATTGTGTATATGTGCCATATTTCCAAGTGGATCAAAGACCTCAACATAAATCCAGTTACCCTGAACTTGACAGAAGAGAAAGTAGGAAGTAGTCTGGAACAAATTGGCACAGGATACCACTTCCTAAATATAATACCAGTTACACAGACACTGAGAGCGACAATTAATAAATGGGACCTCCTGAAACTGAGAAGCTTTTGTAGAACAAAGGACATGGTCAATAAGACCAAACGACAGCCTACAGAATGGGAAAAGATCTTCACCAACCCCACATCTGACAGAGGGTTGATATCCAAAATATATAAAGAACTCAAAAATCTAGACATCAAAATACTGAACAATCCAATTAAAAATAGGCTATAGAGCTTAACAGAGAATTCTCAACAGAAGAATCTCAAATGGCTGAAAGGCACTTAAGGAATTGCTCAACATCCTTAGACATCAGGGAAATGCAAATCAAAACAACTCTGAGATACCATCTTACACCTGTCAGAATGGCTAAGATCAAAAACACTGAAGACAGCTTATGTTGGAGAGAATGTGGAGCAAGGGGAACACTCCTCCACTGTTGGTGGGAATGTAAACTTGTACAATCACTCTGGAAATCAGTATGGCGGTTTCTCAGAAAGTTGGGAATAAGTCTTCCTCAAGACCCAGTTACACCACTCTTGGACATATACCCAAGGAATGCTCAATCTTACCACAAGGACACATGCTCAAATATGTTCTTATCAGCATTATTCATAATAGCAAGAACCTGGAAACAACCTAGATGCTCCTCAACTGAAGAATGGATAAAGAAAATAAAACAAAATTTAAAAAGATGAAACAGAAACTCGCACATTGGAATAGGAAATAATAAACACACAAAAGTAAAAGAGCACAAGAAAAGTCACAAGAAACAGATATAGATAAGGGAATCACTCAGGACTCCCATAAAAACAGTACACTGGAAGACACAATGTATACACAAAGGACCTGTATTATAAAAAGAGAGAAAATATATATTAACAAAATAAAATAAATATAGAAAATAAAATTTAAGAAAAGCCTTGACACAACATTAAGAGATAAGAAACCTTGAAAGATGCTGTTAGTTCATTTTCTATTGGCCATCTACTGCTGGGCATGCAACCTACACTTAAGAGAAGTTTGTTTCCCCAGTGAGACTCCTTTTGAGAAAAGCAATTGTTTCATATACAAGTGGTTATCAATTGAAGATAGTGTCTAGGTTAGGAATGGGGTCACATATACACTTCTCATTTCAGCTCTGAGACCCATCTAGTGCACATGCTCTGTGCATGCTGCCTCAGTCTCAGAAATGCTTTCATTTTTTTTTTTTTAAATTTAGAATGATGTTGGCTGTGGGATTCCTGTACATTGCCTTTTTTATGCTGAGGTATGGCCCCTGTCTTCCTAGATTCCTCAGAACTTTTATCACTAAGGAATGTTGGATGTAGCCAAAAGTCTTTTCTACCTTTAATGAGATAACCATGTAATTTCCATCTTTTAGTCTATTTATTTTGTGGATTTCATTTATTCATTTATGTATGTTGAACCATCCCTACATCACTGGAAGGAAGCTGACTTAATAATGGTGAATAGTGTTTCAGACGTGTTCTTAAATTTGGTTTGCAAGTGTTTTATTGTGAATTTTGGCCTCCATGTTCATCAGAGATTTGGGTTGATAATCATTTTTTGGTTGGGTCTCTGTGTGGTGTTGGTATCAAGTTAATACTGGCTTCATAAAAAGAGTTTGGAAATGTTCTCTAATTTTCTGTCTTATGGATTTATTTGAAGATAATTAATGTTAATTATTCTTTGAAGGGATGATAGAAGCTTTTTTCTGAATCCATCTATCACTTTGGGTTTTTTTTTCTTTTTTTTTTTCTTTTTGAAACAGAGGCTGTTTGTGTAGCCTGGGGTCTCCTAGAATTCACTCCATAGACCAGGCTGGACTCACACTCACAGAACTCTCAGTGTTAGGATTAAAGATATGCACCACCGTACACATTTTTGCCTCTCTTTTTTGAAAAATAAATTTATTTATTTATTTATTTATTTATTTATTTATTTATTATTTTACATCCCAGCTGCAGTTCCCCTCCCTCCTCTCCTCTTAGTCCCCCAATACCCCACCCTAATCCATTCCTCCTCCATTTCTGTTTAGGAAAGAGCAGACCTCCCGTGAGTATGAGGAGTAGGGTCCCAAAACTCAGGAAAAGAATCAGAGACAGCCCCTGTTTCCACTTTCAGGAGATCCATAAGAGGACCAAGCTACACAACCATAGCAAATATGCAGAGTGCCATGTCAGTCCCATGTACTCTCCCAGGTTATTGGTTTAGTCTCTGTGAGCCCCTATGAGCCCAGGTTAGTTGATTCTGTGAGTTTTCTTGTAGTAGTCTTGACCCCTCTGGCTCCTACAATCCTTTCTTCCCCTCTTCTGAAGGGCTCTACAAGCTCTGCCTAATGTTTAACTGTGGTCTGCATCTGTTTCCATCAGTTGGAACTGTTAAGTTCTCTGATAACAATTGAGCTATGTTCCAGTCTTGTCCAACTGGAGATGGCCAGTTCAAGCTACAAATCCACTATTACTAGGAGTCTTAGCTGGGGTCATTCTTATAGATTTCTGGGAGATTACCTTGTGCCAGAAGAAAACAAAACAAAAACAGCATTCTCTATAATATTAGTGTAGAAAAGAACTTCCTGAATAGTACTTCAGTTGCTCAAGAATTAAGGTCAATTTTTGACAAGTGGTTCCTCATGAAAATATTTTGGCACAGCTAAGGAAACAATCAACCAGGAAAAGAGGACGCCCACAGAATAGGACAGAATCTTTGCTGATATACATCTGATGGCAGATTAATATCCAGAATATATGAAGAACTAAAAAACAAAAACAAAAACAAAAACAAATGACCTATTTTAAAAATGGACCTAGGACATCTGAAGAGAATCCTCAAAAGAAGAATTTTTAAAATGCTAAAAATACCTCAAAAAGTGTTCATAATCCCTAGCAATTAAGGAAATGCAATTCAAAACAACTTTGAGATTTATTTATTCTACTCCAGTCAGGATGGCAAAAATTAATGGAAGAAATGACAACACATTCTAGAGGGGATAAGGGGAATGAAAACCCACATTCACTGTTGATGGGGCAGTCAACTGGTGCAGCCACTATGGGAATACGTTGGTGGTAACCAACAGCATGCTAATTGGACTTAAGACCTGTTCTACAGAGGGAGACCATGATTGGTACTGGAAACCTGGATAACTACTAGTAAAATCAGGATTATTGGAGGAAAATCTACAACTACTAATTTACTAAACCTGCCCATTCCCTAACAACAACTTATAAATATTTGCCATATACCCACAAATAAGGGTGGTTTTCACCTCTCATCAGGGAAACTTCTGCAACAGGTGGAGACCACTACAAAAAACTACAATCAATCAAAATTCAGAGTCATGGGGCCCAGCCCAATGTATACATTCTCAAAATACTCCTGTACCTGAGATTCAGGGAACATTGCAGAAGAGGGACTGGACATGCTGTAAGAGTCACAGGATTAGGGAGTTTGCTGTGACATTGTGTTTCCTAGTAACAGCAGAATATATACTCATAAAATCTCCTCCATATGACCACCCAAATGTGAGCTGAACAAGGATGATACCAATAAACATGCCAAACTGGATGGAGAAAAGCCCACAAGGCTTTGACCCTACATAAATAACTGAATAAAGCTGGGAGGGGAGAGGTGGCTCTCCCCAGGGAAGGGCCTACCAATTGTTTGTCCATGGCCAATGGTCAGCTCTGAAGTCATACAGACAAGAAACATTATACAGATTCAACAGGCTATAGTTAGGAATATACATGCACACAATAGCAATTAATGCAAAGAAAAAGAGGCCACATATTTGAAAGAGAGAACACATAGGAGGGAAGGGAGAAATGTAGTTAAATTACAAACTCAAAGACAAAAAGAAAAGAAATATGCAGGAATTATGGGGTACCATGAAAAGGCCAAACCTCCAAATTGTAGGTACAGGTGAAAGAGTGGAATCCCAAATCAATTATCATAGAATAGATCTTCAACAGAATCATAGAAGAAATGTTTCTCAAATTAAGGAAAGATATCCTGTACATGTTGTGGGATGTCATTCTGTGTGCTGTAAATATGTGCTGCTCTGATTGGTTGATAAATAAAATGCTGATTGGCCAGTAGTCAGGCAGGAAGCATAGGCAGGGCAAGCAGATGAGAATTCTGGGAAGAGGAAGGGCTGAGTCAGGAATCGCCAACCAGACACAGAGGAAGCAAGATGACAAGGCAGAACCAAGAACAAGTACCAAGCCATGTGGCTAAACATAGATAAGAATGATGGGTTAATTTAAGAGTAAGAGCTAGTTAGTAATAAGCCTGAGCTAATGACCCAGCCGTTATAATTAATATAAGCCTCTGTGTGTTTACTTGGGGCGTGCAAATTGGAGAGATTTGTCCTGACTGGCAGCCAGCTGGAACACAGGAAAACTTCCAACTACATTTTGAGATATAAGAAGCACACAGAACACCAAATAGACAAGATCAGAAAAGAAACTCCTAATCTGTGAACCCACAGCTCTGGATCCAGGCCTCAGGCTGTGAATCTTCTTTGTATAGAGCCACCTTTCCTGAATAAGTTGCTCCTTCCCTTTCCTCCTTCTCTCAGCCCTCCTCCATCTACAAACCCACAAGCCTTGTTCCAATTGAACCCTCTTCATTTGTGAACCACTTTGCCTGACCTAGCTGAAATCCTATGGTTTGAGAGTTTTATTTTCTTGGTCTACTCAAACAGGTCATTCATCAGTTTTATCTGAGCCATCTTGGGTCATACATTTCCTACCCTGGAAAAAAATCTAAGGATACAAAACAAAAAAAAGAAGTCATCATGCCTAGGTCAAATTAAAAAAAAAAATGAATGGTCAAAACAGCATCCCCTCCCCCATCAAACCCACTAGTCCTATAGATGTGTTTTCTAATATGATACAGAATTTTAAAGAAAAATCATAACCTTATCAAATAATTCAAGGAATTAAAAAGAATGAACAAGTATTTCCTACAACTTTACAAAGGCAACAATAAATTCTTGTTTGTGTTTGTGTGTCAAATTTACAAGGGTCATATATATTGACTAGTTTTTGTCAACTTGACATAAATTACGGTCACCTAGGATTAGCCTCAATTGGACTGGCCTATGGGAATGTCTGTGTGGCATTTCTTGGTTAATGATTGATATGGGAGGCCCAATCCCACTGAAAGTGGTGCTACTCTTGGGCAGGTGCTCCTGGGTTTCAGAAGAAAGCAAGCTGAGCATGCCATGGAAGGCAAGCCAGTAAGTACACTCCTTCATGGTCTCTGATTCAATTCCTGCCTCCAGTTTCCTCCTTTAATATGTTGTCTTGGCTCTCCTCAATGATGGATGGTAATCTGTACACCAAGTAATCCCTTTCCTTCTTAAATTGCTTTTGGTCATAGTGTTTACTACAGCAACAGGAAATGTCACTATCACAGGCATGAATGGTTCTATTGTGTTTTATGAAACATGACCTTGCTATATAGATAAGCTCCCTTGAAATTCTGATCCTCCTGTCCCAACTACCCAGATTCTGAGATTATAGTCATGTTCCAATATGCCTGAATCTACATTTTTATTTTAATTGTTGCAATAATTGTACACATTTGTGAGGTACAGAGTAACATTCAGTATATGAATACAACACATTATCTCAAGACAATTGTATTCAGCATCATTTAAAATGTTTATTGTATTTGTTTATTTTCTAATGATATTCCACAGATCCCCCTCTCATCTCTCTTCACACTTCCCCCTCAACCATCTCCCCTTCCAGACTCATCCTCATCCCCTCTTCTAAAAGGGTAAGGTCTCCTGTGGGGAGTCAGAAAACCCTGGTACATTCAGTTGAGGCAGGACCAAGCCTCTCCCATCTGCATCAAGACCAAGCAAGGTGTCCCACAGTAGGTAATGTGTTGGAGCCCACTGAGGTTTCCTAGTGGCTTTACCCAGCAGGGCTGCATAAGAGGATGTTTGGGCTATGGGCCTGGGTACCAGATGTTTGGAAGGTTCTACACTTGGCTGTATCTAGCAAAACAGAAGTATTTTGCCTCGTCCCTTGGCATTGTTATTAAAAAGCCCTTTTGAATAAAGTTCAGTGCTGATGGGTTTTGACCCAGGCCCTTCCGAAGCTATCCTGTGTTTCTGTCTTTCCTCTTATAGTCTAGGTATCTCTTTCTACCTAGATTGTTCCCATTTCTCCATTCTCAAGGGTACCCTGGTCATAAAATTGGGAGCTGGTCCCATAATGTGCTCTAGAAAGTTGGGAACATTCGAAATCTCGACACACAAACTCTTGTGTAAAACAGAATAAGCATGTGTCAGACATATTTATCTTATTTCAAAACCAAACACAGATGTTGAGTAACTATCCAACTGTACCCCTTGTAAACATTAATCATATTCTTTCTCCTAACACTTCCTAGTCCTGTTCATTATTTATTTCTACACATAAATGGGAACTTTCGGTATTTGACTTCACATGACTGACTTGATTTTACTTAACACAATGTTCTCCCATTTTAGCCATGTTGCTGTAAATAATACAATTTAATCATTCTTGTGATTCAATAATATTCTACAGTATATACCTACACACTAAAATGTAAGTGTTTTATTTGATTAAAATTCTAATTTTTCTGTTTTCAAAAGCTTCCTAATTGCATGTTTCATATCTTTGTTCCTCAGACTGTATATTACAGGATTAATGAGTGGAGTAAGCACAGAATAAAACAGAGTCACAATCTTCTGCATTCCAGCTGTATGTTCAGAGGTTGGGCTCACATACATGACCATCACTGATCCATAGAAAAGAGAAACCACAGTTAAATGTGGCCCACAAGTGGAGAAGGCCTTCCTTCTTCCATCTCTTGAAGGAAATCTAAACACAGCTCGAAGGACCAACATATAAGATCCCATGATGAAGAGAAAAGGAATAAAGAGGAGCAGAGAAACTATTATTGTCCAGAAAAATTCCATCAGTGAGGCTTTGGAACAGCTGAGGGCCAACAGAGGTCCTGGGTCACAGAGGAAATGGTCTATAATCCTGGATCCACAGAAGGACATCTGGGAGATGATGGTGATGGGAATGGGGAACCAGAGGAAACCAAGCACCCAGCAACTGATCACAAGGATGTTACAGAGGCACCCAGTCATAAGAGCAGGATAGTGTAGAGGCCTGCAGATGGCAAGGTAGCGGTCAAAGGCCATGACTGCCAGGAAAAAGCATTCTGTAGACCCCAAGGAGAAGAAGAAATAGAACTGCAGGAAGCACCCAGAGAAGGAGATGACCTTGGTGTCAGAGAGGAAATTGGCCAACATGTTGGGAACTGTGGAGGTGACATACCAGATCTCCAGGAAGGAGAAGTTGGCCAGCAAGAAGTACATGGGGGTGTGCAGTTTCTGATCCCAGCGCACAGCACAGATGATGAAAGCATTGCCCATGAGTGTGAGGAGGTAGACAATGAAGAAGAGCACAAAGAGAAGGATCTGCTCTTCCCTGGAGCAGGGGAATCCCAGGAGGATGAAGCCAGTGATGGTGCTGGAGTTACTGGTGCTGCTGAGGGTTTTCATCTGTCTGTGAGCTGTAAAGGTACCAGAAATTGTTGAATATCCTAGAAATAGCTGAGGGAATTTAAGTGTTGCTCAAGCAGGAAACAGAATAGTTTGCTCATCATCAACTCAGTATCAAGGAGGGGGAGTCATTGTCTTCAGTGATGGAGCTCATGTTCCAGTCAATAGCTCTATACTCATCCCCACACTGGTGGCTCTGGTTAAACCCAGTGGACCACACAACAAAAATATATCATAGTGGTGGAAGGACTTGTTGATAAGAAGGTTGTTGAAAAGAAAGGGGAATAAAAGAAGGTGGGCCATTGAGTGTGAACAGAACACATTATATACATGTATGGAATTCCAAAATAATAAACTAATAAATATTTTAATATTAAAGTATATATGTGAAATTTTGCATATTATACAAAATTTCAGTGTGTCTTTGATCTTCAGTCTTCTAGATTTATGGTTAAATCAATAAATGATGATACTTTTCAGAACTGCCTGAAGTTTTTGGATTCCTTAGCCAAAGACGATCCCATAATTAGGCTGAATCTAAGATCTGTCCACTTTGGAATATGTTGGATATTTCCTTATAAAATGACTACTTGGTGTTCCACAAAAATAAAATACAGGTATACTGGACCTACTATTGGTATTACAGGGAGACATGTACTATTAAAAGAGGCCTTTAAACAATGAAAAGTTCAGAATTGGTTACAGAATTTCCACAGTGAGCTCCTGGGAGAAAAAGAACTAAACAAACAAGAATCAACAAAAGGCAACTTCAGTGATTGGAAAACACCGCACATCAAAGGCTTCCTCAAATAAATAGGAAAACAATCCTATATGGTTCATCTAACCACTTCCTATGCTACAAAATTTCAGGAGAAAAACTCTTAGATTTGTATTTCTTACCTTAAACTTGTATCAATGTCTTCATGTCATAGCCACATGAACTTCAGAAAAGCTGGGTGATATTCATCTTCAATTACATCAACAGCTCAACACTCCAAGGAGCTAAAGTCAAAACCACTCTTGCAACATTTCTACTGACTCTCATTTGGTTACGATTCTTAAATACTATTATATTTAGTGTTTCAAAAAATTGTCTAAAATACTTTGAATTTTCTTTGACATGCTCCTAAATGATAAAAATTATGCTAATTTTGTTTTTGAATTTACATTTGTATATTTACTCAATGTATGTGGACATATATGTGCATGCTTGTGTCCATGTGTGAGTACATACGTGCCACAGTGCACATGTGGAGATCAGAGGACAACTTACATGAGTTGGCTCTCTCCTTCCATCATTTAGGTCCCCAGGGTTCAGACTCAGGTCACCAGGCTTGGCAGCAAGCAACTTTACCCATGGAACCATCTTGCCAGCTCAAATATTCTTATATTTAATAAAGCTATAGATAAGGATATAGTGTTCTTTTACTAATCATATTTTTGTCATAATTTTGTACTTTCTTCTCACTTAACCCATTTTAATATTTTAAAAGATTCAAGTTTTCACTACCCTCTTATTATTCAAAATAACTTGAATAAAAATCTAATTTTAAATTGACAAAGACATTAAAATCTTCCAAAAGTAATCCAATTTTGGGGTACCTTTTTCTTATATCCAAATTCTTGTAGATAAAACCAAATGAACTTTCTATTAAGAAAGAAAAAAAATATTAACTGGGCCCAACTAATTAGATTACTGTTATAAATGTTCATTTGTGGGGGTAGGTGAGATGGCTCAGTATCACCTCTACCTCTAGCTTCAGGAGTACCAAGCACTTACATATACCTGCATTTATATACTCAACTTCCAACACACACGTAATTAAAAACAACAAAAATGGATTAAAATTGTCTGAGATAAATGCAGCAGATACAGTAAAAGATGCAGTAGTGTCAAGGCTCTGAGAAACCCTACGACACACTCAGACTTCTGCCATTTCAGAGGAACTTCGACTCTTAGAAATACTCAAAGGTGCACTTGACTCTTTCCTATACAAATTGTACAAAGCAGTCTCCACTGACAATGATTTTTCACAACTTGAGAGCCCATATTTCTTGATTACATGAAATTTAATACTTTATTTGCTATTGAAAACTTTAATAATAATATTTGCTAGGAAGGGCAAATAAACAATAATACAAAGTAACTCCTATTATAGTCCAATTTTCCTTTCCAGTTAGAAAATAGTAGGATTTGAGTATGTTGCAAAAGCCTATGGATTCTTGATTTATATGTCGGTTTTTGTTTCTATCCTTGTTTCATGGGTTAAGACAATTTTGTTAACACATATTTTAAGTTGTACTGTATTATTATCTGAATTCCTCTGAAATATCCCCAAATATCTAATATAATACCAACAGGATACTTAAAATTATCAATAACAAATAAGAATTACAGTAACTTAGATGTTATTGTGAATCTCCCTTAGAACTGGTCACTCTTCATGAGTTTATAAATATAGAATCAAACTTTCATAAGGCAAACTAGAAGTAGAGGATAACAAATTATTTCAAACACTCTAAACATCCAAGTTTCACACAGTGCAGATACCTGTAGACAGTGGGAGAAACACACAATCTAAGCAAAGAATCTGATTGGTCAGCCGAAACGTCTGTTTTCCCCACTGCTATCTTTACTTCCTTAGGCCATACTATGTTTTGACTATTTTAATTTTAGACATAATATTTCCATTATGCCACAGGTAAATATTATGTCAAATTCACAGTGTGGAATAAAAGAGAAGTTAGAACAAGATCATAAAGGCTGGTAAATTTGATATAATTCAAAGATTAATTCCTTAGGGGATTTACTAATTCTCTCTCCTAAAGACTATTTTCCTGATTTCTCAGCCAGTGTTTACCAGACACTAGGAATGAGATTTTTTTAATCCTATGGAAGAAAAAATATTAGCTTCAACATGCACATAGCATCTGATAAAAATGTGCTTGATAAATAAATGAATTTAGACCTTTTTATGATACAATCCATAAAATATTACATAAGCATTTTCAGAGAGTAACGTGTCCTTTTGATAAATCTGCATTTGTGTTTCCAGGCTATGGGCTTTCACATAAAGTAAATTATTTCTTTATGTGGGTGGGAACTGTGTTTTTATATTGACAATATGCAATATGGTATGTTGTTACAACAGCTCTCTCTCAGAGTAATTTCCCATCAATAAACCTTAAGAAACTGTACTGCGAAATGGGAAATTTGTGAAAGCTTTTAATGTTAATAAAATTAAATGTGAGTTGATGGAGAATGTTTTCATTAGACTGCTGTTACTCAGTTTTTGTTGGTGTTTAAATATAGAAAGAATTTCCTCTGCTAACATATTACTGTAAACTGCCCAGTTCCATCTGGTTTTGGCCACTTTGTGTTGTGACCTAGGAAATGGAACATGAAAGCAGGATTTCAGGGCTGTCTGGACTTCTGGATGGTAATTTAATATCCTGGGTGTTTTTCATGGTTACTTTCTTTCCCCTTAAAGCTAAGTCACAGAAACAAAGTAGAACATTAAGTTTTACATTTTAACTAGTTAGCATTCCAGTCAGACTAGACAATAACATATGTCATTGTATTCCATGGCCTCACTGGCCTGATAAGGATGTGTGGAAAGGCAGAACTTCCAAAGCTAGACCATTTGGGTAAAGGACCAGGGTGCTGCGTGTTGTATATGCTAGACAAGTCATTACTTCTTCATGTGTTGGTTTCCCCTTCTCGAAGACGGAGAGTGGCAGTCCTGCCCATGTGGTGTGTTTTGAGAATTAGAAAAATACTATTTGTCAAGTGCCTGACATCTAGTTAGCGCTCTCTATTGTGCTTATAGAAAAGGAAACTCCCAGGCGTATCCATCCTGTATCCTAAAGGCTGTGCTGTTTTGGAAGATGAGACTCCAGCTTGGATTATGACATTTAAGTAGCACAATGAAGGAAAATTCTACAAAGGACATATTACTTCTCTTAATTTCTTCTAATATCAAGTGGACATAACAATGCCTTCCAGAGAGGGTTATTATGAAGTGTGCTGAGAGAGAAAGTGGATAGACAAGGTGGAGGCACTGTGCCTGTATCTGACACATCATAGACACTCTGAAAAAGTGAAGCGTGAACTTTTTTCAGGGGTGTAGATTCATCAACTCTATTTTACCATTTTCCTTAACTAACCACTATGTTACCTTCTTTCTTGAATCAGAAGAGAGACTATCAAGAGAAGCATCTTAAACAGCTTCTTCCAGTATTTTCTGAGGGCAGAGGTAACTGACTTCGTAACTCCCAACTTGAAGAGAAAGTGCAAAAATATGTTGTCATGAAGATCAGTGGAGTATCTTCTGTGGGATCCTGGGATTTTAAGCAGGGCATGTTCTTTGCTCTTTGAAGATTCTTTTATTCTAGAGAACAGTGTCAGGACACAGCTCTCTACTACTTATTCCCTTGCTCACTCTGTCCTCTGGGCATTGTGTCTTAATTTCCAATTCTTATTTTCACCCAGGAGTAGAGTAAGCCATTCATTTTGCTGGGTCTTAATCTCTTAGAGGTCTTTTGAGAGGCAATTTTTAAGTCCACCTGTCACTCACCACACCTGTTCTGGGTACTTGTCAAATAATCACTAAGCCCTGGATAAGGTGGTATCTGTACTACAGAAGTTTATTTGTTGGTCTTGTGACAAGTTGACTTCAGTTGTGGATTATGATGACAGATCTTCCTCCCTTCTAGGAAGAGATTTACTGGGGGAGTAGTGGATGGGTCTTTGAAAAAAATCATACCCTCTGTGTACCATTATAGTTACCTCACTCTCTCTCTGTTTGCAATCAAAGCTCCTGAATTACAATACTCCCACTGTAGAATCATGCCTTGTGGGAAATTTACCAGATTTGATGATACTCATGGGATCAGACTATGGTCATTCTAGAGCAATGTGCACAGAAGCTGCAATTTGGGGTCATGGAGCTTCATGTATTCTTCATCCCTAACAAAGTAACATTTTTTCTTTTTCATCATTTTATTTCTCTCTTTGTCTTGTGATGGTTTGAATGGCAATACCACCTATAGGCCCATTTTCATTTCACAGGAAGTGGCACTAGTAGGAAGTGTGGCTTTTTTGGAGGAGGTGTGTCCTTGTTGGGGGAAGTGTGTCACTGAAGGTGGACTTTAAGGTTTCAGAAGCTCAAGAAAGACCCAGTGTAAACCCCTCTTCCTGCTGCCGCTGATTCAGATCCAGATATAGAGCTCTCATCTACATCTCCAACACTGTCTGCTGCATGTCACCATGCTTCCTGGCATTATTGTAATGGAGTAAACCATTTAACTCTAAATCAGCCCCAACTAAATGTTTTCCTTTATAAGAGTTGCCGTGGTCATGTCTCTTCACACCAATAAAAAAACCCTAACAAAGACATTTTTTCATTAGTTCTTTGAGAATTTTATGTATTCTGATCTTATTCACAACTCTAACTCCTACCAGATCTTCTTTTCCAGGTACACAACATTTGTCCATTTTTTAAAACCCATCAGTTCCAATTTGTGTTGTCCTTATACTCTTGGATGTGTGGCCTTCCACTCGAGGATGGTTCAGTTACCAGGTGTCACACTCTTAAAGGAAATTGATTATCCCTCTCCTAGCAACAATCAATTGCAAATAGCCTCCTAAGTTAGGGGACTGACTTCACTCTCAACCTCTTTTTCCATGCTAGGATTTTGTCCAGCTTGAACACACAGGATTTTTGCATGCTATCACAACCACTGCAAGCTCATGCATGCAATTGCCCTGCTGTATCTGGGAAGCACTATTTTTTATAGTCATCCATGCCTCTGTCTCTTATTTTTTCTACCCTCTCTGCCTCTAATTATTCCTGAGGATTTGAAGGAGAGGGTGTGATATAGAGTTGCCATTTAGGGAGGAGAATTCCACAGTCTATTATTTTCTGCATCTCCCCCAGTTGTGGATCTAAGTGTTAATAACAAACTACTGAAAAAGGTAGCTTCTCTGATTTGGGCTGAGAAATACACTAATCTGTGGATATAACATTAACGTATTTGGAATTAGTTTAATATTATATCCACTTAGCAGAATGATAGTAGGAATGATAGAATTCTCCTATAGGACTTAAAATCTCACTAAATACAGGTTCTTGGCTTGATAACCATGTTAGTATGGGTTTTGCCTTGTGGAGCAGGTCTTAACTATAACAAGAAAGTGGTTGGTTATTCCCATGACTTTGTGCCACTATTGCATCTGTGATCAAGTCTTGCCAGACTGGTCATTATTGTACCTCAGAGACATCACAGCTGTGTAAGACTGATGATTTATTTCTCTTCTGGTAGCATGCATAGCACCTACCTGTACAATGAAAGCTAGCCATTAGGAATGAAGTTTCTAGGTCAGTTCCATCTTGATTTCTCCATGTTCTCTGACTCAAATATGTGGTGTCTCTAGCAATAGGGTCTTACCATCATGTTCTTGTGACTAAATGAAAGCAATCATTTTATCCTTTAATGTTGAGGTGTCCAGTAACTCCAAAGAAGTAACCTATTCCTGTTACTGTGCTTTTTATTTGTTAATCTATGGTGTATAGAAGGTGTTTTGTCATCCCATTATAGGGTGACATCATTTTAGCTCATTTTATAAATGCAAATGTACATATTTTAGGAAGATTTTATAGTTGTAGGTTTCCGAATGACTGTTTTAAAAAGGTCTTTTGTAAATTGAGGCTTTTCTCTGTCCTGCGTCACCCCATAGCCATTTCCAAATAATCACTCAGGGGCTTATATTAATTATAAAAGTTTGACAGATGGTTCAAACTTATTAATAATTAATTCTTACATTTAGATTAATTCATATTTTTTAGCTACGCTTTACTACATGGTTTGTGGCTTGTTACCTCATTTTCTCTATGTCTTGCTTCCTTGGTGGCTGGCTAGCCTCTGCCTCGACTCCACCCTTTTTTCATTTGATTGTACTTCAGTTTGATTGTACTGCCTAACTTTATTCTGCCTGGCTATTGGCCAAAACGGCTTTATTTATCAACCAATGAGAGCAACACATATTCACAGTGTACAGAAATAGCATCCCACAACATTTCCCCCATTTTGTCTAAGCAAAAGGAAAGGTTTTAACTTCAACATTGTAGAAGTACATGTAATAAAACAGTTATCAAGCAAGATTTACAGTTACAATATCTTGTATCATGAATCTTAAATGGTCTCATTAATAGAAAACCTGGAGCCAGGTATTGGGGAGAAAACTGATATCAGAGGAATAGGACAAGCCACAGCCAACCTCACTTCAGCAACTCCTCAGCCTCCAGAGAAAGCCACTTCTTGTATACTCATGCTTATATCCTTTCTGTCCCTGCCATCTCACTTCTTCTTTCTACCCAGCTACATCACTTCTTCTTTCAGCCCAACTCTGTCGCTTCCTGTCTGTCTGTACAGACCTCCAGGCCTTTATGGTTAACTAGTGTTGGAATTTAAAGGCATGTGCCACTATGCCTGGCTCTGTTCCCAGTGTGACCCTGAGCTCACAGAGATCTGGATGAATCTCTGCCTCCTGAATGCTAGGATTAAAGGCATGTGCTGCCATTGCCTGACTTCTATGTTTAATATAGTGTCTGGTTTTTTTCCTCTAATCTCCAAGTAAGCTTTATTTATTTGAGCACAAATAAAATATCACCACAATCTAGTCAATTTGTATTTGGCATAATGAAAGAAAATACTATATCATCTATCCTATTTTTTTGAATCTAAAGTTTCATATCTAATTTACCTTTTATCATAACTAAGGAAAACTATAACTATCTAGTCTTCACATCCATCGAAAACCCAGAAGGATTTAATATTACCTGAGTAAACAGGAAGTGCACTGCAAGCCACTTCCAAAACTCTAGAAGTGTCAGAGACATCTGGCTGCTTGGACAGTTGCCCAAAGTTCTTCTGTAATGTTGGGTCATCCATCTTAGGCCTATAGGCCTAGAATATGTGACAGACTTTTCAGTGAAGCAGGAAATTTGAAGGTCTGTCCTGCCTATATTGGTAAAGTTTGTCAGTCATTTTTCTCTGTGTCCTGCAGAATACCCAACAATTACTTCTGTGAAGGAGGAACCCTGAAGGACCATCCTTCCTTTTGTTGGGAAAGTTTAGTGGTTATTTCATATGTATCCTGCATGTCCAGCTACACTACAACATAGTGTCAAGCAGTCCAGGCAAGAGTAGTTTCTTGCCCAAATGATTAGCATTGCCACATTGAAAGAAAACTCCATAAAGAGTTTCTCTGCTGCCCATCATCCTCTTTGAAGTAATTGGTGTTGCCAGGAGCAGATATGTATCACTGTTGAGAGAAGTCTAAATTCTTAAAACATTTTAATTGACACATTCTGTTGGTCTTTGAAGTGTTTGAAGATTACCTATCTAATTGAACTATATCTTTGTATACCTAGAATACATAACTAATATGGGTATACGTTTGACTTTTATAGATGACTATTAATCTGCATTTTTAATTATACATTACATTTTGGACAGCTGCATAAACATAATACCTTAAACAAGAGTAAAACTATGTATACAGTACAAAAAAATTGATTTTAAATTTGTTTCAATAAATTAAAATCAATATCAATGTAAAATATTTTGAGATTATCAGTTTTTTTGGATTAGAGTAGATTTAAACATCTACCCTTTTATCCTATAATTTCTATGCCACACCCCCTTTTTTTTCAGAACAAGATCCCTGAATCTAACCTCCTTTATTTGGCTTTTTCCTGAACATTATCCATAACAACTTGTGACCAACCCCCTAAACAATGACAAATATTCATAATTTATTTTTGGAAATGTGGGTGTATTTCTTTAGACTACTTGCTGTTGATTGGAGGCATTGGTAATCTTTGGGGGACCCTGAGAAAATTTAGGATAATTGTTAACTCTTAGCTATAGTATCCTGTGAGGCTAGATGACCTCAGTCAGCAGTCTGAAGCTGTTCTGGATACAAAATTCTGAGGAGACTGTAACAGAGGCCTTTTTAAATGCTAGAGCACCTGGTCAACCTGTTTTTATTGGTGTCTGGTCCCTTTGTTCTGAAAAGACATTGTGGTGACATTTTGTTTGTGCTCTAACAATTAAAGCTTGCCTGGAGATCTGAGTGCAGAGATAGCCACTGGAGGCCAGGCAGTGGTGGCACACACCTTTAATCCCAGATCGTGGGATCTCATGCCTTTGATCCAAGTACTTGGGAAGAGGAAACAGGAAGAGATATGGCTGGGCAGAAAGAGGAAGTAATAAGGTGGGTTGGAGATAGGATCTCAGCCCTTTCAGTCTGAGGAATCCTAGAGGAAAAAAGTCTTTCTAGTGGCTGGCTTCTCTGCTTCTCTGATCTTTAAGCTTTCACCTTGATATCTGACTCTGGGTTTTTGTTATTAAGAACAATTAGAATTCATGCTACATCTGGTACCCAATGTGGGGCACGAAATCATGAAAAAGCCGCTTGCCTATGGGTTTGCAGCCACATGCTGCTGGAGTCACTACCCTACTGGCTAGATTTTCCTTTCTTTAGGGATGTTTACTGTTGCAGGCTCTCTGCAGCAAACTCCATAGGTGTATGGTGATATTTTATTTGTACTGAAATATGATTTTATTTGTATGTTAATAAATAAAGTTGCCTGGGGGTCAGAGCTAATAGCAAGCCATAGCAGAAGCTGGGCGGTCGGTAGTGGTGCACGCCTTTAATCCCAGCTCTTGGGAGGCAGAGCTAGGCAGATCTCTGTGTTTTCAAGGATACAGCCAGCATAGAGACACATGCCTTTAATCTCAATACCAACCATAAAAGACCTGGAGGTCTGTACAAACAGGCAGTGACAAGGCAGTCATGTGGTTGAGTTTAAAACCAATGAGAAGGCAGAACAGAAAGTCTATATAAAGACAAACACACAGGAAGTAGGTCTCTTGGCTGAAGAGGATAACTGCAGCAGTGAAGGGTAAGGCTCTTACCTCTGACCTCTTGGGATTTCATCTCTGCATTGGCTCTGTGTTTCTTATTTAATAAGATGGTTACTTCTACATAGGTGATTGGGTTTCAAATACCACAGGAGTTAGCCACTTTTGCACATTCCCCCATGCAGATGGCTGGCTCTTGGGCTTCTTTTCTCCTGGTGGGTTGTGGGCTCTCCTTGGACTCCCTGCTTGGGCTCCTGACACACTAGGTAGCTGCCTTGAAACCCCACTTGGACTTCTACTGTTCTATGCAGAAACAGTCAGCCTCACATCTTTATCATCATGGTTGGCAGATTTGGTGAGACAATTGGGAATTCTTAAAGGGAGGAATTAGATAAAAGAGAAAGTTTTTTCCCACATTAAAAAATGGGAAACACAATTGTAATGGAGAGACTCAGGTCTCTGTGTGCTAATATGCTGTATGGTTTGATAATGGAACAATTAAATTAGAGGATAATTAATTTAGATTGAATTTACATAATGTCAATTATAAATATTATCTGTTTGATCATTTTTATTTTATCATTAAAAAGTTGGGTTTTTTTGAAAATAAATATGAGTGCCAAGATAAAAGTTTTAGAAAAACTTTTTAAAGCAGATCATAGAGATATTCAGACCCAGAGAGAGGGATTTATAGGAGAACCAATCTGGCATTGCATTATAAGGTTAGAGAGGAACAGCCTAAGGTTTTCAAACAGCCAACCTTAATTTATACAGTAACCTTACAGGAATTGGCAAATGATAGATATCCCCAAGGCTGTGTAAAAGCTAAATGGACTCCTGTGCAAATGGTGAATTTGAGGAGATTCAAGGAAGTGATAATCTCATATGGGATGCATTCATCTTTTATGAAGCAGATGTTAAACTTGTGGCCAACTTGTAGTAGAATTATCCATCAAGTCTGGAGAGATTTGTTTACATCAGTCTTGGAGTCTGGTCCTCAATTACAATGGAGGACCTGGTGCAAAGATGAAGCTAAGACCATTGAACAACAAAGTAGGGCTAGAGGTATGGAAATCTTCCAAGACCAACTTCTTGGAGAGGGAGATTATTCTAATGTGCAAAAGCAATCTTTATATGATGACCACACCCTGGCTTTATGCCACAAAGCAACCTTGAATGTTTGAGACAGAATTGAAGAGGTAGGAAAGAAAACTGAGTCATTTACTAAAGTTATATAGGGTCCAAAAGAAACATTCACTAAATTCTTATAAAGATTGACTTCAGCAGTAAAGAGAATGATACCAAGTTCAGAAACTGTCACGTCCGCCTTGACCAGCAAGAAAGACACAACACCGAGCTCTTCTTCAAAACTGTTTTATTCAGGCCCTTTTAAAATCTGTCTCCTTTGTTCTTCTCCCTTAGGGAGAGCCCGCCCCAGCCTTATATAGGTCTCAGTCCACCAGCCATCATGTGCCACATGGGATTCCTGGATAGGTACACATATGCCTTAGCAAGCCAAAATCTAAAGCCAAGCCAAATAAGGAGTTGTTTAACATAGAGAGCACTCGCCATCGGGAGGGCGGGGGGCGGAAGCCAGAGCCATCTCAAGAATGCAGCTTCACACAGCTCTCTACAAGAAACTAGACATATAATAATTGAATCTCTGGCTTTTGAAAATGCTAATTCACAATGTAAAAGGGTAATTGGGCCATTAAAGGCAAGATCAGCACGCTTGGAGGAACGGATCTGAGATACAATCAATATTGAATCTCATAACCATGGCGATGATTCAATAGGAGAGGTTATTTCCAGAGGTTGAAGAAAAATCAAAATGTCAGGTGTCTCAATTACAGTAAACAAGATCACCTAAGAAGGGATTTCAAATAAGGCATTACTAGAAACAATGTTTTTTCTAAGAATAATCCCAACAGAATACCCCTCCCTTCTAGAGTGAACAGCAGAAGATGTGGCAAAGGCAGACATTGGACTAATGAATGAAGATCAACAAGATAACCCTTTGCCATTGGGAAACTTCTTGAGAGGACTCTTGCAGGCCCCCATGTCAAATTCAGTTCTGCTGTGGGATGTTCTGTATGACAAATGTGTTGCTGATTAGTCAATAAACAAAACACTGATTGGCCATTGGCTAGGCAGGAAGTATAGGCAGGACAAGGAGGAGAATAAAGCTGGGAAGTGGAAGGCTGAGTCAGAGAGACACTGCCAGCCACCATGATGACAAACAGCATATGAAGATGCTGGTAAGCCACGAGCCATGTGGCAAGGTATAGATTAATGGAAATGGATTAATTGAAGCTGTAAGAACAGTTAGCAAGAAGACTGCCACGGCCATACAGTTTATAACCAATACAAGTCTCTGTGTTTACTTGGTTGGGTCTGAGTGGCTGTGGGACTGGCAGGTGAGAGAAATTTGTCCTGACTGTGGGCCAGGCAGGAAAACTCTAGCTACAAATGGCATCCAACGTGGTGGCAAGAGTTTCCACCTAAAAACTGAGAGAAAAGATTCTAAAACGGAGCTAAAAACAACTTCCTAATTGTCTCTCTCAAATGAGCGGCAGCCTGCAGTTTGAGCTACTGGCGGGTTCCTAGCATGTGCGCTGAACTGCACTCAACCTGCCGTATGGCGGGAATGAGGCCTCTGCAAGTGGCACATTAAGCTGTGTGGTAGATTTAGCCTTTGCTAGTACAAAACAAAAAAAGAGGTTTCTGGGCTACATGCTGCTTGGATAAAAGCATAGACCCATGATAGCTCCCAGAGCTGGCAGAAAACATACCACCGCCATGTTGGGAAGCTGAGGTGGGCAGAGCCAGCAGCCGCAGCTGCTGAGGTTTAACGCAATAATAGATTCACAATAAGACAGATTCAGATGTAATAGTTTACAATGTGTGTAAAATAGACGTAGGCTTGAAAGAGACAAAGAGGTGATATATACAGTTATATAAACAAATACATAGTTTTAAAAAATAAAGTCTTTAAAGAGACAGTAAAATTAATATAAAAAATAAGCCACGTGAAGATGAATATAACACAGAGAATCTGGATTGTGTTGTCTTTGGGATTTTTAACTGCAAAAAAAATTTGATCATAAAAGATGATGAGTTAAACCAATATGTATATTTTAAAGATACCTTGACTTCAAAATTTGGATGTAAGGATGTGTTGCTTTGAAAAGGAGACTCTGCTTTTGTTCCCACAGAAAGCCAGAGGCTATGGATTTGTTCCAGTTTAAGATACATCAGGTTTGACCAGCCAAGACCCCCCTGAAAGGTCTCCGATGACACCATGGCCCAGATGATCCAACATCCAGAATGGTTTGAAGGCAACTGGCTCAGACGATACACCCTCACGGACTACTCCATAATCCTAAAATTTTCTTTGTGTCCCCATAAGATACAGCGCCCCCCTCCAGCAGGAAGTAGTAAGAGAAGCTATGCCCAAATTCCCAAATTATATGTAATTTTACTTTAAGGTTAAAATCTTCCTTTTTGGAAAAAAAAGGGGGGGGGAAGTGCTGTGGGATGTTCTGTATGGCAAATGTGTTGCTGATTAGTCAATAAATGAAACACTGATTGGCCATTGGCTAGGCAGGAAGTATAGGCGGGACAAGGAGGAGAATAAAGCTGGGATGTGGAAGGCTGAGTCAGAAAGACACTGCCAGCTGCCACAATGACAAACAGCATGTGAAGATGCCGGTAAGCCACGAGCCATGTGGCAAGGTATAGATTAATGGAAATGGATTAATTGAAGCTGTAAGAACAGTTAGCAAGAAGCCTGCCACGGCCATATAGTTTGTAACCAATACAAGTCTCTGTGTTTACTTGGTTGGGTCTGAGTGGCTGTGGGACTGGCAGGTGAGAGAGATTTGTCCTGACTGTGGGCCAGGCAGGAAAACTCTAGCTACACAGTTCAGTCATTTCCTGTCACCATGGAAGAAACTCCTTCCCAGAGCAATTAAAGAACCTAATGCCTATTGTAAGAAACCATACTTTTCTGGATGATAGAACAGCTATAGAAGAGAGAACGAAAAATTCAGGAGAAACCATAAAGCAAATATTTTGGCAAACTTCTATAAGTAAACAAAGACCAAAATTAAAAATAAAAATATTAATAAATGGTGTTGTCATTGAAGCTTTTGTAGACACTGGTATGGATGTAACAATAATCACACCAGAATCTTGGCATCCAAATTGGCCTCTTCAAGAGGTAAATGTTCAGCTTTTAGGGATTAGAACATTATCTCAGGTAAAACACAGCATGAGATTGGTCAAATGTATAAGACCAAAACAACAGAGAGAAAAATTAAAGCCATATATGGCTAACATAGAAATGAATTTATGGGGACATGATTTATTACAGCAATGGAATACTCAGATAAACATTCCTCCAATCTCAGAAACAAACCATAAATTAACACATGTTTCTGGGAAAAATATTAGAAGGTATAAAGAACAGTCACTGACCATTCAGGTTGTACAATAACAGGGCACAATAGCTGCTGATCTTTCAACTGCACCAACAGCCCTAACTTTAACATGGTTCATGGACAAACCTATATGGGTTGAGCAATGACCTTTAACATCAGAAAAACTGCAGACCCTAGAATAGCTGGTACAGGAGGAGCTAAATGCTCAACATATTGAAGACTCAACCAGCCTTTAGAATTCTCCTGTATTTGTTATTAAAAGAAATCTGGAAAATGGAGAATGGTAACAGATCCAAGAACTGTTAATAAGGTGTTTCAGCCAACAGGCATCTCTACAGTCTGGAATTCCTTTGCCTTCTCCATTATCTAAAGGATGGCCTCTTATAGTTATCAGTTTAAAAGGCTGTTTCTTCACTATACCTTTACAAGAAAAAAAAACAGAAAAATTTGCCTTCACAGTGCCTACTTATAATTCTCAGCCTGTTAAGTGATATCAATGGAAGGCTTTCCCACAGGGAATTATAAATAGCCCTACCCTGTGCCAATATTTTGTACATCACCCATTGAAATAATACATAGGCAATTTTCTCAATCTATATTTTACCATGTCTCTGTCAGGCCTACTATGAGAGCCTGTCATGACTCTGGTCTGGCTCTGTGGCCCTCTCATTCCACCCTGGAGTAGTGCATTATCTCAAATCTTTGACATGCTTTTCTTCTAAGTTTATAGGCTTGTAAAGTCTCCATCTCTTGGGACATACCACCAGGTATGACACATGGAGACATAGCTCTATGAAGCAGAGAAAGTTGCTCTTTCCCCTATAGGTCTCTATCTTGGCCTTATCTCTATCACGTCCAAGGCAAAAACAAAAATGGGTGACTTCTTGTACCTTAACATCAGATATCTCAGTCCAACCATAAAGCATCCCCAAAACAAAGTATAGATCAGGAAAACAGGTCCTTAAATGGGCTGCATGGGAAGTTCAGCTCAGAAACTTTCCTGAGCCAGCATTGATGACCTTCAATGTGAAATTAAAGGATAGGCAGGGCTTGTGGTCCCCATGGTGACTTGACTGGAAATCCACTGGCAGGCATGTGCTAAGGAAGCATAGGGACAAGTTCATCATTTAGCTGCGTAGGTGACTTTCTGGACTCTCAGTTTTAGAGGGTCCTGTGAGTATGCAATGGCTCTCCAAAGTCCATGGTTGACTTCCTCTGGAGCATAGTTCTCAGGATCAGTGTGTGGGTCCATAGGCTTCACATGTGAGAATAGTGAATCCAAGTGGGGACCCCATCCATTTTGACAGCTGTGAGCATTGTCAGGATGACAGTGTAAGGTCCCTTCCAACCAGGTTCCAAGGTCTCTTTCCTGTGCCTCTTGACAATCATCAGGTCTAGGTCCCCTGGCAAGAACCATAGGAGGTGGTGCCTTCTCATAGACTGCACACAGCCGAGGCCAAAGTTGTTTCTGCAGCTAATATAAAACTTGTATGGAGGAGAGAAATCTTTGGTTATTAAATTCAGCTAGTAGTTCTGCCCTGAAGTTAGGCAGAATGGATGGTAGCCTGATATGCATGATCTTAAATAGTATCAATCCTAGGGTATAGAGAGTTTCCCTTTGACTCAGCATTTCAGCCTATTAAGGGCAGGGTGTATTGGACAATGTATTCTTTTCTGTAACTACTTCCATCTGACACTGGATGTTGTTGTCAGGGCCCAGAAAGACTGAAAGGATAGCCAAAGTCTAGACAAGGAGGCATTCATCAAAAGCACATGGTTATCTGACCCAGCTGTAGAGACAGAGAGCAATCACATTATCCAGACTGGTCCATATCAGCCTTCAGAAAGTCCAGGGCTTGTAGTCATTTGGAACAGGTTGTAGTCAGCACCAACAAGTGCTTGGATGTGTCTGTCAGCCAAGTGGAAATCTGTTGAGACAGATGTAGACTTGAGAAAGAAGTTATATAGACATTATAGGAGCAGTTAAACAGCAATTTTCATGTACACACCATTGATGTGATGTTGAAAACTTTTTAAGAAGCAGGTTTGGACTTTTATATGAAACTCTAAATAACTAAGAGCTTTAGTCTTGTCATTTCATAGGAGACCAATCACACAGAACCCTGTAACCTGGAGGGCTGTGACATGATGATTAATTATTAGACTGTATTTTTAATTATACATTACATTTTTAAATAAGTCTGACATGGGACCTCAGTCTCCCTCTCTCCTTTAAAGAGCATGATCCTATTCCCAATACAAACATTTTGCAGTGAAAAAATCATCAGCTTTGTTTCTTTTTAAATGAAGAAAACTAAATAGAATTAACTTAACTTGGTCAGATTTCATACTCCCTCTGACCTTCCACAACTATACACCCTCAGGTTCCTATCTCTGCTCCTCTGATTCAGCCAGACATTCTTACTTTAGACAACTTCTTATTTCCTTTCTCTTTTCTTCATTATTCCAATTTCTTGCCTTCTCTCTTATTTCCCAGACAACATGAAAACTTTTATCAAGGTCCTTCTTGTGGTTTCCTTCAGTATTAGAGAATATTGTATAGCTATAATATTTTGAACAATAACAGAAACATGCATATATCACAACAAAAATAACTCTAAATTTACATCAACACACAGAAACCTGTACTACATGAAACATCTAAGACTAGCAGTAGTTTTTTTCTTACCCTAACCAATGATAATTTGTAACCAACCTCTCTAATTGATGATAAATATTTATAGTCCATAGGGTCCAAATGAACAAAAACCATATATTTTTCTGTGGAAACAAAAGCACAATTTTTCCTAGGCAGTGTCAAGACAGGAATGGTTTGAGGGGACTCAACTGGTAGCAAGGACCTTGGTCCATAGTGAAAAGTATGGCCAAGGAAGGAAGGGAGTGGGGATCACAGCAGCTATGTGGGCAGCCTAAGGGCACAAGTGCCTACCTGGCTATCAGCATCCTCCAAAAAAAAAAAAAAAAGATTGTCAGCTTCCCCGCCACCAATGGGCTTGTCTTCCTGGGGAGTTCCATTTTGCAACAGGAGTGACCTGACCTGTAGTCCTATTCAACCAAAGGGACCCTCTGTTCCAATTCAATCAAAGGGACTCTCTGTGCCAGTTCAACCAAAGGGAATCTCTGTCCCATTTCAACCAAAGGGACCCAGTTGACTCTTTCAAGTGAGTCCAGGATGTCTTCTGGCCCATGCAGTGGAGGTGCTTCTAGCATATTCACCAGGCAAACCTCTGCCTTCAGATTCAGTTAGCTCAAGCTTCCTAGAGGAAGGAACACAGAATCATGAACAGAAACACAGAACATGGAACATAACAGTTGACAGTCAGACAGTCAGAACAATGACAGATCAAGACAAAGAGCAGTCAGACACTAACTGGATGGCCAGATTTCCAATGCTCAATGTGTCAGGGGTGTTGGGGGGTATCCCAGCCAATGCACCAAATGTTAGAGTTCAAGAGAAGCTCCCAAGAAAGACCATCAGTCACGTATGCAATCAACAAGAGCATTTAGTATTTCCAACATGTTAGGGTAGCATTGGTGACCCCCAAAGAAGGCTGCAAGCTCCTTTTAAGTGGAGTTAAGGGAATTCTAGGGAGGAGGGATTAATCTGGGCCTGATTGATGGAGGAAAGATTAGTCTGTGGGCTGATTGGTGGGAGGCTCTAGTGGTTAGGGACTTTCCAGCTGCAGGGTAGGGAAAGCTATCCTTAGCTAGCAGAAAGCTGCGGGACACCTGCTGAGCCAGCAAGGGGGCTGTGGAGTGTCTGCTGATTGGTTGTCTCACAGTTGTGGTTTTCCTGAGAACTGCTTGCTCAGTTCCAGCCCATTCCACTGAACCAAAACTAAGGCCTGGTCTCTGTCAGGGTTACGACAAGAGCCTGTCATAGTTCTGGTCTGGCTCCCTGGCCCTCTTAATGACAATTAACTTGAGATAATATTCATTGTATTCATATACTGAATGTTACCCTGTACTTCACAAATGTTACCATGGTCCTGGATGCCAGCATAGGCCACTCAGATTGCATGGCCACAGCTGCGAGTTGGCCCTTGGACACCATCATGGCCCAAGGTGATGGCCCAGATTCTGGGCATCTGCACAGCCCTTAAGGATAACAGATACCATGAACATCACACAGACATGGCACTATACAACAGTTCAGGCCCAGACATCATCATGACCCCAGGTGGCAGCACAGGCCACTCAGATAGGGATGGCCCCTTTGGTGGCATGGTCCTCAGACACCAACATGGCCACAGGCGGTGGCCCAGACCCTGGGCATTCTATGGCTTTTGGTGGTAACAAGAACCATGGACATCCACATGGGCCATGGCTACAGCAAGGCCACAGACCAAGACACAGCCCTTGGTAGCAGTCCCTGCATGAATAACACCATGGCCCTGAGTGGCAAACAGGCCATCCACATCAGCCTATTCCTTACCACCTTCACCTCTTCAGATCTGCCCCTCTTCACAGGATGTGAACCATTTTACCTTTTTCTTTCTCCCATACCCCACCATATATTTGCCCACTATAATGGTGTCAGTGTTCCTTCTATACACCCAGGCCAAGTGGCACCAGTTGAGTGTCACTCAGCCATACTTATTGTTGCTTTTTTCACAATACCTAGGAAATGGAAATTACCTTAGTGTCCTACAACCAATGAGTGGATAATGAAAATGTGGTATGTAAACACTGTGGAATACTATTCAACTGTAAAGAAAAATGAAATTAGAAAGTTTGTAGGTGAATGGATTGAACTGGAATAGATCATATTCAGTGAGATAACCCAAACCCAGAAAGACAAACATCACATGTTCTCTCTTACTGGAAACCTCTAGATCCAAATCTCTGATGCAAGTATATACCGTGTAGTAACTACAGAAATCAGGAAAGTAAAATGGGACCCTTGGCAGGATAGTGTTGCTGGGGAGCAATGGAGAGGAGGCTATCTGGGTATAAGTGATCTGATCAGGGAAATGGGAAAGGGGAGATAAATACAGAAGAAGGTAAAAGGAAGATAAAATAGCAACATGAATGTCTGAAGAAGCTACAAGGAGTTATACTATTGCTCTTTACCTGAAAATAACCTAAAATGTACACAATTCACATATACTTTTCCTGAACTTTTCTTACCTGGTCTTGTGGTGCTCCCTCCAAGAGTCAAAGACCACCCAAGGAAACCTCTAATACCAGGCATGAGATGTCTGAGTGTTGGCCAGAGCTTCCTATGACAGTCCCGAAACATATAGCTTATTGATGCTGCCCTTTGTTTTAAGCCCTAGAGGTGGAAGGTCCATGAACTTCAGAAACAGGGGACAAAAACCATTGATCTGGACCTAACACCAATGTCCCCTCCCTGAGAACTAACTTTCATGGTACCAGGAGTTGCTATGCAAGCTTCCAAAGAAGGGACACAACCAACAGTTCTACCCAGCTGTGACACCTATGAACCAGCATGGCACAAAATCCCTGTTGGTGCAGTAGTAGCATAAATACCTTGGTGGTAACCAATGGCACTCTAAATGGACTTAAGAACTATTCTACAGAGGGAAACCATGCCTGGTACTAGAAACCTGGTTAACTACTCAGTGTTAATAAAATCATGATTACTGGACAAGAATCTAGAACTACTAATTTATTAAACCTGCACAATCCCTAAAAACAACTTATAAATATTCTACACCCACACATAAGGGTGGTTTTCACCTCTCATCAAGGAAACTTCTCCTGCAACAGGTGGAGACCACTACAGAAAACTACAACCAATTAAAATTCAGTCATGGAGCCCAATGTATCAAAATATTCCTGCACCTGAGACTCAGAGAACATTGCAGAAGAGGGTGTGGATATATTGTAAGGGCCATAGGATTAGGGAGTTTGCTGTGACATTGTGTCTCCTAGTAACAGCAGAAGATATATTCATAAAATCTCCTCAATTTGACCATCCAAAAGTGATCTGAAGAAGGATGATACCAATGAACATGCCAAACTGGATAGAGAAAAGCTCACAAGGTTTTGACCCCACATAAATAACTGAATAAAGCTGGGGGGGGGGTAGTTCTATCCAGGGAAGAGCACACCAATAGGTTGTCCATGGCCAATGGTCAGCTCTGAAGTCATACAGACAAGAAGCATTATATGGATTCAACAGGTTATATTTAGGAATATAAATACATGCAATGGCAATTAATGAAAAAGAGGCCACATATTTGAAAGAGAGAACACATAGGAGGGTTTGGAAGGAGGAAAGGGAAGGGAGAAATGTAGTTAAATTACAAACTCAAAAATGAAAAGAAAAGAAAGAAATATGCAGGAATTATGGAGTACCATGAAAAGGCCAAACCTCCAAATTGTAGGTATAGGTGAAGGAGTAGAATCTGAAGTCAATTATAGAACAGATCTTCAATAGAATCTAGAAGAAACATTTCTCAAATTAAAGAAAGACATCATGTATAGATACAGAAAGCACACAGAACACCAAATAGACAAGATCAGAAAAGAAATTCCTAACCTGTAAATCCACAGCTCTGGCTCCAGATCTCAGCCTGTCAATCTTCTTTGTGTATAACCACCTTTCCTGAGTAAGCTGCCTTTTCCCTTCCCCCTTCTCCCAAGCCTCCTCTATTTGCAAACCCACAAGCCTTGTTCCAATTGAACCCTCTTTATTTGTGAACCACTTTGCCTGCCCTAGCCAGATACCTGTGGTTTGGGAGTTATATTTTCCTGGTTCACTCAAACAGGTCATTCAGCTTTATCTGACCCATCTCTGATCATATATCTGGCCTGGAAAAAGTCTAAGGAAGGCCAGATTATCACATTATACACACAACAAAAGAAAGAAGTCCTCATGCCCAGGTCCAATAAAAAAACAAAACAACATGAATGGTCAAAACAGTATCCCCTTCTCCACCAAACCCACTAGTCCTATAGATGTGTTTGCTAATATGATACAAAATTTAAAAGAAAAACCATAAATTTATCAAAGATTTCAAAGAATTAAAAAGAATGAACAAACACTTCCTATAACTTCAAGAAGACAATAGGAAATGCCTGACTGATGTCCAAGAAAATATAAATACACACCTGAATGAAATAATGAAGATAATTTAAGATTTGAAAACAGAATTCAATAAAGAGATAAAAACATTGGAGAGAATAAACACAAGCAATATGACCCAGCTGTACAACTCCTCAGCATCTACCCAAAGAACTCAACATACTATTACACAGAAACTTGTTTAGCTGTGTTCACTGCTTGTCTATTCACAACAGTAAGAAAGTATAAACAGTTTAAACATCCTTCAACTGATGAATGGATAATGAGAATATGACACATATACACTATGGAATATTATTCAATTTTTAAAAAAACAAAAATTATAAAATTTTCTGGTAAGTTGGTGGATCTAGAAGACATTATTTTGAGTGAGGTAACCTAGAAAGACAATATAGATTATATATGTAGCCTTTGATTGATGGTGGGGCCTTATTGCTAAAGAAATTGCATACTTAGAATACAGGACTTGGATGATTCAAGCTGTATCTGGCTTGAGAGCCTCTTTCCTGTGGTTTAGCTTTGATGGTTCCATGAAATACAATGCAAGATGCCAAGGAAGTGAAGCGATTAAATAGTCCTGCCCAGCTGGAATACTTAGGAACTAAGACAATTACCAGTATGGCAAGATATACATAAAGGTACAATAAGTGGCAGCACATGTCTGTGCAACCAATAGTTGTCTTATTGTACTTAAATCCCATTCAACAGGAAAGAAATCATGCTGGGCATTGGAGACATAGACAGTTTCTTGAGGTTAGTGAGGTCATGAACTTCAGAAAAGAATATATTATTGCCACATTGCTAGATCAGCATAATCACTTACTTCATTCTCAGTCTATCCACAGATAAGTATAACTACCATCCTTCATTAAAGCGAACAAATAAAACAAGACAAATAAACTAACAAATCACTCTTTACATCAAATGGAGACCATCATAGAAAAAAAAAACACAACTGGACACAATGCAGGGATCAGCAGACCATGGTGAGTCCAGCCCAAGTGGACACATCTGCTGTGGAATGTTCTGTATGGCAAATGTGTTGCTAATTAGTCAATAAATAAAACACTGATTGGCCATTGGCTAGGCAGGAAGTGTAGGCGGGACAAGGAGGAGAATAAAGCTGGCAAGTGGAAGACTGAGTCAGAGAGACACTGCCAGCGGCCACGATGAGAAACAGCATGTGAAGATGCCGGTAAGCCACGAGCCATGTGGCAAGGTATAGATTTATGGAAATGGATTAATTTAAGCTGTAAGAACAGTTAGCAAGAAGCCTGCCACGGCCATACAGTTTGATACCAATATAAGTCTCTGTGTTTACTTGGTCGGTTCTGAGGGGCTGTGGGACTGGCAGGTGATAGAGATTTGTTCTGACTGTGGGCCAGGCAGGAAAACTCTACCTACACACATCTATATAACTGCTCTTGCATCTGTGGCTCCAGGAATATCATGGAAAATGGGGTAGGAAATTTGTAAAAGCCAGAATACCAGGAAGTCCGTTGTGAGACAGTACCTTGAAACGACTGCATAAACAAGAGAAGAACAGTGTCAATGAACATGGTAGCATGGAAGGAAGAAAATTTAGTGGTGTCCTACCCATAGACAAAGGATTACAGGCACATAATGACTGCTGGGGGAAGTCAGCCTCTCCCAAGGATGAACTCCCCTATTGTTTGTCCAATGCAGAATGATAGCCTTGAAAACATACACACAGCAACAACAAAAATGGACTCCTCAGGTTATAAATATGTCTGTGCATACACATACATGTGTACATACGTATCTATGTGACAGTAAAGAAAAGGAGGATATCACATTGTAAGTGCTTGGAGCATGAGAGGGTCTCAAGGGAGATAGCTGGGAGAGGGGGGACAAAAGGGAGGAAAAGATATAATTCTATTTCAATTAAAAAGATAATTAAAAAAGAAAAGAAACTCTCCATAGCATAGTATACTTCAAACACTAAATATACAGAACAAGAGAGGATATTAAAAGCTGCCAGAGGAAAACCACAACCACATATGAAGGAAACCCATCAGAATAACAGTTCATTTATTAATAGAAACATTAAAAGTCAAGAGAGCCTGGAGCAATGTACTTCAAAATTTGAAAGACCAACATAGACTACTCTACCAAGCAAAACTGTCTGCAATAGCTAAAAAAAAAGAAAAGCTTTCCATGACACACACGAGCTAAAAACTTTCATGTCTACCAAAGTGTCTCAACAGAAGCCTAGAAGCAATTAATTCCAAGTGAAGAGAGAAATAAGCATAATAGAGACGTTATAGAAAGAAAACAAATGAAACTGTAAATACTGAAACACAAAATAGGACTTAGGGCACAAATAGCAAACACGCACACACACACACACACACACACACACACAAAAACCTAACTGTAAACAATACACACCTCTCACTAATAACTTTAAATATGAATGGCCTTAATTCCCTAATCAAAATATGCAGGCTAATTGAATTAATTAAGAAACAAAATCCCTATTTCTGTTGTCTTCAAGAAACTCATCTTACTCTAAAGCCAGACTCATTACCTTAAAGTGAAAGGCTGTAAAAAATATTCTGATCAAACAGGACCAGAAAGCAAGCATGTATTGCTAACCTAATATCTGACAAAAGGCTAAAAGCTAAGATTAATTAGAAAAGACAGAGAAGGACACTTCGTTTGAATGGAAGGAACAATTAACTGAGAAAACATTACAATACTAAACATACACTCAACAAGCTCTCTCACATTCAATTTTATAAGAAGTGTACTATTTGACTTAAAGATGCAGATTGACTTTAAATTTGTAATAGTGGGTGGTCTCAGTACCCTACTTTCTCCAATATATGAGTCATCTGGACAAAAAAATAATAAGAGAAACACCAGAATTAAGTAATATCATATATCTGTAGGTAGAGTTTTCCTGCCTGGCCCACAGTCAGGACAAATCTCTCTCACCTGCCAGTCCCACAGCCGCTCAGACCCAACCAAGTAAACACAGAGACTTATATTGCTTACAAACTGTATGGCCATGGTAGGCTTCTTGCTAACTGTTCTTACAGCTTAAATTAATCCATTTCCATTAATCTATACCTTGCCACATGGCTCATGGCTTACCGGCATCTTCACATGCTGTTTGTCATCCTGGCGACTGGCAGTGTCTCTCTGACTCAGCCTTCCACTTTTCAGCTTTATTCTCCTCCTTGTCCTGCCTATACTTCCTGCCTGGACACTGGCCAATCAGTGATTTATTTATTGACCAATCAGCAACACACTTGACATACAGACCATCCCACAGCATATATCAAATGAACATAACACATAATAATTCAATTAAATCCTAAAGAATTCTTTTTAGTAGCCCATGGAAGTTTCTCTAAAATAGACTGCATACTGGGACACAAGCAAATCTCAAATTCAGAAAAACGGAAGTAACTGTGTACCATATCTAAGTACAACACAATAAAGCTTAAGATCAACATATAATGAATCTCTAGAAATTATATTACAAAGTCAAAATAATAAACAGAACATGGGATATGCACATAACCAAACATGTAGATCAATGGAACAAAATTTAAGAGCCAATTGTGCATACACAAAACTTCAGCTCTTTCATATTTGACAATGAAATTATACAAACTCATAGAGACTAAACAACAGATTACTAAATGACAGGTGAATCAATGAAATCAATAAAGCAATTAAAAATTTCCTGAAATTCAATGAATATGAAAACAATATAACAAAATTTCTTGAATACATTAAAATCAGTCCTTAAGGAGAAACTTATAATTCTGAATGCCTACATTAAAAAGAGACATAAATATATGACTTAATGATACAACTGAATAATTTGGAAAAATAAAAACTAACCTCCAACCTCAGTATGGTAGTAGACTACAAGAAATAATAAAAGTAAGAGCAGAAACTGATGAAACATTAAAAAAGAAATAATACAAGGAGTCACCAAAACAGGAGTCACATTTTTGAGAAGTTAAACAAGACTGACTGCCTTTGACACAACTATCAAAACAAAGGGAAAATGACCCAAATTAACATAATTAGAGATAAACAGGGAAACATTACGACAGCAATCAAAGAAATTAAGATTGTAAATGAATTCTTTAAAAGCCTGCACTTCATTGTGTTAGAAAATCTAAAGGAAATGAATTAATTTGTAGGTTCATCCAAACAACCAAAGTTAAACCAAGAGGATATCAATGACTTACCAGACCTATAACAAAAAATTTTTAAAAAATTAATTAAAAAACCTTCTGACTAAAAAAAACAAAAACAAAAAAACCCAAGATGTATTCATAGTAAAATTCTATACACTTTCTAAGAAAATCTATAAATCATTTTTACTATGTTAATCTTACCAAAAATCTACAATCTTACTGAAAGCAATCTACAGATTCAATGCAATCACCATCAAAATCAAAACACAATTCTTCACAGACCAGGAAAGAACAATATTCAACTTCATATGGAAAAACAGAAAGCCCAGGATAGCTAAAATAATCCTATACAATAAAGCAAACTCTGGAGGCATCATTATCCCTGACTAAAAGTTCTACTATAGAGCTATAGTAATAAAAACAGCTTGGTACTGGTATAGAAACTCACATGTGGACCAATGGAATCAAATTGAAGATCCTGACATTAATCCACACACCTATGAACACCTGATTTTTCACAAAGAAGCCAGAACTATACAATGGGGGGGGGGCATCTTCAACAAATGGTGTTGGCATAACTGGATGTCAACATGTAGAAGATTGCAAATAGATCCATATCTGTTGCCATGCACTAAACTCAAGTCCAAGTGGATCAAAGACATCAACATAAATCGAGTTACTTGATAGAAGAAAAAGTAGGAGGTAGTCTTGAACACATGGCACAGGAGAATACTTCCTAAATATAACACCAGTAGCACAGATACTGAGAGCAACAATTAATAAGTGGGACCTCCTGAAAATGAGAAGCTTTTGTAGGACAAAGGACACAGTTAATAACAAAAATGACAGCCTACAGAATGGGAAAAGATCTTCACCAACCCACATCTGACAAGGGCTGATCTCCAGAATATATAAAGAACTCAAGAAACTAGACATCAAAATACCTAACAGTCCAATTAAAAAGTGGGCTAAAGAGCTAAACAGAATCTCAACAGAAGAATATCAAATGGCTGAAAGACATTTAAAAAATTGCTCAACATCCTTAGTCATTAGAGAAAGGAAAATCAAAAGACTGAGATACCATCTTACACCTGTCAGAATGGCTATGATCAAAAACACTGAAGACAGCTTATGATGGAGAGGATGTAGAGCAAGAGGAAATTCCTCCACTGTTGGTGGGAGTGCAAACTTGTATAGCCACTTTGGAAACCAGTATGGCAGTTTCTCAGAAAATTGGAAATCAATCTACCTCAAGATCCAGCTATACCACTCTGGGGCATATTCCCAAGAAATGCTCAATCATACCACAAGGACACATGTTCCACTATGTTTATAGCAGTATTATTCATAATAGCCAGAACCTGGAAACAACCTAGATGTCCCCCAACCAAAGAATGGATAAAGAAAATGTGGCACATATACACAATGGAATACTACTCAGCAAAGAAAAACAATGATATCATAAAATTTGCAGGCAAATGGATGGAACTAGAAAATATCACCCTAAGTGAGGTGACCCAGACTCAGATGGACAAACATGGTATGTAATCACTCATAAGTGGATACTAGATATAAAGCAAAGGATAACCAGACTGCAACCCACAGCTCAAGAGAAGCTAGCTAACAAGGAAGACTCTAAGAGGGACACATAGATTGCCCAGTGAAGGAGAAATAGATGAGATCTACATGAGCAAACTCAAGCTAGGGTTGAGGGAGATAATGGAGGGCAACAGATGGGTAATGAGAAGATAGGGAACAGGAGATTAGAGCTGGAACAGGGACAGAGTGGGAGAGGAAGAAAAGAGATACCATGATAAATGAAGACATTATGGGAACAAGGAGAAAGAATCCTAAGGAAGTTTCCAGGAATCCACAAGGATGACCGCACCTTAGACCACTAGCAATAGTCGAGAGGGTGCCTGGACTGGTCTACTATGGTAATCAGATTAGTGAATACCCTGTCATCATAGAGCCTTCATCCAGTAACTGATGGAAGCAGATGCAGAGATCCACGGCCAGATGCCAGGCCACGTAACAGCAGTCAAATTGATGAGAGAGAGGATGAATTCTATGAGCAAGAAGCATCAAGAGCGTGATGGGGAAACATACAGAGATGGCCAGGCAAACTAGTGGAAACTCATCAACTGTGGACCAATAGCTGTGGAGCCCCCATGCAACTGGACTAGGGCCTCTGGATAGTCAAGAGAGTTGTTTAGCTTGAACTGTTTAGGGGGCACCCAGGCAGTGGGATAGGACCATCCCTGATACATGAGAGGGCTTTTTGGAGCCCAGTGCCTATGGTGGGATGCCTTACACAGCCTTGGTGCAGTGGGGAGGGGCTTGGACCTGCCTCAACTGAATTTACCAGGCTCTGTTGACTCCCCATGGAAGACCTTGCCTTGGAAGAGGTAGGAACGGGGAGTGGGTTAGGGAGGAAGGCTGGGGGGTTGGGAGGAGGGGGGAGAGGGAGATCTGTGGTTGGTATGCAAAATGAATAGAAAATTTCTTAATAATAAAAATAAAAAATCTATAAAACAAATTACTTAAAAAGAGAAAAACAGCATTTTCAAACACCTTTTATGAAGATAGTATTTCTCTAATATCAAGATCAGGTAAAGGTACAATAAACCAACAAAACTATGGGGTGGTAAGCATAAATGCAAAAAAATTAAATAAATTACTAACAAACTGAATCTAGGTATATATAGAAAAAGATCACCCATACAATGAAGTTGGCTTTATCCTAGAGATGCAGGGATAATTCAACATATGTAACTCAATAAATAGGCTTAAAAACAAACAAACAAAAACTAAAATGATCATCTCAACAGAAGCAGAAAAGGCCTTTGATAACATCCAACAATGCTTCTTGATAAAATTCCAAAAGAGTGTAAGACTGGAGGGAATATAACTTAACATAATAAAGACTATCTATGACAAATCCTGCTGGGAGCCATCCCGGGTGGTAGATGGGTCCTGCAGAGGATGAAAAGAGTCAGTGGGGGAAGGAAGTGAGCCAGGCCATGGTGGTTGGAAGAATCTTGCAGCCTGACTGACTACCAGGCAGAATGTTTCTTTATTTATACAGAATTTAGTAAGCAGGAATACATTCATAATGTTTTAAAACATAGGTCATTGTAGCTGAAGTTTTCCTGGTCCTGCCTGGCCCACGGTCAGGACAAATCTCTTCCACTAGCGTCCCCCAAGTAAACACACAGAGACTTATATTATTTACAAACTGTATAGCTGTGGCAGGCTTCTTGCTAACTGTTCTTATATCTTAAATTAACCCATTTCTAATAATCTATAAGTTGCCACATGGCTCGTGGCTTACCGGTATCTTAACATCTGCTTCTCAAGTGGCACCTGGCAGCATCTCTCCACCTCAGCCTTCCACCTCCCCGCCTTCTTCTCTTCCTTGTCCCGCCTACCCTATCCTTCCTGCCTGGCTACTGGCCAATCAGTATTTTATTTATTTACAACATACAGGACATCCCACAGCAGATCATATCATTTTTGGTTCTGAACATCACTTCCTTTTGCTCATCTTTTAATCATCATTAATAAACTGTGACAGAATAGAAATATCATTTCCAATAATTTTTCTTCAAGTTTTGACATCATTAATAAATGGAGTTAACACTCTTACTCATCAACCTCATAACCCAATTTTTGAGAATCTAGATGCATATGACAGCCTGTTCTCAGGCTGGTATCTTTGGTTGCTTCAAGGACACTAGACCAAAACAAAAATCTTCAAGCCACTATGGGCATTTTGCCATGGCCCAAGCAGTGTATTATTAACTCTCAGTGGTCAGAGACCCAGAAAAAAATCCTCAGGCCATAGCTGCTGCAGTGATTATTCAAATTATGGCATAATCCAATCAATGTTCACATTTATATCTTTATAGAATTTATCTATATGCCTAATCCTGGCATTCTGTTGTTCCTTGGTCATATGACATTATAGTGGCTCTGCATGAGCTAACTTTTCTAAGAGACAGACCTGATACCTCATACTTTTACATCTTTCTACTCCATATTTTATTCATCAATATGTCTCTATGTAGGGCAGCTTTGTATGTCACGTAATTGTCTGAGTGTACAGTGGAAAGAGGCTTGTAATCTGAACTGTGGACAACTCCTCTAGCCCACCAAATGTTGTTGACTTTTTTGAGTTTACTTTGTTTTGATGATCTTGTTCCTAAGTAAGTACAGGGACAGATGTTTCAAGAATGTTTCATAACCTTGTGAAGAAACCTCTGGCTTCTTTATGTGTCACAACCTTCAAGACATAAGGCAGACTTTAAAGTAGATAAGGATGTCTCCCTAAAAGTGGCAGGGGAGGGGGATAGTATGTTCAGGATGTTCCTGGGGAAGCTTAGAAGTAGCATTCCTGGGAGAAAGCATAAATGATTCATAAGGAATTTTCCATCAATCTAATATCCCTAAATTGTGCAAATATTAAAAGTATCCTGAGTATGCAACAAGTGGGGATAAAACCCAAAGGTGGTGTGGCGGCCATCGTGTGGCTCAGCTCTGCTGGATCTTTGTCAAGCAGTTGTGCTGGCTTTATGATTTCTGCCATTCCATTCAAATATGGCTGTGCCAAAACCCACAGTCACAAATCCTAAATGGAAAAAAAATTGAAGCAATTCAATAAAAATTAGGAATGTGACAGGGCTGCACACTCTCCACACTCCATTTCAATATAGTGCTTGTAGCACTAGTGAGAACAGTAAGGCAAAAGAAGGGAATTAAATGAATAAACTATCCTTCTTTAGAGATGAGTTGATATAATACATAAAAGTTCCAAAAATCCCAACAGGAAACTTTAAAAATAATATTTCCAGAATTGTGGCAGGTTATAAAATCAACTTACAAAACGAGTAGCTTTTCTATGTACCAATAATTAACACACAAAAAAGGAGAACATTGCATCACTCTGATTCACTAGAGCTTCAAAAAAAATATCTAGGACTAAACTTAACCACAAAGACGAAAGACCTCTACAATGAAAACTTTACATTTCTGAAGCAAAAGATTAAGACACTAGAAGACTGAAAGACCTCTCATGATCCAGGATTGTTAGAACTGATATTGTGAGAATGGCTATCCTGTCAAGAGTAATTTACAGATTCAGTGGAATCCTAATAAAAATTCTCATGGTTTTCTTCACAGAAAGGTAAAAATGATTCTAAAATTTATTTGGAACAACAAAAGATCCAAATCAATCCCGAGTAAAAAGAACAGTGCTGGAGGGATTATCATACCAGATTTCAAGATATGTTACAGAAATATAGAATTAAAAAAAATACCAGCACAAAAACAGACAGATAAACCAATGAGAAAAGCTATATGGCCCCAATATATATAGTCATGTCAATTTCATATTTGATAAACAGGTAGAAACCTGCAATTGAAATAAGATAGCACCATCAACAAATGGGTGCTGGGATTACTGGACGTTCATCCACAAGAGAGTAAATTTAGGTCCACATCCATCACCCTGCACCAAAATAAATTCCAAATGGATCAAATATGTCATTGGTTACCTTCCATAACCTGACAGTCTCTATTGCTGAAGACACCACTTACTTAAGTCATTGAACATGAGCTAGAGCCCAAAAGAAGTTTCACCCTAACTAACTAGCTGGCATTCATAGTGCTGAAATATCATTTGCGTGTTATTAGATGAGACAAGTCATCATTGATATCACTCAACTACAAACTCTGTAATCTACAAAAGCAACCTTCCCATGAGATACACTGGTGAAATAGTGGCATAATGTTAAGGGAGTAACAAACCACTTTTTGGTTGGATTTAATGTCCACGCCATAAAATTAAACCCATACCTGACACTGTTAAAGTAGCCAAGAACCTAAGACAGGATAGATCATGGGCCTAGGGGAAAACCTACTGCTATTATTCTGCTAAAGGAACATAGCAATAAATTGACTCCCAATGACATATTGCTGTACACATAGATCAGATCAGACCATTGCTTAACCTTCATCAGAGAATCATCTTCATGCAGTAGACAGTAATTAACACAGAACCCACAACTGGGTCAAGTCCAGAGAGTGAGAGACTTTGGAGAACTAAGCCCTAAATGGGATGTATTTATCAAACCTGTCGCCTCAAGACTCAAGGATCTGGGAAAAAAAGGAGGTCGAAAGATTGCAGGAGCCAGTGGTGGTAGAAAATTCCAAGTAAATAGTGTTTTTCAGACACAGCAAGGCTGATACACATAAGAACTAATAGAGACTGTGATAACATGCACAAAACTGTTCAAGTTTAAATCAAACAAAACCCTAGCCCAGAGAAGGAGAAATGGACACAAAGTCCCACCCATAACCAAGAAGTTATTTTCAATAGATATCTTCTAGGAAAGCGAATATCAATTTTCTTAAACTGTCACTGGATAAACAAACCGTTCTGCAATGCAGACCCTATGTCCATGAGTAGTTGGCCAACAATAAAATGAGACTCCATGGTTTTGTTTGTTTCTTTGTTTTTTGTTCTCTCTCTCTCTCTCTCTCTCTCTCTCTCTCTCTCTCTCTCTCTCTCTCTCTCTCTCTCTCTCTGTGTGCCTTTGTTTTTCTTTATTTTTTGACCCTTTTTTGACTTTTTGGGAGAGGGGCAAGCACGTGAAGCTCAGTGGGTGGGCAGGTGAAAAGGATCTGAAAGGAGTTGGTGGGGGAAGGAATATAATCAAAACATATTGTACAGTTTTTTGAAAGATAAAAGCCTCAATGTGAAACCAAAGCTGCTAGAAGAAAACAGGCAATATCCTGCAAGATATAGGAGTAGAAAAGGACTCTCTGAATAGAAATCTATTTGATCAAGAATCAAAACTAACAATTGACCCATGGGACCTCATAAAAGTAAAAAGCTTTTGTATAGCAAAAGAAATAATCAATGCAATGAACACACAGCTGTACATCTGATAAAGGATACATAAATATCCAGAATATACAAAAACATTACAGGGTCTAGAGAACAAAGAACTCCATTAAAAAATGATCTTTTGTCTGAGCAGAGAGTTCTGAAAAGAAAGAAATGGCTAAGAAATATCTCAAAAAGCAATAAACATTCTATGCAATTATGGGAATCTAAATTACAACTACTATGAGATTTCATCTCATTATAGTCAGAAAATCTAAGATCAAGAAAACAACTGACAGCAAATGCAACTGCTTGTGGAGAAAACAGAAACTCAAATTTACTGTTTATGGGACTGCAAATTGATTGCAGCCACTCTGGCAATCAGTGTGGAGAACTCTCAAAAGGCTATACTGTCCCTTCACATATGCCTTAAGAACCTAACATTTTACTCTACAGATACTGGGGCAACCATGACCATTCTACTCTACTCAACTAGCTACTGTATTAGTTACTATTCTATAGCCCTTATAATGCATCATGTCCAAGGCAACATATAGAAGGAAGAGTTTATTTTGGCTTATAGTTTCAGAGAGATGTTAGTTTATCATGGTGGGGAGGCATGAAAACAAGCATCAGGTGTGTTTTCAGGAACAGGCTGCTTAGAGCTCACATCTTCAAGCCGTGAACAAGAAACAGCAAGAATAAACTGGATATAGGTGAGGCTTTTAAATCGGAAACCACACCTCCAAGTGACCTACATTTTCTAGCAAGGCTGTGCTATGTAAAACTGCTCAAACAGTGCCACCAACTGGGACCCATGTGTTCAAATGCCCAGGAGTATGTGAGACATTTCTCATTCAAACCTCTATATCTAGGAAAGGGAAACAACCTAAACATCTTTCAACTGATGAGTAGAAAATGAAAATACAGTGCATATACACAGTGGAATCTTATTCAGCTGCAAAAAAGGAAATCATGAAATTTAGAGATTAATCAAAGATTAATGGATGAAACCAAATTTAATTTCACTGTGTGAGGCAGTTTAGACACAGAAAGGCAAATGCCACATGTTCTCTCATTTTCAGTGATCCTGACTCTGAATTTTCAGATGTGATTATACAACCTGGATTAAAAGAGAGTGGGGGAGGATCTCCAGAAAGTAAGATAGCAGAACATAGGTGCTATGATGGGAGAAGTGGAGAAAATGGGACATATATTTTTGCTTCAGGTGATGAGAGGGAGGTTAATGCTGAGGGAGTTGGGAGTAGAAGAGATAAAGAACACTAAGGGCAATTGAACAAGCACAGGGAAATGTCCCACGCTTAAGACACAGGAGTTGGATGACTCAAGCTGGAATTGACCTACAAGCCTCCTCCCTGATGATTAGCTCTCATAGTATTGGAAGGTGCTGTGTAAGCTGCCAAGGGAGAAATGCAATCCGTCATCTTACCAAATTGTACAGTCTATGAAACCCAACAATGACCATGACAGCATATCCCCAAATGTGTAATAGTACCATTTATGTCTTTGGAGTAACCAGTAGTTCCCTAATTGGATTTTGGGCCTTTTAAATAGAAGGAAACTCATGTCTGGTTCTATAAACCTAGCCAACTACCCATGGCTGGTGAGGCCATGTATCCTAGAAGAAAGTTTAATATTGCCATTTTCTTAAACCAGTATGATTCCCAACTGCATTCTAAATACCTAGCCTTGTATACAGATAAACATCACTCTCACCCCTCATCAAAAAAACTTCTTTTTGTAGTAGATGGAACCCCTCTACTACACCTGGTCAAAATTCATAGAACCCCTGACCACAGGGTACCCACCTCCAAAGATATTTCCACATCATAACCCTTGCATCTAAAGCTTAGGGAACATCGAGGAAGTGGTAGCCTAAAGATGGTAAAAGCTAGAGGACTAACATCTGCAACAAGTGCCTTTCATATATGACAGAAAGTTTCATCCATGAAATTTTAACAAGACACACACAATGAGAACACCAGTTAATCTCAGTGTGATGGGGGAGATGTCACAGAGTTTCACCCCTAGAGGAAGAGCCATAGGAAATGAATGGCTGCTAAGAGAGGGAGAATCATTCTTCTCCAGGGACAAACTCCATGACACATTATCCAACCTTAACTGATCATGCTTAAATACATATACACATGAACAACATTAAATGCACTCATCCGGCATTCATGCACACACACACACACACACACACACACACACACACACACATGATTGTGTGTGTATGTGTGTATAGTCATGGATTTGTGAGGGATTGGAGGCATAAGAAGAGTTACAAATGGGAGAGGGTAGGATGGAAATACTGTGAATACAGTCCTCATGCATAAAATTCCCAAAAGGAAAATGAAAAAACCAAGCATGGAATTTATTTTGGATTTTATGTGTACTCACCATCAAGAATCTTTGGATATGTTAAAGAGGCACTGAACTTTTAAAATACTGAACAATTTAAATAATATTGGAGTTTTAAAAGTTGGAGTATATGTTATATTATTATATTAATATGATGGCTTAGGGATAAACAAAGGAAATATTTAATAGTAATGTGTTTGCGTGTCAAATTGAAAAGGGATCATATGATTTGACTAGTTTTTGTTAACTTGACATAAATTACAGTCACCTAGGACTAGCCTCAATTAGACTGTCCTATGGGCATGTCTGTGTGACATTTCTTGGTTAATGATTGATATGGAGGGTCAATCCCACTCAAAGTGGCAGGTGCTTCTGGGTTTTGGAAGAAAGCAAGCTGAGCACATCATGGAAAGCAAGCCAGCAAGTACACTCCTTCATGGTCTCTGATTCAGTTCCTGCCTCCAGTTTCCTCCCTTAGGATCCTGTATTGGCTCTCCTCAATGATGGATTATAATCTGTACACCAAGTAATCCTTTTCCTTCCCAAATTGCTTTTAGTCATGGTGTTTACTACAGCAACAGGAAATGTAAGTATCACAGGCATAAATCACCACGTTCTTCTATTTTGTTTTATGAGAAGTGATCTTGTTATATAGCCAAAATCTCTTGAAATTCTGATCCTTCTGTCCCAACTCCCCAGATTCTGGGATTATAGACATGTTCCAATATGCCTGGATCTACATTTTCATTTCAATTGATGCAATAATTGGACATATTTATGAAGTACAGAGTAACATTCAGTATATGAATACAATGCATATTATATCAAGGTAATTTTCATCAGTATCATGTTTATTAAAATGTTTATTATATTTTTTATGTTGGAAACATTCAAAATCAGCCATCTTATGTGAAACAGAATTAGCACGCATCAGACATACATTATTTCAGTATCAAACACAGATGTTGAATAACTATCCCACTGCACCCCTTGTAAAAATTAACCATATTCCATCTTCTTACATTTCCTAATCCTCTTCATTATTTAAGACTTTCTACACATAAATGAGAACATTCAGTATTTGAATTCCCATGACTGACTCTATTTTTTAACACAATGTTCTCCCATTTTATCCATGTTGTGGTAAATTACACAATTTATTCATTCTTGTGGTTGAATAATATTCTACAGTATGTACTTATACAATCAAATGTGTTGTTTGATTAAAATTCTAACTTTCATGTTTTCAAAAGCTTCTTCATTGCATGTTTCATATCTTTGTTCCTCAGACTATATATTACAGGATTAATGAGTGGTGTAAGCACAGAATAAATCAGAGTCACAATCTTCTGCATTCCAGCTGTATGTTCAGAGGTTGGGCTCACATACATGACCATCACTGAGCCATAGAAAAGAGAAACCACAGTCATATGGGGCCCACAAGTGGAGAAGGCCTTTCTTCTTCCTTCTCTTGAAGGAACTTTAAACACTGCTCGCAGGACCAACATATAAGATCCCATGATGAAGAAAAAGGGAACAAAAAGGAGCAGAGACATTATTATTGGCCAGAAAAATTCCATCAGTGGGGCTCTGGAACAGCTGAGGGCCAACAGAGGGCCTGGGTCACAGAGGAAATGGTCTATAATCCTGGATCCACAGAAGGACATCTGGGAGATGATGATGATGGGAATGGGGAACCAGAGGAAACCAAGCACCCAGCAACTGATCACAAGGATGTTACAGAGGCGCCCAGTCATAAGAGCAGGATAGTGTAGAGGTCTGCAGATGGCAAGGTAGCGGTCAAAGGCCATGACTGCCAGGAAAAAGCATTCTGTAGACCCCAAGGAGAAGAAGAAATAGAACTGCAGGAAGCACCCAGAGAAGGAGATGACCTTGGTGTCAGAGAGGAAGTTGGCCAACATGTTGGGAACTGTGGAGGTGACATACCAGATCTCCAGGAAGGAGAAGTTGGCCAGCAGGAGGTACATGGGGGTGTGCAATCTCTGATCCCAGCGCACAGCACAGATGATAGAAGCATTGCCCATGAGGGTGAGGAGGTAGACAATGAAGAAGAACACAAAGAGGAGGATCTGCTCTTCCCTGGAGCAGGGGAATCCCAGGAGGATGAAACCAGTGATGGTGCTGGAGTTACTGGTGCTGCTGAGGGTTTTCATCTGTCTGTGAGCTGTAAAGGTACCAGAAATTGTTGAATATCCTAGAAATAGCTGAGGGAATTTAAGTTTTGCCCAAACAGGAAACAGAATAGTTTGCTCATCATCAACTCAGTATCAAGGAGGGGGAGTCCTTGTCTTCAGTGATGGAGTTCATGTTCCAGTCAATAGCTCTACACTCATCCCCATACTTTTGTCTCTGGTTAAACCCAATGGACCACACAACAAAAATATATCATAGTGGTGGAAGGACTTGTTGATAAGGAGGTTGTTGAAAAGAAAGAGGAATAAAAGAAGGTGGGCCATTGAGTGTGAACAGAACACATTATATACATGTATGGAATTCCAAAATAATAAACTAATAAATATTTTAATATTAAAGTATATATGTGAAATTTTGCATATTACATAAATTTTCAGTGTGTCTTTGATCTTCAGTCTTCTAGATATGGCTAAATTAATAAATGATGATACTTTACAGAACTGCCTGAAGGTTTTGGTTTCCTTAGTGAAAGACAGTCTAATAATTAGCCTGAATTTAATATTTGTCCATTTTGGAAAACAATGGAAATTTCCTCATAAAATAATATGGTGTTCCAAAAGAAATAAAATACAGGAATACAGGACCTACCAATGGTATTACATGGAGACATATAGTATTGTAAGAGGCCTTAAAACCTAATGAAAAGTTTAGAATTGGTTACAGAATTTCCACAGTGAGGTCTTTGGAAAAAAAGAACTATAGAAATAAAAATAATGCAAGGTGATTTCATTGATTGAAAAATACCCCACATCAAAGTCTTCCTCAAATAAACAGGAAAACAATCCTATATGATTCATCTAACCACTTCCTATGCTACAAAATTTCAAGACAAAAAAATCTTAGATTTGTATATCTTATCTTAAACTTGTGTTAATGTCTTCATGTCATATCCACATAAACTTTAAAGAAGTTGAGTGATAATCGTCTTCAATTACATAAACAGTTCAATATCCCAGGAGCTAAAGTCAAAACCAATCTAGCAAAATTTCTACTGACTCTCATTTTGTTACAATTCTTAAATATTTTTATATTTAGATTTTCAAAAAATTATTTGAAATATTTTGAATTTTCTTTGACATGCTCCTAAATGATAAAAATCATGCTAATTTTATTTTCAAATTCATATTTATGTATTTACTTATTGTGTGTATACACATATATGCTTGCATGTGTCTATGTGCTTGACAGCAAGCACATTTACCCATGGAACCATCTTGCCAGCCCTAAATAACCTTATATTTAATAAATCTATGAATGAGGTTATAATGTTCTTTCACTAATCATATTTTTGTCATAAATCTGTGCTTTCTCCTACCTAACCCATTTTAATATTTTAAAAGATTCAAGTTTGTCAGTACCCACTCTTATAATTTGAAATAACTTGAATAAAAGGCTAGTATTTAAATTAACAAAGATGTTTAAAATTTTCCAGAAGAATCTGATTTTAGGGGTACCTCTTTCTTATACCCAAATTCTTAGAGAGAAAACCAAATGAACTTCCTATTAAGAAAAAAGGAAAAATGTTAACTGTGTTCAACCAATTAGATTATTGTTATTAATGATGATTTCTGTGGGTAGGAGTGATAGCTCAGCATCACCTCGACCTCTACCTTCAGGAGGAGATGACACTTCCAGCCTCTGTAGATATCTGCACTCATATGCACATCTCCCAACATACATATAATTAAAAACAACAAAAATGAATTTAAAATCATCTGAGATAAGTGCAGCAGATACAGTTAAAATGAGTAGTGTCAAGGCTCCGAGAAACCCTATGACACACTCAGACTCCTCCCATGTCAAAGGAACTTTGACTCTTAGAAATACTCAAAGGTTTTGTTGACTCTTTTGTGTCCAAATTGCACAAAACCATCTGCATTGACAATGTTCATGGTTTTTCATAACGTGAGAGCCCATATTTCTTGATTACATAAAATTTAATACTTTAATTGCTATTAAAAACTTTCATAATAATAACATTTGCTAGTAAGGGAAAGTGAACAATAATACAAAGTGGCTCCTGTTATAGCCCAATTTCCCTTTCCAATTAGAAAATAATAAATAAGATTTGATTATGTTACAAAAGCCTATGGAATCTTGATTTATGAGTCTAGTTTTTTGTTTCTATCCTTGTTTCATGGGATAAGACAATTTTGTTAACAAAAGTTGTACTGTATTATTATCTGAATTCCTCTGAAATATCCCCAAATGCCTAATAATACCAACATAACACGATACTTAAAATTATCAATAACAAATAAGAATTATAATAACTTAGATATTATTGTAAATCTCCCTTAGAACTGGCCACTCTTCATGAGTTTATAAATATCAGATTAATTTTTTCAGAAGGCAAACTAGAACTAGAGGATAACAAATTATTTCAAACTCTAAACATCCAAGTATTTCACACAGTGCAGATGACTGTAGACAAAGGGGAAATATACGATCTAAGCAAAGAATCTGATTGGTCAGCCAAAACGTCTGTTTTCCCCACTGCTATCTTTACTGCTTCAGGCCATACTATGTTTTGACTATTTTAACTTTAGATATAATATTCCCATTATGTCACACGTAAATGTTATGTCAAGTTCACAGTGTGAAATAAAAGAGAAGGCGGAACTAGATGGAAAAGACTGGTGAATTTGATATAATTGAAGGACTAATTCCTTAGGGGATTTACTATTTCTCTCTCCTAAAGACTGTTTTCCTGTCTTCTCAGCCCCATATTTACCAGACACTAGAAATGAGATTTTCTAATGCTATGTGACAAAAAGTATTAGCTTTCACATGCACATAGCATCTGATAAAATGTATCTGGTAAATAACTCAATTTATGACTTTCTTTAACATACAATCAATAAAAAATCATGTAAGCATTTTCAGAGTATAACATGTCCTTCTGAGTAACCTGCATTTGTGTTTATAGGCTATGAGCATTCATGTAGAGTAGACTATTTCTTATCTGTTTTGAGGTGGGAGTGATGTTTTTGTATTGAAAATATACAGTATGGTGTGTTGTTTAGAGCAGCTCTCTCTCAAAGTGTTTTCTATGGTTAAGCCTTAAAAAAAGTGCCCAGGGAAATAGAAAATTTGTGAAAGCTTTTAATGTTAATAAAATTAGAGGTGAGTTGAAGGAAGAATGTTTTCATTAGAATGCTGTTACTCGATTTTTGTTGGTGTTTAAATACAGAAAGAATCTCCTCTGCTAATATAGTGTTATAAACTGACCAGTTCCTTCTGATCTCAGTCACTTTGTGTTGTGATGTAGGAAATGGGACACAGAAATCAGTATTTCAGGGCTTGTGGAGCTCTGGACAAAAGTAATTTAATATCCTGGGTATTTTTCCCCTTAATGCTAAGTCACAGAAACAAAGTAGAACATTAAGTTTTGCATTTTCCCTAGTTAGCATCCCAGCCAGTACAAACAATAACGTATGTCAGCATATTCCATGGCCTTACTGCCCTGAAAAGGATGTGACCATTGGGGTTTGAGGCCATCCTCTGTGCTGTTTATGTTAGATAAGTTATTCCCTCACACATTGGTTTCCCCATCTGGAAGATGGAGAGTAGCATCTTCCCCATGTAGATTGTTTTGAGAATGATATGAATACTATTTGTCAAGTACCTGACATCTAGTTAGCACTCTCTATTGCACTTACAGAAAATTAAACTCCTAGGAGTGTCCATCTGTGTACTCTAAAAGCTGTGCTGTTTTGGAAGATGAGACTCCAGCATGGATCATGACACTTAAGTAACACAATTAAGGAAGATTATACAAAGTACATATTTACTTCTCTTAATTTCTTCTAATATCAAGTGGATATAATAATGCCTTCCAGAAAGGGTTATTATGAAGTGTGCTGAGAGAGAAAGTGGATAGACAAGGTAGAGGCACTGTGCCTGTATCTGACACATCATAGACACTCTGATAAAGTGAAGTGTGAACTTTTTTCAGGGGCATAGATTCATCAACTCTATTTTACCATTTTCCTTAACTAACCACTATGTTACCTTCTTTCATGAATCAGAAGAGAGACTATCAAGAGAAACATCTTAAACAGCTTCTTCCAGGATTTTCTGAGGGCAGAGGTAGCTGACTTCGTAACACCCAACTTGAAGAGAAAGTGCAAAAATATGTTGTCATGAAGATCAGTGGAGTATCTTCTGTGGGATCCTGGGATTTTAAACAGGGCATGTTCTTTGCTCTTTGAAGATTCTTTTATTCTAGAAAACAGTGTCAGGACACAGCTCTCTACTACTTATTCCCTTGCTCACTCTGTCCTCTGGGCATTGTGTCTTAATTTCCAATTCTTGTTTTCACCCAGGAGTAGAGGAAGTAATTCATTTTGTTTAGTCTTAACCTATTAGATATCTTTAAGAGGCAATTGTTATGTTTACCTTCACTCACCAGATCTGTTCTGGGTACTTGTCATATAATAACTAAGTCTTATATAAGGTGATACTACAGATGTTTATTTGTTGGTCTTGTGACAAGTTGACTTCAGTTGTGGATTATGATGACAGGTCTTCCTCCCTTCTAGGAAGAGGTTAACTGGACAACTAGTGGATGGGTCTTTGAAGTTTCACCAAAAATCTCACATTATGTGGACCATCATAGTGACTTCTCTCTCTTTGCAATCAAAGCTCCTGAATTACAGTACTCCCACTGTAGAATCATGACTTTGTGTGTAATTTACCAGATCCAAGGAAACTCAGGGGGAAACTCATAGGGGACACTATGGTCATTCTGCCTCAAGGTACACAAAACTGCCATTTGGGTTCATTGAGCATCAAGACTTCTTCATCCCTAGTAAAATAATATTTTTCTTTTTCAATATTTTTTCTTTCTTATGTCTTGTGATGGTTTGAATGGCAATACCACCTATAGGTCCATTTTCATTTCACAGGAAGTGGCACTATTAGGAGGTGTGGCTTTTTTGGAGTAGATGTGTCCTAGTTCGGGGAAGTGTGTCACTGGGGGTGGACTTTAAGGTTTCAGAAACTCAAGAAAGGCCCAGTGTCAACCTCTCTTCCTGCTGTTGCTGATTCAGATCCAGATGTTGAGCTCTCATCTACATCTCCAACACTGTGTCTGCTGCATGTCAACATGCTTCCTGGCATTATGGTAATGGAGTAATCCATTTAACTCTAAGTCAGCCCCAACTAAATGTTTTCCTTTATAAGAGTTTCCATGGACAAGGTGTCTCTTCACAGCAATAAAAACCCCAACAAAGACATGTTTCCATTAGTTCTTTGAGAAATTGTGTATGCTGATCATATTCACCACTCTAAGTAACTCCTACCAGATCTATCTACTTTCCTTTGTACTCAACCTTGTGTCCTATTCTTTTAAACCCATCAGGTCCAATCTGTGTTGTCCTTATACTCTTGGATGTTTGGCCTTCCACTTGAAGATGGTTCAGTTACTCTTAAAGGAAACTGATTCTCCCTCTCCTAGCAATTATCAGCTGCCAATAGCTCCTAAGATAGGGGACAGACTTCACTCTCAACTTCTTTTTCCATGCTAGAATTTTGTCCAGCTTGAACACACAGGACTTTTGCATGCTATCACAACCACTGCAAGCTCATACATGCAATTGCCCTGCTGTATCTAGGAAGCATTTTTTTTTTATAGTCATCCATGCCTCTGTCTCTTAATTTTTCTACCCTCACTGTCTCTAATTATTCCCAAGGCTTTGAAGGAGAGGGTGTGATACAGAGTTGCCATTTAGGGAGGAGAATTCCACAGTCTATTATTTTCTGCATCTCCCCCAGTTGTGGATCTAAGTGTTAATAACCAACTACTGAAAAAGGTAGCTTCTCTGATATGGGCTGAGAAATGCACTAATCTGTGGGTATAACAATAAGTTATTAGCAATCAGTTTAATATCATATCCATTTAGCAGAATGATAGTAGGAATGATAGAATTCTCCTATAGGACTTAGAATCTCACTAAATACAGGTTCTTGGCTTGATAACCATGTTAGTATGTGTTTTGCCTTGTGGAGCAGGTCTTAACTATAACAAGAAAGTGTAGCATGAATCTTAACAGTTCTTATTAATAAGATCAAACCTGAGGCCAGTTATTGGGGTCAATGCTGGTAGATCAGAGAGACAGAACAAGCCATAGCTATCTCACCTTGCCAGTTCCTCAGCTGGTCCTGTTTCCTCAGACTGGAAGCTTCTGTGTCCTCATCCCAATGGCTCTCATCTGAACTGCTGCTAGAAGCCTGAATGCTTAACCAGCCAAAATGCTTAACCAGGCCAAATGCTTACAGTTTCTGGTCCTCACACCTTATAAACCTTTCTGCTTTCTACCACCACTCCCTGGGATTAAAGGCTGCTTTCTGGGATTAAAGGCGTGAGTCACCATGCCTGGCTGTTTCCAATGCGGCCTTGAACTCACAGAGATCCAGAGGGATTTCTGTCTCTGGAATGCTAGGATTAAAGGCGTGTGCTAACATTTTCTAGCCTAAGTATCTTGTGGCTTTTCTGTTCTCTGACCCCAGATAAGTTTATTAAGGTACACAATATCTTGGGGAACACAATACCACCACAAGAAAGTGGTTGGTTATTCCCAAGACTTTGTGCCACTATTGCATCTGTGATCAAGTCTTGCCAGACTGGTCATTATTGTACCTCAGAGACATCACAGCTGTGTAAGACTGATGATTTGTTTCTCTTCTGGTAGCATGATTAGCACCTACCTGTATAATGAAAGCTAGCCATTAGGAATGAAGTTTCTAGGTCAGTTCCATCTTGATTTCTCCATGTTCTCTGACTCAAATATGTGGTGTCTCTAGCAATAGGGTCTTACCATCATGGTCTGGTGGATAAATAAAAGCAATGTCTTTATCCTTTAATGTTGAGGTGTATATGGGACCACTCTGTCCAGCAACTCCAAAAGAAGTAACCTATTCCTGGCACTATGCTTTTTATTTGTTAATCTGTTGTGTATAGAAGGCATTTTGTCATTCCATAATAGGGTGACACCATTTTAGCTCGTTTTATAAATGTAAATGTACATATTTTAGGAAGATTTTATACTTGTAGGTTTCCAAATGGCTGCTTTAAAAAGGTCTTTTATAGCCGGGCGGTGGTGGCGCACGCCTTTAATCCCAGCACTCGGGAGGCAGAGCCAGGCGGATCTCTGTGAGTTCGAGGCCAGCCTGGGCTACCAAGTGAGTTCCAGGACAGGCGCAAAGCTACACAGAGAAACCCTGTCTCGAAAAACCAAAAAAAAAAAAAAAAAAAAAGGTCTTTTATAAATAGAGGCTTTTCTCTGTCCTGCCTCATCTCATAGCCATTTTCAAATAATCACTCAGGGATTTATATTAATTATAAATTTTTGGCCAATGGCTCAGGCTTATTAATAATCAATTCTTACATTTAAACTAATTCATATTTTTTAGTTGCATTCTACCACATGGTTTGTGGCTTGTTACCTCATTTTCTATATGTTTTGCTTCCTTGGTGGCTGGCTAGCCTCTGCCCTGACTCTGCCCTTCTTCATCTTCAGTTTGATTGTACTGCCTAACTTTACTCTGCCTAGCTATTGGCCAAAATGGCTTTATTTATCAACTAATGAGAGCAATACATATTCACAGTATATAGAAACAGCAACCCACAGCATTTCCCCCATTTTGTCTAAGCAAAAGGGAAAGTTTTAACTTCAACATTGTAAAATTACATATAACAAAACAGTTATCAATAAGATTTACAGTTGCCATATCTTGTGTCACAAAGGTAAAAGACCTTATTAATAGAAAACCTGGAGCCAGTTATTGGGGAGAACACTGAGATCAGAGGAATAGAACAAGTCAACCTCATCTCACCAACTCCTCAGCCTCCAGAGAGCCACTTCCTGTATACTCACGCCTATATCCCTTCTGTCTCACTTCCTCTCTCCACCCAGCTACATCACTTCTTCTTTCTGCCCAGCTTTGTCACTTCCTGTCTGTCTCCAGACCTTTATGGTTAACTAGTGTTGGAATTTAAGGGCATGTGCCACCATGCCTGGCTCTGTTCCCAATGTGGCCTTGAACTCACAGAGATCTGGATGAATCTCTGCCTCCTGAATCCTAGGATTAAAAGTATGTGCTACCATTGTCTGACTTCTATGTTTAATAAGGTGGCTGGTTTTTTCCTCTGATCTCCAAGTAAGCTTTATATATTAGAACACAAATAAAATATCACCACAATATCTAGTCAATTTGTATTTGGCAAAGAAAGAAAATATTCTATCATCTATCCTATTTTTGAGAATCTAAGGTTTCATATCTAAATTACCTTTTATCATAACTAAGGAAAACTATAACTATCTATTCTTCACATCCATCAAAGAACCCAGAAGGATATAATATTACCTGAGTAAACAGGAAGTGCATTGCAAGCAACTTCCCAAACTCTAGTGTGACGAGACATCTGGCTGCTTGGACAGTCACCCAAAGTTCTTCTGTAATGTTGGCTCATCCATCTTAAGCCTACAGGCCTAGGGTATATGACAGACTTTTTCAGTGAAACAGGAAATTTGAAGGACTGCCCCACCTATATTGGTAAAGCTCATCATTTGCTTTTCTCTATGTCCTGCAGAATGTGTAGCAGTTACTTCTATGAAGAAGGAACCCTGAAGGACCATCCCACCTTGTGTTGGGAAAGTTTAGTGGTTATTTCATATGTATCCTGCATGTCCAGTTTATACAACATAGTGTGTCAAGCAGTCCAGGCAAGAACAGTTTCTTGTCCAAATGACTGACTAGCTTTGCCACATTGAAAGAAAACTCCATGAAGAGTTTCTTTGATGACCATCATCCTCTTTGAAGTAATTGGTGTTAACAGGAGCAGACATGTCTCACTGTCAAGAAAAGTCTAAATTCTTAACACATTTTAAATGCCATATGCTGTAGGTCTTTGAAGTGTTTGAAGATTAACTACCTAATTGAACTATAACTTTGTATACCTAGAAAACATAACTAATATGGGTATAAGTTTGACTTTTATAGATGACTATTAATCTGCATTTTAAAATTATACATTACATTTTGGACAGCTGCATAAACATAATACCTTAAACAAGAGTAAAGCTATGCATACAATATAACAAATTGACTTTAAATTTGTATCAATAAATTAAAATCCATATCAATGTAAACTATTTTGAGATTATCAGATTATTTTGGATTAAAGTAGATTTAATAATCTATGCTCAATCATACCACAAAGACACATGCTCCACTATGTTTATAGCAGTATTATTTGTAATAGCCAGAACCTGGTAACAACCTAGATGCCCCTCAACCGAAATATGGATATGAAAATGTGGTACATATATACAATGGAGTACTACTTGGCAGAAAAAAAACAATGATATTATAAAATTTGAGGCAAATGGATGGTACTAGAAAATATCACCATCAGTGAGGTAACCCAGACTTAGAAGGACAAGCATGGTATGTACTCACTCATAAGTGGATACTAGATGTAAAGTTGAAGATAACCAGACTGCAACCCACAGCTCAAGAGAAGCTAGCTAACGAGGAAGACTCTAAGAGGGACACATAGATCACTCATCGAAAGAGAAATAGATGAGATCTACATGAGCAAACTGGGGTTGAGGGAGATAATGGAAGGCAACAGATGGGGGGTGAGAACATAAGGGAACAGGAGGTTCCAGCTGTAACAGGGACAGATTGGGAGAGCAAGAAAAGAGATACCATGATAAATGAAGACATCATGGGAACAAGGAGAAACAGGGTTCTAGGGAAGTTCCCAGGAATTCACAAGGATGACCCCACCTTAGACTACTAGCAATAGTTGAGAGGGTGCCTGAACTGACCTACTCCGGCAATTAGATTAGTGAATACCCTAAACGTTATCATAGAGCCTTCATCCAGTAACTGATGGAAGCAGATGTAGAGATCCAAGGCCAGGCACCAGGTCAAGCTCCAGCAGTCCAATCAATGAGAGAGAGGAGGGATTCTATGAGCAAGGGGCATTAAGATCATGATGGGAAAACATGGAGAGATGGCCAGCCAAACTAGTGGAAACTCATCAACTGTGGACCAATAGCTGTGGAGCCCCCATGCAACTGGACTAGGCCCTCTGGATAGTTGAGAGAGTTGTTTAGCTTGAACTGTTTAACGGTCCCCCAGGCAGTGGGATAGGACCATCCCTGATACATGAGAGGGCTTTTGGGAGCCCAGTGCTATGGTGGGACACCTTACACAGCCTTGGTGCAGCGGGGAGGGACTTGGACCTGCCTCAACTGAATGTTCCGGGCTCTGCTGACTCCCCATGGGAGACCTTGACCTGGAGGAGATGGGAATGAGGAGTAGGTTGGGGAAGAAGGCTAGGGGGTTGGGAGGAGGGGGGAGAGGGAGATCTATTGTTGGTATGTAAAATGAATAGAAAATTTCTTAATAATAAAAATTTAAAAATCTATAAAACAAATCACTTAAAAAGAGAAACAAAAACAGCATTTTCGCCGGGCGGTGGTGGCGCACGCCTTTAATCCCAGCACTCGGGAGGCAGAGCCAGGCGGATCTCTGTGAGTTCGAGGCCAGCCTGGGCTACCAAGTGAGTTCCAGGACAGGCACAAAGCTACACAGAGAAACCCTGTCTCGAAAAAACAAAAACAAAAACAAAAACAAAAAAAAAAAAAAAAAAAAAAAAACCAGCATTTTCAAACTCCTTTTATGAAGATAGTATTTCTCTAATATCAAGATCAGGTAAAGGTACAATAAACCAACAAAACTATGGGGTGGTAAGCATAAATACAAAAATAATTAAATAAATTACTAACAAACTGAATCCAGGTATATATAGAAAAAGATCACCCATACAATGAAGTTGGCTTTATCCTAGAGATGCAGGGATTTTTCAACATATGTAACTCAATAAATAGGCTTAAAAACAAACCAACAAAAAATAAGATGATCATCTCAACAGATGCAGAAAAGGCCTTTGACAGTATCCAACAAGGCTTCTTGATAAAATTCCAAGAGTGTATGGGACTGGAGGGAACATAACTCAACATAATAAAGACTATCTATGACAAATCCTGCTGGGAGCCATCCCAGGTGGTGGATGGGTCCTGCAGAGAGGAGTCAGCGGGGGAAGGAAGTGAGCCAGGCCATGGTGGTCAGGAAAATCTTGCAGCCTGACTGACTAGCAGCCAGAGTGTTTCTTTATTTATACAGAATTTAGTTAGTAGGGATATATTCATGATTTTCCAAAACATAGATCATGGGAAAAACTATATGGCCCCAATATATATAGTCATGTCAAATTCATATTTCATAAACAGGTAGAAACCTGCAATTGAAATAAGCACCATCAACAAATGGGTGTTGGGATTACTGGACATTCGTCCACAGGAGAGTAAACTTAGATCCACATCTATCACCCTGCACAAAGATAAATTCCAAATGGATCAAATATGTCATTGGTTACCTTCCACAACCTGACAGTCTCTATTGCTGAAGACACCACTTACTTAGGTCACTGAACATGGAGAAATTGAGCTAGTTCCCAATAGAAGTTTCACCCTGACTGACTAGCTGGCATTCATAGTGCTGAAATATCATTTGCATGCTATTAGATGAGAAAAGTCATCACTGATATCACCCAACTACAAACTCTGAAATCTACAAAAGCAACCTGCCTGTGAGATACACAGGTGAAATAGTGACATAAAGTTAAGGGAGAAACAAACCACATTTTCATTGGATTTAATGTCCACTCCATAAAATGAAACCCATACCTGACACTGTTAAAGTGGCCAAGAACCTAAGACAGGATAGGTCATGGGCCTAGGGGAAAACCTACTGCTATTATTCTGCTAAAGGAACATAGCAATAAGTTGACTCCCAATGACATATTGCTGTACACATAGAACAGATCAGAACATTGCTTAACCTTCATCAGAGAACCATCTTCATGCAGTAGACAGTAATTAACACAGGACCCATAACTGGGCCAAGCCTAGAGACTGAGAGACTTAGGAGAACTAAGCCCTAAATGGGATGTATTTATCAGACCTCTCCCCTCAAGACAGGGGGATCTGGGCAAAAAGAAGAGGTCAAAAGATTGCAGGAGCCAGTGGTGGTGGAAAATTCCAAGTAAATAGTGTTTTTCAGACATAGCAGGGCTGATACAAGTAAGAACTCGTAGAGACTGTGATAGCCTGCAGAAAACTGTGCAAGTTGAAATCGAACAAAACCCTAGCACAGAGAAGGAGAAGTGGACACAAAATCCCACCCATAACCAAGAAGCTATTTGCAATAGATATCTTCTAGGAAAGAGAATATCAATTTTCTCAAACTGAGTGTCATTGGATATATAAACCACTCCCCAATAAGGGCCCCGTGTCCAGGAGCCAACAAAAAAATGAGACTCCATGGTTTTGTTTCTTTGTGTGTGTGTGGGTGTGGGTGTGGGTGTGGGTGTGCCTTTACTTTTCTTTCTTTCTTTATTATTATTTTTTTTACTTTTTGAGAGGAGGGGTAAGCATGTAAAGTTCAGTGGGTGTTAAGATGAAAAGGATCTGGAAGGAGTTTGTGAGGGAAGGAATATGATCAAAATATATTGTACAATTTTTTGAAAGATAAAAACCTCAATGTGAAACCAAAGCTGCTAGAAGACAACAGGCAGTATCCTGCAAGATATAGGAGCAGAAAAGGACTCTCTGAATAGAAATCTATTTGATCAAGAATCAAAACTAACAATTGACCCATGGGACCTCATAAAAGTAAAAAGCTTTTGTATAGCAAAAGAAATAATAAGTGTAATGAACACACAACTGTACATCTGATAAAGGATACATAGATATCCAGAATATACAAAAACCTTACAGGGTCTAGAGAACAAAGAACTCCATTAAAAAATGGTCTTTTGTCTGAGCAGAGAGTTCTGAAAAGACAGAAATGGCTAAGAAATATCTCAAAAAACATTCAACATTGTAAGCAATCATGGGAATCCAAATTACAACTACTATGAGATTTCATCTCATTATAGTCAGAAAATCTAAGATCAAGAAAACAACTGACAGCAAATGCAACTGCTTGTGCAGAAAAGGGAAACGCAAATTTGCTGTTTATGGGACTGCAAATTGATTGCAGCCACTCTGGCAATCAGTGTGGAGAACTCTCAAAAGGCTATACTGTCCCTTCACATATGCCCTAAGAACTTAACATTTTACTCTACAGATACTGGGGCAACCATGACCGTTCTACTCTACTCAACTAGCTACTGTATTAGTTACTATTCTATAGCCCTTATAATGCATCATGTCCAAGGCAACATATAGAAGGAAGAGTATATTCTGGCTTACAGTTTCAGAGAGATATTAGTTCATCATGGTGGAAAGGCATGAAAACAAGCATCAGGCTGTTTTCAAAAACAAGTTGCTGAGAGCTCACATCTTCAAACTGTAGCATGAATTTTAAAAGGTCTTATTAATAAAAATAAACCTGGAGCTGGGTATTGGGGTGAATGCTGGAAGATCAGAGAAGCAGAACAAGCCACAACCACCTCATCTTGTCAGTTCCTCAGCTGATCCTGTTTCCTCAGACTAGAAGCTCCTGAGTCCTCATCCAAATGGATCTCAGCTGAACTGCTGCTCAAAAGCTTAAAAGCTTAACTAAGGCTAGTTCCTGGTCCTCACAACTTAGATACCTTTCTGCTTCCTGTCATCACTTCCTGAGATTAAAGGCATGAATCACTATGTCTGGCTGTTTCTAGTGTGGCTTTGAACTCAGAGATCCAGATGGATCTCTGCCTTCAGAATGCTAGGATTAAAGGTGTGAGTGCCACCATTTTCTAGCCTCTGTATCTAGTGGCTTCTCTGTTCTGATACCCGATAAGTTTATTAGGGTGCACAATATTTTGGGGGAACACTATATCACCACATCAAACTGTGAACAAAAGCAGCAAGAATAAACTGGATATAGGTGAGGCTTTTAAATCTCAAAGCACATCTCCAAGTGACCTACATTTTCTAGCAAGGTTGTGCTATGTAAAACTGCTCAAACAGTGTCACCAACTGGGACCCATGTGTTCAAACGTCCAAGACTATGGGAGACATTTCTCATTCAAACCTCTATATCTAGGAGAGGAAAACAACATAAGCATCTTTCAACTGATGAATAGAAAATGAAAATACAGTGCATATACACAGTGGAATCTTATTCAGCTGCAAAAAAAGGAAATCATGAAATTTAGAGATTAATCGAAGATTAATGGATGGAACCAAATTTAATTTCACTGAGTGAGGCAGCTTAGACACAGAAAGACAAGTGTCACATGTTCTCTCTTTTTCAGTGATCCTGACTCTGAATTTTCAGATGTGATTATACAACCTGGATTAAAAGAGAGTGGGGGAGGATCTCCAGAAAGTAAGATAGCAGAACATAGGTGCTATGATGGGAGAAGTGGAGAAAATGGGACAGGGACTTTGTCTCAGGAGGTGAGAGGGATGATAATGCTGAAGGAGGTAGGGGAAGAAGGGATAAAGAACACTGAGGATGATTGAAAAAGCTGCAGGGAAACACCCCACCCTTAAGACACAGGAGTTAGATGACTCAAGCTGGAACTGACCTACAAGCCTCCTCCCTGAGGACTAGCTCTCCTAGTATTGGAAGGTGCTGTGCAAGCTGCCAAGGGAGAAAAACAATCAGTAGTCTTATCAAGTTGTAGGGTCTATGAAACCCAACAACGGCTATGGCAAGGTATCCCCAAATATGTAATAGCATCCCTTATGTCTTCAGGTTAACCAGTAGTCCCCTAATTGGATTTTAGGCCTTTTAAATAGAAGGAAACTCATGTCTGGTACTATGAACCTAGACAACCCCCATGACTGGTGAGGCTATGTATCCTAGAAGAAAATTTAATATTGCCATTTTCTTAAACCAGTATGATTCCCAACTGCATTCTAAATACCTAGCCTTGTATACAGATAAACATCACTCTCACCCCTCATCAAAAAAACTTCTTTTTGTAGTAGATGGAGCCCCTCTACTACACCTGGTCAAAATTCATAGAACCCCTGACCACAGGGTACCCACCTCCAAAGATATTTCCACATCATAACCCTTGCATCTAAAGCTTAGGGAACATCGAGGAAGTGGTAGCCTAAAGATGGTAAAAGCTAGAGGACTAACATCTGCAACAAGTGCCTTTCATATATGACAGAAAGTTTCATCCATGAAATTTTAACAAGACACACACAATGAGAACACCAGTTAATCTCAGTGTGATGGGGGAGATGTCACAGAGTTTCACCCCTAGAGGAAGAGCCATAGGAAATGAATGGCTGCTAAGAGAGGGAGAATTATTCTTCTCCAGGGACAAACTCCATGACACATTATCCAACCTTAACTGATCATGCTTAAACACATATACACATGAACAACATTAAATCACTCATCAGGCATTAATACACGTGTGTGTGTGTGTGTGTGTGTGTGTGTGTGTGTGTGTGTGTGTGTGTGTGTAGTCATGGATTTGTGAGGGATTGGAGGCTTAAGAAGAGTTACAAATGGGAGAGGGTAGGATGGAAATACTGTGAATACAATCCTGCATAAAATTCCCAAAGGAAAATGAAAAAACAAGCATGGAATTTATTTTGGATTTTATGTGGACCCACAATCAAGAATCTTTGGATATGTTAAAGAGGCACTGAACTTTTAAAATATTGAAAAATTTAAAATAATATTGGAGTTTTAAAAGTTGGAGTACATGTTTTATTATTATATTAATATGATGGCTTAGGGATAAACAAAGGAAATATTATTTAATAGTAATGTGTTTGTGTGTCAAGCTGACAAGGGATCATATGTATTGGCTAGTTTTTGTTAACTTGACATAAATTACAGTCACCTAGGATTAGCCTCAATCAGACTGTCTATGGGTATGTCTGTGTGACATTTCTTGGTTAATGATTAATATGGAGGGTCAATCCCACTCAAAGTGGCAGGTGCTTCTGGGTTTTGGAAGAAAGCAAGCTGAGCACATCATGGAAAGCAAGCCAGCAAGTACACTCCTTCATGGTCTCTGATTCAGTTCCTGCCTCCAGTTTCCTCCCTAGGATCCTGTATTGGTTCTCCTCAATGATGGATTATAATCTGTACACCAAGTAATCCTTTTCCTTCCTAAATTGCTTTTAGTCATGGTGTTTACTACAGCAACAAGAAATGTAAGTATCACAGGCATAAATCACCATGTTCTTCTATTTTGTTTTATGAAACATGATCTTGTTATGTAGCCAAAATCTTTTGAAATTCTGATCCTTCTGTCCCAACTCACAGATTCTGGGATTATAGACATGTTCCAATATGCCTGGATCTACATTTTCATTTTAATTGATGCAATAATTGTACATGTTTGTGAAGTACAGGGTAACATTCAGCATATGAATACAATGCATATTATATCAAGGTAATTTTCATCAGTATCATGTTTATTAAAATGTTTATTGTATTTTTTATGTTGGGAACCTCAGCCAATCTATATGAAACAGAATTAACATGTGTCAAACATATCTTATTCCAATATCAAACACAGATATTGAATAACTATCCCACTGCACCCCTTGTAAACATTAACCATATTCCATCTTTTTACACTTCCTAATCCTCTTCATTATTTAAGACTTTCTACACATAAATGAGAACATTCAGTGTTTCACTGACTTTATTTTACTTAACACAATATTATCCCATTTTATCCTTGTTGCTATAAATTATGCTATTATATCATTCTTGTGGTTGAATAATATTCTACATTATATACCTACACAATCAAATGTGTAGTTTGATTAAAATTCTAACTTTCATGTTTTCAAAAGCTTCTTCATTGCACGTATCATATCTTTGTTCCTTAGACTGTATATTACAGGATTAATGAGTGGAGTAACCACAGAATAAATCAGAGTCACAGTCTTCTGCATTCCAGCTGAATGTTCAGAGGTTGGGCTCACATACATGACCATCACTGATACATAGAAAAGAGAAACCACAGTTATATGGGGTCCACAAGTGGAGAAGGCCTTTCTTCTTCCTTCTCTTGAAGGAACTTTAAACACTGCTCGCAGGACCAACATATAAGATCCCATGATGAAGAAAAAAGGAACAAAAAGGAGCAGAGACATTATTATTGGCCAGAAAAATTCCATCAGTGGGGCTCTGGAACAGCTGAGGGCCAACAGAGGGCCTGGGTCACAGAGGAAATGGTCTATAATCCTGGATCCACAGAAGGACATCTGGGAGATGATGATGATGGGGACAGGGAACCAGAGGAAACCAAGCACCCAGCAACTGATCACAAGGATGTTACAGAGGTGCCCAGTCATAAGAGCAGGATAGTGTAGAGGCCTGCAGATGGCAAGGTAGCGGTCAAAGGCCATAATTGCCAGGAAAAAGCATTCTGTAGACCCCAGGGAGAAGAAGAAATAGAACTGCAGGAAGCACCCAGAGAAGGAGATGACCTTGGTGTCAGAGAGGAAGTTGGCCAGCATGTTGGGAACTGTGGAGGTGACATACCAGATCTCCAGGAAGGAGAAGTTGGCCAGCAGGAGGTACATGGGGGTGTGCAATCTCTGATCCCAGCGCACAGCACAGATGATAGAAGCATTGCCCATGAGGGTGAGGAGGTAGACAATGAAGAAGAACACAAAGAGGAGGATCTGCTCTTCCCTGGAGCAGGGGAATCCCAGGAGGATGAAGCCAGTGATGGTGCTGGAGTTACTGGTGCTGCTGAGGGTTTTCATCTGTCTGTGAGCTGTAAAGGTACCAGAAATTGTTGAATATCCTAGAAATAGCTGAAGGAATTCAAGTTTTGCCCAAACAGGAAACAGAATAGTTTGCTCATCATCAACTCGGTATCAAGGAGGGGAAGTCCTTGTCTTCAGTAATGGAGTTCATGTTCCAGTCAATAGCTCTATACTCATCCCCACACTGGTGGCTCTGGTTAAACCCAGTGGACCACACAACAAAAATATATCATAGTGGTGGAAGGACTTGTTGATAAGAAGGAGGTTGTTGAAAAGAAAGAGGAATAAAAGAAGGTGGGCCATTGCGTGTGAACAGAACACATTATATACATGTATGGAATTCCAAAATAATAAACTAATAAATATTTTAATATTAAAGTATATATGTGAAATTTTGCATATTATACAAAATTTCAGTGTGTCTTTGATCTTCAGTCTTCTAGATTTATGGTTAAATCAATAAATGATGATACTTTTCAGAACTGCCTGAAGGTTTTGGTTTCCTCAGCTAAAGACAGTCTAATAATTAGCCTGAATCTAAGATCTGTCCATTTTGGAAAACAATGGAAATTTCCTCATAAAATAATATGGTGTTCCAAAAAAATAAAATACAGGAATACAGGACCTACCAATGGTATTACACAGAGACATACAGTATTGTAAGAGGCCTTAAAACCTAATGAAAAGTTTAGAATTGGTTACAGAATTTCCACAGTGAGGTCTTGGGAGAAAAAGAACTATAGAAATAAAAATAATACAAGGTGATTTCATTGATTGAAAAATACCCCACATCAAAGTCTTCCTCAAATAAACAGGAAAACAATCCTATATGGTTCATCTAACCACTTCCTATGCCACAAAATTTCAAGACAAAATAATCTTAGATTTGTATTTCTTATCCTAAACATGTGTTAATGTCTTCATATCATAGCCACATAAACTTCAGAAAAGGTAGGTGATAATCATCTTCAATTACATCAACAGTTCAATATCCCAAGGTGCTTAAGTCAAAACCACTCTAGCAACATTTCTACTGACTCTGATTTTGTTACAATTTTTAAATACTTTTATATTTAGTGTTTCAAAAAATTGTTTGAAATATTTTGAATTTTCTTTGACATGCTCCTAAATGATAAAGATCATGCTAATTTTGTTTTTAAATTTACATTAATGGATTTACTTATTGTGTGTGTACACATATGTGCTTGCATGGGTATATGTGCTTGACAGCAAGCACATTTACCCATGGAACCATCTTGCCAGCCCTATATAACCTTATATTTAATAAATCTACAAATGAGGTTATAATGTTCTTTCACTAATCATGTTTTTGTCATAGTTTCGTGCTTTCTCCTACGTAATCCACTTTAATATTTTAAAAGATTCAGGTTTGTCACTACCCACTCTTATTATTTGAAATAACTTGAATAAAAGGCTAGTATTTAAATTAACAAAGATGTTTAAAATTTTCCAGAAGAATCTGATTTTAGGGGTACCTCTTTCTTATACCCAAATTCTTAGAGAGAAAACCAAATGAACTTCCTATTAAGAAAAAAGGAAAAATGTTAACTGTGTTCAACCAATTAGATTATTGTTATAAATGATGATTTCTGTGGGTAGGAGAGATGACTCAGCATCACCTCGACCTCTACCTTCAGGAGGAGATGACACTTCCAGCCTCTGTAGATATCTGCACTCATATGCACATCTCCCAACATACATATAATTAAAAACAACAAAAATGAATTTAAAATCGTCTGAGATAAATGCAGCAGATACAGTTAAAATGAGTAGTGTCAAGGCTCCGAGAAACCCTATGACACACTCAGACTTCTCCCATCTCAGAGGAACTTTGACTCTTAGAAATACTCAAAGGTTTTGTTGACTCTTTTGTGTCCAAATTGCACAAAACCATCTCCATTGTCTATGTTCTTGGTTTTTCATAATGTGAGAGCCCATATTTCTTGATTACATAAAATTTAATACTTTAATTGCTATTAAAAACTTTCATAATAATAACATTTGCTAGTAAGGGAAAGTGAACAATCATACAAAGTGACTCCTGTTATAGCCCAATTTCCCTTTCCAATTAGACAATAATAAATAAGATTTGATTATGTTACAAAAGCCTATGGAATCTTGATTTATGAGTCTAGTTTTTTGTTTCTATCCTTGTTTCATGGGATAAGACAACTTGGTTAACAAGTGTTTTAAAGTTGTAGTGTATTATTATCAGAATTCCTCTGAAATATCCCCAAATGCCTAATAATACTGACATAACATGATGCTTAAAATTATCAATAGCAAATGAGAATTATAATAACTTAGATATTATTGTAAATCTCCCTTAGAACTGATCACTCTTCATGAGTTTATAAATATCGGATTAATTTTTTCAGAAGGCAAACTAGCACTAGAGGATAACAAATTATTTCAAACTCTAAACATCCAAGTATTTCACACAGTGCAGATGACTGTAGACAAAGGGGAAATATACGATCTAAGCAAAGAATCTGATTGGTCAGCCAAAACGTCTGTTTCCCCCACTGCTATCTTTACTTCTTCAGGCCATACTATGTTTTGACTATTTTAACTTTAGATATAATATTCCCATTATGTCACAGGTAAATGTTATGTCAAGTTCACAGTGTGGGATAAAAGTGAAGTCGAAACCAGATGGAAAAGGCTGGTGAATTTGATATAATTGGAGGACTAATTCCTTAGGGGATTTACTATTTCTCTCTCCTAAAGACTGTTTTCCTGTCTTCTCAGCCCCATATTTACCAGACACTAGAAATGAGATTTTCTAATGCTATGTGACAAAAAGTATTAGCTTTCACATACACATAGTATCTTATAAAATGTGTTTGGTAAATAACTCAATTTATGACTTTCTTTAAGATGCAATCAATAAAAAATCATGTAAGCATTTTCAGAGTATAACATGTCCTGAGTAACCTGCATTTGTGTTTATAGGCTATGAGCATTCATGTAGAGTAGACTATTTCTTATCTGTTTTGAGGTGGGAGTGATGTTTTTGTATTGAAAATATACAGTATGGTGTGTTGTTTAGAGCAGCTCTCTCTCAGAGCAGTTTTCTATGGATAAGCCTTAAAAAACTGTCCTGGGAAATAGAAAATTTGTGAAAGCTTTTAATGTTAATAAAATTAGAGGTGAATTGAAGGAATAATGTTTTCATTAGAATGCTGTTACTCGATTTTTGTTGGTGTTTAAATACAGAAAGAATCTCCTCTGCTAACATATTGTTATAAACTGACCAGTTCCTTCTGATCTCAGTCACTTTGTGTTGTGACGTAGGAAATGGGACACGAAAGCAGTATTTCAGGGCTGTGTGGAGCTCTGGACAGTAATTTAATATCCTGGGTATTTTCCCCCTTAATGCTAAGTCACGGAAACAAAGTAGAACATTAAGTTTTACATTTTCAGTAGTTAACATCCCAGTCAGTACAGACAATAACGTATGTCAGCATATTCCATGGCCTTACTGCCCTGAAAAGGTTGTGACCATTGGGGTTTGAGGCCATCCTCTGTGCTGTTTATGTTAGATAAGTTATTCCCTCACACATTGGTTTCCCCATCTGGAAGATGGAGAGTAGCAGTCTTCCCCACGTAGATTGTTTTGAGAATGATATGAATACTATTTGTCAAGTACCTGACATTCAGTTAGCACTCTCTATTGTACTTACAGAAAATTAAACTCCTAGGAGTGTCCATCTGTGTACTCTAAAAGCTGTGCTGTTTTGGAAGATGAGACTCCAGCATGGATCATGACACTTAAGTAACACAATTAAGGAAGATTATACAAAGTACATATTTACTTCTCTTAATTTCTTCTAATATCAAGTGGACATAATAATGCCTTCCACAAAGGGTTATTATGAAGGGTGCTGAGAGAGAAAGTGGATAGACAAGGTGGAGGCACTGTGCCTGTATCTGACACATCATAGACACTCTAAAAAAGTGAAGCGTGAACTTTTTTCAGGTGTGTAGATTCATCAACTCTATTTTACCATTTTCCTTAACTAACCACTATGTTACCTTCTTTCTTGAATCAGAAGAGAGACTATCAAGAGAAACATCTTAAACAGCTTCTTCCGGGATTTTCTGAGGGCAGAGGTAGCTGACTTCATAACACCCAACTTGAAGAGAAAGTGCAAATATATGTTGTCATTAAGATCAGTGTAGTATTTTTTGTAGGATCCTGGGATTTTAAGCAGGGCATGTACTTTGCTCTGTGAAGATTCTTCTTTTTAGAGAACAGTGTCAGGACAGAGCTCTCTACTACTTATTCCCTTGCTCCCTCTGTCCTCTGGGCATTGTGTCTTAATTTCTGATTCTTATTTTCACCAAGGAGTAAAGGAAGTCACTCATTTTATTGGGTCTTAATCTCTTAGAGATATTTAGAGAGGCAATTATTAAGTTTGCCTGTCACTCATCACACCCCTTCCTGGTACTTGTTATATAATCACTAAGTCCTGGACAAGATGCTATCTGTACTACAGAAGTTTATTTTTTGGTCTTGTCACAAGTTGATTTCAGTTGTGAATTATGATGACACATCTTCCTCCCTTCTAGGAAGAGATTAACTGGAGAACTTGTGGATGGGTCTTAGAAGTTTCCCAAAAAACTTACATTCTGTGGACCATGATAGTGACTTCTCTCTCTCTGCAATCAAAGCTCCTGAATTGGCCGGGCGGTGTTGGCACACGCCTTTAATCCCAGCACTCAGGAGGCAGAGCCAGGCGGATCTCTGTGAGTTCGAGACCAGCCTGGGCTACCAAGTGAGTTCCAGGAAAGTCGCAAAACTACACAGAGAAACCCTGCCTTGAAAAACTGAAGAAAAAAAAAAAAACACAAAGCTCCTGAATTACAGTACTCCCACTGTAGAATCATGCCTTTGTGGGAAATTTACCAGATTCAGGGATACTGAGGGGGTAAGACTATGGTCATTCTGTAGCAATGTGTACAGAACCTGCAGTTTGGGGTCACTGAGCTTCAAGACTTCTTCATCCCTAATAAAGTAATATTTTTCTTTTTCAATATTTTTTCTTTCTTGAGTCTTGTGATGGTTTGAATGACAATAACCCCTATAGGCCCATTTTCATTTCACAGGAAGTGGTACTAGTAGGAGCTGTGGCTTTATGAGAGTAGGTTTGCCTTGTTGGGGGAAGTGTGTCACTGAAGGTGGACTTTAAGGTTTCAGAAGCTTAAGAAAGGCCCAGTGTCAACCCCTCTTCATACTGCCTGAGGATCCAGATGTAGAGTTCTCATCTACATCTCCAACACTGTGTCTGTTGCATGTCAACATGCTTCCTGGCATTATGGTAATGGAGTAAACCATTTTATTTTATGCTAGCCCGAACTAAATGTTTTCCTTTATAAGAGTTTCCATGGACATGGTGTCTCTTCACAGCAATAAAAAACCCTAACAAAGACATGTTTTCATTAGTTCTTTTAGAAATTGTGTATTCTGATCATATTCACCACTCTAACTCCTACCAGATCTACTTTCCTATGTACCCAACATTGTGTCCTATTTTTTTAAACCTATCAATTCCAATTTATGTTGTCTATATACTCTTGGATGTGTGGCCTTCCACTCAAGGATAATTCCATTACCAGGTGTCACACCCTTAAAGGAAATTGATTCTCCCTCTCCTAGCAGCTATCAATTGCCAATAGCTCCTATATTAAGGGACAGACTTTATTCTCGACTTCTTTCTCCATGCTAGGATGAAGTTTCTAGGTCAGTTTCAGCTTGATTTCTCCATGTTCTCTGACTCAAATATGTGCTGTCTCCTGCAATAGGGTCTTACCATCATGTTCTGTTGGGTAAACAAAAGCAATGTCTTTTTTTATTTTTCTTTATTTTATTTTATAATTTAATTTAATTTTACATATCAGTCACGGATTTCCCTGTCCTCCCTCCTCCCACCCCCCCTCTGCCCTCCTCCCAGCCTACCCCCCCCATTCCCATCTCCTTCAGGGCAAGGACTACCCTGGGGATTCAGCTCAGCCTGGAAGATTCAGTAGAGGCAGGTCCCTCCTCTCTTCATCCAGGCTGAGCAAAGTGTCCCTGCATAGGCCCCAGGCTCCAAACAGGCAGCTCATGCACTAAGGACAGGTCCAGGTCTCACTGCCTGGGGGCCTCCCAAACAGTTCAAGCTAATCAACTGTCTCACTTATCCAGAGGGCCAGATCCAGTTGGGGGCTCCTCAGCTATTGGTTCATAGTTCATGTGTTTCCACTGGTTTGGCTGTTTGTCCCTGTGCTTTATCCAACCTTGGTCTCAACAATTCTCACTCATACAGTCCCTCCTCTTTCTCGACGATTGACTCCCAGAGCTCCACCTGGGGCCTGGCCGTGGATCTCTGCATCCGCTTCCATCAGTCATTGGATGAGAGTTCTACCACAACAGTTATGGTGTTTGGCCATCCGATCACCAGAGTAGGTCAGCTCAGGCACCTCTCGACCATTGCCAGTAGTCTATTGTGGAGGTATCTTTGTGGATTTCTGGGGACCTCTCTAGCACTTTGCTTCTTCCTAATCTCATGTGGTCTTCATTTATTATGATCTCTCATTTCTTGTTCTCCCTCTCTGTTCTTGATCCAGCTGGGATCTCCCGCTCCCCTAAGCTCTCTTTCCCTCAACCCTTGCCTTTTTGTGGGAGCCCGTTCTCGGGTTCCTCGTGGCTTTACCCAGCAGGTCCGCATAGAGGATGATTAGACCACGGGCCTGAGTGCAGGTGTCTGGGATGGTCTGCACTTGGCTGTGCTGGGGGAGGAGGTCTTTTGCTCCACCCCTTGGCATCTCTATAAAAACCCTGGGGCAGAGACAGTCGGGGCCCGTTGGAATAGGTTCCAGGCCCTCTCGAGGCTATCCTTTATTTTCTATCTGTTTATCTCCACGATATTCTCCGCAATAAATCCTTCTATCTAATATTTCCTGCTGCTCGCACTCAAGAAAACTCTGGGGAACTGTGGGGGTGGTTGGGTAAACGCCCCACAGAATGGCGCCATGAACAGGGACTAAAAAAAGAAAAGGGGACTAAAGAAAAAAAGGGGGGACTAAAAAAAGGGGGACTAAAGACAAATGAACAGGGACTAAAGACAAAGTAATGGGGACTAAAGATAAAGGAATAATAGTTTTATTACAGAGTTTTTGGCGAAAGTGCTGAGTTCAGCCCTGCCAGTGGATAAGGCATGTCGGTGTTATGGAAAATATATATATTTTTATATATATTGAGAGGCAGGGGTTTTATCCTCGAGAGAAAAGGAAAGCGGACTGGAAGGATGTCCGATGCTGCAGCGAAATTCTCTTCTGTCAAAATTTTCTATCTTCTACCCCTTTCTCAATTTCTATCTGAAAAATAAGTATAAGGCATAGGGTAGTAATATAGTGTAGGAAAAACTTAGAAGTGTAAGATTGTGTAGGAAAAAATAAGGCAACTAGACAGAAAAAATCTACAATTTTCTAACTTTGGGGGCTATGAATGCAAACTGCGGAAAAAAATCTTTCTTTGGGCTTTATGGGTAGTAAAAAAGCTCTTCTTTGAGCTTATGGGGAAGAATAAGTTTCCTGTGGAAGCTTTTGACCTGGGGACAGCTGAAATGCTAAGTCCGAGCGGCAGGAGAAAGTGATTTCTCCCTGAGGCAAAAATGGGGGTGTAAAAAGCCAAAGTTTAAAGTTGGGAAGTTTTGAGGAAAGTTGGTCTTTCTCCTGGGGAAAAAAAATCTTTCTCAAACTATAAAGCTTTTCTTGGAAAATTTGGGGGGAAAAAACTCTCTAAAAAGCCTTAATCTTTCTCAAAAGCTCTCTTAAACTTAAAAACTAAAGCCTTTAACTTTCTCTCTCAGAAGGGCAAAAATTAGAATCACCTGAAGATATTAGTATGGGGACCACCTGTGACTAGCTCTAAGGGAAAACAACAAACCTCTTAAGACAGCAAAACTGACTTTCAAGCTTTAAATATCCTCCCTGCAATGCAGGAGGCAGGGACAAGTTCTAAAAACCCCTCTTCTAAGCTCTGTCTCTTCAAACCAGTAAAAGACAGTGGGTCAGAGTACCCTGAGGGAAACGCTTGGGAGAGTGTGGGTAAAGAGCAACAGAGAGCCCAAAAGGGCAGGAAACCTTACCTGAGAAAAGCAAAAAAAGCCAAGCTTTTCAGTTACAACCAAGCTGAAGCATCAAGGGTTTTGAGTGAGCGTTTCAGAATGAAAAGGTGCTCCTAATTGTCCTAATGCAAAGATCCCCTGAAGCAATGCAAACTGTTAGCATTGTATCCTTGCTTCTGACCAAAAACCCAGAGGCGACTGGCCAGCGTCTCTGAGTTGGAGTGCATTTCTGGGATACTAGGGTTCCTGCAGTTGTAAACTTCCTGGAGCACAGAGCTGAGGCAGGAAGGTGCAGGACCCAGGGGAAGATTGCTAATGAACAACCAAAGCTAAAGCCAGTGGGAACAGCACAGTTGTCCACTTTCCTACAAGTCCCGGGTTGATAGGTCCACAGCTGCAAAAAAAAATCTGAGAAAAAAGCTTTCCTATCAGAGAAAGGACCTTTCTGGGCAAACAGTAAAGCTGAACTGTGTCTGAAGCAGTTGTGCTGCTGAGTCAGAATGCTGTCTGGGGAAAGAGCCCAGCCAGGGCAGAACAGAACTCTCCAGGAGTAAAGCTTTCTTTTCTGTCAGAGAAAGCACCTCTTTGAGAAAAGCTTTGTTTCCACTGACTCCCGTGAGATGAGGGGGAGTGTAGCCCTAAGGGGTGATTGCCTCTACCGTAAGCTCTGTCCTTGAGCACCCAGACAAGCAAATGCAACCCACTGGGGGACTGGGCCAGGTGAAGGCCTGATGAGGCAAAACGCCTGTCCTAATGGGAGTTTAGAAATGGCAAAAACCTCCCTTGCTAGATTTTCAGTCTGTACGCAAACCACACAGACCCTGAAAACAGAAACGGGCAGGGAAAGCCGCCACTGTAGTGTCGGAAACTGTTTCTGGGGTAGAGGGGACAAACTGAGACCAAACTGGGAACTGTCTTGGAAAAAGACTCCAAAGAAACAGAAGGGACATATTCCTCCCCAGAAAATACATGACCTGTGAAAAGCTGCTAGAATTTGAGGCAGATTCGGGGGGAGAAAAAAAGCCCCTACCTCCAAAAGCAGCTAGCAGGGGAACAGAGCGGCAGACAGATACCTGAAGCTCTGCATCTGGGGAAGGGAGGAACAAGCAAAATGAGAATAAAACCAGTGGGAGAAAATCTCTCTGAAGGAGCTATGGAAAAGATGTTGTAAATGCTTTTGTTTTTCACTGACTGGCTAAGACAAACACAAGCCCTGAGGAAAGCTGCTATCAGAAATGCCAGCCTCAATGCGCGCTAACGAGGCAGGTGCGGTTCTGATTTGGGGGCCAGTGTCAAATGAAGGAGAGACACCTGTTAAAGCCAGCTGAGGAGAGAATAGAAATCTCCCAATGTCCCATAATTGAAAATGTAAAATGCTTGTTCAAATCTCCCATTGCAAAAGCAAAAAACTTTGTTCAAACCTCCCAGGCAAGAATTTGTAAGCAAGTCTGGTAAAAGAGAACCAGTTGACTCTCAGACCCAAAAAGAACTATGGGAAATGACTGATAAAAGGGAAATGATATAAAGGACTGATATAAGGGACTGATATTATTATGGACTGATATAAGGGAAATGCATTCTGGGAAAAGTAGTTTTTCCGCTAAAGATGGCGACATTGCCCTGAAACACTTGTCAGCTCGAAAATACATTCATGGTAAACTTAAGATACAGCTTTTAAAAGAATAAGGAAAATCATCTAAGAGTTTAAGTGTCAGTTCCAATGAAAAATTGAAAGGATACGGAACTAGGCGCTTCGCGGTTTGCCTTATTTACCCTAATAGCTGTGCAAAGTTTTTACGGTAGTTGGATGACAAAAAGCTACCTTTAAGAGCAAACAAGCCACTTACAATCCTTAAGAAAGCAAGAGAGCAGTTTATACACTGAACGTTATCTAAGATACGAAGAAACTTATGTGAAATTAAAAATTATTTACCTCTTGAACAAACAGCCTGCAACGAGTGATTCCTTTGCAAATCTAATTAAGGGGATAAGAAACAGGCATTCAAAAAGAAATGACTGCTTTATAGATGGGAAACAAACTTTAGATAATCTAGCTGTCTTACAAAAGAGTTGCTTCACCTGAAAGTTCCTTATAAAAAATCAATGCTAAATATTACAGCTGCTAATAACATCAGGAGTAAAAGCTAATGAAGTGAAAATACTAAATACAGTTCGGAGCTGTGCTACTTGTGGCTTTACTAGCTCCTTTAGAAAAATACTTTATATCACCTAATAGCTGTGCAGTGTTTGGCGAAGAGCTTTACAGCAGCTAAATATGGTAATTTCACCCTCAGTGTGTAGTGAAGTTTTTCCGTAGAACAAACCAAAAGTACTGCTGTAATAGAAACGTTTGTCTGAATTGAAGTACTTAAGGGAGCTATTATGAATTTGGGTGAAGGGACAGCCTCTAGTTAAAAACCGTTTACCGCTGACAGTACATCTCTGCCGGTCCGGAACGGCAAGAGAACTGGCAACTTTGGAGTGTGGCGTCATCCTGGGAAGGTTACAGTCCCCTAGCAACAACTATCACAATTCTATAACACTCACTAAATTCCAGTGCTTTATAACAAAGCTGACTATAAATTCCAAACTTTAGAAATGATGTACGTACTTCCTGTCTAGTTAAGAGAATCTTTCTAATATAGTGATAATAATTAAGAGTAAGGAATAGAAAAAGATGAAAATAAGATATGTGAGTTTATAAAAATTCTCTTGTTAGATCTGTGTTAAGAAATCTTTAGATGTTTGCTAAGTTAAATATATGCTAATGGTAGCCCTATATAAGTTTGTAAAATAGATCTATAGAGTTCCTTTAAGAATATAAGCTTGCAAGAAGTATTTAAGGTAGTCTTAAGACATGTAGTAATAAGCTTGTAAGAAGTAAAGATGCTAGTTGTAAATGTAAGTTTAAATAAGAAATAAGATGGAATGAATATAAGTATATAAGTAATAAGAAATATATTTGCTAAAGTAGTTCTAGAGTTTCCTTAAGGAATATAAATAAGTAGATGTTATGTGAGTTTGGAAAAAAGTGTAAATGTTGAATGTGAGTCTAAATGCTTTGCAAGGCAAAAAATGTTATATGTGAGTTTAAAAAGTGTAAATGTTAAGTGTGAGTCTATGCTTAATGTATATGATGAAAAAACCTGAGATCTAGGCGTTAGTGTCCTAGCAGACTGCAAAGCAGGCAGTCTGAGCGGTTTTTCAAAAGTTCCAGAAGCCGTTAAGAAGCTAAGAATGGCGGACGCCAGAACCAGCACAAGGCATCCGCAGCTGAGATCTGTGGAAAATCAATGCAACACAGAAAAACCTGAGCTAACATCAAAAATGGTGCGGTTTAGAATACTACTGTACCTAAAAAGGTCGGTCTGTGAGAACAAAAGTTGCAGAGACGCTTGTTTGAACTAAAATTGTTAACTGCAAAAAGTTTTGGTTGAAAAACATCTCTTCATATTTTGAAGTGAAAGCCTAATACCAGAATTTATTTGTTAGAACTTTTTGAACTTAAAATGAGATAAAACTACAAAAAGATTTTGGTTATGGATTTCTCATATTTGGAAGGCTAGTACCAGAATTTATCATTTGAATTTTAAGACTTAAGAAATGAACAGTAGAGATTTCATTGCAATGGGACAATTTTGAGTTTACTTATAGTAATGACCTAGGAACTGTTTTCTGGAATTGGGTTAAAAATGGAACTGTTTAAATGAAAAAATTTATTATTTCTACCTAGAATCAAGATTCAGTTTTGTGTATGCATATATGCTTTATTAATTGGTGATTCATGAATTGTTTTGTGGAACTGTTTATGTAAAAATGGAATTACTTACAGAACTGGTTTTGTGTTACAAATGGAACTGTTTAAATGGAAAAGTTTGGGTTTTCTAACTAGGCTTGAGATTTTGCTTAAATTATAAAGAAAAGGGGGAGAGTTAATATTCCTTAGTCTAATTTCAAAAGTTATTTGAGTGGATTAATGTCATGTTTTTGTTAGTAAGAAATGCAAATAGGGTATACTAAGAGACTACTTTTAAAGTGTGTAAAGAGTTTTATTAAGAGACTGCTTTTGGATGTTTTGCTAAAAGTTTTCAAAGTGTTAATGGTTAGATTGAAAATATTGCTTTTCAATATGGGTTTGTAGAAATTGTATAAGTTTGGGTTCCTCTAACTAGGTTTGAGATTTTGTTTAAAAAATTATAAAGAAAAGGAGGAGTTATGAGATTGAATTACGTTTGTAGAAACCTATTGATATTAATGCACCCTGGTTTTGTGGAGTTAAGGAAATATTTAAGTTTGTGAATACATTGAAGCTTTTCCTATGTTCTGTTAGCAAGAAAATTCAAATTGAGTTAAAGTTGTAAGACGGAGAAAATTGTTAACAATATATAGCACCATATATGCTAATTCAAATGGTTCTGTTAAGAGTTTGCTTTGAGTTGTAAGATTGAGAGAATTGTGACTATGTATAGCAATATTTATGTTAACCTGTTAATGGTAATGATGAAGCTAAGGGATTCTTTAAGTTTGTAGTCGCCTTAAGAGTTTTTGGCTTAGAAAGGGCTTGAGGCAGCTAAGACTGCTGTAGTCACCTTGGACCTAATTCAAAAGAGAAATGCCATCTGTATCATCCTTTACTCCCATACTGGGAGGTGTAATAGCTTGGAGATTGCTGTAAGCCATTAATAGTTATTTTTTTTTATATATTAAGAAAGGGGGACCTGTGGGAGCCCGTTCTCGGGTTCCTCGTGGCTTTACCCAGCAGGTCCGCATAGAGGATGATTAGACCACGGGCCTGAGTGCAGGTGTCTGGGATGGTCTGCACTTGGCTGTGCTGGGGGAGGAGGTCTTTTGCTCCACCCCTTGGCATCTCTATAAAAACCCTGGGGCAGAGACAGTCGGGGCCCGTTGGAATAGGTTCCAGGCCCTCTCGAGGCTATCCTTTATTTTCTATCTGTTTATCTCCACGATATTCTCCGCAATAAATCCTTCTATCTAATATTTCCTGCTGCTCGCACTCAAGAAAACTCTGGGGAACTGTGGGGGTGGTTGGGTAAACGCCCCACACCTTTTATTACCCCACTCATGTCCAGGTTGTTCATGTAGATCTCATCCTTTTCTCTGTCATTGGGCGATCCCTGTGTCTTTCTTAGGGTCCTCTTTTCTGGGTAGCCTCCCTGGAGTTGTGAGTAGCAGTCTAGTCATCTTTGTTTTACATCTAGTATCTACCTATGAGTGAGTACATACCATGTTTGTCTTTCTGAGTCTGGGTTACCTCACTCAGGATGATTTTTCTAGATCCATCCATGTTCCTGCAAACCTCATGATGTCATTGTTTTTCTCTGCTGAGTAGTACTCCATTGTGTATATGTACCACATTTTATTTATCCATTCTTCAGTTGAAGGGCATCTAGGTTGTTTCCAGGTTCTGGCTATTACAAATAATGCTGCTATGAACATAAGTGAGCATGTGCCCTTGTGGTATGATTGAGAATTCCTTGGGAATACGCCCTAGAGTGGTATAGCTGGGTCTTGGGGGAGATTGATTCCCAATTTTCTAAGAAAGCACCATATTGATTTCCAAAGTGGCTGTACAAGCTTGCATTCCCACCAACAGTGGAGGAGAGTTCCCCTTGCTCCACATCCTCTCCAGGATAAGCCGTCTTTAGTGTTTTTGATCTTAGCCATTCTGATGTGTGTAAGGTGGTATCTCAGAGTCATTTTGATTTGCATTTCCCTGATGATTAGGGATGTTGAGCAATTCCTTAAATGTCTTTCAATAGCTGAGGAGCCCCCAAATGGATCTGGCCCTCTGGATAAGTGAGACAGTTGATTAACTTGAACTGTTTGGGAGGCACCGAGGCAGTGGGACATGGACCTGTCCTTAGTGCATGATCTTGCTGTTTGGAGCCTGGGACCTATGCAGGGACACTTTGCTCAGCATGGGAGGATGGGAATGGACCTGCCTGGACTGAATCTACCAGGTTGAACTGAATCCCCAATCTGTAGACTGTTGCTTTAAAATAACCTCTGGAGGTATCACAATCCCTGACCTCAAGTATTAGGAAAGATATGAACAGGTAAACCTGAATCCAATGGACAGCAAGAAACAATACAAATACAAGAAGAAACTAATAAAATAGAAACAAAGAAAAAATACAAAGAATAATGAATCTAAGAATCTTTGAAAAGAGAAACAAGATTTACAGGCCCTTGGCAAACAAAATACCTAAAGAGAGAGACAGTGAACCCTAAAAACAGAATCAGAAATGAACAGGAATAATTACAGCAGCTGTCAAAGAAATTATGAATATAATAATGGAGTACTTTAAAAGCTGTGCACCATTATTACTCACTCCACCTATGAAGTCAGTATTACTCTAATACCAATATCAGGTAAAGAAACAAAAAATAAAACCTGTGGGACAATATCCCTGATGGAAATAGATTCAAAAATTCTTAACAAAAATATTGTGAACTGCAGACAAGACATATATCAGAAAGATTATCCACCATGAACAACTTGGCTTTATGTCAGATTTTCAGGTATGGTTCAATATATTCAATTCAATAATTTTAATAACTGATATAATTGGGCCTAAAGGTGAAAATCACATTGTCATTGAAATAGATGCAGAAATAGTCATTGACAAAATTCTCTATGTCCAGCTGTGTTTACTGCCATGCTATTTACAACAACTAGAAAATGGAAACAATTTAAATGTCACTTAACAAACAAATGCATAATTAAAGCTTGCTGCATATACAAAATGGAATACTTTTCCAATGTAGAGAAAAATAAAATTATGAAATTTGCAGGTAAGTGGATTGAACTACAAAAGATCTTGAGTGTGGTAAACCAGATCCAGAAAGACAAATGTCACATGTTCACTCTCATTTCCTGTTCCTAACTCCAAGGCTTCTGATGTGAGTATATAACGTGAAGTAGCTGTGGAAGCCGGGGAAGTAAAAAGAGACCATGGGAAGGTGAGCAACAGAGGAGCCGATCAGAATACAAGTGATTTGAAAGGGAAAGTGGGATAAACTCTAATTAGAAGGGGGAAGATAAAGTAACAGTAAGAATATCTGAATATGCATATGGAATCATTTTATTATCTACCTAAAATTACATATAATACATATAAGGCTATATATACATATGCATATACATCGACAGTTTAAATAAAACCTTTCAATCAGGGCCAACAATGCCCCCCACAAGATCCAGAAGATTTAACAAAGGCTCAAGATCAGACACAAGAAACCCTCTTTTGATTTGTTGGTCTGGGCTTCTGGGTTGTCTATGATGTACTCCAAACATTAGACTATTGATATTGCCTTTAGCTTTCCCCACCCCCAAGAGGTGGAATGTAAGTCCCTATTGCTGAAGACACCATGCATTTCAGATGCAAGGCCCAGAGAATCCTGAGCTGGTCCTGGCCTGAAAGCCTCCATACTGAGAACTAGCTTTCATGTGACCAGAAGATGGTATCCAAGCTTCCACAGGATGGAAGCATCTAACAGTCCTAACCCAGTTGTGAGACCAGTGATCCACCACAAGTACCAGCATGGTATTGTAACCCCAAGGTTGCAGTAGTGGTATACATACTTTAGTGGTAACCAACAACTCTCTAATTGAACTTAAGATCTCCTTGAAGAAATATTTGCTGCTGATGGATTGGGCGGATGAGCAGTCATTTTCTTCACTTGTGTACCTAATGGTGAGCCACCAGATGCCAATGGACAGTTTCAAATCTGCAGTCACATTTACAATTCTGGTTAAACTCAGTGAATCATTAAACAAAACCAGGAACTATGAACGTAGGACGGTGCCTGTAGGGAGGGAGGAGGTGGCAGGTCTGTGAGGGAGAAAGGTGAGAGTGTGGAGGGATGGAGGGAGAGAGTAAACAGAATGCAATACATGCATTCATGCATTCATACATACATACACACACAATCATTAAAGAACAAATATAATCCAATTTTTAAAAGACTGCCAAAAAATGAAAATGGAAATGGCCAAATAACTCAGTCCTCAAAGACTCTCACTACCAAGCCTGAAAAGATGAGTTCAATCCCCAGCTCAGTCTTTAAAAACGGAATTTTTGCCATTTTTGACAGCACAAAACCTGCAGAATATTATTTAACTAAAATAGATGTAGTACAGAAAGACAGATTCTGTACCATGTACAGAGTACAACATAAGTATTTTTATCTTTATTGGCAAACAGAATTGTGTATATTTACATTTTATAGTGGGATGTTTTATATACATCCCTATCTTAAAATGGTAACAGTAGTCATGATAATTAACAATTACTTTATCGAAAATAATGGGAACTCTGAAGATTCATTCTCTCAGCATTTTTAAAGTGAAAATGTAGGCACTTAATTTAACTACAGGCACTACAACTTAACACTCCAGAATCAAAAAATTTTGCTGTAACATAGGTTACTGATGAAAACAGTGAATTCTAAATAATGAATAATTACAGTAACATGGCCATTAGATAACCTACAGTAAGAAAATTGACTCATAAAGCTTTAGTAACATCTAAATGTAACATGTCACATTTAGTAACATCTAAGGATTTTTTTTGTCAAGCAGTATTAGGCCTTTGCTTACAAGATGCAAGGTTCTGATCCAGGAACTGATGTTGTTTATAATCTCTTTGGCTTGTCCAAAGAATCTGTTCATGTTCTTACCAATTGTAATTAATTTCCATTTAATTAGATTCTGTTGTACATAAAACCCAAGTGTTGTAGAATCTGGTACTGAAAAGTAAACTTTGTGCAGAGGTCCAGTGACTATAAGATACTGTAAATAAACATTTAAAACTGATCAGCACATGAAGTTTACAAAAAGCTGCAGTAGTGCAGGAGCAAAATGAACAAAGAAATAGAAAAAACAAGTACGCATCACTCTTTTTTGTTTAAAAATCTGGTTTTATAAAATACATCCCTTTATAAGCAGTAAATGTACTTCATAGTTTGAATATGAACTATATTTTCCAACTATACAAGACGAAATGTATTTGCAATTCAATAAATGATATAAATTCATTCACAGAAAAGCCAACCTTTTTTTTTTTTTTTTTTTTTTTTTTTTTTTTTTTTTTTTTTGGTTTTTCGAGACAGGGTTTCTCTGTGTAGCTTTGCGCCTTTCCTGGAACTCACTTGGTAGCCCAGGCTGGCCTCGAACTCACAGAGATCCGCCTGGCTCTGCCTCCCGAGTGCTGGGATTAAAGGCGTGCGCCACCACCGCCCGGCCAACCTTTTATTTTAAAACTCTCTTAATTTTAAAACAAGAAGGAAAAAACAGCAAAGAACAAAAGTAATTGAAAGAAAAATTTCACAAAATGTGTTCTGCTTATTACAAGTGTAGTAAGCCTATAATTTTAAATATCTCCATATGTTAAATGACTACCTTTAGGAAGAACAGTAATTCAATTATGGAAATGTCCAGAGAAAAAGAGAAAAAAATGCTGCCAGTCCCATAATTTTACTTTGTTTCCAGAATAACAACATTTCTAATCAGTGCAGAAACCTGTCCAGGCTTCAGATAGTGACTCCTCAGCTTTGACATTGCTGCTTTTACGTCTTTGTTTCTCAAAGTGTAGATAACTGGGTTTAATATGGGTGTAAAGATGGTGTAGAACACAGCAAGGACTTTGTCAACTGAATAGCCGCTAAAAGGCCACACATAGATGAAGATGCATGGTCCAAAGAAGAGTATGACTACAGTGATATGAGCAGTTAGGGTGGAGCGGGCTTTGGCCATGCTAGCAGAGGAGCGATTCCTAACTGTAATGAGAATCACAGTGTAGGAGACAACCAAGAGGAGAAATGAACTCATGGAGAGAAAGCCACTATCTGCAACTATCAGTAAGCTGACAACGTAAGTGTCTATGCAAGCTAACTTGGTCACCAGTGGGAGATCACAGAAAAAACTGTCCACCTGGTTAGGACCACAAAATGGCAAGTTAACAGTGAATGCCAACTGGCTAGTTGTATGAATGAAACCCACACACCAGGGGATGACGACCAGAATAATACACACACGGCGACTCATGATTGTCATATAGTGGAGAGGTTTGCATATTGCAACATAGCGATCGTAGGCCATGGATACAAGAAGTACCATCTCACCACCAGCAAAGAGATGAACACAGAAAATTTGAGCCAAGCAGGCTTCAAAAGATATAGTTTTTCGTTCAGCCAGAAGGTCAGCAAGCATTTTGGGTGTAGCAAAAGAAGCCACACATATATCTATAAAAGATAAGTTTGCAAGCAGAAAGTACATGGGGGTATGAAGTCGGGAGTCTGAAGTCACTGTGAGGATAATGAGGAAGTTGCCCAGCAGGATTGCTAGGTACAGCAGTAAAAATATGAGAAATAAGAAAGGTTGGAGCTCCTTTGAACTTGACAGGCCCAACAGCACAAACTCTGTTACCCGAGAGTAATTTGTTTCATTCATTGACTTTGAAAGATTTTTGTCTTCAGTTGCTGAATAGAAACAGAACAGAAATCAATCAATTAAATAAATTTGGCTTGCTTTCTCAATTACAGTTCATATTTCAAAGATCAAGATCATACTTTTTATGTTTCTATCCATGGAGGGTTTTTTTAGTTACTCAAATTAATATAAATAATGTCATAAAAATATTGTATGAATCTAGTTATACAAAGTCTAAAGTCAGTCCAAACAAATACATGGTTTTGAGAAACCTAATTGTAATCATCTTTGAACAGAACAGAAGGATCAGAAGGACACTGAGTCCTGGGAGTTCTGTGGCTGATGTGGCTGATGAAACTTACTGATATGTACACTTCTTGTTTTACCCTTTTATAAACATGTTATGCATTTATGAAGCTTATAATGACAAAGACAATTCTAGATTTGTGTAAGTTAACTCATCTATAACAAGGACCCTCACCCTGAGTAACTGTAACTACATATTATCTCCTCCTCTCCAATTACAAATTCCGTAAAGGAAAATACTAAGTTCTGGCATAACTAGAAGATACAGAACTTCACAGAGCTTTTCTTCTGGTCACTCAGATCCTCTCGAAGATTTTTCTTACAATGAGACCTGACACATGTGTTCCTGTAAAGTAAGCCCTGAGATGATAATCTTCATACACAGCCACTAGTGCTAATAAGGACAGGAATTTTTTTTTTTTTTTTTTTTTTTGGTTTTTCGAGACAGGGTTTCTCTGTGTAGCTTTGCGCCTTTCCTGGGACTCACTTGGTAGCCCAGGCTGGCCTCGAACTCACAGAGATCCGCCTGCCTCTGCCTCCCGAGTGCTGGGATTAAGGACAGGAATTTTATTGTGACATGAACACACAGAGAGAGAGAGAGAGAGAGAGAGAGAGAGAGAGAGAGAGAGAGAGAGAGAGAGAGAGAGAGAGAGAGAGAGAGAGAGAGATTTTAAGAGCCTCAAGAATAATTATGTTTAGAAAGAGTGATTATGTATTGTAGGAATTTAAGTTGTGAGAATTTTTCTTTCCTACACGGTGAAAATCCCCCACTTCATCTGAAATTATTTCCCTTTGACTTGTTTTACTTATATAAGCGAGGTATAACTTACAGACATGTATAGAAATAAGAAATATAGAAAGCAATCTGCAATGGGACATTAGATTATCTCAATTTGAACATCACTCACATTTAAATCAGGTCTTCAAAGATGTCTTTTTATTATTTCTTGTCACTGGAAACTGCAGATGCCAATGTCTTCTTAGATCAAAACTGCTTGAGTTTCACTGGATGAGTTACACATAGGGCAATAAGTGATGTATAATCTTAATTGGCTTCAAGAAACAAACTCAGAGAATAACTTTTATATTTTATGTCTCTAACTTGTTAGAACCCAGCCAGGAACTAATTTGTGTTTTATCACCTACACCATCAAAACAAGCACACCAAAATAGCCAGAAATGTTTAAGAAGTTAAAGTAGAGCATATTACAGGAAATATATATATATAATAAAACAAATTTGATTTTTGAGAGGACACTACATTTTTTATGAACTTTTTTTAACTTTTGTTTTATTTTTCAGGAGTTCCAACTCTTAAACATCTGTCAAACAGGACCCTGACACTCAGGAAAGAGAGTAATACAAGTAGAAACATCTTGCTGGGATTTTCATATATACCCCATAAAGGAGAGTAAGTGTAAAAGAACCAAGAGCAGAGAATTTAAAATACAGCACACAATCCAGTCACGTGAGTAGATCAAATCAAGAACTGGCCTCCAGTAACCCCTCTGACTCTCCTATTAAGTTCATTCCTCCCACTGTCTATGGCTTCTGGGACTCTTGGAAAACTTTAGAAAAATCTAGAGCCAAGTTTCTTGGTGTCAGAAATAAAAGCAGGTGGACTAGGAACTCTAACTGCATTTCCCACATCAGCCCTTTCTAATTTCCCCAGTTCATAAGCACAAAAAGCCTGACACTTTCAAGGCTTCCTGCTGTCACTGTAACAGACTACTTAGAATTTTTTTATCTGCTTCAATAAGGATTGGGCCAGTATATTGATCTATTGATCATTAGAGAAGTTAATAAAATCTGTTGCCTTCTTTGTCTGACATATATATTAGATGAAATGTATTAACATTTTATCTGTAATAAATTATTTTATAACGGTGAAAGCAAACATAATGTCAGAATCATAAGTGTCTTATTGGGCATCTATGAGACAATGACTGTGTCTTTTAACCTTTTAGGGCTCATTATTTTTAAATATTAAATAATTATTAGATTATTCTAAAAAATACCAAATTTGCCTCTCAGTTGATTATTTCGATGAGGACTACATGATTTCTAAGAATCTGTAATTACTTGTAAGGTATAGTGTATTACCTTAGATTAGACTTATTCTAATTTATCTTTTTATTCTAACTCAATCTAATCTAATAATTTTTATGATTAATATTTGCCAATTTTACTTTGCCTGGACTAACTCATATTAAAATGTTTCCAATTAGATGTGTTCATGTAAAACTGATTTTCAGTTCTTACAACATTCAAAAATAAATCCATGCCTGCAGATTTGGAAGGGCAGAATAATCTTCAGGTCCCTGAATTTTTAAAATTTTAGTATGTTAATCTTTCTCCAATACTTATTACTCAGATATTAGAATTGATAGATGAAAAGAGGAAGGATATGAAGTTTACATGAGTCACGAAATTCTACTGTTTCAGGGATGCCCCTTTTACCAACTTTTAAATCATTTTGTCCTTTTACATTCTAACTTAAGACAGATCAGATATATTATGATTATGGTTATTGAACATATATTGGTACATTGTCTGGATATATACAGAAACAAAAACATGTTGCTTACCTAACATTAAATGGAAAATATGAAGTTATCATATAATCTACTATAGTCATTAACTATTGGAGTAGTTTAGTTGTTATATAGCACTATTGAGAGAACATAAAGTTTACTTTTTTTAAAAAAAAGGAAGACATAGGCTGAGTGTCTGTAGCCACAATGAGCTGCTTTCTAGTATATCTGATGGTGCTGGACGTGGGGGTTCTAAGGAACTGGGGAGCACTTGAATAGTTAAGAATCTGGAATAGATAAAAAGGCAATTAAAAAGGAGTTGCAAAATAAACGATATTTTATAGAATTTGCAAAGAACTTAGCCTAATTCTCGATATATGTTGCTTCTGTTCACAATAAATTAAATAACCACAAATAACATTCAGAATCCTCCAGAAATTAACACCTATGGCATGTCACCAAGATTCACATTTCTTGGTTTACATTGCATTTCTAAGTATATATATATATGTTTACTTACATTTCCTAAGAATATGTCTCCTGACTTATCTCATCTTATAGGTCCAGAAAACAGCAATCTTTTTTAAAAGCACCAAACAAGAGCAGCACAAATCCGCGGGAGCCAATATATAGGCGAGGAAGGTAGGAAACCCATACCTTTCCCAACTCAATTTTCACCCTCAACTCTTTGGAATATGACTGTCCTCAATATAGAGATATAAAAAAATAATTGCAATGATTAGAAACTAATTTTGAATTGACGTCACTGGACTATAGTGACCGGGAGACCCACATGAGAGTTAGGATCACAGAAATTGCCTCCATTTGAGATAATTACATGAGATCATTTGTTTTCTCACAAGATCAACTCATGGGTTCCACAAATGAAGGAAGAAGGGTAACTAACAAAATGATTTATCTTGTTACAGAACACATGACACAGTGGGAAAAAAATCAAGAAATAATTTTTTGGTGAGGTCATTATGCTTCAGGACTGCTAAATACAAACATCAGTGAGAATGTCAACACTTGATAAGAATTCATGTGTATTTTCACACTACAGAGCCAACAAATGCCTTGCTGTATTAATTCTTAGAAGTGTGTATGATTATATGCTTGGTTTCTAAGGCAAGAATTCTAGACTAAGGCCATGAGAATTGTTTTAAGACTAAGGCACTGTTCCAGCTCAAGTAGCTTGGTCTGTTTAAGGGGCCCCTGGCTGCAGGAGCAGCATCTATCCCTGGTACATGAGCTGGCTTTCTGGAGCCCATGACCTATGTTGGGACACCTTGCCCATCCTTGACGCAGCGGGGAGGGGCTTGGTCCTGCCTCAACTGAATGTATTGGGCTTTGCTGACTCCCCCTGGGAGGCCTTACCTTTTTGAGGGAGGGGTGGGTTTGGGTTGAAGGAGAAGACTGTGGGAGAGTGGGAGAAGGGATGAGAGAGGGATCTGTGGTTGGTATGTAAAAGGAATAAAGAATTTCTTAATAAAGAAAAAAAAGACTAAGATTGTAGGAATTGTTTTACAGTAGAAACACTGTGTCCAACAGAAGACTTCTACTAAAATGGATATATAATTTTTCTGTGAGTTTTCTTGGAGTGACATGAGCAAACCCTATTCACCATAGATACCATAACAACAGCATATCAAGGAAATAATATACCCAAGTTTAGGTTAATGAACCAATGAGTTTATTAGGGTTACGTACAGGAACATGCGCCAGTTGAAGGGAGCTGTACCACTGTAAATCCCACCCCAGCGTGGGTAATAACTAATGAAAGCTGTGTTCATGCAGCTTCCTGCATAATTTGCAGGCAGTTCACCCATTCAGAACTACCCTTTCCCTAACAGTTATTATATATAATCTTGGGAACTTATGACTTTTATAAGTTTTAAGAGCTTTCTGAGTTTTGGAAATTTTATTTGCTTCCTCAAATTCCTTGCTGCCTTCAGGAATGGGGATAAAAGAAAAATACAGAATTTTGATGCCTGCATTGATATTAATCTGCCTGTCCTATAACTTAAATCTATAGAAGATGTCAGCCATCCCTTGAAGGATTTTGACTTTGATTATAGACCACATCTTCCAATTCCTTGTCGAATATCCTTCCAACACAATTGCAAGGTGCCTTCCGCAGGGAGGAACATTGTGAATTCATTAACTAAGCGGCTTCTTATTTCTTCCAGAATTCATGCAATTAGAACATCTTAAACATCTTTTTCTTACCAATCCATTCAGATATCATTACTTAATATCTCTTCTTCCTACCCTCATTCTGTAGGTAAATTTTAAAAATAAAAACCAAAATACTTGGGGTTTGCTTTTGTAGCTATATGAAAAAATTATGGGAATTTCAGTGAATCCATAATTTATTTTTGGTAGTGTGACCATTCTCATAAATAATTTTAATTCTCCCAGTCCAGGTGCATAGATGTTCTCTCCATCATCCAGTATCTTCTTTGATTTCTTTTCCATTGTTCTGAAGTTTTCCTTGTCTGTGTCAGTCATGTCCTTGATGAGTCTTGTTCCTAGATGTATTAGAGGGTACATGAAATCTATTCATTTTTATGCTGACCTTGTATTCTGGAACCTGAACAGCTTATTATATTGGAGGTATTGGAGGATCTTTGAAATACAAAATCATTTCACTTCTTCCTTTCCTACTTTTAGCTCCTTTTATATTTTTCTCTTATCTGGCTGCTCTGGATAAAACTTCGAGAAAAGTATTGAATAAGGATGGAAAAACTCAGCACATTGTCTAATTCCAGACTTTAAAGAAAATTTTTTTAAAATATTTTCCTCATTTAGTGTACCATTGATTACAGGTTTGTCTTTTATAGCTTGTAGCTTTTAGGTATGTTCTATCCATCTCTAATTTCTAAAGGACTTTTATGATGAATGCATATGGAAATGGAATAGATGACATGTAGCCAAAGAAATTCTAAACCAAAAGAACACTGTTAGAGATATCATAATACATGACCTCAAATTATACTATAGTGATATAGTGATTCAGAAAATGTGGTGGTTTGAATAAGAATGGCCCCATGAATTCACATACTTAATGCTTAGTCTCCAGGAAGTGGCACTATTTGAAAAGATTAGGAGGTGTGTCTTCATTGTAGTAGGTGTAGCCTTGTTGGAGGAAATGTGCCATTTGGGGTAGTCTTTGAGATTTCAAAAGCCCATGCCAGCCCCAACCTGACCCTCTAGGCCTGTAGATCAGCATGTAGCTCTTGACCATTTCTCCACTATTACCCTGTCTGTTTACATGTTCCATGCTGCCATGTTCCTGTTACCAGGCTCCCTGCTATGATGATAATGAACTAAACCTCTGAAACTGTAAGCAAGTCCCAAATTAAATGCTTTCCTCATGAGTGTTGCCTTGGCGTGATGTCTCTTCACAGCAATAGTACAGTGATGAAGACAGATTTTGGTACCAGGGACTGGGGTATTGAAGAGACAGGCCTGACCATGCTGTTTGTTGGAGAAAAGCAGAAGAATGTGAGACTTTTCACTAGAAAACCAGTTGGATGTTTTAACTGGGGCTTGATGGGACATTCTAGTAGGAACATGGAAGACAGTGCTAAGGGTGATTTGAACTGTGGGGGATCAGCTTAAGAGGTTTCATAAGGGAAGAATATTAGTAAGTAGCCTAGAGACCATTCTTGTAATATTTTAGCAAAAAAAAAAAAAAATGTGACTGCTTTTTGCCGTTATCCTAAAAATCTGCCTGAGGCTAAATGGCAGAGTTTTGAATTGATGGCATTGACAGAGGAGATTTCAAGACAGTCTAGTATTGGTTCTGTCGAGTGATTATTGGTAATCACTCTGATGCAAATATATAAAGAAAAGGAGCAAACTGAACAAAGAGAAATACAAAAGGTACAGTTTGAGGAGAGAAGGAGCAACAGAATGTAAAATGTGACTAAGTCCAGTGCTCAAGGAGATACAAAGCTTACAGAATAGTCTGATGATAAGTGAAATAAAGGGAGTGGTGATCTAAGGCCAATACAACATCTAGCTAAGCTTCCAACTTGTAAAAAGAAATAAAAGTTTAAGCAGTGAAGGAAACAATTAACAATAAAAATCTGATGCTAATGTAATTGGACAAAGGGGCCAAGTTCCAGCCCTATCAAGCACCAGAACTTGGCAGCTTTGGCCTCATGGTTCTGGCTTTAGAATCAAGGCTACAAGAAAGGTCAGCCATGTGTCAGTGGGATTTCTGCATAGAGGCCCAGAGAGACCATTGTGTGAAGCTGTGAAGACAAAGCCCAGATTGCACTGGAGACCCCAGCATGTTGAAGATGACAGAGTTGTGTGATGATTGCCAAGGATATCTGCTAACAGGGTGTGGGACCACCCCAAGAGAGAGTATGTTACAGTCAACAAAGCTAAGAGAAGTTAGAGATCTGAAGAGTGCTTTGGTATCAGACATGGTGACCCAGAATTTGGAGTTTGCCCTGCTGGGTTTCAGACTTGCTTAGCCCAGTATTTCCTCACTATGCTCCCTTTCTTCCCTTTTGGAATGGTAATGTATATTCTGTGCCTCTGTATGTTGGAAATATGTGATATGTTTTTTGATTTTGATTTTGCGGAGGGCTACAGTTCAGAGATGGCCTTGAGTCTCAGAAGAGACTTTGAGCTTTGGATGTTTAAACATTGTTGATTCTATAATAGACTATGGGAACTTTTGAAGTTGGACTGAATGCAGCTTTACATTGTGATGTGGCAATAAGCCTATGGGGACCATCAAGTGGAATGTGGTGGTTTGAGTAGGGTCAAAGACTAATGGGACTAGGATTGAGAACCCAGATATAAATCCATGTAACAATGGCCACATGAATTTTGGGGAATGCATTAAGAATATACACCTGGGTAAAGATAGCCTTCTCAGCAAATGCTTTGGCAAAACTGGATACCCATCTACAGAGAATGAATGTAGATTCAAACCTCCCATCCTGCAAAGAACATCTGTTCAAGATAGTTCAAAAATCTTTAAGTTAAAACCTGAAACTGCTACAGGAAAGCAGGAAGTACACTAGAGGTTGTAAGTATAGACTGGAACTTCTTGCCCTTCCAAGACTCAGAGAGAGAGAGAGAGAGAGAGAGAGAGAGAGAGAGAGAGAGAGAGAGAGAGAGAGAGAGAGAGAGTCTGAAATTTTAAACGTTTTAAACAGAAAATTAAATTACCAGCAGACAAATAGATTGCAGACTGGGAGAAATCTGTCTTACCCTGGCATATGTTCTTGATGCATTTCTCAAAATTCATGTGTCCATTGTTATATGGATTTATCTCCGGGCCTTCTATCCTGGTCCATTAGTCTCTAAGTGATATTTGCTCAAACCTACAATTCCTTGACTTAATAAACTGATATAGGAAGATCACTAAAGTACAAGGCAATCTGAGCTACAGAGTGAGACCTTGTATCCAAAAGAGAAAAAAAAGTTTATGTCAGAGCTCTAATTGTTTGGTCCTAACTGCAAAGTTAATTTTCTCTTTAAATAAACACAAAGTATGTATCAAATTATCAAAGTTGAGTGTGGTTACTTCTTTAATTTATGACTATTAAATCCTTAAGTCTGTCTTAGTAAATGGTATTATAGTATATGTGTATTTTATTTCTATTTTTCTCTAAATACAAATAACAGGCTCTTACCGTGGTTGTTGATGTAACTTGTAAACATGTTTGCTTTTTTTTAAACGTGCAATGGAATGTAACAAAATAATCATTCCCCATATTATAAAAGTACAACTCATTTTTGTTTAAGTGAAAATGAATATGCTTGTGTTTTATTTTTTCATATGTCAAATCAAAACCATTTTCAGTAGTTTTATGTGAATTACCATATTTGCTACATGTTTTTAAAAAAAGTAAGACAACAGATAGTCTCATTTTGACATTGTCCTGATGATGTGTTATAGATATGCAAATTGCTGCATTTTTTATTTAACTCACATTTTGAGTATCATCACAGAGTGAGGGTTATAACAGTCTCTGTTTTTAAGAATTTGATTTTTTTAAGATTTAAAAAAATTATACATTTTCCTTTCATTTTTTACTTTTAATTAACAAATTAACTAATTATTTTACATCTTGACTGCTGTTTCCACTTCCTCCTCTCCTCCTAGTCCCTCTCCCTCCCCTCCCCTCTGCTTCATCCATTCCTCCTCCGTTTCTCTTCAGTAAAGGGCAGGCCTCCCATGGATATTGACAAAACATGACATATCAAGTTGTAGTAAGACTAACCACCTAGTTTTGTATTAAGGCTGGGCAAGGCAACCCAGTATGAGGAACAGAGCCCTAGAAGCCAGTAAAATATCAGAGACAGCCCCTGTTCCTACTGTTAAAAGTCCCACAAGAAAACCAAGCTACATAACTGTCACATACATGCAGAGGGCTTAGGTCAGTCCCTTGCAGGCTCCCTATTTGTCAGTTCAGTCTCTGTGAGCTCCTATGACCCCAGGTTGGTTATATACATTTTGATGGCTGACCATTTGGCATTTGTTAACCAATTGCTGTGTTCTTAACTATATTGCTCAAAGTCTCTTCTCAGATTCATGCAGTCTATTAACTGTAATCCCCTATAAAATAAAAAATAAAAAAACCAGATCACATATTTCCAACATATGATGGCACAAAATATACATTACCATTTCAAAATGTAGGGAAGGGAGCATAGTGAGGAAATACTGGGTCAAAGTAAGACCAAAAACCAGCTGGGAAAACTCCAAAATCTTCATTTCCATGTCTGAGTCAAAATTCTCTTGAGATCTCCAACTCTATTCAGCTTTGTTGACTGCAACACACTTATTTCTCTTGGGCTGGTTCAATACCCTGTTAGCAGCTTTTCTCAGCAAATATCTTATGGCTCTAGCATCTCTAACATCTTGAGCTTTCCAAAACAATCCAGGCTTCAACTTCACAGCTTCAGGCAATAGCCTCTCTACCAGGCTTGTATTCAGGGACACCCCTGACACATGTCTGACCTCAGCAGCTTTCCTTAGGCTCAGAGGCAAATTCTATAACCCACTTTTTCTGTCCTTAATTCTAAAGCCAGAACCATGTGGCCAAAGCTGCCAAGTTCTGCCACTTTCTGGGGCTGGAATATGGACCCCTCTTTCAATTCTTGAAGAGATTGCATGAATCTGAGAAGAGACTTTGAACTTTGGACTTTAAAACATTGTTGAGACTGTGATAGACTATGGGGACTTTTGAAGTTGCACTAATGCCTTTTGCATTATGATATTGTTACAAGCTTATGGGAGACAAGGAGTGGAATATGGTAGTTTGAATATAATTGGCCCCCATAATCTCATAGGGAGTGGCACTATTAGGAGGTGTGGCTTTGTTGGAGTAGATGTGGTCTTGTTGGAGGAAGTGTGTCACTGTGAGGGCAGGCTTTGAGGTCTCTTTTGCTCAGTTCACCTCCTTAACCAGCTTTCTGTCTTTCACTGCCTAAGCATAGCTGTCCTGAAACTTGATTTGTCGATCAAGCTAGCCTCAAACTCAGAGATCCACCAGGCTCTGCCTTTCAAGTCTATCACAGTCTCAACAATTAAAGTCACATAACACCACACCTGGCTCTAAACTTTAATTCCTTTTTACAAATTCTCTGAGGTCACCACTCCCTTTATTACATTTCCTAATCTGTTTTCTTGACCATAGGACTGAGTTCCATTGCACTTTTTGGTACTCTTTTTCTCCTTAAATTTTACATTTTGTAATTTACCCTACTCAGCTTGATTATTTTCATTATAAATCTTCATTAGAGTTACCACTAATAATCACACAACAGAGTCTATATTAGCCTGTTTTGAGATTTCCTCTGCCAACGAAATTAATCCAAAACTCTTCAATTTATCCTCAGGCAAACTTTTCAGACAAGGGCAAAAAGCAGCTACTTTCTTAACCAAAATACCACAAGAGTGATGTCTAGGCAACCTACTAAAACTCTTCTCCTCTGTAACCTCTTGATCCCCACAGTTCAAATCATTCTCAGCACTATTGTCTTCCATGTTCCTCCTTACTCTCTATGGCTACATCATTTCAACTAGTTGCTGGCTCCTCCTCCTTCTGATACAAGGTTGATTTTATTGAGACAGTCTTGGGTTTCACAGTGTGATCAACTATCACAAAACAACTCTGTGTGGTTATCTAAAATATATGTAATGAAATAATACATCATGTATAAATTTTTTATTTTGTTCAATATCTACCTGTGTTTTTATACAGAACTCTATTTTTATCATTGCTACATCACAGTCTATTTTATTAGCATGCTATAATGTGTTCATTAATTTTATTTTAAGTTGGCACATGGCTTGATAATAATTTATATAAATACAAATAAAGGATTGCAAAGAATATTTTGCGTGTGCCTCTTAGCTAAAAATACATCATGTAATACACATACAACTAGAAGTGCATAGTAGAATTAATGGGTAATAGAACATTTATATATCTGTATGTAAAATAATACATGCACATATAGTTTAGGGTATGCATATATGTATGTAGATACACATATATGTGTTAACTAACTTAGACAGTTGAAGTTTTCAAAATGACAGCTCAAATATATTCCTTCAGCAATAATAAAACAGAGTTGCCATATTATTATTTTAAATTTTTGACATTCTCCTGTATGTATCACATGGGCATTTAAAATTTTTTATCTATAATTATCAAATGTCATAAAAATCTTCATATTATTCCTAACATATTTGAATATTTGATTTGTAAATTCCATGGCCAAGTTTTGTCTACTTTTATGTACATGTTTTTCACTTTATTTTATTGTTAATTATATGTATGTGTGTAGTTGGGTATGGTCCACACATGAGTGTAGATGCCTGTAGAGGCCAGAGGTGTTGGATCCACTGGAGATGGAGTTACAGTTAGTTATAAATCACCCATTGTGGATTCTGGGACACATTCTTAGCTTCTAATCCAACCCTCCAGCCCTATGTTTGCTCTTTAAAATTAAATTTTAGCAGATTATTGAATATTTCAGATATTTATGTAGATGAATATTATCAAAATTTTCCAAACTATGAATTGATTAATATCGGATAATAAAAGTTTATATATAATTTTAATTTTCTTTTTCTTTTTTTTTGAGACAGGGTCTTTCTATTTCCTAGAACTCACTCTGTAGACAAGAATGGCCTCAAAGTCACAGAGATTCACCTGTCTCTACCTCCTAAGTACTGGAATTTTAGGCATGCACCATCATAATGATTAATATTTTAGTTTTTTAATAGCACATATTTGTTGTTTATATTAATGAGGTCAGTCTTATATTTACATACATGTGTATAGCATGTACCGATTAAACCCAGCTGCTAATTCCAACCAACTTCCCATTTGCTTCTTAATTTCTAGTAATCATTTTCTGGCTGACTTTGCTTTAACTTTCGTTTCTTTCTTGGAGAGAATATGCAGTTCCTGTACTTATGAGTTTGGTTTATTTCATTCAACATAATACTATTCAGTTCTACATGTTTTGCTGCAAATGGTGGGCGGAGGAAATGGGTTGCTGGAGACAGATCCTGAGGGTTTTAGTCCTGCTCTGTTTCTAGCAAAAATCTCTACTTCGTATTCAACTAAGATGTGAACAAAAAACTTTATACTATTGACAATTCAGTCATTATACATTCTTTTCCTCAATGAACTGTACCTTTAAACCATATAAGTATAAATGAATATTCCATTGTCAAAGTTGTTTTTGTCCAACATTCTGTCAGGAAAAGAGAAAAGTAAATAATATGCTAGTGTCCTAACTAGGGTTTTTATTGCTGTAATGAAAAATTATGACCAAAAGGCAAGTTGGAGAGGAAAAGGGTTTGTTTAGCTTACACTTCCGTATCACTGTATATCATTGAAGAAGTTAGGACAGGAACTCAAACAGGCAGGAACCTGGAGGCAGGATCTAACGTAGAAACTCTTGGAGGGTGCTGTTTACTGACTTACTTCCCATGGTTTGCTCAGCCTGCTTTCTTATGAAACCTAGAAACCATAAGTCTAGGAATGGCACCAACCACAATGGGCTGGGGCTGGGCTCTCCCCCATCAATCACTAAAGACAATGCCATACAGGCCCTCCTGCAACCTGATCTTATGAGCCACTGAGGGTCGGGCATGTTTCTCTGTGTAACACCATTGGCTGTCTTAGAACTTACTTTGTAGACCAGGTTGACCTTGAACTCACAGAGATCTGCCTAACTCTGCCTCCCAAATGCTGTAATTAAAGGCATGTGCCACTACCACCTTACTTGGAACCATTATTTTAGTTGCAATTCTCTCCTCTCAGATGGCATCAGCTTGTGTCAAGTTGACCTAAAACTATCCAGCACAACTGACCTTTTGTGAACTTGACACACAAATAAATCACTGTTAAGCTACAACTTTTCCTTTCTTATTAATCCCTAAGATAACACATTAATAATACAATATGAAATATGTCAAAATTAAGAAATTCCCACAGTCTTTACAAATTCAAACACTTCAAAATTCAATCTCTTTAAAAATCCAAAGTCTCTTTTAAAACCTAAAATCTCTTTTAAAATTCAGTCTTTCTATTGTGGACTCATGTAAAATCAAAAATAGGTTAAATATTTCCTTAGTTCAACAGGGAAATATCAGGGCACAGTCACAATCAGATAAAAGCAATGTCCAATACTGGGAGTCACTGGAGATCTTCTGGGCTCTTCCAAAGAGCTTGGGTCACTCCTCGAGCTCTGCCCTCTGCAGCACACACAGCTTGTCTTCCAAGTTCTGGGATGTTCCACTCCCATAAGCTGCTCTTTTCCTGTGGTTATCCCGTGGTACTGGCATCTCCAGAATGTTGAGGTCTTCTGCTGCAACTGAGCTGTGCTTTCACCACTAGTCTTCCAGACTCTCTTTACGGTACCAAGCCTCAATTTCTCTTCATGACCTCTTCAAACCGGGGCCTTCAACTGCCACTGAGGCTGCACCTCCACCAACGGCCTCTCATAGTGCCAAACTTCAGCTGCTCTCCATGACTCCTTCATGCCTTCAAAACCTGTAGCACCTGGGTGACTCTTACACTGCCAAGTTCTGCTGCCAGTGTGAGATACAAGCTTGGCCACCTATGAAACTGGCTAATCAGTCATGTTGCTTCCAGGCATGAAATAATAAGACGCTTATTGCACTTTTGTTTGGTCTGTATATAAGAATGAAGAAAAACCAAACAAAAGGCGAAAATGCTACATTGGATCCTAGCAAGAGAGAATCTCAGAAAGTGGTCCAATTTCCTGACTTAAGCAAACTTGAAACCCCTTGAATGAAGGGATGGCCAGGTCCCCCTGAGGAAGGAATTTGCTAAAATACCTAAGAGTTTTACTGTTAGTCTTTTTCCCATCCTTCCCCATAGTGACCTACTGCCTTTTACAAGGGTAACATTACACTGGGGGAAAGGAAACAATCAGACTTTTGGGGATCTATTGGATGCTGATTCAGAATTGGTAATGATTCCAGGAGACCCAAGGAAGCATTTGGCCCTTCAGTTAAAGTAGGGACTTATGGAAGCTAGGTAATTAATGGAGTTGAACCTGAATTCCAACTCATGGTAGGTTCAGTTGTTCCTGAACCCAATATGTAGTTATTCTCCCAGTTCTAGAATGTATATTTTTGGATAGATATGTGAAGAAGTCTGGAGAATTCAAAGTTTGGTTCCCTGACTTGAGTAGTAAGAGCTATTACAGTTAGAAAGACAAAAGAAAGCCATTGGAGCTGCCTCTACCAGTGAAAATGGTGAACCAAAGAAAATATCATAGTCTAGGAGGAATAGCAGAAATTAGTGCCACCCATCAAGAACTTGACAGTTTCGGGTCTTGAGGGTCCCTTTAACTCTTCTATTTGGCAAATACAGAAGACAAATATGTCATGAAGAAGACAGCTGCCTATTGAAAACATAATCAAAAGCGGCTCTGGTTGCAGTCACTGGAGCAGATGTGTGTCCTTACTTGAGCAGATTAACACATACACTGGTACATAGTCTGCAGAAACTGGTCTAGCAAATGCATTGGGGGTGGGTAATCTGTTCGTAAGGACCACCAGAAGCAATTTGCTTTCAGTTGGCAAGGCCAGCAGTATACCTTTGCAGTTTTATCTCAAGGTTGTTTTAATTTTTCATCCCTGTGTAACGACTTGGTTTGAAGTGTTCTCTATTGTCTATCTCTTTTAAAAAATATCACACTGGCCCACTATGTCAATAATGTTATGCTAATTGACCAAGTGAGTGGGAGGTAGCAATTACTTTGGACTTGTTGATAACATACATCCCCACCAGAGGATGGGAAATAAATCAAACCAAATTTCAAGGGCCTGCTACCTCAGTGAAACTTTTAGGAGTCCAGTGGTATTGTGCATGTAGAGATACTCTTTTTAAGGTATTAGAATTATTAGATATTCCTTCTAAGGGTATTATCTGACCCAAAAGACCATAAAGTAGGATGTGCACAGCAGAAGTCCATTATCAAATTGAAATGGTTTATGTGTGATATCATCTGAGAAGTTCTTAAAGGCACAAGCAACATGAAGAAGTTATGCAAATACCTATGGGTTTTCCTCTTGTTACAATGACTTCTGCTCCCAAGCATGTACCTATAGTCTTATGGGGTGTGCCCTATAGTCAGCTGGTTGAGGTAGAGAAGACTAGGGCCTGGTTTAGAAATAGTTCTAAACATTATGCAGGTATGACCCAGAAGTGGACAAGTGAATTACAATCTCTTTCTAGGATAACCCTGAAAGACACTGATGGAGGGAAATCTTTATAAAGGTAAGAACTTTAGGTTATACACAGGGTCATCCATTTTGCTTGGAAAGAGAAATGACCAGTTGTGCAAATATTCACCAGTTGATGGTCTTTAGCCAATGGGTTGCCTGAATGGTAAGAGAGTTAGAAAGAGCATGAGTAGAAATATTGTGAGAATGACATCTGGGGAAGAGATGTGTGGATAGATTTCTCCAAATTGGCTAAGGATATGAAGATACTGAGTCCCATGTAAATACTCATCAAAAGATAACTTCAACAGAGTACAAGTTCAATAACCAGATAAATAGGATGATCTGTTGTGTAGACAGTCAGCCTCTTTCCCAGACTACCTCTGTCACTGCCCAAATAAGCCCATTATCAAAGTGGCCCTTAGTGACAGAGATGGAGGATATGCATAGGCTCTACAACATGGACTTCTATTCACTTTATGTCTTGCATTGCTACAGCTACTTCTGTGTGCTAGAACTGCTAACGGCAGAGACAAATGCTGAAGCCCTGAATTGGCATATTTCCCCAGAATAACCAGTCAGGAATCTGGTGGTAGATTGACTACATTGGACCACTTCCTTCACGTAGAGGACAACACTTTATCCTATTGGAATACTTGGTTTTGTTATAGATTTGTCATTCATGCACATAATGCTTCTGCCAAAACTACCATTTGTGGACTTACACAATGCCTTTTCCACCATTATAGTATTCAACACAGTACTGCTTCTGATCAAGAAACTCACTTCACAGCCAAAGAAGTGCAATAATGTGCTCACAATCATGAAATCCACTGGCCTTACCATGTTCCCCAACATCCTGAATCAGCTGAGCTGATAGAACAATGGAAATGCCTTTTGAAGACATAATTATAGAGTCAATTAGTTGGCAGCAGTCTGGAGGGCTGTTAGTCAGGGTTCTTCAGAAGGCAATAAATGCTTTGAATCAGCATCCAATATATAGTATGGTTTTCCCCAGAATTAAGATTCAATGGTCCAGGAACCAAGGAGTACAAATGAAATAGTTCCACTCACTATCATCCCTATTAATCCCTAGGAAATTTTTTGTTTCCTGTTCCCATGACCTTAAGTTCTGCTGGCCTAAAAGCTTTGGTTCCAGAGAGGAGAGCACTTCTGTTAGGAGACACAACAAATACTTCATTGAACTAAAAGTTCAGACCTCATCATGGCCACTTTGGGCTTCTGATGCCCTTCATTCAACAGGCTAAGGAAGGAATAACAGTGGGAAAATTGGCAATAGATCCACATTACTAAGAAGAAATTGGGTTGCTTTCCCACAATAAGGTAAGAAGAATTATGTCTGTAGTGCAGGAGATATTTAGGACATCTCTTAGTGTCACTACCACATTTTGTAATTAAAGTCAATGGGAAACAACAATCTAATCCAAGCACAATGACAAAGAACCCAAACCCTTCAGGAATAAACAATTGGCTCATCCCTCCAAGAAAAAAAACAAGACCTCCCAAGGTGCTTGCTGAGGGTGGAGAAAATACAGAACTAGTATTACAGGTATGTAGTTTAAATATCATCTAAAACTCATGACCTGTTTTAGGAATGAGGATTATAATTTCTATGTTTCTGTCATATTCTGTTAAGAATGTGTTTGTACATATATTTATGTTTTCTTCCATTAATTACTTTATCATGTAATGCAACATCAATTAAGAGAATACCAGTGGTTATCATATTTAAATTTTAAGATACTAAAATGTACTTTAAGGGACATTGCCACCTATTCTAAAATATGTAAGGTATTTACAGTTGTACATGGGGTTTTTATATCATGTTTGATATAACTATGAACTAGTTAAACACATAACATGTTTGTGATTTTTGCATGGGATAGTTATATCATGTTATGCATAATTAGAATATGATTGTTGTTTTCATTTATGTCATGGAAATTCACTTATGTCATGGAAATTAAACATGACGTAAGTAGATACGATTGTGTGCAAAGATGACAAGGAGTGGATTTGTGATAGCTATTCTTGGTTGTCAACTTGAATACATGTAGAATTAAATAAACCCTCAAGTATATAAAGTATGTGTTATAGCTGTGAGGTATTTTTCTCATTTAAATCATTTGATATGGGAAGTTCCATCCTAAACCTGGATCTTTGAAGTAGGAAGATCCACTTTCAATCTGTTCCACACCCTCTGGTGGCAGCCTATATAGAGGACATAGAAAAAAGGAAGCACTTGCCACTTGCCCTCACTCTCACTGGAAAGTCCATTCCTCCCCTGGAATTAAAGCCCACTTCTACTCAAGACAAGCTGAGACATCCACCCTCATGAAATAAACAATTATTGGATTCCTGGACTTTCTACTGAGGGACAGCCATGTTGAATAGTCATATCATAACCTAATAACCTAATAAATCGCATATATATATATATACATATATTCTTTTTATTAGTTCTGTTTTCCTAGAGAACCCAGATGAATACATGGCCCTAATTTCAGGAGTACATAAAATACATATTTTTAAATGTCACTAACAATTTTTTTAAATGTGCATTTAGAATTAAGAACAGTGAGAATTTTTCTCTGAAATCATGCTAAATTTTACTCAGAAACTTGTTTTATGCAATTACTTTGCATTTAGGACAAGAGGTAAATTCTATAATTTAACCATTTATATCACAAACAAAGTTAATTTGCCTGATTCTAGAATTCCCTGGAGGCCCTTCATTCTAAGTCAATATGAAGCTCTTTCATGGAGATCCCTAGTTTTTCCCAGGATTTACATGGCGCTTTGTCAATTTCCTCAAGGCTGATTTAACATCTTCATTCCTCAGAGAATAAATGACAGGATTCAGTAAGGGAGTACAAATGGTGTAGAAGACAGAAAGGAACTTATCCACAGACAGCCTGCTAAAAGGCCATATGTAGAAGTAAATACAAGGCCCAAAGAAAAGAATCACTACTGTGATGTGGGCAGTTAGTGTAGAAAGTGCTTTGGATGACCCACTAGAGGACTGGTGCTGGACAGTGACAAAAATGATGATATAGGAGACAATTAAAGCCAGGAAACAGCTCAAAGATATCAGGCCACTGTTAGCCAAGGTCAAAATTTCCATTCTGTATGTATCCATGCAAGCAAGTTTTATCACCAAGGGAAGATCACAGAAGAAGCTATCTACCTCATTGGGACCGCAGAATGGCAGATTCACTGTAAATGCCAAGTGGCTCACAGAATGAAGAATACCTACTGCCCAGGAAATAGACACAAAAATTATACATACCCTCCGATTCATAATTAGATTGTAGTGCAGTGGCTTACATATTGCTACAAACCTGTCATAGCCCATAGCTACGAGCAACATCATTTCACTCCCAACAAAGCTATGAAGAAGAAATATCTGGGCCATACAACCCTCAAAGGAAATAGTTTTAAGCTCAACAAAAAAGTCCACAAGCATCTTAGGAGTAGCAAAGTTAGATTGGCAGATATCAATGAATGAAAGGTTACTGAGTAAGAAGTACATAGGTGAGTTCAAATGTGAGTCAGAGAAAATGATGACAATAATCATGGCATTGCCCAAGACTGATGTCACATAGATAATAGAGAAGATGGTAAAAAGTAAAAGCTGAAGTCCCCAAGAGTTAGAAAGTCCCAGAAGCACAAACTCAGATACCGTGGATTCATTACTGTGAGCCATGTATCCAATGTAAAGTCACCTAAATGAAAATCAAGAAAATATTACCATCAATGGCACTGAAATATACCTCATTCATAAAGAAAATTATGGTGTGCTTTCAAGTGTATCAATTTAATTTGATGATGCATATATGGAAATGGAGTATAAAGTGAGAAACAAGTATAATTACATATGTATAATATAATGAGAAAAAATACAATTTATAAATTTTATCTTAAGGTTTTGCTTTGTTTTTGGCATTTTGGTTAGCATAATTTATAAGTGTAATAATGAATCCTTCAGAAGACTTTAAGAAGTTGGGAACAATAATTAAAAATAAACTAAATATTGTATACATATTAGAGAATGAAGGAATTGGAAAGCAGGAAACAAACAGTTTATTAACTTCTCACCATCTTTACTAAAATCAAGAAAATATTACCATCACCAAAATGTGAAATACCAACATAATTCCATTTCAGTGTGTAAAATAAACAGCATTTAGTTAGTGGTGAGGAAAGACAAAGAATTCAGATTAATAATGTTGATCATGGTGAGGGGGTGAACAAGAAGAACAGGAACAGAAGGAAGAAGGAGAATATACTGTGATGTGCTTACACATGTTAATCATTTAGCGTCATTTTTTGCTAGACTCAACCAACACAGTGTGTTTGTTCAGCCTTACAACCGTATACACACACAACCAAAAATGAACTCAAAAGATTGCATTTATATACATTTGTACAAATGCACACGTGTGTGTGTGTGTGTGTGTGTGTGTGTGTGTGTGTGTGTGTGTGTGTGTGTGTTGTCTAACAACGGTCAGATAAAAAGAGGCTGGCAAATTGAAAGTAGTGGGGGACATGGGATAGGTTTAACAAGACTACCTGGGAGTGGCTGGAGACAGGAAAGCGGGGCGGGGGGGGTGGGGGGTGATGAAATCCTATTTAGTTGAAAATGTATTTTTTTAAAAAAAAAGACTCATTTTTTATTTCAAGAATTCTATTTTTTGATAGGTTTTAGTCTTCATGTTTTAAAAAGTGTAATAAAAAACGGGAAAATCCTGTTCACAGTCTCCTATAATTTCATAATTTAAGGAGAATAGTTTAGATTCAATGTTTAATCTCATTTTCTTCCTAATAACTAAGTTTCCCACTAGTAAAGATTAATAAAATTTCCCATTTGCAAATTATGTTATTGCACAAACAATTAAATGTCCCTCAAATTATTTTCAATTCTAGAATTTCTAAATGCAAAGGAATTATATTATGGTATCATGTAGAATTTATGTCTTTATATACAGAACACTTATAAACTTTTTAAAATAAATCTTCTACTGCTGCTGTACCTCAGAAAGAAGTATTTTCAGATTTCTAAATATCTCATAGGAGAACCATTTTGGATGAAAGATTGTTAGTTACATAAAAATATTTATTATTTCAGCATTACCTAAAAACTGTGGCATTCAAACTCTGAAACCATAGATATGCACAATTGTATTTGTCTTTATTTTAACACATAGTATTTGTCTCACTACTCACTATAAGCCTTCAAGCAAAACTTGCTATCACTTTGTTAGTAATTCCATTCTTCAGGAAAGGCAAATTTTAATAGTCAAAAAATATTTGTCCATTTAATGAGTAAATACTCTCTAGATAGAAAGCCTGAAAAAGGTGCCCAGGAGCAGATGATGATTGTAACACAGTTCCCTGTGTTTATCAGATTCTGACCCAAATCCTTAAAGGATTACCCCAAACCAGTACAGCTGGAATCATCAAGACAGAAAAAAGAAGAAAGAGAATTTCCCTCTGTTGGACAGAATTTCCAACCAGACTGAGACAACAACTTCTTTCTCATCTTTCAGTTGCTGATTTTTTCATTGAAAATGTTTATTAATTATATCTGTAAACATATACTCATAATCCATGTTTAGTACTTACAGTTTTAATTTTTTATTTTTGTTTACTTTCACCAAGTTTAGTATTCTTTAGTTTGTATGTATCATCTCATATTCTCCTATGAGTCTTCATGTTGCAAGTATCTGTAATACAGTTTTAACTTGATTCTGCTCTCCTGATGTCAACCACACAACTCCAACAGCCTAAGGCAGTGTAATACAACAATTTATATGTTTGCCACAGAAAGCTACTTTCACTGGGAAAGAAACATGCCTCTAGAGACATGTGGTAATCCATAAGCAAGAGTAACTGTGTTTCCTGAAATAATTTTTATGGGAATAAAAATATTGTAATTTTTCTGGTTATTGTAATCAGGTAATAGGTAAACATGAAATCCAGAGATTGCTTGGTATTTACAGATTAAGTCAGAGAAATTATTTTTCAGCCTCTAACTTTCTGTCAATAAGTGACCATAATTGCTTTAGGGTAGTGTCTGTCAATAAAAAGGAGCTCACTACTTCAAAAAAACGGTTAAATTTATTGTCTAATCCTATCATCTGTATTAGAAATCCAAAACTATCCTCCCTTAAAAAATGATTCCTCAAGCATTTAGGCTTTCTCAATTTTTCTCCATATATCAATAATCTTTTCACTGTGTTTTAGATAAGCTGTCCAGATCACCAAATATTCTGATATATATTTCATTTTTAAGTAATAAAATTGAAAATAAGATTGCCTATTTATACTTGTTTATTTAGTGTGTACACATATACATATGCACTCAAGAAAAAATACTAAAATACATAAGAATGGACCAACAATAAAAGATGTTATATAATTAGGTAAATATAATCTTGGTTGGGTTTCATGCTGTCTTGTTCCTAAAGATTCAGTTAATTTTCTAAGATTTTTTTCTGCAAAATTTTCATCAACATGTTTAATAATAAATTATTCTGAAATTTACTTTCAGTTTAATTTGATTGAAATAATTCATTCCGCTTTTAAAACAATCATGTTCAAGTAGTCTTCAAAATGCATCAATTATAAAAGAGTGATATTGGAAAAACATAAATTTAAGACTAGAGAAATACAATAATTTAAAACTGTTAGAAAATTCAATGTCTGAAATGATCCCTGAACCAAAAGTAAAATAAAATGTAGACTATTCGAGGGAAAATGGTATCATTACATTTGGATTTTTCCAAACAAAATAGACACACTTATGAAAAAAAGTATAATATATTTACAGGAGTGATGCAAATTCTAAACAGTATAAAGTCCAGTTCAACAATGGCAAAGCACAATGGTAACTTTAGTATTTACTCTTTTAAAATTTTATTCCCTATTCTTTTCTATCTTGAATATTTAACCTTGAATGTGAACTTCAAAAATAGAAATAATGTACTTTTAAATAAAATATCTATAAAGCTCAAATAAAGAAAAATAGATAACATTCAAAATAGATATAAATGATAAAATATAGAGTATCTTAAAGAGTCAGTCATCAATATACAAGTAGTAACAAATGAATTTTTTTCATTACTATCATTTTAAAGAACACTAAAAGTCATAGGAAGTTATATATTTTAAAACAAACAGCTTCAATTAATGATTAAATATTTTTTAGTCAACTAACTTTTTTAATTTATGATATTTTTATATTTTACATACCAACCGCAGATCCCCCTCTCATCCCTCCTCCTGCTCCCCCTCCCCAGCCCAGCCCCCATCTTCTCCTCCAAAGGGATAAGGCCTCCCATGGCAAGTCAGCAAAGCCATGGTATATTCAGTTGAGGCAGGATCAAGCCCCTCCCCCCGGAATCAAGGATGGGAAAGATGTTCAACCATAGGTAATGAGCTCCAGAAAGCCAGTTCATGAACCAGGAATAGATCCTGATCCCACTGCCAGGGGATCCTCAAACAGACCACGAAATCAGATTGGTGGATACCCTAACTGTCATCATAGAGCCTTCATCCAGCAACTGATAGAAGCAGATGCAGACAGAGATCCACAGCCAAACACCAGGCTGAGCTCCGGGAGTCCAATCAAAGAGAAGGAAGTGGGATTATATGAGCAAGGGAGGTTAAGATCATGATTGGGAAATCTACAAAGACAATTGAACCAAGCTCATAGGAACTCATGAACTTTAGACCAATAGCTGTGTAACCTGCATCGGATCAGACTACACCCTCTGCATACAGGAGAAAGCTGTGTAGATTAAATGTTTTTAAGACAAACAATAGAGATGTAAATATAATACATCTTCTTTAAGAAAATAGTAGAATTATTTTTTAGAAACTGTATCAGCTAAGCTGTGATACTTATCTCTGTTGTTAACTTCACTGCAGCTGGAATCAGTGAAATGCAAAAGGCTGAACACACGTGTTAGGGACTTTCTTAATGGATCATTGGAGGTGGGAAGACTGATACTAAATCTGTGCTACACATTATGGTGGCAGTCCACACACACACACACACACACACACACACACGTACACACTCACGCACGCACAAAGAAAGCTTTTGCTTTTCCTCTGTTTGCCTTCATTCCTGTTGGCAAGATCATATATTCTATACCAGGGTGTCCCTTCCCTGATATTAGAACCTAATTCTTTGGGATTCCAACATAGATTGAAGACCAACAGCTCTCAAGGACTCTTCCAGGATGCCAGCCAGATTGGAACTACTGAGACATCCAGCCCTGGGTGCTAAAAACTGATCCTTGCTTGGCCTTCCAATCTGAAGAAAACCATTGTTGGTCTAACCAATGGTAACTGCACACTGGGAAGAAAGAGGAAAGTCAGACTTATGGTTCTCAATTGACACTGGTCCCAGAAACTGCAAATAGCACTGTTGCCCTCTGGAGCTTATGTAGGAGCTTATGTAGTTAAGTGATTAATGGAACTTTGACTGAAGTCTTACATTGGACCAGTAGGTCCTCAAACTCACTCCTTGGTTATTTCCCAGGGTCCAGAATGTATAATTGGGATAGAAAACTCAGAGGTTGGAAATTTTCTCACATTGTTTTCCTAACCTGTCAAGTGATAGGTATTATGATTGGAAAAGTTAAATGAAAGATATTGGCATTACCTTTACAAAGGAAAACAGTGAAGCAAAAAAAATATCATTTCATCCTCTAGAGGAATTGCAGAAATTAGGACCACCAATAAATATTTGAAAAGTGCAGGATCATTGGTTCCCAGGACATCTCCCTTCAGTTCTAGTATTTGGCCTATGCAGAAGACAGACAGAACATTTGTCTCTTCCACAAAATATCACACTGGTCCACTATGTTGATGACATTATGCTGACTGGACAAGATGAGGAGGAAGTAGCAACCACTTTGGATTTTTAGGTAGTGCATATGCCCATAAGATGATTGAAAATAAATCCAATCAAAATTCAAGAACTTTATACCTCAGTGAAATTTTTAGTAGTCCATGGGTGTGGGCCATTACCATGTAAGGCAGTGGTTCTCAACATTCTTAATGCTGTGACCCTTTAATACAGTCCCTCACATTTATGTTTTTAATTAATAATTGTAATCTCGCTAAGGTTATCATAATGTGAATATTTGATATGAAGGATATCTGATATGTGATCCCTGTAAAAGGATCATTCAACTCCAAAGGGATTTCAATCCACAGGTTGAGAACCACCACCCTAGCCATCTCCTGCTATGATCTTACACTATGATTAAAGTCAATGAGAACTTAATACAAACGAGTTCAAGCAGGGTTGCAAAGGACCCAGACCATTTAGCAATAAAATCATGAGTCACTACTTCAGGGAAAGAACCAAGGCCTGTTGAGTTGCTTCCTAAATATGGCAGAAATACAGAATTGGTAGTAGAGGAATTACTAGATAAGACCTTGAGACCAGCTTTAGAAATGAGGATTGTAACTCACACGAGTATTTCTATCATATTTAAGAATATGTTTGTAGTCTCACTTCTAGGGACCCCACAAACAGACCAAACTACACAACTGTTGCCCATATGCAGAGGGTCTAGGTCAGTCCCATGCAGGCTCCCTAGCTGTCAGTCTAGAGTCTGTGAGCTCCCACAAGCTTGAGTCAGCTGTCTCTGTGGGTTTCCCCATCATGATCTTGATGCCCCTTGCTCATATAATCCCTCCTTCCTCTCTTCAAATTGGCCAGGACCTATCCCTGGTGCATGAGCTGTATTTTTGGAACCTATTTCCTATGGTGGGATGCCTAGTTCAGCCTTGATGCAGGAAGGAGGAGCTTGGCCCTGCCTTGACTTGATATGACATGCTTTGTTGACTCCTATGGGAAGCCTTACCTTTTCTGAATTGAGATGGAAGAGGAGTAGATGAGTGGGGGGTATAGAAGGAAGATGGTTGTAGGGAATAGGAGGAGAGGAGGGAGGGGAAACTGCAGTTGGTATGTAAAATAAATTTTTAAAATTAGTACAAAAGAATATGTTTGTGTATATGTACATGTGCATTAAGCAGACATTGCGTTTTCTTTCCTTATTTATCATGTAATATAACATAGACGGTACTTTTATCAGTACTTATTGTCATATTTATGTTATAAGGTACTAAAAGAATATCCATCAAAGAGCATTGCCACATATTCGTGTGAAGGGGCCCCAAAATAGCTTGACCACACAGCAGCCATGACAGGCTTAGGGGCCTAGACACAGCTTCTATGACAGGCTTACTGGCAGGCAACACCCAGATCCAGGAAACACCTTAAGCTAATATCACCCAGGAATCTACCCAGGGTTGAGGAAGTACCTGACATCACAAACATTCCAACCATTAGATAAGGTGGCCAGATGTCCTTGAGTCTGGCACACACCTATTTTGTTTTACAGATACCCCTAGACAATTGTCAGCCAATCAGGGTCCTGAACCCTGGAAATACCCTCACCCCAACCTCTGCTATGATAAAAACTCTGCCCCACCTGAGTTCAGGGCTCTCTGCTCTCACCACTGTGTCAGACAGACAGAGGGACCAAGCTCTGGAGCTTGAAATAAAGGCTCTTTGCTTTTACATGTGGGATTCAGTCTCTGTGGTGGTCTTTTAGGGGTCCCCGAGATCTGGGCATAACAATTCTAAAATTAGTAATGCATTTGCTCTTGTAAGTGGGATAGTAATATCACTTTAGGCAGAATTCTGGTCTGTTACTATTTTCATGTGGGAGCCCACAATGACTCCACCTTGTGGCTTGATTTCATCTTGACTTAAGGTTGGAGAGTTCAAGCTTGGTTTTGCTCCACAAGGCTGAATAACAGGATGTTTGGCCAAGGGTGTGGTTATTAGATGTTTTGAGAATTAAGAAAATTAATAATTTTCCTTGAACCATGGTAAGGAAGTCTTTTGCCTCCCCTTGTTTTGGGTATAAAAAGGCTATGAGAAATAAATTCGGGCTGCTGCAGTATTCACTATCTTCTGCCTCTGTCTTTTCTTAATCCTCACTCCTCTATTCAGGTACTGTTCAAAAGGTCAGCTCTTCCCGACATTTTCATTTGGGAATTATGCTTGATATAAGGAGATGTGATTGTGTGTCAAGTTGACAAGGGGTGGATTTGTGTTGGCTGTTCTTGATTATCAACTTGACTACATCTGGATTCCACTAAAACCCGAGTAGTTTGGCACACTTGTGAGGGATTTTCTTGGCTGTATCATTTGACATGGAGAGATACATCCTAAATCTGGGCAACACATTTTGGTAGCAGTCCACACAAGAAGACATGAAAAGGGTAGCTTCTGGGTTTTGCCTGCTTGCCTTCATTCTTGCTGGCAAGTTCATCTGTCCTGTTGCTGAGGCCTGCCATTGAACTTCAGTCATTGGGATTTCAATATATCCTGAAGACCAGCAGCTCTCCTAGACCCTCCAGGTCTCACAGCACCAGATTGTGATTGTGGAGATACCCTGCACTGTGATACCATATTTCTACTATATTTTTGGCCTTTCCTTCTATAGTCAGCCATTGTTTGACTAGCTGAAGCACAGCCTCTAAGCCACTTTAATAGACCCACTTTTAATAGATATATATCCATTCTGTTAGTTCTGTTCCTCTAGAGAACCCTGACAAATACAGTTACCTTTGCATTGTTGTGACCCAAATGTCTGTCAGAAATAATGTAAGAAGAAAAGATTTGTTTGGGATTATAATTTCCAAGGGTTTCAATTTCTCATGAGAGGATAGAAATGACAGAAAATCTCAATTCACAGTGGTGAGAGCATGTGACTAAGGTTGTTTATATCATCACAGACCAAAAACTATGCAGTGGTACAGGAAGAAAACATGGATAATATAATCTCAATAAGTACATACAGTGTCCCATTTCTTTCAGCTAGTTTCCATGTTAAAAAGTTTTTGTAGCCTTCTACAATAGTTTCCCCAACTAGAGAACAAATATTCATAACCAGAGACTGTGAAAAATGTTTCAAATTTAATCCATACAGAAGTTGGAGAAATATAGTTTGGTTGGTGTCTATGCTTGTCTATATTTGTATCTGCTGCTATATTGATAGCCATTTGGTAACTGCAGACATTTTAAATGTGAACTTTTTGTTTAAATTCTGTTCAGAGATATTCTTCATTTTATGATTCTAAAGACTCAGACTTGTCAAACTTTTATCATTTATAAAAAGGAAACTGGCCCCTGCTCCACCACAGACCATGCCTGCTAGAAGACTGGTAGCCTTCCCACAAACCTTCTATGCTCTCTCTGTTACCACCAGCAGGCCCAATCCCTCAGACTTACCCCTAGAACTGTAACAAAACACCAAGACAACCTCACTTCTACCCTGTCCGTGCCTCCTGTGGATCTCACAGACCACCCACTCCTGGCCTTCTAGAAATGAGTGCCAGGAGCTATAATCACCCCAAACCCAGATGCCTAGACACCATCATAAGAAGACAATAATAGTCAGGACAGTATGTCTTCACTGGAGCCCAGCTATCCTACCACAGCAGGCCCTGAATGTTTGAACATAGCTGAACACAGGAAAAGACCTTAAAACCACCTATATGAAAAAGGTAGAGGTCCTTACAGAGGAAATGAATAGATCCCTTAAAGAAATCCAGGAAAACACAAACAATTGGAGGTAATGAATGAATCCCTTAGAGAACACCAAGAAAACACAAGAGTTAAAGGAAACAAATAAAATAGTTTATGACCTGAAAAGGAAAATAGAAGTAATAAAGAAAACACAAACTGAGGTAATTCTGGAAGTGAAATATTTAGGAATTTGAACAGGAACTGCAGAGACAAGCTTTGCCAACAGATTACATGAGATGGAAGAGAGAATATCAGGCATTGAAGATACAATGGAAGAAATGAATATACCACCACCACCACTAACAACAACAAATAATAGGAATCCACAAGCATTAGCCATTGATATCTCTCAACTTCAGTGGTCTCAATTCCCTAATAAAAAGATACAGACTAACAGAATGCAAAATCAGGATCCACCCTTCTGCTGTATCCAAGAAACACACCTCAACATCAATGATTGGGTATATAGGGTTGGAAAAAGATATACCAAGCAAATGGACCTAAGGAGGAAACTGGTGTACACACTTTAATATCTAGTGAAATAGACTTCAAACCAAAACTAATCAAAAGAGAAGGGGAAGGACACTTCATACTCACAAGAGTAAATATTCACTAAGATGGCATTTTACTTTTTAACATCTATTCCCTAAACACAAGGGCAACCACTTTTGTAAAAGAAACACTACTGCCAGGCAATGGTGGCACATACCTTTAATCCCAGCATTTGGGAGGCAGAGCCAGGGGGATCTCTGAGTTCAAGTCCAGCCTGGTCTACAGAGCAAGATCCAGGACAGGGACCAAAACTACACAGAGAAATCCTGTCTCAAAAAACAAAAAACAAAAACAAAAACAAAACAAAACAAAAAAAGAAACTCTACTACAGCAGCTTAAAACACATATGGACCCTCACAATGATATTGGGAGACTTAAATATCCCACTCTTACCAATGGACAGATCATCAAGACAAAAACTAAACAGAGAAGTGGTAGTGATAACAGACTTTATAAAACAAATGGACATAATGTATATTTACAGAACATTTTACCCAAACACAAAAGAACATACTTTCTTCTCAGCACTTCATGGAACTTTTTCTGATATTGAACACATACTTGAACACTATAAGCAAGTCTCAACAGCTACAAAGAAATCTGAAATACCTCACTGTCTCCTAGCATGCCACCAGAGATTAAAGCTGGATATTAAAAATGACACAAGAGATAGCTTACAAACTCATGGAAACTGAACAACTTTCTATTGAATGAAAACTGGGGCAACTGAAATCTACAAGACTAATGCCCTACCCCAATACCCATCCACCTGTGACCCCCAGTAACTTCCTGAGACACAGAATCTGGCAGCTCTCATTAGGCCAAGGGGTGAGTGACTCTTCTCCCACCCAGAGAGCCCTGCCTCTAGGACCCAGGCCCTGGGACACAGCGAGTGCCCTGGAACCCCGACCCAATTCTGCCCCAGTTGCTGACCAGCAGGGAAAACTCCTGCAGGTAGGCTCCCCCACCAAAACCCCCCAGCAGACCCTGCAATCTACAAGTTCCACACCTTACCCCAATACCCATCTGCCTGCAACCCCAGTAACTTCCTGAGACATGGAATCCACCAGCTCTCTGTAGCCTTTGAGTCCTCACTCAGAATGAATCTGAACTGCTGCTAAAAGCCTAAAAGCTTAACCAGCTCTAGTTCCTGGTTTTCATGCCTTATATACATTTCTGCTTTCTGCCATCATTTCCTGGGATTAAAGGCATGAGTCACCATGCCTAGCTATTTCCAGTGTAGCTTTGAACTCACAGTGATTCAGATGGATCTCTGCCTCCCAAGTGATAGGATTAAAGGCATGTGTGCCACCATTTTCTGGTCTCTATGTCCATCTAGTGGTTGTTCTGTCCTCTGACTCCAGATAAGTTTATTAGGATGCACAATATATTGGGGAACATAATATATCACCACAGCTCTCATTGGACCAAGAGTGGCTTCCTGAGACACAGAATCTGTCAGCTCTGACTGGACCAAGAACCCTGATAAGACCAAGAGCAGCTCCCTGAGCCACAGAATCAGCTAGCTTGGATTGTACCCAGAGCAGCTCCATGAGATACAGAATCTGCCAGCTCCAATTAGACCAAGAGCTAAGATTGGACCCAGAGGGGCCCCCTGAGACACAGACACAGCAAATACAGATTGGACCAATAGCAGCTCACTCAGACACAGGCACCTCTTGCACCCATCAGAGGAAGAGATGGGTAGACACCAGTGTAAAAATACATACAACAACATAAAGAGCAATATGGCATCACAAGAACCTAGCCCTTCTACAACAGCAAGACCTGAACATCACAATATAGAAGAAGCAGAAAAAAGTGACCTTAAAAATAACTTCATGAAGATGTTGGAGGCATTTAAAGAGGAAATGAAAAATCCTGTTAAAGAAATTGAAGAAAAGACAAACAAAAAATTAGAAGAAATCAATAAAGAAATTGAGGAAAAGACAAACAAAAATTGGAAGAAATCAATAAATCCCTTAAAGAAAGCAAAAAAAAAACATAAAGAAGTGATTAAACATGTGAAGGAAATAGTTCAAGATCTGAACAGTGAAATAGAAACAGTGAAGAAGACACAAACAGAGGGAATGCTGGAAATAGAAAACCTCAGTAAACGAACAGGAAACACAGATGCAAACATAACCAACAGAATACAAGAGATGGAAGAGAGAATCTGTGGTGTAGAGGGTACAATAGAGGAAATAGATTCATCAGTCAAAGAAAACACCAAAGCCAAAAAAGAAAACTAATAAAAATCAAATTTCTAAATTTATCCCTGACAAAGAATTGGGTCCCCACCCATTTTTTCCCATATTCACATTTACCTATTACTAAAGCAATCAGTCTATACATACCATTTAATAATCAAATATACAGTGGTTTTTTTCCTTTGGGGGTATACTTAACTTTTGCTTAGATTAAAAACTAGGAAAACAATACTAATATCTATTAATCTTCTTCATATTATCATTCTTATTTACTCCACTGCTTAGGTATGAAAATATTTGTAGGTAGACAACTGATTTGAATAACTTAGTTTTACCTCAATGAAGGGAAATCCTTGCTACTAATGGCATTTCAGAAATTTTGGGAGGTCTGAAGTAACGAGCTGTAATTTTTCCCATGATAGCTTTCATATCTCTATTTCTTAGTGTGTAAATAATGGGGTTTAGGATGGGAGTGAAAACTGTATAAAATATAGCAAGAATTTTATCCACTGGATAAGTAGTAAAGGGCCACACATAGATGAAGATGCAAGGTCCAAAGAATAATACTACTACCATGATGTGAGCAGCCAGTGTAGAAAGTGCTTTGGCCATAGCAGCAGAAGACTTGAACCAAACTGTGACAAGAATTATGGCATAGGAGCTCACCAAAAGAGAGAAAGTGCTTAAGGAAAGAATTCCACTGTTTACCACAATTAGTATTTCAGTGATGTATGAGTCAATGCAGGCTAGCTTGACCACTCGAGGAAGGTCACAAAAAAAGCTGTCTACTTCATTGGGTCCACAAAATGCCAGGTTTACAGTAAATGACAATTGACTCAGTGTATGCACCAATCCCACAGCCCAGGAGATTATTACTAAGGCAGTACATGTACTTCTGTTCATGATGACCATGTAATATAGAGGCTTACATATGGCCACATATCTGTCATAAGCCATGGAGACCAGCAGTACCATCTCCCCTCCTGTAAAGAGATGAATGAAAAAAATCTGGGCTATGCAGCCACTGAAGGATATTGTCTTGTGCTCACTCAGAAAGTCTGCAATCATTTTAGGTGTGGCAAAAGAAGCCTGACAAATGTCAAAAAAGGAAAGGTTTCCCAGGAGAAAATACATGGGGGAGTGCAGGCTGCTGTCAGAAGTCACGGCTATGATGATGAGAAGGTTTCCTAATACAATGGCAACATACAACGCAGAGAAGAAGACAAAGAAGAAAAGCTGAAGTTCCCGAGAACTGGAGAGCCCAAGCAACACAAACTCAGACACCACTGAATAATTGATCTTCTCCATGGATTCAGGCTACAGACTTGCACTGAAACAACCTTAAAAGAGAGGAAATGAAAAGAGATAACATTTTAATGCAAAGGACTCTGAGACATCTAATTTCAATCTTATTTACTGAATGCCAAATCTAAACCCCAGTCATTTGAACAACCATGCCAACAGATCTACACATGTAGAAGGAGCTTCTAGGAATGTATAAATGATGCCTAATGGTTTGATCAAGAAAAGGGAGGTGGGCACAAAGTTCTTCACCTAGTAGAAGCATTATTAACAATTAATAGCTCCAAGGAGAGGATGAAGTTAGTTTTCTTTGACAATGATGCCTCCAATAAGTGGACCATGCTCCAGCACAAAGAGACATACTGAAAAATATATGGATGCATAGGGGATTTAATGGGTTTGAACAAAAAGAACACAAAGTAGGGGTGGGCAGGGAACGGGGTTGGATCTGGAAGGACTTGGGGAGGGAATGAATATGATCAAAATACATTGCACAAAATTCTTAATGAGTCAAAAGTTTCATTGACATTGGTAGAAATGTTTGCATTTCTGAACAGGTTTATCAGTTTCAAATGCTGACCTGTGGTAACAAAAGTGGAGAACTACAAGGCTAGAAGATTAGAAGACTGGAGGACTTATTCACAAATCAATTCCTCTAAGAAAAATTGTAGAATGGGCAAAAATTAAAACACAGATCTATGGTCACTTTCCACTACTAATTTTAAGTATGACATTTGATTTAACCATCTAAGGGATATACATAACTTGGTAGTTATTTTGTAATGTAAAGTAACACTGGTTAGTTTAGGCTAATGGTTTTTTCTCTTTTTTAACTCTTCATGTTAAAAAATATGTGTGTACCTACTTTACAGAAGGTAGTATAGTTTAAGTATGATAATGCATGGCATTCACCATATGAGTAATTTTATTATAATGTTCCTCTTAATACATTATAATTCTATAATAAAACATATAAAAATATCAAACTGTTGCTCCAAGTTGTATACACTTTAGATGATCCCTACTAGAAGACACTATTTAATACATGTCATCTTGACCTACAGTTCTAACATATTTGTCAATTACTAACCTCAAACAGTTCATAAATGAAATTATTATTATTCAAAATGTGTTTTTACTTATTGTTCATGAATAGTACCTACATTTTAATTTTATTTTCCTATAAAAATTAGGTGCTACTTATATTCTTTTTTTTGAGTGATTATTGGTTTCTATGAGTGCTAGCTTTGGTACGTTGTGGGGGAGGGACGGGGTTGGAGTTTTCACTGCCCTGTAACTCACTAAGTAGCCTATACTGGTTGACCACTGAGCCTCAGAGACTCACCTCTTTCTGCCTCCCTATCACTGGGATTAAAAGTGTGAAAGACCATACCTGGCTTTAAAAAAAAATGAGTTCTTAGGATCAAACCCAGGTCTTTGTGCTTGCCCCTCCATGAATTTCTCAAGGATAGCTGAGTTATTTCAGAATTGTTTTTCAAAGAGAATAAATCGTGATTAGATTGTAAACTTCCAGTGTTCTTAAAAAATACTTTGATTAGAATCAGAATAATCCTTCAACCCACTCAGAGTCTCTTATCTCACAATCCTGGCACTACAAACATTTGGGATTCAGTGGTTCTCTGGTACAGAGGATGGCACTGTGACAGAGCAGCATGCAGAAGCCTCTTTGACATTATGCAGATGTCAGACACACTTATTCTTCAGTTGTAACTAAAATGTCTCCACACATTGTCAAATGTCCATTCAGACAAGAAAATGATCTAAGACAAGAGCCAAAGTGTTAAACCATCTTTAACTCAGGTTGTTAGTTTCTCTTTATCTACCAACAAAATGTTTAGTCTGAGTGATAAGAGATATAAGTAAAAATAATTAAGATAATAAAATTTCAAAGTAATCCTTCCTTAAATGTTTCAAATATCTTTCATTGTTTTCATTTTTAATCTCCCCTCTTTTTAAAAGAAATGTCTTAGGTGCATACATGTTTCCTATCCAATCATTTTTCAAGCTCCTTGGATCTTTGACACCCAGCTATGCCATACTCAGAGAACGTACTTCATCAACTTCCCTAAAAGAGCTGCGATTACAGTTAATTTGTGAGAAGTCTCAGTGAAAGAACTTCTAAATTCCTTTCAGAATGTTTCCCATTAGCTTCCTTTACTCATGGAACTGCCCTACAAATAGATGTCACTGAGTATCTGGCCTCTTGGCTCTCCTTCATTAGCTCTTCTCTGTACATTTCTTGCATATTCAATTTTACCTGGCTTATAATATTAATTTTTTCTTTTCTTTTTTCTCCTCCTCATCTCTTCCTTTAGTATTTCTTTGGCATTTATTTCTATGACATTAATTATCATTGTGTGCAATTATCATTGCAATATATGCTGGTATTTCAAACATGTTCCTGAACTTTTTGTAGATGTAAATATTAAATAGCTACCTGAGATTCGAGTTCACAATTTCTCTTGTCAATTCATTCTCCTCCCTTGAAATTAATAATCACTTCAATGCAATAATAAACCTAGTCTTCCTAATAATATCCCATCATGTCTTAAATTTAAAAAAGAAAACCAAAAAAAATCTGACTTCCTTAGAATGACAGTCATGAACATATAATCTGCTTTTTCTGATACCATACTCAACACATAGCCTTGATCAGACTATTCAGTATTAATTAAGCTTCAAAAAAGTTTTATTCATCTTTTCATGTCTTTTGCAGATGTCACATCTTCTAAAAGCCTTTCAAGAGGCAGTTTCAATCTCTTTTTCTTGATGTCACTACAGGATGTTTCTTGATACATACTTTATATTGATCCAAGGTGAAAGAATTTATTGCCTATATCATTTTCCATAAAATTAAGAGTTCCTTCAATTCTTATATTTTTGTAAGCTGCCTTTAGGATTAGATATAAAAATATACTTGAATTAAAATTTTCATATATTAATTTTAGTATTTGATTACATATATTCACTTTATTTTTTCTGTCTTCTATCACCAACTTTTTTATCTTCTCATTTTCCTTTGCACAAAATATTATATAGTATATGTTCTGGAAATTCAATTAAACAGTTCATGACCTGCATAAATTTTAACCTTACATGGGTCAGAATTAGTTTATTATTTGAGAATAAGTCATAGTTAAATCACTGAAACATGACAAAAACTAACTAGAAAACGCAATGAGAATAAAATAATTAGAATGAACTACAAAACAGAGGAAATTGTTTGTTGTAATGGAAGAAAACCGTATTTGGGTAGCCATGTTTTTAAAAGGTGATAGAATAATTATAAATACAATCTTAAAAAGAAATTACACTCCACTTCCACACAGCCAAACAAATCATTTTGTCCACTTAATGCTCAAATGCTCAGTGTCTAACAAATTATTGATACAAAAGTGCTCTAACTAGAAACATATAACCAAACTTGATATTTAACATTCAAACATTCTAATTGTTCCTTATAGTCTCTCTCTCTCTCTCTCTCTCTCTCTCTCTCTCTCTCTCTCTCTCTCTCTCTCTCTCTCTCTCTCTCTCCTCTCATTTTTGACTCAAATGCTTGCTTACTTTGTTTAATTAGGTGACAGAAAAAAAATTCATGATGGATTTTTCAAAAGTCAGTCATACTTTTTCCTACTTTCCCCAACGATATTTTATAGCTTTACCTAAGTTCTAACATATTATCCAAAGAATGCTAAAATACAGACATGAACATCTTCATATTGGCTTCCTGCTTCTGATTATTTCCTCCTTTTGAAATCCTCTCTGAGGTACAATGTAATAACTGAATATAATGTGTAATTGGACACACTCTAAGCATATTTTTGTTAAGAAAATCTTACCTGTACAACATACATCAGAGAGGCAAAGTGAATTCTTCATTTTTTAAATGTCCATTTAATTTCTTTCATTTAATGATATTTATATGAGCCTATTTCTTTTGTCAAAGTGGAAAAGCACATAAATTTAGTTAAGTGACCACTTGAGGCTTCTGAGAATACATAGCCAAGGTTTACCTTCCAATGGGGATTATTACTACTTTCCACAATATTTTTCACTGTGACAAAGTAAATACATCTTTCAAGATAGGCAATTAAATGAGCATTGGAACATAAGACAAAAAGTGATGTTCTTTTAGCTATGAGGGTAAATGTGCAGAGTAAAATGACTTCTGTGAATTCTATTCAGTTGGACTTACTACCCCAGGTGAACTATGTAGAAAAGTTCATTTTTATGTCCTAAATAAAAAGAATATTTACTTGAAGTTATAAAGATATACTATGTTGTTGATACTTCACCATGTGGAGATATAGAAGAAAGTCTAATTTGTTGGAACCTAGAGAACAGGTCTTTTCTTTTCAGTTCTATCAAATTTTATATAAAATCATTTTTCTCAAATTGTGTATAAAATTATTTTTCTTGTTTCATGTGCTGGAAAATAAGAGAAATATGAAATTAAAATACATATGTGATATTCTTCACAGTATTTTATAATTGTTTTAATTTTATTTTTATTACATCTAAGATATGATTAGAAGAAATATATTGTATAACATTCCCATAAAATATTATATCGTTTTTAATGTCATTTTTAATTTTTAGTCTTTTTTACCCAAAATAGTTTTTTCATGCAATATATTCTGATTATGGTTTACCCTCCCCTAATTACTTTTAGATCGTCCCCACTGCCCTGCCCACCAAATCTACACCCTTTCTTTCTCTTCTTCATTATAATGTAAATAGGCATCTAAATAATAATAATAACAATAAATTTTAAAAACAGAATGGGACAAAACAGAAAAAAAAAAAAGAGCCGAAGCAAAATCACAAGAAATACATACAGACACTGAGACACACACCTTTACATACACAGAAAACCCATAAAAATAAAATCAGAAATCATTATATATAAACAAGAGAGTTGTAAGGTCAAAAAAAAAAAAGAAATACATAAAGCACGGTGTAACAAAAAATCCTCCAAAAACACCATTAAGTTCATTCTGTGTTGGCCGTCAATAGCTGGGCGTGGGTCCTGCCTTTAAATGTGGTTTGTATACAAGTGAAAGTCCTTTGGAGAAAATTAATTTTTCCTTCAAGAGTGGTTATCTATTTAAGATAACTTCTGGGTTAGGGATGGGGCCTTGTATCCACTTCCTCTCTGAGCACTGGGACCCCCACCTGGCTCAGACCAGTGAAGGTCCTGTGTATGCTGCCACCATCTCTCTGACTTCATATGTGCATAAGCTCTGTTGTGTCTGGAAGGTCTTGTTTCTTTGGTGTGTTCCCATCTCCACTGGCTCTTACATCTCTTATTTCTCCTCATAGTTCCCTGAGCCCTGAGGGGAGAGATTTGATAGAGACATCCCATTTAAAACTGAATATTCCAAGGTCTTTCCCTCTCTTCACTTAGTCCAGATGTAGGTCTCTAAATTTGTTCACATCTGCAGGAAAAGCTTCTCTGATGATGGCCAAGCAGGATACTGATCTATGAGTATAACAGAATATTGTTAGGAGTCATTTTATTGCTACACTCTGTTAGCAGAAAAGGAGTATTTAGTTTTCCCCTAGGCCCATGGCCTGTCTAGTCTCACGTTCTTGGTCACCCACAGTGTCAGACATCTGTTATTGGGCTTCTAGGCTGTTCCCAATATCTGGCTATTATGCATAGAGCAACAAGTGTCCAGCACCAATTTTAACATGCTGTCTCCCTTCCAGTGTGTATTTCTGGCTTCTTTATCAAAAAATAAGGTGCCTATAGGTGTGTGTACATATTTGTTTGTCTTCAGTTTGATTTCATTGAAAAATTTCTGTTTTTATGCCAATACCATGCTGTTTTTATTACTACTTCTCTGTATTGTAATTTGAGATCAGGTGTTGGAGCCCATTTAGGTTTCCTATTAGCTTTACCCAGCAGGTCTGCATAAAGAGAATGATTGGAGCACTGGCCTAAGTACCAAGTGTCTGAGATGGTCTGCACTTGGCTGTGCTGGGGGAGTGTCTTTTGCTCCACCCCTTGCATTCCTTTAAAAACTCTAGGGCAGAGACAGAGCCTGATGGATTAGGATCCAGGCCCTCCTGAGGATATCCTGTGTTTTCTATCTGTTTCTCTCCCCTCTTTACTTCTATCTAACATTTCCTGCTGCTCCTACTAAAGAGTACTCTGGGGAAAAGTTGGGGTGAGATGGCCCCCCACAATCAGGCATGGTGCCACCTCCAGTAGTTACGTAATTAATCAAGATTGTTTTTACTATCCTTTTTTTTTAAGTGATTTCACATGGAGCTGAAAATTGTCCTTTCAGTTTCAATTACGTTAGACTTTTAATGGGGATATTAAATCTGTGGATTGCCTTTTGCAGTATGGCCATATTCACTATATTAATATTACAGATTCATGAGCATGGGATATCTTTCCATCTTCTGATTTCTTCATCAATTTCTTTCTTTCATGTTTTACGGTTTTTAGTATGCAGGTCTTTCACTTGGTTGATTAGAGTTACCCTAAGATAGTTTATTTTGAGGTGGCTACTATGAAAGCTATTATTTCCTTACTTTTCTTCTCAGTACATTTGTCATTTATATATAGAAAGGCTGATGATTTTTTGAGTTAATTCTGCATCCTATTACTTTGCTGAAAGTGTTAGCTATAGAATTCCAATTTGTATCTTTTTAATATCTTTCAGTTGTCTGGTTGTTCTAGCTAAGACTTCAAGTACTATATTGAATAAGTGTGGAGAGAGTGGACAGTCTTGTCTTGTTCCTGATTTTAGTGGAAATGCTTTGAGTCTTTCTCCATTTAGATTGACATCAGCTGTGGGACTGCTGTAAATCATCTTTATTACTTTGAAGTATGTCCCTTGTATCACTAACCTCTTTATTTATTGTGAAGGGGTGTTGGATTTTGGCAGACCTTTTCTGTATCTAATGAGACGATCATGTGTGCTTTATATTGCAACCCGTTTGTAAGGTGGATTACATTTATTAATTTATATATGTTGACGATCCCTGCATCTCTCAAATGCTGCCTACTTGATAATGGTAGATGATTTTTTGATATGTTCTTGGATTCAGTTTGTAAGTATTTTATTGAGAATTTTTGAATCTATGTTTATATGAGAAATATATGACCTATAATATTCCTTTTTGTGTCCTTATGTGGTTTAGGTATCAGGATAATTATGACCTCATAAAAAGATTAAACAAAGTTTCTTCTGCTTCTATTTCTTGAGAGGATAATTTGAGGAGTATTAGCACTAGCTCTTCTTTGAAAGTCTGGTAGAATTCTGCATTGAATCCACCTGCCCCAAGGCTTCTTTTGGTTGGGAGAATTTTAATGATGGCTTCTATTTCACTAGGGGATACAGGTATTTTTCAGTTGCTCATCTGATCTTGATTTAACTTTCATAGATGATATATATCAAGAAATTTATCCATTTCCTTTAGGTTTTCCAATTTGGTGGAGTACAGACTTTAAACGTATGTCCTTATAATTCTATGGTGTAGACTGAAGCTTCCTAGTCCCACATAGTACCACAGCTGCCATTGTTATAATAATCACTCAGAGGCTTAATATTAATTACAAACTGTTTGGTCTATGGCTCAGGCTTCTTTATAGCTAGCTCTTTCATCTTAAATTAACCCATTTCAATTAATCTATATTTTGCCATGTGACTGTGGCATTCCTGGTCTGTTGGCATGTTTCTCCTTGGGCAGAAGGCTGGATTCTCCTGACTCCATCCTTCTCTCTGCATCTCTGCTTATATTTCCTGCCTGGCTCTTATCCTGCCTTACCATAGGCCAAAGCAGCTTTATTTATTAACCAATGGGAGCAACACATATTCACAGCATACAGAAAGAATATCCCACAACACTTCTCCTTTTCTGTCTAATCAAAAAGGAAGGTTTTGTAGACAAATTTCTAAACAGTCGTATTAAAGAAGAAACACAGAGCCAAATACAGAGGTAATAGCCAAAGAGATCAGAGAACTAGCAAAGAGCCACAACTACCTTATCTTACCACCTTGCCGCTGTCGCTTCCCCAGAGAGAGTTTCTTCCTGTCTAATTTGTGTTTTTATTGCCTTCCTGTTCTGCCTTCTCATTGGCTCTAAGCCCAGCCACATGACTTCCTCATCACTGCCTATCTATACAGACCTCCTGGTCTTTATAGTTGGTACTAGGAGTAAAGGCTCATGTCACCATGCTTAGCTGTGTCCTTGACCACACAGAGACTCTACCTGCCATGTGATCGGATTAAGGGCGTGTGCTACCACCGTCCTGATTCCTGTTTATGGCTATGTGACCTCGCTATGTGACCTCTGATCTCCAGGCAAACTTTATTTATTAACATACAAATAAAATTATATTTCAACACAATTAAAATATCACCACAAGGTTTTAATTTTAACATAGTAAAATTATATATAACAAAACAGTTATCAAGTAAGAATTACAGTTATAATATTTAATCTATTTGTATTTAACAAAATTAAAGAAAATAATTATCTATCTTATCTTGATGAGTCTAAAGTTTTGTATCTAATTTATCTTCTATCATAACTAACGAACACTGTAATCTTAACTATTTAGCCTTCAACTCCATCAAAGACTCCAGAAGGATGTAAGGTTACCTAAGTAAATAGGAAATACATTGCAAGCAACTTCCAAAATTCTAGAAATGACAGAGACATCTGGCTTCCAGGACAGTCACCCAAAGTTCTTATGTTATTTGGGGGCATCTATTTTCAGCCTATAGGCCTAGAGTATCTGGCACATTTTTCAGTTAAGCAGAAAATTTAAAGAACTGTTTGCCTATTTTGGCAAAGTTCATCAGTTGCTTTCCTCTGTGTCCTGCAGAATGTCTGGCAGTTTCTTCTGTGAAGCAGGAACCTGAAGGACCATCTTGCCTTGATTTGGTAAAGTTCAGTGGTCACTTTCCTATGGGTCCTACATATACAGTTTATACAACGTACTGTCAAGCATTCCAGGCAAGAGAAGTTTCTTGCCCAAATGGCCAGTTTTGCCAAGAAGAAGATAAACTCCATATGGAGTATCTTCAATGCCCATCATCCCCTTTGAAGTAAATTGGTGCTGACAGGAGCAAATGTGTCTCATTGTCCACAAAATTCTAAGTTTTTTAAACATTTTAAATGTCACATTCTGTAGATCTTTGAAGTGTTTGAAGATTACCTATCTAATTGAAATATATCTTTGCATATCTATAAAAACTTAACTAACATGACTATAAATTTGATTATTATAGATGATTATAAATTTCTTAATGGTACATTACAATTTTAAATGAGTTGCATAAACATAATACCTTAAACAAGAGTAGAAATATACATACACTATAACAAAATTGACCTTAAATTTGTATCAATAAACCAAAATCTATACCAATGTAAAGTATTTTAAGATTAAAAGTTGTTTTTTGGATTATAGTAGATTCAATAATCTACCCTTTTTTATCATTTCTACATCATATCCCCCTTTTTCCTTTAGAAGGAGATTGCATTTATAATCAGTCCCCTTTAAATAAAAACAGGCATTTATAAACAATATTTTGGGAATTAGAGTGTAGTTTTCTAGACTACTTCCAGATGAATTGTGGTTGCTGATGATCTTGAAAGACTCTGAGAAAATTTAGAATTATGGTTAAATCTTGGCTGTAGTAGTCTGTGAGGCTGCATCATCTCAGTCAATTGCCTTGAAGCTGTTCTGGATGTTGGATCATCTGGGCAATAGATCCCATTGGAGACCTCTCAGGGGTTCTTCCTTGATGGAACGATATTAACCCTAGAGGAATCCACAGCTTCTCATCCTCTGTGGAAATAAAAGCAGAGCCTCTTTTCCAAAGCAACATATCCTTAGATCCAAATTTTGAAGTCAAGATAACTTTAAAATATATATGTTGGTTTAACTTAGCAGCTCCCACAATCAAATGTCTCTCTGTAGTTTAAAAAAAAAAATCCCAAAGACAACATAATAATATGCAGTATCCAGACTCTGTGTATTTTCCACCTTTATGTGGCTTATTTCTTTTATACTACTTTTACTGTCTCTTTAAAGACTTTATTTTTTTAAAGTATTTATTTCTATTTATAGTGGGAATTCACTCCACCCATGACCTTGGCCTATCTGGCCTGATAGAGGTGGTGCTTCTTATCTGCCTACATGATTGCTTAAATCAGAGAAAGGGGGATCATGCTCTCATGGATGGTGAAAACCAGATAAGGTGGTGTAAAGCAGCATATGATCATATGATCGGTACCCAGCATTCCAAGGATTCTGCAACTGGCTTTACTTTATCCTGTATCAACCAGTGTGTTTTCCCTAAAGAACCCCTTAAGAAATTGATATATATAGATCATTGAGGCTCTCATTACACTATGAATTTCTTCAGTGTCTGTTGTTAATTGTAGCATGATCTTAAAAGTTCTTATTAATAAAATCAAACCTGAGGCCAGTTATTGGGGTGATGCTGGAAGGTCAGAGAGATAGAACAAGCCACAGTTAGCCTCACCTGGCCAACTTCTCAACTAATCTTGTTTCCTCAGACTGGAAGCTTCTGTGTCCTCATCCCAATGGCTCTCAGCTGAACTGTGCTTGAAACCTAAAAGCTTAACCAGCCAAATGCTCCTAGTTTCTGGTCTCCACGCCTTATATATCTTTCTGTTTTTGCCATCACTCCCTGGGATTAAAGGCTGTCTTTCTGGGATTAAAGGTGTGAGTCATCATGCTTGGCTATATCCTTGAAGAGATGGATTTCTGCCTCTGGAATGCTCTACCACTGCCTAACTTCTATGTTTAATATTGTGGTTGTTCTGTCTCTGACCCCAGATAAGTTTATTAGCATGCACAATATTTTGGGGAATACAATACCACATTTCCTCTCTTTTTGTCTAAAATTAAAAAAGGCTTATAACTAATACAAGAAAAACTATCCAAAAAGTATATACAATATATACAGCCAAAAATTATATTAATGATGTCTAGTCCATTAACATTTGACAGATTCAGATAAAAAACTCCATTAATATATAACAATGTCCAGTCCAGTAACATCTGATAAACTCAGACCAAAAAATTTTCATTACTTATCTTATTTAAAACAAGTAGTTCCTTTTTAAAAGTAGATTCCATAATCTCCCTTTTTATCTTATCATATCCATATTCTCTCTTTTTTCTTTTCATAATACATTCAGTAGTCTACCTTTTGTCATTTTTATATCTTCCCCTTTTTCTTCAGTGTAGATTCAGTGATCTACCTATTTATCCTATTATTTCATTATCTTTTTTCTCAGAGTAGATTCAGTGATCTAACTCATATCTTATTCTCTTTTTCTTTTTGCTTTCTAGGGGTGGAGATATCTTTAGGAAATCTTGAAAAGAAAATTTTTGGGTTAGTTGTCAAGTCCTGTATCATTTGTCCAGTCTCTGCATAAAAGGAAAGTTCAGGGCTTGTTACAAGTCCTTGTTCGAGTAGTCTGTCAGGCTGGATCATCTCAGCTAGCCATCTCAAAATTGTCCTAAATAGTTTGTAGTCCAAAGTCGATCTTTCCTGGTTTTAATCAGCTTAATGGCTTTACCATAGTCCATGTGGAATCATCGTTGTGGGTTGCCATCATCATTTTGAAGATTTCAAAGTCACTGTTAGGCGTGGTCGTGGTTCACTGCAGACTTTTTTTGTGTGTGTGTGTGCCTCCTCTGTGGTTTGGAGCAATCACAGTCTGATAAATGTCTGTCTTTTGGAAACATGAACATTCTTCCCTAGAACAGAAAATCTTCACAGCAATTTCTCCCCACCATTTATCTTGCCAAACTTTTCCAAACTGACCTTTGCCGATGTTTTCTTGTAACATGATGGTCCTGGCAATTCTTCTCTGAACCAGTAGAAGTAAATCCTTCATCCCAGGTAGCATCATCACCACAGTCACCAAAACGATGAGAAGGAACTGGCAACGTGGAGCAGTAGCCACTGCCTCTATGGTCTCACTGCTGTTTGTGGTTCAGTATGGGCCGAAGCTTCTCCCAAGCCTCCTAGGCTGGCCTCAAACTTGGGATCCTCCTGCCTCTCTCTCCTTCAGCAAATCCTACCAGTGTGCACCACCACAACCAGCCGAGTGTAGCTCGGGCCTGAGCTGGGGCCCATAAGGTCAGAGACAAGCACCTTTTTCATGAATTCGTACCAGGAACGTTGGGCGCCAGATGTAGATGTAACCAACCATCTTATTAAATAAGAAACACAGAGCCGATTCAGAGAAGAAAGCCAAGAGGTCAGAACTAAGAGCCTTACTCTTCCTGCTTCAGCCAAGAGAGTTCTCCGAAAAGGGGCCTACTTCCTGTGTGTATGTCTTTAAATAGTCTTTCTGTTCTGCCTTCTCATTGGTTGTAAACCCAAACACGTGACTGCCTCCTCACTGCCAGTACCTGCAGCCCTCCAGGTCCTCTATGGTATTGAGATTAAAGGCGTGTGTCTCCAATGTTGGCTGTATCCTTGAACCCACGTTGGACGCCAGAATGGAGAGAACAGGAAGGCGGAGGGAGACACTGCCAGTCTCAGCCATGACAAGCAGCATGTGAAGATGCCAGTAAGCCACGAGCCACATGGCAAGGTATAGATTTATAGAAATGGATTAATTTAAGATATAAGAACAGTTAGCAAGAAGCCTGCCACAGCCATACAGTTTGTAAGCAATACAAGTCTCTGGTTTACTTGGTTGGGTCTGAGTGGCAGTGGGACTGGCGGGTGAGAGAGATTTGTCCTGACTGTGGGCCAGGCAGGAAAACTCTAGCTACAAATGGTGCCCAACGTGGGGCAAGAGTTTCCACCTAAAACCTGAGAAAAAAGATTCTAAAATGGAGCTAAAAACAGTTCCTAGTTGTCACTCTCAAGTTAGCGGCAGCCTGCGTGTTTGAGCTTCTATGGCGGGTTCCTGGCATGCGTGCTCGACCTGCAGTATGGCGGGAATGAGGCCTCTGCAAGTGGCACATTAAGCTGGGCCTCTGCAAGTGGCACATTAAGCTGCATGGTTTAGTCTTTGCTAGTACAAAACAAAAAAAAAAAGAGGTTTCTGGGCTACATGCTGCTTTAATAGAAGCACAGACCCACTATTTCTGAGAGTTGATGGCTCCCAGAGCTGGCAGAAAATGTACCACTGCCATGTTTGGAAGCTGAAGTGGGTGGAGCCAGTAGCCACAGCGCTGTTTCAGTCTTAAAATGCTGCAGTTTAAAGCAGTAGGTTCAAGGTAATATAAAAAATAAGCCACGTAAAGATGGCTACCACAAAGAGAATCTGGATTATGTTCTCTTTGATATTCATAACTGAAGAAAAACATTTGATTACAAAAGCTGTTGAGTTATGCCAAAATGTATATTTTAAAGGTACCTTGACTTCAAAATTTGGATGTAAGGATATGTTGCTTTGGAAAGGAGGCTCTGCTTTTGTTTCCACAGAAAATCAGAGGCTATGGATATGTTCCAGATTAAGACACATCAGGTTTGACCAGTCAAGACCTCCTGAAAGGTCTCCGATGACACCAAGGCCCAGATGATCCAACATCCAGAACCATTTCAAGGCAACTGGCTCAGAGGATACACCCTCACGGACTACTCTATAATCCTAAAATTTTCTTTGTGTCCCCATAAGATACAGCGCCCCCCTCCAGCAGGAAGTAGTAAGAGAAGCTATGCCCAAATTCCCAAATATACCAAGCTGGCTTTGGAGATGTGTAAAAGTTAAAATCTTCCTCTTTAAAAAAAAACAAAGAAGAAAAGGGGGAAGTGCTTTTGGGATGGTCTGTATGTCAAATTGCTCTGATTGGTCAATAAATAAAACACTGATTGGCCAGTGGCCAGGCAGGAAGTATAGGCGGGACTAACAGAGAGGAGAATGGAGAGAACAGGAAGGCAGAGGGAGACACTGCCAGCCTCAGCCATGACAAGCAGCATGTGAAGATGCCGGTAAGCCACGAGCCACGTGGCAAGGTATAGATTAATGGAAATGGATTAATTTAAGCTGTAAGAACAGTTAGCAAGAAGCCTGCCACAGCCATACAGTTTGTAACCAATATAAGTCTCTGTGTTTACTTGGTCGGGTCTGAGCGGCAGTGGGACTGGCAGGTGAGAGAGATTTGTCCTGACTGTGGGCCAGGCAGGAAAACTCTAGCTACAAAGTTATTGCTTCCTTTTTGTCTCTGATTTTATTAATTTGAAACTTCTCTTCATCTTTTAGTTAATTTAGCTAAGGTTTATCAATCTTGTTGATTTTTCTCAAAAAATCAAGTCTTTGTTCCATTGATTCTTTTATTGCTTTGTTTCTATTTATTAATTTCAGCCCTGAGATTTTTCTTGTTGTCTACTCCTTTTGGGTGTGATTTCTTCTCTTTGTTATAGAGCTTTCAGATGTGATCTTAAGTTATTAATATGGGAACTCTCCTTTTTTTATGTAGGCACTTAGTGGTATGAACTTGACTTGACTGTGTTCCATAGGCTTGGATATGTTCTGTTTTCACTTTCATTCAATTCTAAAAAGGTTTCAATTACTTTCTTAATTTCTGTCTTGATCCATTTATCATTCATTAGTGAGTTGTTCAGAGGAGTTTGTGAATTTTGTTCTTTCTGTTGTGGTTGATATCCATCTTTAATCTGTGATGGTCCTAAGCAACCTGCCTGACTCCATTTTGAAGGCAGGAGCCATTTTGTTGTTTTGTTAAAAATAAGTTTCCATTTCCTGTAAGAACTGAGTTTCTGTTTCTAAATTTCTGTTTCCGAGAACCTGACCTGTCCCAACCCATGACCTTGACTTGTTTTTGAGAACACTCTTAACTTCCCTAATCAGTGACCACTTGATGATGAGTATTTTGGTTTTGTTTTGCTTTGTTTTAAGTTTTTTTTTCTGTACTTCCTTGTTGCTAAAGTTTTTCTGCCTGGCCCACAGTCAGGACAAATCTCTCTCAGTCCCAAGCCGCTCAAACCCGACCAAGTAAACACAGAGACTTATATTGGTTACAAACTGTATGGCTGTGGCAGGCTTCTTGCCAACTGTTCTTACAGCTTAAATTAATCCATTTCTATTAATCTATACCTTGCCACGTGGCTTGTGGCTTACCGGTACTTTACATCTTCCTTGTCCTGATGGCGGCTGGCAGTGTCTCCTCACTCAGCCTTCCACTTCCCAGCTCTATTCTCCTCCTTGTCCCGCCTATACTTCCTGCCTGGCCACGGACCAATCAGTGATTTATTTATTGACCAATCAGCAACACATTTGACATACAGACCATCCCACAGTACTAAAATGCTATCCTTTCTGGACAAGTGGGACACAAGGAAAGCGACCACTGTACTCTGCCAAGACAGGGTAAGATGGTCTTTCAGAATTCCTGCTTCTGAAAATGGTCTGTCAGATACTTTAGGCCTGTAGCCAATTTGAATGCACCAACAATGCTGAGAAACATTAGGTGACTGTCCAGGCTGCCAGCTGTCTCCGTCTACTCTCGCAAGATTCCCGAAAGTTGTTTGCATCCATCTACCATTTCTCAGGTACCATTATATTCCTTCTCAGGTCTTTGATGGGATTGAAGACTAGCAGTTATAGTTACAACTTAGTAGATAGAACATATTAAGTATTAGATTCAGGTTCTTTAGGATAGGACACCTTTTGGAATGATCTTTGTAACATGCCATTTACCTATGCTCTATACTTCTCTGGACTTTAGTATGTGTTTCTTGCTTGATATTGTTTGCATTGGTTGTACTTCCATCTTATCTAGGTCATTATCCCTCATTATTCCTGGACAATATTTGATAACCATTCCTTTGTATATAGTCTTGTATTAGGTTAGAACTTTCTTATTTAGACAAAAAGGGGGAGATGTAGTGGGTAGCCATTCCAGCTTTGATCTGGAAGTTCCAACCCCCATTGAGACTTCAGCAACTGTCACGCCTACAAGGCGGGGCCAAGGGAGGCGCCGGGGGACCCGAGATCTGGATCGGCGGGCGCTCTCTCTGTTGCGGGACCCTGGACTGGAGAGGTGGACCGAGCAGAGCTCCAGAGAACGCCGCTGGACTGTGATACACCTTCCCCAGACTCCGCGACCTACCTATTCCTTAATTTGTAAGTTACGCCATTAAATAAATCTCCTTTTAACTACGTGGAGTGGCCTTAATAATTTCACCAATACTTCCTACAAAAATAAAATTAGAAATGAAATACTACAACAGACACTGAGGAAATTTTGAAAAGGAAGGGATATACCTTAAAAATCTGTATTGCCCTAAACTAGAAAATCTAAAATAAATGGATGAATTTCTTGGTATATCCAATTTAATGAAGTTATATCAAGATGAAATAAACAATTTAAACAGTCTCACAACACCTAGCAAAATGGAAGCATTAATTAAAATTGTTCTAACCAATTAAGAAAGCTCAGGCCAAATGGATTCAGTATAGAACACTACTAGACCTTCAAAGAAATAATGTTAACATTCCTCAAATTATTCCACAAAATAGATACAAAAAGAACATTTCCTAATTTTTGTATGAATTACTATTACCTTGCTATTAAAACCCTAGAAAGATCTGACAAAAAATAGAAAATTATAGGCCAATATCCTTTATGAACATAGATGCAAAATTTTTCAATAAAATATTTGTAAAAATGAATTCAAGAACATATCATAAAGACTATCCACCATAATCAACTTGACTTAATATCAGAGATAAAGGGATAGTTTAACACATGTAAATCAATAAGTGTAATCCACCATATGAACAGATAAAAAGACAAAAAGACATGATCATCTCATCAGATACAAAGGAGGCCTTTGACAAAAATAAAACATCTCTGCAAGATAAAAGTCCTGGAGAGACTATTATAAAAGGAACATACCTCAACATAACAAAGGTAATTTACAGCAAGCTCACAGTCAGCATCATCCTAAATGGAAAGACACTCAAAACGTTTCCACTAAAATCAGTAATAAAAAAGGATATACACTGTTTCTAAACCTATGCAATGGAGTACTTGAAGCATTCTTAGCTAGAAGAATAAGACAACTGAAAGAGATCAAGGGAATTTGAATAGGAAATAAAGACATCAAAATATCCTTATTTGCAGATTATAAAATTTTGTACATTGAGAAACCTAAAGACTCTACAAGGAAACTTCTATATCTGATGAACACATTTGGTGAAGTAGCAGGATATAAAATGAACACGCAAAAATCAGTAGCCTCCTTGTGTACAAAAGACAAATGGACTGAGAAGGAAATCAGGAAAACAACACCTTTCACAAGGCCCTCAAAAAGATATTAGGATAACTCTGAGAAAACGAAAGACTTACATGATACAAACTTTAAGACATTGAAGAAAGAGACTGAAGAAGATATCAGACGATGGAAAAATCTCCCATGCTCATGGATCATTAGGATTAATATAGGGAAAATGGCCTTCCTACCAAAAGCATTCTACAGATTCAATTGAAATCTCTATTAAAATTGTAACATAATTACTCACAGAAATTTAAAAAAATCTTCAACATCATATGGAAGCACATGCACACATACATAGCAAGATAGCTGAAACAATCCTGAATAATTAAAAAACTTTTAGCAATATCATCATCCCAGATTTCAAGTTGTATTACAGAGCTATAGTAATAGAAAAAAAGCTTGATATTGACATAAAACAGGTACATTGATCAGTATAATAGAATTGGAAACCAAGACATAATTCTACACACCAAGGAAAGAGACACTAAAAACACACTGAAGAAAAAAATACTGCCTTTTCAGCAATAATGCTGGTCAATCTGCATAGCAACATAGAGAAGAATAAAAATGGATCCATACTCATCACTCCTCACAAAACTCAACTCCCAATAGAATGCAGACCTCAAGAGAAGACCAGATACTCCTATCTGATAGAAAAAGAAATTGGGAATAGGCTTGAGCTCATTGATACAGGAAATGACATTCTAAAAAAGGACAGGCACTAAGAACAACAACTAATAAATGGGACCCCATAAAGCTGAAAAACTTCTGTATGGCAAAGATTCCATCATTAAAGCAAAACATTAGGCTACAGAATGGGGAAAAAATCTTAATCAATTATACATATGATAATGGGTTAATATCTAGAATATACAAAGATTTTTAAAACTGGAAATCAAGAATCAAATGATCCAAATAAAAACAGATGTGGGTACAAGCTCTAAGGTTCTCCACTGAGTGAGAGAAACCATCACCCTGTCATGTGTAACAGGAATAATTCATCTTCCCTGTAGATAAGGAGGAGGTTTTCCTAGTCAGGTCTACTCAGCCAGACACAGAAGCAGCAGACTTCTGCCAAGCCTTGCTTCCCAATGCATTCCTATCCTATAAAGCAGTTTAATGTGATGGGGCCTGTTATCCATCCAACATGGGGGTACTACTTAGCCTGAGGGTGTCCTGCTATGCACGTGAATTGTAAACTTAAACCATTTTTACTCAAGCATTCACTTTTCTATACCAGTTGTTTTAAATACACTTGATTTTGAATATTATATTAAGCAAACTTTAAGTTTACTTGTAGACTTGCTCTGAGTTAGCTGTTTGGAATTTAGCTTTAACAGCAGAAGACTACAGGATGGGATATATAAATCTGTCTCTCCCTCCCATCTTGCATCTATAAGTGAATTAAATTTGTACTTATTATGACTACAAACACAACTAAGGACATTTAATCACTGAGAAGGACACTTCTTTTATGGCTTTTATGACACAATTATATTTGTCTTAAGAGCTTAAAACAAATTAGCAACTCTGACAAGATTAGGATTTTATGAACTAAGGTAATTTATGCCTGTTATGATTTTGAGTGTTAAAAGTTACAACTTTTGTACTGCAGTTCTTTTACTATGCCAAAGCATTTTAAACCAGAAATACTGTCCATGGAAAAACTGGTAACTCTATTCTCCTGATTCTCCTATAGAGTAGTTTTACAAAATACAAATCAATTTAACAAATCTTTGATATTTTACCACAAATAATATAATTACAAGAGAGAACAATAATATTGGTTCATATAAGGAAATATTTATAATAATAAAAGGAGATACTCTGGGAGGAGGGACCCTGGATTAAAAAAATGCTTTCATAAGATGAGGCTTAGCAAGACTATAGGGCATTTTCTTTATTAGTGATTGATGGGGGGGGGCGCTAGTCCTTTGTGGGTGGGGCTGTCCCTGGGCTGGTGATCCTGAGTTCTATAAGAAAGCAGGTTGAACAAGCCCTAGGAGCAAGCCAGTAAGGAGCACCCTTCCATGGCCTGTGTCAGCTCCTGCTTCCAGGTTCCTGCCCCGTTTGAGTTCCTGTACTGACCTCCTTCAAAGATGAACTACATCGTGGCACTAAGTCATATAAGCCCAGATCTCACCCTGGGCATAACTGACTGGACAAAATGAGAAATGGCCACACAGGATAATTAAGAATGGCAGAGGATGCTGGATGGGAGACCTAACCTTCCTGCAAGGTGACTAGTTACATATCTCCACCAAGTCAACCACCTAGGGGCCGCAAAAACTGCTGAACTCTTCAGACCTAGGTATTATGCTCCAAATTTGAAAAGTCATCACTTTTAGGGGTTCCACCTGTGCTTAGGTAAACCCCAAAGGGGAAAGGAAGACCCCAAGGGATCCAGGCTTGAGGAAATGGGCCTAGGTAATATTGGGAGTTGGGCTTTACTGAAGTCAGGCCTACTGTTTGAGGCTATAAATATTGGCTGGTGTTTATAAGCACCTCAGAATCGGTGGAGGCCTGCCCCACCTGGACAGAGACTGTTCCAGTAGTTATTAAGAAACTTATTTAGGAATAAGTTTAAAAGACAAGGTCATGAATTTAAAAGGAAATGGGAGGTGGGGGTACTTGGGAGGAGCTGGACAGGAGATACAGAAGGTGGAAATTATGAAAATATGCTATGAAATTCTCAACAACATTGAAATAAAGACTTCTAATTACATATTGTTCTACTCACAGACCAGTGCTCTCCCTCCATGGTCTTCATTTTCCATGCTGACATAATAAAGTGCCAGGTAGATCAGAACTAAACACATCTCGCCACAGGGGAAGTAAATGGACTACATAAACACAATGGCACAAAACGTCCTTCCCATTGGAAGAGGCTGGGCCCAAGTTAGCAATTCTGATGAGCTGCCTACCCCTCCCACCATGCTTCACACCAGCCGATTAGTCTGAGGGGATGGGGGAGGGGCATTGTCTCCAGACTAAAGTACTAATGGCCCCAAAGCATAAGATGGGCTAAGGAAGCAGGGCAGGAATGTTGATGTACTACCACTCCTGAAGGCTGCCAGGCTCCAGGGAGTCTGAAGCAGCGTGGCCTCCTAAACTGAGGACAGGATGATGCCATCTGCAGGCTCCGAGGATCTGTGAAGCTCCTGACATGGGAAACCAAAGGATGGTGTGGTCTCCTAAGGGGCCCCCATTGGTAATTACAACTGAGACAGCAGGAGACTGAGAACAGACCTGCAGATAGAATCCTCCACCTCAAGAACTCCTTTTGCTCATAAAACCCCAAGGCCCGTTTGTCATGTAAATACAGTTCCCCAACAAAACTGTCTCCCCTCGTTGTAGTAATTAAAATACAGTCTGCTTCTATTGAAGGTCCATTTGCTCTTTCTTTTATCTCTACACACACACCCCAATCAATCCCAGTCTAACACAGATAATCAACTTGTGATCACATCAGTTTTAAAAGATTTTAATTGATCCAGCCCCATCTCTCAGCCAAGGCCAGCTCACCCAGCAGCAGCTGGTAGGGGCAAGGTAAGTCACTTCCCAGTCCCTAGGGCTGGTCCACACCCTGACTTCCTCCTAGATGAAAATTAATAGAGACACATAACTGAAAAGAAGTAGAGAGAGTAGGAGACTTTGGAATGTCTTGGCCCTAAATGGAATGCCATTATCACACCCATCCTATCAAGGCTCAGGGATCTATGCAGAAGAGGACATGGGAAGACTGCAAGAGACAGAGGCAGTGGGTAATTTTAAGGAACCTGTTTCTGAACATATGAGGGTAGATCCACAAATGAACTCACAGAGACCATGACAACATGCACAAGACCTGCAGAAGCTCAAGACAGACAAAAATCCCAGCACGAAAATGAAGTAGGCACAATGTCCCACCACCAGTCAAGAAGCTATTCCAAAATGATAGCTGCTGGGAAAGGGAAAAAATCAATTTCATTCAGTAGAGTGACACTGGGGGTATAACATACTGTGGGCAAGTCCCATGCTCAGGACTAGTTGGCTAATACACATAAGACTCCATTTTTTTAGTGGCTTTGGGGGTTTTGTTTTAAGAGAGAAAGGACATAAACCCAGCTAGATAGAGGGTGAGTGGGATCTAGAAGGAGCTAGAGGATGGGAAAGAATATGATAAAAATATATTGCATGAGTTTCACAAAGAATAAAAACTGAAGGGAAGAGAACAGGAATAAAATGTTTTATATATGTGTATGCATATATAAACATATATATCATGTTTGGATTGCTCTGATTTAATCAGTTTGTTTATATTATGTCTATAAATACCTATTACCAGAGAAGGGAGAAAGAATAAAAAAGGAAGATTTGAACTAACATTTTATTTAGACAATAAAAGTAGCAAAATTAAATGAAAAATAAAGGTAAAGAGGTCTGTTTTCCCATCCTCAACGATGCATTGGGGTGAGGATACTCAGAACCTGCCTGTAGCACATGGCTCTTTTCCTTTCAGGCTGCTTGGGTTGCTATCTTCCAGTGGGAGCAAACCTTTACAGTATGTGGCTTTCCTTGTTGACCCTGTCTTGTTTTGGCCACACAAAAATGATGTGGTTTGTGGACTGGGCTGTGGTTATTATTCTGGGTGATCCTCTGTTTCTAGCTACTAGGCAGTACCATCAGCAAACTGTATACTAGTCTCTCTTAGGCTCTGGTACCTTTAAGCATTTATTACTATTTTTTTTCTTCATGAAAACTAGTGACTCTTATCGCAGCACAAACGAGATTTCTGATTCTTGGTCAAAGATTTCCCCTTTAGTCAGAGGAATTTTGTGGTCATAGATGGTTGGCTGTAGGCCATTAGGAAGTCTACACAAAATAATGTCTTTTGAATATATTCAGTTTATTCACACAGATATTCATTATAATAACACACTAATATAAAAGTCAAACAGACATCTCAACAAGCATAGAATAGTTAATTGGTCAGAAAATACCACTGTAAGGATCCATTGGGGAACTTTCTCCAGTGAAGCTGTTTCAGAAGCTTTCAGGCTCAACACATGTCTGCTAAGGAATCCTTTAGATGTGGCAGGCTGGGAGGATGGCACTGATGGAGGCCCAGAATGTCCAGTGGCTAGTGCTGACAGGCAGGCATGGGTGAGCCCAGGGATAATGTCAGAATTTCAACAATCACTGAAACCAGTGCTACCCACAGAGGCCAAACTCAAGTCCTCTTGCTAGACAATCAGAATCTTGGAAGCACTCCAGTGAGATCCTAGAGACCATTTTCCAAGTTCCGGTTTTTATATCCTTTCATTAAGCAGTTGTTTTGTGCTATAAGTGTTCACAGGTTAGTGGTGGTTCACATATCAGTGTCATTTTGGGATTAGTCATTAGCATATGAAGGCCTGTCTTGGGCTTGGCTCCTATCTGAGCCCCAGGTCCAAGGTAGCCATGTCTCATAAGAACTGCATGGTGGCATCTCTTATCTTCTAGGCATTACATTATTACAAGTGGCATAAAATGGTTTTTAAGTTGTATAAAGTGGTTTCACTTTATGTTCCTAAAAGTTTTGAGGACAGATCCCAGTTTATACTCCCTTGACATTTTCCTTGCTTCTCAGAGTGGAGAGCACAAGGAGGGAGGTTTCATTCGACCGCCTAGTAGCTAACTCCAGGAGAGTCGTTTAAAAATGGCTTCTAGAGACCATTTTTCTGAGTCAAAAATGACTCAGAAGGTAGAGGCACTTGCATGAAGGACTGGTGACTTTGATCCCAAATCCCACAAGGCTACAGGGCAGAACTAACGGCTGAGAGTTGTCCTCTGACTTACACACACACACACACACACACACACACACACACACACACACACACACACACACACACACACGCTCAATAAAGAAATGTTTTAAATGATACATAACATTGTACTGGCAGAATGCCAAGAGGAAAATAGAATTTTCTTGGCATTGGCATGACATACACACTTGAGGATTTGTGTCTTGTTGGGCTACAGATATCCCTGTTAATGTGATTTTTAATATCTCTTTTCCTTTTCCTCCCTCAGCCATGTGGCTTTCATCTCTTGCGCCCTTTCTCTCTCCCTCTCTCCTTCCCTCCATCTCTTTCCTTCCCCATTTGCCTTCTCCTCCCTCCCTTTTTCCTCTCTAAATTCTCTAGTAATAAAAAAGCACGATGCATATTTTCTGAGGCTCTCTTTGCCTGTGGCCATGTTCAGGCATCAAACTCACTCCACACTTTAATCTAAACGTTCTTATATTACTGTATATCATAAAATTTCCTCCTTTTGGGGGTGGAGTTAGGGGAGAGTGTTGCTATGTGGCCCTGGGTGTCTTGCTGCTCACTACATAGCCCACAGGGGCCTTGAACTCACAGCAACCCTCCTACCACAGTGTTGGAATTGTAGTCATGTGCCAACACACACATGAAATATATACCCTAATATATACCCCACAAAATACCTTTTGATAAGTAGTGTGGTTATGAAATCAAGACAATACTAAGCATTGACCACCCAGAATGATAGTGACACTCATTGAGCATGACTGTGTGCTGTATATGATTTATGTCCTTGATTTGTAAAACATCTCTATATTAATTTACCGTACCATTTTCATCTCCTAATATAGAAGCTAACTCTGCAAGATGTCAAGTGTCATGCCCAAGTTTATAGTACAAATACTATACAGGCATTACATTATTCCAAGTCATGTGAAATGGTCTTTAAGTTACACAAAATGGTTTCATTTATGCTCCCAACAGATATTTTGTCTCCACTACTAAAAATTTTTTTAAATGATCAGAGTCAAAGATTCAGAATAGACTAAGATCTGCAAAGATAAAATCTTGTAAAACAGAAGGGAATCTCTTAAAGGAAAAATAAATTACTGGAGAGTTGCAAGGACTGTCCTAGGGGCTTGCAGGGCATGTAATACTTACATTTTACTAGCTTCACAGTGAACCTACTACCTTTGAAGTATTCCATATTCTGAAATTATCCTCAAGATATTTTGAGAAACAAGCATAATTTGAAATTATTATTGTCACTACATTTATCTGATCTCATTTATCACAATTTCTATCTTATCTATTTTCTCTCTTACAGCTGACTTGTGGGTAAGTTTTACATATGCTAGGCAAATATTTTATCAACCAAACTCATCTCCAGCTCCTCATACCTATTTCTTTCTTTCTTTTTCTTCTTTTTCTCCTCCTCTTCCTCCTCTTCCTCCTCCTCCTCCTCCTCTTCCTTCTCCTCCTCCTCCTCCTTCTTTTACTTTATGTCTTTGTGGCAATCTATGCTAATAATTCTGACAGCATTGTTTGGAGTTTGTTTGCCATCACCAGCCATTTTGTCTACCGGCTCTTCATCTTAATGCTCTGAAATATCCTCTATAGCTCAACATCAAATTATTCTTGGCCTGGTATTATGTTGTTAGCTGATGTCTATGCATCTGTGATGTTTTGCAGTCTCATTTATGCCTGAGAAACTCAGTGGTAAATGGCACCATTCTTACCACTGCTTAAAGACTCTGAATCCACTGCTTATTTAGGAAGCATTGTGATAAAATTATCCTCTGTAGATTCCATTTAAGAGATTTAAGTGTTTTTGTAACACTTCGAGACATCTTGAATGCTGATTCCTCATGTTGATACCCCAAGGAAGGTAGTACTCACTTTTCTTTATAAATGAAGTATTCCACGAACTGAATAGTCCTACTCATTACCGGTTACAAAGTCATTGGTACTCAATTTCACTATTTGACTTGCACTGCAAAGCCCTGTCCTGACCAATTTCGTTCCTGAGTGATTTGGGCATATGCTTTTAAGTTTGAAAATTCTGCATGTAATCACTGAAAATTGATAATATCCCTTCCAAAACACTCCACATTTTATAATTTCTTTGTATTTTTTGAGATTGTCATACAATTACATCATCTCTCCCTTCCCTTTCCTCTCTCCAAGTCCTCCCATATACCCCTCTTTGCTCTTTTTCAAATTCTTCTTCTTGTTATTGTTGTTTCGCCTATGTTTTTACTTCCTTCTAGTTTACATTTAAATTTACTCTGAACAGTATTTTACTATTTATAGTTCTCCTTTTTTTCTCAAAGTTTCAAATAGCAGTTTGACTAAAACAATAATTTATTTTCATGACAATTACATTTTATAGTGCAGCCATTACAGTGATGTTTTGACGGATGAGAAATATTTAATATTGTGAAAAGCAGTTCATTTTTTAAAGGATTCCTTGAGCAAATAACTATTATATGGAGTAATTATTTGGAGTGTTACTAAAATATAGGCTAAGGTAGTTTAAATAAATCAAATCATTGAACTTTAATATGTAACTATGACTGAGAGATCACAACCTAAAATTACCTATTTAGAATACAATTTCAACTAGAATTATGCAATTCTGTCACTGATATAATGTGCTCTCTCCTTGTGTCAATACCACCAATATCTTGGTTGTTATTTTCAAAAATGACTTAAAATCTTAAACACAGTATCACACATTTTTACATTAAATCTGTTTCTTTGGTTGTTTAGTGTGTTTAATGAAAAAAAAACACAAAGTTGAAAAGTAGTATAGCCCCCTTAAATTTGGCTTGAACTGAAAAGTTAGAGATGTCTTATTCTTAATTCACCTCCCATATATGATATAATACTTTAATTCATATGTAATTTTTGTGGTTCCCTTTGTTGTTCAGTAATTCCAATGAATAAAAACAACCAAGTATGCATAAGTGTTTGCTGCATATTCTACCTTTGGTGGTTACACCTGGGACAATATATTTGATACCATTTTACAAATACTTTCTAGTAAATTTCAAATAATAGTGAATTACTCAATGTTTGTTATCATTTTAAAAGGTCATTTGCAAAGTACAATAAACATAATCACAATATTTTACAACTTCTAGTACTTGGAATTTGAATCACTTTCAGCGGGCTGAGAGTCATTCTTAGTGTACAAAGATGATAATGTTTAAAACACTTACCAAAACTTGCATATATGAACATACAAATTAAATGAACAGTGTGTTACTAAACAGAAACTTATTTTTCCCTAACATGAAACAGAAGTAACTCTTTAACCAAAGGATAAAGCTATACAATAATTTGGAGTTAAGCTGTGCAGTAGTGGCACACGCCTTTAATCCCAGCACTTGGGAGGCAGAGGCAGGGGGGTCTCTTTGAGTTTGACATCAGCCTGGTCTACAGAAGTAGTTCCAGGACAGTCAGAATTGTCTGGAAAGATCCTGTCTCAAAAAACAAAAACAAATAATTTAGAATTAAACATCACTTTTCACAAATTTGATAGTTATCATCAGCTATCTTTCTTAATTTAATTCTAATGTTAACGTCCATGGACCTGCTGAAACACAAGTCATCAGCCTTGCAACTCACCTCATAACACTGTCTGAATTTCCAGATTGTTGCACTAGTCCATAGATCTCCATTGACAAAAGGAGAGGTCAAAGTAGTGTCACTGTGATGATTAACGAGGTATCTGGGTGTAAGAGTGAGATACTAATATGCTCCTTAACTGGTGTGGTTGGTGGAGAATCACCTCACATAATTTCTTTACACCTCATCTATATTTTCATATTTTATATATCAGGATTTCTCTAATTCTAGAAGTTACAAATTGATCTAAATGTGAAGTAGAAATGGCTCAGGGATGTAGAAAAATGATGGTTTGGGGACAGAAATTAATTTTCTACCACACTGCAGAATTCCTAAGGATCATAGAAATCTTACACATTTGCCATGCTTTAGGAGGTATCTTGAGTTTCTGTGTGTTCATAACTGGCATTATTTCTTTTAATCACTTAATTCCTCTTTAAGCTGTAACTATTATGTGGTCCTTTTTTCTATTGAGTTGATTATTCAACATTCTAACTAAACAGCAAATCCTGATATTTTTATAACTTTTTCTGTAAACAGTTACTTCCATTAACTTCTTTTTAAAGTTTCAAATGTACCTTTTTACACTCATCACACAGTATTTCTGTTTCATAACACCTGTTACACTTAATAATGAAGAATTTAAAACTAAAATGAATGGGGAGGAGCTTCTGTACTGAAATTGAGAAACTTACTTCTCAGTTTCTTCATGGCTGAATTTACTTCGTGATTTCTCAAAGTATATATTACTGGGTTCAGAATAGGAGTGAAGATGGTATAAAATACAGATAGGATCTTTTCTATCACAAAGCTGTTTTGTGGCCACATATAGATGAAGATGCATGGTCCAAAGAACATGAAGACCACAATGAAATGGGCTGTACAGGTGGAAAGGGCCTTAGATGACCCTTTGGTAGAATGATTCTTTATTGTAACCAACACAATAACATATGAATTAAATAACAGAATAAAGCAAGACAATGCAATTATGCCACTTGTTGAAATCATAAAGAGACCAAGAACGTAAGTATCCACACAAGCCAACTGGAACACCACAGGAAGGTCACAGAAAAAGCTGTCTATCTTATTGGGACCACAGAATGGTAATGTGAGGGCAAATATGACCTGGCTCATTGAATGCATGATTCCCACGATCCAAGAAGACACCACAAAGAGAATACACACTTGGGGACTAATGATTGAAGCATAGTGCAAGGGTTTACAAATTGCAATATACCTGTCAAAAGACATAGCCATTAGTAAAATAATCTCAGTACCAGTGAACAGGTGGAGAAAGAATATCTGGGAGATGCACCCACCAAAAGAGATTGTTTTATGGTCAGTTAGATAGTCTATGATCATCTTGGGAGTGGCGAAAGAAGCAAGAGACATATCAATAATAGAAAGATTGGTAAGCAGAAAATACATAGCAGAGTGTAGGTGAGAGTCAGATATGACAATGACAAGTATGATGCCATTACTCACCATTGTTGCCACATAAAAGAAGGAAAACACTATAAAGAAAAATATCCGTAGTTCCCAGGAATTAGAGAGTCCCAGCAAAACAAATTCAGTCACAACAGACTTATTATCCATATTAATCATCTGGATTCATAGGTAGAGACCTGCACATATACAAAAATATGCATAAATATACATGTGTGTATATTATTCTTCCTATCCTTTTCCTCCATCTTATCTAATATCTTGACTTGAGAGAAGATTATATAACATTAGTAAAGAAACAAATACTTTTTAAATAAATGTACTGAAAACAGTACTCTTTTCTGGCACTAAATACAAATAATATGCAAATAAAATGAACAGATCTACCATGTATTTGTCCATCTGTTCATCTGCACAATCTTAATGATTATAGCTAATGTATTGTAATAACGTCCTTCACACTGACAACGTATTAAACATGTATAGAGAAACACACATTTGTTTACAAATATGCAGTGAGTCATTGCAAACATAGTCATAAAGATACCCATATTCAAAAATCAAATAAAAATATATCACATGTAAGGGATCTTAAGTAACGTAACAGCACTTCATAAAGCAGTTGTAGAAAATTATTAATTTCCAAAGAACTGACGACATATTTATAAATATGAGTTTCCTGGTTGATCCACACCACACGTACTTAGAAAACTACTTTTACTGGTACTGATGGAGAAGGCTGTCCGACTTACAATGGACAATGCCCTATATTCATACACATCTAATGGAAGAGCATTACCCCCTATAATCATTGGAAATAAATTACCTTCTTTTTTCTCACAATTTCACTCATACTAAATTATGAGTTTGTTCCTCCTACAGACATATGCAAGTTTACAATTCAGAATTTATTTTTTGCTCCTAAAAGATACATCACACAAATTTCTATGGATGAGTTCAAAAACAAATATATCTCTTTTGTCAATTTTCAACAAATTCTTTCTGTTTTGTGGTATATAGCAACATACATAAGCTGCTTTATTGATGGGAGGAAAAGGACCAGCAATTAAGACTGTCAGAAGAAGTCTTTTATAATAAAACATTACTTACTCTGTCTATGGCAGAATCCAGGCTCTAGATTTATTGAATATTAGATAAGTTTCTTTCTGAGATCCCTAGGAGACAATTTCAAGCGTAAATGAGTGACCCTGCCTACCCATTTGTTGTTTAGAAGCTGTAAATTAAACAAGCATTGTAGGGAACTGGAAATTGACCAAGAAATCATCTTGCAATGGGATTTATTAAAAAACAAAGAAGTATCACATTAGTGAGCTCACAAAGAAAATTCAAGAATCTTATGGGATTTTATAAAGGTTGTTTTCACCTGGACCTATGTCCTTTGAGAGCAGAATAGAAAATGGAAAGGTCATCATTTCAAAAAGCTTGGAAATACCAAGACAACTAATCACAAGTGTTGGTTATTTAACCCGGTTTGGAAGTAATTGAGAAAAAAATCAAGAACATTCACCTCTGCTTTAAGTAATCTAGGGTTCTTTGAAGATTTCAAACATCAATAAATAAAATATTTGGGAACATGCAATGAAACATATCCTGCATGAGGGAAATGGACCTCAGGCAACAAAAAAGTCTTGTAATGTGCCAACTATTATCAAATTGTAGGAAGTTTTCAGGCAATCCAAAGCAGTATTCTATGCATGGACTCACCAAGGAGCTCTCAGAAGGAAATTAAGGCAGGTAATTATTACTTAAATAAGTATAATAGGTAATTTTGACTAAGGTGTTAATGTGAATGTGATCATTAATAAAGTGAAAATTTTAAGTGAATATTGTTCTGAATAATTTCACTTATCAAGTGGCAGTTCCTGCAGTGGACTGCATTTATTTAAATAAAAATTGGTAGGCTGTGGAGATGACTCAGTCAGTAAAGTATGCAAGAATAAAGACATGATATCAAGAATTCACTAAAATCTGTGCACAGTGGCACATAGTTGCTTACTTTCAATCCCACTGTTGGGAAAACAGAGGCAGAAGGATCCCTAGGACTTTCTGGCCAGCCAGTCTAGCTGAGATCATGAGCTACAAGTTCAATGAGAGACCCTGCCTCAAAAACTCATGCGGTGAAGAGACCAGGATTGACATCAATGCTGATTTCTATCTGACTTCCATACACAGGCACACGTGGTACATGCAACTACACACATATCACATGTATACACACACAAAATTATCCTCACACACAACACACATATATATATTCATAAGTTAATAAATATAATAATCCAAACAAAATCTGGCTACTGTTTTATATGTGATCCCTTCCATTGGGGATTCTACTGTACTATGGAGGAACACAGCTCCTGCTGTATTTACCAAATGCTTAGACACATGGCTTAGTTTGTTCCACGTAATTTGAACAGAAGTGACAACTGTGTTGGCAGTTTGTCTATTCAGCACCATTCCCTTCTATCTCCTTGGTCCACGGACAAATAGAATTAATACAAAGAAAGAAGGGAGGTAAATATGCTAATAAGCAGAATGATAAAACATCATTAAGACGACATTTCAATTGTAGTTGTTCTATATATTCAACACCATGCAGGTCATTATGTTCAACAGGCTTTAGGTAAAGGTAAACTCAATGAAATTTACATGGAAGTGAAAAGGACCTAAAATTACAAAAGCAATATTTTAGAACAAACTTTGTATACTCATTCTCACTACTAGAACACTTAAAATAAAACAAGTTACTAGTATACTTACTACTTCCTAATACTATACACGCTGATAAGTGGAACAGAGTAGAAGGTAATAAAAATATATATTTATAAAGCATTTTATTTTATTTTTCTTCTATTTTCAAGATTATAATATTATTACATCATTTCTCCTTCCTGTTCCTCACTCCAAAACCTTTCATGTACCCTTCCTAGCTCTCTTTCAAATTCACAGCTTCTTTTCCCATTAATTGTTGTTACATGTATTTATGTATGTGTATGTGCATATATATTCCCAATATATTTTCCTACACCTAACCTGCACAGTCTGTGTACATACACACGCACACACACACACATACACACGTACATCTGAATTGTTTATGAGCCTTAAGTATGGGACCTGTTTTGCAGCTGTATCTATAGGTACTGGCCTACACAACTCTGCATTTTGATAGGCTGTAGTATTCTGTAGTGGTCTGTTACAAAAAGAAATTTCCTTGATGGGAGGTGAAGTATACACATATCTTTGGGTAAAAAGGACAAACATTTAGATGTTCTTAGAGATTGTGCTGTTTTAATAAATTAGTGGTTGCAGATCCTTATCCAAGATCCATGACTCCATTAGTCTTGGGTATTTGGCTAGGTTTTTAGTTCCAGTCATGATTGTTCTCATGTTGAGAGGGTTTTAAGTCCAATTAGAGAGCTGATGGTTAGCACTAAGGTATGTGTGGAAGTTCTATAGCCTTAAGATTACTATGGCCTACTATTGTTGAGTTCATAGGCATCATAGCAGGGTAGGACTGTTGGTTGCTTTCTCCACTGAAAACTTGCACAGCAGTTTCTAGTACAATGAAAGCTAGTCATCAGAGAGGAGGCTTTCAGATCAGTTCCAGCTCATCGGCCTCTTGCCCCTGTTTCTGAAGTACATGGTGTCTTAGGAAATATGGACATCCCTTTCACCTCTGGGGGTAGGGGAAAACCAATGGCAGTAGCAGTAGTCTGAATTGCTTGGAGAATCCCTTGGACAGTCCTGGCCAACAACTCAAAAGAGAGCTTCTCATTCCTGCGCCTGGTAGTTTTCATTGGGCTCTTGGAGGGAGCATTGTCACCCCAGATGAAAAAAAAAATTGCATTTAAACTACACATGTCTATTTACACACAGACATATATGTATTGTAGATTTTTAGGTAAATATTTAATAGCATTATTCCTTTTGACTTTTTCAGAAATCCTCATAGTTATTTTACCTTCTTCTGTATTCATCTCCCTCTCTCCTCCCTAGTTAGTCTCCATGTTTTTTTCCATTTCTTCTGTCAGGTCACTTGTAACTTGTCTTCTGCTCTCTTGTTCCACCAACCACACACCCCAGCAATGGTTCCTTTTTACATTCCTGGCTTCTGCAGCTATTCCAAGATATTTACTCATATCAGAAGATTTGGAGTTAGGAGCCTCCCACAAAAGAAATCATGTGATGTTTATCTTTCTGTGTTTGGCTTACCTTGTTCAGTATGACCTTTTTTCTAGTTCCATCCATTTATCTGCAAAGTCCATGAGTTCATTTCTCTTCGCACCTTTAAATAATATTCTAATGTATATATGTAGCACATTTTCATTATTCATGCATTGATTGAAGGATATTTAGGTTGTTTCCTTTTCTTTACTTATGTAAATACAGAAGCAATGAATGTGACCAAGGAAGAATTTGTGGAGTAGGATGTCGAGTCTTTGGGCATATGCCAGGAGTGCTATGGTTACGTCTAATGATAGATTTATTTTTAGCTTTTTGAGAATTTTCCACACTGATTTTTTTAGCACGTGCACCATGCACCAGTTTACAATCCCACCAACAGTGAATGAGAGTTCCCTTTCCACACACCCCATCCAGCATTTGGTTGTTTTGCTGCTCTTTTGTATTCTTACTGGGGTAAGATGAAATCTCAAATTTGTTTTGATTTGAATATCTATGATTGCTAGGGATGATGAACCTTTTAAAAATATTTCTTATCCATTCTTTTCTTTTTTCGAGAACTCTCTCTGCAGGCACCAGGTATGGCACAATTTTCAAATGGGTCCTCTTCTTTTTCTTGACCCATTATTTTTTTAGTTCTTTATGTATTCTGGATAGTAATCCTATGTTAGGTGTATAGCTGCCAAAGATTCTCATTCTGTGAGATTCCTCTTCACTCATTGGGTATTTCTTTAGCTGTGCAGAAACATTTGAGTTTTATGAAGTCCCAATTGTCAATTGTCGGCCTTAATTCTTGGGCCAGCAGAGTCCTATTCAGAAGGACCTTTCCTACACCTATACCATTCAGAGCACTCCCTATGTTTTCTTCAAGCAATTTTAGTATTTAAAATACTTAGGTCTTTGTTTCATTTGGAGTTAGTTTTCTATGCAAGGTGATAAATACAGATCTAATTTCATTCTTCTGTGTGTGGACATCTGGTTTCCTAAATACCATTTGCTGGAGATGCTTTCTTACTTTTGTAGAATCTTCTCCAAATATTACATGGCTGAGGTCATGTGTACTCATGTTAGGTCTTCAGTTTTCTTCCATATGTCTGTTTTTGTGCCAGTACCATATTGTTTTTATTACTCTATATCTTAAGACCTAGAAAGGCAATCCCTTAGCTTTATTCTTTTGTTCAGGGTCATTTTGGCTATCTGGGGTCTTCCCTGATTCTATATGAATTTTAGGGTAGTTTTTTCTTTGTGTGAAGAATGAAATGGGGATTTTGATTGGTATTGCATTGGATATGTAAATAGTCTTTTATTGGGTGTCATTTTCAAATTATTATATCTACCAATTCATAAGCATGGGATATCTTTTCTCGTGCTTTTATCTCTCATCCTTTCTTCATATACTTAAAATTTTCATTATAAAGTTCTTGGTTAGGTTTATTACTAGGTTTAATCAAAGTTAGGTAGGGTTAGTCTCAGATATTTTTTTGAGGCTATTGTGAATGGAAGTCTGTCTATGGTATCTTTCCCTATATGGTTTTTTTTCTTTTGTTTTCTTTTCTTTTCTTAGTGTATAAAAAAGCCAGTGATTTGTGCATGTTGGTTCTGTTTCCTGCCTCATTGCTGAATCTGTAGAACCTTTCTAGATTATTTCTGGTAGAATATTTGGGATCTATAATGTATACTAACTTGTTACCTGAAAATAGGTATAGTTTGACTTGTTCTTTTTCTATTTATATCAATTTAATTTCCTTCTCTTGCCTTTATTGTTCCAGCTACAGTTTGTAGCACAATATTGAAAAAGAGTGGGGACAATGAACAGCCATGCTCTTTCCTGACTTAAGTGGATATTGCCTCAAGTTTTTCTCTGTTTAGGATGGTAATGGCTTTGGTTTCCCATATAGAATTTTTATTGAATTGAGATACGCTTCATGTACTACTATATTATTTAGGATTTTAACATGAAAGCACATTGGATTTGGTCAAGGCTCTTTTTTTGCATCTATTGAGATAATTATATAATTTGGGGGTTTAAATTTATTTATATCATTTGTTACATATGTTGACTTACATATATTTAACCAATTTAATCAACTTGTAATCAGATTGATGACTACCCTAATTGTCACCATAGAACCATCATCTAGTAACTGATAGAAGCACATGCAGAGATCCACAGCTAAGCACTGGGCTGAGCTCCCAAAGTCTAGTCAAAGAGAGGGAAAAGGAATTATGTGAGCAAGGGGGTCAAGATCGTGATGGCGAAACCCACAGAGACAGCAGACCTGAGCTAGTGGGAGCTCATGGACTCTGGCCTGACAGCTGGGAAACCTGCATGGGACAGAACTAGGTCCTCTGAATATGGGTGACAGTTGTGTGGCTTGGGCAGTTTGTGAGGCCCCTGGCAGCGGGACTGGGGCTTATCCCAGGTGCATGAAATGTCTTTTTGGAGTCTATTCCCTATGTAGGGATACCTTGCTCAACCTCAATGCAGTGGAGAGGAGCTTGGTCTTGACTCAACTTGATATGCCAGACTTCGTTGACTCTCTATGGAAGGACTTACCTGTAGCCGAAGGCTTTTCTGCATCCCACCCGGTCCAACAGCCACTTATAAAATAATCATTCAGAGGCTTAATATTGATAATAATTGTTTGGCTGGGGCTCATGTTTATTACTGGCTAGCTATTACATTTAAATTAACCCTTTTCCATCAATCAATGTATCACCATGTGTTCCATGGCTTACTGGTAATGTTCTAGCATCTTACTCCTCTGTTGACTGCTAGCATCTCTCTGAACCCCACCCTTCTTTCTTTCTGTATTCAGTTTGGCTTTCCTGTCTAACTATAATCTGCTCTGCCATAGGCCAACACAGCTTTATTCAACCAATAAAAGCAGCATATATTCACAGCAAACCGAAGGATATCTCACATCATTTCCCCTATTCTGTCTAACTAAAAAGGAAGGTTTTAACTTTAACATTGTCAAATTATATATAACAAAACAGTTATCAAACAATATTTATTCTATTTGTATTTGGCAAAAGTAAAGAAAATACTCAATTATCTATCCTATGTGAGTCTAAAGTTTCATATCTAATATATCTTTTATCTTAACTAAGAAAAACTATAACTATCTAGTCTTCAGCTCCATCAAAGACACCAGAAGGATTTAATATTACCTGAGTAAACAGGAAGTGCAATGCAGGCAACTTCCAAAACCCTAGAAATGACAGAGACATCTGGCTGCTTGGACAGTCACCCAAAGTTCTTCTGTGACATTGGGACATCCATCTTCAGCCTATATACCTAGAGTGTGTGGCAGACTTTTTGGTGAAGCAGGAAATTTGACAAACTATCCCCACCTATTTTGGCAAAGTTCATCAGTCTTTTTCTTGTGTGTTTTGCAAATTCAATCTGCATGGCACATTGTTAGCAGTAAAACGCAAGAGCAGTTTGTTTGCCCAGTGACTCACCTTGCTACAGTGAAAGCAAACTCCATAAGAAGTTTCTTCAATGCCCATCATCTTCTTTGAGTAATTGGTGCTGCCAGAAGCAGACATGTGTCATTGTTATGAAAAGCCCTAAGTTAACAAAACATTTTAAATGTCATATTCTGTAGGTCTTTGAAGTGTTATCTATCCATCTGAAATATATCTCTACATATCTAGAAAACCTAACTAATATGACTATAAGTTTGACTATTATAGATGACTATTAATTTGTATTTCTTAACTACACATTACATTTTGAAATGAGCTGCATAAACATAATACCTTAAACAAGAGTAGAAATATACATATGGTATAACAAAATTTACCTTAAATTTGTATCAATAAACCAAAATCTATACCAATGTAAAATATTTTGAGATTAATAGTTGTTTTTTGGATTAAAGTAGACTCAATAATCTACCTTTTTTCATCATTTCTATATCATATTTCCCTTTTTTCTTTAGAAAGAGATTGACTATGACCATTAACCATTCATAACCAACCGCCTTTAAATGAAAACAAACATCCATAAATAATATTTTGGGAATTGGGGTGTAATTTTCTATACTACTTCCTGCTGATAGGGAATGCTGGTAATCTTATGGGAAGTCTGAGAAAATTTAGAATTATGGTCAAGTCCTGACTAGGGTATTTTGTATGATTGGTCCATCTCAGCCAGCAGCATTGAAGCTGTTGTGGATGTTGGATCACCTGCACTGTTGTTCCCATTGGAGACCTTTCAGGGGTCTTGCTCAATCAAACTATATTAACCTGGAAGCAATCCACAGGTTCTCATCTTCTGTGGAAACAAAAGCATAACCTCTTTTCCAAAGCAACATATCCTTAGACCCAAATTTCAAAGTCAAGATACCTTTAAAATATATATGTTAGTTTAGCTTAGTAGTCCCCACAATCAAACGTCTCTCTGCAGTTAGCTCATTAACAGCCAAAAATTCAAAGAAAACACAATTTTATACATAATTCAAACTCTCTGTGTATTTTCCATCTTTATGTGGCTTGTTTTTTAAATGTTACTTTCACTATCTCTTTAAAGACTTTATTTTTTAAACTATTTATTTCTTTCTATAACTGCCTATACTTTTTCCTCTCTCTCCCAAGCCTACATACATTTTTTTTTTTGGTTTTTTTAAACATACCGTGACCTCTTTAGAGGTTATATGCTTAACCAGGATAAATTGACCATACATTGGTGTGGTATATTTCAAAATATATAGAAAAGAAACAAATATGCATTTATCTATGATCATCACTGGTGCCATAAGTTCTATGGTAGTCTCACCTGCATTAGACAAGATTATTATAGTGTAATTGTTGCTCTATATTTAAAAGTTTTATGTTATCATTCAACAATCTAGCCTTTCTTTACATAAAGAATATATCCCAATAGAATGAAATCAAAAACATAAAATCTTTTATGGACTCATCTCTGCATCTCATCTGATATTTAATCTATATATTGGCCAATAAATTTACAAGTAAGCATAGATACAATCATAGAAACTATTCTGATAATACTTACGAGCAATAAAAATGTTATTGAATATAATTATTTATAGTCTACCTATGTGAAAATACATTTGCTCAACTCAAAAACTGCTAAAATTGTATCCAATCAGAATTTAATTAAAAATCCAGGATTGTTTTTTTACACATTAGCTGTGGATATTTATGACAGTTCTCAGGGTATAGTTCTTAATATTCTATGAGCTAGAAAGTTTGTTCTGTTCCCCCTTCCAAATTACAAATTCACAAGTGAGACAATGTTCAGATAGTTGCATTAGATTTGGAAGTTCAAACAAAGACAAATGAACAACATGTTCATACTAGTCATTGCCCCCTAAGTTTACTGGTATACTCCAAGGGCATATTTATACATCCCATATTCAAAAGTAAAGGGCTAAATTTGGCTCCTGTGCAACTGGACAAATTACTGATTTAATTAGTCACAGATTCTGTCCTCTAAATAATCTATCCTTTTCCATAATAGCTGTCTTTATTCTGATGAGTAATTCCTTTAGTCTACTTCTGTTACAAAAATTAATACAATCGGGGAGCACTTTCTGTCCTTGATAGTTGGCGCAGTATCTCTAAATAATCAATGAAATATTAAAATGATGGCTGAAGACTTCACAAATCTTGAAAGAGACACAGATGTGAAAGTCAAAGAAGCCCATAAAATTTTTAAAATAATTGAGCATAAAAGGTCTTCTTTGATGTATATTATAGTCAAACTTTCAAAAGTGTAAAACAATAAGAAAAAGCATCAGGTTATATATAAAAGAATCATCATCAACTGAGCAAGGACAATAACAATGCTACAGTGGACATGGGAAAGCCCACGAGGCCTCAGCCCTACACAAAGAACTACAAGCCACTGCAGAAGGCTGACAGTGGAGAAAATAGTCTTCCCCAGAGAAGAGTACACCAATTGGTTATCCAACATCAAATGACCATCCCTGAAAACATTCATGCAAGTAGTATTATATAGACTGAGCAGGTTATATTTAGCAATATGTATTTATATACATATATACATGAAACAACAATTGATGAAAAAAGAGGCCAGAAATCTAAAAAAAAAAAAAAAAGAGCAAAGCAGGTATATGGGAAGGTTTGGAAAAAATTAAAGGGTAAAGAGAAATGGTGTAATTATATTAATCTCAAAAAATAAAATAAATACTGAAAACAATCATCACTAAAGACAGTAACTGTTAACTTCTCACTGAACCTTACAAGGTAGAAGAGAGTAAGATAAAAAAATGAAACTATCAACTAATAATGCTGTATTCAGAAGGACTGTTTTTCAAATGAAATCCTAAAACACAAGAAAAAAATTGATATTCAGGATGCTCTTCTACCTCTGCCATATGATCCAGTAGACCTAATGACACTTCTTAGCATATGAGGATGGTGTTTGTAGACTTTGGCAAGCACATTCGGTAAAACACAGCAGAAGCTCTTAATAATTTTTAGTGAGACCTTACCATCACCTGAAGGCAAACATACTATCCTTGAGTGACAGCACTTGGCCAGCTTTTAAGAATCAATGATAAGTGATCACTGACAACGTAACACCCATTCATCATTTAGTCTGAACTGCACACTATGTACTGGGTATTATCTGCTCCATACAGCCACCAAGTTGGAATGCAAAACCACAGTCCATTATCAAGTAGAAATGAACTGGACATGATTAAGCCCAAGAAGATCTAGAAGCCACAAGTAAATTACTTGAAGAAGCTACCCAAATGCCTGTCATCCCTACTCCTGCTATAAGACTTTATATCTGCATGAATACTTTTATTATCTCTTCGAATATTCCCTATGATAGGCTGATGGATGGACAACTTGACTGAGGCCAGTGTGTGTGTGTGTGTGTGTGTGTGTGTGTGTGTATAAAATATTATTATATTTTATTATATTTATTATATTATACATCATCTAAATGGAATCACCAGATAATGGGAGATACAATGCCCCAACTAGACGCCTTATGCCCTCTAGTGCTAGGAATAGGTTACAACTTGCTGAGTCATTGGTCAAAGAGGTCCCACAAACCTCCACCCAAACATCACAGGCTAAAGCCAAAGCTGTTAGCATGAACATCTTAAACTGCAGTTACATTACCACCTACACAGCAAGATACTGGAGAATTGTAGCCTGGTTTCTAGAATGTTGTATATGCTCTGGATCAGGATCAAATATATAGTAATGTTTCTCCCATATTCTTATTTTATGAGTTCAGTATTAAAGGGCAAAAATTGGATGCATACCACTCATCATGATCCATGTGGCTTTTTTTTTCTTGCTGCCCCAGAAATCTTGGTTCAACAGGAGAAATGAACTGGAAGCTAAGACTCCCCCCTGGCCAATTGAGTTCCTTATTCTCTTGAATCAACAGTGTAAAAAAGGACTTACAGTGTTAGGAATGGGGAATTATCTAGACTAGGGTCAAATTGATCTACTACTCCACAATGGAGGAAAAAAGGGGTATGTCTGCAGTGCAAAAGATCCTGTATGGTGTTTCTTAGTGTGACCATATCTGATTGTTAAAGTTGATGGGAAATGGGCTGGAGAGATGGCTCAGTGGTTAAGAGCACTGGCTGCTCTTCCAGAGGACCTGAGGACCTGAGTTCAATTTCCGGCAACCACATCATAGCTCACAACCATCTATAATAGGATACTGATGCCCTCATCTGGTGTGCAAGCATACATGCAGAGCACTCATACATAAAATATAAATAAATTAAAATTTTAAAAAGTTGACTGGTGAGTGCCCGTCCTTGCCCCAGACCCCATCCCTGGGCACCAGCCACTCCAGGGAAGACCTGCCCAACTCGGCCCCAGGTTCTGGCCACCAGGCAGGTTCCCTGCTAGCCCCACCGGGAAGGATCCCCTTCTCCAAGACCCCTGGCAGACCCTGCAGTCTCCACGCCCTGCCCCCACGCCCATCCGCCTGAGCCCCAAGCCTCTTCCTGAGACTCAGAGGCCGGCCCCCAGCTCCCATCTTGCTCCGGACTTCCCTTTTGGAATACTGGTGAGTACCCTTCCTTGCCCCAGACCCCATCCCTGGGCACCAGCCACTCCAGGGAAGACCTGCCCAACTTGGCCCCAGGTTCTGGCCACCAGGCAGGTTCCCTGCTAGCCCCACCGGGAAGGATCCCCTTCTCCAAGACCCCTGGCAGACCCTGCAGTCTCCACGCCCTGCCCCCACGCCCATCCGCCTGAGCCCCAAGCCTCTTCCTGAGACTTAGAGGCCGGCCCCCAGCTCCCAGCTTGCTCCGGACTTCCCTTTTGCAACACTGACTTCCCTTTTGGAACACTGGTCTGTCTGAACCAAGTGTGCGGATAAGGCCAAGAACGAACCACAAGGAGATGGGCAGACATCAAGGCAGAAACATATACAACAAGATGAATAGCAATACAGCATCACCAGGCCCTAGCCCTCCTCCAACACCTAGACCTGAACATCAGAAATTGGAAGAAGCAGAAGAAATCAGCCTTGTGAATGACATCATGAAGAAGCTAGAGGCTTGTGTAGAGGAAAAGACAAAAAAATGTGAAGAACGCTGTAAACAACTAGAGGAAAGGGCAAACAAATTAGAAGAAATCAATAAAGTCCTGGAAGAAAACAATAAAATACTGAGAGAAAATCAAGAAAAATCAATGAAACAAATGAAGGAAACAGTCCAAGACCTGAAAAGGGAAATAGAAAAAATGAAGAAGACACAAACAGAGGGAATGCTGGAAATAGAAAATCTGAGAAAACGATTGGGAACTTCAGATGCAAGTATAATCAACAGAATGCAAGAGATGGAAGAGAGGATCTCTAGCGTTGAAGATACAGTAGAAGAAATACATTCATCAGTCAAAGAAAACACTAAAGCCAACAAAGTCATGAACCAAAATGTCCAAGAAATTTGGGACACCATGAAAAGACCAAACCTAAGAATAATAGGGGTCGAAGAAGGAGAAGAATACCAACTCAAGGGCACAGAAAATATATTCAATAAGATCATAGAAGAAAACTTTCCCAACTTAAAGAAGGAAATGCCTATGAAGATACAAGAAGCTTATAGAACACCAAACAGACTAGACCCCCCAAAAAAAGTCCCCTCGCCACATAATAGTTAAACAACTAAACGTACAGAATAAAGAAAGAATATTAAGAGCAGCAAAGGAAAAAGGCCAAGTGACATATAAAGGCAAACCCATCAGAATAACACCCGATTTCTCAATGGAGACTTTGAAAGCCAGAAGAACCTGGACAGATGTAATGCAGACACTAAGAGACCATGGATGTCAACCTAGACTAATATACCCAGCAAAACTTTCAATCACCATAGATGGAGTGAACAAGACATTCCATGACAAAGCCAGATTTAAACAATACTTATCCACAAACCCAGCCCTACAGAAAGCACTAGAAGGAAAATTCCAATCTAAGGAAGTCAGATACACCCTCGAAAACACAGGCAACAGATAAAGCCACAGCAGTAAACCCCAACGTATAGAAGTACCCACACATCACCACCAAAAAATAACAGGAATGAACAATCACTGGTCATTAATTTCCCTCAATATCAATGGACTTAATTCACCTATAAAAAGACATAGGCTTACAGAATGGATACGAAAGCAGGACCCATCTTTCTGCTGCATACAAGAAACACATCTCAAATTCAAAGATAGACACTACCTAAAAATAAAAGGCTGGGAAAAGACTTTCCAATCAAACGGTCTTAAGAAACAAGCAGGTGTAGCCATCCTGATATTCAGCAAAATAGACTTCAAACTAAAATCAATCAAAAGAGATCAAGAAGGGCATTACATACTCATCACAGGAAAGATCCACCAAGATGAAGTCTCAATTCTGAATATTTATGCCCCAAACACAAGGGCACCCACATATGTAAAAGAAACATTACTAAAGCTTAAATCACATATAAAACCCCACACATTAATAGTGGGAGACCTCAACACCCCACTTTCACCACTGGACAGATCTCCCAAATTGAAACTTAACAGAGAAATAAAGGACTTAACTGATGTCATGACTCAAATGGACTTAATCGATATCTACAGAACATTCCATCCTAACAAAAAAGAATATACCTTCTTCTCAGCACCCCATGGAACCTTCTCTAAAATTGACCACATACTTGGCCACAAAACAAATCTCAACAGATACAAAACAATTGGAATAACCTCCTGTGTTCTATCAGACCACCATGGTCTAAAGTTGGATTTCAACAACAACAAAAACTACAGAAAACCTGCAATCTCATGGAAACTGAATAATACCCAACTGAATCACCAATGGGTTAAGGAAGAAATAAAGAAAGAAATTAAAGACTTCCTAGAGATCAATGAAAATGAAGACACCACATATCCAAATTTATGGGACACTATGAAAGCAGTACTAAGAGGGAAATTCATAGCACTAAATGCCCACATAAATAAGTTGGAGAAATCTCACACTAGAGACTTAACAGTATACCTGAAAGCTCTAGAACAAGAAGAAGCACAGTCTCCCAGGAAATATAGACGCCAGGAAATTATCAAAGTGAGAGCTGAAATCAATAAAATAGAAACAAAGAGAACAATACAAAAAATTAATGAAACAAAGAGTTGGTTCTTTGAGAAAATCAACAAGATAGACAAGCCCTTATCCAAACTAACCAAAAGACAGAGAGAGAGCATCCAAATCAACAAAATCAGAAATGAAAAGGGGGACATAACAACAGACATTGAGGAAATCCAGAGAATCATCAGGTCATACTTCAAAAACCTCTATTCGACAAAACTGGAAAACCTAAAAGAAATGGATAATTGTCTGGATAGGTACCACATACCTAAGTTAAATCCAGACCAGATAAACTATTTAAATAGTCCAATAACCCCTAATGAAATAGAAACAGTCATTAAAAGTCTCCCAACCAAAAAAAGCCCAGGACCAGATGGTTTCAGCGCAGAATTCTACCAGATCTTCAAAGAAGAGTTAATACCAATACTCTCTAAATTGTTCCACACAATAGAAACAGAAGGAACATTACCAAACTCCTTCTACGAGGCTACAATTACCCTAATTCCTAAACCAAACAAGGATACAACAAAGAAAGAGAACTACAGACCGATCTCCCTCATGAACATTGATGCAAAAATACTCAATAAAATACTGGCAAACAGACTCCAAGAACACATCAAAACAATTATCCACCATGATCAAGTAGGATTCATTCCAGGGATGCAAGGGTGGTTCAACATATGAAAGTCCGTCAATGTAATACACCATATAAACAAACTCAAAGAAAAAAACCATATGATCATCTCACTGGATGCAGAAAAGGCATTTGACAAAATCCAACACCCCTTCATGATAAAGGTATTGGAGCGATCAGGAATACAGGGAACATACCTAAACATAATAAAGGCAATTTACAGCAAGCCAACAACCAACATCAAATTAAATGGAGAGAAACTCAAAGCAATTCCACTAAAATCAGGAATGAGGCAAGGCTGTCCACTGTCCCCATACTTATTCAATATAGTACTTGAAGTTCTAGCCAGAGCAATAAGACAACATAAGGAGATTAAGGGGATACAAATTGGAAAGGAAGAAGTCAAGCTTTCCCTATTTGCAGATGACATGATAGTATACTTGAGCGACCCCAAAGATTCCACCAAGGAACTGATACAGCTTATAAACACCTTCAGCAACATAGCAGGATACAAGATCAACTCAAAAAAATCAGTAGCCCTCCTATATACAATGGACAAAGAAGCGGAGAAGGAAATCAGAGATACATCACCCTTTACTATAGCCACAAATGACATAAAATACCTTGGGGTAACACTAACCAAGCAAGTGAAGGACCTATATGACAAGAACTTTAAGTCCCTGAAAAAAGAAATTGAAGAAGATGTCAGAAAATGGAAAGATCTCCCATGCTCATGGATAGGCAGGACTAACATAGTAAAAATGGCAATCTTACCAAAAGCAATCTACAGATTCAATGCAATCCCCATCAAAATACCAACACAATTCTTCACAGACCTGGAAAAAATAATACTCAACTTCATATGGAAAAACAAAAAACCCAGGATAGCCAAAGGAATCCTGTACAATAACACAACTTCTGGAGGCATCACGATCCCTGACTTCAAGCTCTACTATAGAGCTACAGTAATAAAAACAGCTTGGTACTGGCATAAAAACCGACATGTGGACCAATGGAATCGAATTGAAGACCCTGACATTAATCCGCACACCTATGAACATATAATTTTTGACAAAGAAGCCAAAAGTGCACAATGGAAAAAAGAAAGCATCTTCAACAAATGATGCTGGCAAAACTGGATATCAACATGTAGAAGGCTGCAAATAGATCCATATCTATCACCGTGCACAAAACTTAAGTCCAAGTGGATCAAGGACCTCAACATAAATCCAGCTACTCTGAACCTGCTAGAAGAGAAAGTAGGAAGTAGTCTTGAACGCATTGGCATAGGAGACTACTTCCTAAATAGAACACCAGTAGCACAGACTCTGAGACAAACAATCAATCAATGGGACCTCTTGAAACTGAGAAGCTTTTGTAGAGCAAAGGATACGGTCAACAAGGCAAAGCGACAGCCTACAGAATGGGAAAAGATCTTCACCAACCCCACATCTGACAGAGGACTGATATCCAGAATATATAAGGAATTCAAGAAATTAGACATCAAAATGCCCAACAGTTCAATTAAGAAATGGGCTATAGAACTAAACAGAATTCTCAACAGAGGAAACTCAAATGGCCGAAAGACATTTAAGGAACTGCTCAACATCCCTAATCATCAGGGAAATGCAAATCAAAACAACTCTGAGATACCACCTTACGCCTGTCAGAATGGCTAAGATCAAAAACACTGAAGACACCTTATGCTGGAGAGGATGTGGAGCTAGGGGAACTCTCCTCCACTGCTGGTGGGAATGCAAGCTTGTACAACCACTTTGGAAATCAATATGGCGCTTTCTTAGAAAATTGGGAATCAATCTCCCCCAAGATCCAGCTATACCACTCTTGGGCATATACCCAAGAAATGCTCAACCACACCATAAGAGCACTTGTTCAGTTATGTTCATATCAGCATTGTTTGTAATAGCCAGACATGGAAACAACCCAGATGCCCTTCAACTGAAGAATGGATAAACAAAATGTGGTACATATACACAATGGAATACTACTCAGCAGAGAAAAACAATGGCATCATGAGGTTTGCAGACAAATGGATGGACCTAGAAAAAATCATCCTGAGTGAGGTAACCCAGACTCAGAAAGACAAACATGGTATGTACTCACTCATAGCAGGATACTAGACATGAAACAAGGATGACTTGTCTGCTACTCACATCACCAGGGAGGCTACCTGGAAAACAGGACCCCAAGAAAGACACAGGGATCACCCAATGACAGAGAAATGGAATGAGATCTACATGAACAGCCTGGACATGAGTGGGGGTAATGAAAGGCGAGGGTTGAGGGAAAGAGAGCTTGGGGGAGCGGGAGATCCCAGCTGGATCAACAACAGAGAGGGAGAACAAGGAATAGGAGACCATGGTAAATAAAGACCACATGAGAATAGGAAGAAGCAAAGTGCTAGAGAGGCCCACAGAAATCCACAAAGATACCCACACAACAGACTGCTGGCAGTGGTCGAGAGACAGCCCGAACCGACCTACTCTGGTGATGGGATGGCCAAACACCCTAATTGTTGTGCTAGAAACCTCATCCAACTACTGAGGGATCTGGATGCAGAGATCCATGACTAGGCCCCGGGTGGATCTCTGGGAGTCCAATTAGCGAGAATGAGGAGGGTTTATATGAGCGAGAATTGTTGAGACCAAGGTTGGATAAAGCACAGGGACAAATAGCCAAATGAATGGAAACACATGAACTATGAACCAATGGCTGAGGGGTCCCCACTGGATCAGGCCCTCTGAATGGATGAGACAGTTGATTGGCTTGATCTGTTTGGGAGGCATCCAGGCAGTGGGACCAGATCTTGTGCTCATTGCATGAGTTGGCTGTTTGAAACCTGGGGCCTATGCAGGATTGTTTGGCTCGGCCTGGGAGGAGGGGACTAGACCTACCTGGACTGAGTCTACCAGGTTGACCTCAGTCTGTGGGGAAGGCTTTGCCCTGGAGGAGATGGGAATGGGGGGGGGGGGGGGGGGTTGGGGGGAAGGTGAGGGGGACGGGAGGGGGGAGAACAAGGGAATCCGTGGCTGATATGTAGAACTGAATTGTATTGCAAAATAAATTAATAAAAAAAAAAATTTTAAAAAGTTGATAGGAAACAATAACAACTAAATCCAAGCAGGTTAATAAATGACCCAGACACATTAGAAATGAAAGTGTTAGTCATATCTCCAAGTGAAAAGCCAATACACACATTTACACACAAAATTAAGTATAAATTTGATTGATAAAATGGATGGCTGTGGGAAAATAGTTAATATTCTGGAAGTATAAGTTTTTCACAAGGTTTCTGAAGTGTAAAAATTTAAGGAATTCATCATTATCAGAAAAGCCTTAAACAAAATGCTTTTTGGGGTTTTTCATAGAATCAAAAGTATAGCTACCATCATTAAAACATGGAAAATGCAAACATATTAGTAGAGTAGATATACAAAACAGAAAAAATAAGTGTACCTTCTTGATACAAAAAAAGTGCTTCTTAATAATGTAGAAGAAGTGAATTGACTCCCAAAATGTGCCCTCTGACTTCCATGTACATTGTATGGCACTTAGGTACATATACACACAAGCACAAACACATAAAGAGATATAAATAAATAAATAAATAAAATCTATTTTAAGATAATATATTGCTTATAAGAAACTCATTTTTGCCAGGTGTATATGCATATAATCACAGAACTCGATAAGTGGAGGCCAGAGGATCAGGAGTTCAAAGCCAATGTTAGCTACATAGTGAGTTAAAAGCCAGTCTGATCATTTCTGAGTCTGTAATTTGGATTCTCATTTTCTTTTCTTTGTTTAGTTGATCCAAGGGACTGTCAATTATGTTTATCTTCTCAAAGAGCCAGCTCTTTTATTCATAGATTTTTTTTTGTATTCTTTTCCTTATTTCTATTTTATTGATTTTTGCTCTGACATTTATTATACTTTGCTGCTGGGTGGGTTTGGATATAGTTTGTTCTTGTTTTCCAAACTATTGAGTTAGATCATGAAGTCACAAATTTATGGTCTTTCTGATTTCTTAATATAGCATTCAGGGCTATAAATTTCCCTCATAGGACTGGTTTTAATGTGTTCCAGAGATTCTGTTGTGTTCTGCATTCATTTTCATCCAGTTCCAGGAATTTTTTTTTTTTACATCTGATTTCGATTTCTTCTTTGACCAGTTCATAATTCAGCAATACATTGTTTAATTTTCTTGAGTGTGATGGCTAATGTTGGTTGCCAACTTGATTACATATGTGGAAACAATTAAACCTAAGCCGTTGGACACACCTGTGAATAAAAACCAACATCACACCCTTGGAGAAAATGCAGAAATTAATGGCACTGTCAAGGACCTGAAATATGCAGAGGTAGGTGTTCCCACTACATCTTCCTTTAACTCCCTCTCATAGTCACTGTTCTGTTGCCACAAAGAGACACCATCACCAAAGAAAGTCTGATAAAAGAAAACATTTAATGTGCAACTTCCTCACAGTTTCAGGAGCTTAGTCCATTATAATCACAGTGGGGGAGATGGCACAAGAACAGGAAATGACAGCTACATCCTGATCCACAGGCAGAGAGGAGAGAAAGAGAGAGAGGGAGAGACAGACTGGTTCTGGCATGGGCTTGTGAAACATCAAAGCTACCCCTAATGACATACTTCCTCCAACAAGGCCACATCTGCTCCAACAAGGCCACATCTCCTAATCCTTACCATCCTTTCAAAGTGTTTCACTCCCTGGTGCTGAAGCATTCAAATGTATGAGCTTATGAGGGCCATTCTTATTCAAACCACCACATCTCCTATCTTGTCTGTGCATAGATCATGAAGAATGACAGTTGACTATCATAAACTTAATCAAATATTGACTCCTATTGTAGGTACTATGCTAGATATGGTGTACTTATTTGAGCAGATTAACAGATCTCCTGTAGCACAATATGCAGCTATTGATCTAACAGTTGCCTTTATCTCAGTACCCATCTAAAAGAACTACCAAAAGCAATTTGCTTTTAGTTGGCAAAGCCAGCAGTATACCGTTACAGTTTCACTTGAGGGGTACACTAACTGTCTATCTCTATCATAACTCATTTAGAAGTGATCTTGACCATCTGCCTCTTCCACAAAATATCATACTGGTCCATTATATTGATGACATTATGCTTATTGGAAAAAGTGAGCAGGAGATAGCAACTACTTTGTACCTGTTGGTAATGTTTATGCACATCAGAGTATGGGAAATACACTCAACCAAAATTCAAGAGCCTATGATCTCAGTAAAATTTTTAGGAGTCCAGTGGTGTGGATAATACAGAGATATTCCTTCTTAGGTGAAAGATAAGTTATTGCACATGCCACTCCCACCACCCAGAAAGAAGCATACATTAAGTGGGCTGATTTAGATTCTGAATCCAGCACATTCCTAAATTAGATGTATTACTATAGTTCATATAACAAGTGACCTAGAAGGCTGCTGACTTAGAGTAGGGCCTGGAACAAGAGAAAATTCTGCAACAAGTGCAGGATGATATACAGGGTGCTCTACCATTTGGACCATATGATCCAATAGACCCAATGGTACTTGTGGCATCAGTGGCAGATAGAGACACTGTTTGGAGCCTTTGGTAGACCACTAGAGGGAATCACAGGGATTTGGGATTTGGGACCAAGGCTCAACAAAGTCTGCAGAAATCTACTCTCCATTTGAAAGACAGTTCTTTCTTAGCATGCTGTTGGACCTTAGTGGAAGGTGGCCACTTGAAAAGGGGCTACCAAGTTACCATGAAACAAACTGTTAATTATCAGCTTGATAATATCTGACCCACCAAGCCATAAAATAGGTTGTTCACAGTGGTATATGCATTTTCAAGCCCGAGGAAGCCCTAAAGGCATAAGAAAGTTACTTGAGAAAGTTTCCCAAATGATTATTGTTCCTACTGCCACCACACACCTTAGTTTCAGATTGCAGAGGGGAAAAAAAAGTACTGTAACTGAGTTGGAAGCTTTCTCTCTAGTAGCTAGCCTTGTTCAGGCAGCTGGGGAAAAATCCAGCAATGGTCTTGTATGCAGACTACAATGCAAAAATGTAAGGAGTGAGTGCCTAGCACAGGGAATTCATGTCCTATAATGTAGGACCATGGCTGGGGAGGTCATGGACACCAGGGTTGAATTTACTACTTTAGTTTCACTAAATGAACAAGTGGTCAAACTTCCTGTTAAGTACTTATATTTATAAATGAGAGCTGTTCTCAGTCTCAATCAAAGGATATTTTCTTTTTATTGAATGGCATTTAGTGAAAAAACTCATGAATAATCAAGGTACTGATAACAAGTGAGTGTTGAGTACTCAGCTTTAAATGGAACCCCTGTATCACCTTCTTTAAGGCTGAGGGAACAGTGAACAAAAACTAACATAAAAACCAAACAATATAAAGAATGCCATGGAATATTGTCTTTATATTGAGTAAAATACTCATGAACTCACATATCTTCAGTTCTCTGCATAGAGTCTGCATAAGACTGAGCCAGTAAATATTCAGTCATAAACAAGGGAGGGGCCCATAGGACATCTCCCTGACAAGGAGGTAAATGGCACTGGAGGGCTACTGGAGAATAGAGATTGTCTTCAGTTATGTAGGCATTGATGAGCCACTGGATACTTTCACATTGATGCCCATTGAGTGGCCCTGGGTAAACTCATTTTGTCATAAAGCAAAATAACCCCCACCCCCAAAAAGAGAAAAAATTATAGAAGTGAGGAACTTAATCAGAAGAAGGGTGGAGAATTGGTTAAGGTGTGAGGGGACAGAGAGGGTAAAGAGATGAGTGTGAGAAATATGTTATATACATGCCTGAAATTGTCATAGAATAAATTAATGGTAAAACAAAAATAAAACATAAAGTATCAGTGATGATGAAATCATAAGTATTAATAAAGCTGTCTGCATTTATGATTGACAGAAAAGGAGGTATATGAAAGATTCATAAATGGGAAATATGTGTTTTTTCATCTGAGTTAAAACACATTAGAATCCTGCTTCTATATTTTGGGAATCTGTGATCTACAGATTTAGAACTCAATTTGTGCCATTCTTATATACTTATTGGCTTAGATATTGTTTCATGAATATATATGAACATAAAAGTTGTACGTATTTATGGGGAACTATGCAATTGATGCAATCTATGCACTGTGTAATATTTTTTAAAAAGTAGTTCTGTATCCTCAAATGTTCATCACCTCTTCATGGTATAAAAATTCACAAACTTCTTTTCAGTATTTTTCAAATGTACAGTAGTAGTAGTAGTACCTTATCATTGTTTATAGTCATCCAACTTTGCAATTCATACCAGAATTTCTTTTTTATGTTATATAATTTTTATTTAAATTTCTTGTTCTTTTAAGAATAGAATACACAAGTGCTGCATTACATCATTTCCACCCCTCCCTCTCTCCCCACAACTCCTCATTTGCCCTCCCCTCCCTCTTAAATTCATGATTTCCTCTTCTTTATTATTGATTCACATTCACACAGTGTTCTGAACTCATTTAGTGTTATTTGTGTGTGTGTGTGTGTGTGTGTGTGTGTGTGTGTGTGTGTGTGTGTGTGTGTTTAAGGATTAGCATTAGCACTTGGGACTGTATATGTATAAGTGGACTATTACTCCAAAAAGACTGATTCTCCCTCCCTCATCAGCCACTGACTGTATGTAGCTCTTCATCCAGAGATGTGTGAGATTTCCTTCAAACATTTTGGCATGCCAACTGGTTGTGTTATTATGCAGGTCTTGTTTAGACAACAATATTGTTTAAATTTTATGGGTATAGCTCCACTGTCATGCTAGAATATAGTATCCCAGTTCTTACGGTCTTTATATGCCAGCTTCTGAGATGTTCTCTGATCTTTAGGTATAAGACTGTGTTGCAGATGTATAGAATGATGTGAGACTCCCCAAGCTAGTTGTTCTCTGCATTTTGACCAGTTGTAGATTTCTGGGATAGCCTCCCTCTGCTCTAAAAAGATGTTTCTTTAATGAGGGGTAGGAGTCATGATTATCTGTGGGTATAAAGATAAGTATTTAAAATTCAGTTAGAAATTAGGAAAGTGGTAGTAATGGGTTATCTCTAGGGTTCATAGCCTCATCAAACATAGTACGTTGGATTTTTGGTACCAGGGATGGACTTCCTCCTATTGAGTACCTCTTAAGTCCAATTAGACAGCTGTTGGCTATTTCTAAGATAAAAGTGCCAGAACTATACTATTGGAGATATCTTGGAAGGCTGATCATTCTTGTGGGCCATAGATTTCATGGGTGGGCAGGACTATTGATACTATTGATTCTTTTTTTTTTCTTAGTAGTTTGTATAGCACTTTCAGATTCTATGTGAATGAATCATCAGGGAGGAAGCTTCCTGGTCAATTATAGCTGGGTTCCTCCAAGATACATGTCCCAAATATGTGGTGTCATCAGCAATAGGGTTTTATCATTTAATTTTACACCAGAGTTTATGAATTCTATTTAATTATAACTAGAGTCAGTTTTACCTTTATCTCCCTTACTTCTCCTCAATCATTGAATAATCATTAGGGAAATGATGGGAAAGTTATTTATCAAGTTGATACAATAGTATTGACTAAGCTATACTCTATGTACTTTCAGTAATAATATAATCTATAGAAAAAAAGAAAAGACAAAAATGTGTGCTTGCCTCCTCTTGAAATCTGTCTTTAGTTTAGTATTTTTGATCCTGATCTACAAAAGTGAGAGAATAGATAAAGTCAATATATATTTTTTCTCCTTTGTGGATTCTAGACTTTAGATACACAACATATATATGCATAGATAGATAGATAGATAGATAGATAGATAGATAGATAGATAGATAAAGAGGGGGACTAAAAGAATGAAAAAGAAGAGAGAGAGAGAACCAGAGGCGGACATAAAGGGGGTTTGATAGGCAAATAAGGTCAAAGTACATAATATACTTAAATTTTCATTATGAAAATTAGTACTAAATACAACAAATGTATACAAACAGATAAATGAAAAAGAAATCAAGAGGTCTCTTTTAGGAATTGTAAAGGTTGGTGGATTAGAATAAAATATTGAATTAAAAATGTGAATATGTTTGTTAAACATCTATACTGCTGAATCTATTTTTCTATCCAATACAGATCTTCTTCCAATTCTGATTCACCTTCATCCTTCAACAACAAGTACTGTATAATGAGCCAAATAGAAAGTCAAGGATAATACAATGATGACAGTTGACCTCAGACATTTGAAAAAGTGACATGTTGAGAAAAGGCCACCCTGCTATATTGTGTGAGTGCATAATCTTAACTAGGTTCAGTCTGTGGAGTTGTGGGGTAAAGTTCAGGACTGAATTGGTTACCCAGGAACAAGCTACCTGCCTACATACTCATTTTCTAGCTTCAGAGACTTATTTTCTGGATGAACTATCTGCTTTGAATATATTCCTTAAAAGTGCTTTCTACCATATCCTCAAACAATGTTTTCATATTTTTGAAAATTCAAAGTCTCTATAACTATAATTAAATTTGTTTTTAATGTGCTTGATATAAAGTATAGATACAAAACTGTCATTTATTCCCAGTTAATATTTTAAACGAATAATACCATATAAAATTTAAAACATTTCCATTAATATCTTCAAATGTGTGAATAAAGACAAAATACACAGACCACACTTGAAACTTAAGTATATTTACTTGTAGTTGAAAACATTGTAAAGACTCTGACCTATCAGACACAGTATACTTATCTTACCTTTTCGATACAGTTATGGAATACATTTAAATTTAAGATGAAGTTGCAAAACATAATACTTGTTTAGAAAAACACAGATATACAAATGTAACAATAACACTATAAATGAATCCAGACTAAGTAATTGACACATGTCTAATATTAGAGAAATCAACATACTTTTTCTAATATAAAACTGGGTCATGGAAGTTCAGGTGAGACCCTTCATTTCTATTTCAGTCTCTGTGCTTTTGTACTTTTTTAACCAAACATCAAAATCAGCAACATTATTACTTAGTATTTCCTGCTGCTAGATATTTTACACATTTTTGTTTAATTTCAACATCAGTAGTGGTTACACACAATGACTCCAAATCTATAGGCAAAGAAACTTTAAAGAAATTTGCTCAAACTTTCAGAGGTAGAACGAAGTTCTGAGATCACAGTTCAGAATTAAAACAGACTGATACTATCTAATTACTGGATAGACATCTATCTCTCTCTCTCTGTAACAAGGAAACAGACTGTGGACTTGAACAGGCCTTCAGAAGCCAACAAGGACTTAAAACACAAGAGGTGCTCAACAATGAATTATTGAACTAAACGTTGGTACTTTTAGAGCCAGAGTTCATATTTTTAAATAAAGATATTTTTTCCATAGCAGTAGAAGTGAGGCAAAAGTATCTCTCCATACTAAAATTTTTCTGTATGTTTTGCTTATATGAGGCAATAAGAATGAGTTTATAGTTTACTTAAAAATAAACTAGCCCTCAAATTGAATGTGTAATTATACACCTAGTTTCAACAGTATATCTCTATATAAACTTCTGCACACTACTAAACTTCAGATATTAAAGTTTGTCTTTGAAGTTGTTATCACAAAAACATGTTGCCTTTTTGAGAGACAAGAGCCTATGTTTTTGCATGATTCTAATGCTCTAAGTCTCTGGTGACAGTTTACTTTCATAACTCCTAATATCCATTAAGTCAGGGAGAAACAATCTCATAGTATATTAAAATAGTAGGCATTCTAACCTATTTTGATCACACATTCCAGACTGCAAATGGAAATCAAAATGGTTTTATCATCTATTTTAACAAACTATAGTTTTTAAAACAACACAAAATTAGAGCATTATGTAACTTTGCTAGTACTCATCCCAGAATGAAGCTACTATTCAGAAGCATATTGATTAAAAATAAGACATAGTTGAGGTAGTTCAAGGAAAATGGAATTGACATGTCTACTTTTTGTAAAATATTACCATAAAAATTTTAATCTATTTTTCATAATTCTCATATTAGAGATAAAAAGGGATAAAGTGAATCTTCCAAGATCTAATTCAGTAATCCTCTGGTCTTCGTCAATGTTCTTTGTGTCCTATCATGACTAATAAAAATTAGTTAAAAAAACAACAAAAAAAGTGGTAAAAATTCTCTATGCCTTTGTTTCTTCAGCAGTTTAAAAAATGGATTGTCTATCTGAATTTCAAAGATTATGTGAGATAAAAAAATCTACTTACCGTTATTGGCAATAAACCAAATTAGGTAGAAATTAACTATAAACTTTTAAAATAAGTTTCACCTTTTCTTCCCACTAACCATATGATATTAAAAACTAGATGCAAAATTAATAAAATGGTAATAATAGTTTGAACTATTTTATTTTAAAGACTTTAAGTGTATCATGAATTCAACAGTTAATAGTATTCTCACACAATAAAGTTTAATAGCAAATGAGTCCATTATACATATTATTTGTAGCTAAGTTCTAAAAGCCAGTCTATTTAAGAACTCTACTCGATGATTTAAATACCACAGACTCTCAATTTATTAGTTATTTTCTATATCAATCACCTCATAGCAGTAATCTGCACACTAAGAATCTATACTGCTGAAGTTTTAATCTGTTATGTTCAAAATTGTCTTAGAATTCAAACAATTTGACTCACTGATTAAAACTGTTCTGTGTTATTTAAAAGAATCGTTACATAATATAAAATTTTCTAATGTTATGAATAAAGCCTGTTGTGCTCCAAATTTCTAATTAAAGTTCTAATTTCAAGTGGAAACCATAAAATATCACAGGACAGCCAAAAAGGAGTGCTCTAAATTAGAAAACAAGAATATATTTCATATTAAGCTTCTTACAGAGTATTAATCCTAGTATGAATGTGTATAGATTTTTACAAATACATGAAAATGAATCTATGTTAAAAATTCTAGCAACATAACTTTTCTATGAAAACACATTATAGACTCCAACATAATGTCAAATGGATCCATGATCACAAAAAGATACCAAACACAGCACTAATTTTAAAGCTGTTGCATATCCCTCAGCCCCAATGTCTTGATATCATGAGCAGATTCTAATTTAATTATCTGCTATTCTGTTAGAAAACCTGACCTCACTCTCAGGATCTCTCCTGTCCTTTCACTGTATAATGTGGAATTGTTTTCCCAAAAGTAAAATATTGGTTACTTATTTTTTTCTTTACTGCTGTCCTCACTTCCTGGTTTCTTAAAGTATAGATAAGTGGATTCAGAAAAGGGGTGAAGATGGTGTAGAAAACAGAGAGAATTTTATCAACCAGAAAGTTTGTGAAGGGCCACACATAAATGAAAATGCAAGGTCCAAAGAACATTAGCACAACTATGAAATGTGAAGTGCAGGTAGAAAGAGCTTTAGAGGAGTGGTCTCTGATAGTTACAAGCACCACAATATAAGAGATGAGCAAAAGCAGGAAACTTACAAGAGCAATAACGCCACTGGTTGTGACCATGAAGATACCAAGAACATAGGTATCTACACAAGCCAGTTGAATTACCAGAGGAAGATCACAGAAGAAACTGTCTACTACATTGGGACCACAGAAGGGTAAATATAGGATAAAAACTAATTGGCTCATTGTATGTAGGAAGCCTACCATCCAAGAAGTTACCACAAGCCCAACACACACTTTTGGGCTCATAATTGTTGAATAGTAGAGAGGTTTACATATGGCAATATACCTGTCAAAAGACATGGAAATCAGCAGTACAATTTCAGTTCCGGTGAAAAGATGTAAAAGAAAGATTTGAGAAATGCACCCCTCAAAAGAGATGGTCTTGTGGTGAGCAAAGAAGTCCATGATCATCTTTGGTGTGGCAAAGGAGGAGAGGCATATGTCAATCAGAGAAAGGTTGCTGAGAAGGAAGAACATGGGGGAGTGGAGATGTGAAGTGGAGAGGACAGTGAACAGAATCAGGCAATTCCCAAGCATTGTCATTAAATAGAAAATGGAAAATGCCACAAAGAAGAATATCTGAAGCTCGGGAGAATCAGTGAGTCCAAGTAACACGAATTCCGGTACTCTGGAATAGTTAAGCCTCTCCATCTATCCGTAGACTCTGCTCTGTAGTCATAAAAGACACACAATTACAGTGCTGGGAGCATACAATATTTCCATAGCTACATATGAAGAACTTATGATACTACTTAATAGTTATCTAACTCACTGGTTACTCAGAATCCATCTAAAAATGCTCTTAAGTGCAAGATGTTTTTCTTTGGGGACCACTAAGACAACTGATGCTGGATAACACTTGAGAAGCACAGCTTAGATCTGTCCAGCAGGCAAGCACAGTACATGTCAGGCTGAGCATCATAGCCCCCACAGCACATCTGTCTAACTGCCCCCGTGCTTCAGGATGTACATGTATCGAAAGGTAGTGTTAAGTTTGTGGGATGTGCTAAACAATACATATATTAAAAAATAAGATTTGAGCTCTCAAATATTTTTTCATGCAGAAGTAGAATTATTTTGAATCAACCAGTGTATTTAATTAAAAACTTAATATGATTTCAAAAAATTTAATCAAACAGCCGACTCATGCAATGAGCACAGGACCCGGTCCCACTGCCTGGATGCCTCCCAAACAGATCAAGCCAATCAACTGTCTCACCCATTCAGAGGGCCTGATCCAGTTGGTGACCCCTCAGCCATTGGTTCATAGTTCATGTGTTTCCATTCGTTTGGCTATTTGTCCCTGTGCTTTATCCAACCTTGGTGTCAACAATTCTCACTCATACGCATGAGTCGGCTGTTTGAAACCTGGGGCCTATGCAGGATCGCTTGGCTCGGCCTGGGAGGAGGGGACTGGACCTACCTGGACTGAGTCTACCAGGTTGATCTCAGTCTGCGGGAAAGGCTTTGCCCTGGAGGAAAGGGGGGTGGGCTGGGGGGAAGGTGAGGAGGGCGGGAGGGGAGAGAACAAGTAATCCGTGGCTGATATGTAGAACTGAATTGTATTGCAAAATAAAAATAAAAAAAAAATTAAAAATTAAAAAAAAAATTCACTCAATACCCTGTGAGAGTGACAAGTTACTTTCTTTTGTATTTTTAAGCTTATGAATTATCAGTGACCAAAAAGTATACTTGTAAATACTTGAGAGGTAATATCAACTTATATCATGTTATCTTTTGCTCTATGCAGCACAAAGTTAATCTATTAAACTGAGATAAGATGTTTAGAACCATATTTTCTGAACTCAGAATCTTTTTAGGTCAATTTTTTCCATTTAGAGTACTCGTACATTCTCAAAATTTTATTATATACTAATGTCTATCAAATTATCAAAAACATAGTAGAAATGAAATAGAAATTGATCTGGCTGATGAAAGTTAATGTGAGGGATGAGGTTTAGTCCTCTAGACACCTAATTCACTGCAGACATCTGACTAAAGAAAGTATAACTGATTTGTTTGTAAAGTGCATGCTAATTACAAAAATTTATCAACTATAAATCAATCAAGCAAACAATAATCTAATGTTATTTCAGCTCAGTTATAGATAAAAAAATGTCTGTATGGCACCAATACAACTTCTTTCCTCGTTTTTAGTTAAACCACTTTTTTTACAAGTAAAATTATGAGTCTTTCATGCATTAAATCACTTTATATTTGTCACTATATTTTATCTATGATTTGATAATAATTTAGCTAGTAATATATATGCAATATATAATCTTATATATCATCCATCTTTGAAACTGTGATTTTTACTTTTTATTTTATTTACAAATTATCTGAGTAAACTAAAAGTGATTAAATTTTAAATATGTGAATGAAACAAGGTGGCTCTGTACCAAGAAATGTGAAGTGTCTTTCAATAGTAACATTTAAGTTATTCTTGATAATTATAGAGGTAGAAAAGAATGAAGTCTTTGTCATAAATCCAGAGGATGCTCAAATGAAAATAGAATCAATAAGCTCTGAATTTCTCCACTATTTCTCTTTCATTAATTTACTTTTAATGGTCCTCAAAATGTGCTTGAAATAGTAATAAAACATGTACTAAAAAAGCATCAAATGAAAATTTGAGACTAGGATTTAAATCACTTTTGACTGAAGATTAATACAGAGAGAGAGAGAGAGAGAGAGAGAGAGAGAGAGAGAGAGAGAGAGAGAGAACCCTCCTGTCGATATCAATGTACCAATTCAATGAACAATGTTGAAGGTGGTCTCCTTCATCTGAACTAACAATTCAGTCGTGTGCTTACAGTTAAAGTGATATTATGGTTTCTAACTGAAGAATAAATCTGAATAAAAATTAAATTAATTATTCTAAAATAACTTGGCTTCCCTTCTGAGCACTTAACACAGAATTCCCATTCACTACATCTTCTGCCTTCAGAGAAAAACTCCTATGTCAACTGTCCAGTTGTGATGTACCCCATAGTCCATTCAGAAGCAGGAAGATGACAAAAGGGAATAAAATCTCAAGTTCATATCTTAAATGATGTACAAAAGAAAAGAATTTTACTCTCCAAATTACAATCTTCCTCATTGCTTTATCTTTAATTTTCACTGCACATCCAAGGCCCAAATTTAAACCATTACCATTAATACTATTTTTCATATAAGTTGCTTCCTGAAGAAAATACATTTACACATTGTTTAGCTGCATATATTCTTTTTTTCATGATTAATAAACATTGTTTTTTTTTCAAATAACAATATTGTGCCGGGCGGTGGTGGCGCATGCCTTTAATCCCAGCACTCGGGAGGCAGAGCCAGGCGGATCTCTGTGAGTTCGAGGCCGGCCTGGGCTACCAAGTGAGTTCCAGGAAAGGCGCAAAGCTACACAGAGAAACCCTGTCTCGAAAAACAAAAACAAAAACAAAACAAAAAAAAATATTGTAAAATTCTTAAAATGGACCATCACTCAGTAGTTAAGAGTGGCAATGATGTTTTTGAACTAGATAATATCTAAGCAGCCTTTCTCCTTCTGACCTCATTTATTGTGAAAGTTAGATTATATGATTTATATAGTGCTCTTGGATAGTTCCTGGGTGATGGTCAAAGACATTCATGAGATTGAAAATAAAAATGTTGTTCAGAAGTTATCTTTTGTCTAATTTTATTAGAAATAATTGATATGGAATCATACAGCAAAATATTGTAATCTAGTTTCAGTTTAGGGGTTCAGTAAACACTGTGTTACAAAAGTAATTAGATCTTTTTAACTAAATTATTTCCCTTCATATAAAACCATTTAATTTATACTAAAAAGTTTGGCCTACACATTTTATTATTTCTCATGCTTCTCTAACAATTATTTAATTATGATGGAAACCACTCTTACAACCACCATAAATAAGTTTTTCACCTCTTCATCTCTAGATAGGCAGCTCTAATCAATATGCAATAGAATAGTCTATCTTTTTTCCCCAAGATAAATATACATTTTCTTTATTATCTCTATTTACACTTTATATAATTAACAAACAAGTGCAGACTTTTCCTACCAGAAGACACAAGCCACAATATGCTTTCAAAATCTTCACTATTATATCCATTTTTTAACCTACATACCAGCTATGCAGTCAGAATATGGTTCACCACATTCTGAACACTGTGTAAGTCAACTGAAATCATGATGGTTTCAGCATCAGTAGCCAGGAACATGAATATATATTTTCTTCTGTCTTGATATAAAAGCCTTTAGAAGGCAGTGACGTTTAGGAGATCAGGGATTAGATCCTACAATCTACTTGCAGTGGGAGTTATTAAAATGCTAAACTGTCATTTCAGAGTTACAAGGAGAACTGTGGGTGTGTCTCCTTTAGCTAAAGTGGGAGGCATTCTCATGATGAATCAGTGTTCTTTAGAGAAACAGTATACCTAGAGCCTGCCTAGGACAGGAAGGCAAAGAACAAAATTCCAGAGATATTTCCATTACACTCCAGGGTTCAAAATATCAAAGTTGGAAATTATTCTTTTAAGGCACACCAATATATCTCCAAGAGATACATGCTTCTATAGTACCATTGAATTAAAGTATTGTACAAGACGTTAAACACTTAGCAAAGTCAAATAAATATAAAGATGGCTGTTTCTGTGAATAGGTAAAGTATAAAGGATATCACAAAGTCCAAAGTATCTGTGTACAATAATTTCAAATAAAATCTTGTGTGTATTTCTGTGGTGTGTGTGTGTGTATGTATGTGTGTGTATGTGTATGTGTAAGAGAGAGAGAGAGAGAGAGAGAGAGAGAGAGAGAGAGAGAGAGAGAGAGAGAATGTATTTGAAGTTTGTAAAATCGGTTAATAGGTTTCCATGGGCCTTTCCTTTTTTAAAATTTTAAAACTTTTAAATATGTATTTAGTTCATTTTATTTCACACACAAAAGTGTTTTGCCTGGATGTCTGTGTACCACACGTGTGCCTAATGTCCTCAGTTTATTGTTAGCCACCATGTGGTTGCTAGGAAACAAACCCGGGGCCTCTTAACTGCAGAACTGTCTCCAGTCACAGTGTGGCCTTACACCCTCCTTGGCCCTGCCTTCCCATTTGCCTCTCCACTTAAACTGCCCCCCATTATCCTCCTTTCCAAGTTACAGACCACCACATGTATTAAGCCAATCGGGAGTTTGATGAGTCCTCCAGCTAGCTGACCAAGTGCAGGCTCATGCCCAGGGAAAGTCTCTTGTCTTCCTGTTTGTTTTTAAGTCAGAAGGCTGCAACCATTTCATACCACGTGTAGACTGAGGGGCTTTTCACAATGCAACCTTGGGTCTTGTAAAACATCAGATAAGGCCATTCTTCCAGAGGAACAATTTGTACACTGCAGGATCCTTTCTCAGCAGGGAAGGAGGACCCTCTTGGGTCAAAAGGAGTGAGGAACTGTTTGTTTAAAAGCAAATGAGGCTCCAGAGTGGAGGAGGTATATGGCCAGGCTAACATGACTTTGCCTAAACCACCTCAATATCACCAGTGTTCTGATATCTTCCTCCCTAGGAAGCCCTCAGTGATCCCCACATAGTTCCCCAGTATCCACAGATACTCAAAATTAAACACACAAAGCGAAAGGTCCAATGCCAGGATTCACGTATGAGAGACGTTACGCTACATTTGTTTTTCTGTGTCCGCACTGTGTTAGGTAACATAATTTTCCAGTTGCATCAATTTACATGAAAACTGTGGTGGGGATTGAATTGGATCTGTAGATTGCTGCAGGTAAAGTGCCATTTTCACAAGATTGATCCTGTAGATCATAGGGGTCCTTCACTTCCTCTTTTAAGTTTGCTCAGCGCTTTGTTTTATTTTATTTGTCTATTGTGAACAGGATTCTTTCCATGATTTATTTCTCAATATGTTTATACTTAGCATGTGAGAAAACTGCCGGATTGGCTGGATGAGCTTGTTAACTTACCACTTTGCCCTAACTGTTTGTCAGCCCTAGGAGTGTCCTGTTAAAAAAGCCTTTGGGGGTCTCTCATGGACAGAATCACATCATTGTCACACAGATATTTTAGCATCCTTTCCTATTTTTATCCCTTTTAGTGCCTCCTCATATTGCTGTAGCTAAGACTTCAAGCACTGTATTGAATAAGAATGGAAGAATAGGCACCCGTATTGTGTTCCTGATCTTAGCGGTAATGATTTAGATTTCTCTCCATTTGATATGATGGTGGTTATAGGTTTGTTATGTATAACCTCTGTTATGTTGAGATAGGTTTCCTCCATTTCTGATCTCTCTGGGACTTATACCATGAAGGGATGTTGGATTTTGTCAAAGGCCAATTTTGCATCAGTTGAAATTATCATGGGACTTATGTCCTTGAGTCTATTTATTTTATTGACCTAAGTATGTTGAACCAACATTCTGCATCCCTAGAATGAAGCTAAATTAATCATGTTGCATGATCTTTAGAATGAGACCTTGAATTATTTTGCAAATATTTTATTAGTAATTTCTGCACACCCTTTAGCTGGAATTACAGGTAGTGGTAAGCCACCCAACATGGGTTCTAGGGACCAAACTCCAGTCCTTCAAAAGAGAAAGTACTTTAAGCTGCTGAACCATCTTTCCAGTTCCCTTCCTTATCTAATGGTAGAATAATTTGAGGAACATTTATATTAATTCTTCTTGGAAGATCTGGTAGAATTACGGGCTAGTTTGTGTATTTTCTGTAGTTTCTCCAGCTGTTGATTTCCAACTCTTCCATTGTGATCAGATACAATATAAAACCATGTTTCAATTTTGCTGAAATTGTTAAGCCTTACTTTGTATCCTAATACATGATCTATTTTAGAGAAGGTGCCATAGACTGCTGAGAAGAATATCTATTCTTTGGCATTTGGGTGGAAAATTCGGTCCATTAGATGTATGAGTGCATTTAATTCCAGTCATTTTTTTTTGCACACTTCGTCTGTCTAATTGTGAAAGCAGGATATTTAAATCGATGGTGCAGATTTACTCAGATCTGTTCATGTCCTCTTGATGGTTGTCTTTCCATAGGTATATGCTATCCTCTTTACCTTTTTACAAGATTTTATTTGAATTGCATTTTGTCAGATGCTAGAATAACAATGTCTGTCAATTTCCTGATATGATTTGTTTGGGATGGTCTTTTTCATCCTTTTGCCCTAAATAATGTTTATCTTTGATAGCAAGGCATTTTTCTTGGAAGGCAAAAAAAATAGAGGGATTCTGATTTCTAATACTGCTAGTCTGTATCTTTTTACTATTATTTAATTAGTTAGTTAGTTGCCAAGCTTTCACTATGTAGCTCTAGCTTGTCTGGAACTGACTATACAGACCAGATTGGCACTGAATTCACAGAGATCTATGTGGCTCTGCCTCCCAAATGTTGGTGTTAGAGGTATGTGTCACCAAATTTGGCAGGAGCCATGTGACTTCTTCAAGGGACAAGGCCTGAGAATAGTATGAACAAGTTCTCCTTGTATGGAGGCCCTGAAGAAACTCTGACCCATTTGCCAAAGCCTGTGGACAGTTCATTGCATTATTCTGGGCATGAACCCAGGAGCATATGTGCTAGCTACCTGCTTTCACTGTGCTAGCCATATTGCTGGCTATCTTTAGTTTCACTTTCTCAATCATGGATAAAATAGCTGTTACAAAAGGAAAACTTCCTGCTGATGACTCTCCTCTGAGTGAGCCTGAAGGAATGTTGTTAAAAAATATATAGTATACCTGATTCAGCCCCTAAAAGCCTTTGATGTTTCAAGTGTGACCATGAATTTAGAGTTCTTAAGAACAGGATGTTGCCTTTCAATGTACCCTGTAACTAGCCTGAAAGAGTCACAACAGTTCATGAATTAATATTGCATATTGCATAACTGTTCTGGAGATAATGCTGATTAATAGATGATATCAGGAGTTGATGGGAACAGTCTAGAGACAAGAAATGAAGTAGAATCACAGATCTCTCATAGCTGTGCCAATATCCTAAGAAGTTAAGACAGAAGGAGATGAGAACAAGGGCTCAAACAGTAAGAGTAAATTTCCTAGTTACGTTGCTTATAGGATAAAAGGGAAAACCTGGTATATCCCCAGAGGAGATAGAGTAGTATAGAAAGTAGAATGAATTAATCCAGCTTTGGCTGGTGAGTTGATTGTGAGAACACAGACCCTACCAGATGTAACTATTAACCACTAGGGACAAAACTATCTTTCACTTTGCACGACACTGTAACCACAAATGCTGCCAACTGGGCACACTGTCCTACATGTAGGTGTGCCTAGTTAGAAAACTCCCTTTGTGGCTTGCAACACTGCTTATGCTTCTAACAGTAGAGCTATGGATCAAATAGGTAAAGGTTACCAGTGGGAAAGTTGGGGGACGGAAGGGGGATGAACTGGCAATTATTGTAACCATTTTTAGAAACTTAAAGAGACAAATCTGATTTTAAAACTGTTCAAACCATTAAAATTGTATGAATAAAAACCACGAAGTCTATCTCAGGCCACCTGTTTGAAACAGGTGGTCACTGTTCCTTAATTGAGCTGACTTCACACATCTGTCCCAGGTCACTGGACCTGTCTGGAGATAGGCTTCCAGCAACACTGGCTTTTGTCGCAGGAATCTTAAAAAGTTCTTATTAATAAGATCAAGCCAGGCATTGGGGTGAATGCTGGAAGATCAGAGAAGCAGAACAAGCCACAGCTACCTCACCTCGCCAGTTCCTCAGCTGATCCTGTTTCCTCAGACTGGAAGCTTCTGTGTCCTCATCCAAATGAATCTCAGCTGAACTGCTGCTCAAAAGCCTAAAAGCTTAACCAGCCTAGTTCCTGGTTTTCACACCTTATATACCTTTCTGTTTTCTGCCCTCACTTTCTGGGATTAAAGGCGTGTGTTACCATGCCTGGCTGTTTCCAATGTGACCTTGAACTCACAGAGATCCAGACAGATTTCTGCCTCTGGAATGCTAGGATTAAAGGCATGAGTGCCACCATTTTCTAGGCTCTGTATCTAGTGGCTGTTCTGTTCTTTGACCCCAGATAAGTTTATTAGGGTGCACAATATTTTGGGGAACACAATACCACCACAGGCTTTAGTGTGTGTCATTTGTAGGAAATTGAGACCATGAAAATTCAGTTATTATTCAGATTTGTGTATTGCCCCCTATCATTTTGCTGATTTTTATAGTGCTTGGGAATTTCTTAGTCATCCTTTATAGAATGTTTTCGTTAGTGTTATTTACTTTTTTCTCCTGTAGTCTCTTGGGTGTGTTTATCTTTCTCTTTAGACTGAGGAATTAATTCAGTGTCCTCTATTGAGTTTGATGGGAGTCATGTATTTCTCTAGACTGCTTTTACCATGGAAAGATTTTCTTCACTTTGATTATGACATGCAGTTTAAACTGGATTGGCAGTTGTGATCTTTCAGAATTTGAAAGAAACTAGTCCAAAATCCTCCTGCTTTTGTGGTTTGGATTAAAAGTCAACAATTATTCTAATGGGCATATCTCTGTTTGTGACTTAGCCTTTCTCTTTTTTTGTTTTATATATACTTTCTGTGTTCTTTACTTTCAATGTTTTAACTATACTGTAATGCACAGAGTTTCTTTTTTGGTTGTTTTTTTTGTTTTGTTTTGTTTTTTGTTTTTTGGCCCTATATGTTTACTGTACTGTGTGGCTACTAAATCTGGATGGGCTTTTTTTCCCCTCAATTTTGGAAAATTTCCACTATGATTTTATTAGAAATATTTTCTTTACCTTTTACTTGAAACTCTTCTTCCTCTTTTTATATGCCTATAATACTTCAATTTTGCCTTCCATGCTATCTCATAGTTCTAGTATGCTCTACTCATAGATTTTTAAACTTTATCATTCACCTTGATTGAATAACCTACTTTCTCTATTTGGGCTTCTTACATTGATAGTCTGTCTTGTTCTTGATGATTTTATTTATGGGGCTTTCCAGTGAAGTTTTTGTTTAACTGACTATAGTTTTCCTTTCCATCATCATTTCAGTTTTGGTTTTCTTCAGTTCCTCTCTTTTTACTAACTTACGATTCCATGTTATAAACTGGCTGCCTTATTTCATGTCTTCTTGAAGTTGACTATATTTATAATCATTCTTTCAAATTATGTGTCTAGAACAGTGGTTCTCAACCTGTGGGTCACAACCCCTTTGGGGGGGTGGAGAAAGATCCTTTCACAGGGGTCAGTTATCAGATATCCTGCATAACAGATATTTACATTATGATTTGTAACAGTAGCAAAATTACAGTTAGGAAGTAGCAACAAAATAATTTCATGGTAAGGGCAGGGGGCGTCACCACATAATGAGGAACTGTGACTCAAAAGGGTCGCAGCTTAAGAAGGTTGAAAATCACTGGTCTAGAGTTTCATCTAAGCTATTTTGACCTAGGGTCATTACTATAGGATTGATAATTTTTGGAGAGGACAAGTTGTTTTGTTTTTTTTCATGTTAGTTGTGTTTTGTGCACAGGCATCTGCCCATCTTGGGGTTAGATCATTGGCTAAAATTTTTGTCGTTGTTATTGTTCTTTTAATTCAGGTTGCCTCTTTTCTCACATGGGATATATTTTCAGTGTTCAAAAGAGACTAGATAGTAGTGCAATCATGATGATATTTTAATGTTTGACTAATCTTCCAAGAACCAGGCTCTGTCTCCAATCTAACAGCTAAACTACTCTGATAAAGAGTAAAAGACATGTTTTAAGTACCAGTTGGTTTAGAGAACAGAGGGACCCTGATCATATTAATATCTTAGCAATTGTGAGCACAAATGGAAAGGAAAGAAAAGAAAATGTTAAAGAGTTACAGTGAGATAAATAATTAATATGAGGTTGTTGGATGGGAAGTAGAGGAACATACTATACATCAGATTGGGAATACTAGAAGCAAAAGGAAAACCTGGGATGGAAATGTGGGGGTGAGGGTTAATGGTAAAATAGAAAGGGTGAAGTAATTATATACCTAGATATAAACCAGGTGAGTTTGGGGGCTATGGGAGACATAATAGTAAGAGAATGGGTACAGGAAGAGAGAAAAGAAAAAGAGCAAAAGAGTAAAAGTCATGAATAGCAGAGGACTGTGTAAGGATGATACACTGACATACTATACTATACAGAAAACACACGGCTGAGTTGGGGAATAGCTGGGTGGATATGCAACATAGTAAAATCATCAAAAGATACAGTATAGCTGTAAAGGATAAGGAGGCCTGGGTGGAGATACAAGAAAATGGGATCAGTGGCCTAAATGTGGCTTTGTCTCCCTTGCCTTGGTCTGGGATAAACTCTGTGTTGAGTGTTACCAGTTTCGTTCCTCATTTGTGGACTTTCAGTTCCCCTTGCGTGTGGAGTTTTCCTGACTCTCTTCTGTGAGCTGTGGAAAGCCAAGTCCAACTCCACCCAGAAGTGGCTGCTTTGTGCCCACGGAGTTGTGGGTGGCTGTGGTGTGAGCCACGCACACTTTGGAGCCTGTGAGCTACTTCCACAGCTGTGCCTTTCCTGTTAGAGGGCTAATGGTTGTCCTGCCAGAAGGAACCAGGAACTCCTTTTGTAAAATTTGTCTTGACACAGCTTTGGTAGATTTCCTAGTAAGAGTCTTTTAGCCCAGGCTGCTGGCATCTCTTGAAATACTCAGCTATCTCAAATTATATTCACTATGAATTTATTACTAATAAATTTGATAGATAAAATAATAAAAAACATTTTTACTAAATAATCTAGGTATAGATGAGACAATGGAAGAAGACCAAGAACAAAAGTGGCGTTTATCCTTAATGTACTTCATGGAATAAAACATACACTACAGTTTACAAATATGAGCCATAAATGTAAATCTACGTTTTATCATACCTACATTTAAATTTTTTATTTTGTTGACAGTATTTTGTTGTATATCACAGGTTGGCCTTGAACTTGTAACACTTTGCCTTAGCCTCCCTAGTGCCTGGATTATAGGCATGAGTCACCATGTCTGATTTATAAGCATATTTTTCACAAGAGAAAAACACTGGTAAAATTAACACTAGTTTTATTCATTCAATAAAACAAAAATAAAATCCAAACTATTATTTTTGTATATAGAAAATTCTTCTTTTCAAACTCAGTCCTTGAAAGCAGGTGTATGTGTATTAAACCAGGCCTCAAATCAGTGTAAACAGAACATCCACGTCGTAAAGCCTCATGGGACTGGTGACCACAGTTGGCCAAATTGATGAAATAATTAGATTTCATAAATTTTCTCTCAGTCTTGATCAGGAAAGCTTTTCTTTTCAATGAACAACAGTAAATTCAGAGACATATAGCTCAAGGTACTAAGAATAAGTGATAGTTGAGTTCTCAGCCCTAAGCAGAGCATTTATATCACCTAAGGCTAAGAGAATTTCTTGGAAGGTGCAGTAGAAATAATTTAAGATCCAGAAGATACGGAGAGGAACAGTGTATTGCTTTCTTTTGGGCATGGTATGTCTAACACAAACATAATTGCACATTAGCTGTGACTAACTGCAATAGAATTTCAGAAAACTGGGCCTGAAATCAGTCAGTTATGGATTAGAAAGAGGCCCATGGGGCCCTATCCCTCTTTGCTGGATAATTTCTGAAGGAATTTCTGAGGGAGGGACAGACATTGTCTTTGGTTGTCTGTCTACTGATGAGCTCATCGGGCTCTACTATATATCTCCAAACCATAGTCACACAGATGGCACTGCTGGTTAAACCCAGTGGGTCACAAAACAAAAGAGAAGGACATATGTGTGGGGAAGGGCTAACAGGGAAGAGAATAAGTGTGGGAACAGAGGAAGAGAGGGAGTAGAGGAGAGCATAATCAGAAAGTACTACTTGTGTGTGAAATTGTCAAAGAACAAATGTAGATAAAATATTTTTAAAACTATTGTTTCATAGATTTTTTTTTCCTTTTGTGTTGTTCAGGCCAAAGGAGTAAATTCAGTTCCTGTTACTCTACCGTGGTCACAAACAGAAATACACTTTGTTTTAAGATTTATTCAGGAACTTTAAACACTGGCTAGTAAAACAGCTCAGGGGTAAAGATGTGGCTCATAACCAGAGTTCAATTACTATTACCCACATGATGGAAGGAGAACCAGCTCCCACATGTTCACTGAGCCACATGTGCACACACACACACACACACACACACACACACACACACTTAATGAATGTTAAACATTTTTAAGAAATAAATAACAAAGTCAATTTACTTCGTGTGTCTACAGATGTTACTACTGAATGGAAAAAAATGAAAATGCCTGTTTCTGAAATAAAAGAGCATACATGCAAATTGAATATACAACATTAATTTTAAAAGACAGATAATTTCAATTACTGTTGGTAAAAGATTAAATTGACAGAATATGTTAATTTGCACAAGTGTAATAGAGTAAGGCTTAAGGTTTAGCTTAGATTCAGGATTAGAAGAGATGTTGGTGGTTTGGACCAAGGTGAAGGAGTTATCTTATATGGTAATTGTATGATGGCAGAACCCAGTTTGACTTGCTAACAGAGTCTTTGTAGACTATGAAAAACTTGTTCTCAAAATATTTTAAGTCCAAAGTTCTGGAGAATATACTAAACAGACAGAATTTATTTAGCTAAGATTAGCTGGTGTCCTGAAGAATAGAGGATGCTGAGGAGTCAGGAGATGCTAGGATTTGCTGGAAGAGAAAGGAAGCGGTGACAGGAAAAACGAACCATGGCTCTTAATTACCCACAAAGGAATAAATGTAGAGGTTCTGGGAGTGTAGATAGATTTTAAAGCAAAGGAAGGTGAATAGTAAGTAGAAAGTCTCAAAAAGGAATGAAGGACCAGCTGATTAGGTAAAAAGGAGGTGAGAGGACAGAGAATCCTACAGGAAGCCAATCTGGTTCAAGGAGGAGAGAGTCAGACACTGTGGCAAATGATAATCAGAGATCAAGTAATACTTAACAAAGAGGGGAGTACAGGGAAGTTTTAGAACAAACTATTCTTAAGGATAATGTAATTGTGACAAGCAAAACCCTTAAGGCCCATAAAACTGCACAGCACAAATAGTAAGTCCTAATAAAAATTGTGTATGTTAATAATAGTGTATTCATGCTCATCAGTCATAAAATAACAAACACTATTTTAATACAAGATGTTCACAGTAAAAAAAAAAGGCATGTGTACTTATGTGCACTTAAAAGTTCATATACAAACTTTATTTTCTAATTGTATTTTCTGTAATCCTAAAACTACTTTAAAAAACTTTATTAGCTTAAAAAGAAGTGCAAGTCACTATTGAAGGTCATCAATGCAAAGGGAAGGGGGAGAATAAGGTTACGTGTAGAGGGGAAAATGTCCAATAAGTTTTAATAGTAATAAAGAATGTGGCTATATGCTGAAGGTAATATCAAAACAGAGGACACAATTAGTGCTGTGGAAAAGGAAAGAGATGGGCTGGGGTGATGGCTCAGTGGGCAAAAGTGTTTGTCATCAAGCCTGATGATCTGAGTTTGATCCCTAGAAGCCACATCATGGAAGGATGGAACCAATTTTTACAGATTGTCCTCTGACTTCTACACGTGCACATGACATGAGTAAATATCCATGTATGTGCATGCAAACACACAACAAACAAACAAATATAACTAAATAAGTAAAAAAAATGTAAAAAAAATTAAAAACGAAGGCTGGAGAGATGACTCAATGGTTAAGAACATGTACTACTCTTGCAGAGACTGTGAGTTCAGTTCCCAGCATCCACATCAGGTGACTGACTCTACAACTGCCTACACTCCATTTCCAAGGGATCCAATGCTCTCTTCTCAATTTGGCAGGAACATTTGCTCACATGTGCACAAACACACGTAATTTAAAAAATAGTTCTTTAAAAATAAATTGATAAAAATGTTAAAAAGAACAAAAATATAAAGAAGGAAAAGGAAAAGGAAAGCAGTCAAGAGTTGTTACCATCTGCAGCAAGAAGAAGAGGATGTTTCCAGTTTTTGGGCAAGTGGAATGGCCTTGTTGTAGGCCCAAAACCAAGACAACCAAACGTCTCAGGAGAGACCAAAGAAAACACAGATCGGTTATATCAGGAGTTGGGGCTAGACCTTAAAGAGATTCTTTTCTGTTCCTTTTCTCAGAGAAACAATAAACAAGATGATTAGATGATTACAGTCACAATGGAGAAATTTACTTAGAGACTGAGACTATTTTATCTATAGCATGAATTGGACTTTTTCACCAAGCACATCATTCATAACCAAAATTTTTTAATTTTTAACTTTTAGTAGCAATATATATATATTGGTTTTTCGAGACAGGGTTTCTCTGTGTAGTTTTGGTGCTTGTCCTGGATCTCACTCTGTAGGCCAAGCTAGCCTCAAACTCACAGAGATCTGCCTGGCTCTGCCTCCTGAGTGTTGGAGTTAAAGGTGTGTACCACCGCCACCTGGCAGCAATGTATTTTTTCATTAAGGCTAGACTGAATCTATGTTTTAGATGATATATATTAGACATAATAATGTAAGATTTAAACTTGTGTTAATTTAAGTAAGGAGGAAATGTTTCTTACTTAAGAGGTGCACAGTGATTCTGAATCTTCTTGATCCCAGACGTAAGAGTTATTTAAATTATCAGCTGATAGGAGTATGACCACGTTTCCACAGTGAACTGTGAGCCTTTGGAGGAGGGTATGGTATAAGTGTTCAGTTTAGAGACTGAACATTCTGAAAATGTCTCAGTTTCTACATTTTGGCCAATGTGATCTTCATCTAGTGCAAACACAGCTTTCTTGATGAGGGTTGAAAAAAAGCCTTACTCTACAGGAATAATGATAGGTCATTAGGAGCTAGTATGATATTATGTACATTTATCAGAATATTAGAAGTATTTTTTCTTGTAAAGTCAATAATATATTTAGCCATAGGTTCTTGTCTGATAATGGTCAATAGTGGGTTTCATCTTGTAGAACAGGACATAAGTCCATCCATGAGGTGGTTGGTTAATTCCATAACATCCATGTCATTATTGTACTACGGGGAAATACATTGACAGACCAGCAATTATTATAGTCTTCTATATAGTCTAGGTATTAATCCTCTGTTAGATAGAGGTGGGAAAGGTTCTTTCCCATTCTGTGGGCTTCTGCTTCACTCAGTTGATTGTTTCTTTAGCTGTGCAGAAGAATTGTAGTTGTATATATCCATACTTATCAGTTGTTGGCCTCAACTCTTGGTCAAATGGAGTCCTATTCAGAAAGTCTTACCATACACTCATATCATATAAGGTACTGCAAAAGTATTCCTCTAGCAGTTTTGGTATTTCAGGTTTCCTGCTGAGGCCTTTGATCCATTTGGTGATAGTCCAGTAACAAATATGAGTCTAATTTAATTCTTCTACATATGGATATCTAGTTTTCCCAGTACCATTTGTTGAAGACACTTTCATTTCTCAAGTTTATGTTTTTGGGGTCTTTTCAAATATTATATGTCAAATATTATATGTTTACTCATATATACATTTTCCACTTTTTCCACTAATCTACATATTTAGTGCTGGTACCATATTGTATTTTTATTTTTTAAATTCTAATTACAGTATTTCACCCTTCTCTTTTCTCCTGACAAAGCCTCTCATATACAAATACACTTTCTTGCTCTCTTTCAAATGCATGCCCTCCTTTCTCATTAATTGATATAGCATGTTTGTAGTTATATATGTATGTATGTATGTGTATGTAAATATATATGTATTCTAAATATAAACTGCTCAGTCTGTATAATGTTAGTACTATGTATGTTTTCAAGGCTGACTATATGGTAATGGATAATCATTTTTTTTTCTCTTCTCTGGGAAAGACTATTTCTCTTGCTCCCAGTATCCCTTAGCTACTCTTAGTTCTTGGTGTATGGTTGAGGCCTTGTGGACTTCTTTTTAACCCTGGGCATGTCTATTATTGGTGACCTTCTTTTTCAGTTAATGTTTATATACCCATCTGATAAATTCTGCCATGAGCAGGGCGATGGTGCTGCACACCTTTAATCCCAGCACTCAGGAGACAGAGCCAGGTGGATCTCTGTGAGTTTGAGGCCAGCCTGGTCTACACAGCGAGATACAGAATCAGGCACCAAAACTACACAAAGAAACTCTGTCTCAAAAAAAACCAAAAAAATAAAATAGAATAGACAGATAGAAAGAAAGAAAGAAAGAAAGAAAGAAAGAAAGAAAGAAAGAAAGAAAGAAAGAAAGAAAGAAAGAAAGAAAGAAAATCTGCCATGAGTTCGTCTGGTCCTGGACTTTTCTGGTTTTTATTTATTTATTTATTTATTTATCCTTTTTTCTGGAAGGCTTTTAATTTAGTTTTTCCCTTTTTATTGAAAATGGATTTTTTTCTCACATAATATATTCTGATTACAGTTTCCCCTCCCAGTTCCTGCCACTGTTTAAAATTAAGTACAATTTGTGGATTTTTTACTACCATTTCAATATCCATATTTCTTAAGGGTCTATTTCTGGTGGTAAGTTCTTCTTGGTTTAATTTTGGTGTTTTGCCTGGAATTCATCCCATTTTTTAAAGCTTTCCAACTCAATGATGTCCAGGAATTTAAATTGTCCCCTTATTGCATTCTGAATTTGTCAGATGTATCTTTCCATATTTCTTACATCAACTGAGTTTTTATTTCATTAGTTCTTGGTTTGTTTTTTACAAATTTTGCATAATTGTCTAATTTTGGTTGCATGGTGTTGCTAGTTTTTATTTCATTAGTTCTTGGTTTGTTTTTTACAAATTTTGCATAACTGCATAATTTTGGTTGCATAGTGTTGCTAATGATGATGGTGTGAGCAGAAAGGCTGGTTAAAGATGATTGAAGACCTCAAAAATGACATTGAAATCCTAATTCTTCTTAGAGAAAATGATCTGCTAATGTGGGATAAAACATTGCCTGAAAAGCAGTAGATACCTAAGTAGGTATGAGAGACCAATTATGATCTCAGTATTTGTTGTTTGTCCATTTTATTTTGCTTAATTTTAACACAGAGCACTTTTCATGTTTCTACAGATTTTTACTAAAAATATTAATCAAACGAGAGAAGTTAAATGAGTCTATCTTGCAAACTTCTTTTTATTTTTATTTTTATGTTTTGAAGGACAAAATTGAGTTGGTGAACCAGTTCAGCATAAAATAATAAACACATTTTGTGAAATAATCATATATCATAATTACATGTATAATTATTTTCATCCCAAAGAAATACTGTTTCTATCTCTACCCACTCCAGTTCACCCACAAAGTCTATTCTATTACCCCTTTCAGGGAGATCCATGTATTAGCCTAGAATCCTCCTTGTTACTTAGCCTCTCTGGATCTGTGGATTGTAGTGTGATTATCCTTTACTTAACAGCTAACAGCTAATATCCACTTGTGAGTGAGTACACATCATGTTTGGCTTTCTGGGTCTGGGTGGCCTCACTCAGGATGATTTTTTTCTAGTTCCATCCATTTGCCTTCAAATTTCATGATGTCATTTTTTTTCCTAACAGCTGAGTAACACTCCATTGTGCAAATATACCACATTTTCTTTATCCATTCTTCTGTTGAGGGACATCCACTTTGTTTCCAGTTTCTGGCTATTATGAATAAAACCACTATGAACATAGTTGAACACGTGCCCTTGTGGTAGGATGCAGTCTTTTGGGTATGTGCTCAAGTGTGGTATAGCTGAGTCTTGAGGTAGACCAATTCCCAGAGGAGCCACCATATTGATTTCCACAATGTCTATACAAGTTGGCACTCTCACCAGCAATAGAGGAGTGTTCCCCTGGCTCTATATCCTTGTCAGCATAAGCTGTCGTTTGTATTTTTGATCTTAGCCGTTCTGACAGGTGTAAGATGGAATCTCAAAGTCTTTTTTATTTGTGTTTCCCTGATGGTGAGGATGTTGAATGTTTCTTTAAGTGTTTGGGAGAGAGTACAAGGAAAGACTGGGGAGCATTCAGGAATTATGTGGAAACCTAGTGTAGTGGAAGCTTCCTGAAATATACGAGGGTGAACCTAGTGAGGACTCGTAATAATGTAGGAGTCCTGAATAGAGCCTGAACTGGCCATCTTTGAGCCAGGCAAGGCTCCCAGTGGTGGGACTAGGACGTTAACCCAGTCAAAAAACCTTAGACCCAGACCTGTCCTGCCTGAAAATTGTTCTAGAACAATGGTGGCTCAGAGTTTGTGGGAGTGACTAATAATAGCAGGTCTAATTTGAGATCCAAGCCACAAGAGGGCGCCCGTGCCCGACACTGCCTAGATAGCCAGAAACCAGAAACTGGATGGCTTAGAGACCAAGGTTAGAATCCTAATGTCATTCTTCTATACTCATAGATTGGTGCCTAGATCAATTTCCATCAAAGAGGCTTCATGTGTCAGCTGATGGAAGCAGCTGCAGAAACCCACACCCAAACATTAGGCGGAGATCAGGGACCCCTGCACAAGAGTGGCAGGAAGGAATGTAGGAGCCAGAGAGGTCACGGGCACTAACAGAACACAGCCCACAGAAACAACAGTGATTTTAGGGGCTCACAGAGACTGAAGCAGCAATCACAGAGTCTGCATGAGTGCATATTATGTCCTCTGCATACATGCTGAAGTTGTTTAGCTTGGGGTGTTTGTGGGACTCCTAAAAGTAGCAGAGGGGGTGTCTCTGGCTCTTTTGTCTTCTCTTGGGACCCTTTTCCTCCTACTGGGTTGCCTCGCCCAGCCTTGATAGGAGGGTTTGTGCCTAGTCTTATTGCATCTTGTTACTCCCTGGTAGGTTGATCTCACTGAGAGGCCTGTTCTCTGAAGGGAAATGGAGAAGCAGTGAAGTAGTGGATCTGGGGGAGAGGGATAGTTGGAGGGGAAGTTGGGAGGAGGGAAAGGAGTGGACAGGATGCATTGTGTGAGATATGAATGAATAAATAAAAGTTGAATGAAAAGAGTAGAAAATGAGAAAGAAGCAGCAAAGCACAGTTTAGAGTCATCAAAATGCAAACCAGGACAAAGGAGGGTCAATGGAAGAGCAGAGGCATGAATGGAAGGTGATTGATCGTGTGGTGTTAAAAACTGAAACGACAGACAGTAGTCCACAGGAGTGCTCTGTCCATGTAACCATATCACCAGAAAAAGAAACGAGCGATAAAGAAAGCTAAAGAAAAGTAAGAAAAAATGTATAAGGTCAGAAAGGTATTTGAATACTGACTATCCTCAACTAGAAGCAGGCTAGAATTTCAAGCAGGCTAGATAGAATCTTCTTACAAAGGCAAGACTCAAGAAGAAATGGAGCTTGTTCTTCATAATTATATACCTAATCCAGGAACTCCTTCATCTCTAAATGTTTACTCAAAATATAATCTAGAACTAATTTCAAAGTCTAAATTAGTCCTCAGGATGGAAACTTGTAGCCCAGTATATATTTACGGCATATCAATATATACAATAGGATATATTTACAACCTAAGAAAAAACACCTAAGTAATCAATGCACCAACAATGTACCAAGAATCAAACCGACGAATCTCTGAGAAAATGAAAAACAGAAGGCAATTTTATCAATCTTATAAATTTCATATAGAAAATATGTATAGAAATATACTAATATAATTGTGATAGTTTAAGTGAGTCCTCCCAAAAAATTTCAAACAACAAAAAAAAATCTCTGACCGCCCCCACTGTCTTCATTTGATGACAGTTCGAAAGGAGCAGTAGAAGAAGGGGAAAGGGAGGGATGCAGGGACGGAGTAAGGGCATTATTTCTGCACTTGAATGCTAAGTAAAATAAAAAAGAGAAATGTTTCCCAATACAAAGTATAAGTTCTGAGGAGACAATAATTATTTCACTTGGATCATTATATGCACTGTGTGTATATATTGAATTATCATACTATAACTCTTACAAAGTGTAAATGATACTTTTAATAAAATGAGAAAAAATAATTAACTAGAGCTTATCAAAGTAAGAGTAAGGGTCAATATAAAAATCTATAATACACTTAGTGAAACAAAATAAAACTTAAAATGTTTAAAAGTAATATTTACAATTACATGAAAAGCAATCTATGTTTATTTGACTTACCATAATGATATAAACCAGATTCAGAAAGACAAGCATCACATGTTTTTCTCATGTGTAGAGCACATATGGACAAACAGTCATAAACATGTACATTGGACTATCTCAAGAAGAAAATGGGTGAGGGGAAGAGGAAATGAATGAAAGGACAATGGGGCCAAACACAGCTAAAATGCTTTAGATAAATTACGAAAATGGTAAAGTGAAATCTGTCATTTTCAGTATCTTTTTACACATGAAAACATCTGTGAGGCTGAGGTATAATTTATATGCAGTAAGTGCATACTTAGTGGCAATTTGATAGTTTTTAATTCTTTTTCATTATTAGTTACTTGAGAATTCTTACAATGCATTTTGATCATATGTACCCCATCCTCACGTCTCCCAAATACACTCCCCTTTCTCTTCCCACTCAACTTTGTGTCCTCTTTTCTGTTTTCATGTAACAATTACGATTGTTTCTTCCCATGGATGTGTGGCTTTTGATGGAGTTTGGCAACACTCTACAAGAAAAGAAGTTTATCCTTCACCTAGCAGGTATTAAGTGTTGTTATCTCCTCTGCTATGGGCAGAACTTCATGTCCACCTCTCTTCTCCATGATGGGATTTGGTCTAGCTTTAATTCTCATGAGGCAGGCTTGTGTATCTCACAATTACTGGGATTTCATGTATACACCTGCCTTGATACATCTGGAGGACACAGTTTCTTTGTGTTCCATCAAATCTTTTGCCTTTTATGCTCTTTTGCCACTTATTCCACAATGATCTCTGAGGTTTATGAGGAGGATACAGACGTCCATTTGATGGATGAACATTCGGTGGTTTATTATTCTCTGTGCCTTGACTAGTTCTGACTCACAGGGTTAAACATCATATTCTGCAAATAGAAGCTTTTCTCATGAGAGTTGAGAAATGTGTAGGTCTATAAGTCATTAGGAAGTCATTTAATAGTATGTTCACTTGGTAGAAGAATATTAATAGGTTTTCCCACGTGCCTATTAGCTAACTAGACACAGTTTCTTAGTCCCAATAATGGTGTCAGGTATGGGTGTCATCTTCTGTAGACAGAGTTCAATCCACTCAGCAAGGGTTTGGTTAATCCCATGATATTCCTAATACTACTACATCTGCGGGTATATCATGCCAGGCCTGTTGTCACTGTATGTCACAGAGTTCATAGAGCTTTAATTCTTAAATATTTACTTGTAAAATTAAAGGTATAAAAGCAATCATTCTTTATACAGATACACTGCATCACACACATGAACATTATGAGGAGGGAAAGGGTAGCAAGGACACTAAAAATCAACTCTATCATTATATTTCAAGTCAACAGTAGAGTATTATTGTAGTCACAGTTTTGAACACTAGAACTTCAGGAAATATTCAGAAATTTTTCATTTGATACCATAACTGTTTGACTCTGACAAGCAGCTTCCCCCTTTCTTCAGTTTCAGAGCCTAGTGAGTCCTATTACATTATCTGGTTTTATGATTTCTATTTTTTAAATTATAACTACAATTAAGTTGTACAGGACATCCTCCTTTATGTGTTTTTGATTGGATTAATGAAATCTCAATTTATCTATGCTGTCACAAATACCAATAGCTCATCCTCTTTTGTTAAATAATATTCTTGGATGTATGCCCATATATCACACTTTAGCTATGTATCTATCAGTTGACTTGTTTTCGTACAATAGCCACTGCGAATGTTACAGTAAGCATGGAAGCCCTGATATTTGTTTAAGGTACTGATTTCTGGTTCTTCAGATAAATGCCCAGGAATGAGATTGATTGCTGGGTTGTGTGGACACTCTAGTTTTTCAATATTGGAGCAACCTCTGTACCATTTTCTGTAATGCTTGTACTTTACAAACCCATTAAAGTATACAATTGTCTCCTTTTCTGCACAGTCACCAGTATATAATGGGTCATTAATTAATATGTATCACTAAGCCATGAATCATGCACTGCACAAAATATTTACATCACTGCTCAATTTCCTCATGGCCTTTTTGTTGAGTATACTCCACGAAATGTAACTAATATTCTGTCACCACAGATTTGTACTACATAATCTTTGCTTCACATAAGCATAATAAAGACAACATATTGTTTCTGGATTTTCTCGATTAGGTAACATAATGCTGGCAAGTTATTTATTTTTAGAAATACTGTTTAATTATAGTCTTCAATACAGTACATTCAACAATTTTTCTTATTTCTTGACAACATTAATATTGGTCTCATTGTTAACTACCCTCAGAGAAAACTTCACTTGTTAACAATTTAATCAAAATATCCATGGTGCATAACTCTATTGCCAAAATTCATATTTCTTATCAAAAATCAATATCCTTAACAAACACAAAAGTGATTTAAAGCTTAGCATGCATTTGTTGAAATTTGTTTCTACAAGATCAATGTATCAATTATCTTTCAGAGTTGTACTCTTACATTTGTCCTTATGTATATTAGGAAAGAGTGTGTGTTGTTTCTCATAAATATGTTCTCACTATGAAAAAACTTGCCCTATTCTGCCATGGAGAAAAATGATGACTAATATCCAGAGAAGAAGGAAGCAATTTTCTAGGAACAGAGCAATATGGGTGATAGGGGTGTCAAAGATATCTACCCCAATAAGGGGGATCAAGAAAACTAGTCCAGAGGCAGTCAGGAGTAAGAAAATGTTTCCAAGTAAACAGTACAACCAAAAAGGAACACCTAGCTGGACAAATGTGTCCTTGATGATGGGTGAAGACTACCCTTATCTGTGGGTATAAGGACAAATGCTTTAGATTATAGTTAGGGATTATGCTGTTCCAATTGATAAGGTTCAGTGAACACTGAGGAAGAGGAGGCAAAAAGATTTTAAAGGTCATAGTATCAGGGAGCTTGCTGCGAGATTATGTCTCCTTAGTGACATCAGAAATGATACAGATAAAGTCTCACCAACATGACTGCTGATATAAACAGAATAAGGATGATAGGAACAAACATACAAATGGAAGGGAGAAATGGGCACAAGATCTCAGCACCACAATAAGAACCACAGGCCATTGTGAGCAGGAGATGTGGCCCGCAAAAAAATTTTGCTAGTCTACATATTCTCATTTTTCTCAATTCTTATCAAAAATAAACTTTGAAGTGGTATAATATAAATAATATCACAAAACACCACAATTGTTTGTGGACTTGATTAATCCAAGTAGTGAGAGATATTTATTAACTTGTGAGAAAGTTGCATGAAAGAAAACTGTGAAAAATGATAAGACACACAAAAGGAGGGTGGAAACAGGCAGTGTCTTCTTGAGTTTCCTTATAGATGAATATTTTCACAAGGAAGTTGAACAGAGACTAAAACACATGAAAAGTGAAATAGGAGCTGCCTTCCTTTGTCCAGTAAGCACTCAGTAGTGGCTGTGTCTAAGTAAGCAGGGCAGGTACTGATGTGGATGTAAACTGTTGACTAGGAGCCAGAGTGATGTCTCAGCGATTAAGAGAATTTACTCTTGTTGCAGAGGACCTGGGATCAACTCTGAGAACCCATTTGTTGGATTATAACCACACATAACTGCAGATCCATGTGATCCAACACCCTCTTCTGAATTCTGTGGGCAACAGGCACAGATGTAGTGCACAGACACTAGGCAAAACACTCATATGTATAAAATACATGCTTAAAATGTCTAAATAAGTACTACTGGCTACAAGAAACAATTAGTCAGTGGCCAACAGCTATACCATCGAGAACTGGCTGTGTGGACAGATGGTCTAATGTTGGCCTATAAGTCAAAGAAAGACAAACTCCAAAAACTTCCTGTTGATTCTCAGTATAGTAATCATGTGTCTGTGTTACTAATAGTTAAAACTGCCCCATTAGGAGAACTTCCTTTACATCCATATATTTCACAATAGTATGAGAAATGGGTGTTTAAAATGGCAATAATCCATTTTGCAAGTGCTTAAAAAAAGTAGGAGCAATGGAAATCTGTTACAACCATCATCATACTTTGGATGAGGAAAGTAAAAGAAAATGAGAAAGGAAATCTAAGGCGGTGGTGTGGACAAAGTGTTTGAATCAGAAGCAGGAGCAAAGGAATGCCCGGAAGCAAGTGCATTTCTTCTTTGGAGAGCCACAGTAGCCTGTTAACTGGAGAAACTACCTTTGTGTGGAGAGCACAGACAATGATAAAACTGAAGAGTGGGTAATGTGAAGAAGGTCAGGTAAGTACTACATTAGCATCTCACTTTTATACGGAGGCAAGGAGAAACATCACTTAGTTTGACTGTGAGGGGATGAAATGTTTTAAAAAGGACACCCAAGAGATTTATCTTGTAATACAATGAGATACTGAAAATAAGATGCTTCTTCCATGGTCTAGATGAAGAGGAAGGCATTAGACTATAGTGTGAGCAGTGAAATAGAGAATGAAATCCCAAAGGATCAAAAGAAGTTGTGTCTCAACTCTGGGAAAAAAAGAAGAGATTTTAAAAAAATGTCAAAAAACTTGCTTGTGTTTTATACCAGATGATGTTGAGAATACCAACAGGTGAGGACCTCAGCAAGATAATAGGAACCCCTCTGCCATTTGGTTCTTCATGCTTTATAACATATTAGCCCACGAATCAAAATGAGTTAACCTATTCATAGAATCTTAGGGTAATACTCCACTACACAATGGACAGAACTGTGGGTGAGTTATTCTTTTGAATAATATATTGAGATGCTATTAGTAGATTTAGAGGACAGATACTGAAACTCTTTGTTTCAACATAAAGCCTGTCCTAGTTCGGGTCAGTAATTCTATGATAAAACACTATGACTGAAAGCAAGTTGGGGAGGAAAGGGTTTATTTTTCTTACATTTCTACATCTTAACTCATCAGTCAATGAAGTCAGCATAAGAACTCAACAGGGCAAGAACCTGGAAGCAAGAGCTGAAGCAGAACACATATAAGAGTGCTGTTTATTGGCTTCCTTGGCTTGATCTCTTATGGAACCCAGGACCACCAGTCCAAGGGTGGCACCACTCACAATGTTCTGGACCATTCTCTATCAATCAGTGATTAGAAAATGCCCTACAACTAGACTTTATGGGACATTTCTCAATGGAAGTTCACTCCTTTAAGATGACTCCAGCTTAGATCAAGTTGACTTAAAACAAGCCAACACAGGGACCTTTAGTGTTTTTCCCTCATACATCTTGTGAATTTTAGCCTCTACATTTATCACACTCATCCAATATACTTGAATCACTCTGTTAATCCTTTTGCAACCATTAAAACATACAAAGTTTAATCCTGCACTATGTGTAACTCTACCAAAAAACCTATACAGTACCTAAAAAAAGAGAGATACTCAGAAGATTAGCATTTGTTTTATAACAATAAATGCCATGCAAAATTATCACCTTGACACTCATTCAAAAACCAATTAACAGACTACATGCCGAATGATTAACTTTTTCATGGAAGTTTTTACTTCCTGGTTTCGAAGGGTATAAATCACAGGATTCATCAAAGGGAATATTACTGTGTGGAAGAAAGAAACTACTTTGTCAGCTGATAAGGTTGTGAATGGACGTGTATAGATGAAAATTGCAGGTCCAAACATAAGAAATATGATTATAACATGAGTGGTACATGTGGATATAGCTTTGTTCTTTCCTTCAGAAGCTGACCTGTGAACATGGCATAAAATAACTGCATATGAAATCAGAAGCCCAAGAAAGCACAAGAGAGTAAGCAGGCCACTATTGAAGACCATTAGAATCTCAATAGCAAAGGTATCTGTACAGGCTAGCTTGATGACCTGTGGAACATCACAGAAGAAGTTATCCAGATGGTTTGGCCCACAGAAGGGCAAGTGAAGGATGAGGACAACCTGAACAATGGAGTGAACAGAGCCTCCAAACCACAGAGCCAACAACATCACATAGCAGGCTCTAGGACTCATGACAGTGGAATAGTGTAAAGGCCTGCAGATGGCAATGTAGCGGTCAAAGGCCATCACGACCAGAAGTAACCCTTCCCCTCCTCCAAGGAAATGCAAGAAAAAGAGCTGAGTGATGCATGCTCTATAGGATATTATCTTCTTCTCAGAGAAGATGTCCACCAACATCCTGGGAGTCACAATGAAAGAATAGGAGGCATCCAGGAAGGCCAAATTTCCCAGGAAGAAATAAAGTGGGGCATTGAGTCCAGGGTCTGACCTGATGGTCAGGATGATGAGGATATTTCCAGGTAAGATGATGATGTAGAAAATTAAGCTCAGAACAAAGATCAAGAGTTGAATGTCATATGACTGGGTCAGTCCTATGAGGATGAATTCTGTGACAACTGTCCTATTTTCTGTCTCCATCATCAGTCCCTACAGAACATAACAAATAAAGCAAATTTCTTTCTCTTCTGAGTAGATCACAGCTATTTTCCTTCTAGAAGCATGGATAGACACAAGTGCATTATTTCATCTCACTCTATGCCTAAACCATCTCCTCTGTCCTTTAGATTTTACATTTCATAATTGTCAACATCTTGCTCTTGAAGCCACACCTTCTGGTCAGATTTAATGCACAGCTTCAGTCTGGCTCTCTTGTGAAATAAATATACCATTGTTCTGGGTGTATTTCTCATTGCCCTGAAAGAGATTACTTGATTCCCTGAGAGGAAAAAAACAATTTGCTAAAGGTATTGAAGTCTTCATAAATATGTTTTACAAGGGACTGATTTAATTAATAGCACAGAGAAATGATGCATCTGTTAATTATATTTGTTTCATATGTATATATTCATCAAAACTATTGAACTGTATACTAGTTGATCTTTATTTTTTATTATGCCTTAAGAATGCTAGAAACCACTCAATTCTTGAAAATATTTTATCTTTCTTTGCGGAAGATGTAGTCATAAACCAGGTATGATATAGAACTTTTGCTCAGTTGGAGAATGGTAAGCTGATACTGTCCTGTGTAATTAATTATCATGTTCTGAGGCCGTTATGTCATTATGAGGCAATTGTCTCATCCAATCAGAATGAGCATGATAATCTGCTATTATAAAAACTTCAGCAAATTCATGGCATGTATATTTCTATCTGATTTTTTGAAGTCTTGTCTTTTAGTTGTCTAGTTTATACAGCATCATGGTGTGTTTTATATATAAAGAAAACTGTTATGCTGTTATGTGCCACAAATAGGTGTGAGTGAGATGAAATTTGAATAGCAAATAACCAAAGACTCATAAGTTACATAAGTATTTCAATCTAAGAAAGAAATATGTTTTACAAAGTTTTAATTATGCAATACATTGGTTTTTAAAATAATATGGTTAATAATGATGTATAGAGTTGGAGGAAAGAAGGCTGCATTACCTACAGGTAGCAAGAGAGACAGTGTGAAAAAGAAAAGATATAAAGGAACAAATATCTCAAACTGAAAAGTCAGCTCAAATGTTTTTAAATATCAAGAAATTTTCTCTATCTCTATCATTTATCCCTCATCTTACCTTATCTTGATAAATTTAATAATGACACTGATTCCCATACATTGTTAAACTGACAAGAATAGAAGCACATTACATCACACATACAAACACACATGTAAATACACACAAATATGTTCTCTCAAAAAATACATAATACATACATATACATTGTATCCTAAGCAAAATCAAAATGTGTGTATTGGATGGTCACACACCCATGTGCACATTGACAGACATGTATTTGGAGGAGACAGGGAAGGAGGCACTGAAGGAACCAGGGGGACATAGTGGTGGATGGATATCATCAATATACTTAGTAGAAATGTAAAAATGCACAATATTCTAAGTTCTAAAAAGTAATATGTGGTAAGATTGTCTGTCCCGATATTCAGAGTGAAATTCTTGAGTTTGAAGCTACATAAATCCAAGATTACAGAATCAGAATTACATAGGTTTCTCTTCAGCTTGAGCTCAAAGTCCCAGATCAGTGTCATCAGCCTTACTTGTAAAAGGAAAACTAGGATATTGCAAAACCAGGATCCTTTTTCATTTTCACTACACCATTTCTGTATTGTTTATTGATTCTATATACTCACTTGTTGCAGTTGTTTTATATAAATTTATGGCTAAAAATAAACATCAAAATGATTCATAGTTTACTGACCACTATTTATTCCAAATATGACAACTGTAAGTATCAGAAGGAAAGAGAACTATATTATTGAGAATGCACTTTAATTCAGCATTCACATACCAGTTTATTTCTGCTATATGTCTTTGAACTGAACTGAAGACGATAAATGTAACACAACTGAAGAGTTATATCATTATATCTGTTTGTATTATTTTTTATTTTTTTGTAAATTTGAAGAATAATAGGAACATTTACCTAACAGTTCACCAATACTCTCACACAGCAAACATCCCAACTTCTTTTGATGAAATAGATAATACCTGATGGCTCCAAATTTATTCTTAAATTTCTCTTCCCACAAAGGGCCCTTTTAAAGTTTGAGAATACATGGCTAATTTGTGATGCAATGGAGAATGAGCCTTGGGGATTTGAAAGCTAACAAAGCTGCAGGGAGTTTCAGTGGGAATTTTCAAAATGCCAACAGGTTATGGACAAAGAATTAAACTAGGTATAAAATGAAACTAATGTATAAAACATGTTGAATGATAATATATTAGAAATGTATATATATATATATATATATATATATATTTGTATTTAGAAAATTACCCTGTGTTAAGATGTGTATTTCCCCTTTCCTCAAATCTTTATTAAAACTCAGTTTTCTATCTTAAGATTTATTACATATGAAAAAATATAGGTGCTTACAAAGGTATTATCTAAATAATTAGAAATAGCCTGAGGTTAATTTACACTATGTGCAACATAAAGTCTATTTTCTACATATGATCTATGAGACTATATTTGTATATGATACAAGAATATCTCAATATCATAAAAAGCATAGTAAAGCTGAGAAATTTGAGATGATTAAGAAGCTATGGTGACTAAAGAAATATAATCAAGTACAATGCCACTGTCCTGTATTTGATTTATTTTATTTTATTTTATTTATTTATTTTTTTTTTGGATTTTCGAGACAGGGTTTCTCATACCTTTAATCCCAGCACTCGGGAGGCAGAGGCAGGAGGATCTCTGTGAGTTCGAGGCCAGCCTGGCCTACAGAGTGAGTTCCAGGAAAGGTGCAAAGCTACACAGAGAAACCCTGTCTCGACAAACCTGTATTTGTTTTAAAAGAACTTAACTTTTGTATGGTTTGGATAAAAAGTATTAAACTAAATCCTTGGGCATGTATAGCTAGAGTAAATGGAATTAGAGTCACCAAGTTTATAAAACACTTGAGCCTGTTATATACCTTAGTAGAACAACTAATTTATTATATTTTAATATTTCTAATATCAATAAACTTGTCTTAGAAGAATTTGTACTTAAAATTACAAATGTGTTCAAAACGGATTTTTGAAAGATTGAAAAAACATTTTCTTAAATTAAAATCTAGATTAACTCTATCCAAAATGAACTGAAAATAATGACAAAATTACAAGAATATTGAAAACTTTTAAACATGAAAAATATTTTCAAGTAAGGTAGGGCACATGATATCATGAATAATGAAAGAAAGTAATAAACTCATTTGTAATTTATTAAATAATGATTAGCTGTATTTTACCACTGTGGAATATGCTAAGTGGAATATTAAAGATCAGGAACACATTCTTAAAATATTTAATTATAAAAGGATTGGAGAAACATAAAAAAAAAACCAAAGGAAACCTTCAGATACGTGGGGTGTTCAATGTGAATGTAGGTGAAGGTAAGTATCATCCAGCATTTCAATTCCACATAGATGTGTTTTTAGATAAAGTTGGCACAGATTTGTGTGAGAAATGTGAATCTAAAAGTCCATCACCTTGAGATTTGTAGTGCATCAGGAGGTGAGAACCACACAGTAATCTTTTCACTCAGGTCAGAATATGGTTTTTTACATGATGATCTTTTTATTCTTTTAGTTGGTGGAATTTTCTGGTTCTCTTTATCCTTCCAGGAAGAACTTGTAACTAATTTTGAATCTTTAGTTATCGTGATGAAAAGTCCTTTACAATACTCCATGTTTTTCTTTAATAGAGATGGCATACAGATTTTAATTATTTTTTATAAGATGCCAAATAATTATATGAAAATAATGAATGTTTTGTAAAGCAGGAAACTTTAGAAGGCAGACAAAGATTTAGGCAATTATCATACTTATTCAGTGTTTTTTGTTTATTTAGTAGAATAACTTTTATAAACAAAATTAAATATTTGTCTACTAAAATGAATTTCAATTTCACTATGTCATTTACTCGGACTGTCCCACCAAGTGTTAAAGCCGTGGGTATCTAAATTCAAAGTGTATGTCATGGGAAATATATAAAACAAACTAAAACTCAAATCCTAGGTTTTTAATGTTTCCCTTTGTAAAAAGAAAAGAAGGTCCTGGTTTTTCTAGGCCTGTTTTTGCTATAAATATTACTAAAAATAAAGTCATAGTTAATGAAATCTTTGTTTATGTTGGCCAATTGCTTCTAGGCATGGGGCCTGTCCAGGAGTGTGATTGATATACCCAGAAACACCAGTGGACAAAACTGATTTCCTCTTTCTCAGTGATTAGTTTGAGAACTTTTAGTCTCAACAATTTTTCTTATTGTTAGTCTTTTTGTTATGATTTTTAATTTTTTTGGTTTTTGGAGGGTCTTTTCTTTGTTGTATATATATAGAGAGAGAGAGTGTGTAAGAGAACATAAAAGTAGTTGGGTTGGTTGGTGAGGAGAATCTAGAAGGAGTTCAGGAGGGCAAAGAATATGCATAATGTATTGTACAAAATAATTTTTTCAATTAAAAAATAATAACCTCCTGCAAAACCACAGGTCATTCTTGCCAAGGAAGCACATAGGCTGAGTGCAGATTTTCACCTCTCCTTCTGCTCCTTCAAATCCAATTCCTCAGTCTCATTCTAGGTCTGTATCAGAACACCTGCTGCAGTCTCCCTTTCTTCTTTGACCCCATCCCCCAATGGATCACAAAGATCTTCTCCTCCAGCCTTCCTTCCCCAACTCATCCCATTGTCTCAGCCTATAACACCAGCAGGCATTCCTAGGAAACACACCAAATGAGCAAGGCAGGGAAACAGATTCCTAGAGGCCTGCATAAACACACAGTCAAAAACAGACAGAATAATGTCTCCACCAGAATCCAGCAAAACTACCAGAGCAGGCCTAGAATATTCAAAAAAAGATGAAGCACAAGAAAAAACCCTTAAAACAGCCTGTATGAATGTGATAATAGTTCTTAAAGAGGAAATGGATATATTCTTCAAAGACGTCCAGGAAAACACAAACAAATGGTGAAAGGAAGTGAATGAAACTGTTCAATACCTGATAATGGAAATAGAATCAAGAAAGAAACTAAATTGAGGGAATTATGGAAATGAAAAATTTAGGAAATCAAACAAGAATAACAGAAGCAAGCTTCACCAAAAGAATACAAGAACTGGGAGAGCTTGGGCCTTGAAGATGTGAAAGAAGAAATAGATACAGTGGCCAAAGAAAATGTTAAATCAAAAAAAAAAAAACTAACAAAAAAATCCAGAAAATCTGTGAGATGTTAGTGGTTCATGCCATAAACTAGCTGACCTGCAGGAAAGATGTTTAGACCAACTAAGCACATGGAAAGGACTCCCTCAACCTGTTGAGATGCCTGCAGGCTGTCCAGGGTGCTCCTGGTTCCTGGCTTTGATAGCTGTCACCCATGATGTGGTGGGCTCTGGTGGTTCAGCTGTCTTTGAGTCATTTCTGCTCTTGCAAGTAGCTCGTCCCTAAATCCCTTTAGAGTAACCCAACAAAACTCATGATTCACCAAAAAAGAAAAAGGAAAAGAAAGAAAGAATGAATGGATGATGAATGGATGGATAAGGAAATACAAATACAAATCTGAATAAAGTAACAAAGATAATTCAGGATTTAGAAACTAAGTTCAATAGGAAATAAAAACATTGAAGAAAACATAAACCAGAATGGAGATGGAATTGAAAACCTCAATATCTTAATTAGAAATCTCAGAGGAAATCCTGAAAAGAAGAATTCATTATATAGAAGACAGAATATCAGAACTCAAAAGAAAAGTAGAGGATTTAGATAAAATAAGCAAAGAAAATGAATTATTTTAAAGCATAAGATAGGAAAATTCATGAAATGAAGGCACCATTTGGTCATGATGGAAGATCAAATCTTGTTCTTATAGGCATAGAAGAGGAAGAAGAATCCTTAGGAAGTGGAAAAGACCAGATATTTAATATGATCATAGAAAAAAAACTTCTCCAAACTAAGAAAAGACATACTCATACAGATTCAAGAAGCACAAAGAAGACAAAACCAAAAAAGCAACACATCACAACATATCATAGTTAAACATTAAATACATGAAACAAAGAAAAATATTACAAGTTTTAGGCTCAGGAAAGAAGGGAAAAAGAAAAAGAGATGTCAGGGGACAGACAGACAGACATGAAAGAAGCAGGAAAGTAGGACATACACAATGAAAGAAAGGTAAAAAGCCCTGAGGTATAGTGTGGATGAAGAGAAACAGGCTAAATTAAGTTAAAAAGGAGCTAGTGGGACAAGCCTAAGCTAAGGCCAAGCATTCATAAATAATAATAAGTCTCTGTGTCTTTATTTGGGAACTGGTTGGTTGCCCAAAGAAAATGCCAGCTTTAAATGGTGACCAACATGGGGCCTGAATCTCCACATAGGGCCTGAGAAAGCTGAAGAAAAAAAGAAGAAAACAGATATGACTTCTTTAAGAGGCACTGCTGTGCAGCAGAGCACTTAAGCATCAGTCAAGCTAAGTAGAAACAGCAACTAAGTAAAAATGCCTGCCACAGTGTGAGCATCAACTTCCTAGAGCTGGGGTGGTTCAATGCAGCACAGCCCATACTTGTGTTGATGCAGATATGTGTGGCACTTTTGAAAGTTTGTAATTTCAGAGCAAGAGGACCAGATACAATGAAAAAGGGTGGCCCAGGAGGTCTAGTCTTTCAGAGTACCTCCGTTGAGTTTCCTTAGAGTTCTCTGTTCAGAACAACTTCAAAGCTGCTGTCTGAGACGGTCCAGCCTCACAGACTATTCTAGCCATGACATCAGAAAAGCCTTATACTTTCCCATTACACAAGGACTGGACAACAAATATTATAGCTAGATTTCTTAGAACTTGAAAATTATCTCAATTTTCTTAGTGTCCCCTGGGCATGCTGTTGCTCCCAGACAACAGAAAGCAGTCTAGAGAACATAATGCCCACATTCTCAAGAGGTGGGGTGGTTTTTGATCATTTGATGTCTTAGGGATGTCTGTCATCATTTAGTGGGGACATAGGAATATAGGATAAGAAGACAACTATTTATCTCAAATATTTTACATTGGTATGGATTTTTGTGTATTGATATAAATTTAAGGTTATTTTTGTTATACCATATATATGTTTCTACTCATGTTTAAGGTATTGTACCAATGTAGCTTGTTTAAAAATGTTCAAAGTTCAAGTCCTTTCTAGTCCTTGAGAGATATTATTACACTGTTTAGGATAATCAAGAAATGTAGGTTAGTAATTAGTCATCTATAACAATCAAATTTATAGTCATGTTAGGTATATTTTCAAGGTTAAACATATATTTTAGATAGATAGGTGATCTTCAAACACTTCAGAGAAGTACAGAATATAGCATTTAAGATTTTAATAACTGGCAAGGTCCTATGCTCTTGTTCCCTTTGGTGGAGAGGGCCAAGTATGTGCAGAGTAAACAACACAGACTCTGGGAGAATGTTGAAATAACAAGCGCAGTTTGTTCAGGAAGAGGCAAGCCTTATGTACCCTCCACCCCACCCTGGGGGAGGAGGTCTTATGAATATGCATCTGCTGGTGTGACATAGCTGCCTCTCATTGGTCCAGGTCATCTCGGATCGTGTCTCAGCTGCTGTTGCTAATGCCCTTAGGCAGACCCAGGCTGGCTCTCATAAAGTATCTTATTACTGGTTTGGACTGTCTGGCCCTCAAGCCTGTTAGTGATGAGTCATCCCATGAATAACCCAAGGCTTTTCATGACAGTGAGACATATCTGTTCCTAGCAGCACCAATCTGCTTCATAGACAGATGATGGTTATCAAAGAACCTCTACATGGAGGTCACTTTCATGTGGCAAAGCTAGACATTTGGGCAAGAAGCTGCTCCTGCCTTGACAGTATAATGTACAAACTAGACAAGCAGGACACTAATGGTTAAAAATGCTAAACTTTGCCAAGACAAAGTGCAACAGTCCTTCAAAATTCCTGCTTCATAGAAAAGTTTGTCAGATATTCTATGCCCATAGGCCAAAAATGGATGCCCCAACATTGCAGAAGAAACTTGGGTGACTGTCCAGCAGCCAGATGTCCTTGTCATTTCTATGGTTTTGGAAGTTTGCTCTGCACTTCCTGTCTGCTCATGTAATATTATATTCTCCTTGGGTCTTTGTTGAAGTTGAAGATGAGATAGTTATAGTTATAGCTGTCTTGTTAACAAATTCAGAAAAGAAACTTACATAAGAGACATAAAATTTGTAAGACTGAGAAACATAAAAGCTTAAATTGTTTATCTGAGAAAATGTTTTGAGATCTAAAAAAAATAATTTTGTGCTAGTAATAAAAGCTGGGATAGAAAGCAAATTAGGTACACAACTTTGGACTCATCAAGACAAGATAGATAATGGAGTATTTTCTGTGAATTTGCCAAGTGCAACTGGACTGAATATTGTAAATGTAATTCTTAGTTGATAACTGTTCTTATTGTGTATAGTCTTACTATGTTAAAGCTAAACCCTTTCTTTTTATTTCGACAAATGAGAGGGAAATGTTGCAGAATATTTGTTCAACTATGTAAAGATGTGTTGCATTTGTTTAATTATGTGAAGATGTTTTGCTGGTTTACCTTGCCTGCCTAAGGCATCTGATTGGTCTAACAAAAAGGTGAATAGCCAATATCAATGGAGGAGGTATAGGTAGGATGTCTAGGGAGGGAGAGTAAGTAGGGGGAGGAATTTAGGCTCAGGGAAGAAGGGAGAAAGAAAGAGACAGCAGGGAGATACCAAGGGCCAGATAAACAGACACAGGGGAAGCAGGAAAGTATGACATACAGAATGAAAGACAAAAGCCCCAAGGCATACAGAATGAAAGACAAAAGCCCCAAGGCAGAATGTAGATGAAAAGAAACAAGTTAAATTAAGTTAAAAGAGCTAGAAGGACATGCCTAAGCTAAGGTGGAGCATCCATAATTAATGTCTCCTTGTCTTTATTTGGGAGCTGGTTGGTGGCCCAAAGAAAATTTCAACTACAGAAGGTTACAAGAGAAAAAGCACAAGTCACATATAATGGGAAAACTCATAAAATTAGTAGCTGATTTCTCAAGTGAAACTCAGAAATCCAGAAGAACCTGCAACAGTACACTCTGGCAGATAGTTTTCCTGTGTACAGTAATCTTGATTGGCAGTTGTGTCAGAGTTGGGAAAGAATCTTTCCATAATCCAAACAGCCTAAAAATCACATCCCAAACAAAACAATGAGCAGTCAAAACACTAAAAAAAGTAAAAGGATAGAAAAAGTATTCCCAGAAAATGAGATCAAGAATCAAGCAGGCATTCTCATCTTAATATCTGACAAATAGACTTCAAACTAAAACTAGTTAGAAGGGATCAAACAGGGCCTTCATTCTGATCAATGGAATCAGAAAAATATCACAATATTAAACATATGTGCACTAAATTCTAATGCACCCAAATTCATAAAAAGCTTACTAATGGAATTGAAGACACAGATTGACAAAAACTATAGGTGATCTCACCGCCCTACTTCCTTCAATACATAGATCATTTTGACAAATAATAAACAGAGAAACCTAAGAATTAAGTGACACCTTACATCAAATTGAACTAATGTTACATGCAAATGTAAAAAAAAATATACATTCTACTTAGCAGCACATGAAAGCCTCTCTAAAATAGACCAATGCTAAAATATCATGCCAAAAAACTTAAAAACTGATAGCAAACAAACCTGTAGTAAATGTATAAACTCATGGAGATTAATTCATTACTGAATGATGATTGAATCAAAGAATCAATCCAGAAAGCAATCTATATAGTTCAAGAAATAAGTGAGAACACAGCACAACAAAATATCTGGGACACCTTAAAAATCACTTTAAGAAGGAAGTTTAAAGTCCTAAGTGGCTACATTAAAATTTCAGAGTAAAATAAATGACTGAATGATACAACTCAAGATTTTGGAAAGCAAGAAAAAGAAAAACATAGAAAAATTAACAAAAATTGAAGCAGAAATTAATGAAATAGAAATATAAAGGGATAACAACACAAAGAATCAATGAATCTGGGAGTTGGTTGTTGGAGAAGATAAACAAGATGACAGATCCTTTGCCAAACTCACCAAAAAAAAAAATAAGAAATGACCCAAACTAACAGAACCTCTACTCCATTAATTTGGAAAATCTAAAAGAAAATGGATGAATTCCTTGATTTCAGAGGACACCGTTGACTTGTATTCATCCAGTTCCTCTGCTGTTTATACTCTTTTTGCCACTTACTTCTTGATGATTCCTGAGTCTTTGGAGGAGCATGCAAATGTCCATTTGAGTGCTGAGTACTCAATGGTTTCTAATTCTCTGTATATTGACTAATTGTGGCTCTCTGGGTTAATCATCACATACTACAAAAAGAAGTTTCTCTCCTAAGGGTTGAAAGATGAATTAATCTTTAGTAAGTGGTTTAGTACTATGTCTACTTAGTATAATAATTCTAATAGGTCCTCTCACGTGCCTATGAGAGGTGTAGACACACTGTCATGGCCCCAAAAATGATTTCAGGTAAGTGTTTCCTTTTATGGAGAGAAAGTAAATCCAATCAGAAAGTGGTTGATGAATCACACAATAATGCCTCCACTAATATATGAATAGAAATATCTTGCCAGACCTGTTGCCATTGTAGGTCACAGGGTTCATAGTCCTTTAATTCTTAAATGTTTATTTAAAAATTGATGGTAAAAATATTCGAGATACAAAAAGAAATCTTCCTTTATATAGACACACGGCACAATCATCACCTCACACATATACATTATGAGAAGGGAAAAGGATAGTGAGGACAATAAAATTCTACTCTATTACTGTATTTCAAGTCAAAAGTAGAGTATTGTTATAGTCAGGGTGTTGAACACCAGAAATTCAGAAATTACTCAGAAATTTTTCATTTCATATCAGAAAATGATCTCTGACAGCTTTCCATTTTCTTTGATCTCAGACAGACCCTGGTAAGCATTATTATGGTATCTGGTTCAACGAGTTCTACTTCTTAAATTATAACTACAAGTAATGATACAGATCATCTTCTTTTATGTGTTTTGGATTAGATTAATAAAATGTCTTCTTAGTTCACATATATTGTCACAAAGAATATTTCATTCTTTTTTTTGTTAAATAATATTCTTGAGTGTATGCCCATGTATCACATTTTAGCCATGTACCTATCAGTTGACACTTACATAGTTTTTATACAGTAGTCACTGTGAACAATGCTACAGTAAACATGGCAGCTGTGATATTTGTTAAAGTTATAGATTCAGTTGCTTCAGATAAATGTCCAGGAATGGTACTGCTAGGTCATGTGGATACTCTAGTTTTTCAATATTAGAACAACTTCTGTACCATTTTCTATAATGTCTATACTTTACAGTCTCATGAAAGTGTACAAGAATTCCCTTTGCTACACATAATCACCAGTTTCCTCGTGGCCTTTATGGTGAGTATACTCCAAGGATTGTAACTAATGTTCTGTCATCGTAGATATGTACTACATAATCTTTGCTTCACAAAAGCAAAATAATAATGACAACCTTTTGTTCCAAGATTTTCACAATTAATTAACATAATGTTGACAGGTTATTTATTTTTAGAAATGCTATTTAATTATATTCTTCATTAAATACAGCACATTCAATAATTTTTTCTTGTTTCTTTTTTTATTAAGAAAATTTTTTCATTCATTTTACACACCATTCAAAGATCCCCCTCTTCCCTCCTCCTGCCCCCCCAGCCTCCCCCTCCCAACCCACCCCCTACTCTCCCCATAAGAAGGCAAGGGCCTCCCATGGGAGGCATATCCAGTAGAGGCAAGTCCAAGCCCTTCCCCCTGCCTCAAGGCTGCATGAGGTGTCCCATCATAGGTAGTGGACTCCAAAAAGCCTGCTCATGCACCAGGGATGGATTCTGATCCTACCGCCAGGGGGCCCCCCAAGCAGATCAAGCTACACAACTGCCTCCTCATGCAGGGGGTTTTCTCTAAAATCCACCACAAACTCAGTCACAAAGCAAATCTCAACACATACAAAAAAAAAATGGAATAACCCACTGAATAATTTTCTTGTTTCTTTTTTTTTTCAATTTTTTTTATTTTATATAAGAAATTTTCTAGTGGTTTTACATATCAGCCCCGAATTCCCCTATCCTCCCTCCTCCCCGCCCCAGCCTTCCCCCCACAATCTGCTCCCCATTCCCACTTCCTCCAAGGAAAGGTCTCCCCTGGGGAGTCAGCCTGGTACATTTAGTTGAGGCAGGTCCAATTCCCCTCCCTGCACCAAGGCTGAGCAAAGTGTCCCAGCATAGGCCCTAGGTTCCAAAAAGCCAGCTCATGCACCAAGGACAGGTCCCGGTCCTACTGCCTGGGGACCTCCTAAACAGTTCAAGCTAATCAACTGTCTCACTTATCCAGAGGGCCTAGTCCAGTTCCATGGGGGCTCCTCAGCTATTGGTTCATAGTTCATGTGTTTCCATTCGTTTGGCTATTTGTCCCTGTGCTTTTTCCAATCTTGGTCTCAACAATTCTCACTCATACAATCCCTCCTCTCTCTCGATTGATTGGACTCCTGGAGCTCCACCTGGGGCTTGGCCATGGATCTCTGCATCTGCTTCCATCAGTCACTGGATGAGAGTTCTATCATGACAGGGTGTTCCACCACCTATCACCAGAGTAGATCAGCTCAGACACTCTCTCGACCATTGCCAGTAGTCTGTAGTGGAGTCATCTTTGTGGATTTCTGGGGACCTCTCTAGCACTCTGCTTCTTCCTATTCCCGTGGAGTCTTCATTTATCATGGTATCTCTTTCCTTGTTCTCCCACACTGTTCCTGATCCAGCTGGGATCTCCCGCTCACCTAAGCTCTCTTTCCCCCCCGGCCCTTGCCATCCATTACCCCTCCTCACCCCAGTTTGCTCATGTAGATCTCATCTATTTCTCTGTCATTGGGTGATCCCTGTATCTTTCTTAGGGTCCCCTTTACTAGGTAGCTTCCCTGGAGTTGTCAGTTACAGTCTGTTTATTCTTTACTTTACATCTAGTATCCACTTATGAGTGAGTGGATACATACCATGTTTGTCTTTCTGAGTCTGGGTTACCTCACTCAGGATGGTATTTTCTAGTTCCATCCATTTGCCTGCAAACCTCATGATGTCATTGTTGTTCTCTGCTAAGTAATATTCCACTGTGTATATGTACCACATTTTAATTATCCATTCTTCAGTTGAAGGGCATCTAGGTTGTTTCCAGGTTCTGGCTATTACAAACAATGCTGATATGAACACTGTTGACCATGTATCCTTGTGGTATGATTGAGCATTCCTTGGGAATATGCCCAAGAGTGGTATAGCTGGGTCTTGAGGGAGATTGATTCCCAATTTTCTAAGAAAGTGCCATATTGATTTCCAAAGTGGCTACATAAGCTTGCATTTCCACCAACAGTGGAGGAGAGTTCCCCTAGCTCCACATCCTCTCCAACATAAGCTGTCTTCAGTGTTTTTTATCTTAACCATTCTGACAGGTGTAAGATGGTATCTCAGAGTTGTTTTGATTTGCATTTCCCTGATGATTAAGGATGTTGAGCAATTTTTTAAATGTCTTTCAGCCATTTGAGCTTCTTCTGTTGAGAATTCTTTGTTTAGCTCTATAGCCCATTTTTTAATTGGACTGTTGAGTATTTTGAAATCTAATTTCTTGAGTTCTATATATATATTGGACATCAGCCCTCTGTCAGATGTGGGATTGGTGAAGATCTTTTCCCATTCTGTAGGCTGTTGTTTTGTCTTATTGACGGTGTCCTTTGCCCTACAAAAGCTTCTCAGTTTCAAGAGGTCCCATTTATTAATTGTTTCTCTCAGTGTCTGTGCTACTGGTGTTATATTTAGGAAGTGGTCTCCTGTGCCAATGAGTTCCAGACTACTTCCTACTTTCTCTTCTATCAAGTTCAGTATAACTGGATTTATGTTGAGGTCTTTGATCCACTTGGACTTGAGTTTTGTGCGGCGACAGATATGGTCTATTTGCAATCTTCTGCATGTTGACATCCAGTTATGCCAGCACCATTTGTTTAAGATGCTTTCTTTTTTCCATTGTGCAATTTATAAGTCAAGCTTTCATTATTTGCAGATGACATGATAGTGTACATAAGTGACCCCAAAAATTCAACCAAGGAACTCATACAGCTTATAAACCTTCAATAATGTGGCATGATACAAGATTAACTCAAAAAGAAATCAGTAGCTCTCCTATATACAAATGACAAACAGGCTGAGAAAGAAATCAGAGGACACTGGGCGGTGGTGGCACACGCCTTTAATCCCAGCACTTGGGAGGCAGAGTCAGGCGGATCTCTGTGAGTTCGAGGCCAGCCTGGGCTACCAAGTGAGTTCCAGGAAAGGCGCAAAGCTACACAGAGAAACCCTGGTCTCGAAAAACAAAAAAAAGAAAAAAGAAGAAATCAGAGGAGCATCACCTTTTACAATAGCCACAAATGGTATAAAATACCTCGGGGTAACTCTAACTAAGCAAGTGAAGAACCTGTATGACAAGAACTGTAAGTCCCTGAAGAAAGAAAGTGAAGAAGATATCAGAAAGTGGAAAGATCTCCCATGCTCATGGATAGGTAAGATTAACATAGTAAAAATGACAATCTTACCAAAAGCAATCTACAGATTCAATGCAATCCCCATTCTCAAATTCCCAACACAATTCTTCACAGACCTGGAAAGAACAATACTCAACTTCATATGGAAAAACAAAAAACCCAGGATAGCTTAAAGAATCCTGTAAAATAAAACAACCTCTGGAGGCATCACAATCCCTGACTTCAAGCTCTACTATAGAGCTACAGTAATAAAAATAGCTTGGTACTGGCATAAAAACCGACATGTGGACCAATGGAATTGAATTGAAGACCCTGACATTAATCCGCACACCTATGAACATATGATTTTCGACAAAGAAGCCAAAATTTTCTTGTTTCTTGACATCACTAATGTTAGTATCATCATTAACTGCTTTTGAAGAAAACCACTATTTCTTAACAATATAATCAAAGTATCCATGGTGTATAACTCTGTGACCAAAATTTATTTTTCTTACCAAAAATCAGTAACTTGAGCAAACACAAAAATGACTTAAAGACTTACATTCATTTGTTGAGGTTTATTTCTACAAGATCATTCTATCAATTATCTTTCAGAGATGTAGTCTTACATTTGTCACTTATTAGTATGTCTTAGAAAAGAGTTTATGTTGCTTCTCATAAATATTTTCTTACCCTGAAATTTTTATTCTACTCTCCCATGGAGAAAATGAAGATAAATCTCCAGAGAGCAAGGAAGTGACTTTCCAGAAAAGGAGCAGTATGGATGATAGGGGTGATAGGGATGTCAAAGCCATCTAGCAGAATAGAGGGAATAAAGAAAATCCTCTCCAGAAGCAGTCAGCAGCAAGATAGTGTACCCATGTAAACAGTAAAACAAAAAAGGAACTACTAGACAGACAAAGCATGGAGTAGAACCTTTGAAAACTATGACTCTACAACTTTGCGTTTTGATTGGCTTGGTTTACTGTAGTGTTCTCTGCCTGTTGCCAAGAGGTTTTCTTGATGAGAGGTGAAGACTACACTTGTGTGTGGGTATAAGAATAAATATTTTTATATTGTAGTTAAGGATTATGCTGTCTCAATTGATACATCTACAAAACACTCCCACAACTAAGGCTCAGGGATCATTGTAGAAGAACGTATGAAAAAAGTGTAAGAGCCACAAGATCAGGGAGTTTGCTATGAGGTATGTCTCCTAGTAACATCAGAATCTATAGAGGTAAAGTCTCATGAGCATGACTGCCAAAATTTGAGATGAACAAGGATGACATTAACAAGCATGCCAAACTAGAAGAGGAAAAGTCCATGAAGCCTCAACTCTACACTAAGAACTATAGGAAACTAAGTGAAGCTGGGATCCTTGAAGGGAAGAGTATAGCAATTAATTGTTCAGTGCCAAATGATCATCCCCAATTACATATATTCAAATAATATTATATGGAATCAAAAGTTGATATTTAGAAGTATATATGTATATACTATTAGACCCCAAAGTTTAGGGTCTCAAGTGGGCGCCCCAAGAACCCAGACTCCAGTCCAGTTGATGCAACAGCATGAGGATTTTATTGGCTTCTGTACAGAAGGGCAAACTCTGCTCATAAGAGCAAGAGCTGCCTCTTACTGCAGCCCCATAAGGGCTTTTAAAGGAAAAACCCACAAAACCCACAAGATTACAATTCCCATACAATTTCATGGCCTGATCACAGGGTGATCACAGAGGGGGTACAGTTACATAAACCTCAAGGGGGTATCAGGGTGGGAGTGGAGCTTACACACAGGTCACGGTGATCCTTCCTGGAACACCTGCAACTATCCCAGTCACAGTTGAGCACATCTCTTAACAGAAATCTTTTTACATTGTTATATTGTTACAGGGGTGATTGAGTAGTGGCTGAGTCAGGTTGCCCTGGGAACTAGATTTTTAGTTTCTCATTTCCTGGTGCTTGAAGTTTCTCTCTTCCTGAGGCTTGGGGGTGTAAACCTGAAGGGCTAGGGTATTTCATATACAAATACATATAAGAAAGCAATAACAGTTGACAAAAAAAGGGGCCATGAATTTGACAGAGATAGGATGGGTATATAAGAGGAATCGGATGGAGGAAAAGGAAGGAAAAAGATTTATAATTAAGATATAATCTTAAAATTTAAAACTAAATAGCTTTTATATTTTCTCATTTTCCTATATTTTCATCAAAAATAAACATTTAAAATTATGTAATGTCACCAAGCAGCCTCAATTGTTTGTGGGCTTGCTGAAGGCAAGCTGAAAGAAATATATTTTTTGACAGAAGGTGATATGAAGGAAAAAGAGACAGATGCTTCCTAACAGGACACACAAATGGGGATGAAGTCAGCCAGGTCCTGCTTTGGGTTCCCTTTGAGATGAACATTTTCACAAGGAAGTTGAACAGAGACTAAACACTTGAGAAGTGATATAAGAGGTGTTCTCCTTTGTCCAGTAAGCACTGATGTAGTGCCTGTGTCTAAGACAGAACAGCAGAAACAGATGTGGATGTAAAGTGTTGACTAGAGGCCTGAGTGATGTCTCTGTGGCTAAGAGCATTTGCTGATCTTTCAGAGAAGCTGAACACAATTCTGAGTACCATATAGGTTCTAATTCATTACTGCAGTTTCATGTGACACGACACCCTCTTCTGAATTCTGTGGACAACAGGCACAGGTTTGGTGAACAAACATACATGAAGGCAAACACTCATGTACATGAAATAATTCTTTAAATCAAAATAATGACTACAAGAGATAATCAGTGGCCATCAGACTGCTAGAACATCATGGAGAACTGACTATATGGAGACATAGTCTAATTTGGGCCTGTAAGTTAAAGAAAGATGAACTCCAATAACTTCTTCTTGGCTCTCAGTATGGTCATCATGTGTCTGTGTAATTGCTAAAACTGCCACATCATGAGAATTTCCTTTGCATTCCTATATTTCACAATAGTCTGAGAAATGGATGTTTGAAATGGCAATATCTCATTTTGTAAGTGCTTTGGAAAAGTGAGAGCAGTGGGGATCTATTACAAATGGCATTATACTTTTGTTGGGAAAAGTAAAAGAAAATGGGAAAGGAAAGCTAAGACGGTGGTGTGGACAAAGTGAATCAGAAGCAGGAGCAAAGGAATGCCAGGAAGCAAGTGCATTTCTTCTTGGAGAGCCACGGTAGCCTGTTAACTGGAGAAACTACCTTTGCATGGAGAGCACAGCCGGTGATAAAACTGAAAAATGGGTAATGTGGAGAAGGTCAGGTAAGTACTACATTAGCCAGTCTCACTTTTATACAGAAGCAAGGAGAAACATCAGTTAGTTTGACTGTGAGGGGATGAAATATTTTAAAATGACCTTTGGGAGATTCATCTTGTAATACGATGAGATGCTGAAAGTTAGGTGCTTCTCCGATGATCTAGATGATGAGAAAGGCATTAGACTACAGTACAAGCAGTGAAATAGAGAACGACATCCCAATGATCCACTGATCTAGATGATGAGAAAGGCATTAGACTATAGTGCGAGCAGTGAGATAGAGAATGACATCCCAATGATCCAATGATCTAGATGATGAGAAAGGCATTAGACTACAGTGCGAGCAGTGAGATAGAGAACGACATCCCAATGATCCACTGATCTAGATGATGAGAAAGGCATTAGACTACAGTGCGAACAGTGAAATAGAGAACGACATCCCAAAGGATCAAAGGGAGCTGTGTCTTAACTCCAGGAAAAGAGAGAAGACAAAAAGTGTCCAGCAGTTGCTTCTAATTCATCCCAGGTGATGTTGGGAATACCAACAGTAAGGTAGCAGAAAGTCCTCTGCCGTTTGGCTCTTGATATTTTGCAGCCTATTATCCCATGTATGAAAATGAATTAATTTATTCATAGAATCTTATGGTGATGGCACATTACACAATGGACAGATCTGTGAGTTAGTTGTTCTTTTGTTTAAAATACTAAGACTTTATTACTATGGTTATGGAGATACTGAAATTGTTGTTTTTACCATAAAGTCCTTTAGTGTTTTTACTCCTACATCAATTAAAATTTAATCCCTGTATCTATCACACTCATCCATTGTACTTAAACAAATCTATTATTTCTGTTGCGTCTTTTAAAGCATACCAATTTTATTTTCTCATTATGTGTAAATCAATTTAAAAAAAAACAAAATAAAGCACTAGGACAAAGGAAAAAAATCAAATTGCCTATAATAGCTCCTGACAAATGAGATCTAATCAAGAAGAATGCTATTTATTTTGTAACTTAATAAATGCATGCCAAATTACCCCTGCCTGATTTCTCATTTAAAAACCAATTAACAAACTATTTTCTGAATAAATAACTTTTTCATGGAAGTTTTTACTTCCTGGTTTCGAAGGGTATAAATCACAGGATTCATCAATGGAAATATTACCGTGTGGAAGAAAGAAACCACTTTGTCAGCAGACAAGGCTGTGAATGGACGTGTATAGATAAAAATTGCAGGTCCAAACATAAGAAATATGATTATAACATGAGTGGTACATGTGGATATAGCTTTGTTCTTTCCTTCAGAAGCTGACCTGTGAACATGGCATAAAATAATTGCATATGAAGTTAGAAGCCCAAGAAAGCACACAAGGGTAAGCAGGCCACTATTGAAGATCATTAGGAGTTCAACTACAAAGGTATCTGTACAGGATAGCTTGATGACCTGTGGGACATCACAGAAGAAGTTATCCAGATGATTTGGCCCACAGAAGGGCAAGCGAAGGATGAGGACAACCTGAACAATGGAGTGAACAAAGCCTCCAAGCCACGGAGCCAACAACATCCCATAGCAGGCTCTAGGACTCATGACAGTGGAATAGTGTAAAGGCCTGCAGATGGCAATGTAGCGGTCAAAGGCCATCACGACCAGAAGTAAAAATTCTCCTCCTCCAAGGAAATGCAAGAAAAATAGCTGAGTGATGCAGGCTGTATAGGAGATTGTCTTCTTCTCAGAGAAGATGTCCACCAACATCCTGGGAGTCACAATGAAAGAATAGGAGGCATCCAGGAAGGCCAAATTTCCCAGAAATAAATAAAGTGGGGCATTGAGTCCAGGGTCTGATATGATGGTGAGAATGATGAAGACATTTCCAGGCAAGATGATGATGTAGAAAATTAAGCTCAGAGCAAAGACCAAGAGCTGGATGTCATATGACTGGGTCAGTCCTATGAGGATGAATTCTGTGACAACTGTCCTGTTTTCTGTCTCCATCACCGGTCCCTATAGAACATAACAAATCAAACATTTATTTCCATCTTTTCCATCTAGAACATTGATATTCTCCTTCTAGAAGCTTAGTTAGACACAAGTAAATTATCCCATCACTTTCAACGTCCAAACTGTCTCCTCTGCACTTTAGCATCTGCATTTCATTCCTACCAAACACTCTACTCTTTTAGCCACACCTTCCCGCCAGCTTTACTCCTGAACTTCTGTTTGATTCTCATATGAGGAAAAAGATGCCATTGTCCTGGGTTTATTTCTCCTTGCCCTGAGGTATTTTTTTTTAAAAGAAAACAACCTACTTCCATATATTAAAGTCTTCATGTATATATTGTACAAGAGGATAGACGAAGAAAGAGGAGTGATACACACATTCAATGTCTTAGCTATAATTAATTGTACATTTATTTATCAAAACTATTGAACTATATTACCAGTTGAAATTTGTTTTTTAGTCACCAATTATGCCTTAAGAATGCTGGCCTAATTAAACACACACACACACACACACACACACACACACACACACACACACACACAAAATAAAACAACAGCAACAACAACAACAAAAACATTTCCTGAAGACATTTTTCCTTACAGAAAATGTAGCCATTAATCATATGTGAATACAGGTGCTTTGGGGCAGTTAGCGAAGAGAAAACCGATAATTTTCTACATATAATCTCCCTGTGAGGATTGTGCTCTGTATTAGGATGAGTGTGAAAATTTACTGTTATCATAACTGTAGCAATTTCATGACATGTATATTTTTATCCAAGTCTTTGAAGGCCTGTCTTTTAGTTTTATGGTTTTATGGCATCATTCTGGGTTGTTGACTATAAAATGTACAAAGAAACCTTTAAGATATTTGTGTTTACCAGAAATAGGTTGTGAGTAAGATAAAATTTGAATAACCAAAGGCTCAGATATTACATTAAAATAATTCAGTATGATAGAGAATGATGTTTTACACAGTTTGCTTACAAAATGCACTTTTTAAAAAATAATATCTTTGAGAATAGAGTTGAAGGCAAGAGGGCTTCATTAGCTGCAACTGAAAAGAAAGACAGAGTGAAATAGAAAAGGAGGAGTAAAAGAACAAATCTCTCAAATTAAAAATCAGTTCAATTATGTATAATTATACCTCTATTAAATATCAAAGATCTTCTCTATCTCTATGTCTCTCATTCATCTCTACTCTAACCTTATATTGATAGATTTAATAATGACACTAATTTCCATATTTTGTTAAACTAAGAATTACAGAAAAAGCACATTAGATCAGACACACATACACACACACATACACACACACACTAGTGTGTATTTGTTTACTAGAAAAAATAAATATATAGATACATACACATTATATCCTAAGCAAAACAAAGCTCAAAATGTGTGCAGTAGATGATCACATAACCATGTGCTCATTGGCAGCACTAACTGAACTTGATATTATTATTATTATTATTAACACTAAAATAAAGACGTGTAGTTTGAAGGGAGATGTGGAAGGCACTAAGGGGGAGTCAAAGACGTACTAGTAGATGGATATGCTCATTAACCTTTGTATAAATGTACAAATGCACAAGATATTCTAAGTTCTAAGAAGTAAATAGGTGTTACATATTTTCTTTTCCTTAATTTTAGACTGAAATAGTTGAGTTTGTTTACTGCATGAATCTAAGATTACAAAATCAAAACTTAAATGGATTTAATGTTAACCTGGTGTCAAATCCCAAATTCAGTGTTTCTTGGTATTACTTGCCAAAGAGGAACCTCTTTTCCCAGCTGTGTGGGAAACTATGTCAGCTTGTCTTTCTCAAAACCAGGATTTTCTTCTTAAATCTCAGCATAACATTTCTGTATTGATGAATGGTTATTTTCTCTCACTTGTTTCAACTGGTAGTTATAAATTTATGGCTAGGAGTAGACATCAAAATGATTTGTATTTTAATAAGCACTATGCAATCCTAATAAAACAACTCTAAATATCAGAAAAAAGAAGTGTATTATTGAGAATGCACCTTAATTTGGCATTAATTTATCATTCTATCTTTGCTATATTTCTTTGCATTCAACAGTAAGTATAAAACATGAGGAACTGTATTTTTGTATCCCTTAGTTTTATTCTTTATCAATATGAAGAATAGTAAGAACATTTACCTCTCTAACTATCCATCAGTACTCTCACACAGCAAACAACGCCTTCTTCTAATGAAATAGGCAATACCTGACTGTTCCAACTTTATTCTTAATTTTTTCTTCTAAGAGAGGGGCCTTTTACAGTTTGACATACACAATTTGTGATGCAATGAAAAATGGGCCTTGGGAATTTGAAGGCTAAGTATACTGTAGGGAATTTCTGTAGGAATTGTCAAAATGCCAACAGGTTATGGACAAAGAATGAAACTATGGGTTTATTACACAGAGATATCCAAATAAATGTCAGTCAAGATTTACAAGATAAGCAGTGGGTTCTGAAACAAATATTCTATCACTGACAGATTAGAGACCCTTGAACTGGAACTAATTTGAATGCTCTTCTCTCTGAGGACAACCTTTCATGCCACTAGGAAGCACTATGCAAGCTTCCAAAGGAGGGAAGCAGCCACAAGTCCTACACAGCTATAATGCCGATGAGCCACAGCAATGTCCAGTATGCTGTAGTGGCATGCATACCTTGGTGGTAACAAATAAACCTCTAACTGGACTTAAGACTCACTCAACAAGAGGGAAATCATGTCTGGTGCTGGAAGTCTAGCTAACTAATCAGTGCTCTTGAATGCATGGTCATTGGAGAAGAATTTACAGCTATGCACTTGCTAAAGCAGTACAGTCCCTAACAACAATATGTAAACATTTGTCCTTGATCTCACAGATAAGTGTAGTCTCACTCCTCATCAAGAAAACGTCTCTTTGCAACAGAAGGAGACCACTACAGAAAATTACAACCAATTCAAATGCAGATCTGTGGAGCTCATCCTCATTGATACCTCTATAAAACACCCCTACGTGTGTGGCTCAGGGGACATTTCAAAAGAGGGCTTAGAAAGTTTGTAAGAACTCAAGAATCAGGGGGTTTGCTGTGAGAGTGTGTAACCTAGCAATATCAGAAGCTAGAGCCATAATGTCTCACCACCATGGCTGCCCAAAGGTGACCTCAAAAGGATGACAGTGACCATGCCATAGTAGATAAAGAAAAGCCCATGAGGTCTCAGTCTTGCAAAAAGTACTGCAGGTAACTGAGAAAATCTGGGTGTGGGAGAGGTGGTCTTTCCCAAAGAAGAAACACCAATTGTCCAATAACAAACGGTCAGTCCTGAAAACACACATACCAGTAAAATTATGACGGAACAGGGTATATTAAGAAAATATATGTATATGCACATATATGTATGCAATAACATGCATATAGAAAAGAGTCACTAAATTTGAAAGAGAGCCTGGAGGGATATATGGGAGAGTTTGGAGGAAGGAAGAGGGAGGAAGAAATGTTGTAATTATATTATAATATCAAAAATAAAAGGAAAAAATCACTTTCTGTGTAACTGTTGGGGGCCATTACAAAAACCACAACCAATATGCAGAGTTGTGGAGCCCAGCCAAATAAAAACATCTACAGTACAACTCCTATGTCTAAATCTCTGGAATAATTTCACAAGAGGGGGCAAAAGGATTCTAAAAACCAGAGTCACAGGAAGTTTGTTGTGTGAGATTGTGTCTCCTAGAAATTTCAGAAGCTACACACATATGTATCTCACCAATATGATTGCCTAAACATTAGCTGACCAAGAACAATAATAATAAACATGCTAATGTGGACACAGGAAAGCCCACAAGGCCTCAACCCTACACAAAGAACTATAGGCAACTAAAGAATGTGAGTGGGAAAAACAGCCTTCCCTAGAAAAGAGCACACCAATTGATTATGTAATGCCAGATAGTCATCCATGAAATCATTCGTACAAGTAATAGTATACAGACTGAGCAGGCTGTATGTAAGTATGTAGGAAGAGATAACAACAGTTAATTAAAAGGAGGCTACACATTTGAAAGAGATCAAGGACAGATATATGGAAGGGTTTGTATGGAGGAATAGGAAATGGAGGAAAAAGAAATTGTTGCTTCAACAAGAAGGATATTGTACAGTAATATAGATTGTATGTTCCTGGGCAGTTGGTTTTTCTTTTGTGGGCTCTTAGGCCTGTTGATGCAAAAACTTAAAAGTGGACTTAGGAGGAATATTTTGTTTTTATAGAATAGTTGTTTTTGAAATTATAATTACATAAATTTTTCCCTTTACTTCCTCCAACTCCTACAAGTGTCCCTTCTTCTTGCTGTCTCTCATGGCTTCTTTTTATTTGACATTACACAGACACACACACACACACACACACACACACACACTACTAAATATATAAATATAATCTGCACCATCTGTATAATGTTACTTGTAATTTTGAGGGCTGACCAATTGTCCTTGGATAACTAATTATAGGACTGTTCCCTGGTGAACATATTACTCCTGCTCTCAGCTTTCCTTACTTCTCATTGTCTAGGGTTGCAGCCTTATAAGATTCCCCTATTAGAATGAATATTAAGGATAATTTTGTTAGAGTTTGAAAGAAAAGTAACAAGACATTCAAATAGTAATTCCCAGCAGCTTATCAGAGAAGAGAAATGGGGAAGAGAAAGAAACTCATACTTTCAGTATTAGATGGACAATGGAGACGTGCCAGCACCTACCTAAAGGGAAGGGGACATCAGAGAAAACAGTGACGTATCCCAGAGTAACAGGGTAAACTTGTTTAGGATTGTGGTTAGGTATCCAAAACAAAATTGAAAGAGTGAAAGAGTAAAAAGAAAAAGTTATATTTTCTGAGTTAAAACTCAGGAAAAAAAGGCACAGGACAAGTAGGAAATGCAGGAAGGGAGGTGTTGTTGGGATGTGTAAATGCACTTCTTACTGAACATAAAAGTATTCTTCCCATATTCTCAGCATTTCTTCTGGTAATTCAGATTTTTCTTAGAATGACCTCCTGCTAAGGTGCTTAATGGGCCCACTTGATAGAATATATGAAATATGTTGAGTCCTATGCCAAAAATTAGAATAATTAAGAGCACTCTTCTGCTTAATGGGGTGAGGATAGAGGTGAAGGAAACAAATAATTTGAGCAATACAAATTTACTGACCAGTTGATTGACAGGCCCAGTTGGGTCAGGATCTGAAGTGAGGGGGTAATAATATAATAATGTGCAGTGTTCTAATATTTGGAGCAGATAAAAATGGTATGTCTTCACCCAGTGCCAGAGTTAGAATTCAGATTCCATTGCATTGACCCATCAGAAGTAGCAGTCATTGCATTGGTCTTTCAAAAGACCTGAAACTTTCTCCTTTCAAATAGTAACTTCAAGGTTGGATCCTTAGCCAAATGTAAGGGAGGGATTAATCCTCAAAGACCTTCAAGTCTTCTAATGTCCATTGAGCTGCCTAGCTTTCCCCCACTAAAAAGGTCAGACCTAAAATCATTTAGGAGACAGTCATTGAGGTGGTCTGGACACTTTTCTCTTCGTTGATAATAGAAGAGTTTAGCATCTTTGTTCTTGCTGACTTTCAGTCCTTGCAGTATGTATGGTCAGAGGACCCAGACAGATTTGGATTGTTGCTGGGCCATCAGGGGATGGATACTATAAAAAGAAGAAATAAAATTAACACAGCAGTTAAGCATGCAAAATGCAAAATCTATTAGGATTATTATAAAATTTATAATAGATATAACCTACCCTTGCTCAGTGTGCTGGGCTCTGCTGACGCCCCATGGGAGACCTCAGTTTGGGGGATTTGGGGATACGGGGTGGCTTGGGAAAGAGGGCTGGGGGGTGGGAGGAGGGAGGAGTGGACATCTGTGGATAGTATGTGGAGTGAGTAGAAAATTTCTTAATAAAGAAAAATGAAAAAAATTAATACCAAAGAAAAGGTTTTATAAAGAGATTTTAAATAGAAGACCTTTAATAAATGTGTACAACACTCTTGACACCTTGATTTTATCTGACATTACATATTTTTGAATTGTAAACCCATAATACATATTTGTGCTGTTCGAAGCCACTAAGTTTGCAGGAGGGAGGGGGAGAGGGGGGGAGAGAGGGAGGGAGGGGGAGAGGGAGAGAGAATGTGTTGTGTGTGTGTGTGTAAGCAATAGGAAGATAATATAGAAGTTTGAAATTTATAACTCAAGATTTCCATTTATATAACCAAGGCATTTAGAAAGTGCATGGAAAGAAAGAAGAAAATGAAATAAAAACACCAATTTGAGTCTTAAAAAAAATAATTTCAAGTTGAATTTCAGTTTTCAGTAAAAAAATCAGATGTACTACCCAATAGCAGGGTTCCACAGAAACACACACAAAGAAGTTTCCTCCTTTTGTTGATTTAGATACTACAGAAATGTCTAAACAAAAAGGCCAAACATCAGTAAACTAACAAACCAAAAATTCATAAACCAAAATACATTTGCTATAGTACCAAAATCAGATAAAGGTATAAGAAGATGAAGAATATGTGAGGAAGAAGGAGGAGAAGGAGGAGGAGAGAGGGAGAAGAGGGAGGAGGAGAAGGAGAAGAAGGAGGAGGAGGAGGAAAAGGAGGAGGAGGAAGAGGAGAAGGAGGAAGAGGAGGAGGAGGAGGAGGAGGAGGAGGAGGAGGAGGAGGAGAAGAAGAAGAAGAAGAAGAAGAAGAAGAAGAAGAAGAAGAAGAAGAAGAAGAAGAAGAAGAAGAAGAAGAAGAAGAAGAAGAAAACTACCGTAAGCCAGTATGTCTTATGAGCATAGATATAAAATACTTTCAAGCTGAATACAGGTATTATCAAGAAGATCATACACCAAAATCAAGTTGACTTTTTCCCAGAGATGTGAAGATGATTCAAAATACATGAGTAAATAAATATAATAAAGCATATAAGTGGACTTAAAGAGAAAAACTACATGATCATCTTTATAGATGCACAAAATACCTTTTATACAGGATTGTTTTAACAATCTTTGGGTTTTGTTTATTGTTTCCATATGAATTGAAATTGGGGTTGTTGTTGTTTTTTATTTCTGTAAATAATTGTATTGAAATTCTGATGAGAATTGCACCAAATCTGTAGATTGCTTTTGGTAGGATGGCCCTTTTCACAATATTCATCCTACTGACCCATGCAACTGGGACATCTTTCCATCTTTTTGTGTCCTCTTCAACGTATTTATTCAATCTTATAAAGTTCTTATTATACAAGTCTTTCACTTGCTTGAAGTTATCACAGTATATTTTTTTCCTTTTTAGCTATTATGAAAGTTACTGTTTCCCCCAATTTCTTTCACAGTATATTTGACATTTGTATATAAGGAGACTACTCCACTACTGGAAATGGGTTACATATTTTTATTGAGTCATTGGACTAAGAGGTCCAATAGAATTCCCTCCAAATGACACTTTCACAATATCCTCAAAAACAATAAAATGAATTAGGATAACACTAATCAAAATTCCAAGAACAATTCTTCACAGAAATTTTAAAAATCAATTTTAAAATAAACTTTAATATAAAAACATGTGGAAATAAAAATAATCATCTTTCATTTCAAATGGAAGTACACATATACTCACAGAGAGGGAGGAGAGAGAAAGAGAGAGAGAGAGAGAGAGAGAGAGAGAGAGAGAGAGAGAGAGAGAGAGAGAGAGAGAAATATTGAAGAATAAAAGAATTTCTGGAAGTATAATCATTCCTGATTTTAAGCTGTACTACAGAGCTATAGTGATGAAAACAGCATGGCATAGCATGAAAATTGACACACTGTAGGCAGACTTTCCTGACCCACCAGCTACTCCCCCAAATAACCACACAGAGACTTAATATTAAATATAAATATTTGGTCAATAGCTTAGGCTTGCCTCCAGCCAGCTCTTACAACTTAAATTTACCCATTTCTATTAATCTATGTGCTGTCCCAAGGTTTGTTTACTTTATCTATGACCTTCCCATGTTACTTCTTCCATAATGCTTTCATGTTGCTTCTGTGTTCCATGTTGTTTCTGGCTCAAGACTCTGGAGATGCTGCCCTTCTTCCCAGCATTCCTCTGCCCTGAAAAATCCTGCCTAGTATCAGCAAGTCAGCTCTTTATTAACTCAACCACAGTGACATATATTCACACAGTGTAAAGGAATATTCCGCAGCACACTGATCAATGGGGATTGTGATACAGGTTGTATGAACTGGGGACCATTGTTCTCTGCATTTGACCAGTTGTAGATTTCTGTGCTGGTCTCCTATTGGGTGCAAGTGAAGAGCACTTCTTTAATGAATAGTGATGCCTACATAAGGAAATTGTGTTGATTTGGGAAAATGGCAATAATAGGCTCTTCTCTGGGGTTCAAGGATTCACCAGCCATAGATAGTTTGCTAGGTTATACTATAAGTCATGAATTCCCTTCTACTGAGCAGGCCTTAGTCCAATTAGTTAGCTATTAGTTATCCCCAACACATAGCTGCCATGACTCTACCCTTGGGGATTTCTTTCTATGTTGATTATTGTGGTTCTTAGACTTTGTAGCTGAGTGAGACGATTGATTGCATCTTTCCCTTTACAACTTTCATAGCAACTTCCTGTACTATGAGAGATACTTTTCAGGGAAGACGATTCTAGGCCAGTTCTTTCCTGATTCCTTTAAGTCTTGTGTCCAAAGTATGTGCTGTCTTCAGCAACAGGATCTTCTAGGACCAAGCAAGGGCAATTGTAATAGCTTGTATTATTTTCTATGTCTCTAACTCTGCTGACCAAAAATTAAAGGAAGGTTTCCCACACCTGACACAAGGGCTTTCGTTGGACAACTCTTGCAGGAGGCTACAGTGAGGAAATATTATAAACAGAAGTGGTATAGCTTCATTTAAACTGTGTGTGTGAGTGTAGATACATGTATGCATTTTAAGAGAACATAAAATGTTTCTCTATGACTTTTGCAAATAACCTGAGTATTATTAATCACTTCTCCTTCCCTTCCACTCTGTATTTGACTTCTGTCTTAGTTAGGGTTTTTATTGCTGTGAAGAGACACCATGACTACAGTAACTCTTACAAAGGAAAAACATTTAGTTGGGGTGGCTTACATTTTCAGAGGTTTAGTCCATTTATCATCATGGTGCAACATGGTGGTGTGCAGGCAGACACGATGCTGGAGAAGTAGCTGAGAATCCTACATCTTGTCTTTCAAGCAATAGGAAGTGGTCTGAGTCACATATGAGACCTCAAAGCTCACCTCCACAATGATACACGTCCTCCAACAAGACCATACCTGCTCAAACAAGGCCACACCTCCTAATAGTGCCACTCCATTTGGGGGCCATTTTTTTTCACACTACCACAACCCCCTTTCTCATTCCCAGTTAATCTCCCTCCCATTTCCCTCAATTTATCTTTCATAGTACCTGCATCCAATTATCCTCCTCTCTGGAGTTCCCTCTCCCCTGCCTGGGACTCTTTTTACTTTCCTGGTTTCTATGGTTACCCCAGTTTATATGTTCACATCTTAAGATTCAGAGCTAGGATTCACAAATAAGAAATATCATGTGGCATTTGTCTTTCCGTGTCTGGATTACCTCACACATCCTAACATTTCCTAATTCAATACAGAGTGCAAATTTCACTTTTCACGACATCTGAATTGTATTTCATTGTGTACATGTACTACATATTCAGTACGCATTCATCTGTCAAAGCACATTAGATAGTTTCCATTTCCTAACATATTTGTGAATAAAGTAGTGATTGACATGGCTGGAGAAATAAGTGTCTGTGAACTAGGATGTCAAGTCCTTTGAGCATATGTCAAGGAGTGATATAAGTGGAATAGCTGGTAGATGGTTCTTTTGGCTTTTTGAGAATTCTCTATACTGATTTTAAGAATGAAAGCATGCTTTGTACTTACACTAGCAGGAAATGAGGGTTTCCCTTTCTCCATACCTCGTTGCCACTCTTTGGTTTCTTAATATTTTTTATATTTTTATTTTTGAAATTGTGTTTTAACTAGAATATTTCTCCCTTTCCATTTCTCCCTTCAAGTCCTCCCATATGCACCTTCCTAATCTCCTTCAAACCCGTGGCATCTTTTTTATATCAGTTGTAAATAAATGAATATATGGATTTGTATATTATATTTTTATTTGTATATTATATTTTTATTTGTATATTATTCTTAAATATAATCTTTTCAGTCTGTATAATGTCAATTATATGTATGTTTTCTTTTTTTGTATTTTATAATTTAATTTAATTTTACATATCAGCCACAGATTCCTTGTTCTCTCCCCCCTACCCGCCCCCCCGGCCTTTTCCCCAGCCCACCCCCCATTCCCATCTCCTCCAGGGCAAAGACTCCCCTGAGGATTGAGTTCAACCTGGTAGACTCAGTCCAGGCAGGTCCAGTCCCCTCCTCTCAGGCTGAGCCAAGTGTCCCTGTATAAGCCTCAGGTTTCAAACAGCCAACTCATGCACTGAGTGCAGGACCCAGTCCCACTGCCTAGATGCCTCCCAAACAGATCAAGCTAATCAACTGTATCACTTATTCAGAGGGCCTGATCCAGTTGGGGGCTCCTCAGCTATTGGTTCATAGTTCATGTGTTTCCATTCGTTTGGCTATTTGTCCTGTGCTTTATCCAACCTTAGTCTCAACAATTCTCACTCATATAAACCCTTCTCTTTCTCGCCAATTGGACTCCTGGAGTTCCACCTGGGGCCTGGCCGTAGATCTCTGCATCCTGTTCCCTCAGTCATTGGATGGAGTTTCTAGCACGACAATTAGGGTGTTTGGCCATCCTATCACCAGAGTAGGTCAGTTTGGGCTGTCTCTCAACCATTGCCAGTAGTCTATTGTGGGGGTATATTTCTGGTTCTCTGGGGACCTCTCTATTACTTTACTTCTTCCTATTCTCATGTGGTCTTCATTTATCATGGTCTCTTATTCCTTGCTCTCCCTATCTGTTCTTGATCCAGCTGGGATCTCCCGCTCCCCTAAGCTCTCTTTCCCTTGACCCTCGCCCTTCATTACCCCCACTCAAGTCCAGGTTGTTCATGTAGATCTCATCCATTTCTCTGTCATTGGGCAATCCCTGTGTCTTTCTTGGGGTCCTGTTTTCTAGGTAGCCTCCCTGTGTTGTGAGTAGCAGTCTAGTTATCATTGTTTTGCATCTAGTATCCTCCTATAAGTGAGTACATACCATGTTTGTCTTTCTGAGTCTGGGTTACCTCACTCAGGATGATTTTTTTTTCTAGATCCATCCATTTGCCTGCAAACCTCCTGGTGTCATTGTTTTTCTCTGCTGAGTAGTATTCCATTGTGTATATGTACCACTTTATATTTATCCATTCTTCAGCTGAAGGGCATCTAGGTTGTTTCCAGATTCTGGCTATTACAAACAATGCTGATATGAACATAGCTGAGCAAGTGCCCTTGTGGTATGATTGAGCATTCCTTGGGTATATGCCCAAGAGTGGTATAGCTGGATCTTGGGGGATATTGATTCCCAATTTTCTAAGAAAGCACCATATTGATTTCCAAAGTGGTTGTACAAGCTTGCATTCCCACCAGCAGTGGAGGAGAGTTCCCCTAGCTCCACATCCTCTCTAGCATAAGGTATCTTCAGTGTTTTTGATCTTAGCCATTCTAACAGGCGTAAAGTGGTATCTCAGAGTTGTTTTGATTTGCATTTCCCTGATAATTAGGGATGTTGAGCAATTCCTTAAATGTCTTTCAGCCATTTGAGTTTCCTCTGTTGAGAACTCTCTGTTTAGTTCTATGACCCATTTCTTAATTGGACTGTTGAGCATTTTTGATGTCTAATTTCTTGAGTTCCTTATATATTCTGGATATCAGTCCTCTGTCAGATGTGGGGCTGGTGAAGACCTTTTCCCATTCTGTAGACTGTTGCTTTGCCTTGTTGACCATATCCTTTGCTCTACAAAAGCTTCTCAGTTTCAAGAGGTCCCATTGATTGATTGTTTCTCTCAGTGTCTGTGCTACTGGTGTTATATTTAGGAAGGGATCTCCTATGCCAATGCATTCAAGACTACTTCCTACCTTCTCTTCTAGGAGGTTCAGAGTAGCTGGATTTATGTTGAGGTCTTTGATCCACTTGGACCTAAGTTTTGTGCATGGTGACAGATATGGATCAATTTGCAGCCTTCCACACGTTGATATCCAGTTATGCCAGCAGCAATTGTTGAAGATGCTTTCTTTTTTCCATTGTACACTTTTGGCTTCTTTGTCAAAAATTATATGTTCACAGATGTGCGGATTAATGTCAGGGTCTTCAGTTCAGTTCCATTGGTCCACATGTCAGTTTTTATGCCAGTACCAAGCTGTTTTTATTACTGTAGTTCTATAGCAGAGCTTGAAGTCAGGGATCGTGATGCCTCCAGAGGTAGTTTTATTGTACAGGATTCTTTTGGCTATCCTGGGTTTTTTGTTTTTCCATATGAAGTTAAGTATTATTCTTTCCAGGTCTGTGAAGAATTGTGTTGGGAATTTGAGAATGGGGATTGCATTGAATCTGTAGATTGCTTTTGGTAAGATTGCCATTTTTACTATGTTAATCCTGCCTATCCATGAGCATGGGAGATCTTTCCATTTTCTGACATCTTCTTCAATTTCTTTTTTCAGGAACTTAAAGTTCTTGTCATATAGGTCCTTCACTTGCTTGGTTAGAGTTACCCCAAGGTATTTTATATCATTTGTGGCTATTGTAAAGGGTGATGTATCTCTGATTTCCTTCTCAGCCTGTTTGTCAATTGTATATAGGAGGGCTACTGATTTTTTTTGAGTTGATCTTGTATCCTGCTATGTTGCTGAAGGTGTTTATAATCTGTATCAGATCCTTGATTGAATCTTTGGGGTCACTCAAGTATACTATCATGTCATCTGCAAATAGGGAAAGCATGACTTCTTCCTTTCCAATTTGTATCCCCTTAATCTCCTTATGTTGTCTTATTACTCTGGCTAGAATTTCAAGTACTATATTGAATAAGTATGGGGAGAGCAGACAGCCTTGCCTCGTTCCTGATTTTAGTGGAATCGCTTTGAGTTTCTCTCCATTTAATTTGATGTTGGCTGTTGATTTGCTGTAAATTGCCTTTATTATGTTTAGGTATGTTCCCTGTATTCCTGATCTCTCCAAGACCTTTATCATGAAGGGGTGTTGGATTTTGTCAAATGCCTTTTCGGCATCTAGTGAGATGATCGTGTGGTTTTTTTCTTTGAGTTTGTTTATATGGTGTATTACATTGACCGACTTTCGTATGCTGAACCACCCTTGCATACCTGGAATGAAGCCTACTTGATCATGGTGGATAATTGTTTTGATGTGTTCTTGGAGTCTGTTTGCCAGTATTTTATTGAGTATTTTTGCATCAATGTTCATGAGTGAGATCGGTCTGTAATTCTCTTTCTTTGTTGTATCCTTGTTTGGTTTAGGAATCAGGGTAATTGTAGCATCATAGAAGGAGTTTGGTAATGTTCCTTCTGTTTCTATTGTGTGGAACAATTTAAAGAGTATTGGCACTAACTCTTCATTCCAGGGATGCAAGGGTGGTTCAACATACGAAAGTCGGTCAATGTAATACACCATATAAACAAACTCAAAGAAAAAAAACCACACGATCATCTCACTAGTTGCAGAAAAGGCATTTGAAGATCTGGTAGAATTCTGCACTGAAACCATCTGGTCCTGGGCCTTTTTTGGTTGGGAGATTTTTAATGACTGATTCTATTTCCTTAGGGGTTATTGGACTATTTAAATAGTTTATCTGGTCTTGACTTAACTTATGTATGTGTACCTATCCAGAAAATTATTCATTTCTTTTAGATTTTCCAGTTTTGTGGAGTAGAGGTTTTTGAAGTATGACCTGATGATTCTCTGGATTTCCTCATTGTCTGTTGTTATATCCCCCTTTTCATTTCTGATTTTGTTAATTTGGATGCTCTCTCTCTGTCTTTTAGTTAGTTTGGATAAGGGCTTGTCTATCTTGTTGATTTTCTCAAAGAACCAACTCTTTGCTTCATTAATTTTTTGTATTGTTCTCTTTGTTTCTATTTTATTGATTTCAGCTCTCAATTTGATAATTTCCTGGCGTCTATTCTTCCTGGGAGACTTTGCTTCTTCTTGTTATAGAGCTTTCAGGTATGCTGTTAAGTCACTAGTGTGAGACTTCTCCAACTTCTTTATGTGGGCATTTAGTGCTATGAATTTCCCTCTTAGCACTGCTTTCATAGTGTCCCATAAGTTTTGGTATGTCATGTCTTCATTTTCATTGATCTCTGCTGTGGATATCATTTTGTATATAAAACATTGATTGGCCAATGGCTAGGCAGGAAGTAGGCTGGATAAGGAAAGGAGAATTCTGGGAAGTGGAAGGCTGAGGAGGGGGACACTGCCAGCCCCCGCCATGATAAGCAACATGTGAAGATGCCGGTAAGCCACAAGCCACATGGCAAGGTATAGATTTTATAAAAATGGCTTAATTTAAGATATAAGAACAGTTAGCAAGAAGCCTGCCACGGCCATATGGTTTGTAAATAATATAAGTGCCTGTGTGTTTATTTTATAAGTGGGCTGTCTACTGCCAGGGCTCAGCGGGGCCTGGAGAGAAGCTCTCCAGCTACAGATCTCTAGGAAGTCTGTAATTTCTTTCTTTCTTTCTTCCTTAACCCATTGGTGATTCAGTTGAGCATTATTCAGTTTCCATGAGATTGTAGGTTTTCTGTAGTTTTTGTTGTTGTTGAAATCTAACTTTAAACCATGATGGTCTGATAGAACACAGGAGGTTATTCCAATTGTTTTGTATCTGTTGAGATTTGCTTTGTGGCCAAGTATGTGGTCGATTTTAGAGAAGGTTCCATGGGGTGCTGAGAAGAAGGTATATTCTTTTTTGTTAGGATGGAATGTTCTGTAGATATCAATTAAGTCCATTTGAGTCATAACATCAGTTAAGTCCTTTATTTCTCTGTTAAGTTTTGATTTGGGAGATCTGTCCAGGGATGAAAGTAGAGTGTTGAAATCTCCCACTATTAATGTGTGGGGTTTTATATGTGGTTTAAGCTTTAGTAATGCTTCTTTTACATATGTGGGTGCCCTTGTGTTTGGGGCATTAATCTTCAGAATTGAAACTTCATCTTGGTGGATCTTTCCTGTGATGAGTATGTCATGCCCTCTTGATCTCTTTTGATTGATTTTAGTTTGAAGTCTATTTTGCTGGATATTAGGATGGCTACACCCGCTTGCTTCTTAAGACCATTTGATTGGAAAGTCTTTTCCCAGCCTTTTATTCTTCAGTAGTGTCTATCTTTGAATTTGAGATGTGTTTCTTGTATGCAGCAGAAAGATGGGTCCTGCTTTTGTATCCATTCTGTAAGCCTGTGTCTTTTTATAGGTGAATTAAGTCCATTGATATTAAGGGATATTAATGACCAGTGATTGTTCATTCCTGTTACTTTTGGGTGGTAGTGTGTGTATACTTCTCCTCTTTGGGGTTTACTGCTGTGGCATTATCTATTGCCTGTGTTTTTGAGGGTGTATCTGACTTCTTTAGGTTGGAATTTTCCTTCTAGTGCTTTCTGTAGGGCTGGGTTTGTGGATAAGCATTGTTTAAATCTGGCTTTGTCTTGGAATGTCTTGTTCCCTCCGTCTATGATGATTGAAAGTTTTGCTGGGTATATTATTCTGGGCTGGCATCCATGGTCTCTTAGTGTCTGCATTACATCAGTCCAGGTCCTTCTGGCTTTCAAAGTCTCTATTGAGAAATTGGGTGTTATTCTGACGGGTTTGCCTTTATATGTCACTTGGCCTTTTTCCTTTGCTGCTCTTAATATTCTTTCTTTATTCTGTATGTTTAGTTGTTTAATTATTATGTGGCGAGGGGGCTTTTTTGGGGGGTCTAGTCTGTTTGGTGTTCTATAGGCTTCTTGTATCTTCATAGGCATTTCCTTCTTTAAGTTGGGAAAGTTATCTTCTATGATCTTGTTGAATATATTTTCTGTGCCTTTGAGTTGGTATTCTTCTCCTTCATCTATCCCTATTATTCGTAGGTTTGGTCTTTTCATGGTGTCCCAAATTTCTTGGACTTTTTGGGTCATGACTTTGTTGGCTTTAGTGTTTTCTTTGACTGATGAATCTATTTCTTCTACCGTATCTTCAACGCCAGAGATCCTCTCGTCCATCTCTTGCATTCTGTTGGTTATACTTGCATCTGAAGTTCCCGATCGTTTACTCAGATTTTCTATTTCCAGCATTCCCTCTGTTTGTGTCTTCTTTATTTTTTCTATTTCCCTTTTCAGGTCTTGGACTGTCTCCATCTGTTTCATTGCTTTTTCATGATTTTCTTTCAGGGATTTATTGTTTTCTTCTGCTTTGTTTGTCCTTTCCTCTAGTTTTTTATAGCGTTCTTCCCATTTTTTGTTTGTCTTTTCCTCAATTTCATTTGTGATTCCTTCTATATAAGCCTCTACCTTCTTCATGATGTTATTCATAAGGCTGTTTTCTTCTGCTTCTTCCAATTTTTGATGTTCAGGTCTAGATGTTGGAGGAGGGCTAGGTTCTGGTGATGCTGTATTGCTCTTCATTTTGTTGTATGTACTTCTGCCTTGACGTCTGCCCATCTCCTTGTGATTCGTTCTTGGTCTTATCAGCGCACATGGTCCAGACAGAGCTGACAGATTCAGGAAGTCTCTCTTGTCCAGATGGGAGCTCTCTTGTCCAGATGGGAAGTCCGGGGCAGGATGGGAGCTGGGGGCCAGTCTCTAAGTCTCAGGAAGTGGCTGGGGTCTCGGGCGATGATGGGCGTGGAGGCAGGGCGTGGAGATTGCAGGGTCTGCTGGGGGTCTTGGAGAAGGGGAGCCTTCCCAGTGGGGGTAGAAAGGATCCTGCCCGATGACCAGAAACTGGGGCCAAGTTGGGCAGGTCTTCCCAGGAATGGCTGGTGCCCAGGGATCTCTATGTACGTTTTCAAGGCTGACCTAGTTTAGCACCAAACAACCAATTGATATGCCCTTCCCAGAGAAATACTACCTCTCCCATTCCAAGCTTCCTTAGGTTGCCTCTAATTCTTTCTATAGAGTTGAGGCCTCGAGGGCTTTTCTCCATCCCTTTTGGCATGTTCACTGGTGTCCTCCTTGTTGAGCTCAGGTTTGGACAATTGTGCTGGTGAGACTTTATGTTTGTAGCTTCTGATGTGACTAGCGGACACAATCTCACAGCAAACTCTGTCAGCCTCTGGCTCTTACAATCTTTCTACTTCCTCTTCCACAGTGTTCTATGAGGCTTAGATACCTGAGTGTTTTGTAGATGTATCCATCAGGCTAGGGCTCCACAACTGCATCGTGATTGGTTGTGGTTTCCTGTAGTGTTCCCCTTCTTTTTCTAAGAGAAGTTTCCTTGAGGAAGGATAAAAAACTACACTTAATCTGTGGGTCTAGGACAGATGTTTACAGATTTATTTATTTATTTATTTATTTATTTATTTATTTATTTATTTTCCTGATTTAGGAAATTAAGTGATTGTAGATTCTCCTCCAGTAACCATGACTTCACTAGCACTGATTAGTGTGCTCAGTTTCCAGTACCAGGTGTGGTTTTCCTCTGTGGTTGAGCAGGTCTTAAGTTCTATGAGAGAGCTCTTTGTTACCACCAATGTTTGTGTGCTGTTACTGCACCCTAAGATTATTGCACCCTGCCGGCCATTGCTGTGGTGCACAGGCATCATAGACTTTGCACAGACTGCTGGTTGGTTTCCTCCTTTGGAGGCTTACATAGTAACTTCTGGTACCAGGAATACTATCCTCAGGGAAGGGGGCGTTTATGTCATTTCCAGCTGAAGAACCTTTGGACCCTGTTTCTGAAGTGCATGGTATCCTCTATGATAGGTACTTACCTTCCACCACTGGGTGGAGGGGGTAGTAACCAAGTGCAACAAGAGGCTGTATATTTTGGAAGACTCTTGGACAGCCCTGGCCAACAACTTCTGAAAAAACTTCTTGTGTCCGGTATGGGAATTTTGCTTATGTCGTCTTTGGCTCTTGTAGGGAACAGCCTCAGCCCAGATGATAAAAGTTTATTAAAAAGCATATGCGTATATTTATACACTGAATTACATGCATTGTTTTTATACTTTGGTAAATAGTTAATATTATGATTTCTTGCAGCACTTTCAGTAATACATTTTGTTACTTTAATTAACCTCCTTCCTTCTATATTTATCTTCCTCCCTCCCTCCTCATGCTCATAGATAGCACAAAGGAATCCAGAAATGTTAAACTTGCAGGCTTTCTCTTCAATGGAAAAGATTTACACCTGTATTCCACCCAGAAAGCTGGGATTGGATGTAGTTAATAATCTAGTGAACTTTTGCTATTTGTAGAACCAGACCTCACCTGAATCCCCAAGACTATTGCATTATCCCAGACTCCTGAGCATTGTTTCCCAGTCCATAGAACCCATTCTTATGAAAGAAATCCCATGTATTTTGCAAAAGAATTTACTATTACACTTATTCCAGACCCTTTCTTACTAGACCTTTAACCTGAGCATGGTACTGGATAATCAGTTAGGGGTGGGGAGTCTCCTATGGGGAAGACTATTTCTCCCACTCTCAGTGTTCCTTAGTTGGCTGTAGTTCTTTTTCCAGGCCTGGGGCCTCATGTTAACATGTCTTTTTGCTTCTATACCTATAATCCAACTCAACTGTAAGCATCTCTAGCAGCGAGGTACAAATTGTGACCCATGAGAATATGCTAAACTCATAAAAAATCTTTTTGAGTTTTCTAATTCATGTAGCAAAAGTTTGAAGAATATGTGTGGGAATGGATTTTGAAAGTGTGGCAAAATGTGGAAAGGATCATAAAACTAGATTAAGTTGCATGTTTTGATATGAATACCATGAAAACCACATAATCGATAATGGAATTTAAGTTAAATGTTCCAGCTCAGTTTTTAAAATTTGATTAGTTGTCTAAAATAGGAATGAAAAGATGCCCTGCTGAAAATAAACTGGAGATGCCTGATAACTCATGATCTAATATTAATGGAAAGAATCAAAGGCCTAGGGAAACTAGAATGCAAGAACAGATTTGCGTGTGAAATTCAATTGTGCACAATGGGAGTATCTAGAAGACAAGCCCTTCACTGATGCTCTAAGAAATACATCAGTGGAAGGGTCCCAGCTACCTACTGATCTCTGTCATTATCTTTCTTCATATGTCAGAACTCAAAATAGGAGCCATAAATGCTAAACTGGATCATTTAAATGCAGTGTTTCTAAATAGACCACAGAGTAGCAAGGGCTAAGTGGCAACATTAAACCACTGGAGGCTAGATGTGTGTACTTATCATAATGGACATCATAGGCAAGGAAAATGCACAACTGTCTGACTCCTAGAGACCTTTATCCTTTAATCATAGTGTTGCCAGAAGTGGAATGAATTGGAAACCTTTTAAGAACTTTTTCAATCCTTATAAGAAGTCCACTGGATACCCAAACTCATCCCATGATTGTTTCCTTGGTCCTAGAAGCCTAATAAGTATAGGATAGATATATAAAGATATATATACTCAGAAGATAGAATAGTCCCATAAAGCTCCCTTGACCTGTAGAATAGGGGCTATTGTGGTTTAAAGGCTAAATGAACGGCATTATAGATAGTTCTAATTAACAATTAATAAAGACCTGCTGAGGTGTTTACTAAGTGTGGCTGGAATATAGAATGCGTACTATAGAACTATAGAAAATGAACCAGCACATAAAACCACATGACTAGTTACAGAAACAAGAATTAAAATCAATGTGAGTGTTTCTGCCTATTTTGTTAAGAATATGCATGTGGGCATGCGTGTGAGTGTGTGTGTGTGTGTGTGTGTGTGTGTGTGTGTGTGTATGTGTGTGTGTAAAACATACTTGCGCCGGGCGGTGGTGGCGCACGCCTTTAATCCCAGCACTTGGGAGGCAGAGGCAGGCAGATCTTTGTGAGTTCAAGGCCAGCCTGGTCTACAGAGCGAGATCCAGGAAAGGCGCAAAGCTACACAGAGAAACCCTGTCTCAAAAAACCAAAAAAAACAACATACTTGCTATGACCTGACCTCTGGTAAAACTGAAGTCAGCCTGACCCTCAGGCTTGTACAATACTTACAGAAATTTTTGCTAACCTACGTTGTTCTGCCTCTGTAACCATAAGGCTTTCTGCTCCCCAAACAAACAGAAACACCATGGTAACACAACTGTGCCCTATTATTAAAAATTCATATCTGCCCAAGCTTACTAGCAGTCATCACAGCTATGTCAACAGGGTTTTCCAAACTTACAGTTTTTACCTTTATAAACCCTTTGCTCACTCAGCTTGGGGCTTTCTTTTTAGAATGGTAGTCACAGGAGTGTGGGCCCAAGGCCAGGTCTGTATGGCTCAATAAAAACTTCAAATTCATAAGTAGCTAGTCCTGTTCTCCTTCTCTTGGGTGAGAACAGGCTGACTACAAACAATATTAAGCAGATATTTGTGTTTCCTTTTTTCTATTTATTTACCATGTAACATAACATTGATTAAGATAGTATCTGTGGTTAAATATTGTTAAATCTATATTATCATAGTTAAGTTCATGGGATATTAAAAGACCACCTATTCCTCAAAAGACTTTGCCTTCTATTATTGGACAATACTGGGGAGGTGGTTATGACCACTTTACTGTCTTCATTTGGAAATTTAGCATGGCATAAGGAGATATAGTGGAGTGACAAGTTGACAAGCTAGGTATCCTACAGCCTCCACTTGAAACAACTTCAGTTTGCCTCAGAAAGATACTTCATTTAAGGGATACCCAGAACACATTGGCCTGTAGGAGATTGTCTTCATTATCATTGATATAAGAAGGCCTAGATTACTGTGGGACCCCATCCCTAGACAGGGGGTCCTGGGCTGTGTAGGAAGTCTGTGATCCATGCTCCCGCTGACTTTAAAGGGCAAGGAAGCTTCCTTTGCAGAGGTACCAATGACTGCAGACTCGCAGTTGAGAAAGAGGGACATAAAAGGCTTCTGTCACAATCCCTAACTCCACTCCACTTCACCCTGCCCCCCAGAAAGTAACAGCCTATACAGAAGGCCATCAAAAGGAACTCCTACAAATTTTGATAAGGATGCTTGGGTGTAGCTCTCCACAGTTGATGGCTTCTGGCAGGAGCAAGGAGTAGGAAAGGATTCAGTTTTCTTTCTTTCTTTTTTTTTATGTTCTCTCATATGTTACATCCTGACTGCAGTTTCCCTGTAATTTCCACTCCTCCTGTATTTCCCTTCTAAAAAAAAAAAAAAAAAAAAGGTCTCCCAGGAACATCAACCAAACATGCACATCAAGTTACAATAAGACTAGGTACCTTCCCTCATATTAAGGCTGGACAAGGCAACCCAGTAGGAGGAGAGGAGTCCGAAAAGCAGGCAACAGAGTAAGAGATAACCACTGCTCCCCCTGTTAAGAGTCCCACAAGAAGAGCAAGCTACAGAACTATAACATATATGCAGAGGGCCTACGTCAGACCCATCCAGGCTCCCTGATTGTCAGTTCAGTCTCTGTGAGCCCCTATGATCCCTGTTTAGTTGATTCTATGGGTTTTCTTGTGGTGTCCTTGACCCTCTGGCTCCTACAATCTTCCTCTCCCTCTTCCACAGGATTCCCTGAGTTCTGCCTAATGTTTGACGTTGGGTCTCTGTTTCTGCTCCCATAAGTGGCTGGATGAAGCCTCTCTGATGGCCACAGTGCGAGGCTCAAGGCTACAAGTATAGCAGAGAATCATTAGGAATCATTTCTTTGACATTTTTTTGTCAGTCATATTTGGTTCTACCCTAGGTCTCTGGGCTATCCAGTTTCTAGTTCCTGGCCCTCCAGACAATATCAGGCCTGAAACCCTCTAGTGGCATAGGTCTCAGGCTGGACCAGTCAAGTTCTGTGCCACATTTACCCCAGCACATCTTTCAGGCAGGACAAATTGTAGGTCAAAGGTTTTATGGCTGTGTTGGTGTCCCAATCCCTCCACTGGAAGCCTTGTCTGGTTACAGAAGATGGCCAGTTCAGGCTCTGTGTCCCCCATTAGTAGGAGTCTTCACTAGGGTCACGCTCATAGATTCCTGGGAGTTTCCATTGCACTGGGTTTTTACCTTGTCCCCAAAATGCCCACCAATTATACTTGTCTCTCCCAATACTCTCTCCCTCCATTCCCCACTCACCTGACCCTCCTGTTCCTATCCCCAAGGGGCTGGTCACTGGGAATTTGGCTATACTCCATTGAGTATATGTGCAACACAACACAAATGGAATTTTTTCTCCATTTGGTGGGGAGGGGGTGAGATAAGGGTTAGGAGGCAGAGCTGGGAGGTCTAGGTGAGTGTGATCAGGGTGCATTATGTAAAATTCCCAAATGATCAATAAATATATTTTTTGGAAAAAAGAACTCCAAATAAGGATATCTGAGTGAGACAGCAAGCAGTGTTCCTTCCCAGATTTCAGCTTCAAGTTCTTGCTTCAGTTCCTGCCCTGACTTCTCTCAGTGAGGGAATGTAACATGGAAGTATAAACCAAATAAATCCTTTCTTCCTTTAAACTGTTTTTGGTCAGTGTTTTAATTACAGCAACCCAAATCTAACTAGACTAGAAGGTTAATCTTGATTTCCTGATTGGATCTGGGCAGGTCTGTCAGAGCATTTCCTAGAAGGATTAACTGGGATGGGAAGATCCTCCCTGAAATTGGCTCACACCATTCTCCAGCAACCCAACTATTCAGAGTCCACGGGGAAGGCAGTGCTGCCTGCTTCCCTGACTTGGTTTCTAGCAGGCGTGTGGCACGTATCCCAGGGTTGCTGTTGTTGTTGTTGCTGCTGCTGCTGCTGCTGCTGCTGCTGCTGCTGCTGCTGCTGCTGCTGCCGCCATCCTTTCATGCCATTAAAACCCAGCTTCTTGGCTTTCTAATCTGGACTGAAAGACCAGCAGCTCTCTATGAACCTACAGAGCATTTGGTGCCAAACTAGGACTGCTAAGGCATCGAGCCTCATGGACTGAGCCCTTTCATATTCTCAACCACTCTCATATGCCATCAACCATTATTAAACTAGCCAGCTGATATAGCACAAGTCAATCAAATAATTCCCCCTTTTGTGATATGCAATTATTCTATTAGTTCTGTTTCTCTAGAGAACCCATGCTAGTAGGTAGGTTTGGCTTAAAAGAAGGAACAAAGTACCAACTTACATTCATGTATAAAAATATCATAATGAAAGTCAATGGTTGGTATAATAAATACCAACAAAAATTGAAAGGAAAGTCTTATTTACACCCATATGGTTCAGGAGTCTTTTTTTCTCTTACATCTTATTACTGGGTGATTTATAAAGAAATGCTTTATTTCCACTCTGAAAATGAATCTTTTGGTGACCTCTACAGGTTGCAAATGTATCATTATGTGAGCCTTGGTCTTTATCACCTATGCATTTTCACCCCTATTCCTTCTTTCCAGCCTTGAAAAACAGAACATACATTCACAGAAAAGTTTTCTGTATAGCGATTTCTCTTCATTTATCACTCTGAACTCAAAATTTCATTTTAGCTTTAGGCTGTCAATATTCTGTATGATGTATGGGTTTAATTTTGACCATGTCTAAAGATGTTTATCCAACATATGTATCTGTTTTTAGTGAAATGTTCAGGATGTAAATGAAATTAAATACTATAATTCTGGTTTCATGGCATTTTATTTCACTTTGTCATCCCTATCTAGACTTTTGTCACATGTTATTAGTTTAATATTGTTTCATTTAGGGTTCTCTAGAGGAACAGAACTGATAGAATGAATTAAAAGTGGGTTTAGTAGCCAGGCGGTGGTGGCGCACACATTTAATCCCAGCACTCAGGAGGCAGAGGCAGGTGGATCTCTGTGAGTTCAAGGCCAGCCTGGGCTACAGAGTAAGATCCAGGACAGGCTCCAAAGCTACACAGAGAAACCCTGTCTCAAAAAAAAAGTGGGTTTATTGGAGTGGCTTATGGCTGTATGAGAGAAATTCAACAACAGATGTCTCCCAGAGGAGAAGCCAATGTTTTGTTTGTTTGGTTGGGTTTTTTTTTTTTTGGGGGGGGGTGTTTTTGCTTTGTTTTGTTTTGTTTTGTTTTTTTGCTTTTTTCAGTCTATAAGACTAAATGTCTCAGCAGTGCCATTCTGGTGTGCTGGTCTTTGGTCTGTTAGAATCCTGAAGAAATATTTTAATACCAATGAAGGAATGCCTCAGCAACAGGACAGATGAATTTGCCAGTTCAAGAGAGAGCAAGGAGGTAAGAAACAAAACACTTCCTTCTTTCAAATCCTTTTATGTGGGCTCCCACCAAAATATTTGAGATGGGTCTCCTGACCTCAAATGATCTAATCAAGAAAAATTCTTCACAGGTGTGCCCAGCTCTTGATTTTTAGCTGATTATCAAGATATAGCCAACATAAACATATCTTAATAAAACTAACATTTTATGAATTATGAAATATTAATACATAATATCAGTCTTTCATTCTAGCTTCTTATACTTTACATTATTAGTTGTTCCCTGGTAATTTCTTGAAAAGAGTTCTTGGAAACAACTTCCTAGACTTTCATCACACAGTTGGAAACTCTTCAATATTGTTTAAACAAATAATAAAATAAAATAAAGATTTAAGTAAATTAAATAAAAAATTTTGGTATAAAATCTGAAAGTCACACTTATTTCTGCAAATAGTTTTCTACTTCATACCCCACCTCCCCCATTTACATAGAAATGGTCGATTAGATTACAAAACAAAGCATGGTAGGTCAAATAACCTAGATTTAATAGAGCTGGATGAACTTTATGTTTTTATTAAAGAAAGCTATGGATCTCTGGGATATGTTTTTTTCAAAATATTGCCCATGGCATTTTGTGTCACTATTCATACAATCACATATTTTGAAAGTCTAATGAGCTTTTTTTTTTTAGTAATTACAAGCAGGAGAAATGTAAAGTACAGCTGGGGACTTTTATTAGATCTAGTAAAGTCCATCTGGATGCTATTGAGGTTAGCAAAAATTATATGAGATGAACCAAATCAAGGTTGTAAAGTTTCACACAAATCAATCTAATTAAATACAGCTTCAGTCTTTGGCTAAGGAGAGTAAGTTGCTAAGTCTATATATTTCTTGTTGTGAAAATAGAACTTCAATAACAGACTCTGAAAGGAAAAATAGAATAACAGAGACAGGAAGAATAAAAAGGGCAAAAAAAAATACCCATAAAGGATAGTTTACCTTAACCAGGAAGAAATGCATAATAATACTTTACATGGGGAAAAGACTTTCGGCAAATTTGGGACTTTGCTGGTGATGGTGCTGGATTACTGAAAGATGGCGCTGTGGCACTGGCTATCCCAGGGTAATGCATGGTGTCGGTAATACCTGTCTCTCCTGCCACTGTTCATTATCTAAGTTAGTTCTCAATGTTAGCAATATTGGCATTTGGGAACAAGTAATTCAGTGGGACAGGCCACTATGTCATATTCATGTGGTCACACATTTTGAACTTCTAATGAACTTTTTTCATGACTGAAAGCAGGAGATACATGTTTATTTGGAAAATAAACTTAAGGATTTTTGTCAGATCTATTAAAAATCATCTCCACTCACTGAATGGTGGGAACGGAAAATGTTCTACCTAATTTTTATTCTAATTATTTCTTCCATGAGTCAGGCTAGGTCATGAATCAGTAGTTTGACAAAGGTTCCCCCTTTCCTGTCAATATTAACTTTTAGTTTCAGATAATTTTTCTAAGTAAAGAATTATCCTGCTACTACTTCTTTGCCTTTACATTACAAGCTTCAATATGTGCAGCAAATATTCTTATAGTGATATTTAAAAACCACAAACAGTGAATGGTCTCTTTTCAAATAATATTATTAATAACTATAGAAGTTATTAATAACTACACAAGCATAAGTTATAAAGACAAAAACAACTTCTGACCCTATATTAGCTGCTTCTGGTCTTAAAGAAAGACAATATAATGATATAAAATCTGTAAAGATAATTCATTATTTATTATGTACGTATATATCTTTTGTATTTTCACACTTTTAGATTGTTTCAAAACAATTATAGAAGCCCACTGCTATATTCATTTCCAGGTGATGAGGAATCAACTCAATATTCAGGAATCAGAACTCCACTCTGTCATTGTGTTCCTAGAAGAGAAGTTATGTTGAGCACAGAAAATGGAAGAAGGTCAATGTAAGAAAAAAAAGTTCAAACCAAACAGTCAACATTATATACCATGGAGATCCTGTGTACTTACAATACACTGGTTTAGGCATGAACTATCTCCTAAATAAGAAAAGCATCTCTGTAAATAAGTGATCATAATAAATAAATATTATCTCTGGGATATTTTACATCATTCATGTATTTATACCTACCTTTTATATTCTGAAATATGGTCATTAATTGAGTTCTAAGCATCAGAGAATAAGAAATTAACCCCTACTGTCTGGACCTACCTGGACTGAGTCTACCAGGTTGATCTCAGTCCGCGGGGAAGGCTTTGCCCTGGAGGAGATAGGAATGGGGGAAGGTGAGGGGGCCGGGAGGGGGGAGAACAAGGGAATTCGTGGCTGATATGTAGAACTGAATTGTATTGCAAAATGAAAAAAATAAAAAATAAAAAAAAGAAATTAACCCCTACTAAACAATTTACTAGTCCACAGAGTACATCATACCTAAGTAGGTATCATCTATATAAACTACAAAACAAGATTTAATGGGAAATAACTGAATTATATTGCAAATTTTAAATATTAATTGTAATGCTCAATTTATTGAATATGACACAGGAAATCAGCAAGCATGCGAAAACAGAAGAGAAGAAGGAGAAATATGCTTTGTGTCTAAAGTGTGCGGCTGTTTGTCTACTGATCCCAGTCAACCTAGAGCCCTTTTCCTTCAGGCCTGGCTTCACTCTGAAGGTTATCATGTAGGCTATAAAACCTGTTAGTTGACTGGAGAATACATTTGAAATAGGAAAAATCTTATAACAAAATACATTGTGTTCTGAATGCATAAATATGGTTTCCATAATTGGTAAAAAAAAGCTTGAGATTTGTCAGTAATGCTGTTCAGTGCATGCTGCCTGAAATAGGAGTTGAGGTGGCTTACAGAACAGAATTCTCAATTTCTATCTCATTTGGAAGAGTTGGAAATAAAAGGCAAAACAAAGAATGTTTTCCAGGCTCAGAAAGATACTTTGCTGAAAACTTCTACTGGGCCTAGAATGAAATACAACAGCAATACTTAATTTGGTGGCATGAAATTATGTTTACTTGCCAGCCATTTCTTGAAGGATAATGAACATATCTACAAAGTCATATTTATTTTATTATTTCACAGCATTTTCCTCACAGACCTGCTCTAGAGTAGTTGCTCATGAACAATTAATAAAATGTGTGTTTTAGGAGACCCTTATTAAATCTAAATTCTGATAATGGTCTGCTTGATACTTCAGGATGTATATGAAAATTTGTTTCCATTTTAATACATTTGTGTTTTATCTTAAAAGGAAATGTAGGAAACTGATGAGTTTAAAAAATCAGATAAGGGGCTTAGTGGTTGAGGACATCTGCTGCTCTTACAGAGGACTTTGTTCCCAGAACCTACATACTGGTTTACAGTCCTCTATAACTCTAGTTCCAAGGGATCCATGGCCTTCTTCTGACTTCTGTGGGCACTAGGCATGCACATGGTGCACATATATAGATGCAAACAAAACATTTATACATTCTAAAAAAAATAAATAAATCTTAGAATTCAAATAAAAAGAAGTGAAAGCAACATTACCACCACTTCCTACTTTCACAGAATGTAAAATATATCATTTATTTTTCACTTTTCTTTACAAAAAATGTATCTATTCACCAACTTCTTCATGGCTCCCTTTACTTCCTTGTTTCGCAATGTATAGATGATGGGGTTGAGTAAAGGGAATATCACAGTATGAAACACAGATACCACTTTATCTAGAGAAAATGAGTCAAATGGGCGAGCATAAATGTAGATGGATGGTCCAAACATTAGCACTACTATGGTGATGTGGGAATAGCAGGTGGATACGGCCCTGCTGGTGCTCTCACCTGAACTTGAGTGTTTCTTGAGCATGACCAGAAGGAAGGCATAAGACATTAACAGAGCGATGAAGCACACCACAGAAATCAGACCACTGCTAAAGATCATCACTAACTCCTCAGGGAAAGTATTGGCACAGGCAATCCGGACAACCTGTGTGATGTCACAAAAATAATTGTCTAATTCATTGGGCCCACAAAACGGGAGTCTAACAATGAGAGCCACCTGTATTATAGAATGAACGAAGCCCCCTGTCCAGGAGAGAGCTACTAAGATACAACAGAGACGTCGGTTCATGATGGTAGCGTAGTGGAGAGGGCGGCAAATGGCAGCGTAGCGGTCAAAGGCCATCACCGTGAGCAGGAACATCTCCGAGGCCCCAACAAAGTGCAGAAAGAAGAGCTGAGCAATGCACCCACCAAAGGAAATGATCTTCCTTTCCGCGAAGAAGTCTACCAGCATCTTAGGTGCTGTGATAGAGGAGTACCAAATATCAAGAAAGGCGAGATTAGCCAGCAGGAAATACATGGGAGAACTCAGATGGGGATCAAGCCTGACGGTACAGATAATAAGGATATTCACTGGAAGTATAAATAAATAGAAGGATAAAAATATAACAAACAAGACTAGCTGCACTTCTCGAGTCTGAGATAGACCGGTGAGAACAAATTCTGTCACGGTGGTGTCATTTACCGGCTCCATTTCTTCAAATAATTCTTCATTGTAGCTATGGAAAAATCAAAGGAAATGTAATGACTCCAAATAATATTTAATTAGAATTTTATCACTATTTTCAAAGTTATAATATATTCTTATCATTAAGAGATCGCATTATGGGGGCTGGAAGATGGCTCAGTGCTCTTGCAGAAAAACCTCAGTTCAGTTCCCACCACCCACACAGCAGCTAATAATTGTAATTTTAGTCCCAGAGTACCCAGCCTTCCTTTCCGGTCTTCATGGGCACCAGGTGTGCATGGGCTGGACAGACACATATGTGAGCAAAACATCCACACACATGAAAATAAAAACTTAAAGAGATGGTATTATATCTTTGCTTTCCTCATTTCATATTTAAAAAAAACATATAGAAAGTAAATGATGATCTCATAAATGAGGCATTACTGAAACCATATGAACTATGTCACACACTTAAAAACCTACTTCAGGACAGTGACAAATACTTGAAAGCCAAATATCAACTCCTTAATCTTGTAAAATTCTATTTTTTAACAAAACTCACTGGCAATCTTTTCTTCAAATATCTACCCTTCCTTTAAATACTCAGTTTAGTAAACAATATGTGTGCTGACTTTTAAAGTTATCCAATATTTAGACTGACAATTGGAAATGCAGCCTCTTCTCTCAAGATCATTTTGGAAGACTAAGCTTGTGTCCTAGTATTAAGTACACTGATCTTTCAGTACTTTGTGACTTTTAACTTATTTTATCAATTTTAATTACAAGGGTGTGTGTGTTTGTGTGTGTGTGTCCTCTTGCAGAGCACCAAGCACCACTGAGCTTTCTCCCCAACTTCCAGTGCTTTAAGTTATACAAAAATAAGTCCCATGATTTTATATGCAGTAAATGAATAACCAAAATTTTACTGCTTAAGCCTTGGTAAGAGGTAAACAGAAAAAAAAGAGACAGTGATGCGGGCTGTGCATGTGAAAATACTCTCCCCCCCCCTCCTTTCAAAAAGAAAGAAAATGACAAATAAAACAAAAATACCAAAAAATACCCAAGCAAAACAAGATGAAACAAACCCATGAAAAAAAATCTTAAAGTCCATTTGTATTGGCCAACTACTCCTGAGCATAGAGCATGACTGAAGTGTAGTTAGTATACCCAGTGAAGTTGGTTGGGTAGAGAGGTAAGGGGGATCTGGAAGGTGTTGGGAGAGGAGAAAAAAAAACATGATCAAAATATATAATGTGGGGGAAAATTAAATACAAAGAAAGTCCTATGCCTGCAATCAAATCCTCTTTGCTCATCCTACCTCAACTGTGAAGCCGACCTTCAGAAAGGGCAGAAAGAAGGACCAGTCACCTGAGAAACAGGTGTGCTTGCCATCGTAGCACAGCATCATACTGGTTGGTTCTGCCATTTCCAAGAGAAAGTAAGAAGAAAATTATCCCAAAATTTTTGCTTAAGACTCAATATTAAGTGCAGCACTACTGAGAAAGAACACCTATCAAATAAAAAGAAAACAGTCAAGCCAAAGTGTGGTAGCATGTGCTTGTGAGCCAAGCTTGGGAGACTGAGGCAGAAATATCACACGTCTGAAGAAAGACTGTGTTACATAGAAAGTTAAAGGTCAGCATGTGCTATAGAGCAAGAGCCAATCAACAGCAACAACAGAGAGAGAGAGATGGGGAGGGAAAATGAGATATTTGCTTTCTAAATATGCTTCCTCTTTCTCATAATCAACAGCCAGCTGTAACTATGGCGATACTTGTGTTTCCTGGTGTGCTACATAGTATTGTATTCCTTCAGTTTTGCTTAGATGAAAGTAAGTATAAAACACAAGTTAGAGTTTTATCAAACCAAGCAGATGTTGCTGATTCTTATAGACACTGCATACATTGTTAACTAAAGAAATCTGATGTTTCTTCCTTGGAGTCTACTAAGTCATTTTATGCATAATTACAGTAAGTAGTGTGTGACTTTCAATGTTTTAAAAAGAAAGGTAACAGGTGGGTACAGGAAGAAAGGCCAGAGCTTTCCAGAAAAACCAAAAATACTCAGAAAACTCAAGAGTGTGAGACTGTTTAGAGAAAAAGTACCTGTCTCCATTCATGGGAAACCCAGTGTCAGCCTCAGTGAGTTACAAATCACAGTTACTGCAACAGAGAAATTTGAGTTTGCTTAGAACAATTTCAATCAAAAGAAAAGTATTATTCCAGCTTTCAACACTAAGCCATCTTAAAACATGTTAACCCCCAATGACATATTTCAGGAGATTCAATACAGTGGTGGTTTCTCTTTAAAGGGCAGCCCACAAACTTCTTAGTAATGACACAGCAAGTATGTAATGATAATATCACACTGTGCTCATTTATAGTTACTGCTAAGTGAACCTACAGTTTCTGACCATCAAGAAGACCTCCACAAAGAGCATCCCACACATCCCAATACCTACTGTGGATATTCTGCTCTTAGAAAAGCAGATGAAAATGATTAATTTAGTAGTTCCTAATCAAATGACTTCTCTCTCAATATGGAAAAGAAAGAAATATCTCAAAGAAGTAAACACTGTTACAAGATGCTATGCTTTTTAGCATTTTCATGGGAATCACAATGCACTTCTGATGGTTTGTATATCATCTAATTTCTCCTGTGACCTGCTCTGTACTCTCCATCAAAGAAGAAACAGAATAACTATAAATGATCAAACTTGGAGCTGAGGAGTTGGCTCTGTAGATAAAGCACTTACCACACACTTGGAAAGTCAGGAGTTCAGATCCACAGAACTCACATCAAAAACAAGCAGGAGAGGTAGCGGTACCTGTAATTCCATCACTCGGGAGGTAGAGATGGGAAGATTTAGCAAGAGACCATGCCACAATAAATAAAGTAGCTGGCTAGTGGAATGCGCCGTGGGAAAAGGCACTTATCACCAAGACTGACCATCTGAGTTTAATCATCAGAATACAGTTGATGGAATGAGAGAGACAACGCCTTCAAGTTGTCCTCTGACCTCCACAGGAAACAAGTCATAGCACACATGTACACACACACACAGAGTGAGAGAGAGACATAGACTGACAGACAGACAGACAGACAGACGGACAGGAGACAGAAAGATTCACACACAAAATAAATAAATGTAAACCTAATTTTTAAAAAGTGAAGAGTGATCAAGTAGGATATCTATTGCTAACTTCACACCTCCACATGCACATATCTGTACACACATGTGCACCCTGGCATACACAAACATGGGTACAAATTCACACCATGTACATCATACATGCATACACACGCAAAAAAAATTGATACAAGCAAAACAATATCACCGAGAATAAGTCATGCAGCTTGCAATAATAAAATTAAGTTTTAATTGCTTCTCATATATTTCATAATAAACTCTAGGAGATTGCTTAGTAAGTTTAAATTTTAGGACTGTCACTCTAGGTGCTGTGTGGCAAAAAAAATGGGAAAACATTTCAGGGAAAAGTGAGCTGCTAAATGGAAGACAGCAACAGCTATTTAGAAAAGTGAATATTTTATTGAGAAAATATTTAGGAGACACAACTGGCAGGATTTAAAGTGGATTCAGCATTTCTATTGCCACACTACCAAAGCTAATTAGACGTTGATATCAAAACAGTAATTTTACAAGATGTATCTTCTGTGTGTAAAACAGGGCTCATTTGGTGGCTTACTGAGACCTTAATACAACTGGCCTGGATCTTGCCATAAAATATATAACCCAGAATTCTGGGAGCCATTAATTGGGGTCGCAAGGCTAATAGGAGTTTGCAGAGGTATCTTTTTCCTGGGAGCTCACGAGATTCTATGAAGCAAGAGTTTTTTTGGGAGCAGCCAAATGCGTTTTCGCTTCCCATCGCATTTCTCGAGCCCAGGGGAACTGGAGGGAGCATGTCGCTCTGCTGACGGGATGCTTAACTGAATTAATGCTTAACTTCTAAACTGGGAAACTGGGCAGAGCTGGCCAGTTGAGCTTTTTCCTAGATGTGCCTTTACAAGACCCCTGAGTTGGTAATGAACTAGGGGACTCAAGACACACTAGTAAACATCTTTACAGAAGACATTAAAATGATTGCTTCTGGGTTTGTGATAATCATATTTAAACATGAAATCTGACTTCACCCAGCATTAGAAAGGTGAAACCCTGGAAAAGATGCATGGAAACTTTGACTTGGTTCTGCTATAGAAGTTTGTCATTCTGTTTTGTTTTGTTTTTAAGAAAATAGTTCACAAGTTACAAGTTTGGCAAGTGTAGTTAACATGGAAATAATTGAGAGTGTGTGAACTCAATTGCCCCTACCAATTTGTCTCCAATTAGCGAAGGGCATCAGATGAATCAAACGTTTGTTATATTTGAAGTGTGGGCAGAAGCCATTATAATCCACTGCACATTTGCCAGGTTTCTGATTTGGGGACACCATTATCCAATTGTCCTGCTGACATGTTTATATTTTATATATGAAAAATATGTATTTGCATGTCTATAACAGCCATAACCCACACTATATATTGCTCCCGGCTGAGTTTAATGGCATGTATCCAACTCGTGAGTGAAGTCCTTAAGTTATAAACAACATTCAAAGAGACTTTTACTTCAACCAGATTCTATGCTTTCTTCATGTTACTTGCCCAGGACATTTCTATACATATGATTTAAGCCAGTCACCAACAAGGAAGATTTATTTGGAGTGAAAATCACATTTTAAAGGCCAAATACATTGCTTTATTTTTTAACTATTTACTTGCCACATCTCCAGAATTACATCCAAATAAAATGTTGAAGACCCTGAACATTTTCATGAAAAGTAGTCATGAAATAGTCATGTTTTATTAGAGGAATGGGCAGAAACATGCAGAGTACCCATGGGTTCCTCCATATTCACCACACTGACTGGTGTTGAAACCCAGCTCCTTGACATGTTTAGGAAACAATACAATGATTAAGGAAAACTTAGTGGCATCTTCCAGAAGACTGACTTTAAGAAAAAGCCAGCATCCACAGCAGATTCTCTCTTCATTGTGGTTTTCCTGGCATACGCAGGAGAAGAGAGTATTTTGTTAAAAATGTTTCTAAACTGGTGTCCACGGTTGCTGTCTGTCCGTATATAATGTGCTGCTTTATGTACTCAGTAAAACATAAAAAAGAAACCTTATGTCTCAGGTAATCTAAAATTGGGCCACACAAACATATTTTCCAAATTACTGCAGGGCCCATCAAACTACACACATAGAGCATGTTAACAGCTCTACTTTTTGCTATTCAAGTTGTTTCTAGATCAGTTTCTGTCTGGGTGTGGGTGGTGGCTCATATCTATAATCCTAGCACTCAGGACACTGCAAGTTTGAGGCCAATCTAGTGTACACAGTAACTCTGTAAAAAAAAAACAAGATTGTTTTCCTTAAGCCATAATATTCTATATTTGGTGTTGTTTATACTAAAACAATTTTTTAAAGGAGAAGATTGGGTGGAGAGATGGCTCAGCTGGCCCCTTGCAGAGGAGCTGGGGGTTTGGTTCCCAGCATCCATGTTGGGCCCAATATCCTCTTCTGTCCTGTGGGTCCTGGATATGTATGGTACACATGCATACATGCAGAAAAGACACTCAGTCACATAAAATAAAAACAAATAAAATATAAAAAGTTCTCTACACTATGTGAATGGGCCATTAATTAAAACATTCAATATAAATGACTGCTTCATTGTTTGACTATAAGACAGACATATTTTCACTTATATTTCATAAATCAAATTTGCTACTACTACTATTTTTATGTTATATATCTAGAATTTTGTTTTTTTTCAACACCCAAAATTTGGATGTAGTTGTCTAAGGCCCCTCCCTACCCCAGTTTCATATGCTATATTCAAAAATCTTCCAAGTTCTTCTAATATTGCTTGGATGTATAAATATGTCATTCTTCCAAATATTGAAGACCTGTTAAATTGTTAAAATTATTTTTAATAAAAAGAATTCTTTCAATATTAAAAAAAAAAAAAAAAAAAAAAAAAAAAATATATTCATGCTCTGCCACAGTCTAAGAAAGACTGGGCACTGTGCCAGTAAAAATCCATAGCCAAGAATCATAACGTTTGTGAGCAATTTTTGTAGGAGATAAGTCATGCATAAATGAGTCAGGGCATTTCTCCTTGGACTGCCATGTAATTATTCTAGTGTTTACTACCAAAAAAAAAACTAGAAAAGTTGAAGAAGAATTTTTTCTCTATCTTGTATCCACTTATCTTTGCTCCCCAAATTTCTAGATAAAGCCCACTCTTCTTGAAAACACTTGGCAAATGTCTATTCTTTATTTAATCTTCAGGGATGTAGTATCTAGAGGATGCCTATGAAGACAACGAGGGACATAAAGTCCTTCCCCACAGGTGAGTGAACTGTGAGACCTCCTCAAGGGAACCAATACTTTGGGGAAAAATAAGAGTTTGTGCAGAAATTCGTCTTGCTAACAATGTAAACCTATTCATGTTTGCATGGAATACGAGGAGTCTATGATGGCCAAAACCGAGACTAGGAAAATGAACAAAAAGAAAGAAGGGAAACAAAATGCTGTAGTAATGCAAGAAAAGAAATCTACAAATCCCTTTTTTCTGAAAATAACATTACATTATTGTAGGTTACACACCTGCCTAACCTAATAAGTAGGTTAAAGTGTTTCAAAAAGATAAAATATTAACAGCTCCTTTCCAGTGTTTTTTTTTTTTCCTGAAAAAGCCTCTCAAGAGGACAGAGGCATATTATCCTTTCAAACATGCTGGTCACAGGGACAATGATGAAAGCGTGTAGTATAATGAAATAGCTCTCAAAGGGGTGAAGTCAGAGGGCAGGAATAACATTGGTAAGTACATTAGGAAGGTAGAGATATATAGAGACAGAAAACTGTTCTCAGAGACTGATAGATGCTAAAACACATAATAGCATAATACATTTAAAACAGTAGGGTGAAGAATCAGGGGAAATCATTATTTAGAGACTTTATTCTGTCTTTATAGTTCTAATAAATGTCTAAATATCACCTGCAGATACACATACATCACAGTATATACTTTTAATGTTTCAAAAGCTTTGCAAGTAAATAAGTTTAAAGAACTGTGGGTTAATGTACAGGGGTTCCCCAGTTATCTAGTTTGGGGGACAGAGTCTTGAGCAATAATTGAAATACATGGAGTCACAATAGGGCACAGCCAACAAAATCTTGGAGGTTAAGAATAAAAGTCAGCTGTCAACAATTTCTCACTGTCAATAATAAAGAATTTTAACAGATTTTTTTTTTTCGTTTTGGTTTTGTGAGACAGGGTTTCTCTGTGTAGCCCTGACTGTCCTGGAACTCATTCTATAGACCAAGTTGACCTTAAGCTCAGCGATCGGCCAGCCTCTGCCTCCCAAGTGCTGGGATTAAATGCATGCACCACCACCACCACCAGGCTAAGATTTTAATAGACTTTTAAGGAAAACTTTATGTCTAAAATTTAATGTTCTATGAAAATAAAATCTCAGTGAGAGTAAAATCTGGAATGGTAAATTAAGAATTATGTGGTGACCATATGGACAAGTAATGGTGTGCTCACCACTGTCAAAATGCACAACACCTAAAGAAGTCAAACTGATTGTCCTGCTCTTAGAACGCTGAGCTTGCCTATGTTATTATGTGACACATTAGGAAAGACTTGCAAAAGCACATTCACTATATAGAGGGGTCTATGAAGACTTGGGAACCATAAATATTATAAATAAACCAGTAGCAGAAAATATTAACATGCAAAATTTGCTTGGTGTGTATATACATAATACAAATGGTAGGAAGAAAGCATAAGAAGAAAGATAAGAGAATTTCTGCTTTTAATTTGAGAACTGCTGAGGTTGATTTGCTCCATATATCTCAAACCTACACATACACAAACATACAAATAGAAGAATAAAATTAGAAAATCATTGTACATATGGAGACCTGTGTCTTTATTCTAACCACAACACAGCCAATAGATGTCTAACCTTTAGTTATTCATTTATCTGTCTCTGTCACAGTGAGTCCCTCTGTAGAATGGGATAATAATCAAACCTACCTTTGAGGCGTTATTACCAGAATAATGAATGCATGCATGTGAATTTTTAAAATACCCAGCGAGGGGCTGAAGAACAGCTCAGCAGTTAAGAGCACTTACTGCCCTTGCAGAGGATTCTAGATTGGTTCCCAACACTCACAACTGGCAGCTCACAGCATCCTCACACAACGCCAGCTTCTTCGGCCTCCATGGGCACCTGCACTCATGTGTATATAACCCCATGCAGACGTTTTATATATATAATATATATAGCATATATGTCATATTATATATAATATATTGAAATAAGATAAAATAATTTTTAAAATACTAGTACATAACTGAAACAAATTTTTGCTATCATTCCCCTTTCTTTTTATTTCAATTTTCAGCAATATTTAATCTTTAAAAATTTCATACATATTTATCTTTTAATTTTGTATTTAATTTTATTGAAAATATTTTTCATACAATATATTCTGATCATATTTTCCCCTCCCTCATCTCCTCTCAGATCCTCCCTACTTCCCCCACCCATCAAACTCCACATCTTCTTTCTTCTCTCTCTTTAGAAAAAAACAGGCAAATAAATCTAAGTCATAATTCAAAAAAAACCCACAACAAATACACACAAACATACACATAAAAAACAAAATCAGAAACCATAATATACACACAAAAAACCAGCAAGGTAAAAAATGCCCAAGCAAAGCAATATGAGACCAAAAAGTATCATTGAGTTTGTTTTGTGTTGGCCATCTACCACTGGGCATTGAGTCTACCCCAGTGTGGCTAATATAACCAGTAAGACTCTGTTGGAGAAGGCTAATTTGAATATGTTTTAACTGAAATAGAAGTACATCATTTCCTTCCCTCCTTTTTCTCCTTCCCTTTCCTCTCTCCAGCCCCTCATAGCTACCCTCCTTTGAAATCCTCCCATGCCACCCACCACTCAAGCTGATTACTTCTTTTATTATTGTTGTTGATAAACACACATATATATTCATATACATATATACATATTCGTGTGTGTGTGTGTGTGTGCTTTTGTGTATTTATATGCCCTTTCAAAGTAAAGTTCAATATGGAAACCATCATCCACCCCCATGATTTCTGAAATACTACCATTTGATACCTGTTTGTATTTCTCTGTATTGAAATACTACCCTTGTACCTGAAAATTGACAGTCTGAAAAGTAGCTTAGAAAGCAAATTAAGAGCATCTGACTTGTGTACACCGGTTTCTGAACGCATAGCCATATGGGACAGCTAATCATGCATTATTGTTCCCTCAGCATCAGTCAGAAAACTTTCTTTCTAAATGTCTGAATTTTGGCATGAATCATTTATAGAAAGTTCCATAGAAATATTAACAGGACTCTGAGAGCAACAATCTCCCCACATCTTCAATAAAGATTTTAACTAATTACATAATAATATTTCAACTTTCATTCTGGCAAAAATATAATGGAAACTCGGCCCCTTTCAGCCAGAGAGCATGTCCGATGTCTAGCTGGAGCTTGGCATAATTCCTTGGACACCGGGGTGCTCAGGGTTCTTACTTTGTGAAGGAGTAGATAATTAAGTGGATTTCTTAAATCGGTGAATGAATGAGTTTGAGAAAAAAATTGCAAATATTTACAAATCTGTTTGCTAACTCATTTAGTCTCTCCTAATTTGATTTATATTCTAGAATTTTCATTTTAAAATACCTGTACTACCAACATTGGTTCAAGTAAATATCTTTGTCTTTTTTCTATTTACATTCAAAGTTATTAGTGCTACTGATTCCAATATCTTCAGATATAACATCACAGACACCACTTCACCCAATTCTTTATGCTAGATAATTTAAGTTTTCTGCTTCATAATACTGTTCTAACAGAATTTAAAAGTTATTTCTATCAATATATTCATGCTGTCTAAAAATTAAAATGATTTATATAAATATTGTATCAGTATGTTCCACCTACCAACTACTTTGCCAGCCTGGATATGATCAGAGCCTACAAATAGCAGGTAGGAGATTCCTCTCCTCGCACCCACAGAGAAGACTGTATTGTCTATATTTTGGTATTTATCAGCTCTTATCCTGATGTGACTATATGCTAACTAACATCATGGGATGTAACTCTGAAAATCAATTCTCTGGGGTCTAAAGATAGCCAAAGTGGAAGAAAGCACCAAGGGAGTCATTTAAAAGTTGGTGGATGGGTTCATCATTGAGAATAGAAATACATTTTTCCTCACAGAACAAATAAGTGGCTAATTCCCAGGGTTTGGGTGGCACTGAACAATGCATATGATAATCTTTCTTATGTTTTTGGTTGTGAACCTAGCCTTTCACAGCTGAGGCATCCCTCTAGCCTTATGATAATCTTTCTAATTCCTCTGTGTCAAAAGACTTCTTCACCTGAAAGTGTTGAGTATTTGGGAAAATGGAAATATGTCCGAATACAATCTTAAGACTGCATAAATCATTTAAAATTATGTTTTTTAATATTTTGTTGTGTTTTATTTATTTATTTATGTGTATGTGCACATGCATGCACAGCACACAGAAGTCAGAATACAACTTACAGGAGTTCTCTCCTTCCACCATGTAGGTCCAGGAGTGTGCAGCAAGTGTCTTCACCCACTGGGTTACCTTAATAGCCTTCACCCATAGTTTTGATGAAATCGTGTGTACTAAATCCTTAATATAAACTGTATCACTAACTTTATTCAATGTTTCTACTTATGTACAGTAATTATCTACATCTCAGATATCATTGTAGGCACAAGGAATACAATGATTAGCAAAACAAGGATAGTCAAAAAATTGAACTACAATTCATAACTGTCTGTGAAACTACAATAGGTGTCTGCATCTGTCACATATAAATACTGGGTTTGCACTGAAAATTTCCATTCTACACATGGAGACTGTGGATTCAGAGATAAGTGGGTAGTTATAGAAGAGCAGAGGTTGTTGGGCTAATTCATACCCCTCAACAAGCTGATGATGCAGAAAAATGTACTGTGTGTATTACATACATATATTTATATATGCACACATAGAAAGTACTAAGTGAATATCTGATTTAAATTGTATTTACTACATGTGTAATCCCAATTGCCACAGCATCACACTAATTTAATGACTCTCTTACAGAGTTATGTTTAACAAATTAAATGTTCTGTGATAGAAACATTGGGTTCTAACTCAATTTTATTCTGTCAAACTGATCTTAATCTGACTCTTTTGTTAATTATTCCCACAGTATTACTTAGTTGAAGTTGAATTAAGATAAAGTAATCAGTATGAAATTGGTGAAATAAAGAACAAAAAAACGAAAGAGATACATTTGACAGAAGACAACAAATTTACAAATGTTCACACAAAAGTATAAGCTTGACAAGCTCAGTCACTCATTTCTATCTAGTACCTGAGATGCTAAGGCTGGACAATTACAGCAAGCTTGAGTCCAGTCAGGGCTAAGTAGTTCTAGACCAATCTAAGCTATAGAATGGGACTTGCTTTCAAAACACACATACACGTATACATAGTCTTAATTTAATTTTAAAACTTAATAAAAAGTTACCTTTCATCTTATTGTATTGGCTATTCATATAAAGTTTGAACAACAAATATGATAGATCAAGCATTCATTCTGCTTGTATGTGTATTTTAGAATGCTATCATTCACAATATAATTCACAATATTTTGATCAACATTAATAAGAAAAGTAATTATTCCTGTAGAGTGTAACAGTAATTCCATAAATAAACCCAGTAGACTTTTATCGTTTGAGAATTTCATACATGTGCAAAATTTATTTTGATCAAATTCATCCCTACTCCTTCCTCTCTAACTTCTTTTATCCACCCAACAATATTTCTGCTCCTTCACTTGCACTGATTTCTAAACCTTTGGAGAAGGTGTGTGGTTTAGATGCCCACTCCACACTCTACTACCCTTTATACTCTGACCAGTTGTGACTTTCTGTACTAATCACCATTTATTACAAAAGTAATTTTCTCTAATAAGAGATCAGAACTGAATTTATCTGTGGATAAAACCATGGAATATGTTCATGTTGGCCAACTACTCCTGGTCATGGGCCCTGCATTGAAGACAGGTTGATATATCCTGTAACATTATGTTGAAAATAATTGTGGGGGTGTTGTTTGTTTGTTTTTACTGATTTCATCATCATCATCATCATCATCATCATCTTCCTCTTCCTCCTCCTCTTCTTTGTTGCTTTGACTTTCTCTGTGTGTGCTTGTTTTGTGGTTTCTTTCTTTTTTTTTTTTAGAGAAAAAAGAACATAAAGTTCAGGGTTTAGAAAGTATTTTTAACTGGGCGATGGTGGTGCATGCCTATAATCCCAGCTCTCAGGAGGCAGAGGCAGTGGGATCTCTGTGAGTTTGAGGCCTGGTAAACAAAGTGAGTTCCAGTCACAGCGGGTACACAGAGAATCTTTGTCTTGAGAAACTAAAAAAAAAAAAAAGGAAGAAGAAAGAAAGAAAAAAGTTATGCATATATATATATATATAAAATAAAGCATCTATTAAAAAAGAAAATAGTTTTATATGTCATTTAGCAAAATAATAGTAATAGGTTCTTCCCTAGGGACTATAACCCAGCTACAAATTCTTGCCCAGGTTTACAATACCAAGCATGAGTTCCATCTTGTGGTGTGGACCTTAAATCTATTATCAGAAAGTAGTTGGTTACTTCCATAACATCCAATGAAGCTTCCAAGATAGTAAGTTTCCAAATTGTTTTTCCAAAATCATTATTGTTGGCTACCTTTTTCCATATCTCCTCCTCTCCCCGTCCACTCACTCTCCTATCCACTTAAACCATGAATCCAGTAGGTTTTGTCACTGAAGTATTACCAACCAAAGGTTATCACATAGCCTAGAAACCTGTCACCAAATAAAATAACTCTGGTTGCCAACACCAAAACATTATACACACACACACACACACACACACACACACACACATTTTATATATATATATATAATGTGTGTATATATATGCATGATATATATATATGAATTCCCTGACAGTTAATTCAAAATAATTATTCTAAAAATATTCATGAGTTACAAGAGAATGGGAATAAACAAATTAGAAACTCAACAAAAAGTTCGAAAACATAAAAGGGAGCTGGTTAGAAAACTTTAAGGCTGAAAATAATAAATGAACTAAAAGATACATTAGAGGTTTAAACAACTATAAGTAGTAATAAAAACTAAGTGAAGGAGAAGACAGATTATCTGAAATCATCTCAATTATATCAGACCAAAAAAAGAATGCAAAGAATTAAGAAAGGCAAAAATATCAATTGATTATCATCACAAATTGATAATATGCATTACAATAATTTCAAAATAGAGAAAATAATGAGTAAGAAAACTCAATTAAACAGTATTGGAAATTTTACCAAAATCAAAAGAAAATAATATATTGAGATACCTGAAGCCTGGAATTCTCTGATCAATTAAAGTAGCATATTATGATCAAACTATCAAAAATAAATACTCGAAACAAAACAAAAAGTGTACATGTGCATACACACACCCATGGAATGTTCATGTTGGCCAGCTACTCCTGGGCATGGGGCCTGCCCTGAAGTGTGGTTGATATACCCAGTAACACTATATTGGAGAAATTATTATTATTATTATGTTTTAACTTTCTGTAAATGTGTTTGTGTTATGGGTTTTTTTAGAGAGAGTGAGAGGAAGAAAGAGAGAACATAAATTTCAGTGGTTAAGGAGGTGGAAAAACTTTGGAGGAGTTGGAGAAGGTGAAAGAAGATGATCACAATACATTGTATAAAATTAAATAAAAATAGAATTTCGAAACTAGTAAGAGAAAAGAAATACATCACATACTAGAGACTGGATGTAATCAACATGTAACAGAGCTGTCTAAAAAAATAAATCACAAAGAAAATGAAAGTAAATTTATAAAGAAAGAGAAATGCCTTATCAGGAAGAAATAGCTTTCCTTAACTGAGCATGTTATGACAAGCCCTAGTAGATTCATCTACTGACTCATATATAACCATAATTTGCTTGCAAAACTACTTCTTACTTGGTCCTCTACCTTCCGGAGGACACCTTTTCTTTACCTATCAATGCTTTAGAAAGAACTCACGTTGTCACTGGGCTAAAACGACTCAGGAGTAAAAGCATTTCTCTACTCTACAGTGAACTTCCACTGCAGAGCAAAGAATGTTTTCCAGCATGTGAATTTTCTGCCTATTGCCCTCCAATAACTCCTCCCTTCAAAAGTGGGGAAATTGGTCCTCCACCAATTTCTGTCTCCTGATTTGTTTTGTTATAAGTGGAAGATAGTAAGACTTCAGATACCAGTAGCAAAAAACATTGCATAATTCTATGAAATTCTCAAAGAATAAAATAAAAATATTATAGTTAAAGATATAAACCCTGTTTCTAGCCTCTATATTAGCTTAAAATGATCAAGATAATTAATGAATATTTTCAGAGTCTAAAACAAGCAAATATAGTAGTTTACTGCTTAGAAACAATTTATGCTTATAAAACATATTGGGGTAGTTTGAGTCCAAACTTGACCTGAATGTAAAAAAAATCCTTCATTTGCCATTAAAGAGCATGCAAATAATACATAAAAAAGATTTTAATGAAAGAGCAGAAAAATTTTAAAATTATTAAGTCTCCTATAAATTCTCAATCCCTTTGCCTCAAAAAGAACCCAGCTATCTGTGTCCTTCTAGCCACAGGTAAGAACTAGATGTAACATTTTCTCTATTAATAGGTGTGTGCCCAACCTGTGGCCCCCAGGATAGCTATGTATATGGCTCAACACAAAATTGTAAATTCACTTAAAATCATTTTGTGATTTTTTTGTAACTCGATTTTATAGTTCTCAAACCATTACTTTAGAGGTAATAATACTGTGTTACAACACCAAAAGATTGGATCTAATAAACACATACAGAGCATTCCATCTGACAGCAGTGCAAAGCACATAAAGCATGCTCAACTACAGATCATAAAATGGGATATAAAAAACATACTATTTAAAATTGAAGACTGTATTTTTCATTTCATTCACATGAAATATCTAGAATAAGCAGAAATAGAGAGATAGAAATATTAATGAACAGTCAAGGCCTAATGGTAATAGGAAATAGGGGATGATCATTAAGGGTTTTCTATTTTAGAGTAATGAAATCCCCTAGAATTAGGATATGATGATTGTTATAAAACCTTATAAATATGGGCTGGAGATATAGATCAGTTGACACACTGCTTTCCTAACATGCACAAAATCCTGAATTCAATCTGACCAATACATCAAAACAATTGTAGAGGGATATGCCTGTAATCCCAGGACACATTAGTTAGAGACAGGAGAATCAGGAATTCAAGATTATCCTTGGCTACATAATAAGTTTGAGATTAGCCTAGGGCACATGAGACCCTGTCTTTAAAAAAATTCCTAATGTCATTTTATAAATTTTATCATAGGAATGTCTAAGGTATGCACAGAATGGTACTGCATAAGCAGCCAAAGAACATTATTGAAAGAGTTGGATTATGGGACAAGGTCTAATAAAGTTCCTCAAAGTGAAAAATTATTTTTCTGAAACATCTTTTGTTTTTGGAGACAGGGTTTCTCTGTGTAACAGCTCTGGTTGTCCTGGAACTCACTCTGTAGACCAGGCTGGCCTCAAACTCACAGAGATTGAAGGTGTGCACCATCACCGGCTGGCTCTGAAACATCTTAAATCATCAGCAGTTCTCCATCCTCCTTGGCACCACCAGGAGAGGAGTGATGCAAGTCAGCACTTCGGCGCCTGAGCAGCTCTGAGGAAAGCTGTCTGCTGCTCTAAATCTACTTCCTGTGCTTTTCACTATAAAAGATAGACAATGGAATTACTATTTCAGAATAAAAATGAAAAAAAATATATGTAATTTTTCCTTGTATTTGTGAACTCCTTATGTTTATAATTCTAACCTGTGCAGTGGGATCTTTCTATATTGAATTTTTTATTTGATCTGTTCAGCTACTATATAAAAACAAAAGGCGTAAGTAGTAGACAATATTGAAATTGTCACATACCTTCATGCATGTAATAATAAGCTATCTTATCTCCCTGACTACAATGTAGAGAGTCTAACAATAGTAGTCAATTTACTATGTGCAGTAATACATGATAACTTTTTAAATATTTATTTTATTATTTTAAAAGTATGCATGTGTGCACTCTATCATTTACGCCCACAACATTAGAAGTTTTCTTTAAATCACTGTTTCACAAATCAGAGCAACAGATATGGAAAAGATGTGGTAAGTTTCATAATATATCGATCAGAGAAATAGCTCAAATTTGAATTGTGGTATTCTGATTCTAGAACATACACAAAACACATCACCTCTTATAAATAATAGGCTGTGTAGATATAAAAGTATGTAAGCATGCAAATCTAAATCTCACAAAATGAACTGACTTTTCAAAATCACTTGCCATCTTATTGTACAAATCCCTTCAATTGTAGGATATGTGCCATGTCTCTATTAGTTTTGAATAGTCTATGTAGTGAACCAGAAGAGCCAAGTTGTAGTCAGTCATCACAAATTGGCAAAATTGTAAGTATTTAAAATCACTGAGGTTAGTAGAAACACTTAAATTGTACTTAACTGTGTGTTGAGTATTAGCTGAAGCATATAACAGCTCCCTAAATTCCCATAACAATCCATAGGGCAGGCTGTCACTATAACCCCATCTTCAGAGATGGAAAGACATAAATACAAAGAAAAGAAGCAACTTTCCCAAGGACCAATGATTGGCAACACCAGCATTTAAACTTAGGGAAGAGACACGTGGATTCGTGTGCTAGGTTTGATGAGAAGATATCTACCAAATGGCTCCTTTTTCATTTAACAGTCTTAAACCTTCTATAATTTAAAAAAAAAATTCTACTGCTCATAAAAATTTTTCAAATTTTATATACTTTTAATAAGCAGAGCATAAAATTTCCAGTGACAACAAACATATTTGTACCCAAAATTTATCAAATTAAACTTATAGTACAGAACCAGGAAGGAAGGATATGAGTTATTTCATTGTGAGTTACAATGTTGGCATTTAAAGATAGAACAGCTGGATGGGATCGGCCCAAAACCAAACATGTAGGCCAGTGGAATAGAATAGAGGATTCCAAAATTAACTCACAGAGTATACCAACTTTTGACAAATGTGTGAAAATGTGTGGTGCAAACACAGGAAAATAAACCATATTTCTAGTTCAAAGCCAATCAATTAAAGCTCTATCTTTAAATTACCTCAACAAGTCTACTTAAAGTAGACTGGCGCTTATGCAAGTCCCACACCTATATAGTCACAGAGGGTCTTTGAGAACACTTGATTTTATGCTCTATACTTAACTACTGGTAAAATAAATGAAGCACAGAGAGGAAATTAATTTGCCCATATTTCATTTTATTTGTAAAAACTAGTACAAATTTTCAAATAAAATAATATTGCTATACATGTTAAACTATTTTAAAACACAGAATTAATAAAACAAACATTGAAAAGTGAATGAAAACTTTAAAAATCTTCATTCTTGATAGTAATTTGGACTATTAAAAATTGCCTTTGCCTATTTTACCCACAGTGAAACTGTCATATTAGACAGAACAGTTACTCTGGCTGTCCTCTTCAGTCAGGTTTGACATGGCAGTTTTGATCACCCTAAGACATTAAATTCAAAAAATCTTTTTAGTTAAAAAAGTAGTCTGTATGAAGATATTTACACGAAAAAATGGACTCTGCATAAGGAAGCTAAAGGTGACTTTGATCTATGTGTTATATATCCTCTCCAAAACCTAAGAAGATCTGAACTAGCATTCTCTTCTCTTTCCCCTCTCTCCCTTTCCCCTGTCTTACCCTGCTTCCCTATCCTTCTCTCTCTCCAGATTTCTCTAGTCTACAGACATGCCATAGTTCCTGACCTTGACCTAGCAGGATCCTTTCCGTACCTGACAGCCAAGAGGAAGACAATCTCAGCAATTTTTATGCATCATCAGACCCCTGAGGAACTGTGGCAGATGACTGAAAAAGCAGCTAGAGATTATCATTAGGGAGAGTAATCTATACTAACTCCTTTTATTTTAGTGAGAAACTAGTTAATAAGTAATCATGTCATTTCCATAATCATTCCACCTTGTTTCAAGGAATGGGAAACATATGACACTTCATATCGCTACAGAGAACCACTAAACCAGTTTATAAAGTAATTTATTTGCTTATAAAACTATGGAAATATTTCTCTCCATTTACAAATTGGCTATAACATTGTGAAAGGTAGGAAAATAGAAAAATATTGCTAAAAGTTTATCATTATATTATTTAATAAATAGAATAAATGTCCTCCCATACTCCAAAAAATCCTGAAGGAACTTTATTTCAGAGCTAGATAAGCTGGGCCCACCAGATGGCTCCATGGGTAAAAACATCAGTTGCCCAAGACAGATGACCTGAGTACAGTCCTCAGAACTCACCATGGAAGGAAAGAAGCAACTCCTGAAAGTCGCTCTGTGACTTCCACACGCACCAGGTAGCACTTGTGCAAATACACTAACTCAGATTTTGTACGTACACACACGCTGATAATAAATTAGCAAACTTTTAAAAGATCTGGATGAAATTTTGAGTGAAAGCTTGTAGGGAATTCCTAGAGTGGAAGCTTCTAAACAGATGCTGTAGAAATTAAGTAATCCCTCCATGTCATTTGACTAAATCTTTCTGAGGAGAAAAAATACTAATCTTATTGTCTAAACTTAGTAGTTTTCTTGGCTGATTGTGGTGATCCATTTTTATGAAAATATCTCTTACATTGTAAGAGACTGGAACTTTTTTCCCTAGACCTCACAGCATAGTTCACAATACACCTTGAGGTCACTTAAGGCTTAAGACCACTCACCTGCTGTGTACTCAGCCTGTCCATTTAACCTGTTGTCATTAGGAGAACAATGTAACAACCAGACTTACTTGCCTTGCAGTTCTCATGTAATCAGCTTTAATAAACTAAAGCTGATACATAGCTTGACTCTCAAGTTATGAATTCTTGCATGCCCGACTCAGAGCAGAGCAGCACATGTCTGCTCTCTCTCCCTCTCCCTTCCTCTTTCCCTCTCCCTCCCTCCCCCTCTCTTTCTGTGTGTGTGTGAGAGAGAGAGAGACAGAGACAGACGGAGGGAGGGAGGGAGGGAGGGAAAGAGGGAGAGAGAGAGTGAGAGAGAGAGAGAGAGAGAGAGAGAGAGAGAGAGAGAGAGAGAGAGAGAGAGAGAAATTATTTTCTGAAAGCAGCCAACAGGTTAAAAGCAACCTGACACAAAAATACCTACCATAAATGTTTGAAGCTGCATACAGATATTTCTTGATATGTTTGCTATAATTGCTTGTTGTCTGAGTCACTGGGGTCTGTTGGAGTCTGTAACTTATTCACTTGTAAAACTCTGTGAAAGATTTTTGCAAAGTATCCCTCATTTCTTCCTCATATAATGATTTCTGTGTTGTTTAAAACATACAGAGTAAAGCCCTTTGTTAGAGCCACCAAGACAATCAGTTCAGATCAGGCCAAGGACAGACTGCAGACAAGCCAGAAATCTCAAACTACAGGACTCACTCTTGGTCAAAGTGTGGTCAAAGGACTCACGACCCCAGGGGAAGTGCTTAGCTTTCTTTCCCTAATCGAACAGGGATGTGTTTGGGTGCTTCTGAGGCTATCTTTGATGCATTTAGCTGATGCAGTTGATTATGATTTTTATAATTAATATTGAGAAAGTTAATTAACGAAGTTAAGTAATACTGCCTACGACTCAAAATGCGTTTGTGACCCAGCGTTTATAACTTTAGCACTCCAGAAATAAGGAAGGTGCTTTAAAACCCAGCTCTATTTTCTTTTTCTATCTCTTCTTTAGAATGAAACATTAGGAGTAGCTGAACCTCATCAACTTGCCCTCCATGTGAATGAGGACAGGACATCACTTCCAGAGAAAGCTCTACCACAGAGTGCTAGTATATCCTATCATCCTGGCATTCCCACCTTCTCACACATAAACTTCCTTTATCAAACTGACTTGTGCTTTTAAGATTTGGCAGTGCAGAACACAATTCCCTTCTGAGCACTAGTTCAGAGGGAGTTTAGTGTTTTTAGTCTTTGCTGGAAAGCAGACAAGAGAAACTTATGCTACTTAAAAAGAGACTAGGGAAAGACGCCATCTGTAGATGTGTCCTCAAACTACGGACTGTTAGCAAGGGCAGACAAAAGGCAGCTTAATACCTTTTGCCACTTGAACAAAGTTAAGTAGTAAAATAAATTAATGAAATGGAGACTTGCTGGAGGCAAAAAGGTAGAGAGTTGACCTTTCAAGGTATTCTCTGGCCCCATCATGTAATTAATGTTTGTCATCTGTCAGCCAATAAATCCTCCTGAGTCACACCCTCATATTAACTCCCAACAAAGCCACCCATGTCTCACAATTATTATTGTACGTGATGTTTTATAATTTTTATGCTGTCTTTTCTTTGATACCCAGTCTCTAAAGTGGCTTCTACATATGCACAGGTTAAGGTAAGAGCATTAAGGAAGGACTTTTTATAAGACACCTTATACATCTCATCCTTTAACAAGGCAGTGGGATGTCACTTGCTTCCTTCTCAGCTTTTCTAGAGCTCGCTTCATATCTGCATTTCTGAGTGTGTAGATGAGGGGGTTCAGCATAGGTGTGATCACTGTGTAAAACACAGAGACCACTTTATCCACAGGGAAGGAGCAGAATGGCCGCAAATAGATGAATACACAGGGCACAAAGATCAAGCTGACCACTGTCAGGTGAGAGGCACAGGTGGACAGTGCCTTGCTCTGGCCCCGATGGAGGTGAGTTCTCAGAGTGAGCAGGATGAGAGCATAGGAAAAGAGCAGGACCAAGAAGCAGACAAGAGACAATATGCCACTGTTAGAGACCATCAGCACCTCCACCAAATAAGTATCCATGCAGGCCAGCTTGATGACCTGGGGGACGTCACAGTAGAAGTTGTCCAATTCATTGGGACCACAGAAAGGCAGCTGGATGACAACTATGACCTGTGTGATAGAGTGGATGAAACCTCCACACCAGCAGGCAAACACCAACTGAAGACGCAGGTGGTTATTCATGACAGTCAGGTAGTGTAGAGGGTTGCATATGGCGACATACCTATCATAGGCCATTACAGTCAGCAGAAACATCTCACTGGCTCCCAGAAAGTGAAGAAAGAAGATCTGGGCCAGACATCCTGAAAACGATATTGTCTTCTCCTTCTGTAGGAAATCTCCTAGCATTTTGGGGACAGCAACACAGCTCAGGCATAGGTCAATGAAAGACAGATGGCTTAGGAAATAGTACATGGGTGACTGGAGCAGGTGAGCATCAGCCTGTACCACCAACACTATCAAAAGGTTTCCCAGGACAGTAACAACATAAATCAATAAAAATGCTAAGAAGAGAAATAACTGCAGCTCCCAGGAAGATGACAGGCCCAGAAGTACAAATCGTGACACCTCAGAGTTGTTTTCATTTTTCTTCAAGCCCAGGATATCGAACAACCTAGGGTAAGAAAAATTAAACTGGATTGAGTTAATTCAATTAGACAAAAATGGAAAAATTGTGAAAAAGTACTTCTTGCTCATCTGTAGGTACACTATGTAGCAGACATTCAATAACATTAAACTGAAAACATGAATAATGAACTGCTTTATTCTACAAAAGTGTAATTATTCACACACACACACACACACACACACACACACACACACACACACACACCTACCTCTCATCCTCCTTATTCCCCCTTCCCCCGCCAATAGAATTATTCCATGATACAGAAATAGAAGCTCTATGTCTGGAAGAGACAATGTTGTCCAAAACCAGCTCTGGGAAAATACAAGATGAGGCAAGACTTGTATTTTCTTTTTTTTTTTTTTTTTTTGATACATAGGTTTTCATGCTGTAAAAAATATTACGCTACTTACCTATTTTGTGTGGGTGTGTGTATGAATGTGTGTGGGCATATGTGTGCCAAGGAATACATATGAAGGTCAAAGGGCAATTTTTGGAAGTCTGTACTCTCTACCACGTGGATCACAGTGACACAACCCAGGCCTGGCAGCTGTCACTTTCACCTGCTTAGTGATCGCACTGGCCCAAGATTTGTATTTTCTTATTCCTACTGACCCACTCACTATGTAGCTCTTTTGAGAAATTCAAAAAACTTGCTTAATAAAATAATTTATACTGGATGTAAAAAAAAAAAGATATAGAACATGCAGAAAGATGTCCAAATTTCTAAGAGAAAACAATTTGATAACAAGAAATCTTTCTCCAAAATATTATATCAATACTAAGCAGATGAAGGGAGAATTTGTGGCTGACCTAGCTTTGGATGCGCATCTACCACTGTGACTGTCCTCCCCTCTAGAGAGCTCTCCAGTTTAAAAAGTCATGGAAGCGATGGCCTCGCTTTATAGAACAAACAAAATAAAGCAGGAAAACTACAAGATGGAAAGATATTTGCTTTCATGTGTGCGGACACTAAAGCTGTGCTGCTCCACGAGGATTCCTCAGTCTTCCTTTGGTGCATCAAGATTGAAAGTTTCTTGTTGTTGTAGTTTTGTGTGTTTTGTGGGGGGGAGTCTAAAACGTTTAGCTAAGAGGAATCAAGGATTTATTATAATTATAAATATAACTTCTAACACCATAGTGTATAAACTAGAAAAAAATCTAATAAAGAAAATATAAAATAAATAACATATACCTATGTTATATATAAACATATACATACAAATCTCTAACATATATATGTTATATATACATATATAGTCAGATTTATGGGTTGATGAGATGGTTGCTTCCAAGTCCAATGAGCTGGAATCAATCCCAGGACCCACATGGTGGAAGGAAATTGTCATCTGACCCCTATACATGTACTGTGCCACATATAACCATCACCCACATAGACACAGGTTCACATACAAAATAAAAACTGCAATTTACATTTTTTATAAAACTGAAGAATTTTCTGTGAGGTTTGATCCCAATAGGAAAGTTCAATGTATTGTTTTTTATTTCAAAAGTATAGGTCAATAGAGAGATGACCTTGTAGGTAAGATTAAAATTAAATCATAAGGGTAGATTAAATAAGACTGTATAAATGTATTAGACTATATATGATTATGAGCCTTAGTTAATGATATACTTTTTTAAAGTAATATTTAATCTTAAGGAATTTCAATGGTATTCAAATTTAGATAGTTTATAAGTTTTATTGTAATAACATTTAGCTAAGAATGCTGTGAAATTTTTATACTTAAAAAAGATAAAATAATATCTTTTGTAAGTGTTTATTATTGGTTATTTGAATTATTATTAAGATGTGGACTAGATTATGGTTTTCATAGTTTTTTTTTTTTGCTGATTCAAGACATGCCATGCTTTCAGGTATATAAACCATAATGTCAACAATGTCCAGTTTACTTTCAATATTTAATAAAATTAATGTGTTTCCTAAAAATATCTTGCAACTTCTATGTTTCTTAAAAGTTCTACTCACAGAAAGAAAATGAACCTCTGAATGTTCTATGAAGGATACAAGCAATATTACATTCTTTAACATGAAAGAATGCCTACCAATAAAATCATCTTCCACCACAACATACTTTATCTCACCAAGAATGAGAGGAACACAGCCATTATGAAGAACAGAATAAAGCTTCCTAAAAAATAAAAATTAGACTATCATATGATCCTGTAACTCTCCCTGACTGAGTGTATATCTAAAAGAAGTGAAATCAAGATCTGAGGAGATTTCTGCTCTCTCAGGTTCACTGCAGCATCATTAATAAAAGATGGAGAGTAAAAACAATCTAATACCCCATCAGCTGATGAATGGATAAAGATATATTCACAAAAGCATAGCATTTTAAAAAAGATAAAATTCTGTCCTTTGCAACAACATAGAACTGGAGAAAATTACATAAGTGAAATAAGCCAGGCAAGGAAAATGTTCCTGATCTTACTCACATTTGGAATCTACAAGATTTATCTCATTAAAGTTGAAACAGAATGGTGACTGTCAGAGGTCAGTGGAGATGTGTGTGTGTGTGTGTGTGTGTGTGTGTGTGTGTGTGTGAGAGAGAGAGAGAGAGAGAGAGAGAGAGAGAGAGAGAGAGAGAGAGGTGGGGAAAGGTTTATTTGATTGTTGAGTACCTAGTTTTAATTAAATAAAAGTAAGTTCTGATGTGCAACAAGTAAAATGCACTGTCTCCTTCATAAAGCTAGAAGATACATTGAACATTTTCACACTAAAAAAAAAATAATAATTGTTCTAGAAAATGGTTAGAATTAGCCTGATCTGCATTACACAGTGCACACACATATCAAAGCATCATGCTTCCCCCTTAATATGCATGATTTCCATGATTTGTGTATAAGTTAAAAGTAAATGTGATTTCAAAGTTTCCCTTCCTAAATTCTACAGGACTGAGGCAAATAAAGTTAAAGATTTCAGCTTTATTATTCCATTCCCGCCTATCAGTCATTTCATGCTGCATACCCTAGGAATAACAACAATTTTCAAAACTCAGCTAAATGTGTTTACATTGACATATATCAATGAGTGAAAACTTTTAATAGCAAATGTGTGTTTGGGGAAGAACCCTGCTGCATGGAGAAAAGAAAACAAAAGAATCTCTTCAAATGGTCCAGGTACTTACTAAGAGGTGGGCAGCTGGTCTCTTACCTTTCTTTCTAAACAGAGATCTAAAGGCTGGGAAATGGCTCAGAAGTTAAGAGTGCTAACTTCTCTTCTAGAGGAACAACATTCCCTCCCCAGCACTCACATGGTGGCTAACAACCACCTGTAACTCGAGCTCCAGGAGATACAACACCCTCTTCTGGATTCCATGGACCCTGAAAATTGTTTTCTGAGATTAAAATGATAAATACCAAAGAATATAGATTAAAAGAGTAAAACACAAAAAGCATTTTAAGAGCATCTAAAGAAAGGAGACCAAGAAGTGAGTGTAGTTTGCATAAACATGTATGATGAACTTACATCATTGTTTATGGGGACAATGGGATTTAATGAAAAGAACATGGCATCTTGCTATTCATCACACCTGTGCTGGAGAATGCAGTCTCAGGCTAAGAAACACTAATCTTCATCTGACCATCCCAGCTGCCAAGACTGTGTCTTCACAACTTCCTTATAAGCCAATCTCTAGTTAAATGATGGCTGTGTGGATTAGACACATCCCTGTCCCTAGGGCTCCAACTCTGTATGAGATTCTTATGGTCATTACATCACTGCTCAGCCTAATGAGCCCTGAGATTCCCTGGGCTGCTGTTTGAGTTAACGGCATCTCAGTTCATACTAGAAAGCTGACCTGTAGGCCCCAAAACTCTCATGCCTGAGGCATAAACCAGCTCAATTTTTTTTATTTTCTTTGGATTGATTAATTTGGAACTTTATCTGCCAACCAATTTCCACGTCTCAGTCTCTGCCTGAATAAAAAGCCTGCTGGCTTTAACTCAGCAGTGCTCCTGAAGTGATAGAACTTGAAGTATCAACACCAAGCTACCTGGAAACTGTAGAAGAAACACATCCTTCATCATGCTACAGAGCTCAATTCATACCTGAGTGTCTGGTAACACCTCAGGCAGCTTATCTATGGTCACATACTTATGCATTTATCTAGAAAATAATAGCTGTTATTCTTAGTGATTGACAATTTTTATAAGCTGCTTTCCTCAAGGTATAATTTTTCACATTTTTAGTTAAAATGGAATTACAAAGCCAGTTCAAATAATATGAAAAAAATGTTACTTTAAATACTCAGAATATAAAAAGAACAATGAAATTTAAAAATAAATTAAGTAGAATTCAGTTAATACCCTGAGGAGAAATGTAACTTTGGCTCTTTACTACCACACATAGAAAAAATTAACAAAACATAAGCAATCTCCAAAAACTCTATTTCACAATTTTTTCTCATTGCACTTAAATTTCATTTATCCATATTTTTGTATATATGCATAACAAGTACACATAATAAAAGTAAATTTTCTTGACATAAATATAGCAAAAAACATTCAATCACTAGGAAGGCCTAAGTCATAGCATGCCTGAGGGTCAAATAAGTAGCTCAGGAGTACATCTTAAATTACCTTTTTGATCTCAGAAATGCCTTTTTGAGCCGGGCAGTGTTGGCTCACGCCTTTAATCCCAGCACTCGGGAGGCAGAGGCAGGCGGATCTCTGTGAGTTCGAGGCCAGCCTGGCCTACAAAGTGAGTTCCAGGAAAAAAGAAATGGCTTTTTAGCAAAACCTTTAGTATTTTTCCACTCCAGGGTTAGATGGAACCATGTAAGCCAAGGATTGGTATTTGGACAAATTGGGGGATTTTTACAGGGATTTCTTACATGCTATACAAATGTTTTCAATGACAATAAGTAGAAGTCTAGTCTTATAATAATATATTTAAATAAAACTTATTGACATAGAGTCAGCATGAAAAAAGTACTTCATTGCTTTCTTTCTTCAACAAAATTGTAGTTAGTGCTAAGATCCAAAGAACCTACCATTGAGTTTCATGTTAAAATAAGTACAGGAAGTACAGCATGGTGGCAAGAAGGTGTGTTCTCATTCCTTCAGCTTCAAGTTTCCTCTTCTAAGCAAGTTCAATGAGAAAAGAGCTACCAGTGGGTGTATGTAGATTCTTTCCTAGCTTAGCAAGCCAGGTACCATCTAAATCCTGTAACAGTTCCATCAGCAGAGATTCCAGGGTATGTGTAGGAAATGTGTTATTGTTGCTCCTAGGGAAGCATAAATCTGTGGTTTATCACCAGGCATTAATAAGTCTTCTCCTTCCAGATAGAAAATTAACAATCAATTTTTTTCTGTAAGCAGTATTTTCTGAATGCTTGACACTGCACCTTTATTATGCTTTTAGAGAGCACAGTTAGAAAATCAGCACAAGAAAAAATTTATTCTAAGAATGCAAGAAATATAATCTAAGAAAAATATAGATTTTTCTCTTCAGGCTTGTAAAACTTACTGTTGCAATTCAAATTTTCTGTGGTTTCACTTTCTTTCAAATTATGCCACAATGAAATATCTTTTCACTTTAAATAAATTATTCTTTAATTCTAACAAAAAAATTCATTATTTTGTACACGTTATATTCCTTGTATTAATATAGTGAGTATAGTATTGAACATTCATGTTATTTACAATTTTGAACTGAAATAATCACTACTTTTACTCATAAGTGTGGAAAGATAGATCTCTGATATTTGAGAGTTATCTTTCATTCATAAGTATCTCAGCATAGTAGGAATGGCACATATTTAACAAACACCCACAGTCACATATATTCCCCTTAAACTTTTGAGAAAAAATAAAACTAAACACTTTAGATTAGCCAAAAGAAAGTTAACATTTCTATCAAGTAGTTAATTCTTTTGACATATGTAAAAATAAGGAAGTTAAAATTATATTTTATATGAATAATATAACTAATATTTTGTATTTTCCTTACTATAATTGTCGAGGTACACACAGGTTATATACTTTTTCTTGGGTATATATGTAGGTAAGATGTTTTGTATGCTTGCTTGTTTTGTGCAGACATATGAGTAGGTCTAGACATCTGTGAGTACACATGCAGAGGCCAGAAGACATTCCTTTATTTATGCATCTGTTAATAGGTATCTTTGCTGATTCCTAACAATATTGTAAATAGAGACTGAGTTTAGATATTATGGCCTCTGAAATAAAGTAAACTATAATAAGACTATGAACAATGCTCCTAAAATGTCATTCCAGAAGAGCAGGTACTAGATAACTTCCAAAGAAGTAGCAGCTTCAAAGAAGAAGCACTGTTAGGTCTAAGACCACAAATCGATCCTCATAGTGACAGTGGGTAATTTGAATACCCTACTCTTCCCAATACACAGGTCAGGTGAGGGCAAAACAAAGCAGAAAAATTCCACATTTAAATAACATCATAAATCAAATGGACCTAAAATAGCTAAAGAACATTCTACCCAAACATTACACCTTACACATTCTTTTCAGTAATGTAACATTCTCCAAAATTGGTCACACACTGGAAGACAAAAGAAATCTCAACAAACACAGGAAAAGTTGAAATAATAGCTTATAGTCTATCAGATCACAGTGGACTAAAGCTAGGTATAAATAGCAATAACAAATACAGAAAGTACACAAACTCATAGAAACCAAATAGAATACTGGTAATAATAATTGGGACAAAAATAAACTCAAGAAGGAAATTTTTTAATTCCTAGAATTGAATAGAAATGAAAAATCTAGGGGATTAAATAAAAGGCACTCCTAACAGGAAAATTTACAGCTCTAAGTGCCTACACTAAAAAAAGAAAATTAGGAAATATTTCATTAATATCTTAGGGATGCACCTGAAAGCTTTGGGGGGAAAAAACAGAACACACAACAGCCTCCAAAGAAAGTATACAGGAAAAGGTAATGAAGATCGAGACTGAAATGAATGTAATAGAAACAAAAAAATACAAAGAATGAATGCAATGAAGAATTGGTTCTTTAAAAACAATAAGATTAACAAAACTTTAGCAAAGTTAACCAATAGAAAAAGAGAATGGATACAAATTAATAAAACTAGACCTAAGAGAAACATTCCAACAGACACATAGGAAATTCAGACTCATAAGGACTCACTTTAAAAATCTATATTTTACCAAAGTAGAAAATCTAAAGAAATGGACAAATTTCTAGATATATATAATCTGCAAAAGATATGTCAAAATGAAATGCATAAATTAAATAGAGCTGTATTACCCAATGAGAGAGAAGCAAATTAAAATCTCCCAACCAAAAAAATAAACATACAAAGAAAAATATAACTACATAAATACAGTGAAGAATCATTCCAGACCTTCAAAGAAGGAATAAAACCAGTACTCCTCAAATAATTCCACAGAACATAAATGAACATCTTTAAACTCTTATTATGAAGCTAATATCACACTGATACCAAAACCACACAAAGACCTAATAAAGAAGAATACCAAACTTCAATTTTCTGATGAACAAGGACGTAGAAATTCTCAATAAAGTACTTGCACAGAGGATTCAAGACCATATAAAAATGATTATCCACAAAGATCAAGACTATTCCATTACAGAGATGGAGGAATGGCTCAACAAACATAAATGAGTAAATGCAATCCACCATATAAATGGACTCAAAAAAACCATATGAGCCTCTCATTGGATGCAAAAAAGCTTTTGAAAAAAATCACCTCTCCAGCCCCAGAACTAAGAGTTTTTAGTTTTATTAACAACATTTTGGGGAGATTAGTTTATAAAGTTCTTTTTTTAAGAAAAGATTTTGAGATTATAATATAATTACATTTCTCCCTTCCCTTTGAATATCATACAATATATTTATATTATATTCAAACTCCTTCACTCAACTACTCCAAAATTCACCCCACCTCTTGTAGTGTTCCAAGACTGAAACATTCCATCCTGCCAAGAAACTCTTTAAGCAAGAAGGTAAACAACTCAAATTACCTCCAGGAAGTCCCTAAAACTGACCAAATTTACTAGTCTCCTCCCTTCCAGACTAAACAAGCCAAGCTGCAAATAAGACTGAGAGCAGACCAGAAGAAGCAGAAACTAGCCTGGAAGAAGTTTAGACCAACTGAGGCCCTTGGAAGGGACAGTCTCTGACATGTTGAGCTGCCTGAAGACTGTGTAGTGTGCTCCAGGTTCCGGTCTTCTGTGAGCTCTCACAGGTGATGAGGTGGGCTTTCGTGATATAGCTATCTTTTGAGTCATTTCTGCTCATGTAAGTAAACCCTCACCCATACTCTCTTGTACATAACTCAGATAAAACTCATTGTTCACCGGGCGGTGGTGGCACACGCCTTTAATCCCAGCACTCGGGAGGCAGAGCCAGGCGGATCTCTGTGAGTTCGAGGCCAGCCTGGGCTACCAAGTGAGTTCCAGGAAAGGTGCAAAACTACACAGAGAAACCCTGTCTCGAAAAAACCAAAAAAAAAAAAAAAACCTCATTGTTCATCAAATTGGATGTTGGTGGCACTGTACTTTGGTCTGGCATGGGTTCTCTATCTAGGGTGAATAACATGTATGTTACATGTCCATAGGAAAAGTTTTATCAAACAATACCTCCCTGTCCACCCAGCTTTCTGTCCTTTATTTTCCAACTCATCAAGTTCAATTTGTGTTGTTCAAATGTTCTTTCCCCTGGAGCATGGCCAAAATACTAGAGATCACAACCTTATAGAAGACTGATACTCACTGTCACAGCAGCTGTCAATTGTCAATAGCTCCTCAGCTAGATTTTTTGATCATTTCTCTCCAGGCTGGGATTTTGTATGGCTTGAGCTTGTACTGCTGTGGGTCCGAGGTTGCTCAGAAATTCACCATGACCATGACCAAATTTTAATATGAAAATGTATTAAATACTGGCACCAGATGCTCATGGCACTAGGACTTCAACCAAGAGTGCTCCCAAGATACAGCATCTAGTCATATTAATCCAGTGCTTATAAAGTAAAAAAACACATGGTTACATGTGTTCTCTCTACCTGTAGGCAGGGTCTAATTTTAACATATATGTCTTGCAATTGTCTAGACATTGAGCAGAGTAAGCAAGTTTGATTATAAAAGCAGAAATAGCTGTTAGTCGTATGACCTATCATCTAGCTAGTACAGCAACTTTTACAAGATCTGTCAATTTAAGAATCGTCTTCACATTCTGAGGAAAAAGGGGAAGTGGGCTGCTAAGGTACAGCCTGTACAAGCTAGGGGATTACATATTAGAGGCACTTTTGCTTTTTGGTCTTTTAAACATAGTAAGTCTAAATGTAATATAATGTAACCATCATAGTACAAGCCTTGTGTATGTGGTTAAAACCATTATGAGTTGATATGTGCACCTGCCCTGTTGTGTCCAGAAAATACTGTTTCTCTGTAGTCATGAACCACCTCTAGCTCTAACTACCTTCCTTCCTTCACCTCTGCAGTGACCCTCAAGCCTTTAGAGGAGACGATGTGATAGGGGTGTATCATTTATGACAGAGCACTCAAAAGTGTAGTTCTCTATACATTCACAAGTTGTGAGTCTCTATGTTAATTGTAGCCTACTGCAAGAAGAGACTTCTCTGGTGGGAGTTGAAGGAGGCACTCATTTATGGGTGTGGTAGTTTGGATAATAATGATCTCCATAGGCTCATATATTTCAACAGTTGGTCATCATGGAGTGGCATTACTTGAAAAGGATTAAGATGTTGGCCTTGTTGGAGTACATGTGGCCTTATTGGAAGAAGAGCATTACTAAAGGTGGGCTTTGAAGTTTCAAAAGGCCATACCAGGCCCAGAGTATCTCTCCTCTTGCTGCTTTCATGTCCAGATGTAGAACTCTAAGCTACCATGTCTGCCTTCATGCCACCATTGCTCATGCCATAGTGACAATGGACTAAGCTCTGAAACTATCATCAAGACCCAGTTAAATGCTTTCCGTTGTAAGAGTTGTCATGGTCGTGGTGTCTCTTCACAGCAATTGAACATTAAGAAGTTGGTACCATTGTCTTAATTCTGGTGTAACACTTTTCTATCATTTCAAATCACCCCTTCACAGGCAAGCCCCTTCTTGCTTGTCAACACCAGAAACCATCAGTCTTTCACTACTATACTTTAAAAAGCCCCTAACTCAGCATTATAAAATAGTTTGGTATCTAATTTCCCTCACTTAAAATGTTTTTGAGACTGATCCAATATCTCATACCCATAGACCTTTTTTGTTGCTTTATTGACTGCATATAGAAACATTTCCCCATTCATCCATGGGTTCTGGAGAGTATAAATCTGGTTGTAATATTTGGGACCAGGTCTGCACTAGACATGCTTTAGTTTTGCAAATGTCAAGGCATCCCATGAAGGCACTGCATATGTGCCTACCTCTAGACTATCTATTTTGCTGTGTAGAGAATATGTTTGTATATGGATACACTTGCAACAGAAATGTAAAAAAAAAAAAAAAAGAAGTTGGTACCAGAGAGCAGGGTATTGCTGTGACAGGCCTGACCATGCTGTTTATTGGCAGAATGTGGACTTTGGGACTTTGGATTAAGAAAGCAGGTAAGTGTTTTAAGTGGGTATTAATGGGACATACTAGTAGGGATGTGGAATACAGTAGTGCTGAAAGCAATGTAAATTATGATGGCCCAGCTCAAGAGGTTCCCAAGGAAAACAATAGAGGCCATTTTTGTGGTATTTTGGTAAAAAAAAAAAAAAAAAATGTGGCTGGCTGCTTTCTGCCCTTATCAAAAAAAGACTAAATTGAAGAGTTTTTAATTAATGGTGTTGGTGGAGGAGATTTCAAAACAGCTTAGTATTGACTGTGCCGTGTGGTTATTCATGCCCCCTCTTATGCACATGTGTAATGAAAAAGAGCAAGTTGAACAAGGAAAAATGCAACATGCATAGTTTGAGGAGAAAAGGAACACTAAGAAGTGTAATGGAGCTAAGTCCGGTGCTCAAGGAGATGAAAAGATTAAAGAAAAGTCTGGTGCTAAATGGAATAAAGGGAGTTTTGACCTCAGGGCAATATCCTACCCAGCTAAGCTTTCAACTTGTGAAAAAAATGCAAGAAAGGCTTAAGCAGTGAAGGAAACCATTGAAAACAGAAAGAGCTGATGAAAATGTGTTTGAATGAGGGGGTCAAGTTCCAGTCCCAGCAAGCAGAAGAACTTAGCAGCTTTATACACTTGGTTGTGGGTTCAGAATCAAGGATAAAAGAAAAAGATTGTGGAATCTTTATGCGTGGCTAAGGAAAGCCACTGAGGCCAGGTGTGTATCAAGGGTGTCCCTGCTGGAGGCCCAGAAAGGCCATAGTATAAAGCTGTGAAAGTGAAGCCTGGGTTTCATTGGAGACCCCAAGATGTTGGAGATACCTGAGATGTGGGATACCTACCAAGGCGAGATGCTAACAGAATGTGAAACCAGCCCAAGAAAGAGAAGTGTGTTGCAGTCAACAAAGCTAAAAGGAGTTGGGGATCTAAAGAGTGTTTTGACATCATACATGGAGATGCAGAGTTTGGAATTTTCCCAACTTGTTTTCTGTCTTATTTTGGTTCAACATTTCCTCACTGTGCTCCCTTTCCCCTATTTTGGAATGGTAATATATATCCTGTGTCATTGTATGTTGGAAGTATGTGATCTTCTTTTTTATTTTGATTTTACAGGGTCTTGCAGTTAAGAGATTTCCTTGAATCTTAGAAAAGATGTTGGACTTGGAAGCAGTCTTAAGTCTGAAAGACTGTGGGGACTTTTAAAGTTGGAATGAATACAGTTTCTGCATTATGATCTGACTACAAGTCTATGGTGCCCAGAGAGTGGAATATGGTGATTTAGCTAAGAGTGGCCTCCATAGGCTCATATATTAGAGTGCTCATCTTCGCAGCAGTGAAACACTGCCTAAGACAATGGGTTTACTGATTAAGTCATTGAGACATAATTTAATAGTAGTAGTTTCTCGCATCTGGCCTGTGGCTTCTCTAGTCACAGGTTATTGGCCCCAATAATTATGCCAGATATGGGTTGCATTTTGTGGAGCAATGCTTCAATACAATCAGAAAGGTGTTGGTTATTCCTATAGTGTTAATACCACTGTTGCACAAGTGGGCATGTATTGTCAGGACAATTATTTTAGATCACATAGTTCACAACAGGATAAGATTGGTGATTATTTTTAACCTCTGTTATTTGCATAGAACCTTCAAGTAGTATGAAAACTATCCAGTGAGGATGAAGCTTCCCAATCATTACCCACATGATTTCTCCATTTTCTGTGACTAGAACATGGTGTTTTCACCATTAGAATCTTATCAAAAAGTTCTGGATGGTAAGCTAGAACACTGGCAGTAGCCTGTGATGTTTGGTGGCCTACTGAATCCACTAGCAAACAACTCCAATAAAAATAATCCCTTCTTGGTGCTGTATTTTATTTTCAAACTGTGGTGCCCCAGAGGGGTAGTCTCAGCATGTTACAGGACAACTCTATTTAAACATTTGTGTATGCACTCCTACAGTAAAATAATTCTATATAACATTTTCAAAATGTCTTTAGCGTCAGTTACCTCCCCCACTACTTCCTTCTCTATCCTGCATTCCCATTTCCCACCCCAATTAACCCTTCCCATTCCAAGTCCTCTCTAAACTTTTGTATTACTTATTCGTCCTTCCCTCTCCTGAAAGAACTATCACCCATCTGGCCTCTTAGTAGATTCCTGAACCTTGTGGGTATTACAAATAAAACACATATATCTAAAGAACTAAAGCTAGCATACTTCTTTGAGGGAAAACTTCCAATGTTTCTATGTCTGAGTCTGGATTAACTAACTTAGAACGATCATTTCCAACTCTATTAATTCATCTCAAATTTCACAATTTTCTTTAATAACTGAATAATATTACTCTAAATGTACCATATTTTCATTATTAATTGAGCAGTTGATGGGCATCTAGATTGCTTCCATTTCTGACTATTGGAAATACAACAGCAATATCCAAGGATGAACACATAACACTACATTAAAGTGGAGAGTCTTTTGGAAATATGCCAAAAGCCACTATAGCTGGGTTGTGAGGTAATTTTATTTCTACCTTTTTGAGGAAGCTCCACACTGATTTACATAATAGCTATAATAGTTTGTACTTCTACTAGATGCAAATAAGTGCTTCCATTTCCAAACATTATACCAGCATATTTTGTCATTTGTTTTAGATCTGACTGGGCTAATATAGCATCTCAAAGTAATTTTGATTTGCATTTCCCGCATGGCAAACTATGGAGAAGATTTTTCACAATGTACATATATAGTTTTATTATCAATGCATATATATTAGGATGCTTCCTAGGTTATCCAGTCCTCCCCTTTTATTGAAATAGATTCTTTTCTTATGCAATACATCTTGATTAGTTTCACCTCTCTCTACTCTTCCCAGTTCCTCCATGCGTCTCCACTAATCCAGATCCACTTCCTGTCCGTCTCTCATTAGAAAAGAACAGACTTCTAAGAGATAACAACAAAATATAACAAAATAAAATATGAAATTAAAAAATCACATTGATATTGGACAAGGCAAACCAACATAAGGAAAATAGCCCCAAGAGAAAGTGCAAGAATCAGAGACCCATTCATTCACACACTCAGGAGTCCCATAAAATTATTAAACTGAAAGCTACAATATATATGCAGAGGAACTGGTGCAGACCTGTGTCTGTCCTGTGCTTACTGTCTCAGTCTCTGTGAGATCATATGAGCTTTATTCAGTTTATTTAGATGGCCTTGTTCTCCTGGTGTCCTGAAGTTCCTCTGGTTCATAACTCTTACATGGGCTTCCATGAGCTCCAAAGGTAGGAGTTTGATGGAGACGTGCCGTTGAGAGCTGTTTGTTCCAAGCTCTCTGTCTCTTTCTCAGTCTGTCTCTGTCTGTCTGTGTGTGTGTGTGTGTGTGTGTGTGTGAGAGAGAGAGAGAGAGAGAGAGAGAGAGAGAGAGAGAGAGAGAGAGAGAGAGAGAGAGAAATGTCTGGATGTGGGTCTCTGTATTTGTTCCCATCTGCTGCAGGAGTAAGCTTCTCTGATGATGGCTAAAATAAGGCACTGATTTACGAGTACAGCAGAATCGCATTAGGAGTCATTTTCTATTACTTAAAAAAAAAGACCAGTAGTATTTGGTATTACCCTAGGTCTCTGGTTCTTGGTCACCCAAGCACTGTCAGGACTGTTGGATAAGGGTTCCATCTCGTGGAATGGGCATTAAGTCAAATCAGACGTTGGTTGATTACTCCCACAAGCTTTGTGTCACCATTGCCCTAGTATATTTTGCAGGCAGGATAGCATTGTAGAGCAAAGGTTTTGTGGCTGGGTTGGTGTGTGTTTTCCTTTTGGTAGAGCTCAAAGTAACTTCCTGTACCAAAGACACTAGAGCATAGGAGTGAAGGTTCTACATAGGCACCAGCTCAACCTCTCCATGTTTAATGTGTTGTGTGGGTGTTGTCTTCAGCGAAGGGGCCTTGATGTTAATTTGTAGAAGGGTTCTTGAGGGGAGAATAGAGGAATGGGGAAGTATTCAATAGAAATATAGACCTAGATGAAGAGAAAAACAAAGACATAGGATAGTGTTGGGAGGGCCCTGGGTCAATAGCCAGTTGCTCAGAGTTTTATTCTAATGGGCTTTTTATACACTACCAAGGGGAGAGGCAAAAGACCTCTCCATTTCAAGATCAAAGCATGATGTACAGTCAAGTGTAGATCCTTCAAAACACCTAGTAACCATGCCCCTGGCCAAATATCCCATTGTGCAGCCCTCAGATTCTCTGACCTTGAGTAAGAGGTTCTTGACCTCTGTTCTCTTGACCTCTGACCTAGAGGCTTACTAGGGAGCCTCTATGGGGCTCCACATAATCTATTATCTTGGCAACAGCCTGGGTTGTTTGGGGGTTTCCGTGAGACTCCTTTGGCCAAAAACTCAATTGTATGTAACCTAGTCCCAGTACTAGAAGCTTAGTTTAATGACAAGAGATGGCCAGTTGAGACTGTCTCCCCCATTATTTGAAAACTTCATTAGGATCACCTTCATATATTTTAGGAAGTTTTAACTGCACTAAGGTTTTACTATCACCCCTCAAATGCACCTCAATTTTAGCAGTGTCTCCCCATATTACCTCCCTCAACACAATCTCCTGTGCCTTCCCCATCTGATCTTCCCATTCCTGCCCCACCCCCACTCCAAGTCCACACATTAAATCTATTCTATTTAATCTCCCAGGGAAATACATGTGTGTTGCCCCACCCAGACCCTTCCTCTATATCTAACCTTTATGGGTCTACAGATTGTAGTTTGAATACCATTTATTTAAAGGCTAATATTCACATATAAAAGAAAACATATCATATTTATCTTTCTGGCTCTGTGTTACCTCACTCAGGATGATTTTTTTCGAGTTTCATCCATTGGCCTGCAAATTTCAAGATGTGATTTGTTTTAACAGCTGAATGATACTCCATTGTGTAAATGTACCACATTTTCTTTATCCATTCTTCAGTTGAGGGGCATCTAGTTGTTTTCTGTTTCTGGCTACTATTAATAGAACAGCAATGAACATGGTTTAACCAGTGTCCTTGTGGTAGGATTAAAAGTCCTTTGGGTATATGCACACGAGTGATATAGCTGGATCTTGGAGTATATCAGTTCACTTCTTTTGGAGAAACAACCACACTGAATTCCATAGTAGCTGTTCAAAGTTGCACTTCCACCAACAATGGATGAGTGTTCCCCTTATTCCACATCCTTGCCATCAGGAGTTCTCTCTTGTGTTACTGATTTTAGCTATTCTGACAGATGTCAGATGGAATCTCAAAGTTTGGACTTGAGTTTCCCTGATGGCTAATGATGTTGAACATCTTTGTTTCTCTGCCACTTGAGTTCCTCTATTGAGAATTCTGTCCCAAACTATGTCCCATTTTTAAATTGGATTATTTGATAACTAGTTTTTTGATATCTAGTTTCTTTAGTTCTTTATATATTTTGGATATTAGCCCTCTATCAGATGGGTAGTTGGTAAAAATCTCATCCCAATCTGTAAGTGGCCACTTTGCCCTAATGAGGGTGACCTTTGCCTTACAGAAGCTTTTCAGTTTCATGATGTCCTGTGTATTAATTGTTGAGTTAGTGCCTGCACTAATGGTGTTCTGTTCAGAAATACTTCTCCTGTACCAATGAGTTCAAGACTATTCCCCACTTTTTCTTCTATTGGGTATAGTGTATCTTGTTTTATGTTGAGGTCTTTTATCCACTTGGAGTAGAGTTTTGTGCAGAGCCATAAATATGGATCTATTTGGATTCTTCTACATGCATCCATCCAGTTTGGCCAACATCATTTTTTGAAGATACTGGTTTTTTTCTAGTGTGTATTTCTGCCTCAATCAAAAATCAGATGTTCATAGGATGTGTGGATTTATGTGTTGCCCTTCAATTTGATTCCATTAATCATCAGTTCTGTTTTTATGCTAATACTGTGCTGTTTTTATTACTATAGTGTTGCTGTACAACTTGAAATCAGGAATGGTGAAACATCCAGCAATGCTTTTGTTCTTCAGGATTGTTTTAGATACTTTGAATTTTTGTTTTTCTATATGAAGCTGAGAATTCTCCTTTAAATATCTGTGAATCATTGTGTTGGAATTTTGATGGGGATTGCACTGAATCTATAGGTTGCTTTTGGTAGGACGGCCATTTTTACTATATTAATCCTGCCTATCCATGAGCATGGGAGAGCTTTCCATCTTATGATATCTTCTTCAATTTCTTTCTTCAAAGGCTTGAAGTTTTTATCATAAAAGTCTTTCACTTTCTTGGTTAGAGTTACCCCCAATATATTTTATATTATCTGAAGCTATTGTAAAAGAAGTTGCCTTCTTGATTTCTTTTACATTCCATTTCTATGAAAGGGCTACTGATTTTTGTGAGTCAATTTTGCATCCAGCTACTGTGCTCAAAGTGTTTATCAGCAGTAGGTGACCCCTGGTGAAATTTTTAGGGTTGTATATGTATGCCCTCATATCTACAAATATAGTTTTACTTCTTCCTTTCTAACTTTTATTCCTTTGATATCCTTCAGTTGTCTTATTGCTCTAAGACTTCAAGCATTGTATTGAATAGGTACAAAGAGAGTGGAGAATCTTATCTTGTTCCTGATTTTGGTGGAATTGCTTTGTGTTTCAGATTAAGTTGATGTTGACTATGAGTTTGCTGTAAACTATTTTGATTATGTTTAGATATGTGCCTTATATCCCTAATGTCTCCAGGTCTTTTATCAAGAACAAATGTTAGATTTTGTTAAAGGTCTTTTCTACATTTAATGAGATCATGTGGTTTTTGTCCTTAAATCTGTTTGTATGATGGATTACATTTATTATTTTCATATATCAAAGCATCCCTGCATCTTTGAGATGAAACATATGTGATCACAGTTGGTGCTCTTTTTAATGTGTTCTTGGATTCTATTTGCAAGTATTTTGTTGAGTGTTTCTGTGTCTGTGTTCATAAGGGGAATTAGTTTGTAATTCTCTTTTTTAGGGGGGTGCTTTATGTGGTTTCTTATCATGGTAACTGTGGCCTCATAAAATGAATTGGGTAGTGTTCATTCTGTTTCTATTTTGTGGAATAATTTGAGGGGTATTGGCATTAACTCTTCTTTGAAAGTCTGGTAGAATTTTGTACTAAAATCTTCTGGCCGGGCGGTAGTGGCACACACCTTTAATCCCAGCACTCGGGAGGCAGAGCCAGGCGGATCTCTGTGAGCTCAAGGCCAGCCTGGACTACCAAGTAAGTTCCAGGAAAGGCTCAAAGCTACACAGAGAAACCCTGTCTCAAAAAACCAAAAAAAAAATTATCCATCATTTTTACATTTTCCAATTTGTTGGAGTACAGCGTGCATGGTGGTGGCACACGCCTTTAATCCCAGCACTCGGGAGGCAGAGGCAGGCAGATCTCTGTGAGTTCGAGGCCAGCCTGAGCTAGAGAGTAAGTTCCAGGAAAGGCGCAAAGCTACACAGAGGAACTCTGTCTCGAATATATATATATATATATATAGATAGATAGATAGATATAGATATAGATAGATAGATAGATAGATAGATAGATATAGATATAGATATAGATATAGATCTAGATGTAGATATAGATATAGATATAGATATGTCCTTCTGATCCTTTGAATTTCCATGTTGCTACCCCCTTTTCATTTCTGATTTTGTTAAACTGAATACTCTTTCTCTCCAACTTTTAGTTAATTTGTATAAGTTTGTCAATCTTATTGATTTTCTCAAAGATTCTTTCATTGATTTTAGTATTATTCTCTTTGTTTCTATTTTATTGATTTCAGCCCTGAGTTTGATTATTTCTTTCAGTCTAGCCCTTTGGGTGTACTTATTTCTTTTTGTTCTAGAGCTTTCAGGTATCATGTTAAGTTGCTAAAATAAGAACTCTTCATTTTTTAATGTAGGCCCTCAGTGCTATGAACTTGATTTTTAGAAATGCTTTCATTGTGTCCCATAAGTTTAGGTATGTTGTTTATTCATGTTCATTTAATTCTAAAAAAAGCCTATGATATCTTTCTTAATTTTTGTCTTGACCCATTTTTATTCAGGAGAGAGTTGTTCACTTTCCATGGGTTTGTAAGCTTTATGTTACTTCTGTTGTTGTTAATATCCAGCTTTAATCTGTGGTCCGACAGGGTGCAGTGAATTATGTCAATTTTCTTGTATCTGTTGAGACTTGCTTCCTGTCTGAGTATATATGATCAGCTTTGGAGAGTGTTCCATGAGATACAGAGAAGGCATATTTTTTTGTGTTTGGGTAAAATGTCCTGTAGATATCTGGTAGGTCCATTTGGATTGTAAGATCAGTTAGCACCAGCATTTCTCTGTTTAATTTTTGTTTGGATGACCTGTCTGTCTGTGAGAGTGGGTTACTGAAGTCTCTCACTATCATTGTGTTAGGGTCAATATGTGATTTAAGCTGCAGTAGTGCCCTCTTTTGTGTGGCATAGATGTAAATAAATGAAATGTCATCCTGGCTGATTTTCCCTTTGATGATTATTTATTTTCCTTCCCTATCTCTTCTGATTAGCTTTGAAGTTTATTCTGTCAGATATTTAAATGGATGCACCAACTTGCTTCTTAGGTCCATTTTCTTGGAATATCTTTTTCCAACCCTTTAACCTAGTCTATCCTTGATGTTGAAGTGTGTCTCTTGGATGCAACAGATGGATGGATCCTGTTTTCACATCCATTCTATTAGTCTGACTCTTTTTATTATGGAATTGAGACCATTAATATTAAGAGATATCAGTGACAAATGATTGCCAGTTCCTATTATTTTGTTATTGTTTTTGTTGTTGTTGTTGTTGTTGTTGTTGTTGGTGGTGGTGGTGGTGGTGGTGGTGGTGGTGGTGTATGTGTGTGTGTGTTTCCCTTCTTTTAGTTTTGCCAGTCAAGATTATTCATTCCCTGTGTTTTTCTAGTTGCAGTTAATGTCCTTAGGTTGGAGTTTTCCTTCTAGCACCTTCTGAAGGGCAGGATTTGTAAATAATCATTGCTTGAATGTGGAATGTCTTATTTTTCTCCATCCATGGAGATTGAAACTTTGGGGATATAGTAGTTTGGGCTTACATCTGTGGTGTCTTAAGAGTCTATAGGACATTTTTCCAGGCCCATCTGGCTTTTAGAGTCTCCATTGAAAAGTCAGGTGTAGTTCTAATAGGTTTTCCTTTATATGTTAGTTGATCTTTTTACCTTGCAACTTTTAACATTCTTTGTTCTTTACGTTTAGTATTTTGATTATTATATGCCGAGGGGGGGACTTTCTTTTCTGGTTCAATCTTTTTGGTGTTCTGTATGCTTCTTGTACCTTTATAGGCATTGAGCTGTGTTTCTTCTCCTCCTTCCTCTATACCTATTATTCTTAGATTTGGTCTTTTTGTAGTGTACCAGGTATGTCCCAGAAGCATTCCTGAATGTTTTGTGTCAGGAGTTTTTTAGATTTAACGTTTTCTTTGACTGATTATCCATTTTTTCTACAGTTTCTTCAACACCTGAGGTTTTTTTCTTCCATCTCTTAAATTTTATTGGTGAAGCTTGCCTCTGTAATTCCTCTTTGAATTCCTTATTCTTTTATTTCCAGAATTCCCTCGGTTTGGGTTTTCTTTATTGATTCCATTTCCACTTTCAGGTCTTGAACAGTTTTATTCATTTCTTCCCAATTGTTTTTTTTTTTTTTTTGGTTTGGTTTGGTTTTGGTTTGTTCTTTATTTTTTGTTTTGTTATTATTATTGTTGCTGGTGGTGGTGGTGGTGGTGGTGGTGGTGGTGGTGGTGGTGGTTTTGAACTGTCCTAGATTTCATTAAGGCATATATTCATTTTCTCTTTAAGAACCTCTATCATATTCATAAAGTTGGTTTTAAGGTCTTTTTCTTGTGCTTCTGCTATGTTGAAATATTCCAAGCCTGCTGTGGTAGGGTTGCTGGGTTCTAGTGGAGACATATTGTCCTGGCTGATACTGATTGTGCTTTTATGTGGGAATTTAGGCATCTGTCACTGGGAAGATTAAAGTTCTAAGTGCTGATATCTGGCTTTGTCTTTGTTGAGGAGGTGTTTTGTTCCTTTTCTGTTTCCTTTCTGGAATTTAGGACAATGTGGTTGCTGTGTGTTTCCTGGTAGGAAATTTTCTGTGGATTTGATAAATGTGGCCACTGGAGGTTCCAGGTAAAATGCATTTCTGGGTATTGGGAGCTATCACTTAGGTATGCACAGGAGACTACTTCCTAAACATAACACCAGCAGTGCAGACACTGAGATCAACAATAAATGGGACCTCTTGAAATTGAAAAGCTTCTGTAAGGCAAAGAACATGGTAAATAAGACAAAACAACAGCCTACTGAATGGAAAGAGATCTCCACCAACCCCACATCTGATAGAGGGCTAATCTCCAAAATATATAAAGAACTCAAGAAACTAGACATGAAAATACCAAATAATCCAATTAAAAATGGAGTACAGAGCTAAACAGAGAATTTTCAACAGAAGAATCTCAAATGGCTGAGAGACATCTAAGAAATTGCTCAACATCCTTAGTCATCAGAGAAATGCAAATCAAAACGGCTCTGAGATACCATCTTACACCTGTCACAATGGCTAAGATAAAAAACACTAATGACAGCTTATGTTGGAGAGGATGTGGAGTAAGGGGAACACTACTCCACTACTGGTGGGAGTGCAAACTTGAACAGACACTTTGGAAATCAGTATAGTGGTTTCTTAGAAAATTGGAAATCAATCTACCTCAAGCCCCAGTGATACTGCTCTTGGGCATATGCCCAAAGGATGTTCACTCATACCCCAAGGACACTTGCTCAACTATGTTCATAGCAGCATTATTCATAATAGCCAGAACTTGGAAACAACCTAGATGCCCCTCAACCAAAGAATGGATAAAGAAAATGTGGTACATTTACACAGTGGATTATTACTCAGCAGTAAAAAAACAATGACAACATGAAATTTGCAGGCAAATGGATGGAACTAGAAAAAAAATCACCCTGAGTGAAGTAACCCAGACCCAGAAAGACAAACACGGTATGTACTCACTCATAAGTGGATATTAGATTTAAAGTAAAGGTTAACCAGGCTACAATCCATAGCCCTAGAGAAACTACATCCCTCAGAGAGATGTATGGATCACTCTGGGAAGGGGAAATAGATGAAATCTCCTGGGTAAACTGGCGGGGGGTGGGCAGCAAAGCATAGGGGATGAGGCATGGAAACATGAGGGATTAGGATGGCCAAGTTGGGGGAGGGAGAGAGGGAGAGCAACTAAAGCAATATTGGATCGAGGGGGCCATGGTGGGGTTAGGAAGAAACCTAGTGCCAGGGAAACTCCCAAGAATCCACAAGGATGGCCCCAGCTAAGACTCCTAGCAATAGTGGACAGGGTACCTGAACTAACCTTCACCTATAATCAGATTGGTGACTACCCTAATTGTCATCATAGAACCTTCATTCAGTAACTGATGGAAACAGATACAGAGATCCACAGCTAGGCACTGGGCAGAGCTCTGGGAGTCCAGCAGAAGAGAGGGAGGAGGGATTATATAAGCAAGACAGGGGATCAAGATCATGACGAAGAAACCCACAGAGACAGCTTTCCCGAGCTCATGAGAGCTCACAGACTCTAGACCAACAGCTTGGGAGCTTGCATGGGACCACCCTAGGCCTTCTGTATATGGGTGACAGTTCTGTAGCTTGGGCTGTTTGTGGGACTCCTAGCAGTGGGACCAGAATCTATCCCTGGAGCATGAGCTGGCTTTTGGAACCTATTCCCTATGGTGGGAATCCTCACTCAGCCTTGATGCAGAGGGGAGGAGCTTGGTCCTATCTCAACTTGATATGTCATGCTTTGTTGACTCCCATAGTAGGCCCTACCCTCTTTGAGGAGTGGAGGGGGGGTGTAGAAAGGAGGTGGGGGAGGGAACAGGAGGAGAGGAGGAGGAGAAATTGTGGTTGATATATAAAATAAATTTAAAAATTAATAAAAAAAAATAAATGGCAGAAAACATGAGCCTCTCTTACCTTAAGAGAGGGGTGGTTCCAGAAAAATGAAGGCTGCTTTTTCAGATGTCAGCAGGATACAATACAAAGTACATGAGAACTGAAACCCCCAGAGTAGACTAGAAAAGAGGAAGTCGTGAAACTGTGAAAGAAAGGGAGAGTGTCTAGGGAGAAGTTACACTCCAGCTTTCCTAAAATTAGCTAAGCACTCTCCCTCTTCCCTAGAACTCCCCACATATCACTAATAACAGAAGCACCACACTTCCATGCAGCAGAACAGGAGCCACTGTGGAGGGAAGACTCCCAGAAGAGAAAGATTTTCTTCTTTGGCTACAGGAGATGAAAAATAACTCTTCCTGAAAACTTGAAGCTGTCTCCCTCTGTTTCCTTTCTCAAAGGTAAGGAACGCTGTCCTAACACCAGAGAATTTTCTGGACAAGGCAGATGAGCTGTTAGTGACATTGGCAGGGGAGAAAGAAACTACAAAACATCTGCCTCTTCAGAGAGCCAAAGGTTGGGGCCAGAGGCGACCAGGTCAAGCCTGAGGACAGCAAGCTAAGGTTAGCCACAGTTTAAGTGACCAGCTGAGACGTGGTAGTTCCTGGACAATCTTTTATGTTTCTCAGGGTTATAGTATCAAATCTGATGTCTTGAGACAGAAGTTACTATCTATCCCAGACTTCTACAGTGCCAGGGTCTCAGTACCAAGGCCACTGTGTCTCCTTGATCTGAGATCTATTCCAATCCCCTGACTTCATCTGAAATAAACTAAAATGAAAAAGGAAGCTTGAATCAGTAGGGTACACTATTTGACACTTCAGGGCTAAAATAAATAAATAAATGGATAAATGAATAAAGAAAGAGAAAGAAAGAAAGAAAGAAAGAAAGAAAGAGAGAGAGAGAGAGAGAAAGAAAGAAAGAAAGAAAGAAAGAAAGAAAGAAAGAAAGAAAGAAAGAAAGAAAGAAAGAAATTTTTTTAAAAAAATAACTTTTAAAAAGTGGCAAGACAAGCCATAGGGTAGAAAGATGGAGATCAGCTCAACCAAGTGCATCTACAATGAGGTCATGCCATTTAGATGGTGAAGTCCCAGCCTCTTCTGCTCTGGCCTCCTCTGAACTTCCCTGAAATCTGAGACCCAGTAGCTTGAGAGAGAGAGGGCAATAGAAAAAAGATGCCTCAATGCCTCCAGAGGCAGTGTGTTATCACACAGGAGAAATAGTAGCCAGGGGAAAGCAGAGACATCCGTGGCATTTAGTGCCAAATCCTCTGCCCAAGGGCATGAGTTACTGAGTAGGTCAATGCCCTTCGCATGTGACTAACTGGTGTCCCCAGAGTGGCAGGCTACTCTCCTATCTCTTCCAGACCTTTCGGGGACTTTCATGACCATTCATTTCACAATAGTCACTCCAAAGTCTTCCCATGAGAGAAGAGCTATAAAGGATGAGAAAGCAGTCAGCTCACCATCACACCATCCTGTATCCCCAGTACTAGGCTCTAAGCTCAAAAGTATCAAGACATTAATTATTTCCTTTTGTTTAATTTCATTAGCCCACTCATTTATTTCTTTAAGTATTTTTCCTGAACTGTTTTGAATACTTTCTTCTTAAACTCAACCCTAGAATCCACTTGAAATGTTTCCTTAGTTCTGGCTGAGGACCTTTATACCAGACTATTAACCCTGGTAGGAAAAATACGAAACTCAAATCTGGCGCTTTCTACTTCTTTTAACTAAGGCAAATAATTTAGCATCATGGCCTCAAGAATAAAGGACAACAGTCCACCTATGTCACATGGCTAAGAGTTTTGTTCAGATAGAAAGGTGTCAGTAGTACTGGTCCCTCTTTCAGTGTACTCTCTATTGAACAAATCTGTTTCCTGCCTTGTTTTGGATGGTGGCTTCCTCCAATAACTTTAGCAGTCTGAGCCAGTTATCCCCAGCAGGAAGATCAGACCATCATAGGCTTCTCTGGCCCTCCTGCTGCCCTGTGATTTGGTCTCCTCTGATTTCCTACCTGTTTGTCATATATTAGTGGGCACAACTTGAGTCTCATTTCTTGACTATAGGGGTGTTCCCAATATTTCCTTAAATCCAAAGGATATAATGTGTATTAGAAGCCCCGGGATGGGATTGCTCATCACTTTAAGGGTTGGTACCCAATTCTTTCCCTCTCTTTTCCTAGAATCAATGCCAACGATGGAAAGACCTCAGTTCTGCTCCGTTTTCCTCATTCTGATACTATTGGCTTTGGTGAGCCTTGACTTGACCAGCAGGGCATGGACTGCCCCTGACTGCCTCATAGCAGACAGTTTGCTATTTCCTAACCTTTCCTACTATATCCAATTCTGTACATTGGCCCCAGGGCTGCACCTTTTGGCATCTTGCTCAAATGTTAAAGACATGGCTCCGACACTGGAAAGAGTGCCCAGAGATACAGAGGTGCTTTGCCTCCAGGGCATGGTTTCTACTCTGCCAGCTAATGCCTTTGATCGCTTCCACTCCCTACAGCTTCTGAGGCTGCAGTTGGGTACAGTCAGTATTACTTCTAGGACTTTCCAAGGACTGGACCAGCTACAGTACCTTTATTTTGAACATCATTCTCCTTGTTGCCTGAGTCTGTTCCTCCCTGAAAATTGTTTAGAGACTCTCAGATCCCTCAATAGTCTTTCCTTTCAGGGCTACTGCCTGAATTATAGCCAGAGCATCTCCTTGCCAACTAGTCTTAGGCGTCTAACTCTAAGGAACAGTTGTCTGACAAAGTTGCAGGAACTGCAAAGGCTCTTCCCGAGTCTTTTGCTTGGTTCCTCTCCTACACCCAGTACCAAACTAAGGGCGCCCTTCCTAGAAGTGCTGGATTTATCTTACAACCGTCAGTTGAAGCAGGCAGGTGTCAGAGCCTTGTATGGCCTCAAACTCCACTCCCTAATATTGGATGGTACCACACTAAGAACATTTGACCTCGCAGGCTCGGGACTGCTCCACTTGGACTTCCTCTCCCTTGTGGGTACAGGTATAGAAAAATTGCCTGGGAATGTCACAGGCTACTCTGAACTTCGTGCACTTGACCTTGGGAAGAACCAAATACAAAACATCTTGGAGAATGGAGATATCCCAAGTTACAAATCTCTAGAATTCCTTAGCCTTCACGATAACTATCTTCAGTCACTTCCCATCAGGTTCCTACGTACTCTACCTCAACTTCAAAGGCTCAACCTGTCTATGAATAAGCTGGGCCCAACCTTGGAGCTTCCAGAAGGAGTGTTTAGTGCAAATTTAAGAGTACTAGATCTGTCCCACAATCAGCTATGTGATGTACCCCATGGGGCCTTACTTCCACAACTCCAGGAGCTCTGGCTGAGTGGCAATAACATCTCTAGTTTATCCAATGAGAGCCTACAAGGATTGAGGTGGCTGAGGACTCTGGACTTGAGTTGGAACCAAATTAAAGTACTCAAACCAGGCTGGCTCTCTCATCTTCCTGCTCTGACCACCTTGAACCTTCTGGGTACCTACTTAGAGCATATCTCAGGCATACAACTTCAGGGTCCACAGATGCTGAGACATCTAAAACTGGGATCTGTTACAACACTGGACATCTATCCTCCCTGGTTTCCAATGCTGCTCAGCTTAGAAATACAAGCAGATGCATGTGTTCAGTTTATGGCTCTCAGTGGAGAGCCATTCTTATTCTTGGAGAATCTTACTTTACAGACTTCCAATGTGTTGCGGCAACCAGATACAACCACAATCCATTTTCCCTCCTTGCGTCGCCTCACCTTGCGTGGCTACAGCCTCCTGCTCTCAACCAGTCAACTTCAGAGATTCTTCCCACAACAGCTTCCGCTCCTGGAGCACTTCTCTATTTGGTGTGAAAATGACAATGCAGTAGACCTCCATCTATTTGGGATGCCCAGGCTGCGTGTGCTAGAGCTAGGGTACCTAAATTTTTTCTATGAGTCGAGTACTGCGAAGCTAGAGATGCTACTGAAGGAAGTGCCTCAGTTACAGGTGTTGGCATTGAGCCACCTGAATCTCAGAGACCTCTCTGTGACCAGCTTTGAAGGCCTGCGCCACCTCAAACTGCTGCTGCTTCACTCTGAGTTAGCCCTTGAGATGGACAGCCACCTCCAAGAGTTGATTCCTCAGATGCCTCCATATGTTTATTTCTCAGATGTCACCTTTACCTGCCAGTGTGAAACTTCCTGGGTGGAGTCTTGGGCTACACGGGCCCCAAACACTTTCATTTATGGACTGGAGAAATCCATCTGCATGGCCAATGCTTCTGACTACTCCAACACTCTACTGTTCTCCTTCCTTGCTACTCATTGCCCACGTGACACTGAGTTTGGGGGCTTTATCATCAGTTTCACCCTGGTGCTTCTGCTGATCAACCTTCCTCTGATTAGTTGTCACAAATGGTCCTGGCTTCATTACCTGCAGACACTGCTTCATGCTTGTTGGTGGAAATTGGGTGGACATAGACGCAGACGCCAATTCAACTATGATGTCTTTGTATCCTATTGTGAGAAGGACCAAGCTTGGGTGCTGGAAGAACTGGTTCCTGCTTTGGAGAAACCCCCTCCTGAAGGTGAGGGCTTGAGGTTGTGCCTGCCCACCAGGGACTTTGGGATTGGAAATGACAGGATGGAATCCATGATCGCCAGCATGAGCAAAAGCAGATCCACCCTCTGTGTGCTCACGAGGCAGGCCTTAGCAAGTCCCTGGTGCAATCTAGAGTTAAGACTGGCCACTTACCACTTGGTGGCCAGGCCAGGGACAGCTCGCCTCCTGCTGCTGTTTCTGGAGCCCCTCGATAGGCAGAATCTCCATAGCTATCACCGCCTCTCCCGATGGCTCCAAAAAGAGGACTATTTTGATTTGTCCCAAGGGAAAGTGGAGTGGGACACTTTCTGTGAGCAACTAAAGAGACAGCTCAGGAAAGCTGGACAGGAAAGAGAAGATTAAGGGCTGTGAGGAATGTTGCTATACGGAAGACCCTTCCAGCTGCATAATGAATGCTCTCTCATCACTGAAGGATGTGCTTGCTCACTAATGGGGGTGAAAGGATATGTTTTAAATGATATATTGAATCCCAGTGGGGAAAATGTCTTTTAAAACACTGGAAAACAGTCATTCAGAAAACAGTTCTGTTTTGTGCCAGTTAATTTCAATACCAGATACTGCTCAACACACACCACACATATACACAATGGTTTGTGCATTTTTTTCAAAATGAATCCATTCTGTCACTACTAAATGCAAAATATTCACTTGTTTTTGTTTTGTGTGTGTGTGTGTGTGAGAGAGAGAGAGAGAGAGAGAGAGAGAGAGAGAGAGAGAGAGAAGCTGTGCAATTCTAGCAGAATAGTTAGGGAATCAATGAGTCATTTTTAAGTTGAAATGGTACTTTTAGTTCATCAAATGTTCAATAGTCAGTTCCTCTAACTCAAGTTTCTCATACGCATGGAATTTCGTTACTGAGATTTGTTGTTTTTAAACCTGTATTATTCATGGGGAAATGAAATCTGAAGAGACTCAGTGAGTGACTTACAGCCCTGGCTCAGCTCACGCATCTGGGATGGCACATCTGTTCTTCTATTCTCCGTTTAGATCGCACTTGAGCCTCTAACAAATGGCAAACCATGGGGCATACTCATTTTCTCGCAGATTCAAAAAACTTTGCTAAAATTATAAGTTCCAAATAGATGTACAGCAGCAAAAATGGAATGTCATAGGCCAACTACAGCCCATGCTTCAGGCATGAATGTGACAAGACGTTATTACATAAATAAAAGTGTCATGCTTCAGAGGTATTTAGTACGAGGGCAAAAGACTTCACCTATTAGCACAACATTAAATGACACTGTTGACAAATGGCACATTAGTCCAGATTTGAAAGCTGGCTGTGTACATATACGAAATGGATAAAAATGAAATGTGAAGAAAGAGAAGACTGGAAATGCAGACCATAAAGGGACCCTGAATAACACTGATGTTATTGACACTTCCTTGTACTTCTCTGCTAGGTCTTAATAAGCATGTATCATTTTTATGGTAACAATAAATTATCTTTCAAAACTAATAAAACACTTAGAGTCAGCAAGATGGCTTGGCAAGTAGAGACACTTGCCACCAAGCCTGATGACCTGAGTGCGATCCCTGGGACCCATATGACAGAAGGAGATGATCTACTATTGTGAGCTCTCCTCTGACCTCTACATGCACACCATGGCATGCAGGTCTACACACACACACACACACACACACACACACACACACACAAACACACACACTAAATAAATAAATAAATATAATAAAAATTTTACAGCAACTCTTTAAAAAAGAATGCTTTATTCATTTATTTATTTATTTATTTATTTATTTATTTATTTTTGGTTTTTCAAGACAGGGTTTCTCTGTGTAGCTTTGGAGCCTGTCCTGGATCTCGCTCTGTAGACCAGGCTGGCCTCGAACTCACAGACTCACAGAGATCCGCCTGCCTCTGCCTCTGCCTCCCGAGCACTGGGATTAAAGGCATGCACCACCACTGCCCAGCTTTAAAAAAAAGAATGCTTTAACATAAACTAGCTAGTTTAACTAATTTTCTACTTTCTGTTGGCATATGAGTATATTTTACACCTGGATATCAAAACATTTATAAAGCTATAATAATTCAAGAAAAGCACTGTGTACAGAATTAATATGAAGTACTAGGAGACATCAAACAGCCAGCTTGAGAACTGCCACTTGTCCGTCCTTAAATGTGTGGTGGGATCCAGCAATAAAGGGAGGCAGCCCTGAGCTTCTCTTTCTAGGACAACATTGATTTCCTGTTAATTATTACCAATCTACTCAGAAGAGTACAACCTCTAGGATCAATTTTTGTAGGCCATTTGTGTTCATAAATTTTTCCATTTCTTGTAGATATTCCAAGCTGTTAAAATAGAATTCTTCAACAAAATCGCAGTGGTGTTCCTGTGAGTTTCAGGGACATCTGCTGTAACCATCAATTTTCAATCCTGATTTTATTTGTTTTGGTTTTCTGTCTTCCCCTTCCACTGTTCTAGACAAACATGTGCTAAGGTTCTTTACCCAGATGCCGATTTCTCATTAGTCTTTTGTATTATTCTTTTATACTCATTTATTTATCTGTACTCCAATGTTCTTCCCTTTTTACCTTTATATGGTGTAATTTTTTCCTTGCTTTTCTCAGTTTCTAAGATGCATCATGGGATTGTTCATTTTAAGTTTTCTATTTTTTATGTTCTTACTCACTGCCATAGTTCCAGCATCTCACAGGTTTTGATTTATTAAATTTCAGTTCTCACTGGTGTCTATGAACTTTTACTCCTCTCTTCTGAGAGCCTAAATGATCCAATGTTTGTTTAAAGGTGTGCTGCAAAGGGTCTATTTCAGTGAGTTCTAAAGTTTCTCTTGCTATGATTCTTTTCATTCTGTAGTGATAAGAAAAAGAAACAAGTTATAGCTGCAATGTTTTAAACATGTTAATATTTATTTTGTAGCCAACTAGAGTATATGTTGTACTCTAGAGAAATTTTTATATTAATGAAAAGAATGTACATTGTCAGAATGTTCTGTAAATGCCTGTTAAGTTTGACTGATCTATGGCATAATTTAACTAGTACTTCTTGTTGACATCTTTGGATGATCAGTCTGTGAGGAGAATAGAACACTGGCATCTCCCATGTTACCATATTGGAGCCAATCTTAGCATGTAGGTATAACAAATTTCATGGAATTGAGTGTTACATTTGGGGTATATATAGACATATTCAATATCATTCTTCTTAATGAATTATTCCCTTGATCATTATACACAGACCTTCTTTGTTTCTTCTTACTGTTTTTGTCAGGCCTAAGTACAGCTATTTCTACTCACTTTAGAATTCTGCTTACATGTAATAGTTTTCTATACTTTCACTTTCAGAGATATGTGTCTTTACTGCCAAAGTTAAGTTTCCTGTAGGCAACACATTGTTATTTCTTAAATTCATTCAACCTGTGTGTGTGTGTGTGTGTGTGTGTGTGTGTGTGTGTGTGTGTGTGTGTGTGTGTTTGAAACAGTGTTTCCTTTAGCCTAGGTTGACCACCATCTTACCTTTAGCCTTTCATCTTGTAGCCTTTAATCCTTGATTCTGTTTCTTCTACCTTCCAAGTTCTGGTATTACATGCACCGATACACCCAGCTAATGTACGGATTTTAATTGGAAAAATACATTAAGAGATTTATTTTCGTTTTTTTACTGAGAAATAATCTTACACCGTGTATTTTGATCATGTTTTCCCCTCATCCTCTAAGTGCTGGAACTCTGACTGCCTTGAATCTTCATAGAGCCATCATCCCTATGAGTTCATACATGCATCAGTTTTTAAGCTTCCAAAATATGTACTATACTCCAAATAACCACATAGGTTAGGTACCTAATAAGGGACTTAGGGAAAAACAAAGTCTCTCAAGGAAGGGGAAATAGAATACAGTGTTATGGAGGCACAAAGGGGAAACTAGCAGGATTAAGCAGGGGGGTGGGTGGGAGAGAAGGATAAAGGAGATGATAATGTTAAGGACAACTAACACTAAAAGACATTCAGAAAACTATATGGAATGCTACTACTGTAGAAGCTTCCTAAAACATACACATGTAAAAGAAATCTAAATTGAGTCATCAAACAGTAGGAGAGACAGTGCCCCCACTAGACATCTTATGCCACCAATCCCTAGTGCCATGTATTCATTACATCTTGTTCAGTTGTTGGCCAAATGGGTCCCATGGACCAGCTCCCTAAAATATCATGGACTGTTTCCAAGGCTATTGGTTACTCTCCATATCTGGACAGTAAGGCCCTATTGCTGAAGACACATCTTACTTATAACCTCCAACATGGAGAAATGGGTCCCATAGACACCCATCCTGAAACATCACAGGCTACTGACAAGGCTATTGGTTACCTTCCACAACCTGAAGGTAGTTAGGAGCCTGTTGTTGATGATACCACTTACTTCATTAAACACAGAGACATGAAGCTGTTGTTCATTGGAGTAATTATTTGCATGTAACCAACCACTTTTTTTCTTACTTAATTTAAATCCCATTCAATGAGATGAAAGACAGACAATAGTGCTAAAATTGTCAAGAACTTGATACTGTATAAGTCATAGGACTGGAAGAAAAACTACTATTATTTTACTAAAGGAACATAGAACTGCAATGACCCCTATTAACATATTGCTGTATCCATAGATTGGGCAATCCTCATCAGAGAACCTTTTACTTGCAGTATATGGGAATTAACACAAAGATCCACAACTGGACAGTGTGAAGAGAGTGAGAAACTTTGGAGTGCTCAGCATAAAATGGGACAACTTAATCAACCCCTTCCCCTTGGAGCTCAAGGATCTATGTGGAAGAGCAAGCAAAAAGATTCTAAGAGCCAGAAGTGGTGGGTGACTCCAAGGAAACAGTGTCTTCCAGATTCAACAGAATGCATGCACACATGAATTCACAGAGACTGTGACAGGGTGACAAGATCTTTACCAATTCAAACCAAACAATCAACCCCCCACCCCTGAAGGCTCAGGGATCTGTATAGAAGAGAAGGCAAAAGATTGTAAAAGCCAGAGGTGGTGGATATCTCTAAGAAAATTGTATCTTCCAGATACAACAGGATAGACACACATACAAACTCACAGAAACTATGACAACAGGCACAAATTCAACCAGACAAAATCCCAGCACTAAGGACAGAAAGTGGACACAGAGTCCCACACCTAACCAAGATGTTTGCAATGGATACTTACTAAGGAAGGGAAAATCAGTTTTCTCCAATCAACTGTCACTGTATATCTCAAACCCCCTCCAGTAAGGATCTCATTTCCAGGAATAATTGGCCAACACACACACACAAAAAAAAAAAAATCCAAATTTTTTTTATTTGTGTATGAGCTTTTTGTTTTGGTAAATTTTTTGTCTTATTGGTTTTCTTTCTTTTTCTTTTTTTCTCAATTGTCTGTTTTGACATTCATTTATACTGTGTTTTCTGTTTCTTTGTTTTACATGTGTGTATGAGAGAGAGAGAAAAATATGGCGAGAAATAACATGAAGTTATGTGAGTAAGGAGGTGGGGAGGAAAGAGGACTTGAGAAGGGAAAACAATATGATCAACATACATTGTATAACTGTTAATAAAAATTAAAGAATAGGTCATTAATATGAAAAGGAGTAGTTGGGAAGCATCAGACTGTGTGGAGGGGAGAGAAGGGAAGAGAGAAATGCCACAATTGCTCATCTTACACCTGTCAGACGGCTAAGATCGATAGAACAATTAACAGCTCATGCTGGCAAGGATCTGTAGACAAGCGAACACTCATCTATTGCTGGTGGGAGTGCAAATTTGTACAGCCACTATGGAAATCAGTACGGCAGTTCCTCAAGAAGATGGGAACCAATGGACCTTGAGATCTCTATACCACTCAGGTGTATATCCAAAGGATTCTATGTCCTACAACAGAGACACTTGTTAAACCATGTTCACTGCTGCTTTATTCATAACAGACAAAACATGGAAACAGCTTCAATGTCCATCAACAGATAAGAAATAAAGAAAACATGGTATGCTTACACAATGGAATAGTACTCAGCCATTGAAAAGAATAAAATCATGGAATTCACAGGTAAATGGGGGGGGGGGGTAGAAAATAATTATCCTGAAAGAGGTAACCCAGACCCAGAAAGACAAATATGGGATGTATTTACTTATATGTTGAGCTGTTAAGTCAATGACAACCAAACCACAATCTATATAACCACAGAGGTTACATATACAGTAAGGAAGAAGAGGTGACAGACAGATCTCCAAAGGAAAGGGGAATAGGATAGTTATGGATAGTGGGCTGGAACAGGATGATCAAGTGAGGAGGAAAAGGAAAGAGAGGGATGATGGAGAGAATATGAGGAGAGACAATTAAATTAAGGTCCATTTGAGGGGTAATATAGAAATCTCATACAGTAGAAGCTTCTTAAAATATATACACATATGAAAGTGATCTAAATGAAATCACAAATAACGGCAGAGACCAAGACCCATCTAACTGAGTTACTGACCAAAAGGATCCCATTCAGACTCCCAAACAACTCAGGTTGTTGCCGTGACTGTATGTTGTTCCCCAAAAACTGAAGTCAAGGCCCTATTGCTGAAGACAACACCTATACAACGGAGTGAATGTGGAGAAACCAAGCTGGTTCCTACCTAGAATCTTCACCCCTACATGCTAGCTCTTTGGTACAGGAAGATACTCTGCATGTTACCAAAGGAGAAATGTCACAGTAACCCAGCTATAAACCCTTTGATCTACAGTGATGTCCAGCCTTCATGATGTACTGCTTCAGTGGTGGCACAAAGCTTGTGAGAGTAGCCAACTAATATCTGATTTTACTGAAGGCCCACTCCATGAGATGAAACCCATACCTGACAGTGCTTGGGGGAAGCAAGAACCTGAGACTAGATAGCCCAGGGACCTAGAATAAAACCAAATACTACTGTTCTAAAAGACAGAGGGGAGAGAGAGAGACAGAGAGAGACAGAAACAGAGAGAGACAGAGAAACAGAGAGAGACAGAGAGAGAAAGAGAGGAAGGAAGGAAGAAGGGAGGGAGGGAGGGAGGGAGGGAGGGAGGGAGGGAGGGAGGGAGGGATAAGGAGGGAGGGAGGAAGGAAGGAAGGAAGGGAGGGAGGGAGGAAGGAAGGAAAATATAGCAATTAAGTGACTCCTAATGACATCCTGCTATACTCATAGATCTATGCCTTGCTCAGGCATATTCAAAGAAGTTTCCTCCTGCAGGAGATGGGAACAAATACAGAGACCCACAGCCAGACATTATGAAGAGAGTAAGAGACCATAGAATATTCAGCCCTAAATGGAATGTCTCCATCAGATCCCTCCCCTCAGGGCTCAGAGAACCTTGAGAAAGAGGAGGCAGAAAGAGTGTAAGAACAAGAGGGGATGGAGGACATCAAGAAAACGGGCCTTCTAAATCAACATGGTCGATGCACATTTGAAGACAGACACACAGAGACTGAGACAGCATACACAGGGCCTGCCCAGGTCTGCACCAGATGGGGTTTTAGAACTGAAAGAAGAAGTGGACACATGCTCCCCACCTAACTCAGAAGCCATTACCAACTGATAATGAAAATGAAAATTCAGCTTCCTCCGAGGGAGTCTTACTAGAAAAACAAACCACTGTAAAGGGCAGGCCACATGCCCAGCGGTAGACGTCCAGCAGAAAACAAGCTCAACGGTGTCTCTGGAGAGTCATCGCCTCATCATTGTTTCACAATGTTGTGTAAGAGCTTTTCTTTCTTTGTTTTTTTTATTTCATCTCATTGTTTCTACTTTTTATTTTATTTATATATCTTTTCTTCTCTCTCTTTGCTCTACAGGTCTCCTGAGTATATATTATGGCTCCCAGTTTAGTGTTTTTATGAGACTCCTGAGTGTGCGAACAAGTGGGTCTCTGTTTCTTGTGCCTTCTCTTACGCATTTTCTTTCTGTTTGTTTTGTCCAATTCCAGTGGGTTAGTTTTTATTTTATTTAATTTTTATCCCTTAGAAGCCTGTTTGCTTTCTAATGAAAAAAGGGGTGAATTTGGATTGGAGGGACTGTGCAGAGGAACTGGGAGGAGTTCCCGGGGGAAGAGAAACCACAATCAGGATATATAAGTGAGAAAAAAAATCTATTTTCAATTAAAGGTTAAAAAAATAGGACAAAAGTGAAAGAGCGTGGTGGGGTTGCATCATATTGTTTGGAGGGAAGAAAGAGGAAGGAGAAATGATGCAATTAATTGTAATCTCAAAAAATAAAAAAATATAATACTTTCAAATAAATAAAATAACTAGAATGGAAAAATAACTATAATTCATTACATAAATAGACCCAAGGAGAGAGGTCATATGAGTATCTCAATAGATGTAGGGATGTCCTTTGACAAGAACCAGTTATTCTTCATGATAAAATACTAGGAGAAACAAGGGACAAGAGAGGCATATCTTCACATAATAAAGGCCTTGTAAGACAAACTGGTAGCCAACACCCATGTCAGGCAGCTTGTAACTTTAACTCTAGCTCTAGGAAATCCAATGTCCTCTTCTGGTCTCCACAGGTGTCCACACGTACCTGTGTATGCACACATACAGAGACACACATACACATAAGTAATAATTTTTTAAGACATAGGTATAGGACTGTGATTGCTCAGGCAATAAAGCAGAAAACTGACAAATTAGACATTGTGAAATTAAAAACTCTGCACAACAAAGGAAATTTTCAAACAGGTGAAGAAGTAACACAGAGATTGGGAAGAAATGTTTGCCAGCTACACATTTGACAGAAGATTAGTATCTAGAATATATAAAGAATTCAAAGACCTAAAAAATCCAGAAAACAACCCAATTTTTAAAAATGGGCAAAGGAAATGAACAGAGTTCTCCAAAGAAGAAATAAAAATAACTAACAAATATTTTTAAGTGCTAAATATTCTTAGCCAACAGAAAAATATAAATTAAAACTACTTTGAGATTTCTATCTCCTCCAGTCAGAATGACTGTTATCAAGAAAAAAATAACAAATTCCAGCAAGGATGTTGGGGGAAAAGGAATCTTATTTATTGTTCGTGGTGTGAGAATATAAACTGGTGCAGCCACTGTAGAAACAGGCATTAAGATTTCTCAAAAAGCTAATGATCAACTTCCACGTGACCCAAATACATCACTTCTAAGCATATACCCAAAGGACTCTATACCTACCACAGAGATTCCTGCAATGGAGCCAACCTCGGTGTCTATCAACTAATGACTGCATAGGATAGTCACCTGTCACTTATTCCCCATACCTTGTGCAATTGTATTTCATTCACCACTGCTCAGTGGAGAGGCTTATCTATTTAAGGGTAAGAGTAGCATGTGTATAAACATAAATTAAAAGCAGCTTAATATATCAATTTAGCTCAAAAAAACAGCTTTTGCTTCCTCCTAAGGCCTATATCTCTCCCAGCATGTTCTAATCCAATGGCCCTGGTTAAATTAAATGGGTCAGAAAACAAAATATAAAGTAGTGAATGTAGACATGACTGGTAAGGAGGGGGTTGGTAAGCATGGGAGGAAGGAAAATCATCAACTGTCTCACCGAGCTATGAACCCTGCACCTTCTAGGTGAGGTATGTACAATAGCTGCATGATTGACTGAGGGCTAACCAACCACTTACTTGTTGGATGTGAGGCCCACTCCCCCAGAAGGAATAAATTCCTCGAATTATAAACCTGGTCAAAACATGTGTCTGAAGAGGTCATACCCTGCATGAAACCTTCTATTGCTGTTTTGATCATGGATATAATATCAAATTTAAAATATTTATGTTTTTACATAAGGACTGGTATTGCTCTCAACCTTGAGCAGAAGAAACTTCTTTTTTCAAGGAATGATAGCTAATGTAGAGACTCATAACTTCTCAAAGTTCTGAGAAGAAGTGATTATTGGATGCTCAACCCTAAACAGGGCATCTGTATCGTCCCTTCAAGGTTCTAGGAACATTGTGGGATAGGTGGAATAAAGAATATAAGACTGGAAGATAAGGTGTGAAGTGCTATCTTCTGTGTATAACATGGCCGCTGCAACCATGACCCATGGCAACAATACTTACACAAGATTAGGCCATTCAATGTTCTATCCTGGAAGAAGGAAGGAGCTCATGAGGTTCCACACTACCCTGAGTATGTGTTGTCAGTTAATGGCTGCCAGAGAGAGAAAGAGCATCTTTTTCTTCAGTAGTGTAGCCACTGGTAAATTGTACATGCTCCAGTAAATAACCCTTAATGCATCCCCAGTAAAATGCGGTGGGTCAAAAAAGTCATCGGAGTAGTTTGGAAGAATGGTCATCAGAAGTGGAAGGACAATAAGAAAGGTTACTGAGCTGACTGTGGTCACAACCAATTGTGTACATGTATAAAATTGTGGGGAGGGGAAGTGTTAAGTGAGTTGTGAGATATTCAAAATATTTATGAAATCCAGATGACATCATTTATTAATTAGCCAATGGCTTAGAAATGAAGTACAATCTGTGGACCAGAAAGAGATGTTCCTGTTAATAAAATCATAAAGAAATACACTTAAAATCAATTAGATCCCACTAAGACATCACCAGTGAGCCTAAGTCAGAAAAATGGGGAGAACCACAGAAAGCAAAAAGGAAGCAGGAAGAACTGTGGGAATTATGTCACCAGAAATCTGGGGGTGTCTACCGGACTTGATGATAATATCACTAGAGAAATCGGGGTTCCCTCTTGAGGTTCTTAGTCTTGTTAATCAAGAAGTTGAAGAACAGACTCTACAAGAAGCTAAATGAAAATTTTATTAGAGTTTAAAAGAAAAGAACCAGGACGGGCAAGCTATAAATCTCAGCCGCTGCCTGAAGGAGGAAGGGAAAAGGCATGCCGTTTCAGTCAGGCCAGCAGAGGTAAGCAGACAAATGATGGACAGACAGACAGCCATGACAAAGAGAACAGGGAGCTTTAGAGGAAGAGGGAAGAGCGCACTAGGGGAAGTGTGATTCAAAAAGGTAGAAGGAAGAAAAGGCGGAGTTATGTTTTCCTGAGTAATTCAGCAAAGCAGGCGTGGTGAACCACGCTGTGAGGTTGTGGCGTGGTAAGTGACTGCACTAAAGACAGGGGAGGAAAAGCACATTGTCTCGTTAAGGGAATAATCGTTCGTCCCGTTTCTTTAGCATGGCTTAGGGAGAATCAGCCTTCCTTGGAGCAGGGGGGCAGGGGGCAGGGGCAAGCAGTAATTCCTTGGCTGGGTGATTGCCTGGCCCAACTGGATTAAGTCTTCCTTTTATTAATTAATTAATTTATTTATTTTATATCCAGACCGCAGTTTCCCCTTCTTCCTCTCCTCCCGTTCCCTCCCCCCACCCCGCCCCTCATTCCACTTCTCTGTTTCTGTTCAGAAGGGGCCAGGCCTCCCATAGGTGTCAACAAAGCATGGCATATCAAGTTGTGGTAGGACTAAGTTCCTCCCCTACCCTCCTGTTAAGGCAATCCAGTATGAGGAATAGGTTCCTGGAAGCCACCCAAAGCATTAGGGACAGGCCCTGCTCCCACCACTACAACAAGCTACACAACTGCCACACATACGTAGAGGGTCTAGGTCGGTCCCATGCAGGCTCCCTAGCTGTCAGCCCAGAGTCTGTGAGCTCCTATGAGTCCAGGTTAGTTGTTTCGGTGGGTTCCTTTGTGATGACCTTGACACCCCACACCCCACCCCCCGCCATGGCTCATACAATCCTTCCTCCATCTCTTAAACAGGATTCCTCCAGCTCAGCCCAGTGCTTGGCTGTGGATCTCTGCATCTGTTTCCATCAGTCACTGGATGAAGGCTCTCTGATGACAATTGGGGTAGTTACCAATCTGATTACAGGAGATGGCCAGTTTAGGCACCCTCTCAACTATTGCTAGGAGTCTTAGCTGGGGAACTGGATTAATTCTTAAGGGAATTGACAGCAGTACATCAACAAGAGATAGATTTCACTCCGTTGTCTAGGAGGAAATAATGTAAAAATTATGTATGAAATACCCCATTATCCAGTCAGTAAATGGGCTAACGAAATAAGCAAACAGTTCTCAAAAAGAAGAAATTCAGATGTCCAAAAGTATGTTTTTAAAATGTTCACCATCCTTAGCCATCAGGGAAAAACAAATTAAAACCATTTGTAGATTCCCTCTTACCCAGTTCATGCCTAGCCTCTGCCAGAAGAGGGCATCAGATCCCCTGGGACTGGAGCGATAGATGATTGGCGCCACCATGTGGCTATTAGGAATCAAACCCAGGTCCTATTGGAAGAGTAGCCAGTGCTCTTTAACTGCTGAGCCATCGCTCAGGCTGTTTACATTTAAAGCGGTACCATGGAGAACAGAAGTAGGCTTCAAAACTTCAGTATTTTAAGGTTACTACTGTAGCAACACAGAAAAAGAGGAACACTGCCAGTGGGGATGGAAACCAGTGAATCCACTGTGGAAATCAGAATGTAAGTGCGACAGGAGACAGAAAGGTGGATTCTAACAACGGGCAGCGAGAAAGGAATGAAACGATCTCCCAGTGAGATGACGCCATGAAACCACACAGCCAAAACTCCACAGCACAGACCACCTCCTCCAAGAAGGCCACACTTCCTAGCCCTTTTAATACTTTCAAACTCATTCATATATGAGCCTATGAGGGAAATTTTTATTCAAATCACCACAACCTAATCTAGGAGAAAGTAAGGAAATGCCTGCACTTATAAAGGCCCAGGTAAAGAATGTCTTAATAGGACCCCAGTAGCACAAGCATTGAGAACAATTAAGACTTTATTTGAAGAAAACTTAGTTTTCACTCGTGAGCAGTTAGCAATTGGGGATAGTTTCTAAGTTAGGGTTAAGGGCTTGTGTCCATTTCTCTCAAGGCTGAGACCCTATATGGCCAAGACCTTTGAAGGCCCTATGCATGCTTCAGTCTCTGAGTTCATATGTGCACTGGTCCTTCTGTGTTCAAAAGACTTGTTTCTGATCTTGCTCCGGACTGCCCTTTTGGAATACTGGCAGGTTCCCTGCTAGCCGCACCGGGAAGGATCCCCTTCTCCAAGACCCCTGGCAGACCCTGCAGTCTCCACGCCCTGCCCCCACGCCCATCCGCCTAAGCCCCAAGCCTCTTCCTGAGACTTAGAGGCCGGCCCCCAGCTCCCATCTTGCTCCGGACGTCCCTTTTGGAACACTCGTGAGTACCCTTCCTTGCCCCAGACCCCATCCCTGGGCACCAGCCACTCCAGGGAAGACCTGCCCAACTTGGCCCCAGGTTCTGGCCACCAGGCAAGTTCCCTGCTAGCCGCACCGGGAAGGATCCCCTTCTCCAAGACCCCTGGCAGACCCTGCAGTCTCCATGCCCTGCCCCCACGCCCATCCGCCTGAGCCCCAAGCCTCTTCCTGAGACTTAGAGGCCGGCCCCCAGCTCCCATCTTGCTCCAGACTTCCCTTTTACAACACTGGTGAGTGCCCGTCCTCGCCCCAGACCCCATCCCTGGGCACCAGCCACTCCAGGGAAGACCTGCCCAACTCGGCCCCAGGTTCTGGCCACCGGCAGGCTCCCTGCTAGCCCCACCGGGAAGGATCCCCTTCTCCAAGACCCCTGGCAGACCCTGCAGTCTCCACGCCCTGCCCCCACGCCCATCCGCCTGAGCCCCAAGCCTCTTCCTGAGACTCAGAGGCCGGCCCCCAGCTCCCATCTTGCTCCGGACTTCCCTTTTGGAACACTGACTTCCCTTTTGGAACACTGGTCTGTCTGAACCAAGTGTGCGGATAAGGCCAAGAACGAACCACAAGGAGATGGGCAGACGTCAAGGCAGAAACATATACAACAAAATGAATAGCAATACAGCATCACCTGGCCCTAGCCCTCCTCCAACACCTAGACCTGAACATCAGAAATTGGAAGAAGCAGAAGAAAACAGCCTTATGAATGACATCATGAAGAAGCTAGAGGCTTGCGTAGAGGAAAAGACAAAAAAATGTGAAGAACGCTGTAAACAACTAGAGGAAAGGGCAAACAAATTAGAAGAAATCAATAAAGTCCTGGAAGAAAACAATAAAATACTGAGAGAAAATCAAGAAAAATCAATGAAACAAATGAAGGAGACAGTCCAAGACCTGAAAAGGGAAATAGAAAAAAATGAAGAAGACACAAACAGAGGGAATGCTGGAAATAGAAAATCTGAGTAAACGATTGGGAACTTCAGATGCAAGTATAATCAACAGAATGCAAGAGATGGAAGAGAGGATCTCTAGCGTTGAAGATACAGTAGAAGAAATACATTCATCAGTCAAAGAAAACACTAAAGCCGCCGGGCGGTGGTGGCGCACGCCTTTAATCCCAGCACTCGGGAGGCAGAGGCAGGCGGATCTCTGTGAGTTCGAGGCCAGCCTGGACTACCAAGTGAATTCCAGGAAAGGCGCAAAGCTACGCAGAGAAACCCTGTCTCGAAAAACCAAAAAAAAAAAACACTAAAGCCAATAAAGTCATGAACCAAAATGTCCAAGAAATTTGGGACACCATGAAAAGACCAAACCTAAGAATAATAGGGGTCGAAGAAGGAGAAGAATACCAACTCAAGGGCACAGAAAATATATTCAACAAGATCATAGAAGAAAACTTTCCCAACTTAAAGAAGGAAATGCCTATGAAGATACAAGAAGCTTATAGAACACCAAACAGACTAGACCCCCCAAAAAAGTCCCCTCGCCACATAATAGTTAAACAACTAAACGTACAGAATAAAGAAAGAATATTAAGAGCAGCAAAGGAAAAAGGCCAAGTGACATATAAAGGCAAACCCATCAGAATAACACCCGATTTCTCAATGGAGACTTTGAAAGCCAGAAGAACCTGGACAGATGTAATGCAGACACTAAGAGACCATGGATGTCAACCTAGACTAATATACCCAGCAAAACTTTCAATCACCATAGATGGAGTGAACAAGACATTCCATGACAAAGCCAGATTTAAACAATACTTATCCACAAACCCAGCCCTACAGAAAGCACTAGAAGGAAAATTCCAACCTAAGGAAGTCAGATACACCCTCAAAAACACAGGCAACAGATAAAGCCACAGCAGTAAACCCCAACGAAGAGAAGTACACACACATCACCACCAAAAAATAATAGAAATGAACAGTCACTGGTCATTAATTTCCCTCAATATCAATGGACTTAATTCACCTATAAAAAGACATAGGCTTACAGAATGGATACGAAAGCAGGACCCATCTTTCTGCTGCATACAAGAAACACATCTCAAATTCAAAGATAGACACTATCTAAAAATAAAAGGCTGGGAAAAGACTTTCCAATCAAACGGTCTTAAGAAACAAGCGGGTGTAGCCATCCTGATATCCAGCAAAATAGACTTCAAACTAAAATCAATCAAAAGAGATCAAGAAGGGCATTACACACTCATCACAGGAAAGATCCACCAAGATGAAGTCTCAATTCTGAATATTTATGCCCCAAACACAAGGGCACCCACATATGTAAAAGAAACATTACTAAAGCTTAAATCACATATAAAACCCCACACATTAATAGTGGGAGACCTCAACACCCCACTTTCACCACTGGACAGATCTCCCAAATTGAAACTTAACAGAGAAATAAAGGACTTAACTGATGTCATGACTCAAATGGACTTAATCGATATCTACAGAACATTCCATCCTAACAAAAAAGAATATACCTTCTTCTCAGCACCCCATGGAACCTTCTCTAAAATTGACCACATACTTGGCCACAAAACAAATCTAAACAGATACAAAACAATTGGAATAACCTCCTGTGTTCTATCAGACCACCATGGTCTAAAGTTGGATTTCAACAACAACAAAAACTACAGAAAACCTGCAATCTCATGGAAACTGAATAATACCCAACTGAATCACCAATGGGTTAAGGAAGAAATAAAGAAAGAAATTAAAGACTTCCTAGAGATCAATGAAAATGAAGACACCACATATCCAAATTTATGGGACACTATGAAAGCAGTACTAAGAGGGAAATTCATAGCACTAAATGCCCACATAAATAAGTTGGAGAAATCTCACACTAGAGACTTAACAGCATACCTGAAAGCTCTAGAACAAGAAGAAGCACAGTCTCCCAGGAAAAATAGACGCCAGGAAATTATCAAAGTGAGAGCTGAAATCAATAAAATAGAAACAAAGAGAACAATACAAAAAATTAATGAAACAAAGAGTTGGTTCTTTGAGAAAATCAACAAGATAGACAAGCCCTTATCCAAACTAACCAAAAGACAGAGAGAGAGCATCCAAATCAACAAAATCAGAAATGAAAAGGGGGACATAACAACAGACATTGAGGAAATCCAGAGAATTATCAGGTCATACTTCAAAAACCTCTACTCCACAAAACTGGAAAACCTAAAAGAAATGGATAACTTTCTGGATAGGTACCACATACCTAAGTTAAATCAAGACCAGATAAACTATTTAAATAGTCCAATAACCCCTAACGAAATAGAAACAGTCATTAAAAGTCTCTCAACCAAAAAAAGCCCAGGACCAGATGGTTTCAGCGCAGAATTCTACCAGATCTTCAAAGAAGAGTTAATACCAATACTCTCTAAATTGTTCCACACAATAGAAACAGAAGGAACATTACCAAACTCCTTCTACGAGGCTACAATTACCCTAATTCCTAAACCAAACAAGGATACAACAAAGAAAGAGAACTACAGACCGATCTCCCTCATGAACATTGATGCAAAAATACTCAATAAAATACTGGCAAACAGACTCCAAGAACACATCAAAACAATTATCCACCATGATCAAGTAGGATTCATTCCAGGGATGCAAGGGTGGTTCAACATACGAAAGTCCGTCAATGTAATACACCATATAAACAAACTCAAAGAAAAAAACCATATGATCATTTCACTGGATGCAGAAAAGGCATTTGACAAAATCCAACACCCCTTCATGATAAAGGTATTGGAGCGATCAGGAATACAGGGAACATACCTAAACATAATAAAGGCAATTTACAGCAAGCCAACAGCCAACATCAAATTAAATGGAGAGAAACTCAAAGCAATTCCACTAAAATCAGGAATGAGGCAAGGCTGTCCACTCTCCCCATACTTATTCAATATAGTACTTGAAGTTCTAGCCAGAGCAATAAGACAACATAAGGAGATTAAGGGGATACAAATTGGAAAGGAAGAAGTCAAGCTTTCCCTATTTGCAGATGACATGATAGTATACTTGAGCGACCCCAAAGATTCCACCAAGGAACTGATACAGCTTATAAACACCTTCAGCAACATAGCAGGATACAAGATCAACTCAAAAAAATCAGTAGCCCTCCTATATACAATGGACAAAGAAGCGGAGAAGGAAATCAGAGATACATCACCCTTTACTATAGCCACAAATGACATAAAATACCTTGGGGTAACACTAACCAAGCAAGTGAAGGACCTATATGACAAGAACTTTAAGTCCCTGAAAAAAAGAAATTGAAGAAGATGTCAGAAAATGGAAAGATCTCCCATGCTCATGGATAGGCAGGACTAACATAGTAAAAATGGCAATCCTACCAAAAGCAATCTACAGATTCAATGCAATCCCCATCAAAATACCAACACAATTCTTCACAGACCTGGAAAAAATAATACTCAACTTCATATGGAAAAACAAAAAACCCAGGATAGCCAAAGGAATCCTGTACAATAACACAACTTCTGGAGGCATCACGATCCCTGACTTCAAGCTCTACTATAGAGCTACAGTAATAAAAACAGCTTGGTACTGGCATAAAAACCGACATGTGGACCAATGGAATCGAATTGAAGACCCTGACATTAATCCACACACCTATGAACATATAATTTTTGACAAAGAAGCCAAAAGTGCACAATGGAAAAAAGAAAGCATCTTCAACAAATGGTGCTGGCAAAACTGGATATCAACATGTAGAAGGCTGCAAATAGATCCATATCTATCACCGTGCACAAAACTTAAGTCCAAGTGGATCAAGGACCTCAACATAAATCCAGCTACTCTGAACCTGCTAGAAGAGAAAGTAGGAAGTAGTCTTGAACGCATTGGCATAGGAGACTACTTCCTAAATAGAACACCAGTAGCACAGACTCTGAGACAAACAATCAATCAATGGGACCTCTTGAAACTGAGAAGCTTTTGTAGAGCAAAGGATACGGTCAACAAGGCAAAGCGACAGCCTACAGAATGGGAAAAGATCTTCACCAACCCCACATCTGACAGAGGACTGATATCCAGAATATATAAGGAATTCAAGAAATTAGACATCAAAATGCCCAACAGTCCAATTAAGAAATGGGCTATAGAGCTAAACAGAGAATTCTCAACAGAGGAAACTCAAATGGCCAAAAGACATTTAAGGAACTGCTCAACATCCCTAATCATCAGGGAAATGCAAATCAAAACAACTCTGAGATACCACCTTACGCCTGTCAGAATGGCTAAGATCAAAAACACTGAAGACACCTTATGCTGGAGAGGATGTGGAGCTAGGGGAACTCTCCTCCACTGCTGGTGGGAATGCAAGCTTGTACAACCACTTTGGAAATCAATATGGCGCTTTCTTAGAAAATTGGGAATCAATCTCCCCCAAGATCCAGCTATACCACTCTTGGGCATATACCCAAGAAATGCTCAACCACACCATAAGAGCACTTGTTCAGTTATGTTCATATCAGCATTGTTTGTAATAGCCAGAACATGGAAACAACCCAGATGCCCTTCAACTGAAGAATGGATAAACAAAATGTGGTACATATACACAATGGAATACTACTCAGCAGAGAAAAACAATGGCATCATGAGGTTTACAGATAAATGGATGGATCTAGAAAAAATCATCCTGAGTGAGGTAACCCAGACTCAGAAAGACAAACATGGTATGTACTCACTCATAGCAAGATACTAGACATGAAACAAGGATGACTTGTCTGCTACTCACATCACCAGGGAGGCTACCTGGAAAACAGGACCCCAAGAAAGACACAGGGATCACCCAATGACAGAGAAATGGAATGAGATCTACATGAACAGCCTGGACATGAGTGGGGGTAATGAAAGGCGAGGGTCTAGGGAAAGAGAGCTTGGGGGAGCGGGAGATCCCAGCTGGATCAACAACAGAGAGGGAGAACAAGGAATAGGAGACCATGGTAAATAAAGACCACATGAGAATAGGAAGAAGCAAAGTGCTAGAGAGGCCCACAGAAATCCACAAAGATACCCACACAACAGACTGCTGGCAGTGGTCGAGAGACAGCCCGAACTGACCTACTCTGGTGATGGGATGGCCAAACACCCTAATTGTTGTGCTAGAAACCTCATCCAACTACTGAGGGATCTGGATGCAGAGATCCATGACTAGGCCCCGGGTGGATCTCTGGGAGTCCAATTAGCGAGAATGAGGAGGGTTTATATGAGCGAGAATTGTTGAGACCAAGGTTGGATAAAGCACAGGGACAAATAGCCAAATGAATGGAAACACATGAACTATGAACCAATGGCTGAGGGGTCCCCACTGGATCAGGCCCTCTGAATGGATGAGACAGTTGATTGGCTTGATCTGTTTGGGAGGCATCCAGGCAGTGGGACCAGATCTTGTGCTCATTGCATGAGTTGGCTGTTTGAAACCTGGGGCCTATGCAGGATTGTTTGGCTCGGCCTGGGAGGAGGGGACTAGACCTACCTGGACTGAGTCTACCAGGTTGACCTCAGTCTGTGGGGAAGGCTTTGCCCTGGAGGAGATGGGAATGGGGGGGGGGGGTTGGGGGGAAGGTGAGGGGGACGGGAGGGGGGAGAACAAGGGAATCCGTGGCTGATATGTAGAACTGAATTGTATTGCAAAATAAATTAAAATAAATTTAAAAAAAAAAAAAACAAAAAAAAAACAAAAAAAAAAAAAAAATAAGGTAAGATATGTAAGAATCAGGGAAGGAATATACAAACATTTATGCATATGTATTTTCTTTTGTTTGTTTAATTTCTAACAAGCTGGAAAAATATCCTAAATTTCTGCTTTTGCTTATGTGATACAAAAATGAACTACAAAAGAGGGCTGGCCAAATATTTGGCATTATGTAAAATTTCACTGCATAAAATTAGGAAAATTTTTTAAAAATGTGCTTACACTGATAAATAAAAATTATCATGTCTGTAAAAAAAAAAAAAAAAAAAAAAAAAAAAAAAAAGACTTGTTTCTTTGGTGGCCTCCATCTGCTCTGGCTCTTACATTCATTCTGCTTCCTCTTCTACAGGGATCCTTGACCCTGAGGAGAGAGATTTAATGGATACATAACATTTAGGGATGAGTTCCAAGGTCTTTTACTCACTGTATGTTTTCCAGGTGTAGGTCTCTGTCTTTGTTCCCAACTACTGAAGGAGGAAGATTCTCTAATGATGGGTGAGCAAGGCACTTGTCTATGAGTATAGTGGAATGTCATTGGGAGTCATTTTATTATTACATTCCTTTAGCAGAACAGTAGTACTTGGTTTTCCCCCAGGTCTCAGGTTTTCGGCCACCCGAACAGCATAGGGGATGGGTCCTAGCTCATGAAATAGGCCTGAAATTCTAATCAAATATTGAACAGAGTCTTACTGGGAATACAAATCACAATTAAGACTAGGCCCCATGCCTAGCAATAGATAGCCAACACAAAACAAACTCAATAGCATTTTTGGAAGTTCTTTGTTTCATAATACTTAGTCAGGGCTTTTTTTTTTTAATTGTACACGTGCTTCGTGTACATATTATGGTTTCCAGTTTTGTGTTTTTATGGGAGTTTTGTGCGTGGGAATATGTGTTTCTCTGTACTTATATGTGTTTCTTGTGTTTTTCTTTGGCTTTTTTTCCTTATGTTTGTTTGTTTATTTGTTTGTTTTGTCCTATTTTATTATTATGTCGTAGCTGGAGTTTTCCTGCCTGGCCCACAGTCAGGACAAATCTCTCTCACCTGCCAGTCCCACAGCCGCTCAGACCCAACCAAGTAAACACAGAGACTTATATTGGTTACAAACTGTATGGCCGTGGCAGGCTTCTTGCTAACTGTTCTTACAACTTAAATTAATCCATTTCCATAAATCTACACCTTGCCACATGGCTCATGGCTTACCGGCATCTTCACATGCAGCTTGTCATGGTGGCGGCTGGCAGTGTCTCTCCCACCCAGCTTCCTCTTCTCTCAATTCTCCTTTCTGTTAGTCCCGCCTATACTTCCTGCCTGGCCACTGACCAATCAGTGATTTATTCATTGACCAATCAGCAATACATTTGACATACAGATCATCCCACAGCATTATGTATTCTTATTTTAATTTTATCCTGTTTTATTATCATATCTTTTAGCTAATAATGGTTTATATTCTAATGAGCTAGAGAAAGAAACACTATGGATTTGAGTGGGTAGGGAAATGGAGAGGACCTGAGGAAAATCAGAATGTACTGTATGAAAAAGAAATCTACCGTCATGGAGGATATGGAGGCTGAACTGGCCATCTTCTGTAACCAGGCAAGGCATCTGTTGGTGGGACTGGGATACAAACCCAGCTACAAAACCTTCAACCTCCAACCTATCCTGCCTGCAAGATATGCTGGGGTAAAGGTGGTCCAGAGCTTGTGGGAGTGGCCAATCAATGATTGGTCTAAATTGAGGCTCACATCACAAGAGCGAGCTCATGCTCCACACTGTCCAGATGGCCAGGAACTGGAAGCTGGATGGCCCAGAGATCCAGGATCAGTGCCTACCACAATCATTAGAGAGGATTCTTCCAGCAGCTGACGGGAGCAGATGCAGAGACTCACAGACAAATCGAGGAGCTCAAGGGAATCCCACAGAAGAGCAGGAAGAAGGATCATAGGAGCTAGAGGGTTCTAGGACACCAGAAGAACACAGATCATAGAATCAACTAGACAGGGCTCATAGAAGCTCACAAAGACTGAAGCAACAAACACAGACCCTGTGTGGGTCTACAGTAAGTCCTTTGCATACATGCTTTAGTTGTTTAACTTGGAGTTTTTATGAGACTCCTAACAGTGGGAGAAGGGGTGTGTAAACTAAGTTTTTCTGTGTCCTGGCAGTCGCTCCCAAGTAACCACAAGAGACTTAATATTAATTATAAATGCTGGGCCAATAGCTTGGGTTTATTATTAACTAGCTCTTATATTTTAAGTTAACCCATATTCCTTATTTGTGCTCTGTCACATGGTGGTACCTTTATTAGCATGGCACGTTCATCTCCTGATCCCTCTGCATCTGGCTGGCGACTCCAGACTGCACGTTTCTGCTGACCATCTCTAGTACCTGAACTACTGGTCTTTAGTCCATACTAGAACCTGAGTTCCAATAGCAGTGAAGGATGGTGGTGGAGTCATCAGCAACAGGATAGATGTACTCACCAGTAAGAAGTGAAGGTGGAAAGGCATGGCAGCGCTGCTTTTTCCTGGGATGTCTTTACATATGGACTGCTGCTGGAAGGTGCCACCCTCTGCGGGAAGGTGTTCTCCCTAATCTAAGTATGTTCCTGGAATGCCCTCACATACTTTCCCTGAGTTGTCTCGTAGTTTATTCCAGATTCAATCAAGTTGACAATCAAGGTTAACCATCACAGCCTACTTCCAAAAATCAATATTGTTTTCTTCCTTTTCCAAGTCAAAACCTAAGATGAATAATTTAATGTTTAAGAATTTAATTTCTCTGACAGAAGGAACCAAATTCAGATGTTGGCCTTCCATGTATGAGATGTGACATCTTCAGCAAATTATTTAATTTATCTAAGCGTCAATGACTTCATCTATAAAATAAAGCACTAGTTTAGAACTAGATCATGGATTGTTATTATTATTATTAAAATTAAAATTTTTATTCATAGATAATCTCAATACATGGCATGTAACAAGCTTTTAATAAATGTCGATTGTCCATATGACACATAGGTCAATTCTGAACACAGACTTTTGGATTCATGTAATAAATTTAAAAATAATTAAATGAAGTAGACTTTCCCTTGAACAGAAAATATGAGTCGGAAGTTCACATGAAAGAATCCTTGCTCCAATATAAGAATAAGTGTATCAGATATATGAAACAAATTTATCAAAAGAATGGGTCCCTATGGTAGTGTCCACTCCCCTAAGACAATTTCAACAAAGAGAACCCTATATTAAGTAAATTGGCTTTGGTCCAACAATAGCTTCACCAGGGACAAGCAAATAACCCAAGTTTTCATTATTACCTTTGCTAGCAGGAATGGGAGAACATATTCTCCAACTAGAAACAAAAAACTCAAATGCATTCCAAATGTAAACCCAAGGGACAGAGCTCTGAGAACAGAGAGGATTAAGAGGAGAGGCCTGCTCATCTGAAGACACTGTCCTTATTCTCAGTCAGTGCCTGAGCCCATGGCCTCAACAAAGAACAGATGTCCCAACTCCATAAGCAGAACGTGGAAAATCCGTGTTACAACTGCAACATGGAAATGTGAGTTTACGAAGGAACCTTTCTACCTGACAGTTCTGGCTTTAAAATGGACCGTTTGTTACTCACAGGTTGCATCAACTAAAAATGCAAAAGAGCACATTAAAACTGGTTATATCTCTGTTGCATCAACTACAAATGCAAAAGAGCAAGTTAAAACTGGTTGCCGGGCGGTGGTGGCGCACGCCTTTAATCCCAGCACTCGGGAGGCAGAGCCAGGTGGATCTCTGTGAGTTCGAGGCCAGCCTGGTCTCCAAAGCGAGTTCCAGGAAAGGTGCAAAGCTACACAGAGAAACCCTGTCTCGAAAAACCAAAAAAAAAAAAAAAACTGGTTATATCTCTGTCACTCAGTCTTCACTGTTATTTCGGCTTTGTGATCTTCTAACCTTCACCATTCCTCCTCAAAGTTCGACTTACGGAATCGAGGTAAAGCTCCACTTACGAACTAATGCCGTTTACATTTTTGTTTCTCTTAGGAAAGAAACCTGGACTGAGGGCACGATGCCTGTTTGCAGGGAGGTTACATCACTCCCTGTAGTATTACAGTGACTTATTCAGAAACCAATGGGCATCACTCCCTGCAGTGTTACAATGACATTTTGAAACTTGACTTCTAATCTTTGTGCTTATGAAATGATATTGGTCACTCAAAAGTCAAACACAGCCTTTAGGATGCTCTGCTGGCACCCTTCTACCTCGACCTTTATTAGCTTGAAATCTAAGCAGCAAATGAAGGGGTGAGAGTATCCCCCACGGCAAGTCAAACCTGGCTCAAGGAAGGTCTTGCTCGCAGCTTTCCACATTCGAGAAACAGCAAAGATCACAAAATGTACTTGGAAAAGGTAAGTTCTTTCAAAATTACGGTTGTATAATGAATTTTTTCAGATTATAAAAAAATACACTTAATAATAAACAATATTTAGTAATATATTCATTAAAATGTTCTGAGGCATAGACATGTAGAAAGAAAAAAGGAATCTATCATCTTAATAGTAATACTCACTACTATTAATTTTCAGTTTTGTTTCTTTCTGTATTTCTTTTTTCCCATTTTTGGTTTTTTGAGACAGGATTTCTCTGTGTAAACAGTCCTGGCTGTCCTGGAACTCACTCTGTAGACCAGGCTAGCCTCAAATTCACAGAGATCCACCTGCCTTTGCTCTTAAGTGCTGAAATTAAAGGCATTCGCTACCACCAGTCAACTTCTTTCCATATTTCTATAACTTGGTATCATTTACTTTCTCTACCAAAAAAATGTATTTAAAAAACTAAATAAACTCTTAACAGGTGAAGAACTCTATTAAATACGAAGAACTACATAAGCCTTTGCCATACAAAGAACCACCATTTTCTGCTTGTTGATTGCTTTAACTCGGAATCTGCATGTTAACAGGGCCGCCCCAGGAGTTCTGACGGACTTTTAAAGTGAGTTTATTTATTATCTCTCCCTCTCTGATTTTATTCAGTGATTCTGATTTTTTTTAAATCTCTGGTTGTTCTAAACTGTCCGGCAGAAAGCTTTTTTTTTTTTACAAGTTGACGTTCCTGTCCAACAGTTTTGCTGAATATCATTTCATTGCATATTGAACAGCACTGGATTCCTGTTTTCCTGGTTATTCATCTTTTCTAATTTAAAAATGAGAGAAAATTATATTTTCGTATTTAAATTAATAAGCTTCATATATAAATTAGATTAGTGATATAGTTAATACCCACAATATTCAGTGAAATTTCACTTATTAAAGTGTCCCTTGATTTTATTTAAAAAGAATAATATTTCTGATTTTAAATATATTTTACCATGCAGGTATATAGATATATGTTATAAAATGTTCATTGTATTGAAAAGATTACCAGAATATAGTATGCTCTCTGAAAACTTAGCTGAAGTTTGAAATGGTCTAAGCCAATAAACAACTACAGAGCAATGAAATGTAAGACGAGGCCAAAGATGGCCATGATTAGATCAGAGACAAAGGATGATCCCATTCCAAAGGAGGAAAAACAAAATGAGAGAGTAGAAAGAAAACTGATGTGTGAGTCTGTAACTCCAGCACTCAGGAGGAGGCAGAGGCAAGTTCAAGGCCAACCTGCTCTACACATCAGAGATATTCTATAGTGTATATGTACCAAATTCTCATCATCCATTTTTATTGGATGAAGGGCATTTAGGATGTTTCAATTTCCTGGCTATTGTGAACAGAGCAGCAATGAACATGGCTAAGCAAGTATCTGTAGAGTAGGATGTTGAGTCCTTTGGGCATTTGCCAAGGAGTGACGTAGTATGGCAGATTTAATTTTAGCTGAGAATTCTCCACACTGACTTACACAGTAGCTACACCATTGTGCAATTCCGTGAACAGTGACTGAGGGTTCCCTTTTACCCATATTCCTTCCAACATGTGCTGCAGGTCATTTTGTTGATCTTTGGCGTCCTGATGGGGTAAGATGAAATCTACAAGTTGTTTTGATTTGCATTTGTTTCTCTAATTGCTAGGGATGATGTACATTGTTAAAAAATATTTCTTAACCATTTTTGCTTTCTTCTTTTGCAAACTCTAGAGTCAGGTCCCAAGCCCATTTTTCTAAGAAGTCATTTGCTATTTTTTATTATTTATCTTTTGAGTTATTTATATATTCTGGATATTAAACCTCTGCCAGGAGAATAACTAACAAAAATTCTCTTCCATTCTCTGGGCTTTCCCTTTACCTGGTAGATTGTTTCCTTCACTTTTTAGTATTGGGGTCCCACTTGTCAATTGTTGGCCTAAATTCTTGGGCAAATGGAGTCCTATTCGGGAAGTCTTTTCCTGCATAAATGTCATGTTTTCTTCTTGCAGTTTCAGTGTTTCAGGTTTGGGATTTAGGTCTTTGATCCATTGGAGTTAGTTTGTGTGCAAGGTGGTGAAATCTGGTCTAATTTCATTCTTCTATATGTGGACACCCACTTTTCCAAGAATCATTTGTTGAAGATAATTTATTTTATCCAAATTATGATTTAGTCATCTTTGTCAAATGGCTGAAGTTGTGTGTACTCATGTTTGGATCTTTGATTTTGTTCCATTGGTCTACCCTGTTTTTGTGCCAGTGCCATATTGTTTATTACTGTAGCTCTGTTGTTTATCTTAATATCTGAAATGGTAATCCCTGCAGCTTTGTTCTCGTCAGGATTGTCTTGGCTATCTGGGGTCTTTTGTGGTTCCATAAGAATTTTAGGATAGGTTTTGTTTTTTGTTCCATTTATATGAAGAATAAGATGAGTATTTTGATTGTAATTGCATTGAATCTGTAAATATCTTTTAGAAAAGTGGCAATTTTCACAATATTACTTCTGCTCATCTGTGAGCATGGGATAGTTTTCCATTTTCCAGTGTCTATCTTTTTCCTCAGGGGTTTAATGTTTTCACTGGAGAGGTCCTTCACTTCCTTGATATTTTATTTTCTTTGAGGCTACCATGAATGGGTGTCCATTCGTGATCTCCATATCTATGTATTCGTTGGCAGTGTATAGAAAAGATTTTGATTTGTGCAAGTTGATTCTGTATCCTGCCACATTGTTGAATTTGTTTATCATTGCTAGAAGTTTTATGATAGAAATATATAGTATCTTGTCATCTGCAACTCATTTCCCATTCCTCACAGGTCTATCCCCCACCCTTGTGACCTCCCCCCACAAAAAAAGAAGAAAAATAAAAATAAAAGTCCAATTGGTATTGCCCATGTATTCACTGGAACATGGTCAAACTCCCAGTGCCCAGTCCTTTAAAGAAAACTGAGTCCTTCCTCACATGCACCTCAGTGAGAAGCCATCAGTTATGGAGAGCTACACTCTCCTTATCACAGTTTTTAAGAGTTCTCTTCAATGTCTTTCTGTCTAGGCTGTTCCTTGCGGGGGAGGGAGGGCAGGCAGTAGGGATAAGAATTGTCACAGAAGCTTTCCGTGTCACTCTTTCTCAACTGTGAGTCTGCAGTCATCAATTCCATGGCAAAAGTAGCTCTTGTATAATATTAGATGGACCAGCCTTAATATTATACATCCCAAGGGCTCAGGAGAGAGAACTTCTAATGGCAAGGGCTATTTTCCAGAAATAGAATCTCAGCACACTGAGCTCTTAGTCCAGTTATTTATTCTTCCAAATCTTCTCCATCCTTCCCATGCCCTGGGAGTCCCGGCATATATACACTTACAAACAGTAATCCCTTGGCAGTGCAAAGCCAGGCTTCCAGTGTCAAACAGAGGGGTGATAAGAATCACATAGAGAGCCAATAACCATTAATTATTATTTGCAACCCCACAAGGAAGTGACCAATGGGAAAATGAATTAACTAAAGGCTAAATTCAGGTAATATCTAAGAAGAGGGCTCTTATGTGTTCAACTATAATCTTAAACGTGATTGGTAGAAAATGTTAAGAATCTATAAGTCAATGAGATAAAATAAAACTGTCTCCTTTTTTCCTGTGGCTCCTATCTGTCCAAGCTATCTGCCGTTTTTCTGCAGGGTGGGGGTAGATAAGTGTGCTCGGTCACTAGGTAACCTGTGTACTGCTAGATGTCTCTGGTGATAGTTAAAGGGAGATCTGGAACTAGGGGTAAGATTTGATAAAGGAGGGAGTTAAGCTTAATTGGCACATCCACCAGGCTTTCTCAAACAGGTAGTCTGGACACTTAAGTCTGCTCTTAGAGAGTACAGAGGTATCTCTGATAAGGTACTTTCCTCCATCTGGGAATGGACCTGGCCAGATGCTGCCAATGATGATAATTACAGGGAGGCTTGAACTGGGGTTCTGGCTGTGCATAGCTGTCAGCGCACAAGGTTATCTAAATATTCCTTTAGTCGAGGGGAAATGGTGCCCAATAAATGATGGAAAAGCTACAATAGCACACAAGAAACTCATAGCAGGAAACGGCTGATAATCAAAACCCAAATATCACCAAGGCTCCTTGAGTCTCAGCTTGACCTCTGGAAGGCCCTTGGTTTCTTCCAGGTATTAACTTTGTCATAATCAGCTGAAATCCTACTTTGTGTATTTTTGTGACTTGCAGCAAGTAGCTTCCTTGCCCTTTACAGTCAACAGAAAAGTGGATCATAGATATACATATGGTTTCTGGCAACAGCATGGACCACAAACATCCACTTAGCCTCTGGAGTCAGCACGTGCCACACAGACCTCAGCATGGTCTCTGGTGACAGGACAGACCACAGACATCAACACAGCCTTTGCCACTGCACAGGCCGCAGACACCATCATAGCCCTCGGTGGCAGAACAGCCCAAGAACATCAACATGGCTTCAGGCTGCAGCACAGACCACAGAAATTCAAATGGCCTCCAGTGGTAACACAGGCCATGGACATCAACACAACTCCTGGCTGCTGTAGGACCATCCTACAGCATCCTACAGACATCCACATCACAGACATCCACATGAACCTGGGGCTTCAGTACAGCCTGGGCAGCAGACCACGGATACCAAAGTGGCCTCCAGGGGCAGCACAGACCATAGAGGTCTTTCAAGGAGGTCCAATCCAGAAAATGAACCATTCTTCATCTTGGATATCACGTTGTTGCTCAGAACCAGGGCAATCAGGTTGGACATGTCATAGAAGGGTCTGTGGTTTGGCAGATTTGTAGGGAGAGTCCAGCAAGTGCTGATATGTGTGGCTAGACTAAGCCAGGACAGTGAATATGGGACCTGGGATAGACATGGCATTTTGGAGAAAGGGTGTGGATAGGCAGATCAGGAAGACTCACTAGGCTATCCCCTGGAGGAGGAGTGGGGGAAGGAGGAGATGAGAGATCTGAATGGGTGGAGAGGTTGGGTGCATTGCAGAAGGGACCTGTTTGTGGTGGCAGGTAGGGTGGCTCCCAGTTGAAACCAAGAGGATGGTTGATGCATACAAGGGTTTGGTCAGACTGGACCTGGGTAGTTATGTGGGACTTGGGCTTTATCTGGTAGGTCTGAAAGAAGGTATTTGATGGAAAGGTCATGGATAATCACTGGGCTAGAGCCTACACGAGGAGGTGGCATATGGAATCTTAAACCTCATTTTCTCTCCTCTGTATTGTTTAAATTATATTAGCTAGGCAGTGGTGGCATAAGCCTTTAATCCCAGCACTCAGGAGGCAGAGGCAGGTAGATCTCTGTGAGTTCAAGGTCAATCTGGTCTTCAGAGTGAGATCCAGGACAGCATGGGCTACATGGTGAGACCTTGTCTCAGAAAACCAAATATATTCTCATCTTTATAGGTGAATTAAGAGAGATGCTGAGATATCAGTTTAACTTTTGCCAGAAATTTTTCTGAGTTGTTGAAACCAGTGTTCTCCAAGATTAACTATACACTAGGGAATGAAAGAAGAAATATGTTCGTTTGCACATTTATCTTAATTTCAAGAAAATTTTTCAAAAAGGTTTCACAAGATTATTGATATATGCTATTTTGACTGACCAGTGGTTTATAATTGTGAATATAAATATATAGATTATCTCAACAACAATGTTATTGGGGTGTTCAATTAAACAACAAATAGAAAACACTGTTTTGGATGCCCTACCCCATAGCTGGAATGTGTATGTACTCTCTTGAAGAGGAGTCAGGAAACATAATTTCTTAATCTGTAATCTTCACAGACTAGAAGACAATGACCGCAGCCAGAAATACTTCCCACACTGTGAGTCACTTCATCCTCTTAGGCTTCCCTTGCCGCAGAGAAATACAGATCTTCCTTTTCTCCATATTCTTTATGGTTTACGTTTTCACTTTGCTTGGAAATATGGCGATTGTATATGCAGTGCACTGGGATCAGCGGCTCCATACTCCCATGTACATTCTGCTGGCCAACTTCGCCTTCCTAGAGATATGCTACGTCAACTCTGATGTGCCAAACATGCTGGTCAACTTTCTCTCTACAACCAAAACCATCTCCTTCACTCGATGCTTACTCCAGTTGTACTTCTTTTTCTCCCTGGGGACAACTGAATGTTTATTTCTCTCTATCATGGCCTATGACAGGTTCCTGGCAATCTGCCGCCCACTGCACTACCCCACTGTCATGACCACGAGGTTCTGTGGCAGCCTGATCATATTTTGCTGGGTCTATGGCTTCCTCTGGTTTCTTATCCCAGTGATGCTCATCACTCAACTGCCATTTTGTGGCCCAAATGTGATTGATGACTTTCTCTGTGACCTCGGTCCCCTGTTGGATCTAGCTTCAGCCTGTGTCCCAATCCCAGGCACTGTTCTCATCTGCGGCACTATGAGCTCCCTCCTCATCTTTGCTACATTTTTTTACATTATTGGTTCATATACCTTAGTGCTGAGAGCTGTGATACGGATGCCCTCAGCTGCGGGCTCAAAGAAGGCTTTTTCCACCTGTTCATCACACCTGGCTGTTGTAGCTCTATTTTATGGCTCAGTCATGATAACATATGTAAGTCCGGGATCAGGACAAGCAAAGGGCATGCAAAAGTTCACAACTTTGTTCTACTCAGTTTTGACTCCCTTCTTCAACCCCATGATCTACAGCCTCCGAAATAAAGAAATGAAAGAAGCCTTGAAAAAAGTCATAGGAGGCTCCTAGGAGGTCTTTGATATTATTGAGTTATTTTAAATGAGTGTAGAGTTCCAGACATGTTTAACATGTGGCCATGGGTTTTGTGAATTGCAGAACAACAATGACCATGCTCCAACATATTTGTACACCACAATCTTATATGGAAATGTCAGAATCTTAAAGCCATGGGTCAGTAATGAGCTGAGAAACTTTCAGGTAGATGTTAACTTTTCAAAGAGAGGCACTTCAAAATTATAAGTGCCATATCATCAGCGTAGTCTTCCCCAACAGAATTCATTGTATCTTCTATAGCATGTTGCTTGTAACATGTCTTTCTTTATTCTTTATGTTATACAATGGAAAATTATGAAAAAATGACATCATGAAATTTACTGGCTAATGGATGGAACTAGAAAAGATCATCCTAAGTGAGGTAGCCCAGACCCAGAAAGACAAACATGATATGTACACACTTACAAGTGGTTATTAGCCATAAAGTAAAGGGCAACCGTGCTATAATTTACAGACCCAGAGAAGGGATGGAGGAAGAGAGTTTGGGGAGAGACAGCTGAAATTTGGGGGTATTTTGGGGGCAGTATGGGAATTGATAGCAGTGGAAATTTCCTGGAATCTAGCAGGGTGACCAACCTTAGTGAGGACTCCTAGTAATGGAGGATATGGAGTCTGAACTGGCCATCTTTTGTGGTCAGGCAAGGCTTCAAATGGTCAGACTGGGTTGCTTTGGTTGAGTTGTTGGCTGAGGGTGTCCTGTGGAGATACCTTCACAACCCAGGCTGATACTAGGACAGAGGGTCACTCTCTGAAAACTGAGAGCAGGACCTTGTGATGACACCGAGGGCCATGATGGTCTCCATGGTCATGCTGCAACAGAGGGCCATTTTGATGTCCATGATCTATACCACCACTGGAGACCATGCTAAGGTCAATGGCTCATGCCAATGCCAGAGGCCATGTAGATGTCTATGATCCATGCTGTGGCCAGAAAGAAACCATGTGGAAGTCCATGAACCATGTTCCCACTATTAAAGAGCAAGGAAGACTCCTTTGCAGGGATATCAATGACTGCAGACTCACTGTTGAGAAAGAGTCATAGAAGGCTTCAGTGACAACTCTTACCCCAACCATACCACACCACATCTCTCAAAAAAGTAACAGGCTACAGAGGAAGCCATCAAAGAGAACTCTTAAAATATGTGATAAGGATACTGAGGTGTACCTCTCCACAACTGATAGATTCTGGCAAGGGGTCTGGGTGGGGAAGGACTCAGTTTTATTTAAGGGGATGGCCACAGGGTGTTTGACCATGCTCCAGTGAGTATATGGGCAACACAAATTGGACTTGCATTTTGTGGTTTTCCTTCTACTTCTCTTTTTTTATGGGGCAGACCTGGGTGGGTGAGGAAGTATATGCAATTGGGGTGCATTATGTGAAATTCCCAAATAATCAATAAAAATGTTATGTTGGAAAAAAATGAATCATTGGGTGAACATCACTGGGGAGGTTTATAGGAAGTAATATTTCAGGTCTCTCTCTCCATGCTGTTGAATTGGCATCTGCATTTTTGTGCCATCCTCAGATATATACTAAAATGTTTTACTTAGAAGCTTCTAGTAGAGTCATATCAATTAGTATTACATGTAGAACTTTCTTTTTGTTTATTTGGTTCAGTTTTCTGAGACAGGTTTTCTCTGTGTAGTCCGGAACTCACTCTGTAGACTAGGCTGACCTTAAACCCAAAGGTCTGCCTGCCTCTGCCTCCTGAGTGCTGGGATTAAAGGTATGCATCACCACTGCGCAGCCACATGTGGAACTTTCTATTGACAGAAACACATCTCTGAACAGTGACTATTCAAGGCAGATTCAGGACGTTGATGGAATCTGGTGTAGACATTTTAAAAGTCCCCCCTAAGGGCTCCACCCCTAGCTGAGGAGCTTTCTGGTAAAGTAGGAACAGTCAGAGTTTTTTGGGGGGCGGGGAAGTGGCCTCTAGTAGGTTTCCCATACTCCAGTGACCATGGCTAAATCCATTCCTATATAGAAAGCACAGATTAGACTCAGTGGTTATGAAAAGAGGATGTGAAGTTACGAGAGAGAGGCTATGTGAGGAAGTCTGGGAGGAGCTGGATAGTGAAGACCTTACATGATAAAATACATAATTACATAAGAAATTTTCAAAGAGTAAATTTCAAGAGCTCAACATTTTATCAGAAGTTTTTAATCTACAGAGAGAGCATCACTCGGAACTCTAGAATAACACACATTTAAATCATACCTACATCCCATTTCTTTCACAAAAGCCACCATGGTTCAAATCAATCAAATGAATGAACGCTGAATTTCACTTTGACACATAACAAGCCAACTGCAGTAATCATTGCTTTGTGAAGAGAAATTTATGTCTAAGATAGATGTCACATTTATCTTCATGCAAAGATAGAGAGATGGCTTTGCATGCTTTTCTTTGGTAGAGTACACACAGCATAGTGGGAAAGGGGTGAAAAACATGAGGAAAAAGACAAAGCTGGAAGCATCACAATACAAGATATCAAGACACATAGCAGGGCCACAGCAATCCCAAAGCACGCCAGTGCTATAAAACCTAGGAACAGAACAGGTATCCCAGAAATAATTTCATAAACTGGATAACTGATCCTCAGAGACGCCAAAAACACAATGGAGAAAGGACAGCCTCCATGACCAATGGCACTGGGAAATAAAGGGTATCCATATGCAGAAGACTTAAACTTGCTACAGTACTTGCTAATATTCAGCTCCTTGATTCAAATCCCAGCACTGCAAAATCCAGCCGTACTGATAACACACTCCTGTAATCCCATCAGTCAGGAGAATGAGAAGTTCAAGATCATCTTTAGCTACATAGTAAGTTTTAAATGGGAGCTCAAGGTGTGTGAGACTGTGCCTCAAAAAAAATGCCATCTCTGTTCCTTTGGGATACCCTGCCAACCTAAGCCACACTTGCTTCCAGGAACCCTGTAGCCAACACGTGGTATGACCCAGTAAGCTATATAAGACCCATTCCCCTCTTCCATTCCTTCTCCCCTGATCCAGTTTCCACTTGTCTCAGACAGTTCCCTCATCTTGAATGGTGCATCTCCATTCCTTGGTATTGGCTATCAATCCCAGTCATACTTGTCAGAATAGCCACATTCACTCTCCCTCTTGTTCTCTCCACTTGGCTATACCACATCTAAGCTCCAAGCCTTCCCAGGATCCCACATCCTGTGGCCAGGTCCAGTATGGTGAATTCCTTCAACCTAATCCACCTGCACTCCCTTCAATCCTCATTCCTAGCCAGGAATCCACACCCTTTCCACAGGCTCATTCTGATTAGTACTGTCTTGACTGTTCCCAAACCCCCATCTTGTCCCTGGACTCACATACTATATGCCAGCCCATCCTGAGAAGACTTCCTGTCCTTAGCCCACCCATGCCACATTCAACCAACAAACCTAGCACCAGTGGCACAGCTTGCACTTGTTCGTACAGGAAAAGACTTTCTGCAGATGATACCAAGAGCACAGACACTAAGTCTTAACAACTAATAAGTGGGACCGCATAAAACTGAAAAGTTTCCACATGGTAAAGGACACTGTCATTGTATGGCTAGAGGGAACTAGCATTAACATACATAACAAAAGCTATGTAGGAGAAATCCACAGGCAGCATCATCCTAAATGGAAGGAATGAGATAGTGGTGTCCACTATCCCCACCCCATTTCAATGTTGTGCTTGTAGATTGGAGCAATAAGGCAAAAGGAGGAAATTAGAGGGATACAAACAGGGAGAGAAAAGTCAAACCATCCGTATTTGCAGATAACATGATATTATACATCAGCGATCACAAAAATTCTATCATCAGAAAACTCCTGGAAATGATAAACAAGTGTAATAATGTGAAAGGATACAGGATCATCTTCCACAAATAAGCAGCTTTTCAATACCTAGGCAACAAACTTCCAAAGGATATTATGGACACAATCCCACTCACGATATCCTCAAAGAAAATAAAATATCTAGGAATAAGCCTAGCCAAGGAAACACAGGACATCTACCATGAAACCTCTAAGGAAAGAGATGGATAAAGATAGCAGAAAATGGAAAGTTATCCAACACATCCTCATGTATTGGCAGATGTGGGGATGACCATTCTTTTTCTTTTCTTTTTTTTCTTTTTTCTTTTCAAATAAGACTAAATTTATTCAATACCCTAGAGTAAAAGTTTTGATTACAAGTATCCAACAGCATAAAAAGTACAAAATAATCCTGCCCCGGACTTCCCTTCTGGACAAGAGGTGAGTGCCTGGGCTCAGCCTAGATCCCATCCCTGGGCACCAGCCACTCCGGGGAAGACCTGCCCAACTTGGCCCCAGATTCTGGCCACCGGGAAGGTTCCCTTCTACCCCTACCGGGAAGACTCCCCTTCTCCAAGACCCCCGGCAGACCCTGCAATCATGCCCTGCCCCCATGCCCATCATCACCCAAGACCCCAGCCACTTCCTGAGACTTAGAGACCAGCCCCCAGCACCCATTCTGCCCCGGACTTCCCTTCTGGACAAGATGTGAGTGCCTGGGCTCAACCTAGATCCCTTCCCTGGGCACCAGCCACTCCGAGAAAGACCTGCCCAACTTGGCCCCAGGTTCTGGCCACCGGGCAGGATCCCTGCTACCCCCAACCCTACTGAGAAGGCTCCGCTTCTCCAAGACCCACAGCAGACCCTGCAATCTCCACGCCCTGCCCCCACACCCATCATTGCATGAGACCCCAGCTACTTCCTGAGACTTAGAGACCAGCCCCCAGCACCCATCCTGCCCCAGACTTCCCATCTGGACAAGAGAGGTCCCATCTGGACAAGAGAGAGAGACTTCCTGAATCTGTCAGCTCTGTCTGGACCAAGTGTGCTGATAAGACCAAGAACGAACCACAAGGAGATGGGCAGACGTCAAGGCAGAAGTACATACAACAAAATGAAGAGCAATACAGCATCACCAGAACCTAGCCCTCTTCCACCATCTAGACCTGAACATCAAAAATTGGAAGAAGCAGAAGAAAACAGTCTTATGAATAACATCATGAAGAAGGTAGAGGCTTATATAGAGGAAAAGACAAACAAAAAATGGGAAGAATGCTATAAAAAAACTAGAGGAAAGGACAAATAAAGTAGAAGAAAACAATAAAGCCCTGGAAGAAAACAATAAAGCCCTGAAAGAAAATCATGAAAAAGCAATGAAACAGATGAAGGAAACACTCCAAGACCTGAAAAGGGAAAGAGAAAAAATGAAGAAGACACAAACAGAGGGAATGCTGGAAATAGAAAATCTGAGTAAACGAACGGGAACTTCAGATGAAAGTATAACCAACAGAATGCAAGAGATGGAAGAGAGGATCTTCAGCATTGAAGATACAGTAGAAGAAACAGATTCATCAGTCAAAGAAAACACTAAAGCCAACAAAGTCATGACCCAAATTGTCCAAGAAATTTGGGACACTGTGAAAAGACCAAACCTACAAATAATAGGGATAGAAGAAGGAGAAGAATACCAACTCAAAGGCACAGAAAATATATTCAACAAGATCATAGAAGAAAACTTTCCCAACTTAAAAAAGGAAATGCCTATGAAGATACAAGAAGCTTACAGAACACCAAACAGATTAGACCCCCAAAAAAAGTCCCCTCGCCACATAATAATTAAACAACTAAACATACAGAATAAAGAAAGAATATTAAGAGCAGCAAAGGAAAAAGGCCAAGTGACATATAAAGGCAAACCCATTAGAATAACACCTGATTTCTCAATGGAGACTTTGAAAGCCAGAAGGACCTAGACACATGTAATGCAGACACTAAGAGACCATGGATGCCAGCCTAGACTAATATACCCAGCAAAACTTTCAATCACCATAGACGGAGTGAACAAGACATTCCAAGAAAAAGCCAGGTTTAAACAATACTTATCCACAAACCCAGCCCTACAGAAATCACTAGAAGGAAAATTCCAACCTAAGGAAGTCAGATGCACCCTTGAAAACACAGACAATAGATAAAGCCACAGCAGTAAACCCCAAAGAAGAGAAGCACGCACACACACACACACTACCACCAAAAAAATAACAGGAATGAACAATCACTGGTCATTAATATCCCTTAATGTCAATGGACTTAATTCACCTATAAAAAGACATAGGCTTACAGAATGGATATGAAAGCAGGACCCATCTTTCTACTGCATACAAGAAACACACCTCTAATTCAAAGATAGACACTACCTAAGAATAAAAGGCTGGGAAAAGACTTTCCAATCAAACGGTCTTAAGAAACAAGCGGGTATAGCCATCCTGATATCCAGCAAAATAGACTTCAAACTAAAATCAATCAAAAGAGATCAAGAAGGGCATTACACACTCATCACAGGAAAGATCCACCAAGATGAAGTTTCAATTCTGAACATTTATGCCCCAAACACAAGGGCACCCACATATGTAAAAGAAACATTACTAAAGCTTAAACCACATATAAAACCCCACACATTAATAGTGGGAGACTTCAACACCCCATTTTCACCACTGGACAGATCTCCCAAATCAAAACTTAACAGAGAAATAAAGGACTTAATTGATGTCATGACTCAAATGGACTTAATTGATATTCCATCCTAACAAAAAACATTCCATCCTAACAAAAAAGAATATATCTTCTTCTCAGCACCCCATGGAACCTTCTCTAAAATCGACCACATACTTGGCCACAAAACAAATCTCAACAGATACAAAACAATTGGAATAATCTCCTGTGTTTTATCAGACCACCATGGTTTAAAGTTAGATTTCAACAACAACAAAAACTACAGAAAACCTACAATCTCATGGAAACTGAATAATGCTCAACTGAATCACCAACGGGTTAAGGAAGAAATAAAGAAAGAAATTAAAGACTTCCTAGTGATCAACGAAAATGAAGACACCACATACTCAAACTTATGGGACACATCCTCCAAAACTAAAAATGATCTGATTCTTCACAGCAATACCCAACTCCTGGTACCAAAACCTGTATTCATTACGTTTCTGTTTCTGGGTCCTCAGTTCCTCTCTCCATCTCACTCTCACTCTTCTCTCTCTTCAGGGATTTAAAGTGTTCATTGTAGAGGTCTTTCACCTCCTTGGTTAGGTTTATTTCTAAATGTTGTATTTTTTTTGAGACTGTTGTGAATGAGAGTGTATCCATGATCTCTTTATTAGCATGTGTTGTTGTTATATAGAAAGGCTACTGATTTTTGTAAGTTTATTTTAAAGCCCCTAAAGCTCAGAGGACATCTCAGAAGAGGGAGAAGAAAGATTGTAAAAGCCAGAAGAACAATATGTCTGCTGTTAGAGTGTGTCTTCTGTATTAGGCAGGGAAGGTAAAACCATGGAATCTTAATAATAAAGTCACCTAAACAGAACCTACAGAATGGAAATGCCAGTACACATGCCGATGTGCATGCATAAAATTATCAACAAGGCCCCATGTCTAGATGAAAGCTATAAGCAATTAATGATTGCTGAGAGAGGGAAAATCAGTCTTCCTCAAAGGTGAGCCCCCCAACTAGTTATCCAAAACCAAGTGGTCATCCTAAAAAAAAATCCATATAAGTAACACTAATAGACTCAGTAGATTGTATTTATATATTCATATATATGTATATAGGTAACAATAATAATTTAAGGAAAATATAGGTAGGGATGTAAAGATAGATCTGGAAGGAAGTATGGGAAGGAGTGGGGCATGGGTGAATATGATAAAATAAAAATATTAAATTCTCAAATAATTAGTAAAAAATATTGCATTCTTTGAAAAGAAAATAGAACAGGTTGCCTTAGTGTCAGACAAGCACCAACAAATCTGAAGCCCATCTGTGAGTGTTAAATGAATGCAATTTTTCCTTTCAAGGTGGAAGGATTTTTTTCATTGACTATATAAGAAGCACACTTACAGGAGTTAGAAACAGTGTTGTTAGATGACTAATCAACCAATCATTAGATTATTCATTTGTTTTTAATTAAACTTCTGTAAGATGCTTGAAATACACAAAATATATCACCTTGTACACACACACACACACACACACACACACACACACACACACACACAAACACACACACACAAAAAGAAGAAGCAGAAATTAAGGCACGACCCTAAGGAAAGTAAGTAACAAGCATAGAGCTGTCCCCTGACACCTCTCTTCAAGAATCAGTAAATGGATCCTCGAGGACCTGGAGAAATGATCAACAGACAGGTTCTGCTTATAACTCTGCACCCCCAGAGAAGAAGCTTCAGCGTCCTCCTCACCATTGCCATATCTCCCTCTTCTCTGGTTATTACCAAAACAAAGAAGAAGAAAAAGAAAAAAATCATTCCCATACTCTAAGAAATAGGAATAAAAAGGCAAACGTCTAAGACACTTCCACTTGGATTCCCTTTTCTGATACAGGTAATAAGATAATATAGGCTTAGAAAAATAAAATAGTAATACAGTTGTAGAATCTAATAGCCTCTATCCATGGCTTTCTGAATTGCAGATATACAACCAATGTTCCTTAAGCTTCTATTGGTCATGAATCTGGTCAAGATGCTTCCATAGCCCTTCAGATTGGCATAATTATGCCAATGTCATAGCTAAAGACACTGACAGCATTGTTTTCTTTTGGCCAGTAAAGAAAACCTTTAACTTCAAGGTTTTTTTCTACTAAATACAACTGTGTACTATTTGTCTCAATATGAATAATCATCCTTTTTAAACATCATTTTTACAAATAGATACCCAGTATTACAGACATGGTATCCCCTGTGGTATCTGTACAAATGAACATGAGGACAGCATTATTATTCTGTGACATGATTCTGGACTGGCTGTGGAGACAATAGACTTTGGCACTAAGACTTTGAAACAAATTAAAATATCCGGGCAATGTCTTTCCTTTACACTGTGTGACAGCCTGACTCACTCATTCAGACTTCACTTCTTTTCTGTGGTTGACTAATTAACAAAGAAATAAATCCCCCAAAGAAATACCTAATGTTCCAAATACCCTGGGTTCTTAAACATGATGTCATATCTGTGCTCACAGCATCTACAGTTGGTGGACGGGAATCTGCTAGACTTGTGAGAAGAGTGGGGGAGCATTTGTGTGTCTCTCTCTCTCTCTCTCTCTCTCTCTGTCTCTCTCTGTCTCTGTCTCTCTCTGTCTCTCTCTCTGTGTCTCTCTGTCTCTCTGTCTCTCTCTCTGTCTCTCTCTCTGTCTGTCTCTCTCTCTCTCTCTCTCTCTCTCTCTCTCTCTCTCTCTCTCTCTCTCTCTCTCTCTCTCTCAGTTTATGTGTGTGTGTGTGTATGTTGCTAAGGATGCAGACCAGTGCCTTGCATAACCTAGGCAGGTACCCTCCACCAAGCTAATCTTCCCCAACCCTAGTCTTTTTTTTTAATTAGTTCAACATGTATTTGATTACTCCAGCTCAGATCTGTGGTGAGTAAACATCTTCTTCATAGAAAACCTAAGCAATACAAGGTGGGTAACAATGCAGGCTGGCTGAATGTGATACTCTGAGTAAAATCAGTGTTAACTAATACAGAATCACTTTCACATCCCATTTTTAAGAAATCTCTGTGAGAACTAACAGTCTTGTTCTGAAACGGCATGCTTTTACGCGAAGTTCTAACATGTTTGAGCTTTGGGTTTTTAAATATTGTGATGTTATTTAGAAAAATGAAATACAGAAAGGCAAACACAGAAGTAAGGGTGCTACTGAAGAAACTTGAGTGAAGGGTGAGAATGAGTTTAGGAGATGACAGAGGGGAAAAAAGAGAAGTACATGAGTGTGTTTTCACAGCAGGGCATTGACAGATTTGCTGTGAGAGTCAATATGGAGAAAGATGTGCAACGTTAAAATAAGCATGGAAACGGGGTTCTTGACCACTAAACTATTAAAAGAAATACTGAAAATATTTTTAAAGAGTTAGCAAAGCAATCCACAAAACTACAACTTTTAGAATATGCTGGAAAAATATGCTGCAAGTTCCTTGACTAAATATCCAATCATTTGACTTTCAAAGTATTGAATGACTTGTTTCTGAATTAATGTTAAACCTGTAAGCTTAAGAAAAATTTTGTTTTAACCTTATGAAATTCAAAATCAGGAAGTCCTCTTCATACGTTATAGCAAGTTTCCTCTTAAATCAGTTCTCTGTTCATTAACAGTCCCATGAAAGGAGCAGAGTGTGCTACTTAAATTTAATAGCTTAAAAAATAGCTACAATTTTAATATTTTTCATCCTGGATAAAAATGGTGTAATACAAAATATATTAGAAATTTTATGCCTATTTTAAATTTACCTTCAAAAGTGATACATTTTGACAGCTGAACCGTTATCTCAGTCCCTAGTTATGTGTCCTTAAAATCTGAATGAAAAAGACATTTACCAAATGTAACGTTATGATACAAGGAACAGAATCTGTTTTCCCCACAACAAAAGCATTAAAATGATTAAAGACATAAATTAGGATACAAACTAATAAAATATTGGAAAATTTTATTAGCCACAGGAGTCCCACTGTCACTGAAGTCAGATAAAATCTGGAAGTGGATAAAGATCAGAGAAAGAAGCTTTCATGCTAATTTTATAAGTTCCAAAGTATTGATAAGCTTACTAATCCCATTTTCAAAAATTACATTGACTTCCTGATACTCTGCCTTTCATCTGAAAAGGCTTACTGTTTTGAAAATTTCATATAGATTATTGTCAGACTCCTTGTCAACATTATATCAACATTCAAAGAAAACTTAAGATTAGATGATATTATATGACAGACGATCAAAAAGAAAGAGGTATTTTCATATTCCTTATGCATGTTCTATTTACAAAGGATTACAAAAACTAAGTTCAGTATCTAAGTATAGTATTACTAGGCAAAGAGAGTTGAAGTCATTTAATTGATAAAACCATAAAGCCATTTTGTGGAAGTATAACCATCCATAGTCATTCTGCCTTGAGGTACTCCCAAGCACTGAGTGGGAGAGAAAGAAGGAAGGGGAAGATGAAGAAGAGAAGAAAGAGGAGGAGGAGAGGAAGAAGAGGAAGAAGACACCTTTTCAAGTTTCCTTCCAAAATTACTTAATCTAATATTATACCAACAATTAAAGAATCCACCTTTCACATGACTGGATTGGGAGCTAGAACTTTGGTGACTTGTATTCATAACACAGAGTCAAATATCTACTTCAGAAAATATAACTAATGTTGATTCTATACTTCAGTTACATCTACTCTTGATGGTTGGAAGCATGCTTAACAGAAGTAAAATACTGCTATTTTGCACAATTAATCTAAATGTCTTACTCCCAAAATTGATTGATTGCATTATCATATAGCATGAATCAACATACCAGAAAAGAATATTCCTCAAAAAGTTTCTGTTCCACATCCACACAATGTCAATCACTGTGAATTGTGTTCTCTCTCTCTCTCTCTCTCTCTCTCTCTCTCTCTCTCTCTCTCTCTCTCTCTCTCTGTCTCTCTCTCTCTCTGTCTCTCTCTCTCTCTCTTTCTCTCTCTCTCTCTCTCTGTCTCTCTCTCTCTGTCTCTCTCTCTCTCTCTCTCTCTCTCTCTCTCTCTCTCTCTCTCTCTCTCTCTCTCTCTCACACACACACACACACACACACACACACACACACACACACACACACATTGATTCATTTTCTGAGTTCCTGTTGGAGGTTTTTTACAGGCAAAAGGTAGATGATTCCCAATGACTTAGAAACAAGTAACTTCTCAAGGAAACTGATAAAAAACATGACAAAGGAATCTATCTCTTGGATATATGCCCTTAAGTAATCTTCTTTGCAGAGAAGCATATGGGAAAGCAAGATGTTGAGTTAAGCGGCATCTACTTTAATAAACAGGTACATATGAGCTCACAGATGATGAAGAAGCAAGCACAGGGCCTACATGGGGACCCTCTGTGTATATATTATAGCTATAAGCTTAGTATTATTATGAGATTCCTGAGTTTGAGAATGAGTAGGACTCTGACTCTTTTGCCTGCTCTTGGGACACTTTTCCTCCAGTTGGGTTGCTGTGACAGTTTTTGTTTCATCTTATTACATTTTATTTTGTACTGTTTGGTTGTTGCCTACTAGAAGCCTGTTCTTTTCTAATGAAAGACAGAAAGAGAGAGGGTCTGGAGGGGAGGAAAGGTGGGAGGAATTGAGAAGAAGAGGAAACTATAATCAGGATGTATTATATGAGAAAAGAATCTATTTTTCAATAAAAGAAAAATATTTTAAAGAAATTTTTTAAAAACCTAGTTTAAACCATAATACTACTCACAGGTTGATCTCCATAGATACTGAACTTCCCTAAGAGGCTGTAAGATTTAATCTGCACTAAAGTGGTCCTCTAAAATAGCTTGTGGACAGTTTATTTAGTGAATATTCTCTGTTGAAAGCAAAACATGTTTAATGTGTCCATTTACTCTGAAAAAAAAAAGTATTGCCAAAAGGAGAGCCCCAATGTGACAAAGAAAGAAAAAGAAAAGGTGTTAAAATACATCTATCATTGCTCAGGCTGAGGAAAAGGCCTTCACACTAGAGAAGGACATTGATAGAATTCATATACACCAGTGGGAGTGGTAGAATATCAGTTCAGTGATGAACACTCTATAGATGTATGATAAAAGAGTCATTGGTCCTGGAACTGAACCAATATATTTATCCACAATAGAATGGTGAAAAGTGGGGTTTTATTTCTATAACATATAGATCCATAAAAATACCATAAAGTTACTACTGAGCAAAAGATACCATCCAAATGGGCCAACGGGGTGATTTCATTTGTGGGAAGTACAGAAACAGGAAAAACCAAGAACAATTGTTAAGAAGTACATAATGGCTTTTAATTAACATTAAATTACAAGGAAAGAGGAAGCAATTGTCATAAATAAAGGTGAATGTGATAGTCTGCATACTTAGAGTTGTGTTTTCTTTATGATTTATTAAACAATATACTTACATATTATACTTAATTTCACTCATTACACAAAAAGAAAACTTTTGTGTCTTTGTATTGATCTTCTCTGACATTGGTATTCTACAGAACAAAACTATGCCCAGCATGAGGTTTCAAGATTAAACAAAATAGTGACAATTAATATATAAATGTTTGCATTTCCCGAAGATGACTTAAAAACCTTTCTTGGTTCTAATTTCTCTTTAAACTGTCATTTGACAGGTTCTGGTGCTTTTACAGCTCACAGACAGATGAAAACCCTCAGCAGACCCAGCAACTCCAGCACCATCACTGGCTTCATACTCCTGGGATTCCCCTGCTCCAGGGAAGGGCAGATCCTCCTCTTTGTGCTCTTCTTCATTGTCTACCTCCTCACACTCATGGGCAATGCTTCCATCATCTGTGCTGTGCACTGGGATCAGAGATTGCACACCCCTATGTACCTCCTGCTGGCCAACTTCTCCTTCCTGGAGATATGGTATGTCACCTCCACAGTTCCCAACATGCTGGCCAACTTCCTCTCTGACACCAAGGTCATCTCCTTCTCTGGCTGCTTCCTGCAGTTCTATTTCTTCTTCTCCTTGGGGTCTACAGAATGCTTTTTCCTGGCAATTATGGCCTTTGACCGCTACCTTGCCATCTGCAGACCTCTACACTATCCTGCTCTTATGACTAGGCGCCTCTGTAACATCCTTGTGATCAGTTGCTGGGTGCTTGGTTTCCTCTGGTTCCCTGTCCCCATCATCATCATCTCCCAGATGTCCTTCTGTGGATCCAGGATTATAGACCATTTCCTATGTGACCCAGGCCCTCTGCTGGCCCTCAGCTGTGTGAGAGATCCTTTAATAGAGTTGACTAGTTCCACCTTAAGTTCTCTTCTTTTATTTGTTCCATTTTTCTTTATCATGGGGTCTTACGCTCTGGTTATGAGAGCTGTGTTGAGGGTCCCTTCAGCAACTGGACGAAGAAAGGCCTTCTCCACCTGTGGGTCCCATTTGACTGTGGTTTCTCTTTTCTATGGCTCAGTGATGGTCATGTATGTGAGCCCAACCTCTGAGCATACAGCTGGAATGCAGAAGGTTGTGACTCTGTTTTATTCTGTAGTTACTCCACTCATTAATCCTGTAATCTACAGCCTGAGGAACAAAGATATGAAACATGCAATGAAGAAATTACTGAAAATATAAAACTTGCATTCTTGTTTTAAAAAAGAACCTCATCTTGCTTTATTGACTAAAAAGAAAACTCACCAGTCATGGTGGTACAGATCTGTAATTCCAGCACTCCAGAGACTGAGGTATGCAGACTGCCAGTTTGAGGCCAGTCTGAGGTTTGTAATATAAACTTATCTCAAAAACAAAGCAAACAGGATGAAAAGTGAAAAGAAAAGAAGCTAACTGATTTCACTTGGGAAATTGTTCCTTTTTTAGTATTTTCTAGAATATGTAGAACTATAAGGGGTCACTAGGATGTCCTCCATCTCCATGATTATTAATGATAGAACTATCAATTTTTAAAGCCTGGTGATTTGTTGGGAAAATTAATATATATATATAAATACATAATAATAATATTAATACATATATATGTGTATATGTACATATATATATATATATAAATCATATGACACAGAAAATCTCTCCACAAAGGCAGAAAGAAAATAAAACAATTTTGTTTCCAAATAAGCATTAAACTATAATGTGTGTCACAAACAACTCACTAAATGATTGTAAATGTAGAAGGAATTCTGTACTTTCATATAGCAAGAAGAAATCAATACATTGCATACATATTATCAAGACAAGCAATAATTAGTCCTCGAAGGGATTCGAGAGCACAGTCTGTGAGCAGAGATCAACCTATAGTTAGCTGCAGTAAGGGAGACATCTGTATTTGCTAACTGACTTCATACAAAGGAAACATCAAACCCTCTGTGACAAATTAAGATCCTGCATACACAGAAGCTGAGGGTGATGGCACTATTTTCCTTAATGGCTGTATCTCAAAAACATCTCCCCACAAAAGGGGGATTACAAGTTCTCTAAAGTAAATGTTCTGAGAGAAGAGAGATAAGAAATTCCTCTCCTTCGTTTTCAGTAAGGACAGTTAAGTATACTACCTTTTCCAGTATTTGCCTTTTCCAGTAACTGTAGAACATAACCTTCAGACAAAAACCTCAAGTTTTCCACCACCTTTTCTACATCAGCAATTACTGTTACACCTTTAGTTAAACTTGTATTTCTGTCCTTCAAAAAAACTATCACAATAACATTAAATAATAAACAAAAGATTAATATCTTTGAAATATGTAAATGACCAGAAAAGTAAGAAAAAACAGCACTGGTGCAATGGAAAAACTGCTCAATGTATTAAATACAGCAACAGAAAACATTTATATATCTAAAATGATATTCTATTTTAGTTAAAAGAAAAAGTTAAAAATAAAAACAATAAACTTACCACAGAGCCATAGTAACAAGAATAGCATGGTGCTGGCACAAAGATAGCCTTGGAGATGAATGGCACAAAACAGAATCCAGGTTTGACCTTGAGCCTACAGTCACAATTTTTTTTTCAAATAAGTCAGAAAAGACAGTCTCTTCAACAAATGGTGCTGGGGAAACTGGATTTCCATGTAGGATAATAAAATTGGATCCTATTTTTCACCCTGTATAAAAACCAACTCAAAATCAAAGACCTTAATGTATGTATGACCCAACCCTCTGAAGCAAAGGAAAACATAGGGAAACATTTCACAGTGAAGAAATCGGAAAGGGTTTCCTGGATAAGATTCCAAGAACTCAGGAGACAATGTCAAGAGTTCACCATGTCCCAACCTCCCTATCAAAGCAGATATCAAGTTAGCATTAATCAGAAAAGACAAAATGCTGCTACGTGCTAGTAACAAGGACAATACAATAAAGGTTGGCATACCCAGTATCATAATAGAAACTTTCTAAGCTCATTCTCTGAGGCCTGATACCAAAGCAAGATGGAAAAGAACGCACAAAATGAAGAAAATCACAAACGAATTTCCTTACTGATCATAGACACACCCCCCCAAGCTCATAAACCTGTACTTCAAAAGCTGAAGTTCCATTAGAAAGCTTTTACATCTAAAAAACATTTAAAGTACAGTATCAAGATGCAAAAATGAATACACAGAAATTACTATCTTTTCTGCACACCAACAAATTTGATGAGAAAGAAAATAATAATAATAATAATAATGATAAAATAATTCCATTCACAATATCCTCCCTCAAAAGTACCGTGGAATGAATCTAACCAAAGAGGTGAAAGACCTCTCTAATAAAAATTATAAAATAGTGAAGAAAATATTGAAGAGGATATTATACAAAGAAAAATGTTCTATCTATATGGATAGACAGAATTAATATTATTAAAATTGTAGGATAAAAAGTGGTCTACAGGGTCAGTAAAATCTCCACCAAAATTACAATGACATTTTTCTTTTTTTATTTAACATAATTCTTTTGTTGAATCTTTTGGAATTTCACATTGTACAGCCCAATTCTGCCAACATCTCCGTCCCTCCAGATCCTCCCCAACCCTGCAGTGCCCTCCCAAAAACAAAATTTTTTGAACAAGTAAACAAACAAAGACAAAACAAAAATGAAAAAACAAAACAATAACAAAAAAAAGCACTTTTCACTCCTCCATCTTTCCCACCTCTCCAACACCTCCTCATTCTTTCTAGTGGTATTGGGAGTCATGGTGTGTCACAGTATACCCTTTTGTCCAATCAGCTTTACTTGCAAATGTTCATTGTGATGAGTTACTGGTTCAAGGCCTCTGGTTTCTGGTACACCATCACCACTGGATCCTCACTGAAACTCCTCTTGGATATCCTGCCACCACCCTGAGTAATGGAGATCCTGCAGGTATCGTTCCACAGGAACAGTCCCTTCACAACCTTCAGCAGGTCCTAGATGGGGTAGATGCTAGGGTATGCAAACCCAAGGCCCAGCTGTGGGCCTGGGTGGTAGCTGAGCTGGTCAGTCCAGTTCACTGGGACCACCCTCCTCAGGTAAGGGGGAGAGCCAGCTCCCCTATGCCCATGCCCTCAGGGTCAGTTCTCCCTTGTCTGTGGTGAGAGGTGGAGCCAGCTCTCCCATGAGGGTTGGTTGTTGCAAATATTTGTTTACACTCTAAAGATGTGTCCCTGCCTAAGTTGCCTTCTAATTGGTTTAATAAAGAGCTGAATGATCAATAACTAGGCAGGAGAGAATAGGCAGGACTTCCAGGGAAAGAGAGGAACTGGGAAGAAAGCAGAATGCAGGAGATGCCAGGGAGACACTAAAGAGGTCAGATATATGGTACAGAGTAGAGATAACTGAGCCATGTAGTAGAATGTCGATTAATAAAAGCAGGTTAATTTAAGTTATAAGAGCTGGTGGGACAAGCCTACGCTATTGGCCAAGCTTTCATAATTAATAAGAAGCCTCTGTGTCATTTGTGAGCTGGCAGCTGATAAATAAGCTTACAACCATTGGGGACAGCTCTCTTGCTGCAGTGTCCAGCAAGGGACAGGGCCAGCTATCCCAGGGCCAGTGTAGGGCAGGATCAGATCAGCATAGCCCTCCGATTTCATCATGCATGATTCCTATGGCACCCTGAGGTGACATGGACCACAGGCATTAACACAGACCCCAACCAAGGCAGGACCACAGACCCAGACATGGCCCTTAGTAGCAGCTTGGGCCCAGATGATGTGCTGGCTTCAGGTAGAACAACAGGCCATTCAGATTAGGATTACTTTAGTGGCAGTATGGCCCCCAGACACCAGCAAGGCCACAAGTTGCAGCCCAGACCCTGGGCTTCCACATGGCCCCCAGTGGCAACACGTGCCTTGGACTTCAACCCCAGCTTTGGTAGGACCACAGACCCAAACCTGGTCCTCAGCAGCAGCCCGGTTCTGGATGTTACCATGGCCCCAGGTGGTGGCACAGGCCATCCAGATTAGCATGGCCCCAGCAGCAGCACCGCCCTCAGACAACAACACAGCCCAGGTAACAGGCCCAGACCCTGGGAATCTGCATGGCCCTCATGGCAACAGGAACCACCACAGACATCAGCACAGACCCTAGCTGCAGTATGGCCATGGAAACATTTTCAAATTAATAGCAAAACTAATCCCAAAATTCACATGGAAATACAAAAACATGAGTAACCTAAGCAAGTATGGATAGAAGAGCAATACTGGAGATACCACATTACCTGACTTAAAATTATACTGCAAAACCACAATAACAAAAACAGTATGGAACGTTCAAAAACTAAAGAGACCACTGGAATAGACTAGAAGACACAAAAGTAAATCTTACCAGCTCCGGTGATCTGATTCTCAACAAGAGAGCCCAAAAATTATGCTGCGAAAAGACAAATGATGCTGGGTGACTTGTTCATGTACACATAGAAGAATGGAGCTATATTCCCATCTCCAGTGATCCGCTAAAAACTCAGGGTGGACTAGAGATCTGAAATGTTGAGACCACTAGAGGAGAAAACATGGAAAATTTGCCAGTGTGTAGTCATGAGCCACGGCTTTCTAACCAGAACTCTGACAGTTCAAGAGAAATATCAAGAATTGACAAGTCGGATAACATTGAATTTTAAAAGGTTTGCACAGGAACAAAAGCAGTCAGTAGAATGAAAAAGGCATTCTAGAGAACTGGAAAAAAATCCTGTATAGACATTCATCTAACGAAAGCTTATTAATCAGAATATATACAAAACTCAAAACAAATTAAACAAATATTGAATATAAATTCAATCAACATCTTTCTGTATCTTGTTGTCCTGTTGACTGTCATCTCTAGGAGACCTTTTCTGAAGAGGAAAGAGGCGAAATGGATCTGGGGGAAAGGGGAGGTAGGGGGATACTTGGGAAGGGGGGAGGGAGGGGGAGCTGTGGTCGGGATGTATCGTATGAGCGAAGAATCTATTTTCAATAATAAATAAATAATAGGCATTTTTCAAAATAGGAATACAAATATCCCATAAATACATGAAAAAATGTTGAATTCCTTTAACCCTTGGGAAATGCAAATCAAACTGCATTGAAATTTCATCTTACCCCAATTCAGAATGACTATCATCAAGAAAACAAAAAGTTAAATGTGTGAGTGCAGGCATTTATGTCATATTATCATCTGGGAGTCAGAGACATCTTATGGGAGCTGACTCAGTTCTCCCACTGTGGGCTCCAGGGATGGGACCCAGGTCATCAGGTTTGCATGCTAATTGCTTTTATCTACTGGGCAATCTTCTTGACACAACCTTGTTTTTTTTTTTTAAGTCAATGTCCTTCTCTATAGCTTAGGAACTGTTGATTAGGCTGACTGGCCAGTGAGGTCCCAAAGATCCACTTGCCTTCACCCCTTCAGCACTGGGATTATAGGCATGCTACACCATGCTCACCAGACTGAACTCAGGTTCTCACGCCGGCATTTTTTCAGCCTCCTATTTAAAAAAAAAAAAAACTAGTATATATCATTGATAATAATTATAGGTTTATTATGACATTTGATATGTGTACATCATGTACTTTGTGCTTATACACATCATATCCCCTCTTCTTGCTTCCCTTCATTCTCCTGCTGGCCCCTTTAGTCCCCTGAAATAGTTCCACTTCTACCCCCATGACATATAGAGGTATACATGTATTAACTCTGGATTGCAAATTTTGGAGAAAAAAATGTAAAATTTGTTTGCCTGATTCTGGATAATTTTGTTTAACATTATGATGGTTAGTTCCTTTACTATTTTTCTGTAAATGATTTGATGTTACTCTTATTAATGAGTAAATATGCTCGGGGGTGTGTGTGTGTGTGTGTGTGTGTGTGTGTGTGTGTGTGTGTGTGTCCTTCCCTACCTATGATGGGATGTCAATGGTCCCAGTCCTCCAGTCCTATTCAGGTTTTGTGTAGGTAGCTACTGCTGCTGGGAATTCACAGATACAGAATCCATATCGTGTCTGAAGAAAGTGCATCATTGCATTCCCATTCTCTGGTTCTCTGCCTGGTGTTCCCTGAGCCTTGGAAGGGGGAATATAAATGTTCCACTATGGTAGTTTGACTGATATTGGCTTCAATAGACTCATATGTTATAATACTTGGTCCCAAGTTGATGGAACTGTTTGAGCATGGTTAAGAGGGAAGGCCTTGTCTGAGGAGCTATTTCACAAGGGCCAGATTAGAGGTTTCAAAAGCCCATGTTATTCCCAATTAGCTCTCTCTACCTCAGGACTATGTCACAAAATGTGAGCTCTCAGTTACTTCTCCAGCACTCTGCCTGCCTGCTACCATGCTCCCTGCCATGATTGTTATGGATTCTAACCCTCTGAAACTGTAAGCTCCAAATAAACTTTTACTTATGTAAGTTTCCTTGATCATGGTGTCATATCACAGCAATAGAAAAGTAACTAAGGTAGAAATTGGTGCCAGGGCATGGGCTACTTCTGTGGCAGGATTGGCCATGCTGCTTTTTGATGAATGTGGAAGACTTTCCTACTTTGGACTAGAGAACTGATTAAATGAAGCAAGCGTGGCTTAATGGTCCAACTTAGTAGAAGTTTGGAAGACAGTAGTGTTGATAGCCATATGGACTACGGAGCCCTGGCTCAAGAGGTTCCAAAGGAGAACAATATCAGAAACGGGGCTAGAGACCATTCTTAGGATATATTGGCAAAGAACAGCAAAAACAGAGGCCACAAATTTGAAAAAAAAATATATCAAGAAAGGGTGTGTGGGAGGGTTTGGAGGAAGGAAAGGAATAGAGAGATAATATAACTGTAGTCACAAATAAAAAAAAATGATTTTTTTCTTGTTTGTTTTTTATTTTTAAAAAGTTTTTTTTTCATTTTACATACCAGTCTGGTGAACTTAACAATTGCCTCTCAAAAGACCTCTAAGAGATTAAGACCCAGCAAAATGAATGACTTCCTCTACTCCTGGGAGAAAATAAGAATCAGAAATTAAAACACAATGCCCTGAGGACAGAAGTGAGCAAGGGAATAAGTAGTAGAGAGCTGTGTCCTGACACTGTTCTCTAGAAGAAAAGAATCTTCAAAGAGCAAAGAACATGTGCTGCTTAAAATCCCAGGATCCCACAGAAAAAACTCCACTGATCTTCATGACAACATATTTTTGCACTTTCTCTTCAAGTTGGGTGTTACGAAGTCAGCTACCTCTGCCCTCAGAAAATCCCAGAAGAAGCTGTTTAGGATGCTTCTCTTGATAGTCTCTCTTCTGATTCAAGAAAAAAGGTAACATAGTGGTTAGTTAAGGAAAACGGTAAAATAGAGTTGATGAATCTACGCCCCTAAAATAAGTTCACGCTTCACTTTATCAGAGTGTCTATGATGTGTCAGATACAGACACAGTGCCTCCACCTTGTCTATCCACTTTCTCTCTCAGCACCCTTCATAGTAACCCTTTCTGGAAGGCATTATTATTTCTGCTTGATATTAGAAGAAATTAAGAGAAGTAAATATGTGGTTTGTAGAATTTTCCTTAATTGTGCTACTTAAGTGTCATAATCCACACTGGCTTCTCATCTTCCAAAATATCACAGCTTTTAGAGTACACAGATGGACACTCCTGGGAGTTTAACCTCATGTAAATATAATAGAGAGCACTAACTTACCAGGCACTTGACGTGTGGTATTTACCTACATGGGCAGGACTTCCGCTCTCCATCTTCCTGAAGGGGAAACGAGTGTATGAAGAAATAACAACTTGTCTAGCACGTACAGCACAGAGGCTGGCCTCAAACTCAAATGGTCTAGCTTTCGAAGTTGCGCCTTTTCACACATCCTTCTCAGGCCAGTGGGACCATGGAATATGCTGACATATTTTGTTGTCTGGACTGGCTGGGAAGTTAACTAGTGAAAATGCAAAACTTGATGTTCTACTTTGTTTCTGTGACTTAGCATTAAGGTGAAAGAAAGCAATCATGAAAAACACTCAGGATATTAAATTATCATCCAGAAGTCCACACAGCCCTAAAATCCTGCTTTCATGTCCCGTTTCTTAGGTCACAACACAAAGTGGCTAAGACCAGATGGAACTGGTCCGTTTACAACAATATGTTAGCAGAGGAGATACTTTCTATATTTAAACACTAACAAAAATTAAGTAACAACAGTCTAATGAAAACATTCTTTCCTCAACTCACATCTAATTTTATTAACATTAAAAGCTTTCACAAATTTTCTATTTCCCAGGACAGTTTCTTAAGGTTTTTCCATGGGAAATACCCTGAGAGGGATCTGCTCATACTGCATATTGTCAACATAAAAACAGGGCTCCCAACCTCAATGAAGATAAGAAATAGTCTACTCTACATGGACACCCATAGCCTACAAACACAAATGCAAGTTTCCCAAAACAACATGTTACAATATGAAAACACTTACATGATGTTTTATTGATTGTATCATAAAGAAAGTTATAAATTAAATCATTTACCAAACACATTTTATCAGATGCTATGTGCATGTAAAAGCGAATATATATATTTTTTGTCCCATAGCATTAGAAAATCTCATTCCTAGTGTCTGGTAAATACAAGGCTGAGAAGACAGGAAAACAGTCTTTAGGAGAGAGAAATAAATCCCTTAAGGAATTAGTCCTTCAATTATATCAAATTCACCAGCCTTTTCCATCTGGTTTCGACTTCTCTTTTATTCCACAATGTGAACTTGACATAAAATTTACATGTGACATAATGGGAATATTATATCTAAAGTTAAAATAGTCAAAACATAGTATGGCCTGAAGCAGTAAAGCTAGCAGTGGGGAAAACAGACGTTTTGGCTGACCAATCAGATTCTTTGCTTAGATCGTATATTTTCCCCTTTGTCTACAGTCATCTGCACTGTGTGAAATACTTGGATGTTTAGAGTTTGAAATAATTTGTTATCCTCTAGTTCTAGTTTGCCTTATGAAAAAATTAATCCCATATTTATAAACTCATGAAGAGTGGCCAGTTCTAAGGGAGATTTACAATAATATCTAAATTATTACAATTCTCATTTGCTATTGATAATTTTAAGGATCCTATTATGTCGGTATTATATGAGGTATTAGGGGATATTTCAGAAGACTTCAGATAATAATACACTACAACTTTAAAATACTTGTTAACAAAATTATCTTAACCCATAAAAGAAGGATAGAAACAAAAACAGACATATAAATCATGAATCCATAGGCTTTTGTAACATACTCAAATCTTACTATTTTCTAACTGGAAAAGGAAATTGGACTATAATAGGGGTCATTTTGTATTATTGCTCATTTGCCCATACTAGCAAACATTATTTTTAAAGTTTTTAATAACAAAATTATTAAGTATTTACTTAATCAAGAAATATAGGCTCTTGAGTTATGAACATTGTCAATGAAGACTGCTTTGTACAATTTGTATAGAAAAGAGTCAAGCAAACCTTTGAGTATTTCTAAGAGTCGAAGTTCCTCTGAGATGGCAGAAGTCTGAGTGTGTCACAGTGTTTCTCAGAGCCTTGACTCTGCTGCGTATCTGCTGCATTTATCTCAGACACTTTTAATTCACCTTTCTTGTTTTTAATTATGTGCATGTTGGGAGATGTGCATACAAGTGCAGGTATCTACAGAGGCTAGAAGTGCTGGCTCTTCCTGAAGCTAGAGGTGATGCTGAGCCATCTCTCCTACCCCCACAAATTAACATTTATGACAGTAGTCTAATTGATGGGGCTTAGTTAATATTCTTCCTTCCTTCTTTCTTAATAGGAAGTTTATTTGGTTTTATCTCTAAGAATTTGGATATAAGAAAGAGGTACCCCCAAACTGGATGATATAAGAAAGAGGTACCCCCAAACTGGATGCCTTTTTGGAAGATTTTAAAGTCTTTGTCAATTTTTGTTTGTTTGTTTGTTTGTTTGTTTGTTTGTTTTCCAAGACAGGGTTTCTCTGTGTAGTTTTGGTGCCTGTCCTGGATCTCACTCTGTAAACCAGGCTGGCCTCAAACTCACAGAGATCCACCTGGCTCTGCCTCCCAAGTGTTGGGATTAAAGGCATGCACCACCACTGCCTGGCTGTCTTTGTCAATTTAAAACTAGACTTTTACTCAAGTTATTATGATTAATAAGAGTAGGTAGTGAAAAACTTGAACCTTTTAAAATATTGAAATGGGTTAGGTAGGAGAAAGCACATAATTATGACAAAATATGATTAGTGAAAGAACATTATATCCTCATTTGTAGATTTATTAAATATGAGGTCATATAGGGCTGGTAAGATGGTTCCATGGGAAAAGGTGCTTGCTGCCAAGCCTGGTGACCTGAGTCGGATCCCTGCTGACCTAAATGGTGGAAGGAGAGAGCCAACTCATGTAAGTTGTCCTCTGATCTCCACATGTGCACTGTGGCACGTATGTACTCACACATGAACACATGAATGCACATATGTGTACACACTCATTAAGTAAAAACATAAATGTAAATTTGAAAACAAAATTAGCATCATTTTTAATATTTAGAAGCATGTCAAAGAAAATTCAAAATATTTTAGACAATTTTTGAAAATATAAATATAAGAGTATTTAACAAATGAGAGTCAGTAGAAATGTTGCAAGAGGGGTTTTGACTTTAGCTCCTTGGGATATTGTAATTGTATTAGCTCCTTGTTGGTGTAATTGACGATGAATATCACCCAGCTTTTCAGAAGTTTATGTGTATATGACATGAAGACACTGACACAAGTTTAAGGTAAGGAATACAAATCTAAGAGTTTTTCTCCTGAAATTTTGTAGCATAAGGAACAGTTAGATGAACCATATAGGATTGTTTTCCTATACATTGAAGGAAGCCTTTGGTGTGGGTTTTTTTTCTAATCAATGAAATCACCTTCTGTTAATTCTTGTTCATTTAGTTCTTTGTCTCCCAGGAGCTCACTGTGGAAATTCTGTAACCAATTCTAAACTTTTCAATATGTCTTAAGGCCTCTTATAATAGTACATGTCTCCCTGCAATAGCAATGATAGGTTCTGTACTCCTGTATTTTATTTTTAAGGAACACCAAGTACTTATTTATGAGTAAATATCCAATGTTTTCCAAAAGGGATAGATCTTGGATTCAGTCTAGTTATGGGGCTGTTTTTGGCTCAGGAAGTCAGAAACTTCAGCCAGTTCTGAAAAGTATCATCATTTATTTATTTAACCATAAATCTACAAGTCTGAAGATGAGAGAGATGCTTAAATTTTGTATAATATGCAAAATTTTACAAATATGTTTAAATATTTAAAGTATTTATAAGTTTATTATTTGGGAATTCCACACATGTATATAACGCATTCTGTTCACACTCAATGCCCCACCTGTTTTATTCCCCTTTCTTTTCAACAACCTCCTTCTTATCAACAAGCCCTCCTGCCACTATATCTTTTTGATGTGTGGTTCACTGGGTTTAACCAGAGCCACCAATGTGGGGATGAGTGTAGAGCTATTGACTGGAACATGAGCTCCATCACTGAAGACAAGGTCTTCCCCCTCCTTGATACTGATTTGATGATAAGCAAACTATTCAGTTTCCTATTTGGGCAAAACTTAAAACTCCCTCAGCTATTTCTAGGATATTCAACAATTTTTGGTACCTTTACAGCTCACAGACAGATGAAAACCCTAAGCAGACCCAGCAACTCCAGCACCATCACTGGCTTCATACTCCTGGGATTCCCCTGCTCCAGGGAAGGGCAGATCCTCCTCTTTGTGCTCTTCTTCATTGTCTACCTCCTCACACTCATGGGCAATGCTTCCATCATCTGTGCTGTGCACTGGGATCAGAAACTGCACACCCCCATGTACCTCCTGCTGGCCAACTTCTCCTTCCTGGAGATCTGGTATGTCACCTCCACAGTTCCCAACATGTTGGCCAACTTCCTCTCTGACACCAAGGTCATCTCCTTCTCTGGCTGCTTCCTGCAGTTCTATTTCTTCTTCTCCTTGGGGTCTACAGAATGCTTCTTCCTGGCAGTCATGGCCTTTGACCGCTACCTTGCCATCTGCAGACCTCTACACTATCCTGCTCTTATGACTGGGCGCCTCTGTAACATCCTTGTGATCAGTTGCTGGGTGCTTGGTTTCCTCTGGTTCCCCATTCCCATCACCATCATCTCCCAGATGTCCTTCTGTGGATCCAGGATTATAGACCATTTCCTATGTGACCCAGGCCCTCTGTTGGCCCTCACCTGTTCCAGAGCCCCACTGATGGAATTTTTCTGGACAATAATAAGTTCCCTGCTCCTCTTTATTCCTTTTCTCTGCATCATGGGATCTTATATATTGGTCCTACGAGCAGTGTTTAAAGTCCCTTCAAGAGAGGGACAAAGGAAGGCTTTCTCCACTTGTGGGTCTCATCTGACCGTAGTTTCACTCTTCTATGGCTCAGTGATGATCATGTATCTGAGCCCAACATCTGAGCATGAAGCAGGAATGCAGAAGCTTGTGACTCTGTTTTATTCTGTGGTTACTCCACTCGTTAACCCTGTAATCTACAGTCTGAGAAACAAAGATATGAAACATTCTTTGCAGAAGTTTTTGAAAACATAAAAATTAGAACTTTAATCAAACAAAACACTTACATTCGAGTGTGTATATATATGCTGTAGGATATTACTTAACCACAAGAATGGTTAAATTGTGTAATTTACAGCAACATGGATAAAATGGAAGAACATTGTGTTAAGTAAAATAAGTCAGTCATGGGACTGCATGTTCTCATTTGTGTCTAGAAAGTCAAATAATGAATAGGATAATGGTTATCAGAGACTAGGAAGTGTGAGGAGAAAGAATAAGGTTAATGTTTACAAGGGATGCAGTTGGATAGTTACTCAACATCTGTGTTTAATAGTGGCATAAGATACATATGTCTGACATGTGTTAATTCTGTTTCACACAAGATGGCAGAAATTTTGAATGTTCTCAATATAAAAATTATTATAAACATTTTAAATGTTACTGATGGCAATTACCTTGAGATAATATGCATTGTATTCATATACTGGATGTTACTCTCATAAATATGTACAATTATTGCATCAATTAAAATAAAAATATAGATCCAAGCATATTGGAACATGCTTATAATCCCAGAACTTGGGGAGTTGGGACAGGAGGATCAGAATTTTAAGGGATCGCCGGGCGGTGGTGGCGCACGCCTTTAATCCCAGCACTCGGGAGGCAGAGCCAGGCGGATCTCTGTGAGTTCGAGGCCAGCCTGGGCTACCAAGTGAGTCCCAGGAAAGGCGCAAAGCTACACAGAGAAACCCTGTCTCGAAAAACCAAAAAAAAAAAAAAAAAAAAAAAAAAAAAAAAAAGAATTTTAAGGGATCTTGGCTACAGAGCAAGATCATGTTTCATAAAACATGGTAGCTCATGCCTGTTCATATAAGTATCAGGAAATAATATTTACATTTCCTGTTGCTATCGTAAACAACATGACTAAAAGCAATTTAGAAAGGAAAGAGATTACTTGGTGTACAGATTATAATCCATCATTCAGGAGAGCCAAGACAAGATCTTAAGAAAGGAAACTGGAGGCAGGAACCGAATCAGAGACCAGGAAGAAGTATACTTACTGGCTTGCTTTCCATAATGTGCTCAGCTCACCTTCTTCTGAAACCTACGACCACCTCCCCAGGGGAAACATTACCCACAATGGGATTGGCCCTCCAATATCAATCATTAACCAAGAAAATGACACATAGACATGCCCATAGACCAATCCAATTGCAGCTAATCCTAGGTGACTGTAATTTATGTCAAGTTGACAAAAAACTAACCAATACATATGATCCCTTGTCAACTCCATACAAACACATTACTATTAAATAACATTTCCTTTGTTTATTCCTAAGCCATCATGTTAATATAATAACATAAGATACAGTTCAACTTTTACAACTCCCATATTATTTTATATTTTTCAATATTTTAAAAGTTCAGTGCCTCTTTAAAATATCCAAGGACTCTTGATGATGTGATGATGGTGGGTCCTATAAAATCCAAAATAAGTTACATGCTTCTTTTTTATTTTCCTTTTGGGGATTTTATACATGAGAACTGTATTCATAGTATTTCCATCCTCAGTTTGATCATTTCTCATCATCTACTCCTCTCTAATGCAACTATTTCTTTTTGTTAATGCCAATAATCCTCAAATTATTTCACAAAATAGAAATAGAAAGAACATTGCCCAATTCTTTTTATGAGCTCATAGTTACCCAAACCAAAGAAAGAAGAACAGACCAATTACCCTTAAGAACATAGATGAAAAAATATTCAATAAAATACTTGCAAAGCAAATTAAAGGACACATCAAAAAAATCACATACCAGAATGAAGTAGGCTTCATTCTAGAGATGCAGGGATAGTTCAATATGTGAAAATCACTAAACACAAACCACCATATAAACAAACTGAAAGAAAACACACATGATCATCTCATTAAATGCAGAAAGGGCCTTGACAGAATCCAACACCCCTTCATGATAAAAGTACTGGAGATATTAGGGATACAAGGGACACATCTAAACATAATAAATACAGTGTACAACAATTGTAGCTAGAGTTTTCCTGCCTGGCCCACAGTCAGGACAAATCTCTCTCAGCCGCCAGTCCCACAGCCACTCAGACCCAACCAAGTAAACACAGAGACTTATATTGGTTACAAACTGTATGGCTGGGTCAGGCTTCTTGCTAACTGTTCTTACATCTTAAATTAACCCATTTCTATTCATCTATAAATTGCCACTTGGCTTGTGGCTTACCGGTATCTTAACATCTTCTCATGGTAGCGGCTGGTAGCGTCTCTTCTGACTCAGCCTTCCTGTTACCAGAATTCTCCTCTCTCCTTGTCCCGCCTATAATTCCTACCTGGCTACTGGCCAATCAGTGTTTTATTTATTAACCAATAAGAGCAACACATTTAACATACAGAACATCCCACAGCACTTCCCTTTTTCTTTTTTTCAAAAGGAAGGTTTTAACTTTCACATAGTAAAATTACATATAACAAAACAATTATCAAGCAAGAATTACAGTTACACTATTTAGTCTATTTATAATATCTAGTCTACTTGTATTTGGCAAAATTAAAAAAGATATTCTATCCATCCTATATTTGTGAGTCTAAGGTTTCATATCTAACTTATCTTTTATTATAACTAAGGAAAATTATAACTATCAAGTCTTCAACTATATCAAAGACCTCAGAAGGATATAATATTACCTGAGAAATGGGAGAAGGACACAAGCAACTTTCGGGAGTCTTGCAAGAGTGGACAGAGACAACTGGCAGCCTGGACAGTCATCCAAAGTTCTTTTGTAAAGTTGGGGCATCTGTCTTCAGCCCACAGGCCTAGAGTCTCTCAGTAATTTCTCTCTGTGTCCTGTAGAATGCCTGGCAGTTTCCTCTGAGAAGCAAGAACCTGAAGGACCATTTTGCCAAGCAAAGTTCAGTGGTCACCTTCTTATGGGTCCTGCATGTCCAGTTGATCAAGCAGTCCAGGCAAGAACAGTTTCTTTCCCAAATAGCTATTTTTGCCAAGGTGAAGATAAACTCCATATGGAGTGTCTTTGATGCCCATCCTCCTCTCTGAAGTAAATCAGTGCTGCCAGGAGCAGACATGTCTCACTATCCAGAAAGTCTAAATTTTTAAAACATTTTAAATGCCATATTCTGTAGGTCTTTGAAGTGTTTGAAGATTATCTGTCTATGTGAAATATATCAATGTATACCTAGAAAACTTAACTAACAAGCTACAAGTTTGACTATCATAGAAGACTAATTATTAATCTGTATTTCTTAATTATCCATTACAATCTAAATGAGTTACATAAACAAAGTATCTCAAACAAGAATAGAAATATATATATACAGTATAACAAAATTAAGTTTAAACTTGTATCAATAAACTAACATCTATACCAATGTAAAACATTTCAAACAAGTTGTTGCTCTTTAAAAGTAGGTTCATTAATCTACCCTTTCATCCTATCATATCTAAACTATCCCCTTTTCTTCTTTAGAAAGAGATTGCATTTATAATCAACCTGTTTTAAATAAAAATATTGGTTTTTCTCTGTCCCACACCAGAGGGCTCTTCTGATTTGGGACACAAGAATCTCTTAACCTTTTTTTTTTTTTTTAGCAATATGTTTGGGTTTAGAGAAGGAGTGAGCCAATTCCATCTCCAAAGCCAGCTTGGTATATTTGGGATTTTGTGCATAGCTTCACTTACTACTTCCTGCTGGAGGGGGCACTGTATGTTATGGGGACACAAAGAAAATTTTAGGATTATGGAGTAGTCGTGAGGATGTATCGTCTGAACCAGTTGCCTTGAAACTGTTCTGGATGTTGGATCATCTGAGCCATGGTGTCACTGGAGACCTTTCCAGGGGTCTTGGCTGGTCAAACCTGATGTATCTTAATCTGGAACAAATCCATAGCCTCTGGCTTTCTGTGAAAACAAAAGCAGAGCCTCCTTTCCAAAGCAACATATCCTTACATCCAAATTTTGAAGTCAAGGTATCTTTACAATATACATATTGGCATAACTCAACAGCTTTTACAATCAAATGTCTTTCTGCAGTTAAGAATATCAACAAACTCAAAGAAAAAAACCATATGATCATCTCACTGGATGCAGAAAAGGCATTTGACAAAATCCAACACCCCTTCATGATAAAGGTATTGGAGCGATCAGGAATACAGGGAACATACCTAAACATAATAAAGGCAATTTACAGCAAGCCAACAGCCAACATCAAATTAAATGGAGAGAAACTCAAAGCAATCCCACTAAAATCAGGAACGAGGCAAGGCTGTCCACTCTCCCCATACTTATTCAATATAGTACTTGAAGTTCTAGCCAGAGCAATAAGACAACATAAGGAGATTAAGGGGATACAAATTGGAAAGGAAGAAGTCAAGCTTTCCCTATTTGCAGATGACATGATAGTATACTTGAGCGACCCCAAAGATTCCACCAAGGAACTGATACAGCTTATAAACACCTTCAGCAACATAGCAGGATACAAGATCAACTCAAAAAAATCAGTAGCCCTCCTATATACAATGGACAAAGAAGCGGAGAAGGAAATCAGAGATACATCACCCTTTACTATAGCCACAAATGACATCAAATACCTTGGGGTAACACTAACCAAGCAAGTGAAGGACCTATATGACAAGAACTTTAAGTCCCTGAAAAAAGAAATTGAAGAAGATGTCAGAAAATGGAAAGATCTCCCATGCTCATGGATAGGCAGGACTAACATAGTAAAAATGGCAATCTTACCAAAAGCAATCTACAGATTCAATGCAATCCCCATCAAAATACCAACACAATTCTTCACAGACCTGGAAAAAATAATACTCAACTTCATATGGAAAAACAAAAAACCCAGGATAGCCAAAGGAATCCTGTACAATAACACAACTTCTGGAGGCATCACGATCCCTGACTTCAAGCTCTATTATAGAGCTACAGTAATAAAAACAGTTTGGTACTGGCATAAAAACCGACATGTGGACCAATGGAATCGAATTGAAGACCCTGACATTAATCCGCACACCTATGAACATATAATTTTTGACAAAGAAGCCAAAAGTGCACAATGGAAAAAAGAAAGCATCTTCAACAAATGGTGCTGGCAAAACTGGATATCAACATGTAGAAGGCTGCAAATAGATCCATATCTATCACCATACACAAAACTTAAGTCCAAGTGGATCAAGGACCTCAACATAAATCCAGCTACTCTGAACCTGCTAGAAGAGAAAGTAGGAAGTAGTCTTGAACGCATTGGCATAGGAGACTACTTCCTAAATAGAACACCAGTAGCACAGACTCTGAGAGAAACAATCAATCAATGGGACCTCTTGAAACTGAGAAGCTTTTGTAGAGCAAAGGATACGGTCAACAAGGCAAAGCGACAGCCTACAGAATGGGAAAAGATCTTCACCAACCCCACATCTGACAGAGGACTGATATCCAGAATATATAAGGAATTCAAGAAATTAGACATCAAAATGCCCAACAGTCCAATTAAGAAATGGGCTATAGAACTAAACAGAGAATTCTCAACAGAGGAAACTCAAATGGCCGAAAGACATTTAAGGAACTGCTCAACATCCCTAATCATCAGGGAAATGCAAATCAAAACAACTCTGAGATACCACCTTACGCCTGTCAGAATGGCTAAGATCAAAAACACTGAAGACACCTTATGCTGGAGAGGATGTGGAGCTAGGGGAACTCTCCTCCACTGCTGGTGGGAATGCAAGCTTGTACAACCACTTTGGAAATCAATATGGCACTTTCTTAGAAAATTGGGAATCAATCTCCCCCAAGATCCAGCTATACCACTCTTGGGCGTATACCCAAGAAATGCTCAACCACACCATAAGAGCACTTGTTCAGCTATGTTCATATCAGCATTGTTTGTAATAGCCAGAACATGGAAACAACCCAGATGCCCTTCAACTGAAGAATGGATAAACAAAATGTGGTACATATACACAATGGAATACTACTCAGCAGAGAAAAACAATGGCATCATGAGGTTTGCAGACAAATGGATGGATCTAGAAAAAATCATCCTGAGTGAGGTAACCCAGACTCAGAAAGACAAACATGGTATGTACTCACTCATAGCAGGATACTAGACATGAAACAAGGATGACTTGTCTGCTACTCACATCACCAGGGAGGCTACCTGGAAAACAGGACCCCAAGAAAGACACAGGGATCGCCCAATGACAGAGAAATGGAATGAGATCTACATGAACAGCCTGGACATGAGTGGGGGTAGTGAAAGGCGAGGGTTGAGGGGAAGGGAGCTTAGGGGAGCGGGAGATCCCAGCTGGATCAACAACAGAGAGGGAGAACAAGGAATAGGAGACCAAGGTAAATGAAGACCACATGAGAATAGGAAGAAGCAAAGTGCTAGAGAGGCCCACAGAAATCCACAAAGATACCCACACAACAGACTGCTGGCAATGGTCGAGAGACAGCCCGAACTGACCTACTCTGGTGATGGGATGGCCAAACACCCTAATTGTTGTGCTAGAAACCTCATCCAACTACTGAGGGATCTGGATGCAGAGATCCATGACTAGGCCCCGGGTGGATCTCTGGGAGTCCAATTAGCGAGAATGAGGAGGGTTTATATGAGCGAGAATTGTTGAGACCAAGGTTGGATAAAGCACAGGGACAAATAGCCAAATGAATGGAAACACATGAACTATGAACCAATGGCTGAGGGGTCCCCACTGGATCAGGCCCTCTGAATGGGTGAGACAGTTGATTGGCTTGATCTGTTTGGGAGGCATCCAGGCAGTGGGATCAGATCTTGTGCTCATTGCATGAGTTGGCTGTTTGAAACCTGGGGCCTATGCAGGATTGTTTGGCTCGGCCTGGGAGGAGGGGACTAGACCTACCTGGACTGAGTCTACCAGGTTGACCTCAGTCTGTGGGGAAGGCTTTGCCCTGGAGGAGATGGGAATGGGGGGGGGGGGTTTGGGGGGAAGGTGAGGGGGACGGGAGGGGGGGAAAAAAAAGAATATCAAAGACAATATAATCCAGATTCTCTGTGTGATATCCATCTTTATGTGACTTATTTTTTTATATTAATTTTACTGTCTCTTTAAAGACTTTATTTTTTAAAACTCTGTATTTCTTTATATAACTGTATACATCACTTTTTTTGTCTCTTTCAAGCCTACGTATATTTTACACACATTGTAAACTATTCCATCTGAATCTGTCTTATTGTGAACCTATTGCTTTAAACTGCAGCATTCTAAGACTGAAATGGTGCTGTGGCTGCTGGCTCCACCCACCTCAGCTTCCCAACATGGTGGTGGTACATTTATTGCCAGGTCTCAGAGCCATCAACTCTCAGAAACAGTGGGCCTATGCTTCTACCAAAGCAGCGTGTAGCTCAGAAACCTCTTTTTTTTTTTAACTAGCAAAAACTATATCCAACACACAGCATAGTGCACAGCTTTGAGACACCTCTGTGTAACGTAGCATAGGTCAAGCCGGCACGCACACCACAAACCCGCCACAGAGTAGCTCAAACCTGCAGGCTGCCACTAACTTGAGAGAGACAACAAGGAAGCTGTTTTTAGCTCCGTTTTAGAATCTTTTTTCTCAGGTTTTAGGTGGAAACTCTTGCCACCACGTTGGGTGCCATTTGTAGCTAGAGTTTTCCTGCCTGGCCCACAGTCAGGACAAATCTCTTTCACCCGCCAGTCCCACAGCCGCTCAGACCCAACCAAGTAAACACACAGAGACTTATATTGTTTACAAACTGTATGGTCGGGGCAGGCTTCTTGCTCACTGTTCTTATATCAGTTAATTAACCCATTTCTATTCATCTATAAATTGCCACGTGGCTCGTGGCTTACCGGTATCTTAACATCTTCTCATGGTAGCGGCTGGTAGCGTCTCTTCTGACTCAGCCTTCCTGTTCCCAGAATTTTCCTCTCTCCTTGTCCTGCCTATACTTCCTGCCTGGCTACTGGCCAATTAGCGTTTTATTTATTAACCAATCAGAGCAACACATTTAACATACAGAACATCCCACAGCAAACAATCTCATAGCCAACATCAAATTAAGTGGAGAAATCAAACCAATTTTACTAAAATCAGAACAAGAAAAAGCTGTCCACTCTCCCCACACCTGTTCAGGATAGATAGTACTTGAAGTCTTAGCTCTATCAATAAAACAACTGAGAAGATCAAGGGGGTACGAACTGGAAAGAAAGAAGTCAAAGTATCTTTATTTGAAGATGATATGATAATATACGTAAGTCACCCTAAATACTCCATCTGGGAACTCCTATCGCTGAATAACTCTTTCAACAAAGTAGCTGGACACAAAATTAACTCACAAAAACCAACAGCCCTCTTACATACAAATGCCAATTAGACTTAGAAAGAAATCAGAGAAACAACACATTTCACAATAGCCTCAAATAATATAAAATGCCTTAGAGTAACTCTATCCAAGCAAATGAAAGACTTGTAAATTGAAGAATATATCAGAAAATAGAAATATCTCTGATGATCACAGATCAGGAGGATTAACATAATAAAAATGCCCATTCTACCAAAAAAAAAATCTACAGAGTCAATACAATCACTGTCAAAATTCCAACACAATTTTTCAAAGATCTTGGAAAGATAAATTTCAGCTTTATATGGACAAAAAGTCTCACTGGGTATATTAAGCAAATTAAGGGTATGTCCTAAGCCCAGAAGTAGATGGCCAACACAAATTGAGCTTAGTGGTATTTGTGTAGATTGGTTTCATCCATATTGCTGTGTTGGACATTTTTTTTGTCTTACTAGTCTTTGGTTTACTAGTATGGTTTCTAGTTTTGTGTTTCTATGGGTTTTGTGTGTGTGTGTGTGTGTGTGTGTGTGTGTGTGTGTGTGTGTGTGTGTTTCTCTTGTGATTTTTCTTTGTTTTTGTTTGTTTAATCATTTGTGTGGTTCTTGGTTTTTTTGTTTGCTTGTTTTGTTTTTGTTTGCCTTTTTTTCTAGAGAGAGAGAAAGAAGGCATGTAGCTTGGTGAGCTGGAAGCTAGAAAGAATATAGAGGAGTTGAGGGGAGGGGAGTTGTGATCAGAATATATTATGAAGATAATTTGTTTTCAATAGGAGAACAATAATTTTTTAATTTAAAAAGGGAAGAAAAGAGGGCATTTCATATCTCCATGAGTGAATGGATTTCCTAGGTGTCTTACTCCAAAGTGCTCACCTCTCTTTTTGCACATTCTCTTCTGCTTTTCTGGGGGAGAAGGAATAAGATCATTCACCCAATAAACATACTGGTCTTCCATTGCTTTGCTAAGCAGTGCAATGTAGTTTTGACATAAGGACATCTGCCACAAATGAAGGGGCTATAAAGTCACCACAACAATCCTGATAATCATAGATTAGGATCCTTGATGCCAACTTTGAATCTTACATTGTTGAAAGAGGACAAATCAACAAAGACATTAAATGAACTCATGCCTTGATAAGATTCCTTGTGCTGTTAGGAAAAAAGGAATAACCAGTAACAAGTGCTTGAAGAGCTGTGTGTACCTCTATCAAGGGGAAGGAAACCTAGAGAGCAACTCTGATGTAAGACCAGAGAAAAACTGATGAGTGTCTCAGATCAAGGATAGATGTTCCCAAGATTAATGCCTTGAAACTCATAGAACTCAATATTAAACAAAAAAAAGGAAAGCTCTTTAAAAAATAATAATAATAATTGGTGCTCCTGGGGAAAGACTGATTCCTGCTGTGACTACTCAGATGTCTATGAATGAGGTCTCATCTCACCTACAGCTCTTCCTTCTCTCTAACTCTGTCCTCAATGCCAATCACTTGCACCAGTCATTAGAGACAGCAATCATAGGCCCAACATGGGAGGGAGGCCTCTGATTAACTTCCACTTGTGTACTTAGTAGGTGTTCTGAGCAGGATTAAATATTAATTATATCTTATGTCATCCCACATCAATATGGGAATAAAGTGATAATATTTTACTCTACTGTAAATAAGGGCAGGTGGCACAAAGTGTCTCCCGAGAATTCAGGCCCCAGTGGATGCGAGAGCAGCACAAAACAGCCTCCTGCAACTCTTCTTCTGGATGTGATGAATTTGAAGGAACAGAGCTCATTCCCAGAGGCAATATTTATAAACCCTGTATGTTCCAGTAAACATTCAGATCTCTTCATTCTACTCTCTCACTCTTGACTGCTAGTATAGAGGAGAACATCTTTCCTCTCTAGGAAAACTAGACATTGTCCAAGAAACTCTAGCTTTGGATTCCTTCTAGTCAATAATGGGAGATGATGTTAATGCTTAGAGAAGACATTGAGCAAAAGAGCTAGAAAAGTGACCATCTCAACAAGGCTTTCTTTTGCTTTTGTTTCAGCTACCTGTTCCACAGCCAATAATCTGTTGCTGTGTCAGGCCCCAGACAGAGTGCTTTTGTATACATCAGCTTATTCAGAGCCCTCAACCCTTCTGTAAGAGTGATATTTTGCAGCTGAAGACACTAGAAAGTAGTGTCTGCATTTGAGTAAATAGAACATCTGCTATTAGTAAAAAATGGATTATAATTCAAATGATAGGCTTCTTACTACAAATCAATTGCTTTCCTCCAATGCCTTAACTTCCCACCACCTCTCAAATCTCCATGGGAAAGTTGTTTTACAAATGGAGCAGGTATGGCAATTTCCTCTCCTATCAAATGAAATGGATATGCTGGAGAGATAAATCCAATGATGGTTTCACAGGATTGTGACTTCTTGGATTCAACTTGAAACAAAAAGACATTATCAGAAAATGGAAGCTTCTGTTCCCCTACATGTCATGGCCTAGGATCTGACTAATTGAAGTTCTCTATCTCAACTTTCCTAAGATAGAATTGGGGTGATGGTGCTGAAGTGTTTTGCTTTCAATGTTATTTAACTAGATTATTCATCCTGTACATATGAACACTGAAGCCATTGTAGCCATCCATATCACAGTCCCTTCTTCAGCCAACTCTGAATAATCTGCTTGCCATTTGCACAGGTCAAAAATAGCCTGTGTCGGGAAAACCACATTGCTGCTCTCTGAACATAGAAGCTGAGTAGTAAAAGGTGAGTAACAACACACTCCTGTTAGGAATATCTCCCAGCATGTGCCAATTAGCTTTGCCCAGGCATAAAATGTTGCTGGCCCACACAGACTGTTCTTGTTTTCAAAACTGAAGGAATCCAGTGTTATCTAACTCGAGCATCGTATAGGAAAGATATGTAGGACATCAGTATGTAAGCATGTGTGCTCATGTATGTGTGTAAACATAGAGACAAGCTAATCCTAATGGCTCAAGGTTGTCCCAGAATGGCTGTGGTCACACAGCAGAGCAGAATAGTTTCAGCTGGAAGCCCCTCCTTTTCTAACAAGAGAAGCATCCTTTATTATAAGCCAATTTGTTAGTTCTCTCTTTTTTTCCTGCAACTGTTAAGAGAAAGAGTCCATGAACCACATCTGGCCTCCTGCTGCTTTGACTATGGGTCCAAGATGAGCATTTGTTTTTGAATATTATTAAGTTTTATAATGGATGGAAGAGTATGGTTTTGTAACACATGAAAACTGCATGAAATTCAATTCTTACCAGACTTAATGTTTTACTGGAGTATGGCCACATGCATTCTTCTAAAGCTTGCTAGAGCCTGTTTTGGCCTTACTTCACCAGAGCTGTGTGGCTTTGACAGAAATTATGTGACCCACAAGCATAAACTAACAAAATATTTGCCAACCCCTACTAGAAAACATTACAGAGGTAGGAAGGTGGGATCTCTTTCTACTGAAATGTGACCAGGATGTATGTGGTCCCAAAATGCACACTCTTCATTGGGATGAGGAAAGCTCATCAGATAACGTACAGTGTTACTCTCTTCTGGCCAGTGTTACATCCAATAATTCTTGTTTTATATTTGTCTATGGAGTGTATATGATTGCCCCACATACAAAAAAAGGAGAAAAATGGAGAGAGGGACAGAGGGAGGAAAAGATAGTCAGAGATGTTAAGGGAATCAAATCAAAATCCACAGCTTGGAAATTTATTCCAAGTATGTTGGGAAGCTAACTGACACCTATACATGAGGGCATTCCCATAGTTAATCTGATTTCAATTTTTTAAAGCCAATATGGATATAACACGAATAATAATTACAGATGGTAAGATATTCTACACCAGGAGATACAGGGATTTCACTTCTCAAAAAAAAAAATTGGGAGGAAATCTTATTTTGTGCGAATATATCTACACATACTTGATTACACACATGTATAAGATCTTGAACAAAAATGTAAACATATTTAAAAATTAGATTAGAATTTAACTTACTAGAATAGACAGAAGTAGGAAGATGATGATGAAGAGGAGGAGGAGTACTTGTCAATTATGACCAATAGTTTTCTCTTGCCAACAGCAGAAAGTGCAGGGAAGCAAAGAATGGGAGTGAATAATCACTTTAGGTCAATATATGTCTAGAGTAGCTAATACATATACATAATTTCTCATGATGATTTAAATATAAATCTGAATCTTCAGCTGGCTTTATCCATTTGATAATTTCTGGTGCTTTTACAGCTCACAGACAGATGAAAACCCTCAGCAGACCCAGCAACTCCAGCACCATCACTGGCTTCATACTCCTGGGATTCCCCTGCTCCAGGGAAGGGCAGATCCTCCTCTTTGTGCTCTTCTTCATTGTCTACCTCCTCACACTCATGGGCAATGCTTCCATCATCTGTGCTGTGCGCTGGGATCAGAAACTGCACACCCCCATGTACCTCCTGCTGGCCAACTTCTCCTTCCTGGAGATCTGGTATGTCACCTCCACAGTTCCCAACATGTTGGCCAACTTCCTCTCTGACACCAAGGTCATCTCCTTCTCTGGCTGCTTCCTGCAGTTCTATTTCTTCTTTTCCTTGGGGTCTACAGAATGCTTCTTCCTGGCAGTCATGGCCTTTGACCGCTACCTTGCCATCTGCAGACCTCTACACTATCCTGCTCTTATGACTGGGCGCCTCTGTAACATCCTTGTGATCAGTTGCTGGGTGCTTGGTTTCCTCTGGTTCCCTGTCCCCATCATCATCATCTCCCAGATGTCCTTTTGTGGATCCAGGATTATAGACCATTTCCTATGTGACCCAGGCCCTCTGTTAGCACTGACTTGCAAAAAAGTTCCCCTAATAGAGCTGGTCTTGTCCATCTTAAGTCCTCTGCCTCTCATTATTCCTTTTCTCTTTATCATGGGGTCATATGCTCTGGTCCTAATAGCTGTATTGAAGGTCCCTTCAGCCTCTGGGAAAAGAAAAGCTTTCTCAACCTGTGGGTCTCATTTGGCTGTGGTTGCATTATTCTATGGCTCAGTACTTGTCATGTATGGGAGCCCAACATCTGAGCATGAAGCGGGAATGCAGAAACTTGTGACTCTGTTTTATTCCGTCTTGACCCCACTTCTTAATCCTGTGATATACAGTCTTAGGAACAAACATATGAAGACAGCCCTGAAAGCAATTCTGGGGGAAATTAAAAATTGGTTGTCAAAAAAGATCTTGGGCAATTAAATTTACATTTAATTTATTTTCAGTTTTTAACTGGTTTAAGTAATTAATCAAAATCTGAAGCATCTAGGAGAATGGTTACACTGCTTTTATTTCTTGGTTCTTGAACATCTATCCTGCTGATTGTCATGGTTCAGTTATATTAATTTAATGTTAATCATATTTTAAAAGTTAAGACAATAGATATAGGAGGAGATCAATATAAATTTTCCTGTAGCACATAGATAAAGGCAGATTATTTTGTTCCTATATGTTATTTTGGGTGATTTAAAATTCCTGGTAGTTGGTAAGGTTTTCAGTGCCAGGTACTATTTCCCTCTTCTTGAAGTAGACTTAAATCCAATTGAAGAGATGTTAATTTATTACCAAGATATGGGTGCTACTGCTGCACCCTTGGGATTATTGTTCAATGCTGGCCTTAAGTGCACAGCTTCCAAAAGCAACTTTAAATATTGATAACCTCAACTCCCCACTTAAAGGACACAAGCTAGCTGAATAGAAATATCCATCTCTCTGTCGTCTAAAAGAAGCTCTTCATACCCTTAAGGATAGAAATGACCTTAAAGTCAAAGTACAGAGAGGTGCTGCAAACAAATAAGCCCAGGAAGCAAGCAGGTATTGTTATCCCAACTTTTGACAAAATAGACATTGAACTAAAATGAATCCAAGGAGATATAGAAGGAAGCTTCATTCTAAATAAGGGAACAACCAACAAAGAATAAAATACAATTCTAAACATATACACAGCAAACATTCACAGCAATGTCATGAAAAGTGTACTACTGAAATTAAAGACACAGATTAACTACAACTTAATAATACTAGATGACTCTGCTAGCCTGCTTTTTCCAATAGACATAGCATCTAATCTGAAAGTCAACAGAGAAACGTCAAAGTTAAATGAAGAGATACAAATAGCCAATAAATTCAAGAAAAAACATTAAGCATCTTCAGCCACTAAATCAAGTCAAAAATAAATCAAAACTGCATCGTGGGCTGATTAGATGGCTCAGCAAATAAGGACACTTGCTACAAGCCTGAATAGCTAACCTACATAAAAAGAGGACCAACCCCCTCCAGACCTGCATAAAAGGAGAACCAACCCCCAAAGACTTTTCACTGACCTCCACACAGACATTTGGACACACATGCAAATAGATAGATAGATAGATAGATAGATAGATAGATAGATAGATAGATAGATAGATAGATAGATAGATAGATAGATAGATGTAAAACACAAATTTTAATTAGCCAGGCACAATAGCACACACCTTTAAACTCAGAATTCTGTGACTTTAAAGTCCACCTAGTCTACACAGTACATTCCAGATCAGGTTGATCAGGGATATGTAGTGAGATCCTGTTTCAAAAAAAAGAAGGCTTTTAATCAAGAAAAAAATATTGGTTGGCAACATTGCAGGAAAAAGGGAACCTTTGCACACTTAGGATATGAATGTAAATTAATCCACTCGCTGTGGAACTAAGTATGGAGCTTCCTCAACGTAGAATACCATATGATGCAGCCATACCACTTCTGTCTATCTGAAGGAATCAGTTGGCATGCTACAAGGATGCCGACATAACCATGTTCATGCCAGTATAATGTACAACAGCCAAATCCTTGGTGCCCATCAATATACGAATGGAAAAGGAACCAAGAAATATGTACACTAAAGCATCATTACTGTCATAAAGGAAAACAAAATCATATCATTTGTAGGACAGTGGACTAGATTAGAAGTCATTGTGTTGAGTAAATTAAACCAGACTCAGAAAAACAACTTTTGCATGTTTTCTCTCCTATGCAGAATCTTTTCTTTTGTTGAAAGTGGATTTTTTTCATGCAATATATTCTTATTACTGTTTCAGCCTCCTCCAACTCCTCTAAGATTGTTCCCATCACTCCATCCATCAGAATGCATACCTGTTCTGTCTCATGTTAGAAAACAAACAAGCACACAAATAATAATAACAAGATAAAACAGAAACAAACAATCATAAGACAAAACAAACAAACAGAGGAAAAGGGGCCAAAAAAAGCACAAAGAAGAACATATAGATGCAGAGAAACAGAGAAACACGTGTTCTTACACACAAGAGTCCCCTAAAATACAAAACCAAAAGCCATGACATATGTGCAAATGACCTATAAGGAGGAAAATGCCCTGGCAAAACATTATGAGACAAAGAACCTTCAAAGATGCCATTGAGTTCTGTGTTGTGTTGTCCATCTACTGCTGGGCATGGAGCTTGGCGTTAACATGGTTTGTATCCGCAGTGAGACTGCTTTGGATAAAACTAATTTTTCATCTGCAAGTGATTATCAATTGGAGATAGATTCTAAGGTTAGGGATGTGGGCTTGTGTCCACTTCCCCTGGCAGTGCTGGGACCCCATCTGGCACAAACTTGTGCTGCCAGTCTCTGTGAGTACATATGTGTGTCAGTCTTACTATGTTTAGAGGATCTTGTTTCCTTGGTGTTCTCCATCCTCTCTGATTCTTACATTCTTCCTGCCTCCTCTTCCACAGAGGTCCCTAAGCCATGAGGGGAGAGAGTTGATGAAGACATCTGGTTTAGGGCTAAATGTTCCAAGGTTTTTTACCTGCTGCACATTGTCCACTTGTGGGTCTCTGTATTTGTTCCCTCTACTGTAGGAGGAAGCTTCTTTGACAATTGCTGAGCAAAAACTGATCTATAAATATGACAGAATGGCATTAGGAGTCATCTCCTGGCTACATTCCCTTACCAGAACAGTAGTATTTGGTTTTCCCCTAGTCCTTAGCCTATCTGGTCTCAGGTTCTTGCCATTTGAGTTTGTCAGAAATGTATTCCATCTGATTGACTGGACCTTAAATCCAACCAGATACTGGTTGGTTACACCCACAAGATTGTGTCACTATTACAGTAGAGCATTTTGCAGTAGGTCATCATTATAGATTAATGACTTGGTAACTGAGTTGGTGTTTACTTTTCTTCTTTGTTAGTGTTCAGAGTACCTTACAGTACTGTAAACATTAGTCTAAATGGGTGAAGGCTCTAGATAGACACCCCCTTGACTTCTCCTTGTTCAATGAGTTGTAAAGGTGCTGTCTTCATCAAAAGGGTCTTACCATTAGTTTGTGAGAAACAACCAAGAGTCTTGATAACAGCATGGGTTGTTTGGAGATACTCATGGGGCCCCTTTAACCAACAATTCAATTATATGTAACCCATTCCTGGAACTGGAAGCTAAATTTGATCATGAGAGATATCCACTTGGGGCTCTGTCTTCCCAATTATTTGGCAATTTCATTTTAATGGACTTCATACAAGTATATATTTTAGGAAGCCTCTCCTATATGAGTTTTTCATGTGATGCCTCAAATGGCCCTTAGTATTAGCTGCTCCTCCCTGTATTCCTTCCCTCCCTCACCCTCTGCACTTCTTCCCCTCCCCATCTGTTCCTCCTGTTCCTGCCACATCATCTATCCATAACCATCTATTCTATTTCCTCTTACTAGGGAAATACATTACTCTCACCTTTCTCTTATTGTATTCCTGTTCTATGTGGTTATAAAGGCTGCAGCTTGATTATCAAAGACTTAACAACTAGCATCTACATATAAGCAAATATGTACAATATTTGTCTTTCTGGGTATGGGTTACCTAACTCAGGATGATTTTTTTCTAACTATATCCATTTAAAAATTTCATGGCTTTATATTTTAATAGCTGAGCAATGCTCTATCATGTAAATATGCCACATTTTCTTTATCCATTCGTCTATTGATGCTGGGCCCTCACTGGGATTCCTCTCAGATATCCTGTTGTTGTCCTGTGTCACAGAATCCCAGTGAGGGCCCAGCATCAATAGAGTAGCAGAAACCAGAGGCCCCAATCCAGACCAATGACTCTTTGCAATTAACACGTGCAAAAAAAGATATATACATATAAGGGTTTACTTCGTGGCTCACTACATCACCCTACAATTTCCATGATGAGATGAGATTTTTCCTTTTTTTTTTTTCCTGTTTTTCTCTTAAATTTTATTTATTTTATTTTTGGGGACAATTTGCAAGGGCAGAGGGTGGATATGAAGGAACAGGAAATGAATGGGCTTGAGATGCATGATGTGAAAGACATAAAGAATAAATAAAGAGGAAGTTTAATAAAATAAAAGACAATAAGAATTCATTTTCAATTTTAAAAATTTTGATGGTATATGTCACAGATTTAGAAAAAAAAATCCAGTAATCCATATGGAACCACAAAAGACCATTAAAAAGAGCCAAAGCAATCCTAAGAAGTAAGAACACAGCTGGAAGGATCATAACACATGAATTCAAACTATACTACAGAGCTATAGTGATAAAAACAGCCTGGCATAAAAACAGGCAGGTAGACCAATGTAATAAAATAGAGGTTGTGGGAATAAACCAACAAAGCTATGCCTATCTAATACTTTACAAAGAGGACAAAAACAGTTAGTGGGGGAAAAAATAGCCTATTCAATGGTGCTGGCAAAATAGCATACCCAATCTGTAGAATGAAATTAGAGTCACACCTTTCACCTTAAACAAAAACCAATTCAAATGTATCAAAGACTTTAAGACATGAACATTCAAACTTCTAGATGAAAATATAAAGAAGAATCTTCAAGACACAGGGGTAGGCGAGGATTTTCTTAACCGAAGAACATCACTAGCACAGAGACCGGCACCAAGTGTCAACAGATGGGACTACGTGAGATTAAAAGGTTTGTGTACAACAAGGGAAGCTGTCAGGAGAACACAGGTGAAAATCTTTACCAAGTACACTTTAAACAAGGGACAAATACCAGAACTTACAAAGGACTACATAAATTCAATACCAAGGAAATAAAACTAACAATCAACTATTGAGCCAAAGAATGGAGTAGACATCTCAAAAAAAGGGAGGGGGGCCAATAATATTTTTTAAGTATTAAAAATCCCTAGTCATCAGGAAAATGCAAACTAAAACCACTTTTAGATACTGCCCCACCTCAATCAGAATAGCTCTTATCAAATCTGACAAATGCAGTGCCTACTTCTGGCCTCCATGAGCACCAGGCATACACATAGAACACAGACACACACACAGGCAAAATACCCATATACACAAAATAATAAAATAAAATATTTTTTCAAAAGATCAACAGACCATTGGCCTAACTAACCAAAAGAAGGGGGACCCAAATTAACAGAACCAGGAATAAACAAGGAAACACTACAATAGACACAAAAAAAACAATAATATTATAAGGGAATACTTTTTTTAAGGATAACTAATTCATTTTATTTGTATTTTTTTCATTTTTCTTTATTAAGAAATTTTCTACTCACTTCACATACCACCCACAGATCCCCCCCTCCTCCCTCCTCCCTCCTCCCACCCTCCAGCCCTCCCTCCCAAGCCACCCTGCATCTCCACGTCCCCCAAATCAAGGTCTCCCATAGGGAGTCAGCAGAGCCCAGCACACTGAGCCTAAGCAGGTCCAAGCCCCTTCCCACTGCACCAAGGCTGTGCAAGGTGTCACACTACAGGCACCAGATTCCAAGAAGCCTGCTCATGCACCAGGGATGGATCACGATCCCCCTGCTTGGGTGCCCCCCAAACAGTTCGAGCCAAACAACCATCTTCCATATCCAGAGGGCCTAGTATAAGGGAATACTTTTAAAGTTTGTACTCCATTAAATTGGAAAATCTGAAAGAAATGGATAAATTTCTAGATTCATCCAAATCATCAAAATTAAACTAAGAAGATATCAACATCCTAAACAGACTCATAACAAATTTGGAGATGGAGAAAGCAATAATATACATAAAACCTTCCAACTAAAACAAAAGCCCAAGCCCAGATGGATTCACTGCATAATTCTATCAGACTTTCAAAGACAGGTCTACAACCAGTACTTCCTGAATTGGTCATGAAAATAGAAATAGGAGAAGCACTTCCAAACTCACTCTATGAAGCCAGTGTTTACTCAACCACCAAGTAAAGACACAACCAAAAACAAAACAAAGCAAACAAACCCTACAAACCAATATCCCTGATGAGATATGTGCAACAATCCTCAATAAAACACTAATAAACAACAAGTTGTCTTTATCATGGAAATGTGGGGATGGTTCAGCATACGTAAGTAGATAAACACAACAATCATATAAATGGAATTAAAGACAAAAAACATATGATCTCAATGGACACAGAAAAAGTCTTTAACAAATCCAACATGCTTTTATGATAAAGGTCCTAGAGAAAGCAGGACTGGAGGAATAATGCTTCAACATAATAAAGGCTGCATATAATGAAACAACAGCCAATGTTGTCCCAAATGGAGAAAAACTCAAAGCAAACAATTGAAATCAGGAAGAAGACAGGGCTGTCCACTATCTCCACTCCCTTTCAGTACAGTGATGGACACACGAGCTGGCACAATAAGGCAAGATGAAAAGATTAAAGGGATATGAAAAAAAGTGAAATTATCTCTATTTGCAGATGATGTGCTATACATAAGACATCCCAAAATTACATAAGAACACTTCTAGGAACAAGGACCAATTCAGTCAAGGTGTTAGAGTGTAAATCATTTACATAAATCAGTAGTCTTTCTACATTTCCACAACAAACCTTCTAACTAAAACAAAAGCCCCAGCCCAGATGGATTCACTGCATAATTCTACCAGACTTTCAAAGACAGGTCTACAACCAGTACTTCCTGAATTAGTCATGAAAATAGAAATAGGAGAAGGAGATCATAAACACTCTCATTTACAATGGAATCAAAGAAAAGAAGTCTGTGAATAAACCTAACCAAGGAGACAAAAGACCTCTATAATGAAAACAACAAATCTCTGGAAGGAGAGACATTGAGGAAGACATTAGAAAAAGGAAAGAGCTCCCATGTTTATGGATTGGTAGAATTACTACTGTGAGGACCACTTTACAAAAAAAGCAATTTACCAACTCAATGAAATCCCAATCAAAATATCCACAATGTTCTTCAAAGAAATAGACAAAAACCATCCTAAAATTTGTATGGAACCAGAAAAAGACCTTGAATAGCCAAAGTAATGTTGGGCTAAAAGAACAACACTGGAGGGATTACCAGTCTAGATTTCAAGATATAGTATAGAGCTATAGTAATGAAAACAGGATGGTACTGGCACAAAAAAAAATGGACACATAGGCCGATGAAACTAAATAGGACACACAAACATGAATACACATTAAAAACAGCCATTTGATATTTGCCAAAGAGGCAAAAGACATACATTAAATAAGAGACAGCATCTTCAACAAATGGTTCTGGGAAAACATGATGCTCACATACAAAAGGTTGAAACTAGATTCATATCTAACACCTTCCATGAAAATTACCTAAAGTGGACTGAGATTTAAATTTGAAACCTGAAACAACTGCTTAAAGAAAACATAGGCAATACTCCATGTGATATAGGTGTAGGAAAGGACATTTGAATAGGAATTTGCCCAAGAATTAAGGCCAACGATTGACAAGTGGACTGCATAAGACAGAAATGTCCACACAGCTGAGGAAACAATTAACAGAATTCAGAGGAAGCTCACACAGTGGAAGAGAATCTTTTCCAACTGTACATCCAACAGATGATTAATATCTAGACTGTGTAAAGAATTCAAAATACAAAGAGTCAAGAAAACATATGACCCAATTTTAAAGTGGGCTATGGTAGATAATTAATGGTATGATTCCTTATGTCTGTTTTCAGACATCCTTACTATTATTTTACCCTTCTCCCTCCTTCTTCCATGTTTATCTCCCTCCCATTGCTAAAGATGCCTCTCTCTCTCTTCCCATTTCCCTTTTCAAATCACTTGTACCTGGTACTCTCTCTATTGCTCCCTGTACCCCCTACCCTAACAATGGTTCCATTTTACTTCCTGTTCTCTGCAGTTACTTGAGAATATTTACTTATATCTAAATATTTAGAGCTAGGAGTCCCTGGTGAGAGAAAACATGCAACATTTGTCTTTCTGGGTCTGGATTACCTCACTGAGTATGACCTTTTCTTGTTCCATTTACCTCTAAAGTTCATGATTTCATTTTTCTTTATAGCTGAATAATATTCCACAGTGTATATGTACCATATTTTCATTATCCACTCATCTTTTCCACAGACTCGTTCTGCTGCCTGTGGATCAAGATGTAGAACTGTAGTTCCTTCTCTGGCACCATGTCTGTCTGCATACACCATGTCCCACAGTGATGATAATAGACGAAGCCTCTGAAACTAGCTCAAATTAAATGTTTTCCTTCATAAGAGTTGCTGTGATCATGGTATCTCTTCACAGCAATAAAACCCTAAGACAGTGACCCTAGAGAGGACTTCTAGTAATGTAGGATACGGAGTCTGAACTGGCCAGCTTTTGTAGCTAGGCAAGGCTTCCAGTGGTGGGACTAGGTTGTATTCAGTCAGGCTGTTGGCTGAGGGGGTCCCATAAAGATCTCAAAACAACCCAGGCTGAGGCTATAACAGAGGATCACTCTTTGAAAACTGATAGTGGGGTCCCATTGCTTAGGGCAACATCCACACAGTTCAGTGAACACAGGTCAAGCTGGTGCCCGCCTGTGTGGAGCCTTCACCCCTACATTCTAGTCTCTTTGGTACAGGAAGGTACCTTCAGTCTACAGTATGGAAAACCTGGACACCAACCCAGTCGTGAAACTCTTGACCTTCAATCTGTTCTTCCTGTAAGATTTGCTGGGGCAATGGTAGCACAGAACTTGTGGGAGTGGCCATCCAATGTTCGGTTTAACTTGAGGTCCACACCATGAGAGGGACCCCATGCCCTACACTGCCTAGATGGCCAGGAACTGGATACTCCAGAGACCTAGGGTAGAACCAAACACAACAGGCATAGATAGATAGATAGATAGATAGATAGATAGATAGATAGATAGATAGATAGACAAAGAGATAAAATGATACCTAATGATGTTCTGCTATACTCATAGATTGGTGCATCGTCCAGTCGTCATCAGAAAGGCTTCCTCTGACAGCAGATGGGAGCAGATGCAGACCCACAGCCAGACACTATGTAGAGAAAGAGTCTAAATTGGAAGTTACCATCAGATCCCTCTCCTAGGAGATCGAAAAACCCCATGGAAGGGGGAAGGGTAGACTGTAAGAGTCAGAGGTGATAGAGGACACCAGGAGAACATGGCACACCAAATCAACTAATCAGGACTCACATGGGCTCACAGAGAGTAAAGAGGCAAGCATGGGGTCTGCATGGGTCTATACCAGGTCCTCTGTGTATGTTACGTTATTAGCTTGGTATTTTTGTGGGACTCCTAACAGTGGGATCTTTTGCCTGCTCTTAGGACTCTTTTCCTCCTATTGGGTTCCTTGTCCAGCCTTGACATGAGGTGTCTTGCCTCGTCTTATTGAGCCTTGTTTTGTCCTGTTTGGCTGTCTTCTCTTGGAGGCCTGCTCTTTTCTGAAGAGGAAACGGAGGAGGAATGGCTCTAGAGAAGAGGGAGGTGGGGGTAGCTGGGAGGAGTGGAGGGAGGGGAAACTGTGGTTAGGATGTATTGTAGGAGAGAAGACTCTGTTCTCAATCAAAAAAGGGAAGTGAAAATAGGGAAGGAAAAGGAGTGAGACAAAGAAGAAAGGACAGAAAGAGGAGGAACATGTGAGATGGGGCTAAATAAACTAGTTAAAATGCCTCATAGTAAATTGGATGAAGAAACACAACCAACAGTCCAAAAGCCTAACTGAGGAATATGCAAGCAAAAGGAATACTTATCTTGAAATAAGTGTGCAGCACTTAGTAATAGAAAATAAGAGATAACAAGAATACTTATGGAGTGAATTGCTGGCTCTGCTGCGCTGAGTTGAGAACTGAAGTTCTCAGATCCCTCTCCCTCTGGTGGGTTCCATGTGGTGAAGAAAAGAATGGAAGCTCTTGGTTTCTGCAGCATTGATGTTCTAACTGTTGAAATTCAAATAGTCCATTTCATATCTTATATTGATATCCTTATTTAATTCAGCTGTTTGTATTCTCTTGAAACTCATTTAGGAGTTTATTTGTGTCCTCTCTGATGTCTTTGAATATACTTATAAACATGGACTCTCCCAAAGGGGCTATGGGCAATTGAGCTCTTCTGAAGGGGAGGTCATTGCCTTCAATAGTGTAACCACCACTAGTGTGTTGCCTATGCTCCTGTGGACATCTTTATACCTGTGTCCATGTGGGTAGCCCTAGTTAAACTCAGTGGGTCAGAAAGCAAATACAAAAACAGAAAGATACGAACGTGAAAGGGGGACTTGTTGGAAGGATGAGGATTGGTGGAGGAAAAAAGGAGAAAAGAGGGTGAGGGGATAAGTGTTACATAATGTATTATATGCATGTATGGAAGAAGAATAAATTAATTTTAAAATCAAAAAAGACATTTTAATGGTGGTCAATTTATAGTATTCAAATATAAATACTTTTAAAGGAATTGAGAAGATAAGCTCTGTCTTTTTTTTAATTTGTGTATTTTATTTTTAAGTATATGAATGTTTTGGCCACAAACTCTAGTTCATGTCAATCTAAACTCATTCTCCCATTACCCTTGGCAAAGCTTATTTCTAGTGAAGAACTTATTTTTGGTGAAGATATTTTTCCTTTCTGAGATGAGTGGCCAGTACAGGATCACCTGAATTAGCTTTCCAATAGTATTATTTACTTTAGCACATTTATCAGTGACTCTGGAATTTTTTTATGTTGGTGCAACAGAAAGAAAATAAAACTTTAAATCATACTTGTCTAAGTTCAGCAAGCCTTAGTACATTTATATTTGAAGACCAAAACAGCATGTCATCTCCATGAAATTTATACCTTGTTTGTTCTCATCACCAATATGTTTTCAGTGTTTACCTGATAGTCTGATAGCTAGTAGGTGCATAATAAATGTTTTTCAATCGATGATTTTTTAAAAAAGAATTAAGCAAGTCTCTTCTGAAGAATCTAAATTAAGTAATCGCAAAGACACATGAGTATGTGTTTACACACTTAGATGCACATGTGGGATTTCTTCTCCTCTCTTGTGAGCCTCCCCACTGTGCTCAGGTACATCATTTCCTCAGGACACCGCTGGGGAAAATATAAAGCGATATAGGTAGAATTAAATGTATGCACAGAGACAGAGGTGCAGGGAAGGGATTAGGTACCTCCCAGCAAGCGCACCAGAGAGCTATGGACTTTATTCAGAAGAGATTTGCAAACTCTTACTAATCACTGACTTGAAAGATGTGTTTCATTTGGTTCAGAGTACCAAAGGATATAAGCCTCTGAAGCCACAAATAATAATTTCCATCCATAACTCCGATTTTAGACTGTGTAAAGAGATTCTTATGGCAGCGGCTTCTCTAAGTTGTTCCTTGTGGAGCCAGAAGTACCAGCAGGTATGTGCAAAAGCCTGCATGCACAGCACTGTGGCTGCAGCACCTTCACCCCTGAGAGCTCCTCGGAGTGGGATCCTGTAACTCTGCTTACCTTTGAGGAGGAAAACATGCTGGGTTCTTCATTTCTCTCAACACAGACTTAGAGCGTGTGTAGGGCAATATATTCACACCGGTGTTTCCCTGGGCATTATTATAGCAGTGTCCTTGCCATAAAATTTACAGGAAAAATGGTGTTCAGAGGTATTGATCCTGGGAAACAGTCCATTAAATCCCTGTGAAAACATAGCCTCGGACTTGGAGTGTTTTGTAAAATAGTGATGCCTTGGTTAACAGATTGTCTTTCTGGGAGGAGGAACTAAGGAGGGCTGTTGTTCTTTCAGCTCTGTTAGCTAGTGACAAACAACTAAACGCAAGCTGAGAAAGAAGTAACCCACAGGCTCTCCTGTCCTTTAGAGTCCATCACAGACTGACCTTAAAACATGGCATTTTAGAAGAAGAGCCCCTGCTCTTCTTTTGTTAATCACTTCCCTGGACAAGTTGCTTAAGTGTTTGCAAGTGGTCAGGGTAACAGAGGAGAGTCTGGCTCCCTTCTGAGCTTCACAGGACAGGGTTCCTTATCTCCTTGTCTCCCTCCAGCTGCCCATTTACACCTTAAAGATGATCACAAAGACCAAAGAGGTGAGTGGAAACTGCTAATCACTGTGGGGGTTTTGTTTGTTTGTTTGTTTGTTTTTTGAGGTCATATCAACAGAAAAAAAAATGGAGTGATACTTCAAATTTCTGTGAAGTTTATCGTCCTCTGATTCCATAGATAATTATAATTCCCCTTCAGCACAAACAATGTCAACAAAATCTGGTGCATCATAAAGTCAAACCATTAGAAAGGTAAGAGTTAAGACACAAGAAGTCTATTCCAAGGCCACACACTGTGACTTGGAATTCGATTTCTTTTTTTTTTTTTTTTTTTTTTTTGGTGCCAAGAATTTCCTGGGCTGTGAACAGGGTCAGTTAATTGTCTCATACTGCTGTCTACTGTAAGCCCAACGTATCTATTTTATGCAAAATTAAATTTATCATGTGGCTTATGCTACACAGATTTATTTAACCTATTCCTCACTGGAAAAAAAATGTCATTTCTGGCCCAAGCACACAGAGAGCTGTAGAGTTAAACAGCTGAAGGAACTGTGTGCATATGAGTAAACAGATGTAATGGTACTCTCCCTTGATTTGATAAAGCAGAGAAACTTTATTTTTCATGTCAATGCTTATACCCAGAACTTAACATACTGACAGGATGGACATTGCTAAATGGCTGACTAAGTAAGTAAGTGGATGGAGTACTACAATTTAAATTCAGTATGCAAATTTTTATTTCTGTTGCGAACCTAGAAACTGTATTTCCAGACAAGAGTGACACAGTGTGTGGTCTCATAAGTATAAGAACAATTGTGAGGGGGCTGGAGAGATGGCTGGGCACTTAAAAGCACTGGTTGCTCTTCCAAAGGACCCGAGTTCAATTCCCAATACCCACATGGCAGTTTACAACTGTCTGTAACTCCAGTTCCAGGGGATCTGGCATCCTCACACAGACATGCCGTCAAAAGCCCAGGGTAGATAAAAAATAAATAAATCTTAAAAGGAAAAAAATGATTATGAAAATATATCTGAAATTGTAATTCCCTTAGAAACTTTACTATATGCCCATTGTAATTAGATTACATTGAACTAAATCACTTGAATAGATGTACATTTTCATAAAATCCATGTAAGTTAGGGCTGAAAATGTAGCTTTGTTAGCAGGGTGGTTAGCCTAAAGTGCATGAAGCCCTGGTTTGATTTCCCATCACCACATAAAGCTGAGCATGATGGCACATCCCTATAATCTTTGTAATCTATTCAGGAAGTGGAGGCAGGAGGATCAGGGACTCAAAGTCATTCTTGTATGCATAATCGAGTTTGAGGTCAAGGTAATCTACTTGAGACCCTACCTCTAAAAATAACCTTGAAAACAAAAGATTTTTTTTCATTCTAAAAAATGTTGTCATTACTATGTCCAAATTTACCCTGGCAATAAAATATTTCAATATTGTTCTGAGTTTGTTCCAGGTTTGACTAGCATTAAGAAGCTGACCTCTTGCTCTCTGCAAAGTGCATAAATGAGCATAAAGATGGAATTCTGTGAGTATCCTAGTAGTGATTTATATATAGTCAATTATTTTATTTTGAAGACAATACTGGTCAATTTAAAATATTGGATGCATGGGTCTGTACCAGATACTATATTATAGCTTTCAGTTTAATGTTTTAATGGGACTCTGGAGTGTGTGGGTCTCTGATACTTGTGCCTTTTCTTGGGCTCTTTTACTTCTGTAGGTTTGCCTTGTCTTACTTCTATGTGATGGTTTTTGTTTTATCTTATTTATTTTATTTTGTTTGGTTGTTATCTCTTAGAAGCCTGTCCTTTCCTAATGAGAGACTGAAAGGGGGTTGATCTGGATAGGAGGGAAAGTGGGGAGGAATTGGAAGGAGTAGAGGGAGGTGAAACTGTAATCATGATCTGTGGTATGAGAAAATAATCTACTTTCAATAAAAGGGGGGAAAGGAGAAAATAAATAAATAAAATATTGATGGTGGTTTACCCAGCAAGCCTAGACCAATATTTTCCAGAAGATTGTCAGCAAAATATTCCACTGTTTAGTCTGATAGCAACTACTGATTCATCCAAGAGCAGAAAGAACTTTCCAGTCTCAGCACATCCTAAAATAATCCTTCTGTTCATTATTTTAATTAACTGTACTTTAACTTAAAAAATAATAATAATAAGTAAAGCAAGATTGTGAAGGAATAAATTACACAGTTGAGAGCTTAATTCATGCCAAAAATGAAGGAAGTTATATTATATATTAGAGAATCTGACTTACCCAAACATCAAGGTACCTTAAAAATCAAGCCATACTAATGAATAGCACAACTTAGGGGATGGGAGATGGAGAGAAAAGCCAGGAAAAATCATGACCTGCAGAAGAAATCTAAATGCCTGTCTGTAATTAATTTTAGACTTTAACATGATTGTCATAGGAGACATAACTGACTTATTTTATGTAGATCCAGCAAAGATAAAATTGACTTGGGGAGTGACAGGATTATGTATAGAAGCAATTTTAAAAAGATAAAGTTTGCTCAATATAAAAGAAAAAAAGTGCTTTAAGAAAACCAGCACTCACGAGGGGGACTGGATTGTTGAGCAAATCCAGACGCTACCAGAGAGGATGTTATCATGAAGAAACTAGGCAGGTTGTTCCCAAAACATTGCACAGATGCCTGGGTACTGTGCAGCAGCCTAAGAATGGAAATGCAACAGGGCTCAAGTCTACCCCACAGTTTCATTTTTATCTGTTTTTATTGGATTTCTATATATAGAACTGACTATGAAGGCAATTTAGCACTATTTTCCTTCAGATTTATAACTATTTGTGCTCCAAAATGAAAAATAATGGCAATGAGTTCTTATCATATGACCAAAGCCCAAATGAGCTGATGTGTATAAGAATTAATATTTCTGCACATACCTTTAAGTTCATTCTTTCAGTCTCTCTGAACATCATTTTTCTTCAATGTAAACAAGAAAAATAAAGAGTTCCCCTGCTACTCAAAGGGTGGTCAGGAGGAGACAATGAAGCAATGAAAAGTACTTGGTACATTTTCTGGCAATGTGTCTGAGAAGCCTGGAAATACTCATTATCATTCACTTCTTGGTTGTTTCTGTTTTTCTAACAGCGTTGGGATCCCAGAACAATACAATACACTTTGTGACTGAGTTCATCCTCTTGGGTTTCAGTAACCAGGGGGAGATGCAAGCTTTCTTCTTCTCCTCAATTCTGATACTCTACCTCCTGACCTTGCTGGGGAATGGAGCTATTGTTTGTGCTGTGAAATGGGATCGGAGACTCCACACACCCATGTACATCTTCCTGGGAAACTTTGCCTTTTTAGAGATATGGTATGTTTCTTCCACCATCCCAAATATGCTGGTCAATATCCTCTCTGAGAATAAGGCCATCTCCTTCTCTGCCTGCTTCCTCCAATTCTATTTCTTTTTTTCACTTGGTACAACAGAGTGTTTCTTCTTATCAGTTATGGCTTATGATCGATACCTGGCTATCTGTCGACCATTGCACTACCCTTCCATCATGACTAGGAAGTTCTGTGTAACCCTGATCTGTGTCTGCTGGGTGAGTGGATTCCTCTGCTATCCAGTCCCAATTGTCCTCATCTCCCAACTTCCTTTCTGTGGACCGAACATCATTGACCACTTTGTGTGTGACCCAGGACCGTTGTTTGCGCTGTCCTGCGTCCCTGCTCCTTCCACCGAGCTGCTCTGTTATACCTTCAATTCAATGATCATCTTCGGGCCTTTCCTCTCCATCTTGGGATCCTACACTCTAGTTCTCAGAGCTGTGCTTCGTGTTCCTTCTGGTGCAGGACGAACTAAAGCTTTCTCTACATGTGGATCCCACTTAGTGGTGGTGTCTTTATTCTATGGGACTCTTATGGTGATGTATGTGAGCCCAACATCAGGGAATCCAGCAGGGATGCAGAAGATTGTCACGCTGATTTACTCAGCCTTGACCCCCCTCTTAAATCCCCTCATCTATAGTCTCCGAAACAAAGACATGAAAAACGCCCTAAAGAAAGTCCTGGGACTAACAACTATCCAAAACTGAGACAGTTTTGAAGAAGAAGTCATGGGTTGCTTTTTATATTAACATGTTTAAAGTTATTTTTATTATACAGGTTAGCACTTTAGTTTAGTTTAGTTTCCACATAAGTGATGAACTTGGCTTTCTGTGTCTGGCTCGTTTATCTTAACATGATATTCCCCAATGACAATTCCCCAATTTGTCCATTTGTTGTAAGTGATAGGATTTTATTCTTCATCATGGAGAAATCATCTTGTATAATTTTTTTTCTATTCATCCATTGACATTGACAGGCGCCTAGGCTGATTCCATACCTTAGCTGTCATAGATAGTGCCACCAGCATCTCTTTCGTACATTGGCTTTCATTCTTTTGGGTATTTATCTAGTAGTGGTGTAGCTGGATCTTATGGTAGTTCTAGTTTGTTTGTTTGTTTAAGAATTTCCACGCTGTTTTCTATGCTGAGTATACCAATACGTTCCAAATGGGTTACTTGTAACTTATGTGTAATAGCAATAAAAAACTGCTTCTTGTAAGTGTACGCTGACCCACATTGAAACAGAGGAAGAGACTCATCTTTCACAGTTCCTTAAACAGTTCAAGTTCAGCTCGTTGATGACAAATGCTCAGTAATAAAGCTTTGTAAGTATGTGTGGCCTTACTGAGTAATTACATGATGTTAACATATACCTAAACAGTATGTGTATTTATGTGATATTCTTACTCTATGATATATATTTGAACCTTCACTGCATCAATTGCATGCTTATCTGAAGCTTTTTACTGCAATCTTTCAGTCATAAAATAAAATTTTTAGATGAGTAAAAAACACCACATGTGTGCACACACATGCAGCACTATATATGTGTATGTGTACTATGTATACTTATATTGTGTATATATGTGTATATATGTATACACACACACACACACACACACACACACACACACACATATATATATATATATATATATACACATATGCCACAGTTTGAGGTAGCCTTTCTCACCAAGGTCACAAGATAGCCATGCCTCTATTCTTTTTTTTTAACCTCTATTCTTTATACCTCCTTCTCTTAGAGATAAAATAAAAACTTTTCTTCCTGTCACAACTCACAAGACTGCATCATTCCTCATCTCTCCCGCTGATCACCACAGAAGCCTTGCACTTCATGATCAGGCTTCTCATTTTATCTCAACACATTTGCTTCCAATTGGAGTGGTCTGATGATTTATTATTTTATTTTATTCTATGTGTATGAGTGTTTTGCCTACATGTATATGTTATACTACATGAGGGCCTGGTGTCCAAGGAGGAGAGAAGAGGGCATTGGATACCATGAAACTGGAATTGCAGATGGTTCTGAGCTGCCGTGTGGATGTTGGGAATCAAACCCTGGTCCTCTGCAAGAACATCAAGTGCTTTTAACTGCTGAGCCATCTGTCCAGCCCCCGCAACTGGGGTCTATATTTGTAGTGCTTCCTCCCCATGTCAATTTGACAATTCCAATATAACAAGTAACAGGAAATAAAATAAGGTATAATACTTTCATTTAATTCCCAAATCAGACAGAGAGAAGCCTGTGCCTCCCAAAAATATACAGTGAAAAGCTTCAGGTAAAAGTATTCAAAGAAAATTAGGCCAAGAACAAGTTTCAGTTTTGTACCCAAAACTTATACTAAATCAGAAAGGTTATCAGCTGAAGTGGTTTACCTGAAATCAGAGGGTAGAACTTAGTTATGGTACAATCCAGAGCACAAAAAGTCAGGCCTCCATCACTGAGAAAGGAGATACCTAGCATTTCCATTAAAACATATCTGGCAGCAGTGCTCAGGGGGGCATGGTCATTTAAGGATAATATTCTTTTAATTCTGAGTTTTATATTTAAAATTGCAAATTGTATTTCATTTTTTTTGTATTGGTTGAGGAACAGAGTTCAGACATTTCAGTTCTTAACACATGTGCCCAGACTCTGAAGAGTCATACATTGTGTTCCTGTATTCAAATGAAGAGCTACATATTGATTCTCTTTGAACTTATCCCAGTGATGTTCCAGCCTCAAACTTGGCAAGTTTTTCTTAAGCCCTCAAATAACAATCAAATACTCATGATACTCAATTCCACCAAGTCACAATTTTATGCCACATGCAGTACATACTCAAAATTCCTATCATTCACAGCTCATTATTACAAGTGTTAGGAAAATGGTCTGCCATGACCAAAGACATTACAGTTCTGACAGGACAAGGACCACAGAGTGGTTTTTCAGAAAACGGTTCTACTAGAAACATGAGACCAGCTATAACTGAAAGTATTCCAGACACAAATACAGGACTGAAACTCCAAGTTGCTGTTTGGTATGCTTTGCATTGTAGGATATAAAACTAGCCCCCTCTACAGAATGCTGTGGTGACCCCCAAGACGGTCTCAGCGTCTCCTGATTCAGTATTCTGCTATTCTCTGGTTTACAAAAAAAATAAATAAATAAATAAAAATAAAAAAAAAACAGCAAATGTTTTACTTTTTTAAAAACTCATATACACTTAAAAAGGGGTGAGGGGACTCCCCCACTTTTTAAAAATGTTTCTAGAGCTACTAAAAACTCGAATTTAAAAAAATGTTAATAAAAATGTTCCTCTGCCATGAACTGTGGACTGGTGGCTGTGGAGCCCCCTTGGGACTGGACTAGGCCCTCTGGACACGGAAGACGGTTGTTTGGCATGAACTGTTTGGGGGGCACCCAGGCAGGGGGATCGAGATCTGTCCCTGGTGCATGGGCAGGCTTCTGGGAATCTGGTGCCTGTGGTGTGACACCTTTGACAGACTTGGTGCAGCGGGAAGGGGCTTGGACCTGCCTAGGCTCAGTGTGCTGGGCTCTGCTGACTCCCCATGGGAGACCTCGATTTGGGGGATGTGGGGATGCGGGGTGGCTCGGGAAAGAGGGCTGGAGGGTGGGAGGAGGGGGGTCTGTGGATAGCATGAGGAGTGAGTAGAAAATTTCTTAATAAAGGGGGAAAAAAGACTTAAAAAAAAAAAGTGTTCCTCTGAATTGTACAAGAAGAGAGGCAGGAATCGCCGACAGACGCGGTGATGGTTAGTGGAACCTGGCTCCTTTCTCTTCAGGGGCTGGACTCTGGTTTTCAGTCTCTCCATTTTTTGCAGGCAGATCTGTAGTTCGCTGTCAGCCGCTTCAGCCTGTTTGCCCTTTCTTTGCTCCTCTCATTCTTTTGTTTGCACGTTTTAGTCTGATAATCTATCCTCCCCCACGACCCTTTTCGGCTTCTCGTCCACCTTGGCAGGGGTGTGCTTGACTGACAGCCATGCAGAGCAATGCTTGGGCTCCCCCTTCAGCACTCCATCAGCGCTGACCTTCCCCTCGGGTATTGTGGCACCGGTGCGGGGTGGGAGGTGCATGAGATGCTGAACCTGTCACTGAGCTGCCCTGTCTAGCTGCCACAGTACCAACTACTGCTACAAATTATACTTCTAATCCACCATACTGAACCTTGCCTTTCAGTGTAAAATAGGCTCTTCAGAATGACATTAGGGGTCAGTAAGTACCTCAGTGGGTAAAGGTGCATGCTGGTAAGTCTGACAACCTGAGTTTGATCCATGGGGTGGATCTACATGGTGAAAGGAGAGGACCAACTCCCACAAGTGTCACCTGACGTCTACATCACACCGTGGCCCATACACATATATATAAACGCAACAACCAAAAAATAAAAGTTGAAATAGAATATTTAGAGAGAGAGAGAGAGAGAGAGAGAGAGAGAGAGAGAGAGAGAGAAAGGAAGGAAGGAAGGAAGGAAGGAAGGAAGGAAGGAAGGAAGGAAGGAAGGAAGGAAGGAAGAAAAAAAAAGAAAGAAAGAAAGAAAGAAAGAAAGAAAGAAAGAAAGAAAGAAAGAAAGAAAGAAAGAAAGAAAGAAAGAAAGAAAGAAAGAAAGAAAGAAAGAAGAAAGAAAGAAAGATGATGATGGTCTCTATCTGTTGCAAAGGGAAGTCTCCTTGATGAGGAGCAAGGACTACTCTTAACAGTGGGTATAAGGACAGATATTTAGAATGTAGTTAGGGATGATACTGGTTTAGTAATATAGTGGTAGTTGCAGGTTCTTCCCTAAGATCCATGATTTCACTAGCCCTGGGTGGTTGGCTGGGTTTCCTATACCAGGTATGATTGCCCCTCTTGTTGAGCAGATCTGAAGTACAATCAGAGAGCTGTCGGTTCCCAACAAGGTATGTGTGCCGCTACCGCACCCTTAGGGTTGTTGTGCCACGCTGGTTGTTGTGGTTCATAGGCATCAGAGCTGGGTGGGGCTGTTGGTTGTTTCCTTCCTTTGGAAGCTCGAGTTGTACCTTCTGGTAGTATAAAAGTACAAGCCTCTAAGGAATGCTGAGAGTGGAAGAAGCAGTGTTCCCCCAGGAAGAGGGCACCACTGAGTTACATGAAATCAAATGATCATCCCTAAAACCATACATAAAAGTAAACGACAGAGACTAATCAGATTGTATTTATGTACTTAGGAGTGCATATGTGCATGTGTGTGTGCATGTGTGTAACAACATTTAATGAAAAATGAGGCCATGAATTTGAGAAAGAGCAAGGAAGGATATATGGAAAGGTTTGAAGGGAGGAAAGGCAAGAAGCAAATGATATAATCTTAAAAACTAAAAGAAACAATTTTTTTAAAAATAAAATATTATAAAGAAATGTTTTAAAAGAAAGGCAATTTAATTGGACATGCTACATATCTCATGACAAACTTAAGGAGGCCATGGATCTGTGGCACATTAGCTTTAATAATCCCTGTAGATCAATTTATCAAAAACATTAATGAAACTCCATGACAAGAAGCAAAGAGGTCCCTAAGGACAACAGGAAAAATAATAGGTTCATTTGAAGAGAGAGCTGAGAAATCTCAACAGTGGACAACATAGGGCATAAATTGGGACCAACATATAATCTTCACACAGTGAGAGACAGAACACTACAATCTTGTAGTGCAGAAGAAGCAAAATCAGGAGTGTATGAAGTGCTTATGCACAGCCTCCGTGTTTGATCCAGGAAAGGAGAGAGACTTGGTGGCCTTATACAGACTCCAGGATGACCTCGTGCCTGGCAGGTATTAATGCCGTTGTGCGTGGCAGGTGAGCCTGCTCACTACTGCGTCTGTCCATTCAATATGCTCAAAAGGCTGTCAGAGAATATCAGCTTGTCTTTCTGCTCAAAACTAAAAGAAAAAAAATTATTTAGAATGTTTAGGTCATCATGGAATGTGCCCACTCCAAAGCCAATGTGCTGAACAGTAGCAGTCATTCACTGGTCTTCCCCTCATGTGGCCAAGGCAGAAGGGAAGAAAAGCCTTTTAACTATGTCTGTGCAGAATAGTGAGGGCAGAGCTCCACGCACTCAAAGGGAAACCGTAGGGATCAGGATTTGGTGTTACTGATTTCCTTTCTCAGTTCTCCCTCATCTGTTGCACTGCTCAAGAGGAAAGGATCAGGGTGTGGTGGGGCATCCTTCTAATCCTAGCACTGGAAAAGGAACAAAGGGCTCTTGAGTTTAAGGCCAGTCTAAGCTATATGGGGGGGGGGGGCGCATTTGGAAATAGAGACCATTTCCTTGAGGGGAGACGCAAACAAGGAAGAAAATGAAGATGAGGAGAAGGAAGAGAAGGTGCTTGTGGCGGTAAGGTCAAATCAGTGTTGATGAAGACTAAGAATTCACATAGAACTTCCTGATAAGCATGGGCGGGGGGAGCCTTTTGCATTAACATTGGCAGTTATCTGTGAAGTTTCTCTGCCATCCTTTCCTATGACTAACATTTTATCTGCACATGTTGGTCTGTTATTTCTAACGTCAACAAAAGTAGTCTATAGCTGATATTCACGATTATAATATATATTCATGCTTATTCAGACTTACATATTTTGATTGGAGATCAAAATCTATGACCCTGAGTTCAGGGCCATTTTGCTGCTGCATCATTCCAGGTAAAGGGACTACTCGGAGTTCTGTTGAGGAGAGGTTTCTCACAGGGAAAGGTGCAGAATGGGTAGTGTTTCTGTAGTGGGGAGCCATCCTTTCTTGATGTCTTACCGAAATGAGCATCAATATAGGTTGGTTTAATTCTTAATAATTATCTTAGTTTTAAAAACTTGAAATTTCTTCATTCATCTTTCTCTTCATAGCTTCTTGTCCAAAACTAGGGCAGCTATGTTGCTCAGCTGGGACCACTCACTCACTTGGGCTGTTACTAATTTGTTGCTCCTGTGACAGCTACAATCACAATTATATTCAGCTTTACCTAATATCATTTCAGCAATAGTCTTATTCTATTTTATTATGTTCAACTATAAATGCCATATACACCACTTCTATTTAAAAATGTATAATGCAAACTCTGCTTTTATTAATCAAAAAGTTAAAAGTATTTTGTTCAGCCAGGCATGGTGCTCTTGACTGTATCTACCACTCAGAAAGCTAAAACAGGAAGACTGAAGGCTCAAAAGATTGCCTAGGAGGTTACATAGAGAGTTTCAGGCCAGCCAGGACCATACATAATAAAACCTTAGCTTTAAAATGTAATTTTAAAAGATTCTATTTCTATGCTAAGGCTGCCCTTGTGCTCCCTCTCCCTCTCCCCCTTCCTCCCTCCCTCCCTCCCTCCCTCTCTCTCTCTCTCTCTCTCTCTCTCTCTCTCTCTCTCTCTCTCTCTCTCTTTCTCTCTCTGCGCTTTGATTCTTTTTCTTTCTTTCTTTTTTCGGTTTCTTTGTTTGACTTTGTTAGCACAGTACAGATAAGGAAATCCAGGGCCTCCCACACATTAGACAAACACTTGGCTATCTGCATCCCCAGCTTGATTCTTAAAATTATTTTTCCTGGAAACTATGACAATAGAGAAGGGTTCAGAGGATGAACTGAGAAAGGGAAGTAAAAAACCACGGAAGTCTATTATCTGTGCATATAACTGTGTCATAATAAAACATCTTATTTTGTATAATTAACTTATAAAAAAAGAAGGCAAATATGTTCTGGAGAAAATGGGTACATTTTGGAATGTGTTTCTAAATTATATTTAGAAACAACTATTTTCATTTTTGTACCCTATTTTTTTATATTGGACATATTTTAAGTGAACTGAGGTAAGCTCTGAATAATAAACTTTAAGAAAAATTCTGGAACTAATAAAAAGTGCTATAGGGGAAAAATCACATAAATGTTCCCATATACTCTCAAATACTATGTTCATTTTTAATATAACACTTTTAAATGTATAAGAAGAATGATAAATTGCCATGTGAAATTAAATAAAGTAAATAATAGTGGCTTTTTATTGCTAAAAACAAAGAATTACTTATACAATTGTAAATTGTCTATCATAATACAAATATCTTTAAGCAGGAAAAAGCAAACTGCATAAAAATTATTTATGATTGTTGACTTTCTTCTCCTGTTACTATTTTTTTTTTTTTTTTTTTTTTTTTTGGTTTTTCGAGACAGGGTTTCTCTGTGTAGCTTTGCGCCTTTTCCTGGAACTCACTTGGTAGCCCAGGCTGGCCTCGAACTCACAGAGATCCGCCTGGCTCTGCCTCCCGAGTGCTGGGATTAAAGGCGTGCGCCACCACCGCCCGGCTACTATTTAACATAGTCAAAAATAAATTCTCCTAATGGAAGGAGCTCCAAAAGTAATCTGAATTAATGTCAAATTATAAACCATTTAAATTTATACAAAATTGAAAATAATGGCATGTATGTCCTCATATATGGAGGTGATGGCACTTTGGTTGCCTCTGAACAACTTTCACTGAAAACCAAGCCAGCATAAAGCAAATCATTTTTACCCTTATTTCAATATTCTTATTTTGTTTATTTGTACCTATTTTTCTGGTGCTGGGGATCAAACCTGGGGCCTTTTGCTAAGAAAGTTTTATGTCACTAAGCTAGCAAAGATTAAATTTAATTGATCTTTCTCTACTGCTACAGAAAACTCACAAAACTTAGACTTTATTTTTGGAGCCAAAGAGCACATTTGGAAATAGGAGAAGATTTGTTCAAGGCTTATTTTTAAATCTCCAATGTATTTGCTTGCATGAGTCAAACTCTTAAGTCCCAAGAAGAGCTTCAAGATGTTTCAGGAACAAAGTAAATCATTACTATCTATCTTCTCCCCACAGTCCGGCGATCATGAATAAGTCACAGGCATCCACAGTGACATATTTTGTCCTATTGGGATTTCCTGGTCCCTGGAAGATTCAAATCACACTTTTTTCACTGATTCTGATAGTCTACATGATAACTTTGACTGGGAATATGGCCATCATTTGTGCAGTAAAGTGGAACCACAAACTCCATACCCCTATGTATATGTTCCTGGCCAACTTCTCCTTCCTAGAAATCTGGTATGTGACCTGCACAGTCCCCAACATGCTGGTCGTCTTTCTTTCCAAAACTAAGATTATGTCCTTCTCTGGCTGCTTTACTCAGTTCTACTTCTTCTTCTCCCTGGGCACAACGGAATGTTTCTTCCTCTGTGCCATGGCATATGATCGGTATCTAGCCATCTGCTACCCATTGCACTATCCTTCCGTCATGACTAGGCAATTCTGCAGTGTTCTGGTTTCCCTCTGTTGGATCATTGGTTTCTCTGGATATTTGATTCCCATTTTTTTCATTTCTCAATTGTCTTTCTGTGGCCCCAATATCATTGATCATTTTCTGTGTGATGTGGACCCGCTAATGGCACTGTCTTGTACACCTACACCCATCATAAAACATATATTCTATTCTATAAGTACTCTTATCATTGTCCTAACCGGTTTGTACATCCTTGGATCCTATACCCTGGTGCTCAGAGCTGTTCTTCAGTTCCCTTCTTCAGACGGACGACAAAAGGCCTTCTCAACCTGTGGATCCCACCTGCTGGTAGTGTCTCTGTTCTATGGAACCATAATGGTGATGTATGTGATTCCCACATCCAGCAACTCAGTTGCTATGCAAAAAATTACCACACTGATATACTCTGTGGTGACACCTGCTTTAAATCCTTTTATCTATAGCCTCCGTAACAAGGACATGAAATATGCCCTCCATCATGTCTTCTGTGGGAAGAGGATCATGCAAAACTCATAAATAGTGTTTCTATACCCAACTCTGGGGAACCCAATGCTTCCAAGGAAACCTTCACACATGTGACATATACTCACACAAACACACATATATATAAATAAAAATAAAAATGAATCTTGTGTCTTTAATCTGAGCAGGGTATAGTGCTGCATACCTTTAATTTCAGTGGCTTGGGAGGCAGAGATAGGTAGATCTCCGTGAGTTCAAGGCCAGCTGATGCTAGATAGTGAAGCCCTGTCTCAAAAGAACAACAAAAATGTCAAGGCTGGAGAGGCAGCTCATCAGGTGTGGAGTGGAGGCAGCCCGAGTCTAAAAGACAAATCCCCGTGGGCTACAAAGGGTGGAGTCAGAGAAGTGACTCAAGCACGTTGTTGAGCCCAGAGGATCGTGGGTGATTCCCAGATATTGGACATTGAGTTATTTACACTTTTGGAGTTTGGTTTTGCTTTGTTCAGATTGTGACTGTGCCCTGGTCCTTCCTTCTTGAAGTAAGAAAGTATTCACTTATTTTTTTTATTTTACAGAAGCCCACAGTTGAGAAGCTGAATTTTTAAGGAGATTTTAGATTTTAAAGGAGACTTTGGATTTTTAAAGAGACTGAATTTTGAAGTGTTTGAATTTGTAAAGACTGTGGGACTTCTAAAGTTTGTAAAATATTTTGTATTGTGATATTGATATTAATTGTGATCTTGGGGATGAACAAGAAAGCAAAGGTTATGACTTAACAGCGATATGTTTGTGTGTCAAGTTAAGAAGTCAGTTGAACTGACTAGTTTTATGTCAACTTGACACAAGCTACAGTCATCTGAAAGAAGGGAACTTCAATTAAGAAACTGCTTCCATAAGATCCAGCTGTAGGTCATTTTCATAATTAGTGATTGATGGAGGAGGGCCCAGCTGATTGTGGGTGGTGTCACCCCTGGGCTGGTGGTCCTGTACTATAAAAAACAAGTTGAGCAAGCCATGATAAACAAGCCAGTAAGCATCACCACTCTATGGCCTCTGCACCAGCTCCTTCCTCCAGGTTCCTGCCCTGTTTGAGTCCTTGTCCTGACTTCCTTCAGTGATAAACAACAATGTAGAAGGGTAAGCCAAATACACCCTTTCCTCCCCAAGTTGCTTTTGGTCATGGTATTTCATTGCAGCAATAGTAATCTTAACTAAGACAAACATCATTCTTGGATTCATTAAAGGATTGTGAATAAGCCAGGAAGTGGTGGTGCATGCCTTTAATCCCAGAACCCAGGAGGCAAGAGGCAGGCAGATGTCTGTGAGTTTGAGGCCAGCACGGTCTACAAATCAAGTTCCAGGACATCCAGAGCTGTTACACAGAGAAACCCTGTGTCAAAAAAATTATGAATATAATTTCACATGTGTTAGTTCATTATCCTAATCAACAGTAAATAAGAGGAACTCATCATTAGACTGAAACCATGAATGAGATTACCTTTAGTGAAAGATGTTAAGTGTATGATTCCCCAGTGAAAGAAGAGTACATTCAAAGGACCTCTGTGGTGGTTTGAATGAGAATGCCCCCACCCCCTTAGTTTCTCAGATGTTTCAACACCAATACAACCACTCATGTGATTTAACCTTGTTCTCCATAGTTTGAAGGACAGCTGTACAGTCCATGGCTCATCAGGAGTTGGGGGGAGATGAGCTGTCTCTAAGAGCAAAGCAAGAAAGAATTGGCCACATTTCCACAACATATAAAGTACCCATATTTGACCTAGTTACACTCTGTGAAAGGTAACTCATTTTGACCATCTTGAAAGGGATTCTACCCAGAAGTATTACTTAAAGAAGTAAAGCAATCCACCCCCCTAAAAACGCCTATGCAGAGTAGGTCACCAGAGAAGAGGGATGAAAGAAGCAATTAGCAACCAGCCAACCAGCCAGTAAAGCACTGTCCCTGTCTGAGAAACCCACCTCAAGTGTGTGTGTGTGTGTGTGTGTGTGTGTGTGTGTGTGTGTGTGTGTGTGTGTGTGTGTTTTAAGAAAAAAACTCACATTCAGACACTGTTAAACTTACAAGGCAACAGCACCTAATTACATCACTATTCCAGCCTAGGAAACACCTTTTCCACCTCCATCCTAGAGTAACCAGGAGCAGCATAATAAAGAAGGGGAAGCATAATTAAGTCAGATGGAAAGTAGATCTTAAACCAGATCCAATCATCAGAACAAGTTGATTTGGGTCTAAAAATGAAAGTTCTGGCTTTAGACTGTACTGAACTTTCTAATTTCTAGATAAGAAAACTGTGTATTAACAGTAAACAAATGAGTAAAAGCTATCATTTTGGCCAGGACATTAACCATAGGTAGAGATAAATATAGAATGAAAGAATGAATAAATAAATAAATAAATAAATGGTTTTTAATAGATGTGTTAGGGAAAGAATAATGTTCCTTTATATCCTTCCATGTACAGAACATCAAACCAAGTAGTTATAGGTACAAATATTTTAATACCACTGAGTCAAGGTGGGTGAGACCTTACTTGAAAGATCAAGTGGAAACTCTTGGAAATACTCTTGGGAAATTAAGAGTGCACACACACACAAAAAAAAAAAAATTAAGAACACTATGCTTCAAGATGGGTAGAATGACCCAAAAGTGATGGAGAAGGAGTTAGAACATGAGAGGATGGTACTAAAGGTAAGCTTGAATACCCATCACTTTTGCCTTAATGAGTCCTCACCTTTAGGTGATGTAGCTGGTTGGACTAGCTGAAAGAAAGACAGTAAATGTTATATATGAAACTCAATAATTTACAACTATCTTGCTACTGTATCTGAGGAAATGTTGAATATGTAGCTTTACATGTCCAAAACCTATTCTTTTGTTAATATTCAACTCAGATATCAACTTCTAGAAAAAAAATTCATCAATCTGGTATATCACTCCATGGTGCATTAAGGATACACTGTAATGTTGTATTCCAATCTTAATCATTTCTTTGAGGTAAGACTCTTCTGTATGTGTCTTCCAAACTGAAAATTCTTGGTTAGCAAAAATAGCATTTCTAATGATTTAAACAAAATGTCCCCCATAGTTTGGGGCAGTTGAACACTTGGACTCCATTGGAGGTGTAGTGGGGGAGCTTTAGAAGGAGATGTGCCTTTCTAGAAGTAGTGTGTCACTGTGGGCAGGCTTTGAGAGCTTAGAGCCTCACCCTACTCCATTTCCTCTCATTTTGTGCTTGTGATGCAAGATGTGATCACTCAGCTTCCTGATCCACCGCCATGTCTGCTGCTTGCTGCTGCACTTCCCAACAAGGACAGACACTTCTTCCTCTGGAACCATAAAACCCAAATGAACATTTTATTCCATACGTTTTGGCAGTCGTGGTGGGGATTTTGTTGTTGTTGTTGTTCTCTTTTCCCTTGTATTGAAAATAGATTATTTTTTTCATACGATATATCCTGGTTACAGTTTCCTCTCCCTCTGTCTCTCCTGGATCCTCACCATCTCCCTTACCTCTGGATCTGCTCCCTCTCGGTCTCTCATTAGAAAACAACAGGCATCTAAAAGATAACAACCTAACATAAAAATAAAATATAAGATAAAACAAAAACCATTACACTGAAGTTGGGCAAGGCAAGTCAACTGAAGGAAAAGAGCCCCAAGAGAAGGCACAGGAATCAGAGACCCACTCACTCATTCACATACTTGGAAGTCCCACAAAAACACTAAATTGAAAGCTATAATACATGTGCAGAGGACCTGGTGCAGACCCATGTAGGCCCTGTGCTTACTGCTTTATCCTGTAAGTTCGTATGAACTTTGCTCAATTGATTTAGAGGGTCTTGTTCCCCTGGTGTCTGCCATCCCTTCCAGCTCTTGTACTCTTTCTACCTCCTCTTCCACAGGGTTCCCTGATCTCTGGGGAGAGGGATTTGATGAAGACACTTTGTTTAGAGCTGTGTATGTCATGGTCTCTCTCTTCCTTTGCATAATGTCTATCTGTGGGTCTCTGTATTTGTTCCCACCTGCTGTGGGAGGAAGCTTCTCTGATGATGTTGATCTATGAGCATAACAGAATTTCAATAGGAGTCATTTTATCACTACCTTTTTTAAGACTAGTAATATTTGGTTTTACCCTAGGTCCCTGAGCTATCTAGTCTCTAGTTCTTGGTCAACCAAGCAGTGTTGGGTATAGGTTCTATCTCTTGGAGTGGGCCTTAAATCAAATCAGACATAGATAACTTCCACAAGCTTTGTGTCACCATTGTCCTAGCATATTTTTCAGACAGGACAGCATTGTAAATCAAAGGTTTTATGGATGGATTGTTGTTTTTTTTCTCTTTGGGTAGCCTACAGAGTACCTTCCCATACCAAAGACACTAGAACATAGGAGTAAAGGGTCTATGTAGGCACCAGCTAGACCTCTGTATGTTCAATGAGTTGTGTGGATATTTTCTTCAGAAATGGGACCTTGATGTCAGTTTTTGGAAAGTAGCCTATGGTATCTTAGCAACAGCCTGGATCATTTTGGGATTTCCATGGGACTCTTTTGGCCAACAACTCAATTGGATGTAACCTAGTCCCAGTATTAGAAGCTTCAATTGATGACAAGAGATGACCAGTTGGGACTCTGTCTCCCTCATTATTTGGAGACTTAATTAGGATCACCTTCATATATTTTGGGAAGTTTCCACTGCTCTAGATTTCCATACCATCCCAATTCCCCTCACTTCTAGCTGTCTGTCTCCACATTCCCTCCCTCAACTCCATCTCTCCACCTGCTCCTCCTGTTCCCATCACCTCTGCCCCCAGTCCACCCATAAAATCTGTTCTGTTTCCCCCTCCCAGAGAGATTCATGTGTGTCCCCCTCCAAGTCCCTTCCTCCATACCTAACTGCCATTGTCCATGTCAGAGGAGCAGCAGGTGGCAATTCAGGAAACCAATCCACCAAGAAGCAAAGCAAGATTGACGGGTGAATCTTGGATAGGCCAGGCCCCAAGAGCCTCAGCCCCAGAATGTCTCTTGCTAATGCTGTGTCTTTGCATGTTTTCCACTACCATTTTTCTCTGGTATCTTGTATGGTGTGAATGGGCATGGGGAGATCCCCACTGCCCTTAATGTAGTCTTGGAAATACCCTGTTCTACTGGGCATTTTTACCTGTGGATAATTATGAAGATGATTTTCTCCTAAACTGTACTGTTTAACTGAAACAATGATTTTATACAATAATAGTGTCAATTTAGTAGAATTTTGATGATTGAGAGTTTTTAATAAACATAGTAAGGAATTATGATAGAGATTAGTTTGGTGGGAAAATTAACACATGTAAAGGTAGGATAAAATGTTGTCCGTGCCTCTGATAAAGCAGAGGCTGCAAAGGATAAAAAATAAAACAAGGAAGTGTCACACAGCTAGAACACACAAGTTTCTACTGAGGAGCCATATAAATTGTGGCTTAGGATAATGATTAAGGAAAACAATTGTGTCCCATTAGCACAACTAGCTTAAATTCTTTTAATATTAATATTGGGAGATGTGTTCACAGGTTGCAAAGTGCATCATAGCTGAAACAAAGCTTTGAAAATGACTTAAGGTTAGATTAAGATGTTTTTGTTAATAACTTTGAGGTAAAAAACCCAAGGAAATAATCTAAAGTTTTAGAAAGGCACATAGCTGAGTGAGGGACTCAGTGAGGTCAGGGAACAAGAACAATGACAGCCTGACTACTGATGGCTGAAGTACCAGTTAGGGTTGGTTGATGATCAAAGGTGATGATTAATTCCTTGCACCCATTTCTGCCCTCAGCTTCCTTATACAAAAAAAAAATGTTGATGATGATTTAAAGTGGAGATGATTGGTTGTTTTTCATATAGAAAAGTTTAGATCTGGGGTCCTTTTAAGATAAGTAATTTAAGATAAGTAATTAAGTGATTTATTCTTTTTTTGTAACTGCAAAATGCAGCCTGCCAATAAAAGCACTGGCTGAGAAAAATATCCTGCTTGCTCACATTCTGTTAATCCATAACAAGTTACTTAGATGTGAATGTATGTAGGTAGGTTCTTGGGATGACTTTGTTTAATCATGTAAGGAAAATGGGAAACATGTTTTCGACCTGTATCCACTGCAATCACTCACTTGAAAAATAGAATGTAACCACATTGTAATTTTTACATTACCTGAAAGATTTTGCTGGGATATATAAGCTATAAGGGAAAAAATAAAGTTAGTTAGAAGGAAAACATCTAGTGGAGGAAAGAAAAGAAATAAAGAACTGAGACAGAAGATGATAGAAAGACCTGTGTATGTGTCTGTGTTTGTGTCTGTATGTGTGCCTGTGTGTGTGTGTGTGTGTGTGTGTGTGTGTGTGTGTGTGTGTGTGTTTTCCCTTTTTCACCAGCCCTAGAGAGTTAAGGCCCATCACCCCTGCACCTGCTGGCCCCAGAGAATTAAGTTTTACTCCCTCGGATAGAAAAGTCAAAGGTCTGCCAACTCCGTTGGCTCCCCCTCAAGTCCTGTGCTTCTAGAAGCTGCTCCTCATGGCTACAATACCTAACCTCTCTGGGTCTATGGATTGTAACTTGATTATCATTTATTTAATGGCTAATACCCACATATAAGCGAATACAGAGCATATTTATCTTTGTGTCCAAGTTACCTCACTCAAGATGATTTTTACAGTTCCATTCATTTGCCTACAAATTTCATAATGTCATTTTTTAACATCTGAGTAATAATACTGCATTGTGCAAATGTAGCACATTTTTTATCCATTCTTCTATGGAGGGACAGCTAGGGTGTTTCCACTTCTGGCTACTATGAATAGAACAGCAATGAACATGGTTGAGCAAGTATCCTTGTGGTAAAATGAGGCATCCTTTGGATATATGTCCACAAATGGTATAGCTGAATCTTGAAGTAAATAAATTCCCATCCTTCTGAGGACTTGTCACACTGATTTTAATAGAGACTTACGAATTTGCACTTCCACCAGCAATGGAGGAGTGTTCCCCTTATTTCACATCCTCTACAGCATGAGCTGTCACTTGTTTATTGATCACAGCCATTCTGACAGGTGTAAAATGAAATCTCAGAGTAGTTTTAATTTGCATTTCCCTAATGGCTTAGGATGTTGAACATTTAAGTGTTTCTCAGCCATTTGAGTTTCTCCTATTGAGAATTCTCTGTTTAGATCTCTACCCCATTTTTTTTCATTTTTCTTTATTAAGAAATTTTCTACTCACCCTACATACCACTCACAGATTCCCCCCTCCTCCCTCCTCCCACCCCCCAGCCCTCTTTCTCAAGCCACTCCACATCACCACATCCCCCAAATCAAGGTCTCCCATGGGGAGTCAGCAAAACCTGGCACACTGAGCCTAGGCAGGTCCAAGCCCCTTCCCACTGTACCAAGGCTGCGCAAGGCGCCACACCACAGGCACCGGATTCCCAAAAGCCTGCCTATGCACCAGGGACGGATCCGATTCCCCTGCCTGGGTGTTTCCCAAACAGTTCAAGCCAAACAACCATCTTCCGTATCCAGAGGACCTAGTCCAGTCCCGTGGGGGCTTCACAGCCACTAGTCTACAGTTCATGGGCTTCCACTAGTGTGGCCAGTCATCTCTGCACTTCTTCCTATCGTGATCTCGACGTTCCCACCTGCAGAATCCCTCCTCTCTCTTATCAGTTGTATTCCCGGAGCTTATCCTGGTGCCCGGCCATGGATCTCTGCATCTGCCTCCATCAGTCACTAAACAAAGGCTCTATGATGATAGTTAGGGTATTCCCTAGACCGGTCACCAGAGTAGACCACTGCCAGCAGTCTAAGGTGGGGTCATCCTTGTGGATTCCTCAGAGACTCCCCGGCACCCTGCCTCTTCCTTCTTCCATGATGTCCTCATCTATCACGGTATCTCCCTCCCTGCCCTCCCACTCTGTCCCTGTTCCAGCTCGACCCTCCCATTTCCCTGTGTTCTCATTACCCACTCCTCGCCCTCTGCCAACCCCTGACACCCAGTCTGCTCATGTAGATCTCATCCACTTCTCCTTCACTGGCTGTACCCCATTTTTAATTACATTATTTGTTTTATGATATCTAGTTTCTTCTACCAGATGTGGAATTGGTAAAAATCATTCCATTCTGTAGGCTACCTCTTTGTTCAAATGATGCTTTCCTTTGCCGCACTTGTCCTAAGAACTTTCCTGAAGATAAATTTTAAAGTAACGGACTGATTTCTTTGGAGGAGAGCATTTTGCAACAGTATAATATTGATTCTATTGAATGGTTATTAGTAATCATGCTTTTCTTATTTATTTTTGAAATTGTAATTTAATCACATTTCTCCCTTACCTTTACTCAACCAAAATTCACCTGTGCATTTCTCCCCATCTCCTTTAATTCATGACCTCTTTTTTCATTAATTGTTCTTACACGCACATACATATTTATATATACATATACATTAATAATTATAATCTGTTGAATTCATATAATGTTATTTGTATGTATGTTTTTAGGGTTGAACATTTAGCACTGGACAACCAATTGGTGTGCTCTTCCCTGGGGAGGACCACCTCTCCCACTTCCAGCTCTCCTCATAATTCTTTGCCTGTATTTCTGTGTAGAGGAGGTGTGTCTCTTTCTCTCTTTCTCTCTCTCTCTCTCTCTCTCTCTCTCTCTCTCTCTCTCTCTCTCTCTCTCTCTCTCTGCCTACTCCCTGTAGATCATTATGTAAAGCTCTCAACTACTGCTCTAGTGCTTTGTCTATCTTCTTTTCACCATGATGATCAAGAACTAGTCCTTTAATTCTGTAAGTAAGCCCCAATTAATTAAGTACTTTCTTTTATAAGAGTTGTCTTGGCCATGGTATCTCTATATAACAAAATAACAGTAACTAAGACACCCTCCTCCCAACTTCTTCTTTATTACTTACCTCCTTTTTGTTCCCTCAGGCATTCCCCTTTTCCCCAAGTCCCCTGTCAGAACACTTGTATCCTGCTATTCTATTCCTCTTTGCCCTCATCCTACCTTATTTTGTATTTACCTCCTTTGATAATGACCCCTCCCTTCCCATTTTCCCTGATCATATCACTTGTATCCTGCCATTCTCCTTTACCCTGTTCCTACCTTCTTCTGTATTTACTTTCCTACCCTTCCCTAAAGAGTCCCCCCTCCCCATTTTCCTTGATCAGAATATATGTAGCCTGCTAGTCCCCTCTCTATTACTCCCCAACACCCCCACACACACTCCTGGCATTGATCCCATTTTACTTTCCTGGGTTTTGTAGTTAATACAGGTTGTGTACCTACATCTGAAGATTGGTGGCTAGAAACCTCTAATAAGAGAAAACACTCAATGTTTATCTTTCTGGACCTGGGTTAACTCACTGAATATAATCTTTTCTAGTTCCATCCATGTACTTACAAAGTATATGATTTCATTTTCCTTTGCAGCTGAATAGTATTCCATAGTGTAGATGTACCACATTTTCATTATCTATTTAACAGTGGTAGGATATTTAGGTTGTTTCCATTTCCTAGGTATTGTAAATGAAACAGCAATAAATGTGGCTGAGCAAGTATCTGGGTATCTTGTGGGATATTGAGTTGTTTGGGCTGGAGATGATGAACATGTTTTGAAATATTAGTCATTTTTTTCTTCCTTTGAGAACTCTCTATTTAGGTTCTAGGCTCACTTTTCAAATGAGTCACTTGTTTTTGGACTCTGATTTTTTTTGTTTTGTTTTGTTTTTAGTTTTTTGTATATTCTGGATATTAAACCTCTGTCAGATATGTCTGCTTTATGACAAAGATTGTCTCCAAATCTGTGGGCTTGCCCTTCACTCAGTTGGTTGTTTCTTTAGCTGTGCAAAAGACTTTTAGTTTCATGAAGTCCCATTTGTCAATTCTCTAGCAAATAGAGACTAATTCAGGAAGTCCTTTTCTACACCTATGTCATGGAGAGTACTGCCTATGTTTCTTCTAGCAGTTTCAGTGTTTCTGGTTTCAGGGTTAGGTATAATTTTATGTGGACATCCAGTTTTCCCAACACCATTTGTTAAAGATGATTTATTTATTGAAGCATATATTTTTTTGGCATCTTTCTCAAATATTAAGTGGCTGAAGTTACATGTGCTTATGTTTGGGTCTTTGATTTTGTTCTATTCCTCTACATGTCTGTTTTGTGCCAATACATATTGTTTTCATTACTATGACTCTGTAATATGCCTTAAGATCTGAAACTGTAGCCCCCTCCAGCAATATTCTTTTTGATCAGGATTATTTTAGTTATCTGGGGTCTTTTGTGGTTCCATATTAATTTTATGATAGTTTTGTTTATTTCTATAAAGAATGAAATGGGGGTTTTTATTAGGGTTGCATGGAATTTGTAAATAGACTTTGGTAGAATGGTCATTTTCACAATATGAATTCTACCAATTCATGAGCATGGGATGTCTTCCCAGTTTCTAGTATACTTCTATATCTCTTTCTTCAGAGGTTTAAAGGTTTAATTGTAGAGGTCCTTTACTTCCTTGGTTAGGTTTATTCCTAGATATTTTATTTTCTTTGAGACTATTGTGAATGGGAGTGTGCCCACAATCTCCTTCTCTGAATGTTGTAAAGTCATTGATATAGACAAGTTGATTCTGTATCCTGCCATATTGCTGAATTTGTTTATTGTTTCTAGAAGTTTTCTGGTAGAATTTTGGGGATCTCTAGTATATAGTATCATTTCATCTGCAAATAAGGATGGTTTGTCTTCTTTCTCTATTTGTATTCCTATAATTTGCTTCTCTTGCTGTATTGCTCCAGCCAGTACTTTGAACACTATGTTTAAAAGCAGTGAAGACAGAGGACATCCCTGCCTTGTTTCTGACCTCAGTTGGATTGCTTCAAGCTTTTCTCCATTTAGGATGATATTTCTCCTATATAGCTTGTGTTGTGTTGAGGTGTATTCTCTGTTCTACATTCTCTAGGAATTTTATCATGAAGGTACATTGAATTTTATCAAAGGCTTTTTCTAAATCTATTGAGATGGTCATGAATTTTTTGTCTTTAATCCATTTCTGTGGTTTACATTTGGTCATGGTATATAATCTTTTTTATTTTTGTCTGGATCTCTTTGCAAGGATGTTATTGAGTAATTTGAGTCTGTGTTCATCAGAGATCTTGGTCTGTAGTTCTTTTCTTGTTGTATCTTTAACTGGTTTGGGTATCAGACTAATACTGTCTTCATGGAAGAAGTTTGGAAGAGCTCCTTCTGTTTCTTTTTCTTCTTTCTTCCTCTTTCTCTCTCTCTTTCTCTCTCTCTCTTTCCTTTTAGCTTTGAATGGTTTAAGGAAGACTGGCTATAGATCTTCTTTGAATGTCTGGTAGAATTCTGCTCTAAATCCATCTGTCCATCTGATCCTGGCCTCTTGTTTGTTTGTTTGGTTGGTTTTGGGGACTTTTGTTGTTGATGATGCTTTTGGTTTTGGTTTGGTTTTTTTTGTTTGTTTGTTTGTTTTGTTTTGTTTTTTGTTTTTGTTCCTTTTTGTAGCTCAAAAGCTTTTATTAGCATTTCAATCACCTCGCTTGTTATGGCTCTGTATAGGTTATCTATTCCACCTTGATTTAATTTTGGTGGTAAGACTGAATATGGAAAATCACCCACTTCTTTTAGATTTTCCAGGTTAATAGAGAAGTTTTTAATATTCCTTTTATATTCTGAATTTCTTTGATGACTGTTGTAATTGTTTCTCTATTTATTTTCAATTCTGTATATTTGAGTATACTCTGTATTTCTTTTGGTTATTTGGGCCAAGGATCTGTCTATTTTGCTTATCTTCTCAAGGAACCAGCTCTTAGATTTATTGGTTCTTTGTATGGTTTTCTTTTTTCTATTTTGTGGATTTCTACTCTTATTTTTATAATTTCTTGCCATCAACTGTGTTTGGATTTGGTTTGTTCCTGTTTTTCCAACTTTTTGAGTTGCATAATTAAGCCATTTATTTATGCTTTTTCTGATTTTTTTCAACACAGTGTATTGAAAACACATACCTGTTCAATAAGAGATGCTACATAGTTCATATTATAAAATCATAGTATTTATGATGTACATTAAAGTGAAAGGCAATAGACAGCAACTTAAAAGGGAGCCAAGCAATAATTAAAGGACACTAGTCATAATTGCCCACAACACATCCATTCACGAACTGTCCTATCCACTCAGGAGGAAACAAACAAGCAAGCGATCGTCTAGACAGTGATGTGTTCTAGAGCCGTAAGCTTCCCCTGTGGGACTTCTTTCCGTTTGTCCCAAAGGTTTGCTGTGTTGTGCTTTCATTTTTCATTTAGCTCTAGGATGTTTCATTTAGTCTTTGACCTGTTCGTCATTCCATAATGAGTTGTTAAATCTCCTTGAGTCTGTGTTTTTACTAGAGCCATTTTTGTTGTTGATTTTAAGTTTTATTACCTTGTGTTCAGATAGGATACAAGGAGTTATTTCAGTCTTTTGAATTGTTAAGATTTGTTTTGTGTCCCAGGAGATGGTCTATTTTAGGAAATCTTTCGTGTGCTGCTGAATAGTGTGTGTGTGTGTGTGTGTGTGTGTGTGTTTGAATAGAATATTTTGTAGGCTAAACCCTGGAAGAGGATGTAGGAAGTCTGGGTATAGATTAGGTATTGGAGGTGACCCAAAGGGTCCTGCAGGTGGATACAGCTAGAGCAAGTCCTGACAGAAGCATAGATGATGGCTGTGGTGAGGGAGAGAACCTGTGCTGAATCCACCTAGCCCTGGGATTTTTTAGTTGATTGACTTTTAATTACTGCTTCTATTATGGGTCTGTTTAAATTGTTTTTCTGACCTTCACTTAACTTTGGTAGGTAATGTACATATAAAAAAATTCCATTTCTTTTAGGTTTTCCAATTTGGTCAAAGTAGAGAATTTTAAATTATGTCCTTATAATTCTCTGAATTTCCTCAGTGTCTATTGGTTTCTGATGTGATATCTGTCCCCCTTTTGGGGCGCTGTATTTCTGAGACAGGGTTTCTCTGTGTAACATCCCTAGCTGTCCTGGAACTCACTCTGTAGACAAGGCAGGTCTCAAACTCACAGAACTCTGTCTGACTCTGCCTCCAGAGTGCTGGGATTAAAGGCATGAGCCACCACGCCTGCCAATATCCTCCGTTTAATCCCCAATTTTATTAATTTGAATCTTTTCTCTGTGTCCTTTAGTTAATTTGGCTAAGGGTTTATCAATCTTCTGATTTTCTCAAAGAACCAACTCTTCAGTCCATTGATTCTTTTGTATTGTTTGTATTTTATTTGACTATTCACTCCTTTTGAGTGTTATTTCTTCTTGTTGTTCTAGAGCTTTTAAGTGTGTCATTAAGTTACTAGTGTGAGATCTCTCCAAATTTTTTTGATGTGGGTACTTAGTGCTATGAACTTGCCATTTAGAACTGCCTTCATTGTGTCCCATAAGTTTAAGTATGTTGTGTTTTCATTTTCATTTCAATTCTAAAAAGGTTTTAATTACTTTCTTGACTTTAATTACATCTTGACCCAATTTTTCATTCAGTAGAGAGTTTTTCAGTTTCCATGGGTTTGTAAGCTTCCTGTGGTTTCTGCTGCTGTTGATATTCAACTTTAATACATGGTGACCAGACAGGATGCAAGGTGTTATTTCAATTTTCTTATATCTGTTGAGACTTGCTTTGTTTGGAGAAAGTTCCATGAGCTGCTGGGAAGAAGGTACATTCTTTTGTGTTTGGATGGAATGGTCTGTAAATATCTGCTAGGTTCATTTGATTTATGATGTCACTTAGCTCCAGCATTTCTCTGTTTAGATTTTGTCAGGATGGCCTATCTATTGGTGAGAGTAGGGTGTTAAAATTATGTGCTATCACTGCGTGAAGATCAGTATGTGATTTTAGCTGTAGTCGTTTAGTTGTTGTTGTTGTTGTTGTTGTTTAATGAACTTGGGTTCCCTTGTGTTTGGCACATAAATGTTTAGAATTGCAGTATCCTCTTCTTGGTTTTTTTCCTTCAGTGAGTATGAAGTGTCCTTCTCTATCTCTTCTTAGTTTGATTTGAAGCTTATTTTGTCAGATATTTAAATGGCTACACTGGCTTGCTTCTTGGGTCAATTTTCTTTCTTTTTTTTTTTTCTTTTTCTTTTTTTTTTTTTTTTGAGACAGGGTTTCTTTGTGTAGCTTTGCACCTTTCCTGGAACTCACTTTGGAGACCAGGCTGGCCTCAAACTCACAGACATCCGCCTGCCTCTGCCTCCCCGAGTGCTGGGATTAAAGGCGTGCGCCATCACCACCTGGCAAGGGTCAATTTGCTTGGAATATATTTTTCCATCCTTTTACCCTGAGTTAATGCCTATCCTTGATGTTAAGGTGTGTTTCATGGATACAGCAGAAGGATAGATCCTGTTTTCAAATTCAGTCTGTTAGTCTGTGGTTTCATTGGGGAATTGAGACCTTGGTATCAATGAGAATTGTTGGTTGGTTGCTGTTATTTTGTTGTTATGGTGTGGGAATTTTCCCCACTTTTGATTTGCTGGTCTGGGATTATTTATTCCTTGTGTTTTCTTGAGTGTGGTTGACTTCTTCCACTTGAGGTAAAGTCTTCCTTCTAGTGCCTCCTGTAGGACTAGATTTGTAGACAGATATTGCTAAAACTTTGTTTTATCATAGAAAATCTTATTTTCTCCTCATATAGTGACTGAAAGTTTTGCTGGGTATAGTAGTCTGGGCCAGCATCTGTGGTCTTTAAGAGTTTGTAGTACATTCACCCAGGCCCTTCTGACTTTTGGAGCTACCACTGAGAAGTCAGGTTTATTCTAATAAATAGGTCTTTTCTCAGATATTACTTGGTCTTTTTCTCTTGTAGCTTTTAATATTCTTTCTTTGCTTTGTACATTTACTGTTTTGATTATTATATGTCATAGGGAATTTTTTTCTGGTTCAGCCTATTTGGTATTCTGGATGTTTCTTGTACCTTGACAGTTACCTCCTTCTTTAGGTTAGGACCATCGTATTTTGTTGAAAATATTTTCTGTGCTCTTGACCTGGGTTCTTTCTCATCCTTCTATTCCTATTATTTGAAATTTGGTCTTTTCCTAGTGTTCCTGATTTCCTGGATGTTTAACACCTGGATTTTTGTAGATTTATCATTTTCTTTGATTGAGGTATCTGTTTTTTCTACCTTGTCTTCAGTGCCTAGATTCTCTCTTCTTTTCTTGTACTCTGTTGGTGAGAGTTACCTCTGAGGTTTTGGTTTCACTTTCTAAATTTTCATTTCCAGTTTTATTTTCATTTGGTTTTTCTTTAGTGACTCTGTTTCTATTTCCTGTCTTGAAGTGTCTTTGTTATTTCATTCCACTGTTTGTGTTTTCACAGTTTTCATTAAGGAGTGTACTCATATCCTCTTTAAGGTCCTTGAACATATTGATAATCGAAGTTTTGATGTTCTTGTCTTATGCTTTAGTTATATTGCATTTCTCGAAGCCTATTACTGGGTTCTGGCAGAGGGATAATGTCTTGGCTGTTTGTGTGTGTGTGTGTGTGTGTGTGTGTGTGTGTGTGTGTGTGTGTGTGTGTGTGTGTGTGTGTGTGTTGATGTCTAGGCTTCTGGAGATACAGTGACAGTTATTTCTAGGTGTTGATATATGGTCTTGTCTTTGTTGGGTGGGTGTTCCATTCTTTGGTTGCTATTCCCTCTCAAGATGTTAAACAAGTGTGATAGCTGTGGGATCCCTAGTAGAGAGTGTTTCTGCAGGTCAGTCAGTGGCAGAAAAGAATAGACGTGGGCTAGGAAAACAGGCTGAGAGAGGTTGAGAGGAAAAGCCTGGGGTAGCCAGTCCACACCAATAGGTCAGATCACTGGGGAATAAAAGGTGTGATAGGGGGAGGGGCTCCTGAAAGTAGGCTGCATTAGGACAAAGAATATGTCTGGAGTGACAGGGATGAAATGACTTGGGGGTGGGGAGGCTGGATCTTTACAAAGAGGTGGAATCTCCAGTGAATTGAATCAGGATGGGAGGAGAAGAAGCACCTAGAAGCAGGTTGCTACAGGGCTGCAGACAAGACTGGAGGGAAAATGAAAATTGCCTGCCTGAGTACCAGCCAGGTGTGGCTACTGGAGGTCCCTGGTAGAAAGTGTTTCTAGGTATCAGCAGCTAACACAAAAGAATGAGGGTGGGCTAGAAAGGGGGGCTTTGCAAAGGGCAAATTGACATGCCATTTGCCTCATTATTAATGTCAGACTCGTTGGATATTTTAGAATTTTCTTTTTCTGTGTTAAAAAGTACATCTTTCTATATTGGACATGGGTTTCTAAATTATATTTACTAATTAATTATTATGTTGGGGGAGTACATGTCACTGCACACATGTGGAAGACAAAGGACAACTTGTAAGAATAGGTTTCTTCTCTCTGCCACATGGGTCCTATGGATTGAAATCAGTTCATCAAACTTCATTGTCCTGTTACAATGATGAAGGAAGTATATAATGAAGAACCATGGGTATCTGAGTAAGAAACTATCTCATATAGGAATCACATTTTATTTTTCCAATGAATATAGACTTTGAAAAATGTCACTTGGTGTTGAAATCAAGTTCAAAGCTTGGCACATTGTTACACACTTGTAATCCTAGTACTTAGGATGTGGAGACAGGGAGATCAGATGATCAAGGTCATACTTGGCCAGAGGATGAGTTTGAGCCAACCAGGCCTACATAAGTCCCTGTCTCAAAAAAAAAAAAAAGAGCAGAGTAAAAGACAACTGAATGAACTGATACATCTCCAGTTTGTTCTTTATTAGAACATGTAAGCATGCCACGTCGTTGACTCATATATTTTTGACAATTCTCATTCCTAACAGAACATTTCTCAGAGCAAGTTTCATGTCCTTATTCCGAAGGCTATAAATCAGAGGATTAAAGAGAGGAGTCATTACAGAATATACAAGTGTAAGGATCTTCTGCATCAAAGTTGGGATGCCATATGTAGGACTCACATACATCACCATCACTGTCCCATAGAAGAGTGACACCACAGCCAAATGAGAACCACAGGTCGAGAAGGCCTTTAGTCGGCCAGCTGCAGAGGGAACCTGAAAAACAGCCCTGAGCAACAAAACATAGGATCGAAGAATGTACGCAACAGTGCAAAAGAGGACAAGGGAACTTTGGGCATAAAAAACAGATTCAGTAATAGGAGCTGGGGCACAGGACAAAGCCATCAATGGGTCCATGTCACAGAGGAAGTGATCAATGATATTAGAACCACAGAAGGGGAGTTGGGAGATGGAGAAGATAGGGACTGGGTACCCAAGGAATCCAATGAGCCAGCATGAAGACACCAGTATGCCACAACGCCTCCTAGTCATGATGGCAGGGTAGTGTAATGGGCGGCAAATGGCCAGGTACCTATCATACGCCATTACTGCCAGGAAGAGACATTCAGTTGTACCCAGTGAAAAGAAGAAATAGAACTGGAGGAAGCATCCTAAAAATGAGATGGCCTTGGTCTTAGAGAGAACATTGGCTAGTATGTTAGGAACAGTGGAGGAAACATACCAGATTTCAAGGAAGGCAAAATTTCCCAGGAGGAAGTACATGGGGGTGTGTAGACGTGAATCACATCTTACAGCACAGATGATGGCTCCATTTCCCAGCAAGGTCAAGACATAAACCACCAGAAACAACACGAAGAGGAAAATTTGTATCTTCCAAGAGCCAGGAAATCCCAGGAGAACAAATTCAGTCACAACATGTGTTGCTGATCTGTTCATGGGATCTAAATATATGAAGAAAAAAGACATGAGTTTATCCCCAGTTTCCTTTCTTTCAACATATCTCAGGGTCTTTGAGAGTCAAACAAGTTCTATGAGAAAAGACATGAACATTCTGAAAGCAGATGGAAGCAATCCTATCTTATTTTGGATTGACTGTGGTCCTATACCAATGATGTAACCTCTTCCTTCTCTCCTTCTCGGTCCTCCTGAGCTAGGAATAAAAAGGGAACTACATTATTAGAAATAGACTATAGTGAAGGACACTGACCATCTAGGCACAAAAACCCCAAATAATCCTACTTCATGATTCCCAGACACTAAGCTCTGGTCTATTGAGCTTATAGAGTCTACAGCCTGTCAATAATAGTATCAGTCCATCGCAGGCAGTCTGCAGCCAGAAAGAACAGTCATCTTGTGCCTTTGCTCCTTTACACCGCCATTCGTCTGCGACGATGTCAAAGCCCCCAGGCCCTTTGGCTTGGGCAATTTTTTTTCACCTTCCAGCCGCTCTCACATGCGCATATTTCTCACCCTTTGCTCTCTAACAAATTTTCTGGGTGAGTGCTCTTTCTCTTGAGTCTGTAAGCCTCATTCTTCTTAGTGAGACACAATCCTGAGTTCAAGAAATTTCTGAATGAGTAGCTAACCGTTTGGGCTACTCATTCAGAATTCCACAACGCACGTCAAAAATTCTGAGTATGAATGCCCACCAGTTCTTTCTCCTCTGTCCTGGTAGACTGGGATGGCATCTCTCAAATGCCTCATGGGCCATTTGAAAGCATCTAGTGAGGCAGCTGACCCTAAGACTGATCTTACGGAGCTTCATGGCTGGCTCCGATCAACCTCTGAACCTCTCTATCTAACTGATCTCCAGTTGGAAGGATGCTCAATACTGGCAGACTCTGGCTGGCACTACTTCTTGGTGGACGCCCTAAGGTCTTACAGCAGGACCCACAACCGAATAGTTTCTATAAAGATCTCCCCACTCTGCGAGCACTCTCCTCTGGGAGAGGAAACATACCACCAAGACTCCAAAGGCATCCACTCTCTTAGTGGCCTGGATGGGCTGAGATGGAATTTGAGTGCTTGGAGCTTTTTCTGTCCATGGAAAAAGTGATCTCTCATATCAGGGGCAGATTTCTTCTGTTCCCTTCTCCGGCAAAAGATAAGGAGTCTGGGAATTAGAAACTCAAGCTGTCCCTGTTGCCTCATCTAAGAACAGGAAGTGGGATGTATGGCAGGCCCTACACAGGAAGTGGGATGTATGGCAGGCCCTACACATAGGATCTAGACCTCCGACAGTTCTCCCTCTCTCCAAGCACTCTGCTCCAACATAAAGACAATCTCCTTGTTTAAAGTTCCTCCCTAAGCCTGTCTGTCACCCACACCATTACTTTACTTAACTCTTGTTCATAGAAAGGATAAAGAATATCATATCATCCTTGATGGAACAATATTTTTAATTAAATCACTTTATTGTAAAGGGCTGACAGGACTAGACTAAGGTGGACACTCCAATGCATTCTTACCTAGTCCCAAACTCCGTGCATCACAACAGACTTCTATTTTTATACATTTATCTGCCATAAAAAAGGGGAAACTATGACAGATTGAACCTAAAAACATAATTAGCTTCATATCCTCTTTCTCAACTCTTGTGTCCTTCCTTATTACCTAATATTACCCTTTCTTGTTCTCCTTTCTAAATGTTATATTTTACCCACACTTACAGTTTTGTGTGTGTGTGTGTGTGTGTGTGTGTGTGTGTGTGTGTGTTATGCTTTAGGTTAGGATCCACATTCAAGGGAGAACATGAGGTTATTACTCTTTCTGAGATTAGGTCACCTTATTTAATCTTATACTTTCTAAGTCTACCCATTTCCCTACAAATTTCATGATTTTGTATTTCTTCAAAGCTAAATAATATTCTATCTGTATATGTACCACAATTCCATTAAACTTTAACTATTGGTGGCATCTAAGTTGGTTCTACTTCCTTGATATTGTAAATAAAACAGAAATAAAATAGATGTGCAAATATCTTTGTTGTCGGGTATGTAGTTATCTGGGTATATGCCCAGGAATGGAATAGCTGGGTCATAGGGTAGTTGTATTTTGAATTTTTTAAGGAGCATCCAGACTGATTTCCTTAATTGCCATGTTAATTTGCACTCAAATCAGCAGTGAATAGGCATTCCTCTTTCCCCACATCTTCTCCAACATTTGTTGTCAGATTGCCTGGTAATAGCATTCTAACTGTGGTGAGGTGCTATCTCAAAGTAGTTTTAATTTGCACTTCCCTGATGAGTAGGGATGCTGCACACTTTTTAAAATGATAATTTTTGGTCTTTTGTATTTCTTCTTTTGAGAACTTCCTGTTTCGTAAGCCCATTTGTTTGCTGGTAGTTTTATTTCGTTGGTATTTAATTTCTGCAGTTCTTTGAAAATCTGGATATTAGCCACCTGTCTGAAGATTTGTAGGGAAAGATTTCTTCCACGCTTTGCTGATGGCTTCTTTTGCTGTGCAGAAGGTTTTTAACCCCATGTAGTCTCATCTCTTGGTACTTGGGGCTAGATCCTGTGCTACCAAAGTTCTGTTCAGAACACTCTTGTCTACCCCAACACCTTAAGAGTCTTCCCTATGCTTTCCTCTAGTAGGTTCAGTGTTTTGGGTTTTTTTTTTTTCTTTTTTTTTTTTTAAAGATTTTATTTATTATGTATACAGTGTTCTGCCTGCATGTATGCCTGCATGCCAGAAGAGGGCACCAGATCTCACTGTAGATGGTTGTGAGCCACCATGTGGTTGCTGGGAATTGAACTCAGGACCTTTGGAAGAGCAGCCAGTGCTCTTAACCTCTGAGCCATCTCTCCAGGCCCTGTTTTGGGTTTTTATTTTAAGGGAATGAGATAGTTTACTCTGGAGCCATTTCAAGAGACCATGGCCTGGGAGCACAAATTTAGGTTACCCCAAATTTCAAGTTCCAGTGTGGAAGAAGTTTTACAATATTTTTATAGTTTTACAGAACAGAGAAAGTCATCAATCAAGGCAAATTTAAAATACATTGGTGGATACATCAGAGAAGCAGGTACAGTGAGATGGGGAAGCTTTCCTATAGGCCCACGATGCTACCTGATGGTATTCTTAGCTTTTGGATTGGTAGAAACTAGTCACCTACTAAGTCAATAGATTCTAAAAAGTCTTATCTATTTTCACAGGGTGTTAGTTCTAACACAGGGGGGATAAGGAATGGTCATTCTGGAAGGCCAGAGCTTAGCCCAAGGTAGAGTAATTAGGCTCTGGACCTGCAACATTGCACCTCTCCAGAGTACTGAATTTTTTTTTTCTCTTATTGAAGAATGGATTTTTTTTCACACAGTATATTCTAATTATGGTTTCCTCTCCTCCAATGTCTCCCAGATCCTCCCCACCTCCCCTCTCACCCAAATCTACACCCTTTGTTCCTCATTCTCATTAGCAAAGAAACATCTAAAAAATAACAAAATAAAAAATATAAGACAAAGACAAACAGACTGTAATAGGGCAAAACAAACAGAAGAAAAATAGCCAAAGATAAAGCACAAGAAACACATATAGATTCAGAAACATACATGTTCACACACACATAGAAACCCCATAAAGCCAGAAAACATAATATATACACAAAGGACATATAAGGCAAAACAAATAAATAAATAATTAATTTAAAAAATAAAAAAATACCCTGACAAAGCATTATGAGACATAGAATGTCCAAAAATGCCATTGAGTTTGTTTTGTGTTGGTCATCTACTGCTGGACATGGGGTCTGCCCTTAAGAGTGGTTGTACGCCCAGTAAGTTTTAAGTTAAGGTCTTTGGCCCACTTCAGGTTGACAATTTTTAAAAACAGAGGTAATACACTTGAGACTCTGGGATCCCTTATCCACAGAAGCCAAACCTCTAAAAGAAAACAATCCATCACAGAAACGCGGCTCTCCTTACAAAGGCCGTGTCTCTATTTCTGGGGCATGCATAACTTCTTCTGCCTGTGGTCTCCTAACTTTGGTCCTTTAACTAACCTGATGCATGAAATGGTCTCAGGGGTCCCCACAAACTGTTAGAGACCTTGATTCCTGTCAGAGGGCATTCTAACTCCTCAAAAAAAAGCCTTAGCCTCCAACTGCTCTGACCCTGGCTTTGCCAGATTCCTCTAGACTGGTCCACCTTTGCTTAGACACTAGATAGGTGTCCTGGGTCTCTTAAGACAATGCTCTTAAGACTATAGCCTGAGATGTGCACAATTCCCTATATTTCTAAAGGGCTGACAAAGGTTGTTTCAGAATGGCCCACCTGTGTGTGAAACTTCGTCTTTGGTTGTAACTTTTCTCTCTCTCTCTCTCTCTCTCTCTCTCTCTCTCTCTCTCTCTCTCTCTCTCTCTCTCAAATAATTTTCTCTTTTCTTAGAATGTATTTCTTTTCTTTAATGTGTGAGTCTTTTGCCTGCATGTACATATGTGGATCATGTATGTGCCTGGTGCCAGAAGAGGTCAGAAGGGGATGCCCTGCAACTGGAGTTACAGATGATTGTGAACCACTGTGTGGGTGCTGGGAATTGAACCAATTGAATACATTGCTGCTAAAGCAACAAGTTCTCTGAACCACCGAGCCATCTCTCTCCTTTCAACCCACAAAACTCTAAAAGCAGTGCCCTATCTTCGTGACACATCTATGTGTCCCATTTGTTCAAACCTCCTTCAGCTCACCACGCGATCTCTGCTCCCTCCCGCAGCCTCCCCACATGCGGAAAGTGTTGCTTTCTTGCAAACCCTTGATGCAACCTTCTACAGATACCATTCCATAAGTCCAGAAACTTCCAATTCTGCTCCTCTGGGACCAGAAGAAACTCTCCATGACTCCAGCTGCTACTCTAACCTCTATCCAACACACAGAGAGCCAAGCTAGTCTCCATTATGGTATTTTCACAAGGATGGTTCAGAAATCTCAAACTGTTGGCTGTGGGATGCAGAAAACACTTGACACCACGTAGCTGAAGCTTGGAGCCCAGTGGCTCGAGCCTTTGACTATGACTGAACTTTGATCAGCCACCACTATCCTTATTTGCATAGCAAAGATCATATAACTTTTCCATATAACTGGAAGTTACATGCACGGCAGCTCTGACCAACCTCCACCACCCTCCTTCACAAAGAACAATTTGTATTCCTGGAGCCTATATAAAGAAACTCACCCTCACATGAAAGTACTATTCAAAAATGGAGAGTCCCTCATTCCAATGCATTACTCCATGCTATGGACATGTCTTTTATCATTTCTGAACCCGTCACTGCCCTCTGGCCTAATGCTTTCCTACACCTTAGTAGGGTCTAGCCAGCACACTGAAAAATAATCTTTTCATACTTACAATGCCACCTGGGTGAAATGGAACAAATGAGATTCTTCTCTTTTTGTTTTTCTTTTGAGATTTATTCTCTTTCCTAATTATGTATATGTTTATGATTCTATGTAGGTTTGTGCAGGTCCCCTGGGAGGCCACAATCATCAAAGGTAGGTCAAACCTGGGACCTGTGGAAGAACAGCAAGTTTTCCAGCCACTTCTTGGTAAACTTAAAAAGTGAAGAAAAAGAAGATAATTTTCTAAAGAGATTTGAGATGAAACAGAGGGCACTTTTTTCTCCCTTTGTATCTTGTGGAATTAATTTTGTTGGGGAAAAGAGAGGAGCCATTTTCAAGTATTTGGACAGTAAATTGTGCGTTTATGGCAAAAAAAAGGATGTATTTATTAATTGAATAAATAAAATGTACAACTGTATGTATTTAAACAGTAGGAGCTTTGCAACTGGTTAATACTTAAAATGATCTGTCGAAAAGTCTTCAGGGGACTTGAGAGACACGCGATGGTTGGGAGAACATACTGCTCTTGCAGAGAAAATGAGTTCAGTTCTCGGCACCCAAACTGGGCAGCTCACAAGTACCTGTAACTCTAGTTCCAGAGGTATCTGGTGGCTCTGGCCTCCACAGGCACCGACACTCAGGTACCCGCCCCTCCCCTTGCCACATGCACAGAATTTTAAAAATAACTAAAATACATCTTTTTCAAAAAAGAATCTTAACAAAACTAGTAGTTTATATATTGAGATTTTTGTTAATTTTGGATCTCCTGTTTTGGATGATGGGGGTCACCAGGAATGGAAGAGAAAGAAGTTTGCAAGGTAGCGAAGAGCACAAGATTTAAAGGAAGGATCATTTGTGATCCCTGAGAACAAAGATTTGGGCTACATTACTTCCGGTCTCTTATTTGTGGCTGTGTTATTATTGTTATTGTTATTGTTATTGTTATTGTTGTTGTTGTTGTTGTTGTTGTTATATTTTATGCGTATGGGCATTTTGCCTGCATGTGTGTTGTGCACCACCTGTGTACCTGGGGCTGGGGGAGGCCAGGAGAGGGCATTGGCTCCCTAGGACAATCATGAGCCGCTTTGTGGATGCTGGAACTCGGACCAGGTCCTCTGGAAGAGCAGCCAGTGCTCCTCCCTGAGTGCTCCTCTGAGCCATCTCTTCAGTCCTTGTTCACGATTTTTGAGGAAGCATGAAAAGGTTTAGCATCCAAGCTTCAATGCCCAGCTTCCTAGTCAGTGGTGACTGACTAGGAATTCAGAAGATATGCTTTACCGTCTTCCTTGAAGGAACTCAGTAAATGAATTCCAGGTATTTGTTTGTGAAACATAAACCAATCCCTTTCCAACCCACAGATGACAGATGAAGAACTTAAATATTTTTAAAGAAGAAACTAAAATCATGAGATCTGAGTTTCCTGATTTTTGTGGGGAGGGGTGGTTTGGTTTGGTTTGGTTTTTTGAGACAGGGTTTCTCGAAACAGTTCCTGGCTGTCCTGAAACTCACTTTGTAGACCAGGCTGGCCTCAAACTCACAGAGATTCGCCTGCCTCTGCCTTCTGTAGTTTCCTGATTTTGTTCTGAGAAACACCTCACACCTATGTAATGTGAATAATAGCAAGGACACATCCCATATACACTGACAGCACACAGCAACTTGTCTTTCCTGCCACTGTACCCTATAAGAGATTTATTAACAGCAACAGTATTTTTTCTGAAGCCTTTGAAGAAAATGTAGATAAGGAATAGAATGATCAAAGAGGGGATGCTTAACTGAAAAAAAAAATCAGTTTTCTTATTAATGGAATAGACTGGCTCAGCAAAAATCCCACAATCTCACCTTCTAGAAGTTCTGAAGTTGCTTTTTTTTATTATGCTATATTTTTATTATTTAAAACAAACTTCAAATTTAAATATATTTTGATCATCTTCTTCCCCTCTCCCAAGTCCTTCCAGATCCTCTCCCCATCCCTATCCACCCAACTTTAAGTTCTTTCTCAAAAAACAAACACCCAATTAAAAAAAAATAAAATTCCCCCAAGCCAAGAAAACTAAAACCATGCCCAAAAAGAAAACACCAAACTGTAACCAAATGAAAGCACACAAAAATACTGTGGAGTCCATTATATGTTGGTCAGCTACTCCTGAACATGAGGCCTGCCCTAGAGTGGTTGATATATACAATATACTCTATTGGAGAAAAGTGACTTTCCCTCTCCCGGCAGGTATAAATGACAGTTCAGTTGTTAACCTTTACCCCAGTGGCTAGGTTTTCTAAAGTTACTTTCAAGTACAGATTAGTAAAGTGGAGTTTCTGCCACTTTATACTGTTGCTCACACATTTGGAATTTGTAAAGGAATTTTTCATCTATAATCCTAAGGAATCAACTTCTTTGTATGTTCTGTTTCAGTACAAGGAGCTAATCAACCAACTATTAAACCTACCGGTGCAGGTGTGATAGCTTGACTAAATGTCCTTCTTCCCAGGATGCTCACTCAGCACACTGTCTCTCCAGGTAGCCTGAGAAAAGGGATATATCACTGGATGACTCCTGGAAAAAGAGATTGTTTATGAATGATGCTCTAATCATCACAACAATAACATACGGTGGGGGATAGGGGGACAGTGTATCTGCCTGTGCTCGCTGTTTATTTTACAACTCTGACTCAGAGAGGGTTCAAAACTTTTCCACCCAGTGAATATTTGCCCTGTATTCACACATGAAAGTTTGGGGGTTTTGTCTGGTTGGTTGCTTTTGAGACAGGATCTCACTATGTAGCATTTCTGGCCCAGAACTTCCTACCCAAACCGGTCTCTCATTCACAGGGAGCAACCTGATTCTACTACTTGCTTGTCGGGATTAACGGTGTATGCTTGGTCCACATTTGGAACTTTTACACTAAGCTGTTCCTCCCCATCTCCTTTAAGTCGTTCCTGAGAAACCCTGAGTAATTAAATTTATTAAGTAAAAGGTACCCTATAACGTCACAGAACCATCCATCTATTTCTCTTATGTGCAGACTAGCTTTCCTAGATGAGCCTGGAGAAAGGAATAGGTACCATGGAACCTCACCTCAGCATCAGGCATCATCTCGATGGCTCTGTGAGGAAAACTCACAAAGGGGAATTGATCCATATGTGGGCTCACTTCACTTCCGGAGACTCTGGAGACTTGTTTCCTAGGACTTTGCTGAGACACTTAAGTACATGCTTCCTCTCAGGGACTGTTATAAGCACTGCTCCCCCTTCCCTCCCCAGGTGGTCTCAGAGGCTTCCTCATTTCCCCTGAAGGGCATTCTTTTTCCAACCCTTGGGATTCGCCTGGAATTTAGTATATTTGCTTCTTTACGTATTAACTCTAGCAGATGGTCTAGAGTTAAGGGAAGAGAGGAGCTATGGAAAATTCCGCATAAATTCTAGGAGACTTCCAAGTGTACCCCATTAAGGAATCTTCCTCTCGGGACACAGTGAGACAAGGGGTAGTTTCACCTAGGACTCTAATTCTGAAACTGAGATATGTTGGTGAGCAAATCTTTCCCTTCTAGTAAAAATGAAATACATCAACATAGAGAAACACAAAACTACATTCTATTGGTTTTATAAAAATAAAATCTAAGCCAGACATGGTGATAACATGCCTTTAATCCCAGCACTCAGAAGGCAAGTGGAGCTCTGTGAGTTCGAGGTCAGCTTGGTCTATATAACAAGTTCCAAACCATTTGGGGCTGCCTAGTGAAACCCTCTCAAAAAAAATTTTTTTAATAAAAAATAAAACTCCTCCAATTTCAATAACACAAATGGGATCCGAAATCATTGTGTTAGAGTGAAACAGCCGAGGCACAAAGTGGCAAGTACTGCTCGATGCATTCACATGTGGACTCTCGTGACGGTGAGGCGCAGAGGCTGAGAGTAGAGGGGTAGCTACCGAAGGCTTCACGGTAACAAGAGAAAGGAAGGGGTAGGGAAGATCAATGAGTACTAAGTTGCAGTTAGAGATAAGCAAACAAGTCTGAGGGCTTTCCAGCCAGAATCACCGTCTTCCTGGAGTTACCAAAATGACCAGTACAGAAGGAAGGAGGAGAAGAACGTGACATGTGGAGTTGTTTGTATGTGACTATTAGAAGGGTGATATTATAGACATCAAGGAAGTGAGTACTGTTCAGTAAGGAATGCTGCATCCATGTTACCATGGCAAAACTGGACTCTACAATGTCTCCCACATGCTGTTGGCGTTGTTGCAAACAAGCAAGTTAAAGATAAGATTCTTGACAAGAGAATTAACTGAACACACTAAGCATATTAACAGCCAAGAAAGAGCTTCGTGAAAATGGGTGGAGAAAAAATGATCAGAAAAAAAAGGAAGCCAAAGAGAAAAGCGCCAGGTCAGTGAAAGCACCAGCCCACTACACCCAGAGATGAGCACTGTGAGGACTAACAGAAAAGCGCCAGAGCCAGCAGTGGTGGCGCACGCCCTTAATCCCGGCACTCGGGAGGCAGAGGCAGGAGGATCTCTGTGAGTTCGAGGCCAGCCTGGGCTACAGAGTGAGTTCCAGGACAGCCAGGGCTATACAGGGAAACCCTGTCTCGGAAAGAGAGAGAGAGAAGAGAAGAGAAGAGAAGAGAAGAGAAGAGAAGAGAAGAGAAGAGAAGAGAAGAGAAGAGACTGAGCTGTGGGAGCCAATTAATCCATAACTTTATTGATATAAATAAATATATAACATAAAAAATAAAGTTCTGTTATTCTAATACACAAGAACATAAGTATTGGCCAGGCGGTGGTGGCACACGCCTTTAATCCCAGTACTCGGGAGGCAGAGGCACTCTGATCTTTGTGAGTTTGAGGCCAGCCTGGTCTACAGAGTGAGATTCAGGAAAGGCGCAAAGCTACACAGAGAAACCCTGTCTCGAAAAACCAAAAAAAAAAAAGAACATAAGTATTGGTAAATTTTACATTTTTCTGGTTAGTTTCTAACATTTTTTTTCAAACAATTTTTTTTTTATTCTCCTCCCTGTAGGGACCAAAAAAAAAAAAAAAAGCGGGGGGAAGGTAAAAATAAAATAAAAAGCACACCCGCCATTCTCCAACAGCTTGGAGCCTGGCCCAGTGAATTGTGATGCCTTGTGCAAAAAAACTAGAGACCAATTCCTGGTGACCCTGGTGCCTCATCTTATGTGGCTAGCATCGGAGAGGACAAGTGTCATCACAAAACTGTTTCCTCCTCCTCCTCCTCCTCCTCCTCCTCCTCCTCCTCCTCCTCCTCCTCCTCTTTCTCCTTGTTGTGGAATATTATTTTAAGATGTGTTACATTTGTTTATGCTGTGGAACATTTGTTTAATGATGCAAACAAAGATGTGTTGCATTCTTTGATGTTGCATTTGTTTAACTCTGTGAAGCTGTGTTACTGGTCCTGTCTAAAACACCTGATTGGTCTAATAAAGAGCTGAACGGCCAATAGTGAAGCAGGAAAAAGGATAGGCAGGGCTGGCAGGCAGAGAGAATAAATAGAAGGAGGAATCTGAGAGGAAAATAAGAAGGAGCAAGAGAACAAGGAAAGGAGGATGCCAGGGGCCAGTCACACAGCCACACAGCCACACAGCCACACAGCCACACAGCCACACAGCCACACAGCCACACAGCCACACAGCCACACAGCCACACAGCCACACAGCCAGCCATGGAGTAAGAGTAAGATATACAGAAGTAAGGAAAGGAAAAGCCCAGAGGCAGAAGGTAGATGGGATAATTTAAGTTAAGAAAAGCTGGCAAGGCATTTATAATAAAGAACAAATGTCCACGTGTTTTACTTGGGAGCTGGGTGGTGATCCCCCAAAGAGTAAAAAGTCAAAGAGCAAAGAGTAAAAACAACCAACAACACTCCTTGTTCCTTTCGATATAGTCTTACCTTGTTGCCCTGGCTGTCCTAGAACACACCATGTAGACTAGGCTGGCGTTGAACTCACAGAGATCCACCTGCCTCTGTCTCCTGAGTACTGGGATTAAATTAAAGGTGTGCAACATCACACCCGCCTTGATCTGTCCTGCTTAACTCTGCTCAAAAGTAACTTCACTCCGACAAATGGCCCAGGAGGACAGGTCAGATAACTTTGCTCATCTGCTATAAAAGGACCCTATTCCTTCCCAGAGGGGTGGGTCTCTGCCTCGCTCCCTGAGATTTTGCCCTCTGTGTTTCTATTCATAGTGTCTATTCTTTGTTAAAACGTTTATATTAATGTTGGTCTGGTACATTCCCCACCCCCAGACTTGGTCGTTCTCCCAATGACACTCCCACTCTTCTCCCCTCCCCATTTCACCTCTTGTTCCTTCTACTTCTAACAGCCTTGTTCCTTCTTTACGGCTCCTTTTGACTTCCCCCTCCTTCTCCTTCCTCAGTTCCTCTTTTCTTCCTCTCATGGTCTCTTGTCTAGTTTCATAGCCTGTAACCACTCTCACACTCACTTAAAAACACACATACAAACATTAAAAATTAGGAAGGACACACGAGAAAGAACATGCTGTTTTTGTCTTTCTGAACCCAAGTTACCCGGTTTAAAACAATACTTTCCAGACACATCCATTTTCTTCCAAATTTCATTTTTCTTTAGAGCTGAATAAAATTCCATTGTGTACATGTATGTTGTATGATATTTTGTTTGTGTTCTGACCAACAAAGCTTGCCTGAAGATCAGAGAGGGTGGAGCTAGCCATTAGTTAACCTTAGAGACCAGACAGTGGTGGCACACACCTTTAATCCCAGCACTTGGGAGGAGGAAGCAGGAAGATCTGGAGTTCAAGGCCACCCTTGAGACTGATTCAGTCTAAAAGAGAAACAGAGCCGGGTGGTGGTGGTGCATGCCTTTGATCCCAGCAAATGGGAGGCTCAAGCCTTTGATCCCAGCACATGGGAGGTGTAGACAGGATCTCCTCCTTTCAGACTGAGACAGGATCACCCATTCAGTCTGAGGATTCATAGAGACAGGTTGGCCCATTTCGATCTGAGCACTGGTAGAGGTAAGAAGTCTCTGGTGAGGGCGGTGGTGGCACATGCCTTTAATCGTAGCATTCTGGAGGCAGAGCCAGGTAGATCTCTATGAGATCGAGGCTAACCTGGTCTACAGAGCGAGATCCAGGACAGGCACCAAAACTACACAAAGGAACTCTGTCTCAAAAAAAAAAGTCTCTGGTGGCTGGCTGTTCTGCTTCTCTGATCTTTCAGCTTTCATCCTAATACCTGACTCGGGGTTTTTATTAAGACTAATTAGGATCATGCTTCACATGTACAATGCTTTTATTAACCATTTATCTTTTGATTCACATGTACATCACTGATTGTTTCTTTTTTCTTTTCTTTTTTGCTATTGTGAATAGTGCCTGTGCAAGTGTCTCTGTGATAGGATATGCAGTCCTTTAGCTATATACCTATAGCTGGACCATAGGGTATCCCTAGTTTGAATTTTTTGAGAAATTCCTCCACTGATTTCTGTAATGGTTGTACTAGTTTATACTCCTAGCAGCAATGAATAAGAATATTTCTTTCCTCAAATGCTCACTAGAATTTGTCACTTTTTTTTTTGAGGGTTTTTTTTTGTGGAAATACAGTTTTATTTTTTAAATTTAATTAAAATGTAATTATATTATTTCCCCCTCCTCCCTTCAACCCTCTCATGTCTCTCCACCCACTCCCTTTATTCTTTATTGTTTATTGTTATTATGGCCTTTTATTCTTTATTGTTTTACATATAGGACATATGCAAATAAAAGTATAAATGCAACCTGCTGAGTCTTAGTGTTCCTTGTATGTATATATTTTTAATACTGATCACTTAAGATTGGATAGCCATTTAGGGTACTCATTTCTCGGGAAGGCTTTCTCCTCCTTTTAGTAGTCTGTAATTGCCTATAGTGCTTCATCTAGGGGTGGGGCCTAGTGACAGTTCCCCCATCCACAATGGCATGTCAACTGGTCTTATAATTGTTCAGATCTGGGGGCTGGAGAGATGGCTCAGAGGTTAAGAGCACTGGCAGCTCTTCCAGAGGTCTTGAGTTCAATTCCCAGCAACCACATGGTGGCTCACAACCATCCATAATGAGATCTGGGGCCCTCTTCTGGCCTGCAGACATACATGCAGGCAGAACTCTGTATATATAATAAATAAATTTTTAAAAAAAAGAATTACAAAAAAAAATTCTTCAGATCTTGTTTGAGGAGCTATATTGTTCAGATTTCAAGGGTGTAGCTCCCTATCATATCTAGAAAACACACTTGCACGAACTTCCTGCTCCTCTGGCTCCAGAAATCTTTTTGCCTCCTCTTTTGCAGTGTATCCTGAGACATAGATGTAGGGGTTATGTCATAGATGTAGCAATCGAAGCTGCACATCCCATGGTCAGTTATTCTCTGCCTTTTAACTAGATGTGACTTTCTGTAATGGTCCCTCTCTGCTGCAAAAAGAAATCTTTTGACGAGAGATAAAAGGTACACTTATCTGTGGGTAGAAGGATAAGTATTTAGAATGCAATTAGGGATTATACTACTTTAGTAGCTAGCATTAGTTGGTTGTCCTCTAAGATCTATAAACTCACTAGCCGTGGGCAGTTGAATAGGTTTTCAGATATGATTTTCCACCTCTTGAGTGGACCTTAAGATGCATTGATTAGCTGTTGGTTACTCCAAAGACAGAAGTGCCACTACTTCATCGTTAGTGATATCTTACCATCCTGATCGCTCTTGCGGTTCATAGGTGTGACAGATGGGTAGGACTATTGAATGCTTTCCTCCCTTGGTAACTAGCCCAGCACCCTCAAACATTATGAAAGCTAGTCCCCAGGAATAAAGCTTTTGGGTCAGATTCAGCTCAATCTCTCTGAGTCCTGTGTCTGAAGAGTGTATTGTCTTCAGCAATACGGAATTACCTTCGACCTCTGGGAGGCAACCAAAAGCAACAGCAATACCCTGTATTGTTTGGGGAGTCACTTGGATTCAGAAGCAGATTTCTCATGCCTGATACTGTTGTTGTTGTTGTTGTTGTTGTTGTTGTTGTTGTTGTTGTTGTTTTTAAGATAGGCTATGGTTCTTGGGGGAGCATTATCACCCCAAGTGACATAATTTCACTTAAACTATACATATATGTGTATATATGTAATATAGATAATTTTATAATGTGATTCCTTCTAGCTTTTTTCAAACATTCTAGCATTATTTTCCCTACCCCCTTCCTCTCCTTATTGACATCTCTCCCTCATCCCCAAGTAAAGGTCCCCCCCCACCTATTTTTTCTGTTTCTTTATTCATTTCACCTCTATCCTGCAATTCCCCTCTCTGGTAGCCCACCCCAGGCCATGGTCCCTACTTACTTCCTTGGTTTCTGTTGTTACTCCAGGTTATATACTAACATCTGAGGTTGGAAATAGGAACCACAGATGAGAAAGAATATGCAGTATTGGTCTTTCTGATTTGGGCTACCTGACTCAGTATAATATTTTCTAGTTCTATCCATTTACCTGCAAATTTCATGATTTTAATTTTCTTTGTACCTGAATAGCCTTCCATTGTGTATAAGTTACATTCTCATTATCCATCCTTCGACATTTATGTTGTTTCATTTCCTGGCTACTGTGAATAGAGGGGCAATGAACACGGCTGAGCAAGTCTGTGTGGGATAGGATATGGAGTCTTCTGGGCATCTGCCAAGGAGTGGGATGGCTGGATCATATAATAGATTTATTTGTAAGTGTTTAAGAATTCTCAACATTTATTTCCAGAATGACTGGACCAGTTTGTAATCTCACCAAGAGCAAATGCATGTTTCTCTTTCCCCACATCCTCACCAGCATTTGTTGTTAGTTGTTTTGTTGACCTTTGTCATTCTGACTGGATGAAATCTTAAAGTTGTTTTGATTTCCATTTCCCTAATTGCTAAGAATGATGAACACTATTTGAGATGTTTCTTAGCCTTTTCTTTGTAGGTTATTTTTTTAGAGATAGGGTTTCTCTGTGTATCTCTGGCTATCCTGGAACTTGCTCTGTAGACGAGGCTGGCCTTGAACTCGGAGATCTGCCAGCCTCTGCCTCCTGAGTGCTGGGATTAAAGGTGTATGCCACCACCACCCTGCTCATTTTTATTTCTTTTAAATCAGTTCAGATTCATAACCCATTTTAATTGGGTCATTTATTTCTTGACTTTTTATTTATTTACATATTTTGGATATTAATTGTCTGTCATAAGAATAGTTGGCAAATAAAGGATAACCATGCTATAATAAGGTAACAAAGAGACCCCAAAGGGGGACATATAAATTTCCTGGGGAAGGGGAAATAAAAATATCTCCTGGGTAGACTGAGGGCAGGTGGTGATGGGAACCTGAATGATGGGGTTGGAGAGTAGATGAAGAGGGAGAGCAATGAAAGAGATACCTTCATGGGGGCACATTTCAGGGTCAGGTAGAACCTGATGCAAGGGAAACTCCCACAAATCAACAAGGGTGACCCCAGCTATGACTCCTAGCAGCAGTGGATAAGTAGCCTGAATTGGCCGTCTCCTGTGATCAGATTGGTGACTACCCCAATTGTCATCAGAGAGCCTTCATCCAGTAACTGGTGGAAACAGATGCAGAGATCCACAGCCAAGCACGGGGGGGGAGTGTCAAGGTCATCACAAGGGAATCCACAGAAATAACTGACCTGGACTGACTCTGGGACCGACACCTCTAGACTGACAGCTAGGGAGCCTGCATGGAACCGACCTAGGCCCTCTGCATATGTGTGACAGTTGTATAACTTGGTCTACTTGTAGGACTCCTAGCAGTGGGAACAGGACAGCTTTTGGGAACCTATTCTCCATACTGGGTTGCCTTGCCCAGTCTTAACACAAGGGGAGGAGCTTAGTCCTACCTCAACTTGATATGCCATGTTTTGTTGACACCCTTGGGAGGCCTGCCCATTTCTGAACAGAAACAGAGAAGGAGTGGACAGAGGGGGGACAGAGGGGAGATGAGAGGAGGGAATGGGAGTAGAGGAAAGAAGGGAAACTTCAATCGAGAGGCTCCTTCTTCACTGGGTTGATTGTTTCCTTAGGTATGCAGAGCATTTTAGTTTTATGAGGTCCTACTTGCCAATTGTTGGTCTCAATTACAGGAAAAATGAAGTATTACTTAGAACATACTTTGCCACATCTATATCATGTAGGGTACTGCCTATGTTTTCTTCTAGTGATTTCAGGGTTTCAAATTTAGGTGTTTGACCTGTTTGGAGTTAGCGTTTATGAAGGTAATAGGTAGTGATCTAATTTCATTCTGCATGTAGACATCTAGTTTCCCTGGCACCATCTGTTGAAGATGTTGTCTTTTCTCCAGTGCATGTTTTTTACTTCTGTCATAGTTAATGTTCTATCACTGTGAAGAGACACCATTGTTGCTAATGTTTTCCTGCCTGGCCCACAGTCAGGACAAATCTCTGACACCCGCCAGTCCCACAGCCATTTAGACCCAACCAAATAAACACAGAGACTTATATTGGTTTCAAACTGTATGGCCGTGGCAGGCTTCTTGCTAACTGTTCTTACAGCTTAAATTAATCCATTTCTATTAATCTATACCTTGCCACGTGGCTTGTGGCTTACCGGTACTTTACATCTTCCTTGTCCTGATGGCGGCTGGCTGTGTCTCTCTCACCCAGCTTCCTGTTCTCTCAATTCTCCTCTCTGTTAGTCCCACCTATACTTCCTGCCTGGCCACTGACCAATCAGTGATTTATTCATTGACCAATTAGCAACACATTTGACATACAGACCATCCCACAGCACTCAACCCTTATAAAGGAAAGATTCAACTGAGGCTTGCTTACAGTTTCAGAGGTTTAGTCCATTGTCATCAAGGCAGGAAGCATGGTGGCACACAGGCAGGTGTGGTGCTGGAGAGGTAGCTGAGAGTTCTACATCTGGGTTAGCAGGCAGCAGAAAGAGAGAGAAAGACACTGGGCCTGGCTTGAGCATTTGAAACCTCAAAGCCCACCCCCAGTGACATACTTCCTCTAACAAGGCAGTATCTCCTAATAGTGCCACTCCTTATGATCCTTGGCAGGGGGGGAGCAGCATTTCCATTCAAACCACCACGGCTTCTTTGTCAACTCTCAGATGGTGTCATTATATACACTAAGATTTGGATGTTCTGTTTTTGTTCCACTAGTCTACATGTCTGTTTTGATGAGAGTACCACATTATTTTTATTACTATTTTATACTGATCTTGCAGAGGCCCTGAGTTCAGTTCCCACCCATGTTGTACGGCTTACAAGTGGTAATAACTCCAGATCCAGAGCTATCCAACACTTCTGGCCTCTGAGTGCATGTACACTTATAAGCACAGACACACCACATGCACACAAACACACACATACACAGTTAAATACTTTTATAAATGAATCAGAGTAATCTAAGAGAGATAACCCAGGCCCCAAAAGACAAATGCTGAGTCTTGTTTCTCATAAGTGGATAGTAGCTTTAAATTTTTAGGTTTGTGTGCTATTAACAAGATTGGACTCCTGATCCTCTGGGCTCCAAATGGCCTTGTCAGCTAGCTCCACTTCTCTAGCTCAGCCATCTGAAGCACATGCAGTCTGTCTCACAGACTCAGGCCAGTTTCACTGCACACTTGCTACTATCCCTGGTGGCTGCCCCATAGTACTGGCATCTCCAAAATGCTGGGGTCTTTGCTGCATTTGGGCTGAACCTTCACCAATAGCTTCTCCCAGTGTCTCATGAGACTCTGGCCCTGCTCCAATGTGCAAAGTCTCTCTCCATGACCCCTTTAATTCTGGGATTTTCACTGCTACTGAGGCTGGACCTTTATCAATGACCTCTCTCCCTCTGCCTCTCATGATGCCATGCCTCAGGTTCTCTTCCTGACTTCAAAATCAATACCACCTGGGAGATTGTTACACATTACCAAGTGCAGCTACCAGTAAGAGGTACAGCCTTGGCTGCCTCTGGACCACAGCCTCTGGTTGCTGACTCTGAGGGAAAACTTCCCAGAAGGAAACTCTCCCTCAATGATACTTGTCTCTGTTTTGTTGTTTTATTTGTTTTGTAGGGTTTTTTTTTCAAGATAGAGTTTCTCTGTATAGCCCTGACTGTCTTGGAACTAGCTCTGTAGACCAGGCTGACCTCGAACTCAGAGATCCACCTGCCTCTGCTGAATTGCTGGGATTAAAGGTGTGCATGCACCAGATACTGGTCTCTTCTTAGAAATCAGTGCTAACTTCTCAGCTCCTGATAACCAGCATCCATTGTCCCAGCAATGCAAAGATTCCACTTTAATGGTGTTGGTCTCATCTTGATCACAGTCAACTCCAACTCTAGCTGACCAGACACCACAGATTCTTAACATAAAATACCACACACCACCCCAGTTGAGGCTTCCCTCCAAAACTTCACAAGCCAGGCCTCCATCACCTACATTGCTCTCAATGTTGTTGTGTGATATTTTGATGGCATTATGACAAAGTTTACTTTGAGTCAGAGGGTGGAGCTAGCCACTAGCTGACCAAAATTAACCATAGAGGTTTTGGAGGACTGGGGACAGATAGGAGACAGGAAGTAGTAAGGGGGGAGGGGGTTAGAGAGAGGATCTCAGCCCTTTTAAATAGAGAAATGGAAGAGTCACTGGTGGCTTCTCCACTTCTCTGATCGTTCAGGTTCTTACTGCAATATCTGAATCCCAATATTTTATTGATAAAGAATTATCAGATAAACTCTTCACAAAGTGCTTATCCTTCAAGTTCCCACAGAACAGCCGACTAAGCTCTGAGCACTCAATGGCTTTTCCAGCCCAAAGTTCAAATACTACCACAATCCTCCCAAAAAACACATGATCAATCAGGTCTGTCATAACAATACCCCAATTTGTCATAGTTAGAGTTTCTATTGCGCTGTGACCAAGAGAAATTTGAGGAGGAAAGGGTTTATTTCAGCATACAGCTTATCTTCCACCATGAAGGGAAGTCAGGGCAGAAACTCAAGGCAGGAACCTGGAGGCAGGAACTGAAAGAGAGGCCATCGAAATGCTGCTTACTGACTTAGCCCACCCAGCTGGCTCCGCCTGCTTTCTTATACAACCCCAGAACCACCTACCCAGGAGGAGCAATGCCCACAATGGACTGGGCCATTCCACATCAATCACTAATTAAGAAAATGCCCCACAGGATGGCCCACAGGCCAATCTAGTCAGGGCATTTTCTCAGTTGATATTCTCTCTTCCCAAATGACCCTGGCCTGTGTCAAGATGACAAGGAAACCAGCCAGCACAGGCATCTATGGTATTACCAATTGTTGAACCCTCCAGGCCATAATACTGACCTGCCAAGCAAGATGTCCCCACTGGCACAATAGTGATAGGAATGGAGACAGAGCTCACCAGCACCTGATTGGACTAAGAGAGCCTTTGTCCAGTGACTGATGGAGGCAGATGCAGAGATCCACGGCCAGGCACCAGGCTGAGCTCCAGGAATCCAATTGATGAGAGAGAGGAGGGATTCTGCAGATGGGGGACGTTGAGATCATGATGGGAAGACATGCAGAGATGACCGGCCACACTGTTGGAGGCCCATGAACTGTGGACTAGTGGCTGTGGAGCCCCCATGGGACTGAACTAGACCCTCTGGATACGGAAGATGGTTGTTTGCCTCAAACTGTTTGGGGAGCACCAGGCAGGGGGATCGGGATCCGTCCCTGATGTGTGGGCAGGCTTTTAGGAGCTTGGTGACTGTGATGTGACGCCTTGCGCAGCCTTGGTGCAGTGGGGAGGAGCTTGGACCTGCCTAGGCTCAGTGTGCCGAGCTCTGCTGACTCCCCATGGGAGACCTCGATTTGGGGGATGTGGGGATGTGGGGTGGCTTGGGAGGGAGGGCTAGGGGGTGGGAGGAGGGAGGAGGTGGGATCTGTGGGTAGTATGTAGAGTGAGTAGAAATTTTCTTAATAAAGAAAAATGAAAAAAATAGTGATAGGAATGTTAGGGGGTAACCAACCATTTTTTAACTGAAGCCTGCTCCACAGGAGGATGTTCATCCCTGGTACTGTAAGCCTTTTCAAAAACCACTGCTTATGAGGCCATAGGCCACAATGGGAATCCACCACTGTTGTTTTATCCTAAAATTGCTTTCCACAGTGGAGTCACAAATTCTGGCTTGGCCTGAGTTGAAGTCTCTAAAAGTCTAGGGAATTCCTCAGGTTGCTAAGCACAACAATGCGGAGCCACATCTCTGTTCCCTCGGCACTAACATTTCTTGGGGTAACTCATACCTTGATCCATCTTGCACTGTTGATGAGTTGCTTATCACTTGCTCATCTGTCTTGTTAGAAAGGCTCACCTCATACCTATGTTCTTTTGCTTCTGTTTTGTTTTTTTGTTTTTGTTTTTGCTTTCTGACCAGATACACTTAATATTTGATAAATGCCACAGGTACTAAAGATAGAGACCCCTAGACTCAGCTATACCATGTTCCTGGGTCAGATGAAACAGTGCATGGCTTTTCAAGGGGATATCAAGGACTGATCCTCTAGATATCCTAAACCACTCTCTTGCCTCCAAGAGAGAAGCCTGAGACAAGTGAGGAAATTATAACCCTATAGCAGCAGCACATTCTGGATCCAAAAGTAATATACTGGGAATAACCGCCTCAGCATTTACTCTTCTTTCTCTTGGGCTGGCTTAGCAGTTAAGAGCACTGATTGTCAGCACACGCCTTTAAAACCAGCACTCAGGAGGCAGAGGTAGGCTGATCTCTGTGAGTTCAAGGCCAGCCTAGTCTACAGACTGAGTTCCAGTACAGTCAGGGCTACACAGAGAAAAAAAAAAAAAACTAACCAAGCAGTTAAGAGCACTGGCTGCTCTCTCACAGGACCCAGATTCGATTCCCAGCACCCACCTGGCAGCTCACAACCATCTGTAACTCCAGTTCCAGGGGATCTAACACCCTTTTCTGGCCTCCACAGACACCTAACACACAAGTGGTGCACAGCACACATGCAGGAAAAACACCCACTCACATAAAATAAAATAAAAAGGAAACTAAATTTAAAGAAGTGCTCTCTGCTTCTCTCTTTCCTTACCTGTCTCCTCTGCTCTCCATAAAGAGGAATTCTGCCAGCTTCCTTTTCTAGAATGTTCTGAGGAAGGGGCTAATTTCTATTACTTTTAAGGCCAGAGTAGATGAATGTAGATCTCAGTTGCTGTACATATCTATGTCTTTAAACTTTACATTGAATAATACTGGTGCTGGGCAGGCAGATGATGCCTGACCAGGAAATCTATATGTCTTTTATTTCCTTCCTGTTCTTATTCTTTTAGAAAAAAAAGGGGGGGGAAACACAATTTAGTCTAAGTCTCAATGAAAAGAACGAAAGTTTTGGTCTAACGTAACATTTAAAAAGATATTTTCAGGGGTTGGGGACTTAGCTCAGTGGTAGAGCATTTGCCTAGCAAGCACAAGGCCCTGGGTTTGGTCCTCAGCTCCGGAAAAAAGGAAGAAAAAAAAGACATTTTCATCAGTAAAGTCACCTCCCTTCTTTCTGCTTTTTCTGTCTTTAGGAAGGCGTGGTCTTAAGTCTACTTGACAAACACCACCTTCTGATATTTTGTGCTACAAATCTTGTTACATCTCAAGGAGACAGGCTGGAAGTTTCTACATGGCTTGTATTCCAGGTGCACCTAGATTTCATGGACCCTATCATTTGTGTCTGTGATAGCTTTTTCACATGTTGTTTTGTGTCCTCAAAAAGAGAGAACTGTGTAATAAACTTACGGCCAGCTCAGACATTTTTGGTTCATTTTTATTGTGTGCTAACATTCTTGTGGTTTTTTGGAGGGGTGTTTGGAATTAAAATGCACATGTACATTTTTGAAAATGTGTTTTCGTGATATATTAAAAGGCCCAATAAGTACATAGTGCATTATTATAAGCATGGGTACTCTTAAGTTCTTAAAACTTATTACAATGATATGTTTGTGTCTAGTGTTTCATAAAACCTTTTAAATGCTATTTGTTTATATATATATATATATATATATATATATATATATATGTAACTTCATTGGTGTTATAAGATAAAGGTTTCATTAAGCTATGAAAAATCTGCTCTTCTTTGAAGTTTTTTTATACATATACAATATACTTTTATCATATTCACCCCTCAGTGACCTATCCAACTTTCAATGAGATTCTCCACCACATTGCCTTCCAACTTCATGTCGCTTTGTATATATGTATATATGTATGTGTGGATGGATGGATGGATGGATGGATGGATGGATGGATGGATGGATTTTAACCCACTGAGCCCAATTAGTGTTGCTCATATGCAAATGAGTATAAGGTCATCTGCTTGGGCATGTGGAACCTAGCAGAAGCCATACCACCAAAGAAAGGTGACGCCTCCCCATTAGCCATCAACTGCCAATTAAGCTATAAAAATTCAGATCAAATACACCGATTTTGATAAGAATTTCCTTCAAAATATCTTTTGAATTAAAAATTAATTAAAATTTTATTTCACTTATGTAATACTCATGAGTAACAAAAAATAAATAAAACCACCCATGTTTTCCAAAGAATCATGTTAGATTCCTTTTACAGTGGGAGTTACAGAAGACATAACCCTAACAAACAGTACCCTTCAAAATCTAGATTATTTGAGGTTCTTATCTGACTTAAAAATTTTTTAAAGGTCATTGTATTTTATTTTTGTTTTTGTTTTTTTGTTTGTTTTTCTAGACAGGGTTTCTCGGTTTAGTGCTGGCTGTCCTGGATCTCACGCTGTAGACCAGGCTAGCCTCGAACTCAAAGATCCGCCTGCCTCTGCCTCCCTAGTACTAGGATTAAAGGCGTGCGCCACCACAGCCCGGCTTAAAGGTCATTTTAAAACTGGCTTGCCGGGCGGTGGTGGCGCACGCCTTTAATCCCAGCACTCGGGAGGCAGAGCCAGGCGGATCTCTGTGAGTTCGAGGCCAGCCTGGTCTCCAAAGCGAGTTCCAGGAAAGGCGCAAAGCTACACAGAGAAACCCTGTCTCCAAAAACCAAAAAAAAAAAAAAAAAAAAAACTGGCTTAAAGGGTATTTTAAAACCAAGTTGTGGTGCCTGTTCAACCTGCTTAAAGTCAATAATCAGATTAGGCTTTGTATCTTTAAAACCAAAGATCTGGCATTTTATTAATACAGTCCTATTTTTTAAAGTAAACATTTGAGATTGATAATTGCTTAGTACTATGAGAAATAACCAGGCCAACGGTCTAACTCAAAACTGACAAATGTTTGTCGGAGAGAGAGCTCAGCAGAAATCACAGAATTCATTGCTCTTGCAGAAGACCCAGATTCAGTTCTCAGAACCTACAGGGCAGCTCAAAACTGCCTGTAACTCCAGTTCTGGGGATTTTGAAGCCTTCTTCTGACCCCTGCAGGCACTGTACACACCTGTAACAGGCCTGGCAGAAATGAAGATATGCTAAAGAGACACTTGTGTCTTCCAATCTGACTATCAGACTGAAAGACTATTTAAAACGATAAACCTCAAAGAAATGAGAATTTCCCCAGGAACCAGAAAGGGCCAGAGAGGGAAAGAGAAGTCACACAGCTCTCACAACTTGTCAGACCACCTTACAGTATGAATCTGAAGCCAGACAACGATGGGCCAGTGGTGGGTGGGACCACCCCGTGACTGCTTAGATGTGTCTGTCTTTAGACCTTTATTTAAACTTCAGTCTCACTTCAGAACCCCAAAGGTGGAGTAGCAGGGTTCACCGGATCTCTTCACCCCTCTTCCTCACCCGGCCACATTGAATACATCTTTTTCGGCTTCCCACTGTTAATTTGACTCTTCGTTAGCTTACTGAGGACAGGTGGCTAGGCCTGGCTTAAAGCACAGGTTGTAACCCCCAAGTCCAATAACAGTTCCCTTAGTGAAAAATAAAGCATAATTTTAAGTGTAAAGATAAAATAAAAGTAATTACCGTGTTCTGCTTATATTTATAATTGTTAAATATTTGAGATATTTTCTGGTGTTTCAAATATGACTTGAAGTTATAAAGTATAATTGGTTGTAAGTCTTATATACACAATTAAGCCATTAAATTTTAAAAGTTCTAAAAATACAAAGTACATAGTTGATTAAAATATTAAAGAAATGAAAATAATTCTACATTAAAAGGCTTTTATAAGGCAGGCATGGTGGCATGCCTTTAACCCTTTAAACACTCAGGAAGCAGAGGCCAATGGGCTTCTATGAGTTTGAGGCCAGCCTTGTCTACATAGTGGCATTCTAGACCATCCACAGCTACATAGTGGGGCCCTGTCTCAAATAAATAAACACTGTGAAAAGTAAAATGATTTTGATATAACACTGTAAATGATGATTATATATAATAATTATATAATAATTAATGATAACTACTGAAGTCAAGATTCTGCTACATCCAGATCAACCTCATGCCTGATTCACTATTTCAATAAAGTTTTCTTAAATTTTGGTCTGCTCGTGGTAACATTTACAAAATCTTAGTAATGTTCATAAAAACTTGCTGTGGGATGTCTTTCTGTATGATGCTGTGAATATGTGTTGCTATGATTGGTTAATAAAGAAATTGCTCTGGCCTATGGTGAGTCAGGCTATAGCCAGGCAGGAAATCCAAGAGAGAGACAGGAAGAAGAAAGGCAGGGGTAAGAGAGACGCCAGCTACTGCCAGAACAGCAAGATGCCAACAGACCAGCAACACCACAGCCACGTGGCAACATTTAGATTAATAGGTTAGATTAATGGCTTAATTTAAGATGAAAAAGCTAGCTAGCAAGAAGCCTGCCATAGGCCATACAGTTTATAAATAATATTAAGCCTCCGAATGATTATTTCATAAGCAGCTGTGGGACCACAGGGCCAGGCAGGACCAGAGAAACCTTCTGGCTACAAAAACTGGTCTTAAAAAAAAAAGATTTTACTTTATCCTTTTAGTAAATGAGATATTTAAAACTTGAGATTAGATTTCTCCAAATACTGTTTACTTGTTCTGCCATTGAGCAAATTACATGTGGTCATAGGTCTTATTTCACTGGAAAAACTTTAAATCTATTTGCAAATTTGGCCCATTATATAAAATTTCATCATGGCCATGGTCTTCAATCATCTAGACTAATAATTAAATTTTTTTAATGTGACTAATATCCCTACAGCCTGCACTTGATATTCTTTATATTCTGCTGTATTTGCAAAATATTTAAAATTTGCTAGGCTATTCTTCAGTGATCAAACTGCTACTCCTAGTTCTGATAAGAATACAAGTAAAGGGCAGGTGGTGGTGGCTGCGGCGGCGGCGGCATTCGGCGGCGGCGGCGGCGGTGGCGGTGGTGCACGCCTTTAATCCCAGCACTCGGGAGACAGAGGCAGGTGAATCTCTGTGAGTTCGAGGCCAACCTGGTCTTCCAGGACAGCCAGGGCTACACAGAGAAATCCTGTCTCAAAAACCCACAAAACAAAACAGAAGGTAAAGAGCATATTAGGTATTTCTGATGTGTTTTCTCAGCCCCTATCTTAGTTAAACCACGTGCAGCGATTTAAACTCTTCTAATGTGAACTAGAGCACCCATCTCCTCAGTCTGCTGACTTTGCCCACTTAACACACAGTTTGCTATTTTAACATTGAATATAATACTTCCAAGCTACACCCATGTTGTGAAGATTCCAGTAAGTGTAGAGTTAAAGTGTTACAGATTCAAAGCCAAAATTATCTTGGACTATCTTAGCCTTTTTAACAGTCGATCTATTACCTACCTGTGTATGTGACATTTGTTGTGTCCAAAACATGAAACTATCTAAGGGGATCAACTTTAAAGAGATCAATAACAACCCTATTAAAATCTATACTTTTATTATGCCTTCCCTACAACAACCCTCTAGAACAGTGGTTTTCAACCTTTCTAACACTGGAACCCTTTAATACAGTTTCTCATATTGTGGTGACCCCTGGCCATAAAATTATTTTTTGTTTTTGTTTTGTTTTCCGAGACAGGATTTCTCTGTGTAGCTTTGCACCTTTCCTGGATCTAGCTCTGTAGACCAGGCTGGCCTCGAACTCAGAGAGATCCACCTGCCTCTGCCTCCCGAGTGCTGGGATTAAAGGCGTGCGCCACCACCGCCCAGCATAAAATTATTTTTGTTGCTACTTTATAACTGTGATTTTTCTGCTGTTGTGAATTGTGTTGTAATTATCTGTTTTCTGATGGTCTTAAGCAATCCCTGTGAAAGGGTTGTTTCACTCCCTCTGCCCAAAGGGGTCCTGACCCATGGGTTGAAAAACGATAATCTAGAATGATCATTGAACATTGATGAAACTTCATCAGGTGGATCTCCGTGAGGTTGAGGCCAGCCTGGTCTACAAAGTGAGTTCCAGCCAGGACTTCTACACAGAGAAACTCTGTCAGAAAAACCAAAAAAAGAAAGAAAGAAAAAAGAAGGAGGAGGAGGAGGAAAGAAAATCATAGTAGACATTTGTGTCTTTTAAGAATATAATTCAAGAAGTCAACCAGCAAATGTTATGTACTCTGTGACTACAACTTTATATTCTATAGGAATATAAAATGGTCAGGGACTAGGAAGGAGAAGCAGCTAAGCAGGTAGAACACAAAAGATTTTAGACAGTGAAACGATGCTGTGTTACGAAACTGCAATAGTAACACCTTTCTGCACACATTTACAAAACCCACAAGTTATTCACGAAGGGTGTAAATTACAGACTGTAAGCTGTGTCAGTATTTTTTAAAATGCTCCACTCCAGTGTGAGATGCCAATTGGAGAGGCTGGGAATTCAGCAGGGAAGTGGATACACGGGAATGCTCTACTTTCATTCAGTGTTGCTGTGACTCTAAACTTGCTCTAAAACACAAAGTCTATATCAAAAATATTTTAATATAACCAAATCATGGGCTAAAGCTTCAAAACTCATATTCACTCTGCTTTGGGCAATGGCAAACCGAAGTCAGTCAAGTTTCTCACAAGGTCTTTGCTAACAGAAGCAATAGATGGACCACAATGCCAAGGTTCGGTGATTTGCCTTCTCACCTATTCATCTCTCCCATCATCCAACAGGCTCGTGTTGAACACCTCAACCAGATACTTCCTCCCCTCTCCGCTAACAAGAACAGAAGCATAATGCAGAATACAGTAGTTGGCAATGCCTAGAAGAGCTTGGCAGCGTTCAAGCTGCCTCGGCAAACAACGCCCAAAGGAGAATCCTCTTCTCCCAGGCCCAATCCAAAGACAAAGTTGTTTCAACAAATTAGAAAAGAAACTTAATGCAGCGAGTGGTATCAGAAGAACCCAGGGTCCCCAGGCACAGGTCCGGAGCTCCCTGCAGCAGCTCTGCTTGCTTGGCACAGGAGTAGGGGACCCCTGAGAACTAATTAGAGAAGGAAATGAGAGAGAAGCGAGAAAAGTGATTATAGCAACTCCCAATTAAAAGTGCATTGGATCCCACAGCACTGAGGGGCAGTGACTCACAATTGCATCAGTACCGACTCCCTGAACAGAAAAAAAAAGCAATGAGGATGGGGAGAGATAAGTAGTCCATACTTTGGCAAGCTTCTGCTTCCTCTTTCAAGTAAATGCACATATGATAATTGATGAAGATGATTAGCCATGGTCTTAGTTTTCTATTGCTGTGGTGAACACAATAGCCAAAAGCAATGTGCAGAGGAAAGGGTTTATTTCAATTCACAACTCTCAGGTCAACTCCGTTAATGAGGGAAGTCAGGGTAGAAACTCAGGGCAGGAACCTGAGGCAGGAACTGAGGTAGAAGCCATGGAGGAACATTGCTTACTGGCTTGCTCCCTTAACTTGTTCAGCCTGCTTTCTTATGCCATCCAGGACCACAGGTCCAGGGTTGGCGCCATCCCCAGTGAGCTAGGTCCTCTCACATCAATCATTAGTCAAGAAAATGCCCCTAAAGACTTGCCTACAGCACAATCTTATGGAGGCATTTTCTCAATGATGCACCTAGGTTTGTGTCAAATTGCCAAATGCCAGCTAGGATAGCCACAAAGAAAACTCCAGCTTATGATGATAGAGATGTTTGTCACTCGTTCCATGTAAATTTGAGAACTTCTGTCATATAGTCACCCAGGAACTATGAATCAAAGATGAGAATATCTTCAAAAGACCCACAGCCCAAAGGAGGAAAGCAGGTGATTAGTTATTGGAGTTCCAAGGGAATGGACAGACATCAAAATCTCGAGTGACCACTCTACTGTATTAGCAGCTACCATCACATACTGTCTGTCATCCAAGCTAGAAACCTGGGATGCCACCTCAGACGATTTTTCAACACTAAGTCTGCCATCAGATATACTGATTTTATCTCCTATATTTTTGGTTGTGAGCCTAGCCTAAAATGGCTGAGCCATCTCTCTAGCCCCTGATTTTGTCTCCTGAACACCTCATGTCCTTCCTTTCCATTCTTAGCACACTAGCTCAGCATTTCTTGTCTAACTAGTACCACAATCCTTTCCCCCATAGCTAAAACTTTCTCCAGTTTTTTAAAATTTCTTTTTATTTATATGTGAATGCATGTTAATGCGTATGTGCATGCCTATGCTGTGGAGGCCAGAAGAGGGAGTCAGATGCCCTGGAGCTGGAGTCACAGGTAGATGTGAGCCATCTGACATGCTGCTAAGAACCAAACTCTCGTCTTCTGCAAGAGCAGTCTATGCTCTTAACCAGCCCTGCTTCTCGTTTTGTTTATGATGAGTATTATCTGTTTGTACTCTAATAAGCAGTAAAGCCAGGATCTGAAGCCTGACTTCTGCTTTAGTTTTTTGCAGTTGATGGGGTTTGAACCCAGGCCTTCACATTCACCAAGTGATTACACTACCATTGACCTACATCCCCAGTCCCTGTGGGGTTTTCTTGTATTAAACACACAGTACGCTAGTTAAAGTAGCTAGGATTTATTTATATTAAGTAATGTGCTGTTGCAGCATGACTCAACCATTTTAAACTTCAGCTTGCCCAGCAGCAATGAAGTCTTACAGGAAGAATGAGGGAATACCCAAAGAGAAAAGTGAGTATGAACAACAGGAAGAAAGCTGGCCCACGATTAACTGGCACTTAACAAATTAGGCCCTTCCCCTCCAAGAGGCTGGGTGACAGGAAGCCTTAGGGCAGATAAGCAGACTCCTGCTGCAGTCGAGTTGTCTCAGCAGGACTTTCAAGGAGACTAGTGAACAGCAGATACCATTCTTTCTTTACAAGCAGATCCTGTTTTTTATGTCACGTGCATATGAGGGGGGGCAGAATATGAATGTAGGTATCAATACTAGAAAAGGAACTGCAAGAAAAGAGGAATCTGGGCTGGAGAGATGACTCAGAGGTTAAGAGCACTGACTGCTCTTCCAGAGGTCCTGAGTTCAATTCCCAGCAACCACATGGTGGTTCACAACCATCAATAGTGAGATCTGGTGCCCTCTTCTGACACATGGGCATACTGTATACAAAATTAATTAATTAGTTAATTAATTTTTAAAAAGGGGGGGTTGGGGGATTTAGCTCATTGGTAGAGCACTTGCCTAGCAAGCACAAGGCCCTAGGTTCGGTCCTCAGCTCCAGAAAGAAAAAAAAAAAAAAAGAGGAATCTGAATGGGGAGGAGAGAGAGACAGAATACATGTGATATGGCAGGTGAAGAGATGGTTCAGTGGTTAGAAGCACTTGCTGCTCTTGCAGAGGACCAGAGCACTGTCATAGAGAACACCAATTTGGCTCCCAGCACCCACATGAGGCAGATTACAAGTACCTGTAACTCCAGTTCCAAGGGGCTCCACCACTGGCCTTCACAGGCGCCCACACTCACTGACACATACCCACGCTCAGATATACATACATGCACATAATTAAATGAAGGAAAGATACGACATGAAAGAAGTGGTGTGATGAAGAAGGGGACCCAAAGGAGAACGGGAAGGATCAGAGGGGAGAGTGATAGAGTAAAGTGGGAGGAAAGGCCCAGTGGAAAGAAAGTCTACATGAGATTGTCATGACGGAACACACTACTTGTGTGCAAATTTGAAATACGAATACAGGGCTAGAGAGCTGGCTCAGTGGTTAAGAACACTTGTTCTCACAAAAGGCCCAGTTTCAATTCCCAGTACCCACATGGAAGCTTACCACCTCCTTGGGCATCAGACATGCATGTGGCACAAAACACCCATACACACAAAATAATAAATCTAAATAAATAAGTCAAAATAAAAGTTTAAAAAACAAATACAAAGAATAAATTAAATAATGTGTTAGTCTTTTATTAAAGTTTTTTTTTTTGGTTTTTTTTTTTTTTTGGTTTTTCAAGACAGGGTTTCTCTGTGTAGCTTTGCGCCTTTCCTGGAACTCACTTGGTAGTCCAGGCTGGCCTCGAACTCACAGAGATCCGCCTGGCTCTGCCTCCCGAGTGCTGGGATTAAAGGCGTGCGCCGCCACCGCCCGGCTTTATTAAAGTTTTACAAGACAAGGCTGCAAAAGGAGCTTGGAGAAGCCTCACCACAGCTTGATCAAGGAGAGAATCTGTCGATTACTATGAAATTTCATGTCCACATCTATAAAAAATAGGATGCTACTTACCTTGTAGGTCTACTGTGAGATTAAACGAGTCATCATGTGCTCAACACACAGTCCAGGACACTGGGATAGCGTTTGCACGTGAGCTGAATTTGATCCCAGGCACTCTGATTCTATAGCCAACACTCCTGCCTGTTGTTCTAATTACTCTGCTGCTGACTCAGAAGCGGGCTATGAGCTGCAGCAAGGGCTCTGTGGGTTGATAGTGCTTGTGTCTTAAGCATTACAATACAACCTGAGTTCAAATCCCCAGCACCCATGAACTGGCTTTCTAGAGCCCATTACCTATGTATGGTGGGACACCTTGCCCACCCTTGATACAGGGGAGAGGGGCTTGGTCCTGCCTCAAGTAAATGTACCAGGCTTTTCTGACTCTCCATGGGAGGCCTTACCCTTTTGGAGGAGGGGATGGGGGTGTTGGGGGGGGGGGGTGGAAACTGGGAGGGATAAGGGGGAGGAGGGAGGGGAGGTTGGGAGGGGATCAGGAAAAGGGATGAGAGGAGAATCTGTGGTTGGTATGTAAAATGAATCTTATTTTTAAATTTAAATAAAAAATAAATTTAAGTAAATAAAAATCCCAGCACCCACAAAGAAAGCCAGCTATGGCCACACAGACTCAGGAAACTCCAATGTTGTAGGGGTAGAGACAGGAGTATCATTTGTGCTTGCTCAAGGATAAGGTGAAGAGTGTGATAGCTGACACCTTCCAGTAGCTTCTAAACACATGTGCACACATACCACATACATACACACATGCACACTCACACACATACATACAAAACAAAATAGTCAAATAGTCCTATGTTAAAGCCTTTTTTTTTCTTTTGGTTCTTTTTTTGAGACAGGGTTTCTCTGTGTAGTCCAGGCTAGGCCTTGAACTCCAAAGATCCACCTGCCTCTGCCTCTGCCTCTGGGGTGCTGGGATTAAAGGCACGCACCTATCACTGCCCAGTAAAATGTATTTTTTTAAAAAGAGAAAAAAGAAGTGGTCTATGCTATCAACTTCGTTGTTCTTTGGTTTGGTTTGGTTTGGGTTTTGTTTTTGGTTTTTTTTTTTTTATGTATGTTGGTGTTTTGACCACATGTACAATCTATGTGATCTGGAACTAGAGTTACAGTTTTGAGCTGCCATGAGGGAGCTGGGAATTGAACCCAGGACCTCTGGAACAGCAGCCAGTGCTCTTAAACCTCTGAGCCATCTCTCCAGCCAACTTCATTGTTCTTAAACACAAACATTATCACAGAATTTCTTGTTTTAAAACCCCAGTAGTGCCAGGCATGGCGATCCAGGCATAGCAGTCCACGTCTTTAATCCCAGCATTCAGGAGGTGGAGGCAGGTGGGTCTCTGAGTTGAAGACCAACCTGGTCTATATAATGAGTTCTAGGCCAGCTAAGGTTACATGGTGAGAACTGTCTCAAAAAAAAAAAAGGAAAGACAAGAAATTTAAAAGAAGAAAGGGAGGGAGGGAGGAAGGAAGGGAGGGAGGGAGGCAGGCAGAGGAGTGCCAAGAAGATGGCTTAGTGGCTAGGAGAGCTTGCTCTCAAGCATGAGGACCTGTGTTCAAATCTCCAGCGCCCACGTAAAAAGCCTAGCACAGATGCATGTGCCTGGAACTCCAGCACTGGAGGGTAGACACAGGCAGATCTGAAGAGCTTGATGGCCACACAGGCAACACAGCTGGCTTCCGGTTCCGTGAGAGACACTAGCTCACAGCAACAAGGCAGAAGGCGGCGCCCACACCCTTCTCTGGCCTCCTCACTCATGCACACAGGGATGCAGACCTGCGTGAACAGCTGCATGTATGTCACACACACAAAATAAGAAATAAAGTTTAGGCCTGGATAGTTGGTTCAGCAGTTAAGAATACAATCTGCTCCCGCAGAAGATCCGAGTTCAGTTCCCAGCACCAGCGGCTCTCTACGGCCTGCAATTCCAGATAAACTATTTTGTACAATACTCAGAGAGAGCAGTGTCATTCCAACAGATTTTAGAGATCTTAAAACCAAGAACCCTTATAACAGGAGAGAATAAGGAGACAAAACTATAGGGTAAGTTTTTTCCAAACAAATTTAATTTTGTTCCAGCACTAAGGAAGAGGAAGAACTTTTTCTTTTTTTTTTTTTTTCTTTTGAAACAGGGTCTCACTAATGTAGCCCTGGCTAGCCTGGAACTCACTATTTAGGATCAGGCTAGCCTCGAACTCATAGAGACCTACCTTCCTCTGCCACCTAAGTGTTGGGATTAAAGGTGTCCCACCACACCCATCAGAATTTAAATCTAAAAATTAAAAAAAAAAAAAAAAAGATGTTCAAAAATGATAGAAAAGTTAAGCCCCTCAGCAATAAATAGTAAACAGATATATACATACATATTAGACTCAGGAAGGAGGCAACAACAGGGATCTTGGGACTGTCACAACATCTCCAAACTTGGGGAAAGAGTCTCCCATAACAGGGTCCCAACAGTTGTGAGTGCTCTGTCCTCCCTCTCAGTCAGCACATTTGAGGAGGCAGGAGGAATAAACCAGGGTAGTGACGGCTCTGCAGATGGCTGGGATACCCCAGGGAAAAGAGCCTCCAACTATGTTACAGGGCAGAGGAAGAGAACTCTCCATTCACAACACCCCGGTGAGCTTCTCTCTGGGCCTCCGCTCCTCCGCCAGGTCATTCACACTGTGGCCTGGAAGCCACGGTGGCAGTGGCTTGGCTGTTGGAGCTCTGTGGCTTTCCATTCACCACCAGGAGCAGAGGCGTCTCCACTCGCACACTGGAGAAGGAACAGTCCTAGAAAAGACAGACCAACTCATGACAGATCAAGGTCAAGTAACTTATCCCACCTACCCCTACCCCTGCATGCTCACCACCTCACCTCTATCTTACACTGAATAAAGGCGAACAAAGAAGACAGTTCCTGAGACGGATAGGACGCCAGCAATACAGGTGTAAGACTATGACAGTCCCCCATTCAAGAAAAGCAATTGCTTGCCCTGCCTGAGAAAAGGGAGCCACCAGCACTCGGAGAATCTGCGCTTCTCCACAGTTTCTAGAAACAGATAGCAGCCTGCTAGTCTCTGTGCAGAGGCCCAAATTAAAACTGCCAAGTACAAATTAAGATTACTTCTTTTTTATGTTCATGAGAAACAGACTATGTAAAGGAATTTAAGCATTGTCCTAACAGCGGAAAAGGGACCAGCTCATCTTCCCAGCTCAGAAGGATGTTGAGCTGTGTGGGCTACTGGCGGAACCTCACCCAAGAAATGCGTGATTGGCAATGTGAAGCAGGCTCTTCTAAGCCACAGCAAAATTCTTACGAGTTTTTGTTTGTTTGTTTGTTTTTAACAAAGTCCCAACAAGAATATCAGCAAGTATGGGGGAATTAAAAGCAATTCATATGAGAAACAGAATCAATAAACTTTTAAGAAAATGCGTTTAGAAAACATTATTGGCGCTAATATCTTTCAAGTAATTTGTCAAGAATTTTGTTTCAGTGTTAAGAAGTAAATTATAGGGGCTGGAGATGGTTCAGCAGTTAAAAGCATGCACCAGTCTTCCAGAGGAACCGAATTTGGTTCCCAACACCAACATCGGGCAGCTCACAACTGCCTGTAACTCCAGTTTCAGAGGATTCGATGGCCTTTTCTGGCCTCCAAGGGTACCAGGCACATACATACATGGTGTACATACATACAGGCAGACAAAACATCCATCCACACTAAAACACAATAACGTATATATAAAATAAGTACAAATTAAAAGGCTGGCAAGATGGCTCAAAAAGCACTTGCTATGCAAGCCAGGTGACCTAAAAAATCCCCAGAAGCACACGTTAGAAAGAACCAACTCCCAGCAGCTGTCCTCTGACCTACACACACACCACGGCATGCATATCTGCACACACGCGCACACGCGCGTGCGCGTGCATTAATTTCTTTTTAAGTTTTAAATAGAAATAATCCTCATCTTGTAGGCTATACAACAGATAGAGAACCAGATTTGGTCAGTGTACCATAGGCTGCTGCCCCAACCTAAATGGTAAGAATATGGCTAAGCATCTTCTCTCATGTTTTGGTTCTATAGATTTACTTACTCTACTCTTATGTATGTATGTGCACATGTGTGCCAGTGCCCATGGCGGTCAGAAGAGGGGGCCAGATCCCCTGGACCAGAGCTGTGAGCCACCCGTGGGTGCTGAGAATCAACCCAAGACCTCTACAAGAGCGGCAAGAGCTCTTAACTGAGCCATCTCTCCAGCCCGGCTTCATGTTTTAGAATGAAATCAGGCGATCCAGGTGGTAAGACTCTTAGCAGTGTCTAAGTGTTCAGTAAATGTCAACTCTCATCATCACTACCACGTCTCAAGACCAAAGAACACAATCAAATGCATAAAAACTATTAGAGATGTTCACACATACATACATACATACATACATACATACAACATCTTGTTATACTGCGGCCTAAAGAGCCCACGTCACAAAGCTGGCCGAGTGCTTCCCGGGTGAGGCTCTTCCAGCAGCCTGTTTACAGCTCAGACACCTCTGAACTAGGAGGATGAGCTGGTACCTTTTCTGTTATCAGGAAAATGCCTAAATTCATTACATAGCCTGTTTCTCATTAACATATAAAAGACTAGCCAGGAGTGATGGTGCACACCTTTGATCTCAGCACTTGGAAGGCAGAGGCAGGAGGATCTCTTGTGAGTTCAGCTTGGTCTACACAGTGAGTTCCAGGATAGCCAGGGCTATGTAGAGAGACCCTGTCTCAAAAAAACAAAAATTAAAAAAAAAAAAACTAATAGACTAAGATGTGTTCACTAGTTATCACTAGAATATCTAGGAGATATTTCAGCCCATTCTTTAATTTATTTTTGCTTACTAGTAGTTTTCCTTTACAATAAAATATAGATATATCTGTGTGTAATACATTTATACACATTTACATATTTATATATGTAAATAAGTTTACATGTTTATGTATAAATTTGCATGTTTATACATGTAAATACAAATATATATTACACATGCAAACATACATGCATGTAAATACACATGAAAGCACACATGTAAATAATATACACACACAAAATCACACACATACCATATACATGTAAATATACAGAAAAATACACACATCACACGTGTAAATAATACATACAAACAAAAGCATATATAGCACACACATGTATATAATGTATATACACCAAAGCATGCATATTTACACATGTGGATATAATACATACACATAACATACACAGACATCACACACACATATATATAATACATAAACATACATCACACACATGTATGCAATACATACATACAAAAGCACACACACAAATATGATGCATACACACAAAAACATATACATATTACTCATTTATATATAATATACACAAAACACATACATATTACACATGTGTATATAATACACACCAATGCACTCATCAGACACATAATACATACAAACACACATGTGTATAATACACACACACAAAAGCACACATATTACACATGTGTATACAGTACTATGCTAGCTAGTTTTTATGTCATCTTGACACAGATAAAGTCATCAGGGAAGAGGGAACCTCAATCGAGAAAACGCTCCCATGAGACTGGCCCGTGGGCCAGCCTGTAGTGCATTTCCTTGATGAATAATTGATGGGGGCGGGTCTATCACGTGGGCGGTGCCACCTGTCCTGGGTGCTGTAAGAAAGCTCCAAGGAGCAGCCCAGTCAGCAGTGTCCTTCCAGTCTCTGCACCAGTTCCCGCCCAGTTGCTGGAGGACTGGGATGCAGAAGTACAAGACAAAACAAACCCCTTCCTCCTCAAGCTGCCTTTGGTCCCGGTGTTTTAATAAAACCATATTTCTACTGTCTGTAAGACAAGTACATACACACAAAAGCAAACACATGTCACACACATATACACTACATACACACAAAAGCAAACACATATCACATACATATACAGTACATACACACAAAAGCATACACATGTCACACACATATACACTACATACACACAAAAGCAAACACATCACACACATATACAGTACATACACACAAAAGCAAACACATGTCACACACATATACACTACATACACACAAAAGCAAACACATCACACACATATACAGTACATACACACAAAAGCAAACACATCACACACATATACAGTACATACACACAGAAGCAAACACATCACACACATATACAGTACATACACACAGAAGCACATACCTATCATATACACATGCATTACTTTTACTTCCATGTTTGTTTGTTTTTTTTCTTTTTTTTTTTTTAAAGATTTACTTATTTATTATGTATACAGAAGAGGGCACCAGATCTCATCACAGATGGTTGTGAGCCCCCATGTGGTTGCTGGGAATTGAACTCAGGGCCTCTGGAAGAACAGTCAGTGTTCTTAACCTCTGAGCCATCTCTCCAGCCCTACTTCCATGTTTTGAAGAGAGAAGTTTGGTGCTATTACAGAGACGGTGAGTTACAGACTCCTGGACATTACTCACCTTTCCCTTGTGCTGAATTTGGTGATGCCTAAGGTTGGGCTCAGGAATGGCTACAGAGTCCCCAATGAGCACTCCCCAGCTCTGCACCACATTATACACCATCACTGCATAGCAAGGACCATCTGAATCCACCAAGCCAAAGGTGCTTCCAGGTTCATGTGGGTTAGAGAGGGAGAGAGAAAAAACATTAAAGGTTTGTGGGCAGGAAGGAATAGAAACAGTGGTTTTAAAATACAGCAAAATAACGAATACATTCTTGGTCACTTAGAAGTCTACAAGTATTATTATCCACTATATACATTTGAATCCTCATTTATCTTGGGTTTTATACCTTCAGGAAACATTAACAAGGCTCAATAATTATGTCACTCTACTAAGAACTTAGGACACATATACACTGAGGTCATTCAATAAATGTTAGTAACAAACTAACCCAAAATATTGCAACTAGATCATTATTCCTGGCCTAACAATTCAACTAACGTACACTGAACCAAACCCTCTACAACCACTATCAATTTAGGTTGATTCCACAAACTTTGATTAACTACTACATACCAAGCACTGTTAGCAGTAAGATACTAATCCAGCTGTAAAGGACCCATAATCTAGCAGGAGTCAGATAAAAACACAACCACTTGGGTTGGGGAGAGGCTTGGTGGGAGAATATTTGATTGCTGGGACATAACTACAATTCCAGCACAGAAAGCTCAGAAGATCCCAAGTTCAAGGCCATCTTGAAATACATAGAATTTACAATCAACCTGAACTACCGCAGTAAAACCCCATTCCAAAAAGCCAAAGGGAAAATAAGGAAAAGCAGGGAGAAAATAGGGAAAACCAGCTAGTTAAAACAGGAACACCAACCCCAACGTGGAAGCACAAGTGATCCCAGCATTGGTGAGGGGAGGCAGGGGGATCCTGCATGAAGGCCAGTTACTCTGTCCAAAAAAACTGGGTAGTGCTAGGGAGGTGGTTCAGTGATTCAAGCCCTTGCTGCACCAACATGAGACCTAGAATTCAGAGTCTCAGAATCACACAAATGTCAGGTCTACACTGCCTACCTGTAATTCCAGCCCAGGAAGCCGGAGACAAGGGGTCCCAGGAGCAAGCTGACCAGCTAGACTAGCTACAATAGCCAGTTCTGGGTTCAACTGAGAAACCCTGTCTCAGTGAATAAGGGGGAGAGCAACTGAGGAAGACTTTCAACATCAACCTCGGCACCCTACACACATACACACATACACACACACACACACACACACACACACACACACACACACACACACACACAGGCAAAATACTCATGCACACAAAATAAAATTTAAAAAAATGTTTTAATGAACACATAAGCCATAGAGCCAGCAAGATGGCTCTGCAGGTAAAGGTGGTTACTGCCTGGGATCAAACTCAGAACATGTGCAGTACAGAGAACTGGCATGTATCTCCCAACTGCAGCATTCCCTCCTAATTGAAACATGGACTCCAAGAGGGAAGGGAAGCCTCAACATGTCACATGTGCAGGAGGACATAAAAAGTGGAAGATTCTTGAGGGCCAATAAGGGAGTAAACAGTTGCTGGGGGTGGCCCACGCAAACTTCAGAAAGAGAGAGCTGTGCTGAATGCATGCTGCTCCATAGAGAGCACCAGTTTTCAGGAGTCATCACCCATGCTCGAGTGGACTTTCTGGTGACACAGGTGCTTTTGGTCACGCCTGCTCCTTGTGAGTAACCCCTCACCCATACTCCTGTTTGTAACTGCAATTAAAAAAAAAAAAACTCATTGCTTCACCAAATCGGACATTGGTGCAATCGTTATTTTTGTCTGTCCTGGCCTCTCTTTCTGGTGTAAGTAGACAGGTATGTTGTGTCTTGCAAGGAAAAAAAAAAATCTGTCACACAAGTACCAACTCCAAAAAGTTGTCATCTGACCTTCACATACATGCCATGGCACAATGCATGCATGATCACATGTACACACATAATAAAAAAGGGGGGTGGGGGGTAATTTAAAAAAGAAAAGAGGCCCAGCATGCTGGTGCACATCAGCATGAGAGGCAGAGCCAGGTGGTTCTCTGTGAGGCCAAGGCCAGCCTGCTGTACATAGTGAGTTCTAGGACAGCCACAGCTGTACAGAGAGCCCTGCCTCCAAAGGAAGAAGAAAGGTAAGTGGGGATGCTATAGAGCCATATAGCAGGAGCGTGGAGACAGTGGTGGTCCACTGCACACAGATCACAAGCCTGTGGCCCAGTGTCTGGAAGACAAAGGTGGGTGTGGGAGATAGGAAGGTATCATTGCAGGGCTGAGGCTAGCCCAAATAAACAAACTACTGCAGCAGAAAAGAAGGAACTCAACCAGCGAACAAGAAGTGTGTGAAGGACCAAGCAGGCACAGTACTCATCAAGTACTCATAGTACTTGAAAACTCCTGAGTTTTCAAGATCTTTTTTTCCTGGGAAGATGGTTTCGTGGGTAAGGCGCCAGCCACTGAGGCTGACAAATCTGAGTTCATCCCCAGGACGCACATAGTGGAAGGAAGAACCAACTCCCCAGATTCATCTTTGACTCCCACACATGCTACATGGCATGTGCATACCCACACCCGCACATGAAATGAGGTATAAATGTCTTCTAATTTTTTCTCAGTAAATAGTCTAACTCCCTCCTTTCCTGGACTGTAAGCATGCTCTGCATGTGTTCTTTACATTTTTTCCTCCCTCCCTAAACACTTATGCCAAAACCCAAATAAATGAATAATAAAATGCAATCTCTCTGCTCAACAAGTTCCCTGCCTGAAAAGACAATTCTTGAACTACAGATATGAGAATACAGAGCTGGTTTTGTTTTGCCACACAGAGCAAACTAAGTAACAATAAGTCAGAAAGTAAGCTGTCTGTATATTAAAACAGAAAGAGAGAGAGAGAGAGAAAAGAAAGGAAAAGAAGACAATAAAACCCTGAAAGCGAAAGCAAGACCCCAGATAAGATCCCAACCAGACCTCTACTCTAACCTGAAGCTCACCTTCCAGAACTATCTAGAAACAGACTCTAAATTTGTCTTTCTTCAACTCTGTGATCCTGAACACTCAAAGAAAATGATGAATTTTAAAGTTTCTCTGTCTGACTTTAAAAACAACCTGTCAAGGGGGCTGGAGAGATGACTCGTCAATTAAGAGCATTTGTTGATCTTGCAGAGGACCCAGGTTCAGTTCCCAGGATCTACACGGTGGCGTATAACCATCCATAACTCCAGTTCCAGGGAAGCTGACACCTTCTGAACGTCACACACAGCACACATGCATGCATACAGACAAACACGCATAAGCATTTTTTTTTAAATGACCTGTCAGTTTCAGATAATCAATTTCGGAATTCACAAAGCACCAAAACAACCAAAAGGGGAAAACAGCAGGCAACGGCAGAACCCACAAATGCCTCCGTCGTCAGACTGTTAGAGGCCAGCAAGATGGCCCATCAGGCCAAAGCGCTCAAGCCTAGCAGCCGAAGTTCGATCCTGGGACCCCACACGCTGGAAAAACTCGCACCAGTTGTTCTCGGACCACCACATGAAGACTGTGACACACGTGCCTGTCACACACATACACAAAATAAATAAATGTAACAGAACTGTATTACTGTAAAAAATAATAATAATAATTCATTAAAGAGATGGTTAGGTATCTCCTAGACAAGGCTTGCACATGGAGCAGGTCCCATGAAGTAATAAAAGTCGGCAATTTGTAAAATGTCTTTACTGGCCAAAAAAAGGCCAAGGAAGTAAGAGCGGTTAGTTCACAGGGAGGAGGAGGTGAAACTCACAAGGGGACTTTCTCCTCTGTGGTTAGGCTGAACACCACCTTTCCCAGGACCACAGCACCACTGTTCACACCAGGCTGCAGCGCGCTCAGTGGCTTGAGCTCCAAGGTCACCTTCTGCCCAGAGGCTGACTGATAGCGCCCGTCACCACAAGGGCCCAGATGGGCTGGACGCAAGCTTCCCAGCATGCTCTGAAGTTTTTTGGGTTTTGTCTTCCCCTGCAAAAGAAGGAAAATAGATCAGCTGGAAACTGGTATACTGACTGAGTCGATTCTTTCTCTCAACCTGCCCACCTGGCCACCACCACCTAGCCCTATTCCTTTTGGATTTGACAGACAGTTCAGTAGTCCTTAGCCATCTTTACCTTGCTCTCCAGGAGGCTGGATAGCCTAGTGAGGAATTCCAGGAGTTGTTGCTCTCGCTGCTGGGGCTCTGGCCATGCAGGGTCCAGTGCTGCCGCCTGAGAGAAACCCTCTAGGGCCTCCCCATAACTCTCTTCATATTTATGTAACTGTAGAAAAGTAAGCCAGATTGTCAGTACAGACAAACAACCTACGCAGAGGAAATGCTACGTGGACTACGAATCTAGAGAAAACGGTCTGCCCCTCAGCCGTGCTCCCGTCCAACACTGAGCACCTCTCCCCTGGGCCAAAGCGAAGACGGTGCAAAGACAAACTCATTTCCAAGAGGCTCACAGGCTCTGAAGCAGTGAAGCATGCTGGGTAACTGTTACTCTATTCATCCTTAAAACCAGAAGCCTCCTAAGCCATCTCCCCATTCTCTATGTCCTCTCCACTGCCTCAGTCCCTCCCTTCCCTGAAGTGACTCTTCCAGGCTGAGGTCAAACTGAGCTAGTTCTTCCTAAGAAGAATCGGGCTTTCCTCTCATGGTCTGTGTCCAACTTTGTCCTGTATAACTCGGTTACCCTCAGGAGCTAAGGCTCAGCTGCCTTTTTTTTTAAGACATTTTTATTTGACAATGTTTTGCCTGTATGTTTGTGCACCACATGTACGCAGTACACTCAGAGGTCAGAAGAGAGTATCAGGTCCCCTAGAACTGAAGTTATAGCCACATAGGTGCTGGGAACCGAACCCAGGTCCTCTGCCAGAGCAGCAAGTACTTTCAACCTCTAAGCCATCTCTCCAGCCCCTCTATGTCCTTTTTAGTCTACCTTCAGATGACCGCCACCCACGGGCCTTACCGTCGCCCTGTTCAGATGAAGGTCGGGATTGCTAGAAGCTTTCCTGTCGACCTTCTCCTACGACGGGATAAAAAGATCATCAATACATCCTGACTCGATTTTAAAGATACCCAAGCTCAACATGTCCCAAGTTTCATTTCCTTAAAAAAACTAGAGGTTCTTCCTTGCCAAAATGCTATCTCTACCCCCGTTGCTGTTTATCAGTACCTAAGGGTATGGAACATCACTCTGCCTCTGAAGCCTTGAAGATATAAAGCTGACTGCATGTGTGGAACTTTAAAATAGAGTTATAACTAACCCACACAGTATTACAAAAATAGATGAAAGATAAAAACATGAAATAATCCTGATTTTTTTTTTAATTGAGTCATGACATAGATACAAACGAGGAAAGCCTAAAGCAGAAATGGTGACTTAACCCAGCTCCTCTGCCACAAGCATGGCTCCAAATGTAGGCAAAGTCATGCTCTGGATCAAGCTCCTTTATACAAACACAGTAAGTCACATTCTGACGCTAAAACGGATGGACAAAGCTGTAAGACAGCACAGAGAAATGTGCAGGGGAAAAACTGCAGTGCTGAGGTTTTTTAATTATGTTCAATGCCTGGGCACAGCAACATGAACGAAGATTATTTAAACAGCTGTTTCAAAGATGTTTTTAATTGCAGAAGAGGAGAGTAAGACCTAAAAACAACTATGTGCTGGGTGGTGATGGTGCATGCCTTTAACCCCAGCACTCAGGAGGCAGAGGCTAGTGGATCTCTGAGTTCGAGGCCAGCTTGGTCTAAAGAATGAGTTCCAGGACAGCCTGAGCTACACAGAGAAACCCTGTCTCAAAATAAATAAATAAATAAATAAATAAATAAATAAATAAATAAATAAATAAGAAGAAAGAAAAAAAGAAAGGAAGGAAGTTAGGAAGGAAGGAAGGAAGGAAGGAAGGAAGGAAGGAAGGAAGGAAGGAAGAAAGAAAGAAAGAAAGAAAGAAAGAAAGAAAGAAAGAAAGAAAGAAAGAAAGAAAGAAAGAAAGGGAGACCTATGAGGCAGAGGACAAATATGGAATTTTGAAGGCATAGTCTTGAAAATGTAAGTATTCACAAAATTAGCATAAAGAGCAGGCATGTCTATAAATAACACCAGCTCTAAGGAGGCAGAGATGGAGGGATCTCAAGTTCGAGGCCAGTCTGGGTTTCATGGTGAGACTCTGTTTATAAAATAAATAAATACATAATTTAGGGTAGAATACAATTCCTCTGCCCTCTGGGCAGTCTCTGAACCACAAGTATGAATTCACCATAGCTGCTTCCTTACTCTGCCAGAAGGCGTAGTGAGCTAGAGTAAGTTAAACAGCAAGTTACTATGTCCAAGAAACCTGAACGCAAAGAATAGAGATGAATACGAAGGCCACCTAAAGAGCATTCAGAATGTAAGTGTGAGCCTTCTGACAGTGAAGAGACAGGCGCTCAAAGCCTCAAGGAACCCAACCCCCAGGTAAGTGTCATCAATATAAACACGGCTTAGACCACAGAGTGACGTGTGAGCTCCACTGTGTGGCTTCCTGGAAACAGCGCACACTAAGCCTAACTGTGGGAGACCCGGAGCCATGTCATGTAATTTATCTTGGAACCACTACTTAATTTTCAGAGCTTCCCTTTCCTTTAAAATTATATTTTACTGAGCTTTTGGCCCTACTAAAGAACCACAAGTATGAATTCACCATAGCTGCTTCCTTACTCTGCCAGAAGGCGTAGTGAGCTAGAGTAAGTTAAACAGCAAGTTACTATGTCCAAGAAACCTGAACGCAAAGAATAGAGATGAATACGAAGGACATGCTAGACCAGGCTCCATGATTTCTTTATGCATGCCTGTAAGACACCGAGGCAACCCAAGGAGTTACCTGTCCCCAAGGCACCGTCCCTAATATCTTATAAAATGTCACCTATGTAGACACGTGAGCTGCTAGCACCCTCCGCCAGCACTACTCCCTGAAGGAGCCCAGGAAGGATAACATGCTCCTGATTTGGCCGCTGCCTCTACATCCGCCCCGGGTGATCGCAAGTACTTACTGCTTGGGCATAGGCACTGAGGGCTTGCTGGGAGATCTTAGGGTTCTGGCCAGTATTGAAATAAAGAGAGAGATACGCATTCCCCAGGATATCTGCAAGAGCAACAGCAGTGGGCCATCTCAGAGCCCAGTCCAAGATACGACCAGCAGTTCTCGGAAGTCTGTATGTTTAAAGTTTTTATTAGCATATATTACTGTATATAGTAATGAGTTTTACTATGACAGTTCCATACATGCATAGGATGGATTTTGATTGTACATATGCCCTCCCTTACCCGTCTCTTGTCCCCCCCCCCCCCCACTTCTACGTCCACAGATCCCCTTCTTCCCGGTCAACGCCTCTTCTACTTCCATCTCTCTGTTTATTTTAACCCTACGCGGCATGGGCACCTTACCAGTGGTCACAACACAAAAGAAAATGTCTCTCTCTCCCCCAACAACCATTAACTACCTATACATCCTCAGGGAGGGGGAGGGGTCTTGTAAGCCCTGCTGCAAAAAAAAAAAAAAAAAAAAAATGTGAATGCAGGTTTTGTGCTTGCAGAATTTTCTTTTTAAAAAATTCACTTATTTTAATTTATGTGTATGAATATCAGTGCACGACACCATGCAATGCCTGTGGAGGCCACAAGAGGGCCTCAGATCCTGTGGAACTGGAGTTACAGACAGTTGTGAGCTGCAATGCAGATGCTGGGAATTGAACTTGGATCCTTTGGAAGAGCAACCACTGCTCTTAACTACTGAGCCATCTCTCCAGCCTTTTCCTGCGCACCCGCCCCCCCCAAGTCAGGATATCATCAATGTAGCCCTGGCTGGCCTCAAACTAACAAAGATCCACCTGCCTCTACCTCCTGAGTGCTGACACTCAGAAGTCTATTTTCTGAAAAGCCCTACCTATTACCCAAATCAGGTATTACACTGTATTGACTAGTTAAAATTCTACTGAGATAAACAGATAAACATGAACTCTCAACAGATTTGACAAAAGTCCTGTGTGTTAGATTTAGCTAGGGGTGGGTTGGGGGTGTTATGTTGATTTTGGTTTGGTTTTTTTGGGGGGAGGGGGGTCACTTGACATAAGCTAGAGTCATCTGAGAAGAGGGAGAATCAATTGATAAGATGCCTCCATCTTATCGTTGGGACATTTCTTGATTAATGATTGATGTGGGAGGGTCTAACCTACTGTGGGCAGTGCCACACCTGGACAGGTGGTCCTGAGCTGTATAAGAAAGCCGGTTAACCGTGAGGCTGGAAAGCAAACCAGTAAGCAGCATTCCTGCTTCAATTCCCGTCTCCAGGTTCCTGCCTTGAGTTCCTGGCCCTGACTTCCCTTCACAGTGGACGGATGGTTATATGCTGAAATAAATGCTTTCCTCCCCAAGCTGCTTTGGGTCACGATGTTTATCGCAGCAACAGAAGGTAAACAAGGACACCCTACATTGCTTACGGGGAAGTGTAAGTCTCCTGTCTTAGATCAAGAGATCCAAGAGTTCCAATAGTAGCTCATCAAAATAAGTTTAGAGGGGCTGAAGGTCACCTCAGCAGTTAAGGGTGCTTGCTGCAGAATCATAAGGGCATAATAAGCCAAGCATCCAGCACACATCAGTAACTCCACCTAGGGATGTAACAGCGTCTTCTGGCCTCCACATGTGCGTGGGCATTCATACATGCATGTGAGACACAACACACACACACACACACACACACACACACACACACACACACAATTTTAAAAAAATAAATAAGTTTATGGCTTCACAGCTGGAGTCCTGATGGTTCTAGTACGTAGCCACGGCGGAGCACCACTACCCTACAAGCCTGGAGATCTTTTCCTAACACTCACACCAGGAGCGGCCATCAAGGACATCCATCTGCACTGCCAACTTAGCCTGTCGGACACTGTCCATGACATGACGAGAATGTTCATCTCCGGAGTCAGTCTGCAACTGGCGAAGCACCATGGACAGGTTTTGCAGGGAGACCTTGTTCTTGCACTGTACATGAAAGAGACACACACTCAACTTTCCCGACCCCACCTACCCCTCCAGCTCCACACTGGTCTCAGCTTCTCCTAATTCCACTCTTTTGTCTAAATTCTTGCCTCTAAGTGCACCTTCGAAGCCTACGGATAACCCTGGATGCTATTTTCTTCTCACCCAGGCCAAACCTGATCCCCTCCTTCATCCTTTCTCAGGCCTCTCTTCCTATCCCAGGTCTGTTCTCCACCCTTTCTCCCTTCTGATTCTACTCTCCCCGTTCAGATTCATTTCTGACCCAGTATCTTCTCTTAAAGAAATTCCAAGAACCAAAGGAATTCATAACTTCCCAAGTCTGGCGGGGGAACGGGCAGCTCACATGGGTGAGGGCTCCTGAGAAGCAGGTGTGGGCAGCCGCAATGTCCCCTTTCTTCCAGTACACCTCACCCAGCTGGTTCCAGGCTTCCACCAGCTCAGGCTCCAGCTTCACAGCCTTTGACAGAAGCGCCTCAGCCTTCGGGCTATACTCGGGAGTCACATTCAGGGCCTTCCCCCTCAGCATGAGAGCCTGTGCCTCACCCTGGACAGAACCTAGGAAGAAGAGGTAAAGATCGAGCAGTGAGACACCAGGGAATTTTTTTCTCTGCTGGAGACTCCACCTAACCTTAGTGCAGACCCAGCTTTGCTCCTTCCTGGGGATCCTCTTGGCCTTCCCTTCCAGCTCATCCCCATTCCTTTGTGTCAGCCACCAATACCCAGAAACACTTTTTATACCTGGGACCCCCAGTGGGCACAGCTGGTTGGGACTCAGCAGGAGATTTTCACTACCCTCCATCACTAGGGCTCCTGCCTCAGCCCCGCAGCTCCCGGTTGCAGATGCCCCTCCTCCCATCTGATCCCATTCACTGGTGACTCCTCCTCTTTGTGCAGACCCAGGGCTCACCTAGCCACTTCATCCCTGTCTCTCCAGGCACAGTCTTTGTCTTACTCTTACTGCAACCTACTTTACACACAGGAGCTCCTCCACCTATCATACTTCCAACTCCCTGGGGGTTCTTGGTGTGGACCCATCCCCTTAGGTCTCTCCCTCAGACCAAATCTATAAATAATAGAAATACAGAAGGAGAAGAACCCCAGATCAAAGGCACAGAAAATATTTCCAACAAAATCATACAAGAAAATTTCCCCGAACTAAAAGGAGTGCCTACCAAGGTACAAGACGCATACAGAACACTAAATAAAATGCACCAGATCACATATGTGGTGGTTTGAATGTAACTGGCCCCCATAACCTCATAGGGAGTGGCACTTTAGGAGGCGTGGCTTTGTTGGAGTGGGTGTGGCCTTGTTGGAGGAAGTGTGTCACTGTGGAGGTGGGCTTTGAGGTCTCATATATGCTCAAGCCACACCCAGTCAATCCAACCACTTCCTGTTGCCTGTGGATCAAGATATAGAACTCAGCTCCTGCTCTAGCACCAGGTCTGCCTGCATGCCACCATGCTTCCTGCTATGAGGATAATGAACTCAACCTCTGAACTCTAAGTGAGCCACCACAGTTAAATGTTTTCCTTTATAAGAGTTGCCATGATCATGGTGTCTCTTCAAAGCAATACAAACCCTAACTAAGACACAATAATCAAAACATTAAATGTACAGAATAAAAAAAGAATAGCAAAAGCCCTGAGGGAAAAAGACAAAGAATTATACAAAAGCAGGCCCAGTAGAATAAAACCTGACTTCTAAATGGATTTCTCCAAAATCCAGAAGGACCTGAAAGGATATTCTATAAACTCTAAATGACCAGAGATGCCTAGCCAGACTAATATACCCAACAAAACTATCAATCACAATAGAAGAAAAACATCCCACAATAAAATCAAATATAAGCAGTATCTATCTACCAATCCAGTTCTACTGAAGACACTAGAAGAGAAACTTCAGTCTGTAGAGAGTTTTAACCATACCCAAGAACATGAAGAAATAATCCCAGAACAGCAAATCAAAAGAGGGGGAGAATCCACACCATAACAACAAAATACAGGAATCAAAAAACACTGCTCATTGATGACTCTCAATATCAATGGCCTCAACTCCCTAATAAAAAGACACAGACTAAGAGAATGGATTGGAAAACAAGATCCATTGCTCTCCTGCATCCCAGAAACACACCTTATCATTAAAGGAAGACATCACTCAGGATAAAAGGATGGGAGAATGATATTCCAAGTAAATGGATCCCAAAAGCAAGCAGGTATAACCATTTTAACATATGACAAAATAGACTTGAAACCAGACCATTGAGAAGAGCTAGGGACGGACACCTATAGGTGACACCAAGAGGACACGGCACTCCTAAACATCTATGCATCAAACATAAGGCATCAAAGTTCACAAAAGAAAAACCACTACAGCTAAAATTACACAGTGACCTACACACAGGGACAGTGGGTAAATTTAATACCTTACTCTTGCCAAGAGACAGGACATGTAGACAAAAACTAAACAGAGAAATGCTGGAGTTAAATAATGTCATAAATCAAACAGACTTCGCAGATGGTTACAGAACATTCCACCCAAACATAAAAGAATGTACCTTCTTCTCAGCACCTCATGGAACGTTCTCCAAATGTGACCACATACTCAGACACAAAGCAAGTCTCAATATATATATGAAAACTGAAATAACACCCTGCATCCTATCTGACCACAATGGATTAATGCTGGATATCAACAACAACAGAAAGTATAGAAACTCTTGGACACTGAACAACTCACTGCTGAATGAAAAAAATGGGTCAAGAGAGAAATTAAGAAGGAAATCAAGAATTTTTAAGAATTGAGTGAAAATGAAAACAAAATATACTTAAATTTATGGGATACAATGAAGGCAGTTCTAAGAGGCAAGCTCATAGTACTACATGCCTATATAAAAAAAATTAGAAAGATTAACTAGAAACTTAATAGCACACCTGAAAGCTCTAGAACAAAAAGAAAAAAATAACACCCAAAAAGAGTAGACAGCAAGAAACAATGAAACTCAGGGCTGAAATAAACAAAATAGAAACAAAAATAAATAAATAAATTACAAAGAATCAATGAAATGAATAGTTCGTTCTTTGAAACAAAATCAGTAAGATTGACAAATATTAACCAAACTAACTAAGAGACAGAAAGAGAAAGTCCAAATTAATAAAATTATAGATGAAAAGGGGGCATCACAACAGACACCAAGAAAATCCAGAGAATCATAAGAACAAACTTTAAAACTCTACACTCCGTCAAACTGGAAAACCAAAAAGAAATGGATGAATTTCTTAATATATATGACCTACCAAAGTTAAATGAAGATCAGATAAGCCATTTAAACAGAGCTAGAGAATTTCCTAGATAAATAGAAGCAATAATTAAAAGTCCTCAGCCAACAAGACTTTAGAGCTGAGCTTAGGAAAGAGACGGTGGGGACTTGTATCAGGTTAAAAGATTAGACTTCAGCCAGTGAAGTAGTTAGAATCTTTAAGAACACCTCAGCATCCGGGTGTGGTAGCACACGCCTATAATCCCAACACTGGGAGCCAGAAGCAGTAGATTTCAAGGAGATTTCAAGGCCGGCCTAGTCTACATTCAAATTCTAGGACAGGCAGGGCATCATAGTGGGACTCTGTCTTTTAAAAAAAAAAAAAATAGAGGCAGAAAAATCAGGTAAGCATATAAAGATTGTTGCAAAAAGTATATTCTTTTATACCATTTGCTATAATCAAACCTTTGGAGTGACAGAGTCCTATCCCCCACAGGAGCATGACAATACTCTGGTCTAACCTACAGAAGCCACACACAGGATACCACACAGTCCACAGAGAAAGAGTCAAGCTCTATCACAATTGAGTGAAGGGCAGAGGGGCACACGCCCCTTGGTGCTCATACCCAGTACTTCCTCCATCTGCTGCAGGGTCTTCTCCATCTCGTCCCGCACATCCTGCTGCTTCCGCCCTGCATCCTCAACACTGTGTGTCTCAAAGTAGCTGTCTCGAAATGAGTAGAGTTGATCCACCAGTTCCTAGAAAAGAAACACAGAATCATTCAATAGAGAGTACCAGACAAGGAGATTTTACATTAACTGTGCAGCCTCTGGCCTAGCCACACTGGTTCTCTTGCCTCATATGAGGCACAGCACAACAAGAAGGTTCCCAGTCCTATCAAATGCTACAGATCAGGAGAAAGGGCCAGGACCATAGGATCTCATGGTCCCAAGCTGTCCCACACTTTGTACTCAGCATTTACATATGTACCAATCTCTCACAGCTCAAGCAGGGCTTCCCTGTGACCACACCACAGGTGGGAAACAGACACCTTGAGACTTGAAATAAACCAAAATCAACTAGACCACTCTATCTTATTCTGGTCCCCAAAACTTTGCAATTTAGCCTTAAAGCTGGACTTCTGAGTAGGGGAGATGGCCTCCTCAGTAAAGGCAAGCGTCTGTGGCCAAGCCTGATGACCTGAGCTGGGCTCCCAGAACCCACATGGTATAGGAAGACAGCCAACTTCTGCAAGCTGTCCTCTGACCTCAGTTACTCATGTACCCTGGCATGCACCCCAATACATAAATTTTTTAATATCAGTCATGATGGTGCAGTCTTTTACATCCAGGTCTACAGTTTCAAAGAAACAAAAGGGGGGGTGTGGTTTGAGTAAGAATGGTCCCACAGGCTCATAGATTTCAATGTTTGGTCACTAGGGAGTGTCACTATTTGAAAGGATTAGGAAGTGTGGCCTTGGGGGAAGTATGTCATTGAGGGTAGGCTTTGAGGTTCTAAAAGCCCATGCCAAGCCCAGAGTCTCTCTCTTTCTGCTCCCTGGGGATCCAGATGTAGAACTCCCAGCTACTTCTCCAGCACCATGTCTGCCTGAATGCCCATGCTTGCCACCATGATGATAAAAGAACTAAACCTCTGAAACTGTAAGCAAGCCCCGATTAAATACTTTCCTTTATAAGAGATGTTGTGGTAATGGTGTCTCTTCACAGCAATAAAACATTAAGGGGGGGGGCAAAAAATGTACTTGTAGCCAGGCGGTGGTGGCGCACGCCTTTAATCCCAGCACTCGGGAGGCAGAGCCAGGCGGATCTCTGTGAGTTCGAGGCCAGCCTGGGCTACCAAGTGAGTTCCAGGAAAAGGCGCAAAGCTACACAGAGAAACCCTGTCTCGAAAAACCAAAAAAAAAAACAAAAACAAAAACAAAAAAAAATGTACTTGTAAGCACTGTTTTCTCATGGATATATATAGCATGCATAAGGCTCTCCAGGTCTCATCCCCAGAAACACACACACACACACACACACACACACACACACACACACACACAGAGAGAGAGAAGAAGAAGAAGAAAAACAAAACACTCCCAAAATAAAACTCCACTTCTTGTTTTAAAAAAATTATGCATTATTTTTTCACATGCTGATACATGCTATACATGGCCTCTCTAAATATGACAGCCTGTAAGGAAGGCCTGTTTTCCACCACAAACCAACCAATCTGAACCTGGTGACCTGGGTATCGTTGGAGGGTTTTGAGAGATTTTATTTGTTTGCTTGGGGCATCTTCTGACTCTCTTGCATTTTCTCATTGAGTAAATGTTAAATGCTTCTAAGTCGTCCCGTTATGCCAATAAAACTATTTCACTAATCTTTCCTGAAACCAAATAGCAGAAGACCCATACAGCCCAACTCCACTAAATTACGTCAACTGTCACCCTAAAGTCATCCACCTGTTTATACCATCACCATTCTAGACTAAACTAGCTTCCTTCTGTGACTGGACTACTGCAATAACTTCCCAACTGGTCACAAACTGCTGAGGAATTCACCACTACAGACAATAAAATCTAACTCTTGTCCAATACCTACAAGATAGTATGAACTGACCTCCCACAGCCACTGCACCACAGACTCCATGTCTCACCCTCCTTGTCCCCATATTCCTCAAGCCATATGACTATCCTCCAGCTATGATTCACCCTCACCTGGAGCCTTCTTTCCCCCTGCACCTCCATACTTTCCTCAGATCCCCCCATGACTCACTCCTCAGCATCACTGGGATAAGGGCTTAAATGCCAACTTCTCAGAAAGACTTTCCCTAATTCTCTGTCCTAGTTTACTTTCCACTTCAGTGATTAAAAAAAAAAGGGGGGGCCGGGCAGTGGTGGCGCACGCCTTTAATCCCAGCACTCGGGAGGCCAGCCTGGGCTACCAAGTGAGTTCCAGGAAAAGGCGCAAAGCTACACAAAGAAACCCTGTCTCGAAAAACCAAAAAAAAAAAAAAAAAAAAAAAAAAGAAAGAAAAAAGAAGATGACCAAAAACAACTTGGGGAGGTAAGGAAAACACACAACTTAACAGCAACCTTCAGGGGAAGTCACAGCAACACATCAAAGCAGCACCCTGGAGGCAGGAATTGAAGCAAAGACCATGGAAGAGATCTGCTTACTGACTTGCTTTCCAGGCTAGTCCAGGACCACTTGCCTAAGGTGGCACTGCCCACAGTGGACTGGGCCCTCCTCCCACATCAATCATTAACCCAAAACATGCCCCACAGACTTGCCTACAGGCCAAATGAGGCATTTTTTTTCAGTTAAGGCTCCCTCTTCCCAGATGATTCAGCTTGTGCCAAGTTAACAAAAAAAAAAACTGACCAGCACACCACCTAAACCAAAGTAACTTCTTCCTCCCCTCCTCTACAGTTAATCACTTAGTTCCCTTCAGCGTGCCTATCATTTTATATGTCGTATTCATTCACTACCGCCTGGAATCACCACAGTGCATTCCCCTAATGGAAAGAATTTCATGTTGATTAGGGTTTAAGTATTAGAACAGGGGTCATGACGGGCTCTCATTAAATACAGTGATTAAGTTAACTAACGTAGCACCCATGGTATTAACAAATCCCTATCTGCTGTATGTAATTCAAAGCCCTAGCCTGAATAAAGAGAATAAACTGACACTTTCTTCAGTAGTGCTTTTAAGCTTTATATATATATATAATATATATTATATATTATATATATATTATTCCCAGGAAAAACAGGTCCTGCAGAGACTGATTTGAGCACATACTTAAAGTTAGGATTTTCAACAAGTTCTATAATAAAATGGTCAAAATGGTCTGTGGAACACAATTTTTGGAATTGTTTTAAACAAGAGTTCTAAGAAAAGTCACAACCAACTTCCTGTCATGTAATGAGCATGGCCGCAAATTCAGAGTGAGGTCTTACTGTTTTTTAGTTGATTAGGTTTTTTGGGACTGAACAGTTTTCTGTGGTGGCAAAAGCAATGCAAATAAGCTGTTAAATGAGAGTAGAAAACCGTGAAAATACGAAGGGATTCATAACCACTCCAAATAGCCTCGACAAACACTATTTGGTATAAGGCTTTGTTTTGTTTTGTTTGTTTTTCCTGTACAAGCAAATGTACATAGTGTGTCTAAAGTCTCTCTGAGGATAGGGTCAAAAATCTGATGTCTAGCTGGGCGGTGGTGGTGCACACCTTTGATCCTAGCACTCAGGAGGCAGACATAGGCGGATCTCTGTGAGTTCGAGGCCAACCTTGTCTACAGAGTGAGTTCCAGGACAGCCAGGGATACCTAGAGAAACCCTGCCAAATAAATAAATAAATAATCTGATTTCTGCCAGTCACACTAAGGAATAAAATTAATCAAAGTCCATGCTCTGAGTGTTATTTTAATGCACCCAAGGAACAAAGAAACTTGATCAATGCTTTAAAATTTGTTAGAACTAGCGGGGCATGGTGGCTCACGCCCACCACTTGGGAGGCAAAGGCAAAAGGATCTGCGTGAGTTCGAGGCCAGCCTGGCCCACAAAGAACCAGAGATACGAAAAAAGACCCTGTCTCAAAAAAGAAACAAACAAACCAATGGTTAGACATATATAAGCATACTTCTAGTTTAAATTCCAGGATGTCGTAGACTACAAGCTGAGTTCCTAAGGATTAAGGAAAATCCTGATCACTAAAACAAAAGTAGAGACACAAAGTGGAAGGAAACTCCTTTCTGCCTTTCTTCAAAAGTCACCTGGGGAGAGGGTGGGGTTAAGAGATTAACAGAGTAAATCCTAAAACTAACAAACCAGGGCAGCTGCTCTGCAGTCCATCCCTGAGTGTGGCCAAGTTCAAAGCAGAAAGATGCAGAAGAAATGGCTGCTGTGGAGACCGAAACAACTCCGTTAACAGTCGAGGCGACCTGCCACTCGTTAACACGCTACTTGTTACCGAGGAATCCCGACCCGGCGGACTTCCTCCGGGCTCTCACCAAGCAGTCCGCAGCACAGGCTGAACCCCCATCCTCCGCCGCCCCGGCCCTGACCACTGCACTTCCTCCTTCCAGAGCAACCAGGCAAAGGTTTTAACTCACAGCCCCACCTGCAATTTCTGCAAGACGCGCTTCGCTTCTTCCTCTTCATCAGCCATCATTCCAGCCACTGCCGGATTCTCCTCCCCCAACTTTGTAACCACAGAGACTCAGCCGTTCTCACGGCGAAACCACAGCGACATCTAGAGCTCGGAGGCCCGCCTGCCCCTCAGAGACATGCTACAAACCAACTTCATGCAAAATTAGGTAGCTCGAAGATGCTAGAACCCCTTTTGGGTTTTGCTTTGCTTCGTTTTTTCGAAGCAGGATCTCACCACATAGATCGGACTGGCCTCACTGTGGTTATGTAGTCCAGGCTGGCGTGGACAGCCCGACTTTTTTGCCTCAGCTCCCAACTGGGATAACAAGCACATATTGAGTTTGTGATCACTTTCAGTTTCATAAACTTCCTTTCCAAATTCCAGAATCAAAATGTTCTTAGCTTAATTACATTCAAATTTTTGTTTCGTGTATTCTTGTCCTTGCTTATATCACTCTTAAAAACCAAGACCGGTTATCAAAGCCCATGTGGTAGGTGGTATTTGGAAGGGAAGGTACTAACCAGACTAACCAGTCTGAATATTTTCCAACTTTGAAGATGTCTGCACATGTAGCTTTTAGCATTTTTAATGCATTATCCTAATAAGTCTACTATGTTTGGGCTACTATGCCACCATACTGCACATTATTAATGTTCTCATATTCATTACTTTCAAAAGAAAACATAAACAATCTGAAGAGAGAAACAGGGGAGATTGAGAACTATGGGTAGCCTGAGAAAATTCTTTTTACTATATTTTCCACTTTTTACCTTAAACATGAATTGATTATTCAAAAATAAACATTTTAAATCTGCTTTTTTGAGACTGTGTTTCATGTATCTCAAGGTGGCCTGGAACTTTCTATGTAGCCAAAAATGACCTCGAATTCCCAGTCTTCCTGCCTCCACTTCCCAAGTGCTGGGACTATAGACGTGCATTATTACACCTGATGTTTATTTTAACTTTTTAGACAGGTTCTCCCTATGTAGGCTCAGCTGGTCTCAAACTCTGTATGTACACCAGGGTGGCCTTGAACTCACAGAGATTCTCCTGTGTCTGCCTTCTAAGTATGGGGATTACAGAAGTGCATTACCACATCCAACTACTATTTAAAAAATTTTTAAATCATTTGCTAAAAGACAATCTCTGCAAAGAGATATTAGACACTTCCAATAGTAATTGCTTCCAAAGAGACTGAGCAGCAGAAACAAAGAAGGTATCATTTCCCTCTATGCTTTTTTCATACCTTAAAAAAATAATCCCACTAAGGGGCTGTAGAAGTAGCTCAGTGGTTAAGAGCACTGGCTGTTCATCTAGAGGACCCGGGTTCAATTCCCTCAATTCCCAGCATTCAAATGGTCCCTCACAACTGCCTGTAACTCCAGTTCTAAGGTACCTGACACCCTCACATCAACATACATGCAGCCTGAACACCAATGCACACAAAATAAGAAATAAATCATAAAAATAAATAAAAAGGCTGCCATGCAAATTAAACTCAAATAATTTTTAAAAAAACATAATATTCCTGAACAGCTTATATTTTTAGTTTCAATTATACCCTGCTTGTATTTCAAACTGCTCAAGATACCTATTTCCTCACACCCTTTTCCAACAAAACTGAAAAACCTCGTAGAAAAAAATTTCATATTTTATACTATAATCTATAAAATATACTTCATTAGCTATAAAACATGGATTTTTACTTTTGGTCCTGGTGTGAAGTGCTCCAAGGAGGTAGGCACTGCCATTCGAGAGGCATTTGCCAAGCTTTCCATTATCCCTGTGCAGAAAGGCTACTGGGGAACAAGATTGGCAAGCCCCACACTGTGCTGTGCAAGAAGACAGGCCACTGTGCTCCGTGCTGGTCTCATCCCTGTCCCCAGAGGCACTGGCATTGTCTTTGCTCCTGTGCCCAAGAAGCTGCTGCTGATGGCCAATATGGATGACCGCTACACATCAGCCAGGGGCTGCACTGCCATCCTGGGCAACATTGCCAAGGTCACCTTTGATGCCATCTCCAAGACCTGCAGCTACTTGACCCTGACCTCTGGAAAGACTGTTCACCAAGTCTCCTTATCAGGAATTTACTGAACATCTTGTAAAACTCCATACCAGATTTTGTTCAGAGGACCAAGACTCCAGCTGTGGCTACCATATAGGGCTTTTATACAAGAAAAATAAAAGTTCATTAAGTCGGGAAAATGGATTTTTTAATTTTTCTTTTTTTCAAATTATGTATATGGGTGTCTGTGTCTGCACATAGGTATATGCATATGAGTATAGGTGCCCCCAGAAACCAGAAAAGGGGATCAGATGCCTTGAACTTGGAGTTACAAGCAATTATGAACTGTCTAATATGGGGGCTAGAAACTGAACTGTGTATCTCTCCAGTTGGATATTTTTAAATTTAATTGTTTTTTCATTATACACCATTTTCGAGATTTAGTAAAATAAAGAAATTTTAAGCTGGATGGTGGTAGCGTGGTGGCGCACGCCTTTGATCCCAGCACTCAAGAGGCAGAGGCAGGCAGATGTCTGTGAGTTGGAGGACAGCCTGGTCTACAGAGTTCCAGGACAGAAAATCCTACACAGAGAAATCTAGTATCCAAAACAAACAAACAGCAAAAAAAAAAAAAAAAAAGTCCATTGTTTTAATGAAGCCTGTAATCTCAGCACTTGGGAGGTGGAAGCAGGAGGATTGTTCACAAAGACAGCCTAGGCTACCATGAGACTGTTTAAAAAGAACTGAAGACCGTAAACTCAGTTGTGTAAAGCAATAGCATTTACTCTTTCTACAGTGACTAAACATGAAAATCCCTCAAGCAACTTCAATGTGACTCTTATTACCTCAACAGCAATCTGATTTGGCATTTAGGATAGTTCTGTAATTCATCCCAGGAAAAGTATTTTAAATGTTAATTACTATATAACTCTTAATTAAGGTCAGCAGCACTGGTATGGGAACGGCTTCTGAGAAATGCTGTTTCAAGTCTACCTTCACAGATAAAACTCTCACCTAATTTGTGATCAAGTTAATAGTATGCTTTGAGGTCATTTCTAACTATGAACTGACTTACACTTTATATTCAACCTGTTCAGAATTAACTGACCTAAAGAAACATTGCAATCAATCTTACTATACTTTGGACTTGTAGTGTAACTCCAAGCTCAGCTAAAGTCACAGCTTTGATGCTGTGCTTATCAGCAGGGCCAGAAAAACAAATTTCTCCCTTAGGAGATTCGAATAAAAGATTAAGGCAAAAGCTCCTGATTCCTTTTTGTTTTTGTTTTTTTCAAGACAAGGTTTCACTGTGTATTCCTGGCTGTCCTGGAACTCACTCTGTAGACCAGGCTGGCCTAGAACTCAGAGATCTGCCTGTCTCTGCCTCCTAAGGGCTGGAATTAAAGGCGTGCGCCACCACAGCCTGCTCCTGAAATCCTTTTTATTGCCACATTTGCTGTGCAGCTTTGGTGAGCATTTTAGATTAGGTGATTAGAACAGTAGAAACCTAAAGTCTGAATTCTTGTGCACATGCCCAGAGACACACATAATTAAAAATAAATATAAATCTCAAAAAAAAAAAGAAATGCATTCCCAAATAAACATGTCAACAATTGTTAAAAAGGTAAGGAAGCAGTTTTATTTTAAAACAAATACCAATTAAATCAGCAAATAACTTTTATCAATGTAAATTCTTTTTAAATAGAAACTGAACATGTATGTATCAGATTACACTTTCATTCACTGGCACAACACACTTCTAAAACAAGCTAATACAAATGAAAATACATGACTGTGTACAATGCATGCAAATAGCACGCCACCATCTTCCAAGACCATCATTTTTGGCCACCACTTTCCAGACCATAATTTTTACATGAATATACTGGCAAGTAGAGAAAATCAATGCACACACTTAACATATACACACTAGAATCCAAAGCACCATGTAAATATAACACGGAAGCATAAATACAGAAGCATAAACACAGCTTGGTCTGAAACAGGGATTTGTGCAACAGTGTTGTGACTGTGTGAGCAGTGACTAATGTGGAGACTGAGATTCATGAAATCCTTATGCCCTAAGCAAAAAATGAAGAAACCAAACAGGAAGTCACACACCCTGCTGCAAGCCAGCTTCTTCTAAGATGAAAATGTGAAGAGAACTCAGGAATGCCAATTCTTATATCTCGAGTAAAACTGTGAAGACAGAGACAGTCTAGAAATATGAGAGGAGCTAAATTCTTTTTGCTTTAAAGGCCCTGCTGCAGACTTGCTGCTCCGCCTCATGGCTTTGAGAAGTAAAACTGAAGAAGTTGTTAAGGGGTTCAGGTGCGGTGGGGGAATCCACAAAGAACGGTCTGAACTGAACATCTTCATCTCCACCACCTCGGCTTCCAACTGGTGTACGGTCCAAATGAAACTTTGAGCTGTTCCCTAGGGGAGAAAATTAGGGAAGAATATAAGAATATTTCCTAATAGATCTTTAGGAACAAACTAATAGTCATTGAATAAATATTTTAACAAAATTCAACTCCTATGAGATGGATAATTATCTTAAACTCATCTCCTATGGTAAGATAAATACAGACCTAACCCAAGACCAAAGACTACGTCACTCAGCTCCTCCCGTACCACAGAATACACTACACCTTCTGTGAAAACTCAGATTGAATAAACATCTGACTATTTCTACCAGACCCCTCCTTGGCTTTAACAGACTTCATTGAAGAGGAAAAAGCTGACTGTATCTGCCTAAAATAACCTGATTGTATCCACCTAAAATAACTGCTCAGTGCTTAAGAGCAGCTGTTGGTTGCTCTTGGAGCAGACCTAGGTTTGATTCCTAGCACTCACATAGTGGATCACAACCATCCAGTTCCATGGGATCCGACACTCTCTTATGGCCTCCATGAGTAGTACACAAGTGGTATACATACTTACACACAGGCAACACATACATAAAAAAGAAATCTTTTTTTAAATGTACAAAATGAGGCCGGGCGGTGGTGGCGCACGCCTTTAATCCCAGCACTCGGGAGGCAGAGCCAGGCGGATCTCTGTGAGTTCGAGGCCAGCCTGGACTACCAAGTGAGTTCCAGGAAAGGCGCAAAGCTACACAGAGAAACCCTGTCTCGAAAAACCAAAAAAAAAAAAAAAAAAAATGTACAAAATGAATGAAGAAACACATACAAGGACAAGAAAAATATGTACAACAGCCATTTGGAATGACTAAATTATTGTGGAATAATCTTTTTGTACACTGTAAAAATGTATCTATGCCAAGGCACCTTCTGATTGGGTTAATAAAGAGCTGAATGACCAATAGCTAAGCAGGAAGAAGTTAGGTGGGACTTCCAGGCAGAGAGAAAGGAGGAGATGAATCTAGGCACAGGGGAGATGCCAGAGAAAACAGAAGTACAAGATGGAAGAAAGGTAAAAAGCCACGAGGCAAAACACAGATTAATATAACTGGGTTAGTTTAAGTTATAAGAGCTAGTGGGATAAGCCTAAGCTATAGGCCAAGCTTTCATAATTAATAATAAGTCTCCATGTCATTATTTGGGAACTGGTGATACAGAGAAAGACTCCCTATACTAAATTGCCATTTATAAATAATGAAGCTAGGCAGAAAACTTCATTTTTAGACTGGATCTCATTCTAGTACTGAAACTAGTTTGTAGACCAATTGGTCTCAAACTCAGAGCAATCCACCTGCCACAGCTTCCTGGGTACTGGGATTAAAGGCTTGCACCACCATGCCAGGCAGGAACCTTTCTTATTTATTTATTTGTCTTTTTTCCAGACAGGGTCTCACTATGTAGCTTTGGCTGTCCTGGAACTCAGAGCTCCATCTGCCTCTGCCTCTCATGGGCTGGACTAAAGGCTGCCCCATTAGACCTGGCCACAAAACATTTTGTTTGCACATTCTTATCACCTCATTCCCATTCTAGAACATCATTCTCTCTCACTGAACCCTTTTCCTTAGTCTATAATAAATGCCAAAATTTGAGTACTTGGAAAAGCCTACCACAAGAGACTTCAATGTTGTATGCCGATTTATAAAATTATATTAATACTGAGGGGAAAAACTACTGGATTCTGTTGCACTGGTGTTATCAAGGGAAGAACTGGAAATGAGTCACCCACCTATCAAAAAAGATCCTGAGTCAGCCTAGATTTTGAATTGCATACTGGGACAATAATTACATCCTCATTACTCAGAATCATGCCCAAGAGCCAGGCACATAAAACATATTTGGTAATTATATGATGACTGAATAAACAATTAATGATCAAAGGGCGGAAACAAGAACTGTGCGATCCGGACCAGTCAGCAAGGTGGCCCAATGAGTAAGGGCGCTTGCTACCTAGACTGACAACCTGAATTCAATCCCCATGACCCACGTGTGTATGGAGATTCATGCAAGGTGTCCTCTGACCTATCTGTGTATTGTGGCACGTATACAATGCCCCCCCACACACACACATACACACACACACACACACACACACACACACACACACGCACGCACGCACAACAAGCAAATAAATGTAATGAAATAAAACACATCTTGGCATGTGAAAGAAACTAAAACATGGCCTTGTCAAAGGCAGAAGAGCTGGTTAAAGGATGGGCTGTGCAATGCAAATCACATGAAAACATGAAACAGCAGTGCTAACACTCACTAATAAAAAGCTCTAGCTCATACTAATTACCACCACTAAATAGCTAGCAGAGTACAACCTGAACATTTGTTTTGCAGAGATTAATTCTTCTCAAATTGAAAATAACTTAAACTAGGTATGGTGGCATACTCCTTTAATCCCAGGATTCAAGAGGCAGAGGCAAGCAGATCTGTGAGTTTGAGGACAGTCTTGTCTACACAGTGAATTCTAGAACAGCAAGGGTTGAGACCTTGTCTTAAAAAAATAAAAAGATAAAGGTAATTTAAATGTATGCAAATACAACTGAGAGCAATATTGTACAGAGTAAGACAAGGAATCCACAGCTTACCACGGCTCACCACTCTCGAAGCCTTCTGGGTGTGCAGAACTAGGCAGCACAGTGTGAAAAATCATAATTTAAAAACTAGGTGTTGGGTATCAGATTCCTTCTTACCTAATGGAAAGCCAAAGACACCAGACTGTGCAATTGTAGCTTGTTCCAGGGAACCTTCTTGGCTAGCAATAGAGATATTTCGTAGCCTAAGGCTGTCATAAAGGCCTTGGAGCTTTTGATACTGGCGATTGCGCTCCATAAGTTTTTCAGAGATATCACTAAACTTTTTCTTGTATTCTTCTAGAACTTTCTTCATGGAGGTGACCTCTCCTTTCATAGAGGTCAATTCTACATCCTTGCTCTGTATTTGCTGTGTATATATCTTTTCCATCTGTTTCAGATGGCTCTCAGCCTTGCTGAAATTATATTCTTGATAGAGACGTTCCTGGTGTACCTGTCCAAATAAATGAGAAGCACCACAATGTTAGAGATGTAGAACCTCATCTAAGCTCAAATGGAAAGGATGCTTATACAGGGATATAATTATTACAATATTTAAAGCCAGATTAAAACCATAATCACGTGGGGCAGTGGTGGTGCATGTCTTTAATCCCAGCACTTGGGAGGCAGAGGCAGGCGATCTCTGTGAGTTCAAGGCCAGCCTGGTCTACAGACCTGGATCCAGGACAGTAAAAACTACAAAGAAACCCTGTCTCAAACAAACAAAAAACCATAATCACAACATACAATGAGGTGATTACAAAAAATGGGCTGCTCAGAAAACCATACCACCAAAACAAGTATGCCTTATCTGCAAGTAACATATCCTAAAGTTTTTAAGAAATACAACAGAAGTTAGGTGTGAAGGTTTATACATGTAGTAGTCACAGACATAGGAAATGTGAGCAGGAGGATCAGGAGTTCAAGGTAAGCCACCTCAGCTAGGGTAAATTCAAGGCCACCTGGATTACATGAGACAAAACCAAGAAAAAATACATGTTTACAGGTCACATGCACATATATGAAGCCCAATTTTTAACTGATCCAGAGTTAGAAAAATAAGACCCCCCCCCCCCAAATATCCTAGAGTTTACACATGTGTAACTCATGTTGGGCAGAACCTGTAACTAGTGCATAGAAAACAAAATAGGATGTTTACTTCTCTGGTAACTGGAAAAAGCAGCCATGATGGGAAAACCTAGAATGGGAGCAAACTACAAAATATTGAGGCCTCACAGGATTAACTCAGAATGAATCAGACCTGAATACAAACTGCAAATCAACTCATAGGCGATAACACAAGGGAAATCTAGACACTCTGAAGTTGGCAATGACAGTTATATTATCTATTTTTTATGTTGTCTGAATGTATGTATGTGCACCAGTCAGAAGAGGGCTTCAGGTCCCCTGAGTTATGCATGGCTGGGAGCCACCATGTGTAGATGCCAGGAATGGAACCCAGGCCCTCCACGAAAGCCACAAGAGATCTTAACCAGTGAACCATTTTCTCAGCCACACCAATGACTTTTAGACAACATCAAAAAAAGTCACTGAAGATGTCAACAAAATAAAAATCTCTACTCCATGAAAGGCACTGTTGAATGAAAAAGACAAATCACAGAACTGGGAGAACATGCAAAAGATCTGAAAAGGGCTGCTATCCAAAATAAGAAAGGATGCTTAAACAGCAGTAACAACAAAACCACTTTAAAAATGGGCAAAGTCAGGGTATGGTGGCATATGCCTTTAATCCCAACACTCAGAAGGCAGAGGCAGGTTCTGTGTGCTTGAAGCCAGCCTAGCCTGCATAGATAATTCCAGACCAGCTAGGATTACATGAGACCCTGTCCCAAAAACAAAAACCAATAGCCTGAAGACCTCAGTTCAACCTCAAGACGGCACATGATGGAGAAACCCAATTCCCACAAATTGTTATCTGACCTGTGGATCCAGAACATGCACACACAATAACTAAATGTAAAAAAAAAAAAAAAAATGAGCATAGGTTCCCATCAGTTCTCAGGAAAATTAAGGTGATTCCACTCTACCTCATTAAAATGGCCAAAATTACAATTCGTCATTTTTGGCAGGAACACAAAGTAATACAGCCCATGGAAAACAGTTTGGCAGTTTCCTACAAAAATATGGTCAGGGCTGAAAAAGTGCTTGGCTAGCATATGCAAGACCCTGGGTTTGGTCGTTAGCACTACAAAAAAATTCTTGAGCTAGCTGATGAACAAATATGTAGGTAATTGCCACACAGTATAAACAATAAAACAAAAGTATGTGTACAAACAGTTACTCACAAAATATAAAAACAAAAATATCTACTTAGCACATGATTAATACTTGTAATAAAAATTAGGGGAGAATATTTAAAGAAAGTTTTCTGTGCATTCATGCATATGTAAGAAACACATACTAGTGAAGGGACGTTTTAAGAAAATCCCTCGGAAGGGAGTTAGAGATTTAGCACAGTGGTAAAGCACTTACCTTTTAAGCACAAGGCCTTGGGTTCAGCAGCATCCCATATCAAGACAAAAAGAGATCCTACCTAGGCCTCAGATTATACTTCAGTGTACACTGTATTTGCGCACATGGAGGCTGATGTTTGCACACATGAGAAGCCAGCTCTCCTATGGGTGCTGAACTCAGGTCCTCATGCTTACACAAGCACTTTACCCACTGAGGCATCTCCCCAGCCCCTAAGCACTAACCTGGTATGTCCAGAAGGCCAATGCTCGGGAGCTAATGTCCAATACAATCTCTGGTCGAAGCCCTGCCAATACCATAGCTTTATATTCCTCTGACGGGCTGAGTTCGGTACGGACAATATCTAGCTTTCCAGAGAGGGTACTGTTGCAGGCAGGGCAGATAGCTGGTGAACGGCTGAATTCACCACTGCCATGCTGGTCACAGAAGATGTGAGAGCAGGCAGTAACCCAAGCATAGCCAGAGAGCTTGAGACGACATTTTCGATAATTGCAAAGCAACATATCCTCATACAAAGACATGATAATAGCCTCCAGAAGAAGAATCCTACCAAGGAGTAAATGAAGAGATAAGCAAGTCAAATTGTAATGAATATGGAATTTTTTTTAAATGTACTTTTATTCTGACAAAAAATGGACATTTTGGGCATTTATTAAAATTGTATTGATTTCAGCCTCAATACTGTGGTCTTTCCTTATATATACAGATAGTTCCAACTCTTACCAATGCCAAGAATACTATGTACATGGCAAATGTTTAGAACATCACAAATAAAAATTAAATCTGTCTGTTGTGTCATTTTCCAACACCAGAACATAAAGCATTCTATTAAGTCCAGGCGTCATGGTACAAGCCTTTAATACAGTATTTGGGCTGTAGAAGCAGGCAGATCTTTGTAAATTCAAGGTCAGCCTGATCTATATAGTGAGATCCAGGACAGTCAGGGCTAGTACATCTCATACTTGGCAGACATGAGGCTGCACATAACTGCAAGGACTTTTCAGTAAAAAATTAAGTGACACTCTTAAGGGTTTTTTTAATACATCTTGATTTCTCATATTTCTTAACTGAACTGCCTTGATTAAAAGACTAGCTGCCTGATAAAATTAGATATAAACTAAGCTAATTCATCTATGATGAAGCCTGAAAATCTACATTAAAATGTTTGTTTAAATTTTATCAGTTAAATAATACATCTATTTATTATTTATATATTGCCATAGTCTGATTTAACACATTGACAATTAATTCTCTAGACTAAGTTGCTTTTCAGTAGTGTCCACATATAGAAAGCAATAGCATTAACAAGTCATATATTGAATAATAGTGGTGTATCAATTATACGCCAAGGAAAAGTGAGCACATTCAACGTACAACTTAAGAATGTTTCCTTAACAGGGTGATGGGCCACACCTGTAATCCCAGCACTCAGGAGGCTGAAGCTGGGCATCCCTTGTTCGAGGCCAGCCTGGGCTACACAGCAAGCTCCTGTCTCAAAAACAAAACATACTCCCCGTGCTGGAGTGTCTCGCCCAGCCCTGATGCAGGGGATGAGCTTGGTCCTGCCTCACCGTGATATGCCATGCTTTGTTTGACGCCCATGGGAGGCCTGCCCCCTTGCCCCTTTCTGAACAAGGAGGAATGGATGGGGGGGGGGGGGGGGGAATGGGAAGAGAGGAGGGAGGGGAAACAGTGGTTGGTATGTAAAATAAATGAATTTTTAATTAAAAAAAAAAGAAGCCAGGCGGTGGTGGCACACGCCTTTAATCCCAGCACTTGGGAGGCAGAGGCAGGAGAATCTCTGTGAGTTCGAGGCCAGCCTGGTCTACAGAGGGAGTTCCAGGACAGGTTCCAAAGTTACACAGAGAAACCGTGTCTCGAAAAACCAAAGGAAAAAAAAGAAAGAAAAGTAAATAATGATGATGATGATGATGATGATGATGTTGCTTTAGTAACGGGGGTCGATGGATATGCTGACACCTTCATCTCAAATGCCACACCTGTACAACCTACCACCTGAGCGGCAGCCCCTACAAGATGAGTAGTCCCGAGTCATCCCTGGATTCCGCGACTCTGAGGCCACTACCGGCTACAACGAGACAGCCTTCAAAGGGACAAATACACAGACGTCCTTGCTGAATTTCCAGATACCATTCACCTGACAGCCAGCGGCCAACTTGACTCTACCTCCCCCGGAGTAGAGCTGGAGGGGACGGAGCCGCCAACTCCACAGGGCAGGCGGGAAAGCCACACACACGAGGACGGCCAAGCGCTTCGGAACAAGACCCACCACACTGTGTTCCCTGGAGTTTCAGCCTTCCCCCCTCACCGCTCACAGAGAAGACGACGGACAAGATACCTGCAGCAAAGCAAGCTAAAGGCGCCGGCCTTCCACCAAGCGAGGCAGCACGCAGGCTTCGTTCGCGTGGCCGAGCTGTCGGGGCGCATGCGTGTCGGCCGGCCGCGGGGCCTGCTGGGTAGCACGAGGCGGGCTGCTGGGTAGCACCCGGTGCTCGTTGCTGAGGCGATCCGCCAGAGCCTTGTCGTCCCGCTTTCCCCCGTCAACATCCATTGAGAGCCGATATTGCAGATAGTCACAAGATGCTTAAGAGGAAGCAATAGGCCGGGCGGTGGCGGCGGCGGTGCACGCCTTCAATCCCAGCACTCGGGAGGGAGAAGCAGGCGATCTCCGAGTTCGAGGCCAGCCTGGTCTCAGGAGCAAGTTAAACCCTATCTCAAAAAAAAACAAAAGCCAAAAAAGCAGCAGCAGCAGCAACAGGATCAAGTGCCATACTTTTCTCTTTTTCTCTAGTCCCAGCACTGGACAGAAAGACTGACCGTTGAGTTCCAGGCCAGCCAAGACCACATGGTGAGACCCTCTCTCAAGTAACTTTTAATATATATATTTTTAAACATCTGTGTGCCCCTTGTGTCCATGTAGTCAGAAGAGCGTGTTGGATGCCCTAAGAGCTGGAGTTACAGACAGTTGTAAGCTGCCTTGTCGATCGATGCTGAGGATGACCGGGTCCTCTAGGTCAGCAATAACTACTGAGGCATCCCTCCAGCCCCAGGAGTCATAACTTTGAGATATCTTTGCTGGTAGTATTCAAATAGCTAAGGGGATTATTTTGTTTGTTTTCAAGATTTATTTATGTAATTTATGTATGTGGCTGTTGTCTGCATGTACATCGGCACTCCGGCAGAGGGCATAGGATCCCATGAAACTAGTTGTGCCCCATCATGTGGTGCTGGGAATTGAACTCAGGACCTGGGGAAGAACAGCAACCAGTGCTCTTAACTGCTGAGCCATCCCTTCAGCTCCTAAATACTGCTGTAACTTTGCCCTTCAGAGGTTTTTCTGAATTTTCAGTGGTCTTTTTCTAACTGAAAATTAAAATTAAGTCGGGAAGAGGGCTAGAAGGTAGCTAGGATGCAAACCATAATGCCATTCTCTTGCAGCCACCTTCTCAGAAGAGAGGACCCTGTTATGAACTAATGATATCCACACAATGGACACCAACCAATGGACTTTCCCAATATTAAAACTCTTTCTCTTTGGTTTTTGAGACAGGCTCCATGTTTCCTACAGTGGCCTTGAACTCACTGTGTAGCAGAGGATAACCTTGAACTTCTGAACTTTTACTAAAGGCTGGGATCAGGGAAGTGTGTGCTCGAGATATAGAACCTGGTTTCATACTGACGGGACCAAGCAGATACCATAACAAGTTGCTCAGCCTTCTCTCAGAGATCAGGCCTCAATTTCAGTTTCCTGAGACTGAGCAAGCAGTTTCTGAGAGGGCCAGGAACAAAAGACAGTCATTGATGCCCCTCCCTGCCAGCAGGGACAGGGAGATAGGACACACCAAGCCTGGGCCACTGAGCCAGCCCCCACAGTCAGTACATGCTAGGCCACCCAGCCTCCACAGTAGCTCAAGGACAAAGCCTGGGACTTGTCCAGGCGTGCCCAAAAATGGATAACTGTAACCCCCAACTAACCCTAGCCAATTAAAAGTTACTGACATGATTGCCACTCGCATAAACCAATCCTGAGTCTGTTCCTATGTAGTCTGTAGACCCCAAGAACCCCACCCCACCCTGCCCCTTGCTTTACTCCCTGTAAATACCCTGCCCCCTTGCTAACTTGAGATCTCTCCTGCTCTGCTGCTGTGTCAGACAGAGGCCTGGGTTAACTCACAACAGTAAAAAGATTGTTTTTGCATTGGATTTGGTCTCTTGATGGTCTTTGGGGGACTATTGGTACAACAATACATGTTAGGCAAACAACTAAGCTACAGCCATTAAACCCGATTCCTTCCATTAATGAAATAGCTCTAACATTTGCTTTTCCCCCTAGCAACTTAATCCTACTGGTACAAATTAGTCAAGGGAAATTGGATAAGTAAATATTAAGTTTGTATGAGGAAATAAAAGATGAGAATTTAGCCTCCAACTACAGCAGGCTTTATTCAAAGATAGGATGTGGCATCTCTAGTTCTAGACAGGACATAATCAGGGCACAGGACCCAGTCACTAAATGACCAGAGTTCAAGAGAATGCAGATTACATGCTTCAAAAAGGGGTTTCTGTAACTACGGAGAATGGAGAAGCAAAGCTGTCTTCCTTAGACAAGCTGGTTTTGAAATTGCAAGGTCTGTACTCTTACTTCCCAGGTGTCTGGGGTTGGGGTCAGCTGCTTTACTACTGCACTCAAAACTTACTTCTGCTTCTTGGAACTCAGTTTAGGGCCTTAGCTTGGGGGAGCAGGGTTCCTTTAAGGAGGGTCTTGGGTAAACCATACACTACCTACTATATGTTTAAAATAGAGCCTTTTGAGTGTGTCTGGTTTTAACTGTCCCAAACATATAGAGTAGAAATCAAATACAATCTCACTTAAATTTCCAAGAGTAAAAACACTCAGACTTCTACAATACTTACTTCAGGCATATACTAAAGCATACCGTATTATAGACTTATTTACTCTAATAGTTATTGGTTCTAAGCTTTTATAAATTAAACGCCAGAGTTAGACTAAGCCTCTGTGCATTTCTTCCTAACCATGTCAAAAATTCCTATGGAATATCCAAGAGCTGTCAATATAAAATTCTCAAGAAAACTCTATGCTGCCCCATGCATTTCACAGACAGACAAAATGAGAGCTCACTGCTAAAGACCACAACATGCAGAACTATCAGGGTTTGCTTTGTGTTCTTGTCCATCTGGCTGCAGGTTGATTCTGGGACACTATTCTGCTGAGTCAGCTTTCATCTTTGAGTATATTGTACTCTTACACTGGATTTTAAACTGCTTTGAAATGTATTATTTATTCATTGGGCCAAGTGGTGGCAGCATATCCCTTTAATCCCAGCACTCAGGAGGCAGAGGCAGGCAGATCTGAGTTTCAGGCCAGCCTGGTCTACAGAGTTCTAAGACAGCCAGGCCTGTGACAGAGAAACCTTACCTCTGAAAAGGGAGGAACTGGGACAGAGGGAAGGTTCAGGGGTTAAGAGCACTGGCTGGCTGCTCTTGCAGGACCTGGGTTCGATTCCCAGCACCCAGATGGCAGCTCACTACTGCCTGTTAACTCCCATTCAGTTCTAGGAACTCCGATGTCCTGTCTTCTGACCTCCATCAGGAATGTAAATGGTGAACAGATGTACATCCAAGCAAAAACACTGGCACACATAAATTTAAAAAAGAAATTTATTAATTGGGAAAACAAATCATTTCAAATTTAAACGTGTTTCAGTAACTTCCACGATCAATCACTACAGTCCTGTGAAGTGATATTACAATAAAAAGTCCTCTATAGCTACAGCCCCGGGCTTTGAACTTTTTTCATCCTATCCTCACCTCCTGCTTTATAATTGTTTGACTTGGCAAAGTTCAGAAAGCACTACTGGGCACAGCCTGCCTATCCTCATGAAGCCCAGAGAAGACAAGCCAGTTTTGTATATGATGGACTACAATCTCACTGCTTAGGCTCTCAGCAGTGAGGAGCAAAGTTTACCTGCAACCACATTATAAAGCATTTAAAGATAAGGCACTCTGATAGGACAGGGATCAGGCATACGAAACAAAAGATCATTGACTTAAATTGCCTTACAAAAATGATTGACAGACAAGCGAGTGCCAAACAAAAATTAATCCACTAAGAAAAATATTACTCAATCATATAGGGATACACAATATATTCTCATTCCATACTGTGCCTAATTTTAGGACCAAATTGGGCTTTGGGAGCCAGTTGTAGTGGCAATAATAAGTAGGTAACCAGGCAGACACAATTTAACTTTATGTGCATGGGTGTTTCGCCTACATGTCATGTCTGCATATGTTTGCCCCATTCCCGCCCCCACCTCTCCTCTGTCCCGTCGTCGTCTCCCCCCCCCCCCCCCCCCCCCCCCCCCCCCCCCCCCCCCCCCCCCCCCCCCGCTCCCCAAATCCACTTCTGCTCAGTTTCTGTTCAGGAGAAGCACAGGCCTCCCGTGGACATCAACAAACATGGCATATCAAACTGCAGTCAGACTAAGCACCTCCCTTTGTATTAAGGCCGGGCAAGGTGACCCAGTATAAGGAAGAGGGTCCCAAATGCCAGCAAACAAATCAGAGACAGTCCCTGCTCCCACTGTTAGGAGTCCCACGTGCTACACAACTGTCCCATATTTGCAGAGGGCCTAAGTCAGTCCCATGCAGGCTCCCTAGCTGTCAGTTCAGATGCTGTGAGCCCCTATGAGCCAGGTTAGTGAATTAATTATGTGGGTTTTCTTGCGATGGCCTTGACCCCTCTGGCTTGTAGAATCCTTCCTCTCCTCAGCAGGATTTCCCCAAGCTTGGCCTAATGTTATGGCTGTGGGTCTCTGCATCTGTTTCCATCAGTTGCTGGAGGAAGCCTCTCTGATGATAGTTGAGCTAGGCACAGACCTACAAGTATAACAGAATATCATTAGGCATCATTAGATTGACATTTTTTTCCTCCAGTTGTGTTTGGTTCTATCCTAGATTCATGTAGCCTGTAGGTCCTGGCAGTGTTGGGGTGGGCTCTTGTGGCATGGGTCTCAGGCTGTACCAGTCACTGGTTGGCCACTCCTACAATATCTGTCACCCTCACCCCAGCACATCCCATAGGCAGAACAGATTGTAGGTCGAAGGTTATGTGGCTGGGTTGGTGTCCCAGTCCCTCCACTGATAGTCTTGCCTGGTCACAGAAAGTAGCAGGTTCAGGCTACAGCTGGAGTCATCCTTTTAGATTTCTGTGAGTTTTCCTTGCACTAGATTTCTACCTGACCCTGACATGACCCCCTCCCCCATTCCCAGTCAGCTTTCAGTACTCTCCCTCTCCTCCCCACCCCCACCTCGCCCCCCATATTCCCATCCCAACTCACCACCAGTCTATCCACAAAATATCTTCTGTTTCCTTTTCCCAGGGAGATCCAAGTGTTCACATTGAGCCCTCCTTGTTACTTAGCCTCTCTGGGTCTATGGATTGTACCATAGTTATTCTTTACTTACAACTAATATCCACTTGTCTTATACTATTATTACCATCTAAGATATAAGGATATTAGGAAACTTGCCAAGGTTATATATATATAACTTGTTAAGTGTTAGAACAAGCTTAAACCCAGTCCAACTAGAAGCCTACTGTGTATACTACATAGAAGCACGATACTATACCACCTCAAGATCTTTTGACTCTGACTGTTTAAAAACTAAAATTCAAGCAGCTGACCACAAATTACTAAGCAGTATTTTTAGATTTTGTATATATCAAAATCTCAGCCTCAAGCCTTACCATAAAAGAATGCAGACATTTATCATTTATTGTACAACCATGATTTACAGCATGAAGGTCCAGATCAGAAATGTGGTGTCAATCAGGTTATTCTCTCCTAAACACTAAATGTTTGTACTTCTTGAATTCCAATTTTAGTTTCTGAGAAAAAAAAAAATATATAAGGGGGGTTGGGGGGGATACTGTTCATTAGCTGTGTATACTTCTAAATGAATTCTCACATAAACATGTAAAGTGTAAAGCAAAGTGTCAGGTAAGGAATACATGGTCCATAACCTGTTTGTCATGCAAAATCATTTAATAAACAAACTCATAAAATTGCATAGTATTGAACAAGTAATCATATAAAACTGGGAAGTGATGAGTTCAAAGCTGTCAACTTAAAAAATATACATAATTTAAAAGTGGAGCTGGAGAGACTAGAGAAGTGGTACATCTGAAGAGCATTGACTGCTCTTCCAAAGAGCCTAAGTTCAATTCCCAGTACCCACATGGTGGCTCACAGCTGTCTGTAACTCCAGTTACAGGGAATCCAATGTCCTTTTCTGGCTTCTACGGGCACTGTACATACTTGGTATACAGGCATACAAGAGGGCAAAGCATCAATATACATAGAATAAAAATTTTAAACTGTCAAAACTCATTAGCTAACAGAATTATACCAGCTGTTTAAGTTAGTAAGGATCAACGAGATTTATCTCCCATTATTACAAAGATCAACACAAAGTGTTGATACTATCAAATTCCTTAAATCATGAATTCCCTGGGAGGAAAGGGCCAAAGGCAAGAAATGTTTAGCAGGCCGAATTCACTTTCAACGTTCGCCCCCACTTTAGTCTGCTCAGCACATGTGTGTAATCAGTGTGATCAGCTGAAACACGGACTTGACATGTACTTCATCATGGCAAACTGTGAATGATGGAGGAAGGGCAAACTGATGTGGTTCTTCAGCCAGGAAACTCTCAAAGGCCTTTGCAACCACTGAACTTCAGCCTCTAGTAACATTCCGACATTCCGTCCCTTATCTTTCAAGGTAAAGATGGTTATTATACTATTTACCTCTGTTGTCAAGTGAATCCAGCTTCAGTCTAGGAATCCAACTTGAAATATCAGAACTACTTAGCATCATCCCTGCAAAATAAAAACACACAAAGGTTATACATTGCACTTACATAAATCACACCAACATGCTCCACAGACCAAGTAAGTCATGAGGAAATGTGGGGTGTTTACCCACCAACCCCACAGTTCCCCAGAGTTTTCTTGAGTGTGAACAGCAGGAAATATTACATAGGATTTATATTGTGGAGATAAACAGACAATACAGGAAAGCCTCGAGGGCCTGGAACCTTTCCCAACGGGCCCGACTGTCTCTGCCCCAGGGTTTTTATAGAGACACCAAGGAGTGGCGCAAAAGACTTCCTCCCCCAGCACAGCCAAGTGCAGACCATCTCAGACACCTGCACTCAGGCCCGTGGTCCTAATCGTCCTCCTCTATGCAGACCTGCTGGGTAAAGCCACGAGGAACCTGAAAACCGGCTCCCACAAGGAAACAGTAACTATCCTTTTTCCATCTGCCTCACTATTCAGTGCCATTTGAATCCACCTGTGCTGGAACACACCTGTCACTGCAGCAAGTAATGGAATATTTAAATCAAGCCTCAGGGCTAGAGAGATGGCTCAACAGTTAAGAGCACTGGCTGCTCTTCCAGCTCCTGAGTTCAATTCCCAGGGACCACATGGTGACCCACAACCATCTGTAATGGGATCTGATGCCCTCTTCTCGTGTGCCTAAAGACAGAGCACACACAAACATAAAATACATGAATAAATAAATCTTAAATCAAACTTTGGCCACACACCAAGTTTAAGGTCAGTTAGCTTGGGCTGCAAAGAAGGCCCTGCAAAATATAAGTTTGCAAACAAAATCCTAAACCAATATCAAATCGGGGCAGGATTTGATGATAAACTCAGAATTTTAATTAAGATGGGGCCAGAGAGATGGTTCAAAAGTTAGGAGCGCTTCCTGCTTTTCCAAAAGATCCGGGTTCTGCTCCCAATGCTCACAGCAGACAGCTCACAGCCAATCTGTAACTCCAGCTCCAGTGAGCTCAGCTCTTCTGGCAGCACACTCATAGGTACCCACACATACATATTTTTTAATTTAGATAAAAATCACACACCAAGTCCAGCCAATCTTTGAAAGGAAACAATTCATAAGGCTTTCCTAAATAGGAAGTAACCCAAAATAGTTTTCAAATCCTATTTTAATTTTACTGAGCCAATCCTGATTGAATTTGACTGCCTTAAGAAAATCCACTTCCTTAGACATAGGAAAATTGTTTGGAGCCCCTGTTGACCACAAGATGGCAGTGTACGGAGGCTTTAATTTCCTTTTCCTTGAGAGCTTGTGATGAAAATAATCTCCAGACACTTTTCTATTCTTCACATAATTATGAACTAGAAAACTTCCACATTGTGTACAATTAACATCAAACTCATTGTTAGGTTAGTGGTAGACACCAAAAAAGTGCTAGGGTGCAGAGCAAAGAAAAAAGGAATAAATCTCCAGGTGTGGTGGTGGCTCAGTGCAACCCAGCATTCAGAGGCTCAGGGAGGCTTTCTGGATTCCAGACCAGTTTGACCCAGTCAGACCAAACAAAAAGAATTCCTTACTGAGGAAGGCTTCTGCACACGAAGGTATGTATTTAAATTGCACGTGTAATTAAGTAAACACTCACACACTGCAAGACCACTTAATTAAAATTGTTTCTTTTTTTTTTAAAGATTTATTTATTTATTATATATACAGCATATATGCCTACAGGCCAGCAGAGGGCACCAGATCTCATTACAGATGGTTGTGAGCCGCCATACGGTTGCTGGGAATTGAACTCAGGATCTCTGGAAGAGTAGTCAGTGTTCTTAGCCTCTGAGCCATCTCTCCAGCTCCCTAAAATTGTTTCTTGTCAGGCCCATAATCCCAGCATTTACTTGGGAGGCAGAGGCAAGAGAATGAATACAAGTTCCAGGCCAGCCTGGGCTCCCAAACAAGACCCTATCTTAAAACTATTCAGTCAAACTAATCACGATTTCCTTTGTTCAGTAACTGTATTGTAATCGTGGACAACACAATATGGAACACTTTCATCGCTGCAGACAACTCTACTGGAAATCAGAACCAAAACGGTTAATCTGACTAATAAGTTGACGGAAAAAAGCAATACTGCCTTTAAAGTTCCTACTATAAATATAGCTAAGTGTGGTGGCAAACACCTGATCTCAACATATAGGAGGTGAATCAGGAATACAAGGCCAACCTGGGCTACATAATCAGAAAAAAAAAGTCACAATCCCATATCTACATAGATATCTCTGCCTCCAATGAATTCCCTAAGTAAGGCATATACAATTCTACCTAAACTCCATGCTGTTCACATTTATGTGAACAGCTACAGGAGATGGTTTGCTTTAGATTGAGAAAATGGCACACTGGTTCTATAGGTGAGAAACTGAAATGGTTTTAAGGACCTCAGAGACATACATATTCAAAGGGTCATGTTAGTCCTCCCATCACATAAACATGAGATATGTGAACACAGGAAGTTTCTACAGTTTGAACAATGTCTGCCTCAAAATTCTTCAATCCAAATGCTTTTTACATTGTTTGAAAGGGACAACCACTCTATCTCATAAAACCTGAATTCCAAGGGACCTTGTCTTTCCTGGTGTTAAATACTGCCTTTCACAATATATGGTGCTTGATAGAGATCTAGTGGTCATGGTCTCTCTCTCTCTCTCTCTCTCTCTCTCTCTCTCTCTCTCTCTCTCTCTCTCTCACACACACACACACACACACACACACACACACACACACACACACACACACGGGATATACACAATGCTGAAACATTCCCTAAGAATTTTATAAACATGCCATAATCAAAGACAATGTGTGTTGTAGCTCATGCTTTAATCCAGCACTCAGGAGACAGAAAAAGGCAGATCTGAGTTTTAGGCTAGCATGGTCGACACGGTGAACCTTGTCTCAAAAAAAAAAAAAAAGAAAGAAAGAAAGAAAGAAAGAAAGAAAGAAAGAAAGAAAGAAAGAAAGAAAGAAAGAAAAGAACACACAGAAGAAGGGAGGAATATGGTATCGTACTGTCTTAGGGTTTCTATTGCTGTGACAAAATATCATGTCCAAAAAGCAAGTTGGAGAGGAAAGAGTTTACTGGCTAGCTTCCCCTAGCTTGCTCAGCCTGCCTTCTTATAGAATCCACAACCACCAGCCCAGGATCAGCACCACCAACCATGGGCTGGGCTGGGCCTTCTTCCACTGATCACAAATTGAGAAAATGCCTTACAACAGAATCTCATGGAAGCATTTCCTCACCTGAGGCTCCTTCCTCTCTAATAACTCTAACTTGGGGCAAGTTGACACACAAAACCAGCCAGTACAGGTACTGACCTGTAATATCAACCTGAGGTCAGAATGTCAGCAAGTTTAAAACAAGCTTGGATAATTTAGCAAGATCCTATTTCAAAATAATTTTTTACAGGGCTAGAAAGAGTTGCAGCTCAGTCAGTACCTAGTACCATGAGAAGAGAGCAGGGAAACAGCATATATGTGTAATGCAGAAAATCTGGGTCAAAATGAATGCCTACCCGTACAGTCCCATCAGCCTTTAAACCTTCCTCTTGAGAATGTCCAAATCCAAGCCCACTTTATAGATATTTTGGGGTTTTCACAGGACATCTGAACTGGCACACAGAGTGCTACAGTCCCAGCTCTTTCCTGGACACATTTCATCTTCAACCTGAAACCAGAGAACAAAAGAAAGTAAACACCGAGGCGATGAGGCACAGGTGCCGATACAGACACCAAGTTCTGTTTCCTACTCACTATCACTTCTCTGACGGGCATAAGGAAAGTGGTTTACTGGGGACAGAACACACTGATTCATCCACCCAGGCCCACGACTGCTCAGATGAGTGAACAGTGCTGAAAGCCGTGGCAGCAGGAAGAAGTAACTGGAACTCAGAGTGCAAGAGGCAGTAAAACTTCCCACGCTGTGAACTTGCTATTTTCCCGTTCATTACAGTTCTCCCACCTGAGGGCCTGTAATCTACTTTGTATAGATCACCTCATTTTCTAAATACAATCTTCTGTTTTTTAAAAAAAATATACGCAAGCAAGGTTTAGAGAAATGGCAAGGTAAGCTTGATGGTTAAGAATAAATTGTCATTATTTTTTCCCCAGCTTTACTAAGGTATAATGAACAAATACAAACTGCAGTCTAATGAGTAGTGTGTTGATAAGAGGCCTCCGTTACTCCTCCTTTGTGTGGAGAAATGTGTTGAGCACACTTAATATCTCCTGTTAACAATATTTGAGTACAGACATGCTGAACTTCCTCCTCCACTGTTCCTAAGTTCAACTTTTTAGGTTCTACACGTAAGTAAGATCAAGAATTGCCTTTCAGTGTGCAGCTCATTTCATTTAGCAAAACATCCCCCCAGTTCCTGTTTCAAGGCTGAGTCATATTCCAGTGTATACACCACCTCAACCTGCACATTTAAATAGTCTAAGTTTCTCTTTTAGTCATTGTGAATGATGCTTCAACGAACATGGGAATAGTTTTCTATGTTTGTACATTCCATAATTGAATGTATTTTTGTTGTGGTGGTTTTTTCTTTAGATAATGGTACCCAGGAGCCCATACTAGCTTTGAACTCACTGGTGAGCCAATAGTGATCTTAAACTTCGTTATAGAATTTTTTGTTTGTTTTTAAGACAAGTCTAGCTTCTTGGGCCATAACTGGCCTCAGAGACCTAAAGTGCTGTGATTAAAGAGTGCCACCACACCACACAAACCCTGAACTTCTCATTCTCTCGATTCACATCTACACTGTAAGAATCAGACAGCGTGCTACTTTGCCTGCATGCATGTATGTATGCATGTGCACATGTGTGTTCCTGGTCCCCGCAGAGTTCAGAAGGGGATACTGGATCCCCTGGAACTGGAGTTACTGAGACAAACCCAAGCTAGGCAAGTATTTTAGAAGCTGAACTACGTCCCCTGCCCAGATAATGGGTTCTGAAGGCAGACAGACTACATTTTAATCATTATTTGCTGTAACCTTAAACAGAAATACAAGCTATTAAGACAACGCGACCTCACACTAAGAATTTCTTTGACGATCAATGAGGTAATAAATATACTCTACGCTGCAGCTGGCATGGAGTTAAATGTTTGATGTTATTTCTATCACTTGTGAAAGATCAGTCAACCCACTAATAACAAATAGTTATCATGAAAAAGATTCAGAAAGGTCATTCATAAAGGCCCTCTAGCTCCAAGATGTTGCCTTTTAGGATTAAATGACCCAAATTTGCTTTTCCATTTCTGTTATTCCCTACTTAACACATTCCCCCATGTTGGGATGACAGGCACATGCAGCCATGTCTGGCTTTTGTGGACTTGAACTTACGCTTGGTCCTCCTGCGTGCAGAGTAAATGCTCTTACCCGATAAACCCTTTCTAATTCCTGATGTCCTCTTCTCTACTCTTTTTGAGATAGGGTCTCACGATTAGGGCCCTGGCTGTCCTGAAAAGAATGCCCTAAATCTTCTTTCTTATGTGGTTAGTCTAAAAGTATTTCAACTTTTCCCACCTTAATACGAAAATATGGCTTAACATAACACCACAATTATCAGTTCTCCAGTAAACTCTGAAAAGTATGCCCCTTTTGACCCTGCAAATATACAAGAAGCACATGGTTGTTCTCAGTCTGCCCACCCTTTCCAACATTACATGTGCTCACAAGATAACTCATCACCACCACCCCACCTAAACTCAAGGTAACAAAGACAGTCATAAAGTTTGTCAGCATGGTCTCTACCGATGGTAGAAAATTCATTACTGCTAACCAGGACTGCCTCTAAGTCACTACTGTGCAAAGTGAATAAAAACAATAGGAAGCACTATAATATTCACATCTAGATATTATATATATATATATACATCTTTTTAAAAATATTTGTGTATGTGTGTTTTGCCTGCATGCATGAATGTATGCATGTACACATGTGTGTGCCTGGTCCCGCAGAGTTCAGAAGGGGATACTGGATCCCCTGGAACTGGAGTTACTCATGGGTGGTTTTAAAACACCACACAAGAGCTGGGCACTGAATGCAGATCCTCTTCCAGCACATGCTCTTAGCTCCTGAGCCATCTCTCTAGGCCTCAGATATCTAGAATCCTATTAAATAATATACCAAAGCCCAACTCCATGCCAACTGACTTATTTATAGTAACTCTTTGGGGGAAAATATTAAGATCACAAGCTATCTAAGTAACTACTCATAAAAACTATTAAATTATGGCGTGAACATATATTAGAATGTGACAAAGCACATGGATGTTCTTTACCAATATGGAGAAAAGCACAGGGCATAGCTATGTACAGAAAGAAGTGAGTACACACTTTACTGTGTGTGCACCCAACACCCTAAGATACACAAGTCCTAGGGAAAGATAAGAAACCTCACTGTGCACACTCTGAACCTATTCAGTTCCCAGCACTCACATGGTTGGTGTCTCAAAACTATCGGTCACTACAGTTTCAAGAAATCCAATGTCCTCTGGACTCCGCAGGCAGCAGACACATACACGTAGATACATGATGCATGTAATTATGGACTTAATGACAAATGAGGTCAAGTGTAAGGACAGAGTCACCAATGCCCATTAGTGCATGAGCTAGGTTAGGATTTCTCTTTCTCACATTTTCTGCCCATAACAATAACCCACGGTCCAGGTGTGATTGATGCCACACACCTTTGACCACAGCACTCAGGAGACAAGAGTCATAGTGAGTCTCTGTGAGTTGAGGCCAACCTGGTCTACATAGCAAATCCCAGAACAGCAAGAGCTCCGTGACACCCTGTCTCAAAAATTTAAATCAACTAAGCAGGGCTACAGAGATGGAGCCGCAGTGAAGAATGCTTACCACTCTTGCAGAGGACCTGAGTTCAATTCCCAGCACCCATGTTGGGCAGCTCACTGCTGTGGGTAACTCCAGGTCCAGGGACTAAACCCCTCTTCTGCTTGGAGGACACCTGCATACTGTCTGCACATACCTCCCCCTTACACACACACACACACACACACACACACACACACACACACACACGTACATACATAATTAAAAATAAATTCTTAAGCCAGGCAGGCGGTAGTGGCGCATGCCTTTAATCCCAGCACTGGGAAGGCAAGAGGCAGGAGGATCTTTGTGAGTTTGAGGTCAGCCTGGTCTACAGAGTGAGTTCCCGGACAGCCAAAGAAACACAGAGCTAAGCCTTGTCTAGAAAAAATAAAAAATAAATCCTTAAAAAAGAATAACAAACATTTTATATTCCGACTAGTAGCAAAACAAACTGTGAGTTTGGCGAGATCACACTCGAGGTCATTAGAAAAAAAGATTTTTTTCATGAGGAAAAAAATCCACGATATGTATTGTAAATTCACATCTTACCTTTACAAGGTAGTTGTCATTTACTATACACCAACTAAGGGCTAGACTTCATATTTGTGTTCGCTCTTCAAAAAGGATGCCCAGAATGGCTCACACTATCCTCCGATATCACCAGAGCAGTATCATCAGAAGAGACCGTGGCTCTACAATTCGAATATTGGCTTGTACTAAACTGAGACCCTTGGTCCTTCTCAAAGTGTCTTACGCTCTTTACATGGTGAGCCTTCATAGGGCTAATTAATCACCTGTCCTCGGAGTTTGCTATCTAGTCTCATACATGCTCTTGGCAAATATTACAGCAAACACTTCAAAAAGGTTTCTCAAATCCGCCACGGCCGTGGCCCCGGGACATTCGCCAGAAAACTAAAACACGGGCTGAACTCATTCTCCTGGGATCGCTCGAACACATTAGCAAAACAGCGCCGGGTTAATAACGGTGCCTTAAGAAGTAAAAACGAAGCTGAGGATTTCTCGAGAATCAGGCCCTCTGTGCATGCGGCAGAATCTGCTGTTTCTGGCTCACCAGGTCTCGGGAACAGCCGGCAAACTCAGAACTGCCAAAGCCCACGTGGAGACAAGCCAGGTAGTCCACCTCGCTGCCGGCCCCTAACTTCCCAAAACAGAAATAAATCTCCTCTGAACTCACAGACTTCAGCGCCGGCCTGAAATAAATGCCTGGACCCTGGGTAGACCGCTCAAAAGAAAGAAATTGAAAACCAGAGACCCACATTGCTTGCGCACTCACCAGCCCACCCGAAGCGAGAGGTAGAGAAAGTTCAAGGAGGGAAAGCGACCTAAGTAATGTGCCTCCAAGTCTGATTGGCTGAGTTCAAGGAACCTCCCCTCCTCCCTGACCTTAGAAGGTGCTGCGGGGCTGCAACTCAACTCTGTTTTAAGATTGAACTCCTACACCAAATTTCTTTCTTGGTGAGAGCACAAAACACAAGCAAACACGGGATAGTTGAAGGGATCTGGGCATGTCCTTGTTCACATGGGTCTATTCCCTTCTAATCCAATTTCCATCCTGAATTAACCTGTCCTTTGCCACCTCAACACGGTTAACTTAGGCAAGGTAATAGGTCCAGTTACAAGCAGTTTATAACCATCCGAGTTAGAAGTTGCATTCAAGTTAATCTTCAAGCTAACAAACTATGATTAACACTTATTAACGGGTGGTTTAGTGTTTCTCCTAGAAAGTAAAATTTGAATACTTGTCCACATCTTAGCCTGCATTCCCTCAGCTTAAAATTATTGAGGATTAACTGAATCACAGGTTGCCCTTTAAGTTAGGTTTGCCCTTGATGAAAGCATTGTTTACATGCTGTCTTGTATAGCAACCGGACACCATCATTCCGATAAAGCACCAAGCTACAGAATGGGCAAAGAACTTTACTAATTACACATCCAATCGAGGATTAATACCTAAAATACACTAAAAACAAAAAACTAGACATTGAGAAAACAAAAAACCCAATCAAAAATGGAGTACAGATCTAAATAAAGAATTCTCAAAAGATGAAACACAAATGGCTAAGAATCACCTAAAAATAAAATGTTCAACATCATTAGTCATCAGGAAAATGCAAATCAAAACTTCTTTAAGATTTCATCTTACCCCAGTCAGAATCAGCCAAGTTTAATAAGACAAATGATAGCTCATACTAGCAAGGATGTGGGGAAAGGAAAATATTCATCTGTTGTTGGTGGGATTGCCAGCTTGCACAGCCACTCTGGAAATCAGTGTGGTGTTTCCTCAGGAAGCTGGGAATAGATCTACCTCAAGATCTAGCTATACTACTCTTGAGCATATACCCAAAGGATGCTTCATCCTGCTATAGAGACACTTGTTCATCCATGTTCATTGCAGCTCTGTTCTTTTTTTTTTTTTTTTTAATTTTTTTGTTACATATACAGTGTTCTGCCTGCATGTATGCCTGCACACCAGAAGAGGGCGCCAGATCTCATTATAGGTGGCTGTAAGCCACCATGTGATGCTGGGAATTGAACTCAGGACCTCTGGAAAAGCAGCCAGTGCTCTTAACCTTTGAGCCATCTCTTCAGCCCCTGCAGCTCTGTTTTTAACAGCCAGGAATTAGAAGCAGCCTAGATGTCCATCAAAAGATGAATGGATGCGAGGGGGAGTGTTACTTTACAATGGAATATTATTCATCTGTTAAAAAAAATTACGAGCCAGGTATGGTGGCACATACCTTTCATCCCAGCACTTGGGAAGAAGAGGCAGGTGGATCCCTGAGTTTGAGGCCTGGTCTACAGAGTGAGTTCCAGGAAAAACCAGGGCTACACAGAGAAACCCTGAAAAGGAGAAGGAGGAGGAGAAATAATTATGAAATTCACAGGTAAATGGATGGAACTTGGGGAAAAAATCATCCAGAGTGAAGTAACCCAGACCTAAAAACACAAATTTGTAATATATCTTTTCTTATATGTGGATATTAGCTTTTGTAGCCCAGGCTGGCCTCAAACTCAGAGAATCCACCTGCCGCTGCCTCCAGAGTCCTGGGGTTAAAGGCATGCACCACCACCCAGCATGGATGTCAGCTTTTGAGCTTTCAATAGGCATGCTACAATCCATATAACCACAGAGGTTAGGTATGGAGTAAGGGGCTGGGGGAGGGGAGGATCCCCAAGGAAAGAGAAACAGAATGTACAGCTGGAGAAACAGGAGGAGCCTGGCACAAGAGGATTTCATGGGAGGGGGATGGAAGAGAGAAAAAGGAGGGAATACAGGGAGGGACAAGAAACTAAGGGTCTTGTGGAAACCTACTACTGTGAACGCTTCTTAAAATACATGCATGTATGAAAGAAATCTAAACGCAGTTGCCGAATAATAGGGGTGATAAAGCCCCAACTAAACACCTCTCCCCACCAAGAGAAGCCTCCAGGGCCAGGAATGGGTTACATGGAACGGAGTTGTTGGCCAAAGGGGCTCCATGGAAACCCCCACACAACTAAGTCTATTGCCAAGATACTGGTTGCTCTCTGCAAACTGATGGTAAGACCCTATTGCTAAAAATGACACTTACACACCTCATTGAATACGGAAGAGTCAAGCCAGTGCCTAACTAGAGCCTTCATCCCTACTGACTACTTTTCATGGTACTGGAAGGTACTCTGCACACTACTGATACAGTCTGGGGGTCTTGAAATGATAGTCTTAAGGTCTCGGTCAGGTTCGTTTTTTCGATGCCAGTCAAAGAATCAAAAGGCAAGAAAACCTATAACAACAACAACAAAAAAAAAAAGTATAACAGGTAGCAGCAGAGAAATCTCAAACACCACAGACAGAACCCATAGTTGAAGAAAGGTGTTTATTGGAGGTGAGGAAACACACACATATGCAGCAGACACACAGAGGAGAAGACCCTCTGCAAAGCCGGGGGGGGGGGGGGGGGGGGGGGGGGGGGGACGGGACGACACACGACTTGGAAAGCCAAAAATACAATCTCTGCTCTAGGAAAGGGAGTTTTAAATCTTTTAAAGAGTTTTCTTCCCCTAATTTAGGGTTGGTCAGTTTGAAGAAAGCTAGGATGGTTGGTTGGCCCATAATTGCTGTGTGGCCTGTCTGGACCAGGCCTTGAACTCACTATCATCATGGGACCTACTGGTGGGAAAAAAAAGCCCACAGAGCACTTGTTTGAAGGTCTCAAGCCAGGAGGGTGAAGAAGAAGCTAGCCATTCTTGAAGTTTTGCCACATTTAATACCTAGCCATGGCCCCTCTCCCTCTCTTTCTGCCTCATAGAGAGTCTAGCTCCTAGTCTCTCACTGCCAGAGGAGAGAGGTAACCAGGCCAGCTGCAAACCCTTCGATCTCCAATAGTGATGTTGGTGTGATAGTGGTACAAAAGATGTTGGAGTAACCCACCATTCTCGGGGTGGATTTAAGGGCCACTGCATGGGGTGGAAACCACGCCTAATACTGCTCAGGTGGTCAAGAACCTGAGACTAGACCTAGGACCTAGGAGAAAACCGAATACTATTGTTTTCCAAAAGGAATAAAATGACTCCTAATGACATCCTAGTATTCCCATAGGTCAGTATCTCCCTGAGGAAGAGATGCTTCTTCCTGCAGTCGATGGGAACTAATATAGAAACCCACAACTGGACAAGGTACAGAGAGACTTTGGAACACTCGGTCCTAAATGGGATGTCTTCATCAAACTCCTCCCCTCAGCAGCGTTCAGGGAGCTACGTGGAACAGGAAACAGAAAAACCGTAAAAGCCAGAGGCGATGGAAGACACCAACGACATAAACCTGATGCACACGGCAGGATGCGCAGGGCCTGCACATGTCCAAGCCAGGTGGGATGCCACCTCCGGACACAAGCCCCCACCTCCGGACACAAGCCCCCACCCCCGGACACAAGCCCCCACCCCCGGACACAAGCCCCCACCTCCGGACACAAGCCCCCACCCCCGGACACAAGCCCCCACCTCCGGACACAAGCCCCCACCCCCGGACACAAGCCCCCACCTCCGGACACAAGCCCCACCTCTAACCAAGAGGCTATCCGCAACTGACACCCGCTGCGTACAGAACAAAATTAGTTTTCTCTAACGGAGTCTTACTGGGTTTATAATTAACCACATGCAAGGGCAGGCCCTATACCCAGCAGTAGAGGTCCAACACAAAACAAATCCATGGTCATTTTGAAGATTTTTTTGTCTCATACTGTTTGGCCCTTTTTCACTTTACTGGTCTTTTGCTTGTATATTATGGTTTCTAACTTTGTGGTTTTGTTACTCCCCCCCCCCCCCCTTGAGACAGAAGAGCTGGGATTAAAGGCCTGCACCATCACTGCCCTGCTTGTCCTACTTTGTGTTTTTATGGGATTTGTTTGTGTGTGTGTCTCTGCATGTATATGTTTTGTGCTTTTTATTTATTTTTTAAACTTATTTGCCTGTATTTTATGTACATAGGTGTTTTGCATCTGTGTCTGTGTGAGGGTATCAGGTCCCTTGGAACTGGAATTACAAGACAGTTGTGAGCCACCATGTGGATGCTGGGAATTAAACCAGAGTCCTCTGGAAGAGCAGCCAGTGCTCTTAACCGCTGAGCCGTCTCTCTAGCCAACCTTCCCTCCCCCTTTATTTATGTTTTTATTCTTTTGTTTTGTTTTGTTTTCCAAGAGGGTTTCTCTGTTTCCCTGGGTGTCCTGGAATTCACGCTGTAGACCAGGCTAGCCTTGAACTCAGAGATAAGCATGCTCTATCTCCAGCGTCCAGGATTAAAGGCATTCACCACCACACCCAGCTTTTTTTTTTAATTTTGGGTTTTGCGTGTGTTGGTAGCAGGTGTACATGTCACTTGTGCTTTTTATTTATCTTTTAATTGCCTGTTTTCTAAGTCAAGAGCAAGAAGGCATGGAGTTGGATGGGTGGGAGGTGGGAAGAATCTGGGAGGAGATGGGAGACGATGGTCAAAATTTTCGTTTTTGAGTATTGGTCACAGCTTCCGACCTTGATAAGGAAAGCCTGGCTTGCTATGAGACCTATTCCACTCCCATCTCAAATGCGTCTCCTGACTCAGTGTTCCTCCACGTGTTCCTAGCTCCACTCTGCTCGTTTGCTCTGGTGAGGAATTCCCTAGCCTGCTCTTCTATTATGGTTTCCTATGGTACTACAAGCTTTTCCTGAGTGCTTGTTCCAGCTACCCGTTCACTTCTGCTTTGGTAATATAATATATAATATATATTGATATTATAATTATAGTATATATTACAGGGTATTCCCAATTGCAAGCTACACACATGAGGATATGAACTACATCTTTTTTGCTAAACAAATGGCTAAAATATATCCCAATAATCCAGCAAAAAGGGGGAGAACATATCATGTTTTGCGAAACGGTTATGTTATCCAACTCTATTCTAGGTATGTATGTTTTTTGGTTTTTTTTTTTTTTTTTGGTTTTGGTTTTTGAGACAGGGTTTCTCTGTGTAGCTTTGCGCCTTTCCTGGAACTCGCTTTGGAGACCAGGCTGGCCTCGAACTCACAGAGATCCGCCTGGCTCTGCCTCCCGAGTGCTGGGATTAAAGGCGTGTGCACCACCACCGCCCGGCTGATATGTATGTTTTAATCCACAGATCTGTGCAGCTCTCAAACTTGGTCAGAGAAGCTTCTTGGAGCAAAGGATGGTGCACAGTCTTAGCACCACCAGTCTCTTCCAAAATGACTGAATATAACTAGCTCTACCAATATTTAAGACATAGTAGAAGACGTAAAAATCCCAAAAAGGCGGGGGAGAGTAGTCTGAATTGGGTTATGAGGCCCGCGAGGTACCTCACCTCAGCCATTGAACTCGCTCTAGCCGGCCGTGAGTCTGTTCCAAGCTCCGGCGAGGGAGGCATCCGCCCACTCGTGGGCCTCTCCTGCCCAGTCTGCCCACGCGTGGAGCCCTGCTCTCTGGGAACTCACCTCCCCGCTCGGGGAGAGCCCGGTTAGGGCCGCGGGAGGCCCCAGTCTCAGACCTTCCCAGGGGCCGGGGAGTGACTGAGCACTCAGCGCGTGGCCCCGCTGATGAGCTTCCCCCGCCCACCGGAGAGCGGCGGCCGGCGAACTTAATAGGCCGTGGGAGCGGAACGCACTTTTCAGTGATGGTGGTTTCCCACGAGGCACAGCGCGGCGGCCCTTATTTGCATGCGCTTCTATTCCCGCCTCCCGCCCCAGAGAAGAAGCCCGCGCATCCCGGCTGGGGATGATGACGTCAGGGCTCGAGCGCCATGGCGCCGCCGCGGCGGAGATCCGGCGGCCGGAGGCGAGGTGAGAACCCCGTCCGCGGCCAGAAACGCTGGGGCCAGAGTCAGAGGGAACGGCTCACTTTTTCATGGTCCAGTTCAATCCAAAGAGGCGTGTGAACCGGAACAGCAAGCATAACTGCCACGTACTGTTAATAACTAATGTCATTCAATGAAAAGATCTTCGTTATGGAGTCTAGCACTGCGAAAGGATAAGCGTAAAGTGATTAACTTCTTAGGTCAACCTTTTTAAGAGACATCCGATTTCAGAAAGTAAAATTCGGATCTTGGAATTGTTGGCTGTGGACTGTATACTGTGTTCGTAATTGTACCCTATTAAGTTAGATACTATAGCTGTGGTCTCAGTTGTACATTTTGGACAGCTGAGGTACAGCGAACTCCAAGCTTCTGAAGCTCCAGTAAGCAAAGCTGGCTGTAAGCTGGTCCAGACTGCAGAGCACTTGACTGACCATGATCACGTGATCTAATTTGACGTAAAGTGTTGAAGACCCATGCCACAAGTAATGAACTTTAAACATCTCTGTAAATTTATTTTATCCTGTCATGTTAATATATGGTCAGGACAGCAATTTAGGAAGGGTTGCTCAATTTGTTTCAAGAGAAGTGAGTGGTGTGGCATTTGTAACTTTCAAAAGAACATCCTAAATTATTTCTTTAAAAAAGTATTTAAGTGCCGGGCGGTGGTGGCTAACGCCTTTAATCCCAGTACTCGAGAGGCAGAGGCAGGCGGATCTCTGTGAGTTCAAGGCCAGCCTGGGCTACCAAGTGAATTTCAGGAAAGGCGCAAAGCTACACAGAGAAACCCTGTCTCAGAAAAAAAAAAAAAATTATTTAATATGTACGTGTATTTTGTCTGTGTGTATGTACACCAAGTGTGTACCTGGAGGCCAGAAGGGGGCGTTGGGTACCCTGGAACTGGGGTTACTTAGAATTGTGCCCCACCATGGGAGAGCTGGGACTTGAACCCAAATCCCCTGGAAGAGTGGGGGAACCTCTTCATCACTGACCTATCTCTCCAGCCTCCTTTAAATTCAGAAGAATTTGTCAGAGCAGTAGGTGTGTTGGCCCATTCCTTTAATCCCAGCACTTGGGAGGGGCAGAGGTAGGAGGATCTTTGTAAGTTCTAGGCCATCCTAGTCTACAAAGTGAGTTCCAAGACAGCCAGGAAGGGCTATGTAGAGAGACCCTGTCTCAAAGTTTAAAAAAAAAAAAAAAAAGAAAGAAAAGAGATGATCAGGAGGCTAGAAAGTTGGCTTGTGCTTAAAAGCACTTCTTGCCCTTACAGAGGACCTGGGTTCTATTCCAGACACCCATATGGCTGGCCATAGCCACTTTACCAGATTTTATGCCCTCTTCTGACCTCCAGGTGCACCATACATTCATGTGGTACACTAACATATTTGCAGACAAAATACCCATACACATAAAAATAAAATAATAACCCTTATTGTTTGTCTTTTAAGGTTTGTCAAGGGCAGAGACACAACTCTGCTGTTCCTGGCCACAACCTTAGTTTTTTTCAGAGACTCAGGCAAACCTAGTACTCTTGGCTTTAAGGTAGAAAGGAATTTCAGGAGTATGCAAGATGAACCAGAGTTGGGAGTTTATTAAAAGAGTTATTAACATACATTTTAAGCACAAGGATTAAAAGAAAAGAAATGTCTTAGAAGAAAGACACTACAGAACACGAGTGTGGGCTTCTCTAAGAATCACCCTTCCTTATAATAGACATATGTGCAAAATTTGTGATTTTTGACTCTTCCAAGAGTTGTTAAAGAATTTAAATGAGATCACATTTCCTGAGATGGATACAGAATACAGGTTATCTTCGTGTAAACAGTGTTCATAGTATGTTTAAGATTCCCATAGAACAGGAGAGAAATGAGTCCAGTCCCATTACCATATACATTTATGCTGTACGCCTGATTCATTGTCATTTTAACATAAAAATATTCAGATATTTGTGTTAGCAACCTTCACAGCACGTGCTAATTGTGCTGGAATTCTTGCTTCTCAGCTGCAGAGGGGCTTCAGCCAGACTCTGGGATGAGGGGCTCCCTGTCCTTTCCACGTCCCCCTAATTTTTCCTGTATTTTTATTTTGCTTCAGTCTTAGATATTAGATGATCTTTGTTGTGTAGTAATTCTTTGTTTATTGTTCTCGCTTTTAGCTTCTGAAGGGCTAAATGAAGCCAAGAGAGTTAATAATGGCAACAAAGCAGCAGATGACTCTCCTGCTGGCAAGAAGATGCGCACATGCCAGAGGAAGGGGCCCGTGGCTGGAGGAAAGGATGCAGACAGGACAAACGGCAAGCAAGGTCACAAGGTCACGGGCCAGGGAGGCATGGGCCAGCTCTTGGGTCTCTCAAAGGAGTGGGATGATATTTCTTCCTTCCCTCTTTGAAAATATAATTAATCTCTCTATCATTTGGGTATTTTGAAGTACCAGTCTACTTTGTCAACTCTTTCTTTTCATACATTTGAGTTGGATTAGGCAGAAGACCCTGATTGCTCAAGAAGGGCCAAGTTAAACATGACAGCTTTCTAATCACGACAGCTCCTTTGATTCTCACATAAGTAATGACAGTGCATATTTATGTACCCTCAGACTCGGTGAAGGCCTTGCTGTTAAAGGGCAAAGCTCCTGTGGACCCAGAGTGTACAGCCAAGGTGGGAAAGGTAAAGCACCTGGACAGAAAGCGGAGTTCTTCTGACATTGTGATTCCTGTCTAGACTGTTGCTTGTGTTCGTTTTAAAAGTGCTTTCTGAAATACTGCTAGTGATTCATTTTCTCCAGAGTTGAGACGTGGGGGTGCTGGGCTTTCAAATGAGCAGAATTGGGCCTGGAGAGATGACCCAGTTGTTAAGAACATGTGTTGCTCTTCAAGAGGACCTTCATGTGGGTTTGATTCCCAGAATATTAACATAATTACCCTAGGGGTTGCCATCAGCTTTCCACAGCTTATTTATTCCCTTTCTCACCCAGGAAATGTTACAATTGTTAAGGGAGGACGGTGTGGTTTGATGAGAAACTGTCATGGAATGGCATAAGTTACTGATGAAGGGGAAAAGGATGGGAAGGATCTAGAAGAGAGCCTACTTATAAGCAGGTTTCTTGCCATATGGCAGTGGCGCACGCCTTTAATCCCAGCACTCGGGAGGCAGAGGCAGGTGGATCTCTGTGAGTTCGAGGCCAGCCTGGGCTACAGAGTCAGTTCCAGGACAGGCCCCAAAGCTACACAGAGAAACCCTGTCTCCCTGTCTCGAAAAACCAAAAAAAAAAAAAAAAAAAAAAAAAAAAAAAAAAAAAAAAAAAAAAAAAAAAAAAAAAACAGGTTTCTTTTGAGTTATTTAGGCCTCTGTAATTGGAAGAATTCATATGTTTTAATTTTAATAGTGATAGGCTGTGTGTAGACCATACATTTCCATTTCTCTCCCTGGAAGACAGATGTTGGATGTGCTGGAGAATAAACCTTAAAGCATTAAAGGAACAAATAGGGTCTCATTTTGCTCTCAGGACTGAGTACATTAATGCGGTTTGTTTTCTCTTTTCCCAGGCTCATGTGTATTGTGAAGGAGATGATGTCTATGATGTCATGCTAAATCAAGTAAGAGGATAAGTCATTCTGATTGTGGGGATTTCTTTTTTATTATTATTTTTAAATTGCAGTTATTTATTTAATCTGTGTGTATATGTGTGTGGAGATCAGAGGACAACTTGAACGAGTCAGTTCTCTCCTTCTACCATGAGGGTCCCTGTGATTTAACTCAGCCCACGGGGCTTGGAAGAAAGTGCCTTTACCCACTGAGCCCTCTTGCTAGCCCAGGCTATCAGAACTTCTTTGTAATATAAACTGCTCACATTTTCCAAAATTGAAATTGGCTTTATGATTATTACATTCTGCTTTTTGCCACTGTTGAAGACTTTTTGTTTGTTTTGTAGGGTTTTCTGTATGTGTGTTTTTGTTTGTTTTGTTTTTTGGAGGCAAACTCTGACAAAGCCTAGGCTGGGTATATAGTCTAGGATGACCTTCAACCCCTGATCATTTTACCTTCGTCTTTCAAGTGTTAGCATTTCAGACATGCACCACTACATTTGGTTTTATGTAGTACTTGGGATCAAACTCAGGGTTTTATGTATGCTAGGTGAGCAAGGTGTTCCACCAACATTTGTTGTTGATTTTGTGTGTGTGTGTTTGTTGATTTTTGTGTGTGTGTGTGTGACAGGTTGTTGCTGTGTAGCCCGGGCAGCCTTGAACTTGCAGCCCTGTTTCAATGTCTGTAGGACTGAGATTTCAGGGGCACAGCTATCTCACCCAATTCATACTGACATTTTAAAATTGTGCAGTTCATTTTTTTTTTAATTAAAAAAAGTATTATTACTGTGAACACATGATGGGAGAAGGCACACATACTACAGCATATGTGTGGAGGTCAGAAGATAACTGAGTGGAATCAGTTCTCCATCCTACTAACCTAAGCCCACCCTAATCCCCACCCCTCACCGTGCGCGTACCAGCCCGGCAGTCACTCTGTAGACCAGGCTGGTCTCAGACTGGACAGTAATCCTACTGCCTCAGCCTCCTGAGTGTTAGAATTATGAGTATGCACTACCAGTTTCTGTTTCTTTTCCTTTTTTTCTCAGTTTGAAAGAGCAAGCCCAGTGCCTTGTGCTTGCCAAACAAGGCTCTACCACCGAGCTACATCCCTAATCAGTCATTCTGTTTATTCTCTCTCTGTCTCTCTCTCTCTTACACACACACACACACACACACACACACACACACACACACTTGTTTTGATACTTGCTCTGTTCATTTATTTCCTGGAGATGACTCATACTTGAATTTATTTACCTTTGTGTGTCTGTCTATACATGGGAGGGTGCTCTTATGAGTGCATATGTATGCTTGCATGCAGAGGCCAAAGGTCAATTTCAGATGTTGTTCCTAGGTGCATTGACTAGTTTCTCTCTCTCTCTCTTTTTTTTTCTTGAGGAAAGTTCTCTTGCTAACCTGTAGCTCACTTAATAAACTACACTGACTGGCCAGCAAGCAGGCTCCAGGAATCCCCCTGTCTCTGCCAACCTAGTGCTGGGATTACAGTGTGCATTACCATGCTCAGGTTTTTTACATGGAGTTTAGGGATTGAACTCAGGGTCTTATGTTTGTTTAGTTAGTACTTTACTGACTGAACTTTCTCACCAGCCACATACTTCAATTTATTGATCTAATATATATAATTTTAACAGGTAACTAGTATTTCTTTTTATTACTTCTGCCTAAACTGCCCGTCTGGTGAACTGACTGAGTCAGTAATACTTGCAGTATAAGCCTGAGGACCAGAGTTCAGATCCCCAGCACCTCAGTAAAAAGCTGGGTACACTGATGCATTCCTGTAATCCTAGCACTAGGAAGGCTAGAGACAGGAGGATGCATGGGACTTGCCAGTGAGCTCCAGGTTCAGCAAGAGACCCTGTCTTAAACAATAATGTAGAGTGAAAAAAAATATCTATGGAGGGAGCTTTCAGGAGGATCCCATTAATGTAGGGTGTTGGGGTTGGATAGGGGTTTCAGGAAGCTTCTGAGATCGCACTTTTTTTTTTTTTTTTTTTGGTATAACACTCATTTATTCACACAGGAAGATTACAAGCAATATTTATCCCGTCTTCCAAGTGGAAGCAGGAATACCTCTCTGGGTGTACAGGTCCGGACTCCCCATGTCTCTTCCTCTGGACCTCAGTTCAGCCTTCCTGTGGTCAACCTCCTCTGCGCTGAGGACAGGATCTCATGTCTCTGGCAGAGGAGAGTCGTCTCACTGGAGGGTCTGATGAGCTCTCGAGATTGTACTTTTAATTTCCAAGAATCAATCATTAAGTTCCTGTTTATATCCTTATTCTTCCAGGATCTGTTTGTTTCCATCATGCTATGCTTTTCATTGTGGCAATTATTGGATAGTTATAACCAAGGAAACAGCATTGGTTTATGTGACTTCCAATAGTAAAACTCATCTTTTATGCTATTCTTTTCCCACTTCTCTCAGACCAATCTGCAGTTCAACAACAACAAGTACTATCTTATTCAGCTCTTAGAAGATGATACCCAGAAGAACTTCAGTGTTTGGATGAGGTGGGGCCGAGGTAAAAGCTTTATGATGGATTGTATGATAGCCATTCAGAAACACAGAAGCAGTGCAGTGAGTAGGTGTAAGTCTCTGAAGGGCTTGGGAACCCACTTGAGCTTTTGAGGTTGGGAAGTGGCAGACATTGTCATTAGGAAGCTTTGTAAGGCTGAGAAGACTCCCTCCATTGGACTGACGGTACTGCTTATCAGCTGGGACACTTAGTGGTGTCTTGTATCAATGTGATCTGTTGCCTAAGCCCTTGCACCTCTCCCTTCCTCTTTTCCTGCCTATTGGTCACACAATAAGCAGAGAGACCTTAGAGAGATGGCTTGTCACTGCTGGAGAGCTATACTTGGGGTCTAGGGCACGGAACCATCCTGTGTTTGGCATTTACTTTGCAGTTGGGAAAACGGGGCAGCACAGCTTGGTGGCTTGTTCTGGTGACCTCAACAAAGCAAAGGAAATATTTCAGAAAAAGTAAGTGCTAAAAATTTATTTAAAAAACATACCCTTCTTGGATCTCTCTTGTTGAAGAGTTTCATGTAAGGATAATTGAGTCTAAATGTTAATTCCTTTCTGTTCTGACACCCTGTGATTAGGACATTAAATTGTTTCTTTTTTCTTTTTTTGTTTTTTCAAGACAGGGTTTCTCTGTGTAGTTTTGGTGCCTGTCCTGGATCTCACTCTGTAGCCCAGGCTGGCTTCAAAATCACAGAGATCTTCCTGGCTCTGCCTCCCGAGTGCTGGGATTAAAGGCATGCGCCACCACCGCCCAGCTAAATTGTTTCTTTAGTCAATGATTAAATCAACCTAGATCCTTGAAACTCACCAGAAAAATCTAGAATATTTTAAACACAGCAAGCAAATCTAAGAAATTAGAAACACCAGAGACTGAGACTGTCCACCGGGAGCTTTCAGCTTCTCATGGTGATTTTGAGAGCAGACTTTCTAGAGTCTAGATACATGTTTCTTTCTAGGAAAAAGCATTGGTCATCTACCTTTTATTTCATATATCCATAGCTTCTGTGTTTTGAGACCTTTGGGAAGCCTTTGTTCCCATTTTTGCTTGATTCCTTTGTTTCAGTTTTTCTGTTCATTCAGTGTCCTAATTTACACTTCACACTACGGAACACTACTGTGTGCCTCCCTCTGGCAGTGGACCTTAATTTGTATGGTTTCCCTACCTCCTTGGGCTCCACAGATTCCTGGACAAAACCAAAAACAATTGGGAGGACCGTGAGAACTTTGAGAAAGTACCTGGAAAATACGACATGTTACAGATGGACTATACTGCCAGTGTGCAGGTAAGCTGACTCTACAGAAGGTGTCTCCTAAATAAGTGAAGTCTAGCCAGGTGATGTGGACCAGTGCAAGTCCAGAACAGGCTGGGATATTAGGAGTCACTGCTTTTCTCCCGTCAGATAACTCTCCCTCATCTTTGATCTCAAAGGGCCAGAATATGCCTTTGTGTTGTGTCTATAGTCGTAAGACTGTAGTCTTCTCTGTTGTATACTGGAATACTTATGAAACCCAAGGCCCTGCTTCCAGAAGTTCAGGGTTACAGACCAAGAGAAGATCGATAAATAACCAGACTGAGAAACTAAAGCTGGCTTCACTTCTACACCACTGTGACGAGATCGAGGGCTGGAGGTGCAGGTCAAAAATAAATGCTTCCCAGCATGCATGAGGCCCTGGGTTCAAAACTGAGAATCACAGAAAGAAAGGAAAAGAATTTTGACAAACTAAGGTTTCCAGCATGCTGAGAACTTTCCTAAAAACTCATAGATCTGAAAATTAAGAAGCTTTTCGTGTTAATGTGATCAGAAGGTTTATGGCATAAGAGCTATGTTTGCGTACTCTGTTGGAAGGACCATTTGTTCTTACTCTGAGTACTTCACTGTGAGGGAGCTCCAACAAGTTGGAGTGGAAATCACATTGGCTCATCTAACTAGATTCCTAATAGAATGTACCAGTGTGCAAACACACCAAGGATCACTGTAGACCTGCTCCCTATGGGGCTCAAATACACCCTTCAGATATTAGAAGCTGTGTTTATTTTGCTACAGGATGAAGATAAAACAAAGCAAGAGGAGCCTCTTGAAACTGCGAAGCCAGAGTCACAGCTGGATCTTCGAGTCCAGGAGCTGATAAAGTTGATCTGTAACGTGCAGACAATGGAGGAGATGATGATAGAAATGAAGTATGACACCAAGAAAGCCCCACTCGGTAGGACTTCAGACTCTGTTCTTCAGCCTTGCGTATTATTTCCTAGTTCCTTTAATGAGCAATCACATCACTACATAAGGATTACTGAAAGTACTGAGTGAGGCAGCGGGATCTGGAGTGAGGGTTTGAGAGGATGATACTGTTTTGAAATTTGAGTTTTAATTGGGCAGGGATATGTAGTCTATAGAGATAGGACCCTGGGTTGGAGTCTGATCTGTGACCGGGCCTCCAGGAAAGCTGACGGCGATGCAAATCAAGGCCGGGTACCAGTCTCTCAAGAAGATTGAGGATTGTATTCGGACCGGCCAGCATGGACGAGCTCTTCTTGAAGCATGCAATGAGTTCTACACCAGGATCCCACATGACTTCGGGTAAGGTCATGCTGTTTCTTTACTTTGTTCTTCTACTCACTTTATTCCTTAAGCAACCGCAGCAGCTCTGGCCCTCTTAATCCTTTATTGTTAAGGAAATTGTCACCTTAAATTGGGTCCAATGTGATTTGTAGCTAGCTTAGAATATGGGAAGTCAGCACTCAGGAGGCAGAAAGTGGCCAACCTGGATCCTGTCTCAAGAAAATTTTCAAAATAAAAGAAATATGGGACATAATTTCCCAACTTTATTAGAACTATATTCCTGACCAAGTGAAAGTTAACCAACTCAAGAGAGACTGGACTCCCCACCCCTCCAAATAGAAAAGAATGTATCTAGCCACTAAGTAAAACACCTTGCAAATCATACCTCCTTCCATTCTTTTAAGATGACTACACCCACATAAATACCACTTTTCTGAAACCAAATGATTAATATTAAGTGGATAGAACACATTACCGGTCCCTATTTTTTTTTTTTTTTTTTAACTCCTTCAGATTTACATGTCTGATCCCTATTTGTGTGCATGTGTGCGTGCGCTCGCGGTGCTCAGGATTGAACCTAGGGTGTTGTACATGTTACCCATGCACTTTCTCCCTGAACTGTATCCTAGCCCAGTTCGTTCTTCATTCTGGTTTTCATTGTTCCTGTTTCCTCTATTGCTTTCTGTGAATTCCATAACCTCAAAATAGCCACGAATGGTCAAAAGGTTTACCCCTTCTGGATTGTGTCCAGACTTCCTTATTGACGTCAGTGTAGCTTAGTTTGAAAAAGGGTCCTATAAAAGAATTTCAACTCTGTCCTGAACATGGAAATCTAAATAGATGTTTTATCCTACTTAGAATGTGTATTTAATATCCCTTTGTATATTTGGGCTTTGAAGTCTTTTCACAGGCCTTTCTCTTCCAAATAGGAAATCCTAATTTTTTTTTCTTTTCTTTTTTTTGTTTTTTTGTTTTTTTGAGACAAGGTCCTATAGCCCTGGAGCTCACTGTGTAGACTAGGCTGGCTTCAGTCCCACAGAGATCCTCCTACCTCTGCCTCTTGAGTGCCGAGATTAAAGGTGTGTGCCACCAGGCCCAGCTTTTTTCTTTTCTTTTTAGTAAGACGAACACCAGTTTTCCAAAGGACCTGTTTTTTTGTCATGTACCTTCTAGCCACAAAGCAGACAACTCACAGTGGTTGTACCTCTGTCCTTAGACTCTCTATCCCTCCAGTGATCCGGACAGAGAAAGAGCTGTCGGAGAAAGTACAGCTGCTAGAGGTGAGCTGCGAGCGCACTGGGAGTTTGCAGACTCTTGGCCTACGTTCCTTCACGCTGATTCTTGGTCTCGTCATCTTAGGCGCTGGGAGACATTGAAATTGCCCTGAAGCTGGTGAAGGCAGAGCGCCAAAGCTCAGAACACCCCCTGGACCAGCACTATAGAAACCTCCATTGTGCGTTGCGTCCTCTGGACCATGAAAGCTACGAATTCAAAGTAATACAGACAGTCATTTATTTTCACGTTCTTACCCCAGTCAAGCCCATCCTTCCCATCCCTGTATTTACCAGGAACTTGGGAGTCAGAACTCTTTCTAACTGCATTGTGAGGCTATTGGGGGCAGAAAGTTCTGCTAGCTTAGAGCAGAAGCCCTGCATCCTTCAGTCAGTCCAGTCTCTTACAGGGTCTACATTTGCTGTTCCTTCTTTTCCACAGGTGATTTCTCAGTACCTACAGTCTACCCATGCGCCTACACACAAGGACTACACTATGACCTTGCTGGATGTTTTTGAAGTAGAGAAGGAAGGGGAAAAAGAAGTCTTCAGAAAGGACCTTCCTAACAGGTCTGAGTCCAGCTCTGGGTCGAGTAGACATTTCCTTGCCGGAAGTGTAGTGAAGGAGCTGGGAGGGTGGCAGGGACAGCTGTTTTGTTTGTTATTTGTATCTGTGACCATTGTTTTCAGGAGAACAATGGAGTAGAATAATGGGTCTTTCTTAGGATGCTACTCTGGCATGGTTCCAGGCTGAGTAACTGGGTGGGGATCCTGAGCCATGGGCTTCGAGTTGCCCCACCTGAGGCTCCCATCACAGGTTATATGGTAAGTAGAGACTGAACTCTAGAAGGAACCCAAGGGAAGGAAAGATGCAATGATGATCTTGGTCGGTCCCCCAACCCAGATTAGGATTAGGTGGTACTCCTCTGAAAGAGTTCAAACAGCTCACTGATAACCACATCTTTACTGTGTCCCTCTTTCTTTAAAAGAGATATGTCTTCTAGAATTTAAAGGCAGAGATCCATGGCTGTTTTGTTGTCTCTTGAACTGAGTAAGAAAGGGCAGTGGGAGAGGAACCATGTTGTGTTTATGAGAACAGAACCTGATGGTCAATGCTGAGTCTTCTTCCTCATAGAGTTGTTTGCTATTTTGAGACAAGGTCTCACTTTGACCTTGGGTGGTTTGGAGCTTGCCTTGTAGACCAGGCTGGCCTCAAACTGAAAGACCTGCATGCCTCTGCCTCCTGAATCCAGGGGTAAAAGGCTTGGACCACCATGCCAGGACCTTCTCATATAATGGATTAGACAGCTGATCTCCACTTTTGTTGGTATATTTCAGTTTGGGAAAGGAATCTATTTTGCTGACATGTCTTCCAAGAGTGCCAATTATTGCTTTGCCTCTCGCCTGAACAACACAGGACTGCTTCTTCTCTCAGAGGTAAGTCAGCGAACACAGCTATGATCTCTAGTTCACTGAGAAAATTTGACTTTGGATTCAAGAGGTATACCTGGAAAGATTTCCATTGCATTAGATTCTTTTGCTAAAGTAAGGAATAAAATACAAATCCGGATGTTCTGGTTGGCTTTGGAATCACCTGCTTCTGAACTGAAAATAGGTATTCACGGATCTTTTGCTTTGCAGGTAGCTCTAGGTCAGTGTAATGAGCTAATGGAGGCCAATCCTAAGGCCGAAGGATTGCTTCAGGGCAAGCATAGCACCAAGGGGCTGGGAAGGATGGCTCCCAACCCTACCCACTTTGTCACCCTGTAAGTACCCAGTGCTAAGGCTGCTGGAAGACTTCTTTCAAATTGTTAAGAATTACTCGTCTATTTCAGCTTCTGAACCAAATGCTAATGTTGACACATTTTCTTCCATTTGGCAGGAATGGAAGTACAGTGCCCTTAGGACCAGCAAGTGACACAGGAATTCTCAATCCAGAGGGGTATACCCTCAACTACAATGAGTTTATTGTCTACAGCCCCAACCAGGTCCATATGCGATACCTTCTAAAGATTCAATTTAATTTTCTGCAGCTGTGGTAATGTTGATCAAATAAGCAAGAGAGGATACAGTCTTCAAACAAGAATCAAGCAATATTACATTTTTTAACTTTTTGATATTTTGTTTGATAAAATAATAGAAACCTATCTCTGGCTTCTTTGGGCTTTACTTCTCTAAACACTTATTCTTTGTGTGTGGTGTGCATGCACACACAGAGGCCAGAGGAAGGTCATTGGAGTATGCTCTAGCACTCTTCATACTGTCCTCTTGGTTGGTTGGTTGGTTGGTTGGTTGGTTGGTTGGTTGGTTGGTTGGTTTTTTGAGACAGAGTTTCTCTGTGTAGCCTTGGCTGTCCTGGAACTCATTCTGTAGACCAGGCTAGCCTCCAACTTGGATCTGCCTGCCTCTGCCTCTGGAGTGCTCATTTTAAAGATGTTCACCACCACAGCCTGCCACACTGTCTTTTATTTTTCAGAGCTGAGGACCAAACCCAGGGCCTTGCGCTTGCTAGACAAGCGCTCTACCACTGAGCTAAATCCCCAACCCCCACACTGTCTTATTGAGACAAAGGCTCTTACTGAATCTGGAGAGAGGCTGATAGCCAGAAGTTCAGTCCTTTGCACCCCAAAATTTTGGGATTACAGATATGTGCAGTCACACTCAGTTTGTTTTTTAGATTTGTTTTTAAATATGTTCATGTTTCTGAAGTGTCTGTGTAGTTATGTGTACATGAGTACAGATGCCAGCAGAGGGAGCTAGAGTTACAGGGCCCTATGATGGCTGTTCTTGGTAAATCAGCTTAACTATACCTGTAATCAACCCAAGCAGCTGGGCATGCCTATGAGGGATTTTCTTGACTGGATCATCTGAGATGGAAAAAAGCCACCCTACAGCTGGGCTACAGCATCTGGTGGCAACCCTGTTGTGGGTCAATAGTTTAACTATGTAAAGATGTGTTACATTTGTTTGCCTTGCATGCCTAAAGCACCTGATTCCAGGGGCCAGCCAGCTAGGCAGACATGGTAGAAGCAGGAAAGCAGGACATACAGAATTAAAGGTAAAAAGCCCCAAGGCAAAATGTAGATGAATAGAAACAGGTTAAGTCATAAGATCTAGTGGGACAAGCATAAGCTAAAGGCTGAGCTTTCATAATTAATAAGAAGTCTCATGTCATTATTTGGGAACTGGTAAATGGCCCAAAGAAAATTCCAACTACACAGCTGCATGAAAAGGCATGGAAGAAGGAAGCTTTTACTTTTGGCTGCTTGCTCTTACACTTTCTGGCAAGTTCATCTATCCTGTTACTAAGGCATTCTTTGATTGGTCTTTGGAACTCCAATGCAGACTGAAGACCAGGAACGTTCTAGGCATTTCCTAGGACTCCAGCACAACATCGAAACAGTCTAAAATATCCAGCCTTGTGGAATGAACAACCTCTGGATTCTTGGCTTTTCCATTGGGAGATAGCCATTGTTGAACTACTAGACTATAGCCTGTAAGCTACTGTAAGTCTCCTTAAAAAATAAAATATAGCCGGGCAGTGGTGGTACACGCCTTTAATCCCAGCACTTGAGAGGCAGAGGCAAGTGGATCTCTGAGTTCGAGGCTAGCCTGGTCTACAGAGTGAGTTCCAGGACAGGCTCCAAAGCTACACAGAGAAACTCTGTCTTGAACCCCCCTCAAATATAGATAATTATATATATATATAATTATTTATATTATATATTTATATTTACATATATACAATTATATGTAAAATTGTATGTGTATATGTATATGTATGTATATATACATTTGTTCTTTCTCTCAGTTTTGTTATTCCTTTAGAGAACTCTAATACAAGTCCTCTGCAAGAGCAGTGTGTGCTCATAACCACTGAGCCATCTCAGACCTCAAATACTTATTTCTTCTGATATCACTGTATCTCATTTCCAGGAAGTGCCCATTGCCCTCTGTATCCCACCACTGGTGACAGGTTACTCTGGATTCTATTTTCTCACAGTATATATAGCCTCTCCACTGAGGGACACTAATGAGGGCTAATGCTTGTCCCTGCTAGATTCATTTTTTTTTTCCTGCCAACTGGTGTCTTTTTTAAATGTAACTGTAGACAGAGTACAGGTTTGTTTTTTTGTTTTGTTTTGTTAAGATTTATTTATTTATATGGGTACTTTGTCAGCATGTACATCTGCACACCAGAAGAGGGCATCAGGCAGTTGTGAGTTGCCATGTCGGTGCTGGGAATTGAACTCAGGACCTTTGGAACAGCAGTGAGTGCTCATAACCACTGAGCCATCTCCCCAGCCCCAGAGTACAGGTTCTAAAGACTCACTTTTCCCATCAGAATCTTAATTATCCCAAGTCTATCTGAAGGGCTAGAGAATGGTCCAGGAGTTAAGAGAGTGATCTAGTCAAATCTACCTGCTCACTTAAGTAGTATACCACTAATAACATTGAAGAAGGGGCTAGGGAAATGGTCCAGGAGTTAAGAGAGTGATCTAGTCAAATCCACCCGCTACTGAAGTAGTATACCACTAATAACACTGAAGAAGGGGCTAGGGAAATGGTCCAGTAGTTAAGTGAGTGTAGGGGCTGGAAAGAAAAGGCATTGGGACAAAATTCAATACCCATTTCACGACAGACATTCAACAGGAATGGAAGAGTACTTCCTCACCCTGAAAAAGAATCTGAGAAGCACTGCCAACTTAATACCTAGTAGCAGAAAATACAAAGCATATATCCTTGGGTGGGCATGCCGCTCAGTTGGAAGAGTGCTTGTCTAGCTCTGATGAGTATTCTTGGTTGTCAGCTTGACTACATCTGGAATTAACTCAAACCCAAAAAATGTCTGGACACACCTGTGAGGAATTTTTGCTTAATTAAATCATTTGAAGTGGGAAGACATGCCTTTAATCCATATCTTTTGGGTGGGAAGACCCATCTCAAATCTTGGCCACACCTTTTGCTGAAATCCTATATAAAGAACTTGGAAGAAGGAAGTTCTTCTCTTTGCTGGCTTGCTCTCACCCTCACTAGCATGTCCATTCCTGCATTGGCAGTAGAACCTGCTTCTTGGGAATCTGGAGTATACTGAAGACCAGATGAGATATTCAGCCTTGTAGAATGAATAACTACCTGATTCTTGGACTTTCTGTTCATAGGCAGCTGTTGTTGGATTAGCTGGACACACAGCTTGTAAGGCATTCTAATAAATCCCCTTTCTTTTTATATAGAGAGATTCATTCTATTTAAGGTCTGTTACTCTAGAAAACCCTGACTAATAGAATAGCATAAATAAATCTCTGGTTTCATCCCCAGGACTGCACAAAGTGGGTGTCCTGGTGCACTCAGGAGGTGGAGGCAGAAGGATCAGAAATTTAAAAAGATGTCTACAAAGCAAGTTTTGGGCTACCTGAGACCTTGTCTAAAAACAGAAGGGGAGGGGATTTAAGAATGTAAAACCAAATCAAATCAGGAAGTCCATTCTCATTACTTAAATTTAGTATTTTACTGAAGATACAAGCCATGGTAGTTAGTCCTAAGGGCACAGGTGTGGCCACTGGTCCCTGAGCTCAGCCTACGTCTCCAGGCCCTCTCTGGCCCAACCTGCCACTAGCTACTGAGCATGTCTGTCTGAGGAGCTGTTCAGAAAATAACAACTTTAAAAACTGTGATAGTATCCAGGCATGGTAGCACGCACCTGTAATCCCAGCACTAGGGAGGCAGAGGCAGGCAAATCTATGAGCTCTAGGACAGTCTGGTCCAGAGTGAGTTCCAGGATAGCCGGGGCTACACAGAAAAAAAAAAAAAAAGACACTGTAGTAGTGAAACACTGGCAACCAAGTGAAAAGTTTAGTGACACCGCTAGACGTGATTGAAAATAATCTAGCTATTGATGGGTTTGGTGCAGATGAAGGAACTTTGGCTTGCTCTGTCACCTCATCTTTGAGGGTCACACATACAAGAAGTTAGACATCAACGAGAATGACATGCTTGGCCTTGCTTATGGACTAACACAGATGATGCTTGTGCTTCCCATTCTGACAAAAATGTAGACAATGTGATTGCCCATGTTTCTGAGGTAGTGGTAGATGCAGACTATTGACGTAAGCAGGACTTCTTAAGCTACAATAAAAAGAAATATTTTCATGACATTTTACCTATTTTTTTGTAGTTATTTCCAAATGTAAATTATGTGAGAATACAACAGAATAGATTTATCATTGTGAGTGGATGTACTGTCTTAATTAATCTTGTATAACCATTTAGAGATAGCTGATATAAGCTCCTTACATAGTTTTTAAAAAGAAAATTAAGCATGGATATGTATAATCCTGCACCTGGCAAATAGAGGCAGCAGGACCATTTCAAGGTGTGTTCCAGACCAGCCTACACTATATGAGACAGGACTATACATGATGCCATGTATAAAAATAATTGAAGCAGCCAGATGTAGTGTGGGAGTCCACAGAGGTTTCCTAGTGAGAACTTACTCATGGTCAGAGAATCTGAGCTTGCTTTACCCAGCAGGGCTGCATAAGGAGGTGATTTAGCCATGGGAGTGTTTACCACGTGTTTGGAAGGATCTACACTTGGGTGTACAGTGTGCTTTGATCTTGCAAGGGGGAGGTCTTTTGCCTCTCCCCTTGGAATATTATAAAAAACCCTTTTGAATAAACCTTGAGGCTGTTGGGTATTGACACAGGCCCTCCTGAAGCTATCCTGTGTCTCTGTCTTCCTCCTCATTGTCTAGGTCTACCTTTCTATCTGATATTTTCTTATCCCTCTCTCCTCCATCTAAGAACCCTTCAAAAGGTGGGAGCTGGACTCCCACAGTGTAGGAGCACATGCCCACAATCCCAGCACTTGGGAGGCAGAGGCAAAAGATTTACGATCAAAATATATTAGAGCTGAAATCAGCAAGACTTTCTAAACATGAAGAATGAATAATCTGAAAAGAAAATTAGAATAATATGACGGAATCCCTGGTATAGTTCAGTAGTAGAACATCTAACATGCACAAGGCTTTCAATTCCAACTCAGAGAAAGTTACAGTGGACTTACATCAAGTGTAAATGTATACTGGGAACGCTGATACACAGGTGGAAGAACCTAGGTGAATGGGAACATTCTGTCTTCATGGGTTTCTAGATCTAATACTAGCCCCACCTTTTAAAGGAATGAACAAGATAACCCTAAAGTTCATATGGAATTGTAAAATTATCTGTCCTAAATAACCAAACGATCTCGAAAATGAGCAGAGATGAAGCACTCACACTTCCCGATTTTACAACTCATTACAAAGCTGCAGTGTGAAAACGGTATTACCACAAGACAGACACAGTTAAGGGACAGAGCTGAGAATGCAGAAGGAAATCCATGCAGACTTGGCACACGGGCTCTCAACAAGTGCCATGATGGTTAACCTTGACATAGAACTTGGTGGGGCTTAGAATGGTGTAGGAACAGAACTGGGTTTTTCTGTGAGGACACTTCTCCAGAGGTTAGTGGAAGTGGGCGGACCTGCCTAGAGCGTGGGCAGCACCGTTCCACGCAGGCTGGGGCCTGGGACTGAGTAGACAGCCAGTGGAGCAGCACTCATGGCTTTCTGCTTCCCGACTGCAGTGTGACGTGGTCACTGCTGCCATGCCATCCCTGCGGATGGACTACAGCCTCGAAACACGAGCCAAACAAATCCTTCCTCCCTGAAGCTGCTTTTGCGGGGTATTTTGTCTCCACAGTGTGAAAAATAACTAAACAGATGTCAAGACCATTCAGTGGGTGAAAACAAAAATATCTCTTCAACAAATGGAGTTGAGGGCTGGAGACATGGCTCAGCACTCAAAAGTGTGTAGTGCTTTTCCAGGGGACCAGCTTTACTTCCTAGCACTCCAGACTGGACACATCTGGCCTCTGTGCATATCTGCATTCACAGGCACAAATCCTTCTCTCCACAAATACATATAATTTAAAAATATTAAAAAATAATTTTAAATTTCTAAAAAATATTTATTTTTAAAAGATTTGAATATATATATATATGCCAGATATGTTCTTGGTGGACAAAAGAGAATGTTGGATCCCCTGAAGTGAGAGTTACAGGCAGCATGAGCCACCTGAACATGGGTGCTGGGAACTGAATCACTGCAAGAACACTAAGTGCAGTTAGCTGCCAAGCCATCTCTCCAGCCCCCACCCCCATTTTTTAGATAGAGTCTCACTGCCTCTATCTGCCTGCCTCTGCCTCCAAGTGCTGCAATTAAATGCGTGCACTACCACACCAACCCCCCTTTCTTATTTTTTTATTTAATGTGTCTGCACATGTACCATCTGAAGAGGGTGTTGGAGCCCCTGAAGCTGGAGTTACAAACAATTGTGAGCCACCTGATGTGCGTGCTGGGAACCAAACTTGAGCCCTCTGTAAGAACAAGAAGCTCTCTTAATGGCTGAGCCATTTCTCCAGCCCCCAAAATAAATCTTTAAAAAAACCTAAATGGTACTAAAGCATTGGCTGTCCCATGCAAAGCAACAAATCTGGATGCTTCCTTACAATGTGTACAAAACTAAATGAACCACAACCTGACTGTAAGGCCTAATGGTGTGAAACTCAAAACCTAAAGGGAATCTTTGTGACCTTGATTAAATTCGTTTCTTAGACTACATCAGCAACAGCACAAGCAAACAAATAAGTTGGTCTCTTTTTAAGTATGTATGGTAATGGGATCTGAATCTAGTGCCTCCCACATGCTAGGCAAGTGCTGTAACACTAAGCTACATGAATCAGGGCCTCAGTGAGTTGGCCAGATTAGGCTTGAATTTAATTCTGTAGCTCAGGCTACCTCTGCCCCATCTTCTGCTTCAACCCTGCAGAGAAGCTGGAATTACAGCCTACCCACCTGGCCCAGCTGCCTTATCAAAACAAAACTTTCAGCAGGGTTGGTGGTGCAGTGGTGCAGCGGTGCAGCGGTGCATGCCTGTGATCCCAGCACCCGAGGGGCAGAAGCAGGAGGGACAGTGCACTTGCAAGTACCAGGCAGCCGGTACTGTATAGTGAGACCCTGTCTCAAAAAAAAAAAAAATCTTTTAAAATGATGAAGGTTGACATCACCGGTAACAAGTCGTATTGGCATCTTCTGTCCTCTGAAAGGATGCAAGGAGAAACACACATCTCCTCCTCTAAAACCTACACTCTCAGTCTATTCACGAGACAAGAACAGACAAAACCAAAAAAAGGCACAGCCTACAAAACCCTGAGTCAGTACTCTTCCGAAGTATCAAGATTATAAAAAAACTGAAAGACCTCACAATTAGAGGAGACATGGCTAAATGTAATGTGGGGTCTCAAAGTGGCAAAATCCAGTATTTGTATTTTAGTTAATAATCCTGTAGAAATGTTAAGTGCGATGTCAGTGTTAGAGAAAGCAGATGAAGGACATCCAAGAGCAACCTTTACCATTCCTGCAACTGTTCTGTAAATCTTAAGCAACTTGAAGAAAGGGGCGTGAGGAGGGATAGATGAGCAGTGAGGAGCACTCGTTGCTCTTACAGAGGACCTCAATTCAGTTCCCAAAACCTACATGGTAGCTCAAAACCAGGTCCACGGGACCCAACTCTGCCTTCTAACCCTTGTGGGCACCAGGCACACATATATATGCACATGCACCCAAAACACTCATACACATAAATAAATCTAAAATTTTAAAAAATGATTTGAAGAAAAAAAAAGCTAGATAGGAGTGTAGCTCAATGGTAAAGAACTATCCAGCTTGCATGTGGTCCTGAGTCTAAACTTCAACATCATGAAAGAAAAATGAACCTATAATCCCAGAGTCTGGTAGGATGGAGGCAAGGGGGATCATGAGATCAGGGTCATCCTCAGCAATGTAGGAAGTTCAACTCTGTCTCAGAAAGCCAAAAATATATACATATATACCACACCACTAAAAAGTTACCAACAGTTAAGTTCTTTGGGAATATATCTATTATTCATGTTTTTGTTTCTGATTCTCCTTTCAGAAACAAAAATAAATTTCTTAGCCAGGCATGGTGGTTCACACATTTAATCCCCACACTCAGGAGGCAGGAGCAAACGTATCTCTGAGTTGGAAGCCAGCCTAATCTTTATAGTGTCTCAAAAAAAAAATTTCCCTCCCTCTTCAACATTAGTATAACCATATGACTTCTTTGCTAACATTTATTAATGAGTGGGAATTGTGTGTTATTACCAGCTGAAAAATTTTAGTGCCAACAGTTACTTGATACATGAAACACAGATGTCCGTGAGGTAGAGTTCTTTCTTTTCTCTCACTCATAAAATAGCATTTTAGAAAAAATGAGGTTCAGAGAGAGTTTTTTTTATTATTATTTCCTACTTTATCTATTTATTTACTTACAGGGACAGGGAGACACACACATATACACATACTATGGTACACATGCAGGGGTCACAGGACAATTTGCAGGAGTGAGTTTTCCTCCTACTGTGGGTTCTGAAGATCAGACTCAGGTTGGTATCAGGTGCTCTTACCTGCTGAGTCATCTCACTGGCCCCTTCATTTTTGAGACAGGATCTTACACTATATGTCTGGCTGTCTTAGAACTCACTATGTAGGCCAGGATGACCTCAAATTCACGATAATTCTCCTTCCTCAGCCTAAGTACAGACTATGGTCATTTATCACTATGCTTCACGGTAACTTTTACAGAGCTGGGCATGGTAGCTCACAGCTTGAATCTCAGCACTCAGGAGGTGAAGGAGAAGTCAGACAGATCTCTGAGTTCAAGGCTAGAACTTCGTAAGTCAGAATCAATGTAAATCCATGGACATGATTATTCCACTTGTCAACATGTCGTAAGTTTTATGAACTTCATTTTTGTTTTGTTTTTCTTTTGTTTTTCAGAGACAGGGTTTCTCTGTGTAACAGCCCTGGCTGCCCTGGAACTCACTCTGTAGACCAGGCTGGCCTCGAACTCATAGAGATCCGCCTACCTCTGCCTCCCCAGTGCTGGGATTAAAGGCCACCGCTGCTCAGCTATCCTGGCTTTTTTTTTTTTTAAAGAACACTTTAAGAGGGGCTGGAGAGATGGCTCAGTGGTTAAGAGCACTGACCACTCTTCCAGAGGACCCAGGTTCAATTTCCAGCACCCACATGGAAGCTCAGAACTGTGTCTGTAACTCCAGTTCCAGGGGATCTGAAACCAAGAGCAACACACCAATGCACATAAAATAAAACTAATTAATTAAAAAAGAACACTTTAAGCAAAGATTTGTTTTTATTTTATGTGTATGAGTGTTCTGACTGCATGTATGTCTGTGCACCACATGCATGCATTACCTATGGAAGCTAGAAGAGGGTGATGGGTTTCCTGGAACTGGAGTTACAGCCAGTTGTGAGCTACCAGATAGGCACTGAGAGTGGAACCTGTGTCCTCTGGAAGAGTGGCCAATGCCCGTAACCATGGGGCCTTCTCTCCAGCTCCATGAATTTCAATCTGAGGGAGAAATATGTTTGTGATTTCTTCCAAGAATGCGGGTTAGTCTATCAATGAATGCTTGTAAGGCAAGTGCAAAGTCAAAGACTCGTTCTGCCTTCAGTGCCTTGGTTCCTCTCTCTGGCCAGTTAGTTCTGGGAAGAGGACTGTGTCTGTGAGAGGAACCCAGAAGTGCCCTGGGTCTATCCATTTTCTAAATGCTCATAAGTCTATTGACTTGAACTCATTCTTTCTTGCTTCTTTTCATGACAAAACAAGGTCCCTCAGGTCTATTCAAACTGAGTACTGGTCGACAATACTCACTCCACCTCCTGGTAGAGGTCTATTCAAACTGAGTACTGGTCGACAATACTCATTCCACCTCCTGGCAGAGGTCTATTCAAACTGAGTACCAGTCGACAATACTCACTCCACCTCCTGGCAGAGGTCTATTCAAACTGAGTACTGGTCGACAATACTCACTCCACCTCCTGGCAGGAAAGGGGGTTTAGATCCTAAGGAGGTGCCAAGTTGTGGTGGCACATGCCTTTAATCCCAGCACTTGGGAGGCAGAGCCAGACGGGTCTCCGTGAGTTCAAGGCCAGCCTTGTCTACAAAGCAGGTTCCAGGATAGCCAGAGCTGCAATACAGAATAATCCTGTCTCTAAATGGATCTTAAGGAAGAAAGGACACAGGACTCTAACCTACCTATGAAAGATGTGGTTCATTTCCTTGCAGCTCTAATGAAAATAAATGCTAACCAGGCAGTGGTGGCGCACGCCTGTAATCCCAGCACTCGGGAGGCACAGGCAGGTGGATCTCTGTGAGTTTGAGGCCAGCCTGGTCTACAGAGCTAGTCCAAGTCAGGCTCCAAAGCTACAGAGAAACCCTGTCTCGAAAAACCAATAAATAAATAAATACTGAATTAGAAAAGAACATCCGGGGTTGGGGATTTAGCTCAGTGGTAGAGCGCTTGCCTAGCAAGCACAAGGCCCTGGGTTCGGTCCTCAGCTCCAGAAAAGGAAAAAAAAAAAAAAAGAAAAGAACATCCATATCCCTCCCCGTTGATGTAAATCCACTAGAGAATACAATCAGGGTTGTACTTAAAGATCTTCCAACACTTTATTTTTATGATCTTATTAAGAATGTAGCCGGGCGGTGGTGGCGCACGCCTTTAATCCCAGCACTCGGGAGGCAGAGCCAGGTGGATCTCTGTGAGTTCGAGGCCAGCCTGGGCTACCAAGTGAGTTCCAGGAAAGGCGCAAAGCTACACAGAGAAACCCTGTCTCGAAAAACAAAACAAAACAAAAAAAAAAAAAAAAAAGAATGTAGACACTGGTGTCTTCCAGTTTGCATCATCTAGTACAAGTGACGTCATCTTTGTCCCGAGTACCGCATTGTCATTCCCACGATAGAAAATACAGGTTTCCTTGATTGTCTCCCACGGCAAGCTGCAGGGTAGAGTTGGGCCCCAGCCAAGGTTCCAGGCAGCTCACTGGCCCATCACATCGGAACAAACCCAACTAAGACAGGAACAGAAATGGGAGAGGTGAAGCTACAGGCTTGGGGTCTCCTTATTAACTTATCTTCCTCTCAAATCAATACCTTAGCATCGGGCCACTGCAAGAGAGATCGAAGCAAACAACCTCCATCTTTTGCCCCTCCTTAGCCTAAATGTTTTCTTGTAGTAGCCCTTTCCCAGTTTGCATGCATGTGCGCACACACACACACACACACACACACACACACTTACCAGCTGCATACTGGGTCTCTCCCACAGCTTAACATCTCTGTCCTTCGAAGCAGTCACCAGCAATCCAGGAAGCACATGGAGGGCTGTGACTGCGCCCAAGTGAATCTCAGAGAGGAGGGGAACAACATGAGTTCTCAGGGAGACCTTTCCATTAAGGAAGCAGCGAAGGCGGCTGCGTCAGATCTAGAACCTCCTCCTTCTCTATGACCCTTGCCCCAAGCTTACCTTTTTACACTGACGTGCCTTCAAATGTCTGGGTTCCCACCAGTTCTCCGTGTAGGAATTTGACTCAGATGAATCTGTCCCTGGACTCTGAGTTTTAGGTGTTTTTGCTTCTTTCTGCCAAGTGTTACCTACAATCCATTCTCCGTCTGGGGTACACTCAGCTACGTTCCACAGCATTCCATCAGAGGTGGCGCAGAGAAATGATGACTCTGCCATTTTAAGAGTCAAGTTAGAGAGCCAGGTCTCAGGCCTTTAGGACCCACCAGCCTCCCCTAAGCCACCCCAGAGCTCCTCTGGTCTTTTCCCTCTCACTAACCAGACTCAGGTTTGGCCTGGGTGATTGATACCGGGGACCCATTAGGATTCTTTAAGTTCAGATTGAAGTCCAGGGCCTCCCCAAACTCTCCTGACTCCTTCTGCTCCTGTGAAAGGACAGGTGATTAGGTAACTTCATTCAGTCTGAGCACATAGGACACAACTCCACAAACAAAACCACAGTGTTCTGCTCTAACGTGCTCAGGACATTAAAAAGCAATCTACAAGTCCAGTTCAGGCATCGGATGGATGCGTGTAAGAATCTATCCCTGAGCTCTCCCAGGTGAAGATGTAGAACATATCTACCATCTTGATGTTGTTATCACGCCCATCCCCAGTGGGTAGAAGAACCCCCAGCGCTGGCAGCAGATTTTAGTGTCACGATCTACTCCACGTGAGTGAGGTCTCTGTGGCGAGGACATGTTTGTGTCCAGCCTCCTTTGGCAGAACATGACATGTGCATTTCCCATTTGTCAACACTCAATGTCATGTTCTGCTTTCCTACCACACGGTTCTACACTGAAGTTACCCGTCTTCTCTCTGTGTCCAGGCACATACATTGGTTTGGCTATGCTGAACCAGGCTGACATAGACCTGCCTGTGCCTGGCATTTGGGAACATGTACACTTCTTTTACTTAGATACATGTTTGGGAACAGAACCACTGCTTCCTAGACAGGCTTTGTAGGTTACTTGAGTAGGTAACAGGCTAGGATTTCATAAACTTTCCAGAAACAAGAGACCTCAGGACACTTGGGAATGGAATCTAGCTTTGACATACTGAAATCGGTAAGTGTAAAACACCTATGAGGTAATGGCAGCATGACAGAGACACCTTGCAGCCCTTGTCCTCAAATGCTCATACTGACAGAGTCAGTAAAAAAAAAAAATCACAATTAAAAAACCTGGGAGACAGGCTGGGCGTGGTGGCACACCCCTTTAATCTTAGCACTAGAGAACCAGAGGCAGGTGGATCTCTGTGAGTTCAAGGCCAGCCTGCTCTCTAGAGTGAGTTCCAGGACAGCCAGGGCTACACAGAGAAAGCCTGTCTCAAAAAAACCAAAAAAGAAAGGAAGGAAGGGAGGGAGGGAGAGGAGAGGAGGGGAGGGGAGGGGAGGGAGAGGGGAAGGGGGAGGGAGAGAGAGAGAGACAGAGAGAGAGAGAGAAGAAAGCTGGGGGCCAGAGAGAGGGCTCAGCAGGTAGGAGCACTTGCCACCAGGCCTGACAACCTGAGTTTGAGCTCTAGAACCCACATGGTAGAAAGAGAGAACCAACCCACCAAGTTGTTTCTGACTTCCATGCCTGAACCAACAGTGGCACACACCTCCCAGCACTCAGGAGGCAGAGGCAAGCAGATGCCTGTGAGTTCCAGGTCAGTCGTGGCTGCACAGTGAGACCCTATCTCAAAAGGAAAGAAAAGGGAAAGGGGGAGGGGAGGGGAGAGGAAGAGAGGAGAGGGGAGGGGAGGGGAGAGAAAGGAAGTGGAAAACAACAACAAAAACCCTCCTAGGTCCCTGGTTTTAAAAATTCTACCACCTTTTCTTGCACAGGGAAATCTTAGATGGGAACTCAGCATCCAGTGATTTCAAACGGAGTTGCTCCAGGGAAGGGGAGACGGAGGATAGGAGCCACCTGCCTTTCCCTTCCCTCTCTCCTCCACGATGGGTTCCAATGTTCCGCACAGGACTCACCAAGAAAGAAAGATACCCAGAGTCCTCCTGCTGCAGGTAAAACACGCCGCACTCCTTGCTGGTGCACAGGACTGAAGAACGTACTCCATACTTCCTGCTGTTTTATAAGAGAGTAAAAGACTGAGCCCAAGACCACCTTTCTTTAAGACCCTGGTGCTATACCCTGAGTTCGACTCCATCTCAGGGTAACCACTAAACCGCTTTTCTTCTCTTCAGCCCAAGAGGTTTTGCATTTTGTATCTTACCAGATCCTGGTTGGAGCACACCCAGGCTTCATCTGTAGTAATTCCACATTCTCTTTCATTAAGATGAGAGACTGGCCATCAGGGGCCAGAACCAGACCTGTCAAGACTCCCAAGTCCTCCTGTAGAACTCGCTTCATGTGAAGACTGTAGCTCAAAAGACAGACACAAACACTTCCTTAGCGAACTTCTCTCAGACGCATTCCCACGCACTTCTCGTGAATGAAGTATAAAACACATGACTGACCTACACATGTCCTGTTCCTAACCTCTGTGTGCATGCTTGCTTGCTTTTGCTGTACTGGGGATGGGACCCGGAGCCTCTGGCAGGACTCAGACAAGCACTCTAGCACTGAGCTACATTCCCAGCGCCTGTCTTTCTTACAGCAACATCCACCATCATGCTCCCTTACTGCTAACACTGCTGTCTTTTGCGTCCATCAGTAAGCTCTGTGGATACTTCCTTCTGTAACAGGGCCCCAGACCTTAGCAGGCCTCCAAACCTCAGCACAACTGACTCCATGATGGAAGTACCATTCAGGCCATAACACTCAGTGTGTAAACAGCACCACCAGCCAAAAATGAAAACAAAGACCTAACCCATCAAAGTCCATAGTTCTGGGCAGGTCTCTAAATGTACTAACCTTGCTTTTGGACCTGAAACTCTCTATGTAGCCCAGGTTGGTCTTGAACTCAAAGAGATCTGCTCCTGAGTGCTGGAATTAAAGGACTGCCCCACCACCATCTACCTTCTTCTTGGCCACCACCTTCCCCATCCCCGCTAGGAACCCAAGGTCCTGGCTGCACCCAGAATTCTGGCCCCACACTCCAAGTAGGGCCAGAAAGACAGCTCATCAGGGAGGCACAAAGTGCAGGAAAGAACTGACTCCAAGAATTGTCCTCTGTCCTCCACATGAGTGCCCTGAACAAGCACACCCCATCACCACACACACACACACACACACACACACACACACACACACACACACACACACGAAAGAAAAAAAAACCAGAATACTCTGAGAACTCCCATGCATAAATTTTGTTAACACTATTCACTTTTCTGGGTTGTGTTAACACTATTTGCTTTTCTGGAATATCATTTCCTTCCCTTACTGGCCCAGAAAATTCTTCATTTTTTTTATGTCTAATTTTAAAGACCATCTCTTTGCTAACATTTCTCAAATTTTGCAGACCTATGAGTTACTGGAGGCTTTTTTAAAAATTCAGCTGGGTTTGGTGCCACACACTTCTAATTCTAGCCACTCAGGAGGCTCAGTGGGAAGGAGTCTGAGCTGCTAGCCTGAGCAATATAACACAACCCTACCTCAAGAAAAGTAATAAAGAAATAAAGAAAAACAATTCACGTATTCCACACTCTCTGGTCCAGAACTTGACACCAAGTAGGCATTTAAGAATTACTCATTTAGCTGGGCGGTGGTGGGGCACACCTTTTTTTTTTTTTTTTTTTTTTTTTTTTTTTGGTTTTTTCGAGACAGGGTTTCTCTGTGTAGCTTTGCGCCTTTCCTGGAACTCGCTTTGGAGACCAGGCTGGCCTCGAACTCACAGAGATCTGCCTGGCTCTGCCTCCCGAGTGCTGGGATTAAAGGTGTGCCCCACCGCCGGGCGGTGGTGGCGCACGCCTTTAATCCCAGCACTTGGGAGGCAGAGGCAGGCAGATTTCTGTGAGACCAGCCTGATCTAGAGAGTGAGATCCAGGACAGCCAGGGCTACACAGAGAAACCCTGTCTCAAAAAACCAAAAACCCAAATTTAAAAAAAACAATCACTCATTTAAACTGACAAGACCAGGGCTCAATGGGGAAAGGTATTGGCCAATGAGCCTGATGACCTTAGATTCCCAGAACCCACATGCTGGCAGCAGAGCCAACTCCCTCAGGTTGTTCTCCGACCTTGGCACACACAGCTGAAGACTCTAAAGACATGAACAAAGGAAGGCACTACTTTAGCTAACCTCCCTCAGACGCCTCACTTCCACAGGTACTACTCACAAATAAAGTAGTATAAAGCAAAACGACTTAGCTGCCCCACAGAGGCAACAACTCATAAAGCCAGGGGCAGCCGACATCCCATCAGCCTCACCCAAAGCACAGACAGATCATAACAACATCCTAGGCATATGCAGCTCCATATCCCCATCAGCAGCTGCCCAGTTTCACCTGGGGTTTCTGGATGTCGACCCTTCCATCAGTTCCACCTGCCACTCGCTGACTTTCTCATTAGCACTGAGAACAAAGAATGAATGTGCCGAGTACCAGACCAGGTCACTGACGCGGCCCGGAGCCTGTGTGTGAAGCAAGTTCAGTTCAGTACTTTTGAGGAAAAAGCATAAACCTTTGCCCTCCCAGACGTGCAGGCAAAACTCTAACCCAAGGGAGTCCCTCTAAACACACAGGGGGACAGAATTCACACGGACTTAGACAACCTGTGCTGTAGCCACGGCTTTGGCTTCCTGCCACAGGATTAGCTCCCCAGCTTCATTTCCAGACACTGCCAGAGAACCATCTGGTGCCCATGCCACAGCAGAGATGACCATAGAACTCCTAGGTTTGTGTGTATCATCTGGTGAAGAAAGGTAGGGATACATACATTAAGAGCTCTGATGCCGGGCGGTGGTGGCGCACGCCTTTAATCCCAGCACTCGGGAGGCAGAGCCAGGTGGATCTCTGTGAGTTCGAGGCCAGCCTGGGCTACCAAGTGAGTTCCAGGAAAGGCGCAAAGCTACACAGAAAAACCCTGTCTCGAAAAAACCAAAAAAAAAAAAAAAAAAAAAAAAAAAGAGCTCTGATACTGAGCTAGGATTAGCGGTGCATGCCTTTAATCCTGTCACTGGGGATACAGAGGCAGGTGGATCTCTGTGAGTCTAAGGCCAGTCTGCTTTAAAGTTCCAGGCTAGCCAAGACTACAAAGTGAAACCTTGTCTCAGAGAAAGAAAGAAAGAAACATCCAGGCTACTGGAAAGGATAAAGAGGTATCAGGTGACTTTAGCATCCTTTGTTCCAGTCTTCTTTCATGCTACCTCCTCCTCCTCTCACTCACCTGCTTCCTTGGGGATCTGCCAGAGGTGGACAGAGCTATTATCTGAGGTCAGCAGGAGGCCTGAGGCCTCGGACGCAGCAGCTGCCGTGACTGGACCGCTGTGTCCCTGGAGGGTGCGTATTTGGCACACCTAGGATAAAGGAGGTTGCAGAGGTTGTCCTGCGTACCTTCTCTCTCTCTTCCCTACCCCAGTTCTTGCAGAGAACTCACCAAGAGGGGATGCCACAACTTTGTGGCCCCATCCAGTCCAACAGTCACCACCAGAAGCTCCGACCCAGGCTGTCCAGCTGAAAAGACAGGGAAAACAACTCAGAAGAAACGGCCAGGCCCAGAGGCAAAGGCTTGAAATAGAGTGCTAGCGTAGCAAGCCCCGGGCCCTAGGTTTACTCTCTACTACTGAAAAAGAAGAGGAGAAGGAAGAGAAGGAGACCAAAAAGGATGAGGTAGCAGCGAAAGGGAAGGGCGACAGTTCAATACCTGGGCGGGGCTCCAGGGCAGCTGCACACTGGCTGATGGGTCCTGAGTGAGCAGGGATGCTGGTCAGCTCCACGCCCTGACGGTCCCACACTTTCAAGGTCCCATCCCGGCTCACAGATACGATGTGTTCCTCCTGTCCCCGGATCACAGTATCAGAGGACAGTCGCAGTGAACGGGACACGGGAAAGGAGGCAGGCAAGCAAAGGGAGGAGGTTGGCAGTCTTGGACTGCGCTTGTTTTGGAGTGTGCACACAACTGTCTTGTAATAACTCATCCGGCAGCCTGAGCCCCTGCCCGGCATGTGCTATGCATACCCACCTCTCTAAACAACAACCTTAGTTCCCTACCTGCATAGAGCTGCACACATTCCTACCTTTGGACAATGGAATAAAATTCTCTTCCCCCTAACATGCATCAAACATAGACAGATTTCCATCCAATCATATCCTATCTTCCCTCTGGGTATGAGGGTGGGGTGGGGGCTCTGATCTGGCCGGAACTGGTTTTGGATGCATGTGCAATAAAGCAAACTGTGTCCCTGTTTGGTATACATATAATTCAAAGTAGATGCATTGTGGTAGAAGACATGTGCAGAGAGCAAAACGCTTATTTAATCCAAGTCTGTCAACAGAAATAGAGAACCACACAAACTATACCCTATTCCCCTAGTAACCCCCAGCAACCAAACTCCTCCTTCCTGCAGACTTATCCAAGAAGCCCTAACCAATAACCTAGGGCCCCGAGTATTCTTTCACTTATGTGGCCCACTGTCCTTGTTGACAGGCTATTGTACTATTGTTTTGAATAAAATTACCTCTCTGTCCTCATAATCTGTGTGTACTTTAAAATTTAAAAAAAAAATTTAAGTGTGTCTGTGTGTGTGTGTGTGTGTCTGTCTGTCTGTCTCTGTGTGTGTGTGTGTGTGTGTGTGTGTGTGTGTGTGTGTGTGTGTGTGTGTGTGTGTGTAGGCATGTGCACATGAGTGGAGGTGCCCAAGGAGGGCAGAGGCTTCAGATCTCCATGGAGCTGGAGACACAGGCAGCTGTGAGCTGTCTGACATGAGGATTGACTTCAGGTCTTCAGGAAGTGCTCTCAGCTGCTGAGCCATCTCTCCTGCCCATTCTGTGTGTGTTTTTATTTAATTCCTGATTAAGATACCAAGAACTGAGAGAACACCTGGCCAAGACCCTAACTCCCTCCAGAGAGGGGAAGGTAAACATCTGGGACTTGGAAGATGTAAAAGGATGTGGAGTTGAGAAGTGTGGAGCCGAGTGGCTCAGGACTGCAATCTTGCTGGAAATTCATGATACTAAGAGGACATGTTTTTAATGTGCCACCCATCGCATCACCCACCAGACTCAAGACTGTAGTACGGTCCTAAGTATCGCATTTTTACCATTTGCCTTTGAGACTGGACACCTAATGCATCCAGTCTCCCAGATTCTCCTGGCCTTTCCAGAGAATGCTAGTCAAGTCCATTGCCTTACCACAGCAACCACGGTGCTCACGGCACTCTGGTGACCCAGGAACTGACCAAGCTGCTGTCCTGACTGTGGATCCCAGAGTCCCACAGAGCCGTCACTAGAGCAGGAGACCTGCAGTCAGAAGTGAAAGGAGCAAGATTGTCAGCATTCCTCCAGCATTTTATTTGAGGGCTTTGAGACAGGGCCTCACTGTGTAGCTCTGGCTGGCCTGGAACGCACTACGCTAGGATTAAAAGAGTGCAACACCATGTGTGGGTTCTTTCTTGTATCTCTTTTTTTTTAAAGACAATATAAGAGGGGCCAGAGAGATGGCTCAGTGGTTAAGAGCATGGTCTGCTCTTCCAGAGGACCTGGGTTCAATTCCCAGCACCCACATGGCAGCTCATGTCTGTCTCAACTCAAGTTCTAGGGCTTCTGACCCTCTCATCCAGACAAAACACCAATGAACATAGAATAAATTATATATTAAAAAAAATTAGAACTCTATATAGGGAAATATACTTCACAAATACTGAGAAAATAATCTGAGATTTGTTAATTTATTAAAAATAATCTGAGATTAATAAGTCACAGCAATATCTTTCACTCTCAGGCATTCCAATGTTGGAGAGACAGTACTGTGTTCTTGTTAGGAACATGGACTTTGGGGCTGGAGATGGCTCCAACTGTAAAACTGCTCTGTTCTAGAAGACACGAATTTGCTCCTCAGCACCCACATCAGGTAGCTCACAACGGCCTGTAACTCTGGATTCATCGGATCCACCATCCTCTTCTGGCCTCCACAGGCATGGCACTCACATGCACAAACCCACACACAGACACGTACATATTAAAAACATAATGAAAAAAATGTAAATCTTAAAATAAAAAAGGCACGGGCTAGAGGAACGTGGCTACACGGTAGAGTACCTGGCTAGCATGCGAAAGGCCTCGGGTTCAAGATCCAACACCGAAAAGGCCGAGGGGCTTTCCTACCGGAACGTCTATTAGCTCAAGGATGGAGGAATGGTTCAGCGGAAGCAGGCACCTGCCACAAGCCTGACAACCCAAGTTCAGTTCCTAGAACCCACGTGTGAAAAGCACTGACTACTGCAAGTCGTCTTTGGACCTCCATGAACGCAACGTGGCACAACATCCATCCACACGTATACACACGTGCACATACAAGTGTAAAGAATTCAAACAAAGAAGAATGCTTATTGCATTGCTCAGCTTTATCACTGGCAGGACCTTGAAAATGCTTTTCTGGGGTCAATTTTCTTATCTGTGAAGAAGACATAACTGTAGTGTCTACTTTACAGGGTATTGGTTTTTTTTGTTTTGTTTTTTTAAAGACAGGGTTTCTCTGTGTTACAGCTCTGGCTGTCCTGGAACTCACTTTGTAGACCAGGCTGGCCTCGAACCCACAGACATCTGCCTGCCTCTGCCTTCTGAGTGCTGGGATTAAAGGCATGCGCCACCACCACCCCCTAGACCTTTACAGGGTATTATAAAGATTAATTATGGTAATAAGTAAAACTGAGGTCGTGTCAAACCCAGCATATACTATGTACCCAGAAAATGTTAGCAAAACTATTATTAATTATTAAACTATTACTAATTAACTATTATGCTAGAAAGAGTCTGCAATGGAGATTGTTTTCCTCCAAGTTCCTTGCTGGGCTTTGCGTATTCTTGCCCATCCCTTCACTCACCAGCAGGTTGTCTTTGGTCCATGCACAGCCAGTGACCCAGTCACGGTGACAGGAAGAGAAGGAGTGAATCAGAACAGGGGCTTGGGCTCTCTTCACGTCCCAGCAGAGGAGATTCTGCGTAGGCAAGGACAGGGATCCATCAGGACACAGACCACAGCCATGCCGAAGCCATTTCAGACAGGGTGGTTGTTTTGTTTTTGACAAAGTCTCATGTGTCCTAGCTGGCCCTGGACCAACGATCAATGACCTCCTGATCCTGCCTTCACCTTCTAAGTACTGAGGTTAAGGTGGGTGCCACCACACCTGGTTTCAAGCAGGAAGTTTAAAAAAAAAAGAAAAAGTGTAAGGCATGCAGGTTAGACCCACCTGCAGATCTGGCAGATCAAAAAGCAGGAGAAAGCAATGGGAAACAAACTGTTAAAAAAAAAAAAAAAAAAAAAAAAAAGAGGCTGTGGGACCCCAAGGTTACATCCTTCTGCAGCTCACCCGATCCCTGCCCGCAGTGGCCAAAATGCCTCCATCAGGGCTGAAGCTACAGCAACACACTGGGCCCTCGTGTCCCCGGAGCTCAGCACCACAGGGAAAGTCTTCTACCTCACGTGGCTGTGTCAGCAGCTGCCGGGGCCACAGTCGCACTGTGAAATCCTCTGCATTGGAAATAGAAAGGGAAGCGCTTCCTGAACACCAAAGCAAGACCGGCCCAGGAGGCAAAGGGAACCACGGGAGCAGAGCACAGCATCCAAGAACACAGCTCGAAGGAAGTGGGACGGTGAGTCACCAGAATGTGCCCAGGCCCTGGGCAAGGCTCCCACACTACATAAGCACACAGCATGGGAACGCCCTGCACCCCAGCTCCTGCTTGGCAGACTCAGGGCAGGAATGTGTCTCCTTGTGGCTGCAATTTCCCACCACACTTCTCACAGCAGCTGCTGCAGAAGCTACATTTCTCAAGGCCTCAATGTGGCTTTCACCTCACCATCTGTGAGGTTCAAACCTCTCACTTCCAGAGGACCAAGGCCATTCTGCACTCCTTCTCCTCCTCTTCTCTACTCTTTCTAGAAACAGTCTAGAAATAATTATGTAAGAACACATTCAAGGGGTAGAGCGCTTGCCTAGCAAGCGCAAGGCCCTGGGTTCGGTCCTCAGCTCTGACAAAAAAAAAAAAAAAAGAACACATTCAAAAGCATTTTAAATTGGATGTGCATGGATTTTGATGAGCATGTGTTATTACAGTTATAAATGGAAGGGTGACACCAGCATATTTCAAAGAGATGATTCAATAACACTGTTCAGTAGTACCTGAAGCAGAAGCCAAGAGTTTCTGGGAGGTAGCCAGTCCAAGCACAGGCTTCTGGTGCCGGGATAACAGCCACAGGGAATGAAGGGAGCGTCCCTTGAGCACCCAGCCATGCAGGGACCCATCTTCTGCACCATTCACCAAAACGCTGGGACTCAGCCAGACCAGGGCGGACACTGCCACATTTAGCACCTGACACTGAGTCTCCTGGGAACCTAGAAAATGGAAGAGTACACGAAAGACAGACATTTGGGAAAAGGAATGAGGTAGTGGGTATCTTCTTTCCAAGGGTGCCCACCCGTCCACTCCCCCTCTGATACCTGAAGAAATGTTGTAGATTTTAATGCCATCTTCTCGGTACCCAACAGCTACCTGGTCACCGTCTGGATTGAGAGCCACAGAGAGTGCAGGAGACAGAGGATGAGAGCCCAGGGAACCCCTGGGCCGGCCAAGAAATCCTGACCATAACTGAGCCTAGGATGCCAGAAAGGAGTTTAAAGATACTCACCCCTGCTGCCCGGTCCCCATCCCCTATGACATCTCCCTTCAAAAGACTGCAGAAAATCTCTCACCATCCAAACTCCCCCAGGATCCTCCACAAAGGATCCTGGCATCCCTACTTTTGCTACTCTGTTCCCGAACCCACCACAGGCCCTCTGGAAGCTCACCTTGCCATCTTCTCCGGCCGTCAGGAACCGGCCTCCAGCGTGCAAAGAAAGAAGAGCAGTAACACAGCCATGGTGTGCGGGGAAGGCCGCCAGCCGCGTCCCCTCCTGCCAGGCCCACAGCTCCACTGCCCCATCTATCCGGCCTACAGCCACAGACTTCCCAGGGGCACTGAATGTCAGGGTACGGACAGAGGCTCCTGGGGCTCTGAGTTCCTAGACGCGGGTGTTAGAAACAGAAGCAACAGAGCCTGTTCTCAGCGCCGGCTCAAAGGGACCCAGAACACAGCTGTTACTCTCCACTTTCACTCCTGCCCTGAGTGTTCTCCCCGAGAGCTACACAGGACCTTCTCACCTTGATGACTTTGAGTCCATCTGCCCGGAAGAAGGTAATGCTGCCAGCCCAGCTGCCGGTGGCTACCACCTGCCCCTCTGGGTGAAAGGCAATGCAGTTCAGGGATCTGGGACAGGTGTGCTGGAAGGCCAGCTGTCCACGGACTGTGTCCCAGAGCTGGAGAAGAAAGAGAAGAGGAATCGGGGTGCTGGATGCAAATGGCGGAGCTTTTCAGCCCCAGAGCTCCTGAGGGTCACCTTAGCTAGTCCCCTGCCTCAGTAAAGCTTCCCTAGGATAGGCAGTCAGCAGCTCTGTCATGTTGAGCAACAGATCAGGTCTGACTCACGGTTTAGGGTCACTTTTTGTTACCTTTAGGTATCCTCCCAAACACACAGTGGCCAGCAGGCGTCGGTCTGGGCTTAGGCAGCAGCCAGTGATTTGGTACTGGTGGGCCTTGGCCTGGAACGCCCTGTCCCAGGAAGACAAAGTCAGGGTACGGGGTCACTATTAGGCTCCCTCCTCACTCCTTTCTCTCAGGGCTTCTCACTCTCAAACAGGAGGGAACCACTCACCAGCAGCCATGCTGCAGGTCCCAGAGCTCCAGGAGCCCATCGAAGGTAGTAAGGAAGAGAGCACTGTCCGAGAGGAACGCAAAAGAGGAAATCCCATCACAGCCGCTCACCAGTGCCTTCTCCTCCTGTAACGGCCAGTTGGGGAGCGTGACTACTCAGGTGATTCCCTCAGTCCTCCATAACCAACCCATTCCCAGCCCCAGCCATAAAAAGGAGGCCAAGGCAAAAAGGGCTTAAGTCCTTGGCTGTCTACATTCCCAGCCCAAACACAGGTTCAAGTGTACCTCATAATCAAAGCAGAGTCACCTTTTCTCACCACAGATTTTTCAGGTTCTAGGGAAGGGTATTACATAAACGCATGTACACAGGGGTGAGGGGGTAATGTGGGTAAGAAGAGAAAGCCTGTGGCTGTCTCCTCTCTCCAGACCGGTATTACCTGCTGCTGCAATCATTCAGAACAATTTACAGGACCCTTCTCTCCTGCGTCTTTGTTGAGGCTCCGTGTGCAAGCCAGAAGGCCTGCCTTTTCCCACCCAAAGTCTTCCCTCTATCTACAAAGCTCACATAGTCCCTATCATGTGAACAACTGGGCTCCGGGTCGGAGCCCTGTGCTCCTCAAAACACTAACATGCCTCGAACGGAAACTGGGCAGCAAAGCCGCACAGCCACACCCGCTGCTGAGTTCCCTTTCGTTCTAGGCAATCCCAGCAGGCCTTGAACTGAATAGGCAGCCCAGGCTGGCGTTGAGCTCAGTCCTCCTGCCCCAGTCTCCCAGATGCTGGGATTACAGGTGTGAACCACCACACCCAGCTGTTGACTGATCCTTTGACCAGGGTGTCTAATCTGAATTGAGGTGAACGATGTTGCTGAATCAACCAGGGTTCTAAGGATGTGCTTGGCTTGCCTAGACCTTCAGGGCAGTATGTGAGGGTTTCCTGATGGTCACTGCCTTCCGCATCATACCTGCCAGGTTCTCAAATCCAACAGGTAAATTGTCCCACTGGCAGTGCCCACAGCTGCTCTTTGCCCATTAGGGGATAAGGCCACAGCGGTCGGGGAGGAAACTGCCAGAGACAAGCTAGAGAGGAAGAAAAAAAAAGTAGGAAGAAAGAGGAAGTGAGGGAAGGAAAGCCAATGGGAATCAACTTCTGCAATTCTATGCCTGAACCCCTCTCCATGGCAATTCCAAGTCTGTCCTTTCTTTTTCTCGGAAAGGCCTACCAGAGCTGGGGTCACAGGTCTTACCTTTGCTGGTCCTTCAAGGTCTGGGGTTTATTAATCCATCGTAGTGTGAACTGGAGGTGCCATCGGTGGGTGAGCAGGGGGGCCTGGCAGCAAATGGGTGAGTCTACAGGCTGGCTGGCCGCCTGCTGGAGCAGGAGCAGAGGATACTGGGCAAGGAGCGAAGCCTGCTGCCTCAGGAAGGTGTGGAATACAGCAACATCTGCCTCCAGCGGCTCCTGGTTCGCTTCGGACGTTGAAGAAGCTGTTTGAAAAGAGAGGAGAGGTTGAGGGTGGCTGAGGAGATGACTCAGTGGGTGGGAGAGCGTGCTGCACAAACATGAGGACCTCGGTTCAGCTCCCCAGACCTTCCCAAAAAGCCAGGTACGCCACATGCGCCTGTAACCCTAGTGCTGGTGTGGGGGGTGGGAGTAGAGAAGACAGGAGAACCACCGGATCTTGTTGGCCATCAGCCCAACCGAAAAACAGTGGGCTCCAGATTCAGTGAGACCCCGCCTCGATGGAATAAGGGGGGGCGATAGACAACAACCAACAGCAACTCTAGCCTCCATAGGCGACTGTGTGCAGTATTCACACACACACACACACACACACACACACACACACACACACAAGCACACATGTACACACAAGCACACAAACACATACACACACAAGCACGCACACACACACATACACACATACACACACAAGCACACAAACACACACATATACACACAAACGTTTACACACAAACATACACAGTCACACAGAAACATACACACACACATACACACTCACACACAAACACACATGCACACTCACTCACAAACACACACACAAGCACACACTCACACACATATACACACTCACATACAAGCATATACATACACACGAACACACACACACAAACATACACATAAACACATACAAACACACACATACACACACACACACACACACACACACACACACACACACACACACAGGGAGTGGGGGTTAGAAAGAAGCACAGTATCATTAGGAAGCCAGCCTAGACTCCATTAACCTCAGTGCCAAGTAAAATTACATGGTGTATTTAAAATTCTAAGTCTCAAAGTGTGACCCTCTGAACTTCACATCAGAAACACCTAACTCATGGTTTGAGTCTCACTGCAGACCTAGGGAAGTGGAATCTTGTGACCTTAGAATCTGCAATTTTAACAAACTTCCTAGATAATTTACTGTTCAGTATAAACTGAGAAACTCTACGGAAGAGATCTAAGCAAAAGGCTCCACTAAGAATCACTTGCCTACACCTGTGGCATTTTCAAGCTGGGATGGAAATTTGGCTGTGTTTTTTAACACCTACCCTTGGGTAGGGCATCCCATATCTCAAAAGAAAAATCCAGTGACATCTCACCATAGAGCACATGGGCCTCCAAGAGGTCAGAGATTAGGCCCATTTCCAGATAGGCAGCTACCACATGGAGGTTGGCGAGAAATTTTCCGAGGAGATCACGGTTCCCGCTCTGGAGCTGGGGAGAGCATATTGGGTTCATTAGGATGTGAAGGGGCTGGTGAGGAGGAATAGGCTAGTCTTAGAGCATGCCTATGCATCCAGGACTTACACCCGGGACCTGAGGCAAAGGGGGAAGCAGGCAAACTCAAAGAAGGTAGACAGCCCGTAAGGAGGCTAATGTCACCGGTGGGATAGTGAGAAGGGGGAGAGGGACCTAAGAATGGGTGAATGCGTGAACTAATGAATCTATGAGGTACGGGGACTAACCAGGTGGAAAGGCAAATCTTTGAGAGCCTCAGGAGGGCAACTTCGGAAGGTGCCTGAGGCATCGGGATCACATGTCTTCCAGAGGTGAGCTGCAAGAACAGACACGGAGAAGGGCTTATCCCTGTAGCATCTCCAAAGTCTTCGGCTACAGCAGTTATCTACCCAGTGGCCAGTGTATGGTCCTGACCGCCAGGTCCAAGCCCCATTCTCCTGCCCATGCTGATTGGGGCTGCAATCACCTGCAAGGAGGGTGTGTGCAGTCTTCTCCAGCCCCAGCCTTTTCCCATAGCGCCGTCTAACGGCTGTCCTCAGAGGCCCGCCAGAGAGGCGGAGACGGGCACCAGGGCGCTCCACAGGGCCCTCCCCTAGTAAACTGTCCTCGAGCGAAGAGGGGAGAAGAGTAAGGGAGGAGAAACAGAGAGAGCCGGTCAGTGAACCTGCTGGCACAGACGAGTGCTGGCAGTCCCACTGCAGAGGGGTAACTGGACCAGCGGCGTTCAGGACCTGGGGGGCAAGCGTTGGGGCTATACCAAAGAAAGGGCGGGGGGGGGGGGGAGGAAGAATCACATGATGTCCTAACTGGAGAGGCAGTGAGGCTGCTGGGAGCTCAGCTGGGGCAGCATTACCTTCGTAGACTCTGGACAAGGTAGGCAAATGGACCCGACGGGTAAGGGTTTCTACTGTGACCAACAGCCACTGCCTCTTCCCAGCTCTTAGGCTCCTTGGGCAAAACCAGCCATGTGCTGAGCACTGCATGGAGCTGGTCCACAGTCAGACCTGAAACCATAAACTCTCTGACAACCCAAACCACACAGGAGGGTCCCTCGCCATTACACATGACCCCTCCTGGCACCGCTGGCTAAGACCCCACCCGAACTAAGGTCACCCAATAGCTGAGCCCTCAGCCTCCCATCCTTCCCCAACCACTGACCGCTGTGCGTGACCTGAAGGGCAGCCAGAGCTCGAGGAAGGACATCGTGGCCATGTTCTTGCTCCAAGGTGCTCAGGACGTGCTGCAGCAGCAGTGGGAGGGAGGCAGGCAGGGTCCGCAGTCTCTCAGACACCTGGGAGGGAAAAAAAAAAAAATGGCCAGGCTTCGCCCGTGGGGGGAGGCGGAGCGGTGACTCTGGTCACCAAGAGGGGACGGAGGGGCGAGAAGTGGGGCAGGGAGGGATGAAAAGGTAAAGAAAAACAGTTGAGAGAAAAGTAGGAGTCAGGCAAAGACAGGGAATGGGTGACCAGAGACAGCAAAAAGATGAGAGATGATGCTTAGCGTTGATTTTCAACTTGACCGAGTCTAGAACCACCTGAAAGATGGGCCTCTAGACACGCCTGTGGGGAACGGCCTTGACTGCATTAACTGAGGTGGGAGGACCTGCTCACAGGTGGGTGGCATCAATCCCTGGATGAGCTTTTGGACTAGAAAGGAAGCTGAGGGGGTGGAGGGATGGCTCAGCAGTAAAGAGCACTTGTTGCTCTGGCAGAGGACTTGGGTTTAATTCTCAGACCCACATGATGGTTCACAACCATCTGGCAACTCCAGTTCCAGAGGACCCGAGGCCCTCTTCTGACCCCTTCGGGCCCCGAGCACACACACAACACAGTATACACACAGGTCAGACACTCACACGTAAAATAAAATGAATAAATCTAATGACTTTTTTTAAAGTAAGGAAGCTGAGCAGCAGCACGCATTCCTCCTTCTCGGCTTCCTGACTCAAGCTCCTCTTGGCTTCCCCGCCATCATGGACTCTACCCAGGAACTGTGAGCCAGAAGACATCCTTAGACCCTTAAGTAGCCTCTGCCAGTGTTTTATCACAGCAAAAGAAGATGAAAGTAAGAAAAAAAAAAAAAAAGTGACACCAGAAGTTTCAAAGAGCAACAAGAACTTTATCAGGAACCCGGATAGGGCCTGTTTGTGTGATTATTTTAGCCAAGAATCAGGTGTCAGTCTGGCCATGTCCTGAGACCTAGAGGTGGAAAGACCTACCTACTGTGGGTGGTTCCGTTCCCCTGGCTGATATCCTGCACTGTGTTAAGAAGCAAAACCGTGCTAAGCACAAAGATTTACAGCTCTTTGCTTCCTGACTTCAGGTGCAATGTGACCAGCTGCCCCAAGCTCCTGCCACGATAACAACCCTGCGACTATAAACGGACTATAAACTCGGACTGTAAGCCAAATAAATGCCTCCTTCCTAAGCTGCCTGTGTCGGGGTATTTTATCATAACAGCAGAAAAGTAACTAAGACAGATCGGCATGAGGCATGGAGCCCCAGAAGGCTAACAGCAATGGGAAATAGGTTAGCACTTTGTGGATGAAGGATCGACCCACCTGTTCATAGAGTGTGAAGAGCCTCAGGTAGTCAGTGACGAGGCGCAGGTAGAGTGGCAGGCCTGAGCCCTGCTTTACCAGCAGCAGCCGCATCTGGTGGGAGTTGGAGGGTTCAGCACGGGGACTAGGGAAGCCTGTCTACCGTAGCTCGCCTCTGCTACAGCACCAAGCGGCTCCTCCTCTGAGGGTTTAAGTAAGGGATGGGCACACGACAGCGTCTCAAAATACAACCCCCGTCCTGCTTCCCAGTCAGATCCTGTCAGAAAATCTTCTACAGCTCAGCCTAGCCCGCCTTAGCCATAATTCTACTCACCCTCCCCAGGGAGACTGTTCACCATGGAAAAGTCTAGGTGGTCTTATCAGAAATCAGAGCTTTCTAACAATAACAACTTCCCCTGGCAGAGAGGTCTGGGGACATCTAAAGAGTGGTCCTAGGGAGGCAGCTAGTGGCTTCAGCAGCTGTACCCTGATAGCTCCCCGATTCACCCTACATCCCCACCAGCCCCGGTCTGGGCCCAACCTGGTTGTTGAAAGGTGACTCCTCCAGCCGTTTCCCGTACAGTGCTAGCTCGTCTCGCACAAGCTGAGCCCTCGAAGAGGGGATCAGAGGCCCCAAGGCCACCACGGAAGCACCCTGACTTTGCTGAAGGGTCTCTCCCAGGCCTGAGTCACTAGACACACTCAGCACCAGGTGTACTCGCTGTGATATTTGCACAAAGGAACAGAAAGGTTGGGGCGGGGTGGGGGGGGGATAGAACAGCATTAGCCAGGTCCCTCTCCCTACAGCTCCACGGCACCCTCTTCTCCAACCTCCCTCCTTTCTCAGCCTGGCCTCACACTTACCCGGGGAAGGGACTTGGGGATCCAGTCCAAAGTCAGCTGTCCATTCTGACCTACCAACTTATCCGCCCCGTCGATAATAAGGACCAAGGTCTGGCCAGGTTTCAGTGACTGAGCGGATTTGGGGAGCAGCCTCTGCTGCAGTTCCCACACCAGGCCTCTGTGTGTGAAGAGGTCAGGGTCAGAGGTGGAGGAGCAGGGTGGGCAACAGAGCTGGCTAATCTTGGGGGTACCCACCTGTAAGTGCCAGGGAGGGCGCTCGGCTCTTGCAGTTTTCGATGCAGATAGGTGCAGAGGCGTCTGAGAAGGTTGAGGGCAAAACACTGGTCGGGGCGGGCTGCTGAAAAGTGGAAGAAAACTAAGGGGGGCCCGTGGGGCTGGCTGAGGGCCCCCAGCGCTGACACGAGGGATGCCTGCATGGGGCAGAACAAAACCATGTTTACATTTTTAGAATGTGCATAACCTCCCCGCGCCACCTCCTCAGCTCCCAAGCCCTTCCTCCGGCCTGAGACTCATACCAGGAAGGCAGTCTTTCCCTGTCCTGCCTGCCCAGTCACTAGGCTCAGTCTCCCACGGGGCAGCATCAGCTGCTGCACTGTATCCTGAAGAAGACGTGGCCGTGCAGGACTGGGTGGGTTCTTCAGCTGCTGAAAGCTGGCCTGGATCAAGTCATCATCCAAGATGGCTGCTGGCTGCTCCAGCTGGGCCGCAGGCTGAGGGTCACAGGGTACTATGTTTTCATGTTCCTCAGGACCTGCCGGCCTAAAACCCACCCCCAACCCCCACCAACTTGCTTCCCACCCAGGATTACCAAGCTTGCTCCCCGCCCATCAGCACTCCTGCTAACCTGCAGGTAAAGCTTCTGGATCATGCTCCACACATCCTGGAGAACCAACTGTCCAAACTCCTCCAAGCCCCCAGTATAGGGCCGGCCAGCTGCTACACCTCCCCATTCACAGGTGTACCTGTAGGTAAAGCAAACATAGGCAGTCAGAGCAGGCCTGGCTCCCCTCACCACACCTCACCCAGACGGGTGCCTCCACCTCCCACAGCTCACCCGCGACAGGTAACTTCTTTCTGTTGGTGTAGGTATCTCTTCAGTTCTGAGACCCGATGTGCAGTCTCTTCTGACTCAGAAATAAAGTCAGGTTTCCAGGCATCCGGCACAGAGCTGACCACCAAAGACACCCCAGGGGTGAGGCCAGACGCAGAGACTAGCCTCCTGAATCGGCCAGGAGACAAGGCTCTGGCTCCCTCAAACTTTGCACTCAGCCTGAGATCTGACTTAGGGTGGCAAAGACTTGCTCTCTGGGGCCTGTTTCTCTTTCAGCACCGGATGCTGGGGGCCGAGGACTGAACCCGTCTGACTTTCTGTGGAGGAAAATCTGACCAGGTAGCAACAGAAGGTACCTGAGGAAACCAGGGTCTCGGAGGTAGATGAGAGCTTGGGCAGAGGGCTGCAAGCGTTGGCTACGATTCAGGAACTGCATCACCTCCATTTCTGTCACAGAACGCCCTGAGGGGTACTGCTGGGCCTACATGGAGAAGGAAGACACGGGCAGGGTCAATCCCCAGCATCAGTCCATCCTTGGACACCTTCACATGCCCGAGATCACCCTTACCCCAGACACAGGCAGTAAAATGTAGTTACCAGCTAACAATTACCAAAATGATTGACATGTACTGGGTATTTTAAAATACATTTTCCCCTCGCTGTTGGAGACTGAATTTAGAACCTTACATATGGTAGGCAAGTACTCTACCACTAAGCTGTATTCCCAGACTGTGTGTGTGTGTGTGTGTGTGTGTGTGTGTGTATGTGTGTGTGAGAGAGAGAGAGAGACAGGGTCTCACTATGTAGCTCTGGATGGCCTGGAACTTGCTGTGTAAACAAGGCTGGCCTCAAACTCACATAGATTCTTCTGCCTCTGACTCCCCAGTGCTGGAATTAAAGGCGTGAGCCACCATGTCCAGCTTCCCTGACCTTTTTCATCATATTCTGAGATAATGTCACTTAGTTGTCCAGGGTGGCCTGGAACTCCTGACCCTCCTACCCAATCTCGGATATGCATAACTACACCCAGCTAAATAAAATCCTATCTAATAGTAACCCTGAAATGAAGATGTTGTTTCTATTTAATATGTGTTGAAACTGAGGCTAATTTAAACCACTCTGTTTCCAAGAAGCCACACAACCTACAAATGTCCAAAGGGAGGGCAATACCAGATCTGTCTGATGGCCAAAGCCAAGCAGACCCCCTGAGAACCCTCAACCCTCTGGAACCCAGGCCAAAGTTCCTTCCCAAAGGAATCGCTTCCTCTAGGCCATGGTTTTGTAGCGTCTTCTGCCTGTGTTTCACGTCAAGACTCAAGGACCTGGGGTGCGTCCACTCCAGCGTTCCTGTCAAGCTGGCTTTCCTCACTCCTGTTTCCTCCCCAGCCCCTCCAACCTTGTCTGTCTTACCCAGTGGAAGTGAGGATGGTCAGGTAGGTCATAGCAAGGGGGGACGTAGCCATAGCGGGAGCCCAGAATCCCGACAAACAGCTCTGAGTTCTCCACCTCCCCAAGGCACACTTCCAGTTGTCTGTAGGCACGATTATGGGGACAGAAAGGAGTCACAGGGTAAGCAATCCAGGCAAAAACATAGAGGAGAGAGGTCCCTGATTCGTACTGGGCAACGTGAAGATGGAATGGTCCTGTTGGTATCTAAGAGGCAAAGCCCCGCCCTCATCCTCATTGGTTCTTGCGGTCCCAACCCTGACTGCACCACTCCATCCTCTCCTCCCTGACCCAGGCCCTCTTCGCTGTGGCCCTTACCTGTTCCTACGGGTCTCTTCCTCGGTGATGCCCCAGCGCAGGTCAATAGCATGAAGACTGATGCGGTGGGGCAACACTCGGGCCTGGAGTGCTGGTAGCACGGATCTCATCAGCAAGTCTCGCTCCCCATGCATGTCCCGAAAAGTGGACGAAATGAAAAGCCGGATGTTGCGCCACCTGGCGGGAAGGGGAGGGTTGGGCTCAGCCTAGGGGTCAGTCCCCATCTCAAGTCCACAGCCCTAAGCGCAATTCAGCCCTCTGCACTTGACATAAACCCCCGACACGGCAGAAGGGTGCCTTCCAGGCCTTCACAGGATAGCCTAGCTGTGGGACCAACCGCAAAAACCTGAAATCTCAGCCTTCCTTGCCATTTCTCTTACGTGCCTCTTCAGAAAACCATTATTACAAAGTTACTATTGGATCAATGCGATACTTTGAGGTAAATTTTAACCTTAACTATATCTTTAAGAAGTTAAAACAACCAATCTAAGCTATCATTTGGCAAAGCCTGTGTGAAAAGCCAGAGCCTATGCTCTGAACCTTTTGCCTAAACCCTGGCTATATCATCACGGAGTCTGCTGCATTCAAATGTTGTTTTTGTCTGCTCGTTTTGTTTTTGTTTTGTTTTCTAGAAAAGCAAGGAATAGGTTCACAATCTGACAGTTTCCAGGAAGCCCCTGCCTAGGGAGGAGAACGACCCCAGCAGACAGAATGGCAGTCACGGGATTTCTCCAGGTTCTGATGGCAACCCTCCCAGTTCACTAAGACCCAGAACCTTAACTGACCCATGCTGGGAAATAAGACCCAAGGGGTCTGGGATGTCCTCCTCCAGCGGCCGGAGGGACAGGCCCTGTGTGTTTCCTGGGAGTGGGGGAATCTTGAAGACTTTATCTAGTTGGCCCACATGATCCAGTAGACGAGAGGCTCCATGCTCCGCGATGAACCTAACGAAAAGCCGAGTGAGGACAGAACATTAGCGATCAGAACCAGGAAGGTGTGCCAAGAGAAACAGGGAACACATGCCTGCCCAGTTCAGTGGCACCCCTTAGGAAGACAGGCACAAAGCAGGCCTGGTAGCTCATGTCCCCAGTTCTCGACTTCAGCCAGGAGGATCACAGGTTGAGGTCACACCCTGGGCCATATAGTGAGGCCCCCATCTCAAGACGAGCCAGACATAAAAGATAACCATAAGCTGGGAAAGCACGCTTGAAAATGAATGAGACTACAGAACACCGAAGATGCAGGAAGACACTGGCCCCGGCCCCTCCCACTCATTGTGCCTGGCAGCCTTAAGTTCCCTACTAGAAAACGGGGCTGAGCCAAGCTTACAGGTTAAGACTCTCCCCGTCTTGGGTGATCAGCTCTGTACCAACTACAAAAGCTCCCAACGGCTTGAGGTTTCCCAATATGAGCTGAAGAGCATGGGTGACATCCAAAGAAGACGTAAGGTGCGCAAACAAGCACAAAGGCTAGAGAGCACTCGCAGCTCTTCCAGAGGACATGGGTTTGGTTCCCACCACCCGAGTGTCCACATGATGTGCCCATCTGTTTGTAACTCTAGTTCCGGGGAGTTCGACAACCTCCTCTGGCCTTGGCCACGGGTGCACACATAGTACATGTACACATAAACAGGCAAAACATGCACACACGTAAAATAAAAATAAGCAATGCCATTTCTTATATCTCTTTTCCTTTTCTTTCTTATTTTTTTTTTGGGGGGGTTGGGGGGGTACCAGATCTCAGTATGCAGCCTTGGCTCTCCTGGAACTTACTATGTAGACCAAAGCTGCTCTCAAACTCAGAGATCTGCCTATGACTGCTTCTCAAATGGTGGGAATAGAGGTGTCTACCACCACACTCAGCTTTCCTTTCCAAAACTATTTTTTTTTCAAAGTTTCAATTACGTGTTTGTGTACATGTCTCTGTGTGGCTGCCTGAACAAGACCCGAACAAGTACAATACGGATAGACCCACTAACACGGAAGAGGGGAATCTCACTGGGCCCAGCCCCAAACAAAAAAAACCAGGCAACTGAGGAATAATGAGAGTAGGAGAAATCGCGTTCCCCGGGGATGAGCCTTTAACGTTGTCATCCAATACCGAGTGGTCATGCCCGAAATCATACACATACAAGTGACAGCAAGCAAACTGAGCAAGCCGTATTCGTGTGTGTGTGTGTGTGTGTGTGTGTGTGTGTGTGTGTGTGTGTGTATGTAAAACAATAACAAAGAAAAGGAGATTACAATTGGAGAGGAAGCAAGAGGAGCAGGACAAACGGGAGGAGTTGGAGAAAGGGAAGAGAAGGGCAAAATAAAGCAATTATAATTTAATTTCAAACGCTAAGAAAATAAATAAACAAAGGTAATTATGACAAAAATTCAAATATGAAATAAATTGCAAAAAATAACTCAATAAAACAGAAGACTAGAAAGATCTCATTTTTAAAATTTTTTTAAAGATTTATTTTTATGTATATACAGTGTTCTGCCTGCATGTATGACTGCACGCCAGAAGAGGGCACCAGATCTCATTACAGATGGTTGTGAGCCACCATGTGGTTGCTGGGAATTGAACTCAGGACCTCTGGAAGAGCAGCCAGTGCTCTTAACCTCTGAGCCATCTTGCCAGCCCAGATCTCATTTTTTTTTTAAAGAAAAAAATTAATTATGTGTCTGTGTGTATGTCTATGGGTGTGTGAGCATAGGTGGAGTGTCTGTAGAGGTCAGAGGCATCAAATCTCCTGGAGTTGCAGACAGTTGTTGGATCCCTATGGAGCTGGAGTTACAGGCAGCTGTGAGCCACCTCTAATGGGTCCTGGGAACCAAATCTATGTCCTCTGCAAGAGCAGTATACACCCTTAACCAGTGATCCGATCCTCCAGCCCACTTTTCCTCGTTCTCATTGAGTAATGGACACACTTGGACGAACTAAGACAGAGCTGAAGCACTATCTCTAGTCAGGAGGTAGAGGCTGTTGAGGGTGATCAAGCATTAAGACAGTGAAGGCGCCGGGTGGTGGTGGGGCACGCCTTTAATTCCAGCACTCGGGAGGCAGAGGCAGGCGGATCTCTGTGAGTTTGAGGCCAGCCTGGTCTACAAATCAAGTTCCAGGACAGTTAGGACTGTTATGCAGAGAAACCCTGTCTCAAAAAACAAAACAAAACAAAACAAAACAGTGAAGACTGGAATCCCTGTCACACTGTGTTGCCGATAAGCCTAGACATCTGGGACAGAAAATAAACCATCTTATTTTGAAAAGTAAATAAACGCTAACAGGCATGGAGAATCTCTTAAGGCCATTCTAACACAGCTTCCATCCCCTCTAATGCCCACTCTGTACTCACTTCAGTATTCCATCAGTACAGCCTGAGAGCGTCACATCATTCGGATTCAAATTGGGTGATCTGGCAAAAGAAGAAGCAGTCAATAAACACCAAAATCTTAGCCTGGAGCCAGGTGTGGTGGATTACACCTGCCATCCCAGCCAGCACCTGCCCTATGAAGAAGATGGCAAGTTCAAAGCCAGACTACAGACCTAGAGTCTATTTCCCAATACCTTAAGCTATACACTTTGTCTCTATATAATAGGTTTGTGATCTATAACCATGTCACCTTGAGTGCACCCAATCTCGTCTTAATAGAATTATGTGACCAGAGTACAGCTCAGAGGTAGGATGCTTGACCTAGAAGAAGCAAAGCTCTGGGTCTAGTTTTCAATAGCACAAAGGGGTAAAAAGACTTCAAAGAAGGTCCTAGAAACTTAAGTTTTATAAATTATAAGAATTAATAAAGTAAGAAAGCAAGAGACAGGAAGTTTCAAGTAAGTAAGACTTTGGTAGGAGATGACAGGAAACAGGGATCACTGCCTTCAGACCCTGGACAAGAAGGACCAGCATCCTTACATGTAGTGTGTTTTCTGTAGGAAGACACCAACAAAGAGGCACTTGGGATTCACATGCTGCCAGATCATCTGTTTGGCTACATTCAGCAACTCGGTATCCATCTTTTGGCCAAACAGGATGACCCTGTCAACCTGTAAGACGAAAACAGGAGGCTGAAACCAGGGAACAAGGCTTGAATAGACATGGATGAGCTCAGAGCATCAAGACGTCTAAAGACTGAAGGGTTAGAATTCTGAAGCGGAAAGGAAACTGCAGCTCCTAAGAATGCTTAGGAGAGACATCACAACACCCCAACTTAGGGTAGCATCAAAGAAGCAAGGACAGCAGGGACAGGAAGAAAATAAAAAGTGGGGGGAGGGGAAGTGCAGTGTTGTGAAGCTTACTCATGCCCATGAGAGATGATTGCTCATTTTGTGAGACAGTTTTGTTTGGTTGGTTGGTTTTACTTTTTGTTTTTTGTTTTTTGGAGTTTTTTTTGTTTTTTTTTTTTTTGAGCAAGGTCTTCCTATGTAGTCTTGGCTGTCTTGGAGCTCACTATGTAGACCAGGCTAGTCTTGGACTCACAGAGATCCTCCTACCTCTGCTAGGATTAAAGGTGTGTGCCACCACTCCTGACTGTGAGTCAGTTCTTAAGCTTGGCTATTTTATATTTATTGGTGTGGGCCTTGAGCATGCTAAGCTAAATACATTCTCTACATATCCACAGTCAACATGGCCATTTTAAACAGTCAGTTCTATAAATAAAGGGCTTATGTGCTGTGGAATTATCCTTCTGCACACTGTGAATACATATTACTCTCATTGGTTAATAAAGAACTGACTGGCCAGTAGCCAGGCAGGAAGTACAAGTGGGACAGCCAAACTGAGAAGGCTGGGAGGAAGAAGGGTGGAGTCAGTGGAGTCACCAGGAGACACAGAGGGGGCAAGACATGCTGGAGGACAAGTAAAGCCACGAGCCAGGTGGAAATACTTAGATTAATAAAAATGGGTTAATTTAAGTTGTAAGAGCTAGTTAGTAACAAGCCTGAGCTATCGGCCAAACATTTATAATTTATGTTAACTTTCTGAGTGGTTATTTGGGAGCAGCTGTTGGCAGAGGAAAACTCCGCCTTCACTTATGGGTATAATTCAAGGGGAAGCACTTGCCCTGACCTCAACTCTCAACACTACAATATGTCTATTATATTTAAGACAACGGTAATACATTCTCAAAATGCATCACCTTCTAATTATCTTATTACATTCCACTATTACCTCGGTGCTGTGGAAATACAATGCAATGACAAACTGTTGAGTATTTCTGCCCAGCTCTATATTCAGTGACATAATGTAGGCAGCTTGAGGGCTGTCAAACAATCCACACTACGGAAACTAGCAAACGTTATTAAAGAACACTCTTATTTTTCATTTATTGTTAAAGATTTACCAGCACAATCCTGTCCGGGGGACTACACTGAGCAGTGAGCTGATAAGAACACTGCAAAGTATGAAAGGTCACGTCGAAGGGTCAAGAAATGAGAAGCAGCTAGACACATCTCCCACATCTGGGACCCCAGCACTTGGGAGGCAGAGGCAGGAGAATAGGTGTGAAAGGCCAGCCTCTACTACAGGAGACAACACACAGGAAGGACAGGTTGTGGAGGAAATGCCAGCAGGGAGCGTTTCATCGGAACTGAGCAGGACTCACAGGGGTCCTTTGGACAGCCAGGGACAGCAGGTGTTTCCCAAAAGTATTCAGGGGCCAATCATCCTTTTCTTCCAACTCCTGACGGAAAGAAACTTGGGTTAGATGGTTGTGCCTGAGGTATAGCACAGATGCTCTGCCCTGGATGCAGTTTGAAGGTACCCCCGTACGGGCTCATGTGTTGAAATCTGATCCCACTGTGAGACAGAAAGAGGGGACCATGGACCACCGTATTGATAGGTGAGGCACAGGGAGATGTCCTTAGCTATTAGGAACATACTCTCCAAGAGTCTGAGGTTCTATAAAAATAAGCTGTAAAAACTTGAGCCTGAAATCACTCTCTAGCTTGTTTCAGGGTGCAACCCTTTTCTTCCACGTGTATTTTCCACACCCCACCTGCCATGAGACCCTCACCAGAGTCAGCCAATGCCAGTGCCACGCCCTCAAGCCTCCAGAACTGTGATCAAGATAAACATCTTCCCTTTATAAAGTTAGCTTGCCTCCAGCATTTCATTATGGCAATGAAAGGCTAATATAACTTAAAAAAAAAAAAAGCAGTGTCAATTTATTTGAGAAATCCTCAAAGTTATGTATGTCTGTGCTTCTTCTTTATTTTTTATTATTATTTTTTTCCTTTTTCTTTCCTGAGACAGGGTCTATGTAGTCCTGACTAGTCTGGAACTCACTATGTAGGTCAGGCTGACATGGAACTCACAGAGATCCGCCTGCCTCTGCTTCTCAAGTGCTGGGATTAAAGGCATGGGCCACCATGCCCAGCATATATGCTTCTTAAAAAAAAAAGAAAGAAAGAAAAACAGCTATGTATCCCAGGCTGACCTCAAACTTGCCTTTCTCCGGCCTCTGCTTCCCGAGTGCTGGGATTGCAGGTGTGCGCCATCACGCCTGGCTAGTCACGCCTTTACTATTTGAGAGGCTCCCAGCTCCTGTCATTTATGTATTTTGGGGTAGTGGAGGTACACTTCTGACCTGGACTTGGGCCTGGAGTTTGATGGCAGTCTTCAGGATACCTTCATCTGTCTCAAGTACTGGCATCTTCACGGCTCCTCTTCCACACAACCAAACAGTCACCTGCTCTGCCCGAGCCGCCATCATTCCGATCAACAGCAGCACATAGTTCAGGGGAGGCTGACAGGAAAAAGCTCCGTCGTGAAGTCCAACTTTAGAACCCACCCTCGCCTACCCAGCCCTGGAGGCCAAACTCTCGGTTTGGAGTAATGGGAGAAGGGCCTCTCTGGAGGGGTCACCTTCAGCAGCCATCTGGGGAAAACGGACTTGGGGGGAGCAGGAAGCAGTCAGAATCCCTGCCCAAGTCAATACCGGGACACAGCACAGTGGGTTCGGGATACACTTGTGACAGACATTTAGAGATCATCCTTAGCTAGCCAAACCTGAAACGTTAGTATTATGATGCATAAGCAAGACTGACTAAAATGATCCTAGGGAAACAACAACTTGGAAGCAAATTCACACCACTTCTTTCAGCTTGTGTGGCGGCTCTCAGAGAACCAGAAAGAAACGAAATCCTCTCGAGCCCCTACCGACACCCTGCCAGCCCCTTGGAAGAGGTTTTTCTATTCCTTTACCCCTCGTGAGTGACTCTTGGGACAGAGCCTGTTGGCGTTGGCATCTGTGAGATAGACCAAGAGGGTCCGGCCTGGCATGGGGGGCAGGTTGTGCTTCGCAGAGAGGTTGACAGCCGTTTCCAGGGCCTGGCGATACCGCTCCAACAACTCAACATCACAGTTCCACTGTCTGCAGCAAGAAAAAGACACAGACACGGGGTTGGGTGGGGGCTGGAGGGGGCGTGGTCAGATGCTCGTCCGCCTGCAACTCTGAAGCAGCTGGAAAGACAAAAGTGTGCCACTCCCATCCTCTCTCCCCCTCCTCCAGCTCTGCCCCTCCCCCACAGCCCACCCCCACGGCTGCCATAGAGGTTTTCCTTTTCTCCACAGGGACTCAGAGCCAGTGCCAAAACTGCCTGCCATGCTCACCTGCACTTGCTTCAAGAGGCAGGGCTTAACTGCTACAGGTCTGTTTAGGGGCTATTCATTTTTCAACACCGTTTTGTTATTGTGTGTGGATGAGTGTTTTTGCCTACACGTACGTCTGTGCACCACCTATGTGCAAAGCCTGCAGAGGCCAGAAGATGGTGTTGGATCCCCTGAGAATGGAGTTACAGACAGATGTGAGCTACCACATGGTGGGTGGGATTAGAACCCAGATTTTCTGAAAAGCATCCAGTGCTTCCTTTAAAATTTTTATTTATAGGTTTGATTTTGTTGTTGTTATTGTTTTCCTTTTATTAAAAATAGATTATTTTCTCCTATAATATGTCCTGATTATGGTTTCCCCTCCCTCCACTCTTTCCATGTCCTCTCCACCTCCCGTCCCATCCAGATCCACTCCTGTTCTGTCTATTAAAGGACAGGCTTCCTGCCGGACGGTGGTGGCGCACGCCTTTTAATCCCAGCACTCAGGAGGCAGAGCCAGGCAGATCTCTGTGAGTTCGAGGCCAGCCTGGGCTACCAAGTGAGTTCCAGGAAAGGCACAAAGCTACACAGAGAAACCCTGTCTCAAAAAACCAAAAAAAAAAAAAAAAAAAAGGACAGGCTTCCAAGAGATTATAATAAAATAAAATATAAGATAAAGCAAGAACTATCACATCAAAGTTGGACAAGACAAACCAACAGAAGGAAAAGAGCCGAAGAACCAGAGACCCACTGATCCGCATACTCAGGAATCCCACAAAAACACTAAACTAGAAGCCATAAAATACACACGGAGGACCTGGTGCAGACCCATGCAGGCCCTGTGCATGCTGCCTCGGTCTCTGTGAGTTCATGTGAGCTTTAATTATGTTGACTTAGAAGACCTGTTTACTTGGTGTCCTCCATCCTCTCTGGCTCTTACACTCTTTCTGCTTCCTTTTCTGGGGGGGTTCCTGAGCTCTGAGGGGTGGGATTTGCATCCATTGTTCTTAACCACTTCGCCATCCATCGCTCTAGCCATAGGGGCTTTATTTTTGAGATAAGGTCTCACATAGACCAGGCTACCTTCACATTGCTGATCCTCAGGCCTCCACCTCCCAATGGATATAGCAGATAAGGGAATCACTTTTTAGATTTCCAGCTAATAAATACAACAGAATGACAGAAAATTCATTCTTCAATTGCCAATAAAACAATCTGACTAAGGCAAAAATCATCAATGAATACCATCCATTAAACTAAGGAGTTTAGGCTGAGCATTCTGGCACACAACTGTAATGTCAGTACTGAGGAGTCTGAGACAGGAGGATCTCACATTTGAGAACAGCTGGATTCAAGGCCAGCCTAGGCTACAGCAAGAGACTCTGTCTCAGGCTAGAGAGATGGTTCAATGATTAAGAGTGTGTACTGCTCTTGCAGAGGACCCAAGTTCAAGCCCCTGACTCCCCACAACCCACATCAAGTGGTTCACACCATTATAACTCATCATGCAGCAAGAGATGCCACACCCATTCACAGACTCCACCGGAACCAGTGAAATAATCTCAAGTGACAAAGTAGAAGCTGGAGAAGTTTGGGTTTCATAATTTTCATAGAATAAAGTTAAATATAAGTGCTAAAGACTGGGTTTGGGTGTAAACGTGACGAGAACCAAATAGGTGTGCAGCACTGAGTGATTGACAAGCGCATCTCTAGAGGGTAACGGATGGCTGGTTCCCAGATGGCTCCTTCGCCCTGCCCTGGAGCTCCTTTGTCCCGCCTTTCTCCCTGCTGGCGAGCACATACCTGGCCTTGTGCAGCCTTAGCTTCTCCCGCTTGAGCTGCTCGTATATCACAGGTATAGTCATGGCCACCCGGAGCTGCCGACGCGTCAGGGTGCACAGGTGTCTCCGGTTGGCAGGCCTCTTGATATTTTTCGAGTTTCTGATCATTATCCGCCTCATCAACGTTGTATTGGAAGGGAAGGGCAATGCTGTGTGGTAACAGGAAAATAGCCAAGTCAGGCAACGTCTATTACCTTCGTATTCTAAACCCCTGTCCTTCGGGCTGGCAGTGGTCTGGGCAGTGGTTCCACCACACCCTAAGTCCGCAAAGCAAGAGGCTGAAATTATCTGAGTTTTGTCTCATTTACACTTGAGAGGCAAACAGGAATCAGAAGAGAAAGAATTACCGTTTTTTCTGAGTTGAGCCTCAAGTTTATCGATAGAATCATGAGCATTAAGGAATCTGAAGGGAAACTGCCGGCTGTGAATCACAGATTTCTGAAAAACAAGGAAGAATTGTGAGCAGAGGACCAGGAAAGAAGAGGGTCATGGGGCCTACAGGACCAGGGAAATGAAGCAGTAACTCTACCAGGCTTGGAGGACGGTAAAGAGAGAAAAATAGATTTCAAGAAGAAACAGAGGAGGAAAGGAAAGAAAGATATGAAAAGAGGTTAAAAGAGGATGTAACGGGAGCCCCATTTCTTTCTTTCTATTTTTTTTAATTAAAAAATATTTTATGTATATGGGTGTTTTGCCTAATGGTATGTATATGCACCACATGTATATGCCCAGTATCTACAGAGGCATGAAGAGGGCACCAGAAGCCCTCAAAATGGAGTTACAGATGATTGTGAGCAGCCATGTTGGTGCTGGGAATCAAATCCAGGTCCTCTGGAAGAGCAGCTGGTGTTCATACCCTCTTCCAGTCACCTATCCCCCAGAGCCCCACTTTTTTATACTACACTGCTCCTGAAGTGAGTTAATTTATAGATGAGGATCTTTCTGTATGTTTGAGTTTACAAAGTAAACACGAAAGTTATTACTATTGTAATTTCTGAAAGATTGACCCCAAGACCTGTCCTTCCCAGCATATCTGTGTTTCCAGACCTCTTACATCTCACACAGAAACCACCTGTTAGCCATGACCGTTCTCAGCCATGTGGAAGAGCTGGCCTCCAGGGATGCAGCATCTCCTGACCAGCATCCATCCGGTTGCTAAGCCACACACTCCCCACTGATCACACTCACCTCATGCTGGAGTCTCTGAAGAACAAGTTCATGGTGGCGGGTACTGATCCCGGTCCGCAGCAGGTTACACAGGTTCCGGAGCATGGCCATGAAGGGGAGTTTCCCATTGTCTTCAGACATGGGGGACAGGACAACGTAAGTGAGTGACAGGCACAGAGTTGCAGCCCACAGCAGGAAACACAGAGCCTCACAGAAGCTCAAATGGGAGATTGCAGTACGTTCTACTCAAAATGTTCTGGAGATCCAGGAATACAACACAAGGACTGGCCTGAACTGGAGAGTAAAATTTATATAACTCTGCTTATGGGATAGGTGTTTCAATAACAACTTATGTCACTATCTGTTGGCTTCAGTTGTGATTCAAATGGTAGAATGCGTTCCTCTTTTTTCCATCCACTTGATGGAAGGTGAGAACTGACTACAGCAACTGTCCTCTGGCCTTCCACACAGTGCCCCCCAAGCAAAGAGACAGTGTAGTTTCTTTTTCTTTCCTTTTTGTTTTTGTTTTTCGTGGGGTTTTGTTGTTGTTGTTTTTCAAGACCGGGTCTCCTTGTGGAGTCCTGGCTGTCCTGGAACTCACTCTGTAGACCAGGCTGGCCTCAAACTCAGAGATTCAACCTGCCTCTGCCTCCGGAGTCCTGGGATTGAAGGTGTGCACCATTTCTTTTCTTTTAAAAATTGCCGGGCGGTGGTGGCGCACGCCTTTAATCCCAGCACTCGGGAGGCAGAGCCAGGAGGATCTCTGTGAGTTCGAGGCCAGCCTGGGCTACCAAGTGAGTTCCAGGAAAGGCGCAAAGCTACACAAAGAAATCCTGTCTCGAAAAAAACCAAAAAAAAAAAAATTATTTTTATTATTCATGTACATATATATGTCTGTGGGGGGAGTGTATACCACTTGTTTGCACACAGAGGCCAGAAGAGGATATAGTATCCCCTGGAGCTGGAGTTACAGGTGGTGTGGGTGCTTCGAACTGAACTCAGGTCCTCTACGGAGGAAACCATGTATGCACAGGTTACTTTATACAGACAGAGCAGGTTGTGTTTCTATATTTAGGAATACAACAAAGAAGTAAGGGCCATGAATTTGAGAGACAGCAATGGGGTCAGTACATGGAAAGAGTTGGAGCAAGGAAAGGGAAAAGGGGAAACCCTGCAATTATACTTTAATTTCAAAAAATAAAAATTACTTTTTATAAGATTAATAAATTTAAAAAAAGAAAACAGTTGTTTGGTTATGGACCTAAGTCAGTGGGATTATAGGTGTGAGCACCATATCCAGCTCGACCAATGTTCTGTCCTTGGTGAACACTCTAGGTGACCACACATGGAGACAAAATCTCAGCACTGGGGAGCCTGAAGAATAAAGATTTCCAGTTTGAGACAAGCCTGGATTACACAGGTAGACATTCTCAAAAAGGGAGGGGAGGGGAGAAGAAGAGAATGAAAATAAGTGCCTTTAGGGCTAGGTGCATGCCTCCAATCTCAGCAGGGGGAAAACTATGACCGCCTCGACAATATAAAGAAACTCTATCGCAAAATAAAAAAGGAGAGCTGGAGAGATGGCTCAGCAGTTTGCACTGGCTGCTCTTCCAGAGGACCTGGGTTCAATTCCTAGCACCCACAATGGCTAACAACCATCTGTAACTCCGGTCCAAGGAGATCCAATGCCCTCTTCTGGAATTTTCAGGCACCAAGCACAAATGTGGTTCACAGACATACATGCAAGCAAAACACCCACTGTGATGGTTTGAATAAGTACAATCCCCACAGACTCATATATTTGAATGCTGTTTGAAAGGATGAAAGGATTGTAAGGATTAGGAGGTGTAGCCTTGTTGGAGGAAGTGTATCACTGGGGGAGGGCCTTGAGGTTTCCAAAAGCCCATGCCAGGTCCAGTTTCTCTCTCTCTCTCTCCCTCCCTCCCTCCCTTCTCCTTCTCCTCCTCCTCCTCCCTCCCTCCCTCTCTCTGCCTGCAGATCAGGATATACCTCACAACTACTGCTCCAGCTATGCATGCCGCCATGCTCCCCTCCGTGATGATAATGGACTAAAACCTCTAAAACTTTAAGCAGGTCCCCAATTAAATGCTTTATTTTATAAGAGTTGCCTCGGTCATGATGTCTCTTCACAGCAACAGAACAGTAACTAAGACATCTATCTATACATATAAAATAAATAAATAAAATAAAAATTTGAAAAAAGAAACTAACCATAGAGGATTTAGTCTACGGGTATTAGTCTCAAACAAGGTAAATGTCACAATTTAAATTTTCAGGGTTAGTGATTCTCAGCCGAAAGGAGGAAGTAAAGACATGCATATAGACTCAGCCCAACGCCACATCCTTCTTGGTTATTTGTTTGTGCTGTCTGCTTGAGGCAGGCTCTCCAGGCTGATCTCAAATTAGCCAATCTCCTGCCTCGGCTTCCCAAGCACTGTAAGTGTGCATCACCACACCTAACCACATCCAAGTCCCTTCATCACTATATCTTAACTTGTGAATTGGTGACAAGGCTGTCAGATAGGGGTGGGCATTTAATTCCCAGGTAATTCTGATACACACATCACCGGAGGCACCCATAGAGAGAATAATAAGTAGCTAGGCAATTCAGGCTGCCCTGGGTATAGTATGTAACTACCAGCAAAGGTCATTTGGGCTTCTCAAGTTCCAAAATTGGATGTCTACAAAATTCCATTAAGGTCTAAAGTTACATACATTTCAACAAAGAGAAATTTCCAAAGACAAAAGATGAAGCAAAAGGAAAAGTGTATAAAATAGAGAATGGAGCCTTTCTTTTTCTTCTTAAAATCATTCATTCATTCATTTATTTTATGTGTATGGGTGTTCTGCCTGCATGTATGTCTGTGAACCACAGGCATGCCTGGTCCTGTGGAGGCCAGAAGAGAGTATGAGATCCTCCTCTAGGACTGGAATTACAGATGGTTGTGAGCCACCATGTGGGTGCTGGGAATCAAACCCAGCCCCTCTTGAAGAGCAATACATGTTCTTAACCACTAGGCCATCTTCCAGGCCCTCAAAATGGGCTGAAGAGAGTGAGTCAGCAGTCAATAGTGAGTACCGCTCTTGCAGAGGAACTCCTATAACTCGACTCTAGGGTATCCAATGCCCGATTCTGGTCTCTGAGGGCACCTGCACTCACATGCAACACACAATAAAATAAACCCTTTTAAAAAAGGAAAGCATGATAGAGCCTTTCACAGTTAAAAATATTCAACAAAGGAAGAAAGAAAAGACCGGTAATTTGGTCTTCCCCAATATGATTTTTTTTTCTCTTTTACCAGTATTGGGAAATAATTAAAATTTCCAGGTCCTACATGAATTTCTACAGAAGTTCTAACATCTCATGATCTAATCCTACCTCGTTTGGAATAAATTACAGATATGTTGATACAGGTACAAACAGGGAAGAGGTACCACTTTTTTTGTCCTGTGTTTCTGAAGACTTGTGTATCATCTAAGTATATCTGGAATAATGATCAACCTAAGACATCAACACTATTTAAAGCGAGATCCACTGCCTACAGTGGTATGGTAAATAGCAAACCTCAAAATTCCCATCATTTTCCATTATGTAAGTTAAATTGCAAAACAACTGCACCATTTTGTGGAAATCTTCAGTGTGGGATCTACAGTAGAGAAGCGTGAACAGGGAAGACCGGAAAGGAACAAGGTGGTCAAGGCCACCTACCTATGAGTTCCTCCCAGACAGAAGCTTTGTTCCCCCGCAAGCTCAGCTCCCGCTCCCAGGTCTCTGGCCTTTGGAGCTTCATCCGCTGCCCAGCTCTGCTAGAATCCCACGGCCCAGGGAGGTGACTCCGAGAAAAGAGCTCTAGGGTGGCTGGGTACCTAAGAGAGGGAAGAAAGCACCTATCATTCCAAAGCTAACCAAAGTAGAAATGAGCCAAAGTTCGGCTCACACCGTGGTCTGCCGAAACTCACACTGCTGGCACCGAGAACTGCCACAGTTAGAGCCGAGGATGAACCGGGATGGTCATGGCAATGGAATGTGCTTGAAATCCAGTGTCTCACCTGTAGCCCAGCAGGGCCTGGACATGCTGGGCAGGCTCATGGATGTGCAGTTGCTCTACCAACTTCTTCAGAGTGAACCTTGGCGGACTTTTTTTCTCTGGCGCCGCGTTGTAAGCTGCTTCAAACTGTGGAAACAGCCCCGAGCACCCCAGAGTTTGTTTCATCCATGATCACGGGGTATCAGAAATAAAAGCGTAAGCCTGCCATACCAGATCAGGAAGTAAAGCACGAAGCGATCATATACCACTGAGGCAATTTCATTCTCTAAAACCGATTTGGACCAAGGATAGCAACAGCAGGGGAAACCCTGCAGGAAGGAAAGAGGGCCCAAAGACACAGCTGCAGCTACACACTGCAGCTACACACTGCAGCAACAACACTGCAGCATCAACACTGCAGCTACACACTGCAGCAACAACACTGCAGCAACAACACTGCAGCTACACACTGCAGCATCAACACTGCAGCTACACACTGCAGCATCAACACTGCAGCTACACACTGCAGCATCAACACTGCAGCTACACACTGCAGCTACACACTACAGCATCAACACTGCAGCATCAACACTGCAGCTACACACTGCAGCAACACACTGCAGCATCAACACTGCAGCTACACATTGCAGCATCAACACTCCTACAGCCCCAGCAACCAGGAAGGCTAAGGCAAAAGAACTACATAACAGGTCCCAAGCATGCAAGGCAGCATGGGCAGCATGGACGACGAGTTCAAGAAACAGAAATAGAAGTTAACAATTCTTTGGGTTCCAAAAGATAATAAAGGGGGAAAAGACAACAGCTTTCTGGGAGTCCCTGTGTTTCATTTATATAAGATTTGAACCATCAGGGGTTACTATGGGGTGATTGGCTTATTTGAAAAAAAAAAAAAGAAGAAGAAGAACAGAGCATATTTCCTTATTCTCTCAGACAAGGAAAAAGAAGGCAACTCTTATCTGTATCATAAGCCTATAACAGTGGCAGCATCTGTTTGTTTTGAAAACCCCCTGTGAGGGGCTGAAGAGATGGCTCAGTGGTTAAGAACACTGGCTGCTCTTCCAGAGGACCTGGGTTCAGTTCCCAGCATCCACATGGTAACTCACAAATGTCAGTAACTCTAAACCCAAGGGATCTTAGGGGCCCTCTCCTGGCCTCTAAGAGCACTAGGCATATATGTGGTACCCAGACACACGTGCAGACAAAACACAGGTACCCATAAAACAAAAAGTTTAAAGAAAAAAACTTTATATGGAGTGTGGAGATACTTTTATAACATTTTAAAATTCATTTATCCAACTGGATATGTCATCTGTCAACAAGGCATAACACCAAGAACAACAGAGATTTAAAAAAAGATCCCATCCTTTTACCCTCCAAACCAAACCACATAATCACAACTGAGAATGCCCAGGAAAAGACAAGTAAGTGTCTACCACACTGGCTACTGGAATTTTTAAAAAATTAATTTCTAAATGTAAAAATAAAAAAATAATAATTTTTAAATTAATTTTAGAATTTTTTAAATTAATTTCTAAGTCAGAAGGGATTGTGCACACATACAGACAACCCCCAAGCAAGTGACTCACCATAATCTGTTCGTTTTTAAGGGGCCAAAGGCTCTTTGGAAAACATCTCCCTCGCTCTGAAAACGGTTGTTCTGTTTTCTACGGGGACAAGAGAAATGTCTTCAAACAGGGAAACGGAAGTCGCCCCTGGAGATTCCCGTTCCAGTAGCCCTGAAAGACTATCTCTGCCAATTAGGAGGCGCGTTCACAGGGGGGACCCTGTTCTCTCTCGCCCCCAGCTCCACGCGGTCATCTGGACCTCTCTGGCTCCTTTGCTCTCTGATATACGAACATATCAGATAACTTCAGTTTGGCGCCCCGAAGCTCATCATGTTCCTATATCCCTCCCTTCCCAGAGAAAAGGCGCTGTGAACGCAGGCCCAGGGCTGAGGCAAGGACTGACTTGGGGGCGGGGTGGCCGGCGAGGACATTTCTTGGCTCGGTGTTTCCGTGGATTGTACTTAGCTAGCTGGTACTCATCAAACTGGGCAAATTTGTCGGTCATGGCAGCGCGGAGGCAGGCGGGCAGGGGCACCAACTTCTTCTCATCTCCTTCTGCCAGGCTCTGTGGAGGAAAGAGGAGATCAGCAGAAGAGAGACCCGACCTCCCACTGTCATCATTATAAAAATTGTCCAGAATAAGGTCAATTTTTTTTTTCTCAAACTTTGGTCCAGCCCTTGGCTCCCTATTAGTCCATTCGGCTTTTACAGAGAAAACATATTCCCTCTGGGCACTTGGATGAAAGAAAACTGAGGAAGAGGCTACTCTGTCTGAAAATCTCCTCAGCGAACAAAGCAAACAGTAAACAAAACAAACAAGCAAAGACCGTGAAGGTCAAAGTGCAGGGTACTAGACACCATACCTGATAGAACTCGGCTACTTGGATCCAGTCGGAAGGCAGGTGAACAATGGCAGAGTAATACCGTCGCACGTGGGGGCGGCAGGCCGGCAAGAAGGCAGCTATAGCCAAAACTGCATTGGCTAATTCCCGGATGTTAAGCTGCTGCCTAGCATATAGAGATGCCTAGGGTGGAGGGTGAAAAGGTTGGCATGCTGGTCACTTATCTCATAGCTCCATGCCCTAAACTAGCTTGCTCATTGAATCTGTGAGTATAAAACCAAAGCTTTCCTGAGCACCCCACAACACCCACAAAATAGAAAGCGCAAGCATCATCTTAGTCTACTGACCATCTTCTAAGTCAACCAGACTTTGTTTGGAAGATCCCTCATGCCCGCATCTATCAAAAACTTACCAACTGCAACATAGATGTGTTGTAAGGAAGTTAAGAGAGAAATAACAAGCTGATAACTAGTTACGATCTTCCTGAAGGCAGTTTCTGAAGTCTTGTTGGTGACTTTCAGCCTCAGAATTATGCTAAATTATATTAAGTCAGATACTCACTATCTATCGAGATTATTTCTAAGTAAAAGTACTATAACTTAAAAAAAAAAAAAAAAGCTTACCCAGGGTTAAAAATGCTGATTAAACCTGTTGTCTTCCAAAGCCCCATAAAAAACATTTCTGCCCTAGATCAGACTGGCCCATGGACATGGCTCGGGGGAGATTTGTCTTAATTTCTAATTGGTGAAGGAGGGCCCACCCACTATGGGTGGCACTATCCCTAGGCAGGTCCTCCTGGGCTGTATAAGAAAGCTAGTTAAAGAGTTGGGATTGGTATAAATACTTTTGAATTATGGTTGATCAGCATCTGAATTTTAAATCTTGGTGCAAAAATACACAGTAAAAATGCTTGTACGTGTATACTGAAATGGCACGTATGTTCATAATAACATTATTTGTGATGGCCTAGAAGTACAAATAATTCACTACTGAAGTGTAGCATAGATAAGCTGTGGTATATAGTCTACCTTACAACTACAGCAAGCTTCAGCTGTAAGCAACACTGTGAATCAACGTTACAACGTTGGCAAAATACTGCCCTCCTTCCCCAGAAAAGCCCACAGTATAATTCTCTCTCTATGTGACACTGAGAATCAGTGTTTGAAGTGGAGTATACTAATCGGCCCCATCCCTTTCCCCCAAGCAAGGAGGATCCAACTCGGGGCTGCTTTTTCCTTACTGGGCCACTTCTCTAAGGGCAGTGGCTGTTTTTACTGAAGGAGGAAGTGACAGGGTCTGGGTCTGCAGGAGGTCCTGGGAGAGACTGTGGTGATGTTCTGTTTCAGGAGCTAATTAGCCAGATTAAACAACTGTGTTCATTTTGTGACAATCCTTTGAGCTCTATGTATACATATACATATGCATATTCTCGTTACACTAAATAAAAGTAAAAAATTTTTTAAAGAAAGAAAGCTAAGCATGAGCCTGTGTAAGCTAGCAAGCAGTCTTCTTCCATGGTTCCTACCTCAAGTTCCTGCACTAACCTTCCTCAATGATGGATTGTGACCTGGAAGTGTGAGCAAAAAAAAAAAAAAACAAAAAAAAAACAAACAAACAAACCCTTTCCCTCCGTAAGTTGCTTTTGGTTAGAGTGACTTATCACAGCAACAGAATGAACCTAGAACATGCCTCTTCTCTGCTTCTGAAACAGCCATTATCGACTCCACACACGATATTTGGGGAAGTGTTTTACTGTCTTGGAACCAGATCCAAGTTTCATCATGTTAATAAGACTCCCACAGCCTAGTTCTGTGCACTTAGCTTGTACAAACCCAATCCTAGTATACCTTCCCCCATCTCACCGTTCTCCACTCCACAGAACCCCGGGGATGAGGTCCCAGACTCACTCAGACATCTTGCTCCCTTCCTGAGCAAACATGCTTTCCACCCCTACAAGGAGCCAGTTACCAGCTCTTCATATCATAACCACATTAATATCTCCCAGTTTCCCTCTTCTCCCCATTCCTTCATACCACAATACCTTCAGGATGAACTCAGGTTCTAAGGGGGCCAGCTCACTACAGACTTCAAGGATGGATGCCCGGGTAGGGTCAGACGCATCTTTGACATTTATATGTGAGGCCAGGGCAGAGCACAGTAAGGTCAAGAGAGCCATCTAAGAATTGGGTAACACAGAAGAAAGGGGAGACAAATAAGGACCTACACAGACCAACATGTGCAATCAAGGACAGAGGGATTGGGGAGACGGCCCGGTGGTTAAGAGCACTTGCTGCCCTTGCAGAGGACCCAGGTTTAGTTCCTAGGACCCACATGGTGGCTCATGACTTCCTTTAACTCCAGCTACAGAGGATGCAACATTTTTTTAGGGGGAGGAGGCAGAGTCTCAGTTTGTGGCCCTAGCTAGAACTCAGTATTATAGACGAGGCTGGCTTCAAACTCCCAGAGATCCATCTGCCTCTGCCTCCCATGTACTCAGACTGAAAGTCATGTGCCACCATACGGAGAGGGATCTGAGACCCTTTCTGACCTCCACAAGCACAAGACACGCCGTGCATGTCTACATATGCAGACAAATACTCAACAGGCATTAAAAACGAAAACAAAACAAAACAAAACAAAACCAGAAAGAATGGACTCCAGGTTCAGAGAGATGTCTATTCAACTGACAGGTTGGACAATTGAATTAAGAAGTAGGAAAGTAGGTGGTGGCACACACCTTTAATCCCAGCACTCGGGAGGCATAGCCAGGAGGATCTCTGTGAGTTCAAGGCCAGCCTGGTCTACAAAGCGAGACCCATGACAGGCACCAAAACTACACAGAGAAACCCTATCTCGAGAAAAAAAAAAAAAGACAAAACACCAAAAAAAGAAGAAGTAGGAAATAAGAACAAAATCACGTCCCCTCTGCAACCTTCCTAGGGAGAAGCCCCGGTTCCGGTCTCCATTCTCACCATTCCCTCCACCACCAACCTCCCAAGTTTTACCTTCTTTTCCTGAAGGACCCGGTCATTGGTTTCAGGATAAGATTCCGAGTCTCCAGATGTGAGTTTCAGGACTGGTGCATCCAGCTCCTCTTCCTCTCCCAGGCTTAGACTATAGAGAGGCATTTGGACTTGTGCTCTCTCCTCCTCTTCCTGCACTTTCTTGTCTTCTGAGAAGCGCCACTGACCCTAGAAACAGTGGCAGTTACAAATCACATCGTGTGCTCACAGCCCTCAAAGCAGGATCGGGGAAGTGTCTCCCAGAGACAGGGAAGGTCCACATCTCTAAACTAATAAACCCCCTGCCTGCACCCCTACACAGGTCTGCCCTCTCTCTAGCCTGGTACTCTTTTTCACACTGACTTACTCTATTCAGGTTTCTAAGATTTTTGTCCAGATGCTCTGCAATCTTCCCTGCTGGTAGCTATGTTTGGGGGTTGGGGAGAGGCGTGCAGGGCACAACAGGTGACGGTTGAGGTTCAGTGTCGCCCCGCCAGGAGGCAACCCTCCGGGAGATAATTCTTGGGTAGGCAAGCCCCCCCCCCCCCCCCACCCACCCCCTCCACCCCCCCCCCCCCCCCCCCCCCCCCCCGAGACCACAGACCCTGGAACGTCTTTTGCTTCTGCTCTGCCTTTGCATGCTTGCTGGTGCTGTCTCTGATATCTGACATGGTTGAATTGGGTGTGGGGAAACTCCCCACTGCCTGAAAGGTAATGTGTTTATCTCATGGAAACATCCCATTCTGAACCGCAATCATCACCTGTGACTCCACCCCCTCCCCTACACACACACACACACACACACACACACACACATGGCTACCAGCACTTCCACACTGCCATCACATGACTGCCAGTCTGGGAGCCCAAGGCCTCTCATATACCTTCTAAATGCAGTGCGGTGTTTTCTGAGTCAGAAGAATGTCAAGCCCCATATCAATCCCCCATAAGTAAAGAGCTTCTTCATTTACTACCACCTCCCTGATAGGACTGTTGGAAAATTCAATGGAATAATGTTATGTTTGACTCTACAAGTTGCAAAGCCCTAAATCTCAGGGTAACAGCAGTTGCACTTTGAACCAGAACTTTGTGAAGCTTCTTTTTTTACCAGCTTGATTTGAAAGATGGGGAAATTAAAGCTCCAGAGGGGATATTATTAGCTTTGCCTAAGGCTGCATACTTCATAATTAACAGAGATACCATAAGATTCAGGTAAACTTTCCCCCAAGTGTTCACAGAGAAAATGTGTTCCTGTCTGCCAATTCTGATCTATATACTAAATGTGCTTATATGGATCTGTTGAATGGACATGTGTTAGCACACAAGTATACAAGGAAGTGAGTTCTGACATAGTAGATATACTGCGTGTGTAACCTTGGACGCACCCAGCTAACTCTGTTGTAATAATTATGCTGGCGTTCTTCCCGATCAGAGGTTTTCTTAAAGACAAGGACCTAGAATCTCCGTACTAGATACTTGGTAAGAATAAAGATGCCAGTGAGGACAGCCCCAAGGTAAAGACTAACTCGGAAAAGGCCATGAGAGACTGGAGATGTAGTTCAGTAGTAGAGCACCTACCCACCATGTGCATGCCTATGAGTTCAGTTCCTAGAACTGTCCAAAAGAACCAAAAGGCTGATACCAAAAATGCTCTGAGAAAAGAAAGTCCCTAGACACAGGTCATCAGAGAAGGAAACTAAGGCACTGAAATCTAGTGATAACAACAAAACAGATTCAGCTAGAGTCAAGATCAGCATCCAAAAACAATTACCAAAGCTATTTCTTGAACTTGAGTAGTAGCAGAGATGGATTTCGGAGCCCTGGAACAAGTTGGAAGGTCTAGATTGTCAGAGAAACACGGAACCTTCTTTGAAGGAGGCTTGGGGAACAGACAACTGCTAGTGTGCGGGCTACACACATCAGCTTGCATCTTGTGAGATACATGAAGCAAGGGGCTGGTAGATACAGTGCTCTTTACAGTGGATAGGGTAGCTAGACATCGGTTCTCCAAAGACAGGATGTCTGAGTGACTAGACATATGTCCACGTAGTTTTTCCAGGGGTTGGAGGTCAGGAAGCATAGACAGGCACCGGTTCTCCAAGGAGAGGATGTCTGGGTGGACAGATGTATTTCCATGCAGTTTCTCCAGGGGCTGGAAGTCAGAGAGCATGGTCAGGCACCGGTTCTCCAAGGAGAGAATGTCTGGATGGACAGATGTATGTCCATGTAGTTTTTCCAGGGGCTGGAGGTCAGGGAGCATGGTCAGGCATTGGTTCTCCAAGGAGAGGATGTCTGAGTGGACAGGCACACGCCCACAGAGTTTCTCCATAGCTTCAGCACAACCAACATATGCCTAGAGGGAAAGAACAGGTGGTGAGTTGCATTAGAAACATACCAACTCCATATTCATCTGTTTGTGCCAGTGATAGGCAAAGAACAAGCAATATTTTTATTTCTTTTTAAAATTAGATTATGGATTGTTATTAATAATTATTATTGCGTGTGCATGTGTATGTATGTGTTGCAGGGAGAGGTGTATGCACAAGTTCAGGCACACGGGTCAAAGCATGTGTGTGATCAGAGGACACCCCTTGGGAGTTGGTTCTCTCCTACCACCGTGGGATCAGGGAGTGAACTCAGGTGGTCAGGATCACACAGCAAAGACTTTCAGCCACTGAGCCATCTTGTTGCCCACCCCCCCTTTTTTAATTCATCCAGGGTGAATTCTAAGGAAACAAGGTGGGAAAAAGGTAAAGCTTACAGGGAAAAGAAAGCCTGGCCTGGTGGTGACCTGCCTGGAACCCCAGCTGAAGAGGAGGGCATAAGAAAGACCAGCCTGGCTGCACAGCAAATTCCAGATCCCGGGAGCTACAGGGACACACCTTTCCTCAAAAGAAAATGTGTCTGGCTTATTCCCCTCGTGTCTCTGTACTGGGGGTCGGGGGGACAGCAATAAGGGCATGTGTGGCACACACCTGTCCTCTCTGCACTTGAGGCAGAGGCAGGAGGAACAGAAGTTCAAGGTCATCCTTGGCTACCTAGCAGGTTAAAAGATCAAAGCCACCCTGAAATATAGGAGATTTTGTCCAAAAGGGGTGAGGAGCTAGGAAGATAGGTCAGCTGATAAAGTGTCTACAGGAGGATTCGTACAGCAAGCTGGCCAGCCAGCCTACCAAAGTAAGATGGGAAGCCATAGCGTACAGCACCTGATGTGCCCTCCAGTCTCCGTACTTGTTTATACTCTTATATATACACACAAGCATGTATACACACGTACACCCCACACACAAGGAGTAATAATGAATCTCAGAATTAATCCTATATTTTATTTATTTACTTGTTTGTTTATTTATTTGTTGTTGAGACAAGGTCTCGCTCTGTAGGTCTGGCTGACCTGGAACTATGATATACACCAGGCTGGCCTTCAACTCACAGAGAACCACCTGCCTCTGCCTCCCCAGTGCTAGGATTAAAGACATACACAACCACACCATCCAACCACATAATCCAAGACTTAAAAACACAAGTTCTTAAAAAATAAAAATTAAGTTAACAGAAAAACAAAGACATGTAATTTTTTCTCCTCCCTGGGGTTTATGGAGATTCAGATGAGCCAAATCGGAAAACTTAGACGTTCTTCCCCCACGTCCCAGAGACAACTGCTATTGGCAGTTCTATACTAGCATTCACTTTCTGTTAATATACAAGTATGTATATCTGCCTCCACTTCTACCTCCCGCCCCTTTTCTCTGGCCTCACAACTGGGGCCATACTTCAGACGTTATCCTGGTCTCAGGAGGTCGTGAAGGCCTGCCATGTTAGCACCTTAGCGTCCACCTCTCTGTTAAGCGTGGTGGACAATCTAGCGAGATTCTGTGGCTAACAGTGCTCACAACACCCCTCGTTTGTGACACGCATTCCTTCTAGGAGCACTTAAGGCCAAAGGCACCTGCCCCCCCCCCCCCCCCCCCGGCCCCCAAATACACCCTCAGGGCGCCCGGAAGGACTAGGCGGCTGCACTGCGCTCGCCCGGAGGCCCTTCCCAGAGTCCAGCCACACAGGTCTCAGCCAGGGCTCTCTACCTGCGCTCGGGACTGGAAAAGCTGTGCACAAGGAGGGGCGCCGCAACAGGAAGCAGAAAGCGGCCTGGGTCAGCCAGTGGAGAGGTTGGAAACAGGGAACTGGAAGGACACCAGCACCCCACGGAGGCGCAAGGGAGAGGCTGGGCTGGGGGCGGGGCGGGGCAGTGACCTGGGCGGGGCTGGGGGCGGGACTGCTGCGGGGAGTGTAATCGCCAATGCTGGGATTGCAGGCTTGTGCGAACCACGCCCGGGTTGGTTTGTACGTTTCCCCTGATTCATACTCAGGGCCAGGCCAGCTTTACTAACTATGCTGCATCCCTACCCAATACAGTCATGTTCTGATGGTATTATGTATCTTAAAAATCCCCCCAAGGCTTACGTGCTAAAAACATGACTGCCAGTTTGGGCCAGCTAGGGGGAGGTGGTTAAATCTCTTGAGAGTGTGCCCTTGAAGAGACTATGAAAGTCAGATCCCTTCTCTCCCTCTTCTTTCCTCCCATCCACCCTGGAAGTGAACAGTTTCCTCTGCCAGTGATTGCCACCCCACCCCACCCCATCCATGAACTGCTTTGCCCCAGGCCAAAAGCAATAGAGTCAGGAGCTTGTCAACTGAAGCTATGATCCATCCGGAACGGTGGCACACACGTTTTTTTTGTTTTTTTTTTGTTTTTTTTTTTTTTTGGTTTTTCGAGACAGGGTTTCTCTGTGTAGCTTTGCGCCTTTCCTGGAACTCACTTGGTAGCCCAGGCTGGCCTCGAACTCACAGAGATCCGCCTGGTTCTGCCTCCCGAGTGCTGGGATTAAAGGCGTGCGCCACCACCGCCAGGCAGTGGCACACACGTTTAATCCCAGTACTCAGAAGGCTCAGGCAGGAAGATCGTAGAGTTAACTCCATCCATGGTAATTGAGCCATCATTTTGGATATCTTTTTGTTACTGTGACAAAATACCTGGGATAATAAACATTTTTGTTTGTTTCGGGAGTTTTTTTTTTGCTTTGAGAGAAGGTCTTTCTATGTAGCCCTGGCTGTCCTGGAACTCACTATGTAGACCAGGCTGGCCTCTAATTCACAGAGATCCACCTGCCTCTGATAGCTCAGAAATTAAGAGAACTTGTTTTTGCAGAAGACCCAGGTTCAGTTCCCAGGACCCACATCGTGCCACACAGCCATTGGTAATTCCAGTTACCAATGATGCTCGAAAGCACCCGGCATGCACGTACACGGAGGCAAAACACTCATAAACACAAGGTGGAAAAAAAAAGTCTGTTTCATATTTAAACCACTCACACCCCTATAATTTCAGAGGTTTTAGAGGGTACACCAGGAGGATCCCCAATTCCACCCGTTACTTAAGCAGCATTTGTCTCTAAATTAAAAATAAACAAACAAAAACCCCTAAAGATAAATAGTCATTTCAGTGGATTTTTAATAAACATGAAAGACTGGCAGAATCATTCAAAGTTGTAAGTATAAAAATGTCCCTCACTGTGGAAGTACTCTGCAAATTTCTAAATGTCTAGCAATCTTGGGTCCCACCTATTAAACATTAAATGCCAAAATAAGCCTGACTGTGAGAGATAAATGTGTGTGTGTGTGTGTGTGTGTGTGTGTGTGTGTGTGTGTGTGTAGAACAAGTGTGTAAAAACATCCCTGGTGTGCAGTACCACCCACATCAATTCCCAGTCTCAATGAAAATCTCTCTATAGAGAAAGGAGATGAGTTTGCTGACCCTAGCAACAAGACCTCAAAAATCTAAAAAAAGGGGCTATGCAAGGTTACTAGAATGGGTTGTCTATTTTACTTTCTGTTGCTGTGATTTAAGAAAAAATACAACTGTTCTATTTCCCCTTCCCAGGGAGATCCATTCCAACCCCCCCCCCCTTCCTTGGGCCCTCCTTGTTACCTAGCCTCTCTGGGTCTGTAGATTGTAGCGTGGTTATTCTTTACTTACAGCTAATAGCCACTTAGAGTGAGTACAGATCATGTTTGTCTTTCTGGGTCTGGGATACCTCATTCAGGATGCTTTTTTTTTCTAGTTCCATCCATTAGCCTTCCAATTTCCTGATGTCATTGTTTTTAACAGCTGAGTAATACTCCACTGTGTATATGTACCACATTTTCTTTATCCATTCTTCAGTTGAGGGACATGTAGGTTGTTTTCAGGTTCTGGCTATTATGAATAATGCTGCTATGAACATAGTTGAGCAAGTGTCCTTGTGTGATTGAACATCCTTTGGGTATATGACCAAGCGTGGTCCTGGTAGACTAGTGGTGGGGATACATGGGAAGTTGAGGGATCAGGTTGTGGGGTGGACAGAGGGGGAGAGTTCTGAAAGTGATGACTGGAAAGGGAGGCATTTTGGGGTCAGGTAGAAACCTGATGCAAGGGAGACTCTCACAAATCTACAAGGATGATCCCAGCTATGACTCCTAGCAAGAGTGGATATGTAGCCTGAACTGGCCATCTCTGTTCATGTTGGTGACTACCCCAGTCATCATCAGAGAGCCTTCATTCAGTAAGTGATGGAAGCAGATGCAGAAACCCAAAGTCAAACATTAGGCCAAGCTGAAAGAATCCTCCAGAAGAGAGGAAAGAAGGATTGTAGGAGCCAGAGGGGTCAAGGACATCACAAAAAAATTCACAGAAACAACTAACCTGACCCAGGAACCCACAGAGTCTGAGCCAACAACCAGGGAGCCTGCATGGGACTGACCTAGGCCCTCTACATATATGTGACAGTTGTGTAGCTTGGTCCATTTGTGGGACTCCTAACATTGGGAGTAGGGGCTATCCCAAATGCTTTGGCTGGCTCTTGGGAACCAATTCCTCATACTGAATTGCCTTGCCCAGCCTTAATACAAGGGGAGGTGTTTAGTCTTACGGCAACTTGATATGCCATGCTTTGTTGACACCATGGGAAGCCTGCCCCTTTCTGAACAGAAACAGAGGAGGAGTGGATTGGGGGGTGGAGGAGAGGGAATGGGAGGAGAGGAGGGAGGGGAAACTTTGATTGGGATGAGAGAGAGAGAAACCCAACTAAAACAACTTGGGAAAGAAAGGGTTTATTTCCTCTTACAGGTCTATCATCTCGGGAAGCCAAGATAGAAACAATAGAGGAATGCTGCTTACTGGCTGCCTTCCTGCTTCTGCTCAGCCAACTTTCTTATACAACCCAGGTCCACCTGCCCAAGGGTAGTACCACCCATGGTGGCCTCAGCTCTCCTCATCAATTAAATAATAATAATAAAATGTCCCACAGACATGTCCCTAGGCCACTTTGATCAAGTCAGTTCCTCATTTGAGATTCTCTCTTCCCACAGATGTCAAGTTGACAACCAAGAATACTCATTACATGGCTCAGCAGTTAAAAGCACTGAGGCTACTCTTACTGGAGACTAGGGTTTGATTCTCAGTACCTACATGGTGGCTAATCATTGTAACTCCAGTTCCAGAGGATCTGAATCCCTCTTCTGTCTTCCTCAGGCAATTCACTCATGTGGTGCATTACATACATTCAGGCAAAACACTCATGCACCTAAATTAAAGTAAATAAATATCTTATTTAAAAAAGGATAGCTATCACAAGAGACATAGTGAGAAAAGGGAAATAAGAGGAGAGACCCCATCTATGACCTTCTTTCTTTTTTAGGAATGGTGGTGCTGTGGGTCCAATTCAGGGCCTAAAGCATGCTAAGCAAGCACTCTATGACAATACTACACCCTCAGTCATTAAAGATCTTAATAGACATGATTCTAGAATTGAGCAACACTTCAGAAAGTGCCCATCCTATAGGCTAAGCAGGAAACATTGGTTTCCTAGACAGAAAGGTGGAAGGAAGCAGAGACAAAAGAACAAAGGGCTGATTGGGCATTTCAGCTACTTCCCTTACCACTGCTGAGCAGAGAGACTAACAACAGACAAACAATCGGTTAACAGCCAGTGATCTGGGTACCTTCTTTTCTGTAAGGGTTAAAGCAAAGAAACCGTCCCTGTCACAGCAATTGAAACTGGGTGGTGACCTATGCCCACCAGCCTCGAATCCGATTTCTCAACTCAGGTGAACGGCTCAGTGTTGTGGAGCTTTAACATCATGAGGGCTTTGGGCTTTTGTTTGTTTGTTTGATTGATTGATTGATTGATTGATTGACTGATTGATTTTTAAATTTGTTTGATAGGTTGGTTTGGCTCTTCGAGATAGAGTCTTACTTACTACAAAGTCCTGGTTGTCCTGGAACTCAATATGTAGACCTGGCTGGCCTTGAACTTGAAGTGATCCTCCTGCCTCTATATCCCCAGTGCTGTGGGATTATAGGCATGGTCTTACCACACCAGTTTCCATGCTTAGTTTTAGCCTGTTGAGCCATAGTATAGAAACTTAATCCCAAACAATGGTTTCCTGTAATTTTTATTTAACAACTTTAATAAGGAATACACCTTCCATCCTGAATTATAAGTATATACATTGAAAATTTGACAGGCATTAAGTACAGGCCTGTAATCCAAGGACAGAGGCAGAAGCAAGAGAATTGCTGTGTGTTTGAAACCAAGCTTCAAACCAGCTGGAGCTACGTGAGATCCTATTTCAAAAACAAAAACAACAGCAACAACAAAAACTAAACTAAAAATTGGACTCAGCTTCCACAGACAGTCACTGACTGAATGATAAGGACATTTCTGCAGGGCAGGGGGACAGAACTTTGTCTTTGCTTGGAACAAAGAAAACTTTTAACTAAGAAGATGGTCACCAAGTCCAATCTCAGCTTGTCTTTGAAGTGGATGGTGCTAAGTGTACGTTGCCCACATTTACTTCCTTACGCCCTACTTCCCCAAGCAGGAGCTTCTTTGAGTTGAAATATTCTTTCTTTACATTACTATCATTGCTGAATTAGGAGTTTCACCAATCAGGTAACTATTTAGAGCCCACGAAACACTCTGTCATTTTCCAGCACCGTGAATTCATTTAATTCCCAAATCTCATGTTTTCTTTATTTTCAAGTGTTTAGAGAACCACTCAACTTTAAATTTTATTTTTTTTAGACTTACTTTTAACAACATGTACAAGTGTGTCTGTGTGGGGTATGTGCGTGGGCACCCTCAGAAAGGGAGGGTAGAGGTGTTGGAGTCAGGTAGAGGAACTGGAGTCACAGGTAATTCTGAGTCACCTGACATGGGCCCTGGGGATAGAACTCAGGCTCTCTGGAAGATCAGTGCATACTCTTAACCACTGAGCCATATCTCCAGCCTCTAAAATTTATTTTTTAAGTTAGTGTATAAAACAATGGATTGAATTATGACATTTTCTTTTATAAATATTGTTATTAATTCTTAGAGAATTTCATATACAATGTATTTTAATTATATTCACCCCTACGCTTCCCCTTATAATTATAACATTTTCATACACACGTCATTATACTTTATTCTTCTTCATCTCTTCCCCTACCACCTGACCTGAACTCCCTGTCTCCCTCTTCCCCACTCCTTCTCCCCAGTAGCTGCCCTTTTTACTGTCTTGTCATGTGTACTCCAGTATCTTCCCTTTTCCCCTTCTCTACCCTTCCCTTACGATCTCTTCCTCCACATCATGTTTTCCTCTCTCTATTCCCCACACCCCTAATTGTTGCTGAGTGACGTTGAGCTCCAGTGGCCATTGGATCAGTACAATATCTACTCCGATTTACCTCTGAGCTGACGGTGTTCCTTCCCTTCAATAGTTGGAAGCCTTTTAAACAATCTTCTTACATTTTTATCTAGTTAGTTTGTGTGCAGGCACACATGCGGGCATGCTCATAACACACATGTGGAGGTTAGATAACGGGCAGGAGTTGTCTTTCTCCTTACCCCAGGTAGGCTCCGGGGATCAAACTCTGTTGTCAGACTTTATGCCTTTACCAGCAGAGCCTGCTGGCCAGCCCGGGAAGCCCTTTTGAAAAGACCCTTACATCTATTAAAGTTGCTTGCTATAGTAGTCAGTTTTATTTCCCACTCATTGTCCTCCTCCACTTTGACTCAACAAAGCTCTGCCAAGTGCAAAGGGCGGTGCTATAAGGCATAAACTACAGGGATATAGAGTGTGTTGGGTCTAAAGAATTTCCAGCAACTTCCTGGAGAAGATAGCCTTTGAACTGGGAAGGACAACCTCAGATAAGAATCGAGAAAGGGAGTAAGAAAATCAGGAATGAAAACACCATTGGTTTTGCCTATGAAAACACCATTGGTTTTGCCTGAATATTTTCCCTTTCATCTCCAACAACTGTCTTTAGATTTATAGTGTGTATTTCTTCTGTAAAACCACCATCAACTTTACTTTTTTTAAAAAGACATCTGCACATGATCCTGTTACTTTTATTTACAAAAAAAATTAGGCTCACATATAATCTTAAAGTCTTTATCTGGAAGAAACAGTAATTAAATTATAAGCTTTCGGGAAGTAATCTTGTTCTTCAGATAATGGACTATGTGAAAGCTATACTTTATCCACTTTTAATAGTGAAACTATTCAGAAGGCATGGGTTTACAAGATTTCATTGTTCCAACTGTGAGTTGTCTGCACCATTCCCTGATATTTATGAGGATTTCTCTATTTCTACCACATGAACTATTGATGTTCCATAGGTTTTTAGAAACATAGGTTTTGCCACATTCCATTAATTTGTACTAGTTCTTGCTAGTAAAAAGTTAAATTCTTTGCATATATTAAAATATGAATTGGCTCAGAGGGTAAAGTCATGTGTTGTCAAGACCAACAACCTTGGTTTTGGTCCCTAGAAGCCACATTGTTTAGGGGGAGATAGGAGGCAATGGGCACCTGGTTAGGGAATCAGTGGGTTTGTTCTGTGGGATGACAAAGGATTGGACCTTTGGGAAAGACAGTAGACAGAACTGTGAAAGGAACACCAGCAGCAGACACCAAGGAAATGCAAGTGACAGATGGGAGATGTAGAGCAGCAGACACAGAGAGAAGAAAGACAAATTTTATTAGAACAGACAGACTCCACTTTACTAAACCATCATGATCCCTGTCTTCATTAGGGTTTCCACTGCTGTGATGAAACACCATAACCAAAAGCAAGGTGAGAAGGAAAGGGTTTGTTTGGCTTATCCTTCCACATCACATTTTAATGTCAAAGAAATCAGGACAGGCACTCAAGCAGGACAAGAGTTAATGCAGAGGCTATGGAGGGGTGCTGCTTGCTTATTGGCTTGCTGCTCATGGCTTGCTCAACCTGCCTTCTTATAGAACTCAGGACCATCAGCCCAGGAATGGCCTCACCCTCAATGGGCTGTGCCCTCCCCCATCAATTACTAATTAAGAAAATACCCTACAGGCTCATCTACGGCCCGATATTATGGAGGTAATTTCTTAATTGAGATTCCCTCCTCTCAGATGACTTTAGCTTGTGTCAAGTTGCCATAAAACTATCCAGCACAGTCCCTAACTACATTCTAAATATTTGCCTTTACACCCATAGATAAGTGTAGTCCTCGCCCCTCATCAAGGCAACTTCTCCTGGCAACAGACATAGACCATTACAGAAAACTACAACCAATCAAAATGCAGTTGTGGAGCCCAATCCCAGTAGATACATCTACAAAACATCTCCTACAACCAAGGCTCAGGTGTCATTGTGGAAGAGAGGGTGGAAAGATTGTAAGAACCAGGAGATCAAGGAGTTTACTATGAGATTGTGTCTCTAGAAATGTCAGAAGCTACACCCATGAAGTCTCACCAATATGGCTGCCCAAGCATGACCTGAACAAGGAGGATACTAATAGACAGGTTAACACGGATGAGGAAAGCCAAGGAGGCTTCACTCCCACATAAAGAACTACAGTCAACTAAGGAGTGTTGAGATTGGGAGAAATAGTCTTCCCCAGGGGAGAGCACACCAATTGGTTATCCCATACTAAATGGCTGGACCTGAAAACATGCATACAACTAATATTATACAGACTAAGCAGGTTGTATTTATGCATTTAGGAATATATCTATGTATGCACACACATATGTGTGTAATAACAACTACATTTTTTAAATGGGGTCATGAATTTGAAAGAGAGCGATGGGAGGGGTGTATGATAGGGTTTGGAGGGAGGAAAAGGATAAGGAAAATTATGTAATTATATTATAGTCTCAAAAAATAATATGAAAGAACAGACAAACAGCTCCCATCAAAGAGATGGGAAAGGCTTCAAAGTTGAGAGACCGCCCAGGGACTCTGGGTGGGATTTAAGGCTCCTGGCCCTACCCTTTCCTGACTTCCTCTCCTTCTCCCTGATTTATCCACCTACAATATCCTCCCTCGGGTAAGCTCTTTTCCTCCAGCTACTAGCAGTTTGTAACAGTTGGCATCATGGCAGGGAGCAACTCAGAAGCCACAGGCAGCCCCTCTTGGTGGGGTCCCTCCCTGCTTTCCTGACTGGCCCCACGCTCTCCTGACCTTCCTTCCATGTGGTAGAAGGAAAGAGCTGGCTACTTCAGGCTGTCATCTGATCTCCACCTGTGTGCCACCATGTCCAGCTCAAGTCTCTTTTACATGATCCTAGGAACTCAGTTCTATTAAGGCCATTAGTGCTTCAGGTTAAGCTCTATCCTAAAAAGGGGTGGATAGTTGTTTTACTCCATCTTTCCACTTCCACGGCCTTCAAACGGGTCCAATCTGGCATGGAGTCTCACAGCCTTAAGAGCCTCTCACCCTCAATAAACAAACAAACAAACAAATACATTCCAATTCAAGCAATTCAGATTTGGTGTGTTCACTAATGACCATGGTTTCTTGTAGTGGGCCGTTATTAAAGCCTCTGTATTCTGAACCATGGGCTTGTTTTTTTGTTCTTTTCTTTTCTTTCTGTTCAAGGTCAGAACTAGGAGATATCCTCTGTTACTTCTACAAAGTTCTTTTTGTTCTCACTGTGGTGACTTAAATGAGAAATAGCCCCCACAGGCTCACAGGTATCTAAACTTCATCCGCCGTTGGAACTGTTTAAGGAAGTTCAGGAGGGTGCAGCCCTTTGAGATTTCGTAGCCTCACCCTACTTCCAGGTTTCTCTCTCTGTTTCACGATTGTGGTTGAGGATATAATGTCTCAGCTTACTGCTCTAGCAGCCCTGCCTCCGGGCTGCCATGCCTCCCCACTCCGGTGGACTCTTACCTCTCTGGAACTGCATGGTGTTTTATCAGAAAGGTAACTAATATACTCACCATCCAATTCTTCCCATGGGTACCGAGATTTTGGACCCTAGGAAAGGCTCTTTAGCATAACTTCCTCCCCTGTGGTCTACTAGACATAAGAAACAGCAAGCCAACACTCCATCTCATAATCCCTTTCCCACTTTCCTGACAAATCGGAGACTAATGTGAAGATAGGAGAAATGTGTCTTTCTCGTCATAATTCCTCTCTTGTGTGGGCACATTCTTTCTAGGCAGATAGCTTGGCTTCAGTTGTATGTTTTCTCATTCACAGTAAAAGCCATGTAACAGCTGCCACAGCCTGACTGCATTCCTATCACCTATACGAGGTGACCTACGTGGAGGACTGTTTGTGTGGCCCTGCAGTGGATACCAGAGCATAAAACCAAGGATGAGTTATGCAAGGCTGGAGGATCTGTATAACATTGTGTCTCTGGGACGGGCTGTCACATCTCTGTTTCAAAGATGACAATACATATTTTAGTTAATCAGCTGTTTGGGAAGCATCATTTTATTCATGAGGTGGGCCCGATTCACAAAGGAGGTATGTCATCCCATATGTCTTAGTTAAGGTTTCTATTGCCATGAAGAGACACCATGACCACAGCAACTCTTTCTTTATTATTTATTTATTTATTTATTATGGTTTTTTGTTTTTGTTTTTGTTTTTTGAGACAGGGTTTCTCTGTGTAGCTTTGGAGTCTGTCCTGGAACTCACTCTGTAGACGAGACTGGCCTTGAACTCACAGAGATCCGCCTGCCTTTGCCTCTCGAGTACTAGGATTATAGGCATGTGCCACCACTGTCTAGTGACCACAGCAACTTTTACAAGGAAAATATTTAATTGAGGTGGGTGGTGGCTTACAGTTTCAGAGGTTTAGTCCATTATCATCATGACAGGTGCTCCAACAGTGGTGGCATGCAGGCAGACATGGTGCTGGAGTGGAGCTGAGAGTCCTACATCTTGCAGGCAACAGGAAGTGGTCTGAGACACGGGGCACATATGTGAAAGTGGAGCAACGGTGGGAGCAGAGGTTGGGGAAGCATACCAGGGCAATCATCTTTTTCAGTGTGGTATGCTGTGGTTTGAAAGGAAATGGCCCCCAAAGGGAGTGGCACTATTAGGAGGTGTGGCTTTGTTGGAGTGTGTGTGGCCTTGTTGAAGGAAGTATGTCACTGTGGTGGTGGGCTTTGAGGTTTCCTATGCTCAAGATACTGCCCAGTGTCACAGTCCACTTTCCTGTTGCCTTCTGATCAAGATGTAGTTGGCACCATGTCTGCCTGCACGCCGCCATGCTCCCCACCATGATGATAATGGACTCAACCTCTGAAACTGTAAGGATGGTCCTGCCAGCCAGGCTTCAGTCCTCATGTCGTTATATCACTTAGAAGCTACACTCAAAAAAACCCTCCTCTTCACTTTCTTTCTTTTTTTTTTTCTTTCTTTTTTTTTTTTTTTTTTTTGGTTTTTCGAGACAGGGTTTCTCTGTGTAGCTTTGCGCCTTTCCTGGAACTCACTTGGTAGTCCAGGCTGGCCTCGAACTCACTGAGATCCGCCTGGCTCTGCCTCCCGAGTGCTGGGATTAAAGGCGTGCGCCACCACCGCCCGGATCCTCTTCACTTTTTAAACTCCACAGATATAGCACCTGCCTTTATTTTCTTCCCCCTTTAAAGAATAGATCGCAGGCCTGCAAGACAGCTCAGTGTGGAAAAGCACTTACTGTGAAAACTTGATGACCCATGTTCATTTTCTGGAACCCCCTGTAGAAAAAGAGAACTAATTCCCAGAGTTCTCCTCTGACCTCTGCATATACTCTGTGCTGGCTAGATTTTGTGAACTTGAGAAAAACCAGAGTTACCTGGGAAGAGGGAACCTCAATTGAGGATTTGCCTCTATTATATTGACCTATAGATATGCTGTGGGGCATTTTCTTGATTAATGACTGATGCCAGTGGGCCCTGCCACTATGGGCAGTGCCACCCCAGGTGGCAGGTGGTCCAGGTTGTACAAGACAGCAAGCTGAGCAAGCCAGTAAGCAGCATTCCTGCATGGTCATTGCTTCGGTTCCTGCTTCCAGGTACCTGCCTCAAGCTCCTGTCCTCTATTAATGGGCCCTAACTTGTAAAATGAAAGAAACCCTTTCCTTTCCAAGTTGGTTTTGGTCAGTGTTTTCTCACAATGACAGAAGCAAAACAGAATATACACCATGGTCCACGTGTACCCACATTTATACATAAAACACACACACACACACACACACACACACACAAAATAATAAATAAAATTTAATTTAAAAAAAAGTTGGAGCCGGGCAGTGGTGGTGCACACCTTTAATCCCAGCACTCAGGAGGCAGAGGCAGGCGGATCTCAGTGAGTTCGAGGCCAGCCTGGTCTACAGAGCGAGTTCCAGGACAGGCTCCAAAACTACACAGAGAAACCCTGTCTCGAAAAACTAAAACCAAAAAAAAAAAAAAAACTGGGCCAGCAAGATGTCTCAGTGGATAAGGGTACTTGTCACCAAGCCTGACAATCTGAGAGTGATCTCTGGGACCCACATAGTAGAAGGAAAGAACTGATTCTGCAAGTTGTCCTCTGACCTTCACGCAAGTGTTGAGGTAATTGCACATGTACACACACACACACACACACACACACACACACAAATAGATAGATAGATAAATAAATAAATATAATATAGTAAGAAAAAAAGTTTCATTCTCCCATCCCTAGTAGCCATCAATTGCCAATTTTGCTACCCAGCCAGGGGTGTTACTTTATGAGGCCCTCCCTTATCTATACCAGAGTTACTGTCTGGCTTGACTGTGTGCAGGTCAGTGTGTTTGACAATCCATGTGAGTTTGTATGTGCAGCAGCCCTGTCCTGTCCAGAAAACCTATCCCATGCTGGCAATGTTGGGAGCATAAAGGTCCTTGCACTCTCAGATCACTGGGGAAGCCAGGAATGTTTGCCGGGTTGTCTTTTTAAAGAAAAAGACATATAACTTGATTTTCCACCCATAAGGCTGGAAATGGACGTGATTAATAGCCCAGTGCTCTGTATTATCTGAACTACCAGGCCATACCAACCTCCCACAACCAGGATCTGAAATACATAATAGTCCAGGTGATCTTTGCGTTATCTGTATGGTCAGAGGATCCCCCAAGCTCCAACAGCCAGGACCAGAGGTGGCTAATAGCCCAAATGACCTCTATGCTATCATATGGCTGACACCAGGCTAGATCCCTCCCTAGGCTAATACAGAGTCTGTCTCTGGAAATCATCTTCTTGGAAGAAATGACATGTACTTTGAGTTGCATTTCAATGTAATTATGCCTCCTTGTACACAAGGGATTACATTACACCAGGTAAGTGTTTTCCAAATTGCACTGTGCTTATCTAAATATGCTTACAATAAACTGCTCGGGGTCAGACCCTAGAAGTTTGAACCAGCACGAGCTAAGTCTCGCTGAACCTGATTTCCTTCTCGCCTCTCTCGGATCATTGCTAGCCCTGGTGGTCCCAGAGACCCCCATACACTGGCGGCACTAAGTGGAATCGTTGGATTATAATAAGAATACATGAAATTGGGAGGGTAAAGTGGGGGAGCATGGGAGGGGCTAGAGGGGAATGGGGGCTGGATTTGATGAAAACAACATATACATGCTTCAAATTTTCAAACAATAAATCTTAAAAAGAAAACAAAATGTTTGAATTATGTTATCTCCAAAATACCTCCATTCCACAATTATATTAAATAATCTTTCCATACAGTTTTCACTTTTAAAAATTATTTATTATTGTCTGCGTGAGTGCATGATATGTGTTGGTGGGGGGAGGTACATGTGCTATGGCACATGTGTGGAGGTCAGAGAATAACTGTGGGGTCAGCTCAGTTTTTCAGTCTAGGTCGGACATTGTCGATGCTCTAACCTAAAGCCAAGTTTTCAACCCTCGCTGACAGCGTCACCTGGGACAAAGCCACATCCCCTTGGGGAGGCTCTCCACCTCTGGGTTAGAGAAGGATGGGAAAGCTCACCTAGGAGGTTGTGCTACCTGTGGAGCCAAGAGAAGAGACAGTTTCAGGGTGAGATTCAGTTTTCAGCCAGTCAGATGCTGGAGAAAGATGAGGGGAAATGAGAGTGGCCATGGATCACTCCATTGGTAACAATGAATGGAGGGCAGTTTCAGAGAATACTGACACAGAAGCCAAATTCCAGGGACTTTGACTTTGAATGCTGTTTGTAGCAGAGACATTCAGACAAGAATGACTTCATCAGTATGAAACCTTTATTCACAGACATCTTTATCAACACATCACAAGCAAAATGTTCATCCCCCAGTTTCCTCCTTCCTTCTCTGCTTCAATCTTCTCTTTCACACATTGTACTTAACCTTTTCCATTTTCAACGGTATTACTTGTCTATCTTAAACAGAGACAAATAGTTCAACATGGCAGCCCACACCTGTAATCCCAGCACTCTGGTGTTGGAAGCAGGAGGATCAGAAGTTCAAGGTCATCTCAGCTACATAATGAGGTCAAGACTAGCCTAGGCTATATGTGACCATGTCTAAAACAAACAAAAACCTAAACAAAAAAAAATAGAGGGAAATAAGTTCAACATGATATGAGGGGAAGGGACTGACAAGAAGACAGTGCTTTCCCAAGTCTTCTTGGCCTTCACCTTCCTCACCAATGCTCTCCCACCCTCTTAATCCCACAGCACCTCACACAATTGTCCTTTCTCTAGTCCTGTTTCTTGAGTTCATCAAAGGGAAGGAAAGACACTGAAGAGGATTCTCCCCATCTTCTCAGCCTCATACTTTCCATTTGCCACCATGGACACTCCCTCCTTGGCCTGTGTCTTTCTCCTCCCTCCCCCCATGAATACTCCCATCTTACCCCAGCTTCAGGTCCCTATGTGGTCCAAGTCTTGGTGGGAGCTTCCCCTTCATGGTGACTTGGTTGGTTGGGTCTAGTTCTCTTGAGACAGTCTCAAGTCTTGGTCCTCCCGATCCCACCTCTTAAATGCCAGGGTTCCCAGTGTGCACCACCATGTCTAGACCTCATGGGGATTTCTGTCTCCAGTGGGAACCAGAAGACTCTACAGGCAGCCCATGGAGCCAAGCATGGGCCTACAAAACTACCTTGAAAGAATAGTGTTGGAAGGATTTAGGTATGCTGAACGGGAGAGTAAAATGAGTAAGTGCCAAGAAACGGGGGACAGTTTAGTTCTTTCCATACTCCTCTATCAATTTCCCAATTGTCCCAATGTCCTCTCCTGGTCCCTATACTTTGACTAATGAAGTTTGGGTTTTGTAGTTTTAATTTTTTTTTTATGCCAGAGTATTGAACCAGAACCTTACCCATGCTAAGTAGGCATTCTATCAATGAGTTTCATCTTTAGCTCCCAACTCACTGTACTTCTTTCATCAAAAATTTCTCAATAATCCTTGTGGAGTTCTTCCTGGTTGCCTCTCTTGCCTGAGTATTTATTTGCCAGTCCTTCTCCCAAGGCCCATTTCCCATGAGTTCCAGAACCACCTTTTCCTTAGTAGAAATCATATATACAAAAGCAGTTTATGAGCTGCAAGGTCCAGTATGGAGTAAAATACTAACAAGAATAAAGCATCCTCATCTACAGTACATAATGGGACTGCCTCAAAACACAAAATAAGGGGCTGGAGAGATGGCTCAGAGGTTAAGAGCATTTGCTGCTCTTCTAGAGGACCAGGGTTCAGTTCCCAGCACCCAAATGGCTGCTCACCACCATCTGTAATTCCAGTTCCAGAGGATCTGCTGCCCTCTTCTGGCCTCTGCAGGCACCAGATAAGCATGTGGTTCACATTATACATGCAAGCAAAACACTCATACATATAAAATAAATATTAAACCATTTAAAAACAAAATAAGCAAATAAAAAAAGAATAGAGCCTTCTTTTAGGATTAGGGAAGTAGCTAAGCTGGTAGCGTACCTGCTGAGCATTGATCTCTGGCACAAACCACGTGAGGCAGTACATGCCTGTGAATCCAGTTCTTTCAAGATGGAGGCAGGAGGATTAAAAGCTCAAGGTCATCCTTGACTACATAGGGAGTTGTGAGGCACCCTGGGATACAAGAGACCCTGTCAATCATCATCAGACCTCTCAATCAAGGTGGGGTAGTGCATACAATCCCAGCACTCAGGAGACTGAGGCAGGACTTTGAGGCCAGCCCAGGCTACACATCAAGTTCAAGGCCAGCCAGAGCTACCATAACAAGAACGTTTCTAACGATAATAAATTTTAAAAGTAAGCCAGCAAGTACAATTTTTCTATCCTCTCATAATTTCCGTCCTTTTGTGATGGTATTCTTGTCCCTCCCTCCCTCACATACTGCTGGTCCTCAATCATCCAGCAGGTTTGTTTTGGTGCTGAGTAGGGACCAAAGCTATGTGCCGCACACTGGGCAATGTCAAGACGCAGGCAGGCATCTCAGCCCGAGGTCTTGGCAGAGTTCCCAGGCACAGCCAGCGGTTCAGACCGGGGCAGTAGGCATGGACAAGGTGGGAGATGGCATAAGTACGGTGGCTATAGCCCCCCAGTATTAGTAGCTCCCCCTGGAGCACAGCACCGGCAGCCCCCACATGGGAGGAGGGCAAGGGTGCCAGGTGAGTCCAGCTATCAGTCTTTGGTTCATAGACCTCAAAGCTCAGGAGGTCCCCAGTGTCTCCTATCCCACCTGCCACATACAACCTCCCACCCAGAGCAGCCATCACGTGACTGGCCCGAGCTACTCCCATTGGGCTCAAAAGTGTCTCCGGCTTCTCAAGTTTGGGGTCATAGAGCATCAGTGAGTCCAAGAAGTGGCCGGTCCCACTATAGCCGCCGCTTACATACAATCGGCCCTCGAGGATTGCAGCCGCGTGGGCAAAACATGGTACCGGAAGAGCTGGTGCTGGCCTAAGGGAGAACAGAATATAAGATCAGACAACTAGAACGCTCAACTTGATTTCATTTTATATTATTTTGAGGTAGATCTTGCTATTATAGCCTAGGCTCCCGCTTTAGCCTCTGAAGTGCTAGGAATTCAGGTGCGTGCCCCTATGCCCAGCTTCACTCTCCTGTTCCAAATCTAGTTTCTCCCTAATGCCCCTTTGCCTGCTTACCTCCAGACATTGAGTTCAGGGATATAGGTCTCAACAGAATTAAGGGCAACACCATTGTCCCGTCCACCCAGGGCATAAAGTTGTCCATCAAACACCACCAGAGGGAAGAAGCTCCGAGCCTGGCACAAAGGTGCCATTTCCTCCCAGCCTTCTTGACTGGAGCTCCACCTGGACACAATGGGACAAGATACAAAAAGGGTGACCCTGGGAGCCTATGGCTGGCTGGATTAGCATTTTCTCTTGCTTGCCCACACGGGGGCCTGCTACACACTGATGATACCTGAGAGTTGAAGCCAGAGTGTTGGAGTGGCTGTAGTAATCCTGTCCCCCACACACGTAGAGTTCACTTCCTGTGAGGCTCGCAGCTCCATGCCGGAAGCGCCCCGGGGCAGGCAGGTCAGGCAGCCGGCACCATTCCACAGTTCGTACCAGACCCATGCCACAGTGGAAAGCCCGGGCCCACCACACTTTGCAAGATGGCTGTCTTCGGTCCATGTTAGGTCTAAGCCCATCCCCGCCAATCACCACCAGTGCTTGGTCAGGCTCCCTGCACCTCTCTTGCCCTGGGATTTCAGCTTCTACCATCAGCTGGTACAGCAGCTCGGCCGACAGAGGAGGGGGGAGCCCAGCTGCCCGCACCTTTCTCAGCTCCCTGGTAGACATGCGGCCAAAGCGGACACATCGCAGCAGGGCCTTGGCCTCTGACTCCTGGGTCTCGGGGTTGGCAGCCAGCCAACGCCGTGCAGCCATGAAAGCCTCGAACTCTTCTTGTACATGGAGCTCATCACTGTCCAAGAGCTCCGCCAGGCAGGTGGCGGGTAACGCCGGGAAAGCAGGGCACAGAGCCACAGCAGGCAGATGAGTGAGGAGGTAATGATGGGCTTTCCCCCAGACTTTCTCCAAACCAGGGGCTTCAACCATAGGAAACAAAGCCAGGCAAAGGGCAGGGCAGAGGCTTTGAGCCAAGGCTCTCTGACACAAATCCAGGCAGGAGGAGCTTTGGTACTGCAGCGCAGCCTGGGCGACTCTTAGCAATCCTGGCCATCTTTCTCGTACCACTCCAGAGTAGGCGAAAGAAACGAGGAACCTCAGGTCTTGAGAAGAGATGGTACGCAGAGACACCTTTGTGCCCTGGGACTCCCTCATCCCACTCAGAAGCATGGCCCCGAAGAACTCACTGCCACAGGCCAGGGCTACTCGGTGCACTGCAGTGGAGGGGAAACAAAGAAACCCAGACTGTTGCAAGACAGCTAGCAAACTAGGATCCTAACTTGTAAGCCTAACTTGTAACTGATCCAGTCACCCAGAGGCCAAGCCGTGATGTGCTTTGGAAGAGCATGGAATGCTTGCAGCTTTCATTCTCGGGAGACAGTGGTGGAGCCCCTGTCTAGCATGTGCAAAGCTTGGATTCCCTCGCCAGTACCGCAACAGATAAACAAACAAGCAAAAATACAGTTTTCAGGCCCCTCTCTGCCCCTCCCTGGATTATGATTCCATAGGTCTAAATAGTCACTTGGGGAGTCTTTGCTTTAATACCTTTCTCTCTTTCTGTTTCTTTCTGGATACAGGGTCTCATTATGTAGTCTTGGCTGGCCTGGAACTTACTATGGAGACTTGACATGTACTTCTGTATTCAGTCTTTATTCTAAAATTTCCAAGCACCCTGTATTATTCTCATGTTAGTGTCTGGAGGACACTTTAGCATTTTAGGCCCATGTTAATTAAAAACTTTTTTTTTCAAGACAGGGTTTCTCAGTGTAGCCCTGGTTGTCCTGGAACTTGCTCTGTAGCCCAGGTTGGTCTCAAACTCACAGATATCCACCTGCCTCTACCTCCCGAGTACTAGGATTAAAGGCGTGTGCCACTGTCGCCTCCCTAGAAAAACTACCTTAATGAAACCAGTTGAGAAAATCCTATAGACAACACTTGCTAATAGGAAACACAAAATAAACTGAATAGAGCAGGGTACAACTTACAAGGGGGGCACTGCATGGTGAACAAAATAAGGGCTTTTCATTTACAGCTGTGAGAACCACAGCCATCAGCCATCCTACCAAAATGGCTTCCATCCATGCCAGGCATGGTGGTATACTTACTGCTCTTGCAGAGGACCCAGGTTTGGTTTCTAGCACCCACCTGTCAACTCACAACCACCTTTAAGTCCAGTTCTAGGGAACTGGACCCCCTCTTCTGGCCTCTGTGGGCACCAGGCAGACATGTGGTACACGACATGCATGCAGGTACTCACATACACATAAAATAATACAAATAAGCCTTTAAGAAAAGAAAGAAGCGGGGCAGTGGTGGTGCACGCCTTTAATCCCAGCACTTGGGAGGCAGAGGCAGAGGCAGGTGGATCTCTTTGAGTTCAAGGCCAGCCTGGTCTACAAAGTGAGTTCCAGGACAGCTAGGACTGTTACACAGAAAAACCCTATTTCAAAATTTTTTTTTTTTTTTTTTTTTGGCCGGGCGGTGGTGGCGCACGCCTTTAATCCCAGCACTCGGGAGGCAGAGCCAGGCGGATCTCTGTGAGTTCGAGGCCAGCCTGGGCTACCAAGTGAGTTCCAGGAGAGGCGCAAAGCTACACAGAGAAACCCTGTCTCAAAAAACCAAAAAAAAAAAAAAAATTTTTTTTAAAAATTTAAAAGAAAAGAAAGAAATAACAGGGTCAGGCAAGGTGGCTGAGTGTGTAAAGGGACTTGCCATCAAGACTAATGACCAGAGTTCTAACCTTAGAACCCACATAGAAGGAGAGGGCTACTTCCCTGCAAACTGTCCTCTGACTCCACAAGCACTGTAGTCCTGGAATGTCCTGCTGTTCACACACACACACACACACATACTCTCACACACATGAATAACTAAATGCAATATTCTGTAAGTATAGAAAAGGTTTTGTTTTAATAGAACTGGGCTTTGTGTTGAAGGCACTGTAATCCCATTTACATGGAGGCAAGAGGACCATGAGTTCAAAGCCTGCCTGGGCTGAAGAACGCATTCAAGACCAACCTGGGAAACTTGGTGAGACTCTTTATCAAAATAAAAAATAAAACAGAAAGTGAGCGCTCAAATATCCTCTTTAAGGATTTATTTTTATTATTTCAATTATGTTTATGTGTGTGTGGGTAGGTGCATGGGAGTATGGGCTCTTATGGAGGCTGGACAGTTATGGTCTGGCCAGTGTGGATGCTGGGAAGACTAGGAAGAGCTTTTAACCAGCAGTTATCTCTCTAGCCCTTTGTTTTAAAATGTACATTCCTCAGTAAAATGTCAAGCCGAAATAATGAGGTGAAATAGACAAGTAGCATATTAATTGTTAAGCCAGTGTGATGGATGTTTGAGTGTTAATTTTTGCTTTGTGCTTGAAGTATTTTGCGATAGAAAGAAGAACACTGCGAGGAACTGTCTCAGGGAGTCCTAGTCAAGCCTCTGTGTTCCCCGTGATTCTTATGAATTCCACACTCTTTTGGCCAGTTGTGGAATGCGTACCTCTCAAAGGGCAACTGATGATAGTGATGCTTTCTCTATTGCCTTTTTAAGCAGTAGGTAGTGGCCTGGTGCTTCCCCGATATAACAAACATCAGTTACAGTTTCCTACTCTATGTTGAAAATCGACCTTCTGGGAAATGAGCTAAACCAGCTCAGCTTTCATACCACCAACCAGCATCTGTATCTGAGACGCAACTGTGAATGGCTCTCAGTTACTAGGAATCTCCCGCTTACTCATTGCTGTACCGTAAGATTTAAAGTGATGGGTTCCCCCGTAGTTTTATGAATATGTGGGAACCCCAACCTTTTGTGAAAATGTTGTAATTATGAACTTTTAAACCATCACCTGCCAGCTAATGCCATGAGGCAGAAAGCCTTTAGGGATAGCTTTCCTTCGGGAGTACCTCCACTGAGAACCTCACGGTGTGACTAGGCATGTTTTGGAGTCAGTCTGGCCTGGAACTCACGTCAACTCTCCTTTCTCAGCTGCCTGTGTGTGTGTAACAGGTCTATGTTAGAAGGCCCTACGAGATTTGTTTTTTCTTTCCTTTTTCACTTTGGTTTGTGAGATAGGTGCTCATAATGTAGTCCACACCAGCCTAGCGCTCACCATGTAGCCCAGCCTGGCTCCAAACTCTAGGCAGTCCTCTTGTTCAATCTCAATCGTGCTGGAATGTGGCTTGATTTGTTCATTGCTAAAGTAATAACCTTGAACTAGGTAACCTCTAAACAAATCTATTGTGACTTTAAACTTTGTTGCATCACATACAGACTGCATGTTCCAGGTCAGATGTATCTTGGTATAAGGGAATAGCAGACACTGTACAGTAGAGAGCAGTGTTTCTCAACCTGTGGGTCACACCCCCTTGGAGGTTGAATGACTCTTCCCCTCCACCCACCAGACAGAATTTCTCTGTGTAGTTTTGGTGCTTGTCCTAGATCTCGCTCTGTAGACCAGTCTAGCTCGAACTCACAGAGATCCACCTGGCTCTGCCTCCCGAGTGCTGGGATTAAAGGCGTGTGCCACCATTGCCCAGCGAATGACCCTTTCAAAGGGGTTGCCTAAGACCATCCAAAATAACTCTAGCAAATTTTGTTTGTTTGAGACAGGATTTCTCTGGGTATCCCTGGCTGTCCTGGAACTCACTCTGTAAACCAGGCTAGCCTTGAACTCAGTAATCCACCTGCCTCTCCCCTCCATTGCTGGGATCAAAAGCATGGGCCACCACCACCCGGCAGCAGTAGAAAATTTACGGTTATGAAGTAGCAACGAAAGTATTTCATGGTTGGGGGTCACCACAACACGAGGAGCTGTGTTAAAGGGTTGCAGCATTAAGAAGGTTGAGAACCACTGGTCTAGAGGAGGCTGCCAGAGTCTTTCCTCAGAAAGAATCACATCTAGGAGAAAGGACACATTGGGGACTTCTGTTTGCTGTGTGCTTAGTAGGATGTCAAGGGCCTCCGGCTAATCTGTTTGAGGCATTCACTTTCTGCTTGTTCTACTGCCATGGACTGTACTATATGCTCCAGCCAGCTGGCTGGAAATCTAGCCACTGGGCAGGGAAAAAAAAAAGCGACTGAACTATTGGTTCAAATTTGTCTGGGCGTCTAGGAAAACAATTCAACTGCGCATGTGCATCTCTTGGCGGCGCTGGAAAAATACCAAAAAGGACATTCTTGCGGGAGCAATGATCCGAAACTCTTACACAGGGCTGGGGGGTGTGACCCAGTGGCAGAGTGGAAGTGAGGACTTGGGTTCCACCCCTCGCACCGCAAACTAAATAAAACCCTGCGACGTGCATTCTTAGCAGTTGCCCTACCGGCCCTCACCCCGCAGGCGGTAGCCCTCTGCTTCCAGCTCCAGGTCGCACCCGATGCCCTCTCGATACAGACGCTCAATGCTGTGCAGGCTCTCCCTCAGCTCCTCTGCCTGGCTGAGCTTCTCTTCATCTTCCCTGGCTTTGCCAAGCCCTTCTGGCCTCAGCTGGGCCGCGTTCTTCACCCGGGGCGCTCCCAGCGCCTCTGCAGCAGCCAGCACTTCGTCCTGCGTGGCGGGGCCCAGCACCCCCTCATACGCAAAGGTCAGCGCAGCCTCCCAGCCCCTCCGGGTCACGTCGAGGCTGAAGCGAGGCTGCTGACCTCCACCGTCCAGCAGCCTGCCTTGGAAGAGGCTGCTAATTGCTGCCAAGATCACCCGATGCACCCCGTATACCTGTCCCCCTACTGACACCTCTTCATCCAGCAGCAGCTTCTGCTCCCGCAGCCTCTGCGCTTCAGCGAAGAACTGGCTGGGGTGTTCCACGCTGCACAGCATCTCAGGTTCTGCCGAGTCGTCGCTGCCATCCTGCTCCTTCCCGGTCTCCAGGGATGAAGCTGGAAAGGGAAGGTTTCCTGAAACCAAGGGACTGGGGTCAGGCTCTGCCAGAGAAAAGTAAAGTAAGCCGGGATCCTCACAGGGAGAGGGAGACCGGGAGGAGGTTCTTCGGGCAGGTAAAGGGAGTTCAAGACCGTCCTTCCGGACAGGAAGAGAGACATGCTCCAAGTCTGAGGAAAGACTTGCCATCTGCAAAAAGCTCACGGCTCAGGCTTGTGAGATGGCTGCAGGTGACCAGGCATGAGAGAAGGATGCCTGAGCTGCGCCCAGAAAAGCAGAACCGTCCTCAATTCACAGAGCTGTCAGCCCCTCACTGCACCCCAAGGGCACACACTAACTTTGGAACAGTGGGCTATGAGGGAGCTAACTCTAGGGGTCTCCAAGTGCAACAAACCGCCAACACCTGCAGCCATCTAGGGCAGGGTCAACCCCTCCTTTCCACTTGCTCTCCTTCAGTCCCGGGGCAGGAGACACCAGGCTTCTGCGCCCTCACTTGAGTTCCCACTCTGCTTAGGACTGCTGTGTACAGATCCCAGCAGCGGCCCCACTTGGCTAATTTTAGCTAGCCCGGGGACTAAACTCTCATCTCCCAGTGCTGGAAGCTGACACCCAATCCTCTGGGCCAAGTCCTGGGATGACTTCCCGCTCCCCTTTCACCTGTAGGTCATAAGAGGGTGCTGAGTGAAGGAAATTGCAAGGCGGGGAGAATGCAGACGTTGGGTGGCCTGAGCCAGGCCAGAAGGACTTTCATGGCTGGAGGTGACAGGGAGCTAGCGAAGGGGTCTGAAAATCTAGACTATACAACACTTGACGTTTGGCCTGCCTTCCTCCTTAATAGCTGTGGGATTTGGGGGGAAAAAATTCCTTAACCTCTGCCTGACTTTGCCATGCTTGGTGGATTATAATTGCTGTACCTCCATAACCCCCTAGAGGGTTAAGCAAACACCTCCATAGCAGCCGAACTGCTTCAGTGAAAACCAAACTGAAGATGCAAATCAAAGCTGTATGTTTTTAAAAACTGGTTTTAGTAGATAATGTCGTCTATGTAGCCCCCACTTCCCTGGAGTCCCAACCCTGCTGTAGCAGCCTCCTGAGCGAAGGGATTACAGGCATGTAACATCAGCGCAGCCCGGAAACTGTATTCTAATGGGTCTTGTCATTCCCTACCCCCTGGGCCATGCTCTCACAGAATTGGAGCTCATTAGTTAGGATTTACTCGGAGTTTCTTCAGAGAGTTTTTTTTTGTTTTGTTTTGTTTTGTTTTTTTCGAGACAGGGTTTCTCTGTGTAGCTTTGCGCCTTTCCTGGGACTCACTTGGTAGCCCAGGCTGGCCTCGAACTCACAGAGATCCGCCTGGCTCTGCCTCCTGAGTGCTGGGACTAACGGCGTGCGCCACCACCGCCCGGCCAGAGAGTTTTTTTAAATGTTACCAGTTTTTTTTTTATTTTAATTTAATTTTATGTACATTGGTGTTTTGTCTGCATGTATTGCCTAGGTGAGGGTGTTGGATCCCCTGGAACTGAAGTTACAGACAGTTGTGAGCTGCCATGTGGGTGCTGGGAATTGAACCCAGGTCCTCTGGAAGAGCAGCCACTGCTCTTAACCACTGAACCATCTCTCCAGCCCCAAGAGGAGGTTTCTATCAGAGTGTTGGGTGTGCCTCCTAACAAACCAGAGGGGAACAGAGCAGTGAGGCTGTAGGTCCAGGTGGACCAATGACTTCAAGGATGGCTTCAGCAGGCTGTCCATTGAGGAAAGCTCTGAATTCTCCCCCAGGTCACGCACTCAGAGCTGCCTCCTAAGCACCAGGTGATGTTTTCCTCACACTCCACTGTGGGACTGAAGTCTGCCTTAGAAAGGATGGGGTCAGCAGCCATGGAGGGCCTAGAGCCTGGGTTACAGGAGCTGGTTGCCTGTCAGCTTTCCCCCATCTGTCACCAAAGGCTGATGACCACAACCAGCTAGATCTTTGGTCTGAACTCTTTGCCCCTTCTCCAGGGTCTGTTTAAATATACTCAGGTAGGATTAGAAATGTAAACAAGAGGCTCAACTTCCCTATATGGTTTTCCCTAAACCTGAATGGTGGCTGAAAGTTGAAGATTGAAAGTTTAAGATCTTAAAATGTAAGAGTCAAAGTGCACTCTGGGATACACAGCAGACCCTCTTTCCAAAACAAGGCAACAAACCTTTTGTTTGTTTGTTTGTTTGTTTTTGAGACAGGGTTTCTCTGTGTAGCTTTGCACCTTTCCTGGAACTCACTTAGTAGCCCAGGCTGGCCTTGAAGTCACAGAGATCCGCCTGGCTCTGCCTCCCGAGTGCTGGGACTAAAGGCGTGCGCCACCACCACCCGGCCGGAGAACACATTTTAATACACCACATATTTAAAGACAAAGCATGGACTTAATGCCCCAGTCTAGCAAGGCTTGCTATATTTCAAATTCTGAAAGATGTTTACTTCTTCTGTATTTTATTTTACATGATTAAATAACACATAAGTCATTTTGAGCAAGAAATTTCCAATTCTTAGGCATGGTTATTCTCACAGAATCACCTTGTAGTAAATCAAAGTGGATGTTGGGCTATGTAGTGGACCCTATTTCAAAAACAAACAAAAATACAACCCAATTAGCATAATAACAGAAGTTAACAGGCTGGTGGCCGCTGGAGAGCCAGGGAGACTGACTGCTTCTACAGCTGTGCATAGAAGAAACCCACCCCTTCACTACTGTGCTTGTGCACGGATCTATACCACTGTGCTATGAGAAGCCCCATGACATACTCAGTGTTCTTTTTTTTGTTGTTGTTTTGTTTTTTTTGTTTTGTTTTGTTTTTTCGAGACAGGATTTCTCTGTGTAGTTTTGGTGCCTGTCCTGGATCTCACTCTGTAGACCAGGCTGGCCTGGAACTCACAGAGATCCACCTGGCTCTGCCTCCTGAGTGCTGGGAAATGTGGATGGAAATGTTACCATGGTGTGTGTGTGTGTGTGCTACAATATGACCTTAGGGTAATCTCCGCACTTGGGAGGCTGACGCAGGAGGATTGACATGAGTTACTGGCTAGCCTGGGCTACAGACCCAGACTCTGTCTCAAACAACAACAACAAAACGCCTTTAATCATGTTTGTGTCTCCCCAGTGAGAAGGAGTCTCAACTGACAGCGAGAAGGCGTGCTCTTGTGGTGCAGAAGCTCATGTTCCCTGTCAGATTCCTCAATTTAAAAATTCTTCAAATGTCAAACCCAAATCCATATCAGAGAATGTGAAGTCCTGAGGTTGGAGGCTGTAGTTTTCACTTAACATTGTTCATTGATCTCTGAGTTCGAGGCCAGCCTGGTCTACAGAGCAAGATCCGGGACAGGCACTGTCCTGTTAACTGCCTAAACATCATCCAGCAGCAGAAACTACCAGATGGACCCCACACCTGGTGAGTGACCACAGCTCTCCTCGTGGGTTGTCCTGTCTTTAAGTTGTAAATCAGCAGTTCCTACCAGAAAAGCCACCTTGACTCTGCTTGCCTGGACCGAGGGAAGTCATGAACTATCTTATCTAGACTCAGCACTGCCCTCCTGTGTGGAGTGTATCTGTGCTTTACCCCAATTGTTCTTGCTTCTCCCCACCCACTCCTAACATGGCTTAGCAGGACCGTGTCCCAAGTTAGCAACAGAATTAAAAACATTTTGTAAAGGGAGGCTTGCTACACTGTAAATTTCACTTATGGGTTCCTATTTTAACCAGAGTTCAAAGTCTAGACACATATTCACTGCACAAACATTAGAAAATAGATTTAAATTCCTGAATGCTCATCAGTAGGGGTAAGAATTATTTAAAATTTACCTTCTGTACATATCCCTAAACAAACATGTACCCTTCACATTTATCATTACAGAAAATAGATTTGGATAGAGTTTGGGCAATAATACTGTTGTCTCTTGTACAAACCAGACACACACACAGCTCATTATGGAAAACTCAAGAACCAAATAGATTCAGATAATCTGTGTCTATACCTGAACTCATTATTACCACCTGAATTTGGTTTGGAATTTGAAAACCAAATTTAGATGGAAAGATAATACTCATGAATATATGTGCTATGTGCACATTTTCCAAGTTGGATAAGTAACGATTTAGTTGTCTGCTCCCCAACCAATCACATGCCATGGCACTACTTCCAGCTCAATGTGTATAGCTAGTACCATTTCACTTAGTGGCTTAAATCAATACCCTCTCACTAAATATTTAATATGGTTTCCAATTTTAAACAGTGCTGAAATGTAGACTGCTGCATACATCTTGCACAGTTGTCCTATGCTTACTTAGAAGTGGAGGTTTCTGGGACCAGAGATACATAAACCAATAGACTAGAAGGCCCCAAGATTCATTTAGATACATGCAAAGGCCCTGAGGTTCATTCAGATACAAAGAACTCAGTGTGAAAAATTAAGAGCCCGGGGCCAGAATAGATTCTTCAATAAATGTATTTGGATGCTAACTGGTGGTTTGAAAAACAAACAAACAAACAAACAAAAAAAACCTTATCTTACACTGAAATAAAATTCTAGACCTGCTCTATCCAATTAATTGAAATATTACCAGCCCTTGACTGTCACAACGATCAGTGGCTGCCCCTGGGCAGCTGAGGTACAGGACACTCCCTTTATGCAGAGTCGCTCTAGATGAATTAAAAGCCACTATTTTTCTCCCAATATAATGTAAAGCCTTAAAAAAGACCAGAAAAATAGTGGTGGTCAATATTTAGAACATGTGCATACCATGTGCTACCAGAGGAATGCCCTCCTAAGCAAATTCCAAACATTCAAACATAAAGAGAAAAAATGAATCAACTGACTGCCTATGTAGTAACAATTCTAAATTGTGTTTAAGAAAAGCCTCCTTTAAAACATGGTAAATAGTAATCTGAGAAAATATTTACAGCATAAAACTGCAAAATAAATTTAAGACACAAAAAGCTATTAGCAAAAGACAAATATCTCTAGAATATTGGGCAAAAGATAGAATGTGCACTTTACTTGCTTATGAAAAGATGTTTAATCTCACTAATAAATAAAAAAAATATAAATCTAGGGGCTGGAGAAATGGCTCAGAGGTTAAGAACACTGGCTGCTCTTCCAGAGGTCCTGAGTTCAATTCCCAGCAGCCACATGGTGGCTCACAACCATCTATAATGAGATCTGGTGCCCTCTTCTGGCGTGCAGGCAGAACACTGTAGACATAATAAAATATTAAAAATGTCTTGATTTCATGTAAAACTAAAGACAAGAACTAAAATATCACAAGTCCCACTTTTTCTTTGGACTATTGCTGTGGTTTTCCTTCTGTGTGAACATCTGCCAGAGAGTTGCTACAATGAAGAATGCCGTGTTTTGAAAGTGTATTATAACTGGGAAGTGCTATTCGTCAGCATAGTTTTGGCTACTATGGGTGGAGACAGAGCCACATCAATCTTCAGATTCGGGGTAGGAGAGAGTTGCTATTGCATTGCCCAAGCTCAGCACATCCAGGGAAATCTCATCGCAGACAGCAGCTCTTGCCTGGGCTCTGAGCGAGACTTGACTCCCCAGCATGGTCTTCTCCTCCCCTCAGGAATTAGCATAGAACTCTAGTTCTGATAGGCTTAAGTCACAGTTACACTTAGTACAGAAATCAACTTCTGAGACTGCGGTTGGTGACTCACGTGTGAAGAGTTTACAATGTGGGAACTATGAGGTCATTTTCACTTTTGCAATTATGGAGAGGAAAGTCCACATTTCCATTTGTGTAACCCACCTGGCAGGGATGAAGACGCTCTGAAGAGACAATACACCCTTCCCACTTGACTATCAGACTGGGAAACTAGGCACTGCAGGGAACTGGAATTTCTCCCCTGGAATCTTATGCTGGAAGAAGAAAAAGGCCGTGAGGAATTTGTCTCCCAGAAAGATTTCACAACTCTGGTAGCAAGAATTCCATGAGGTGTAGCATGCAGGACAGAGCTTGGCAGGGGTAGATGGTGATGGGTTCCTGAGGGTGGTCTGGACAGGTAAGAGTGATACCAGCCTTCAGTTCAGCAGTGAACATCTTTTATAACTCTCTGGAGTAAACCATCTATCTAGAACACGGGTCCACTCGAAGGCAACTTCACAAATGACTTATGGGACCACGCTGGAAAACATTCTGGTGGACCTAGAGCTGATGCAGTGCTAATTTTAAAGGCTTCCAATACTCCTCAGATGCCTTGGAGAGGCAGCAACCTTGGGGAGGAGGGCAGAGGCTGGCGTGAGTCAGCATACCTAGTACCTGATGGAGGCTTCCAGTGGTCCCTCTTCCTTTAAATCAAGTGTCCACCCCTCGCCCACCTTCCTTCCCTCCTATTTCAGAACCCAGGCCATGCTAACAAGTACAGTGTGAGTAATAAAATATAGTTACTGCAGTGACAGATCAGCAAATGATGCCCTTTATGGAGAGAAGTTCTGTTTTACATGGGTTGTACTAACTCAGAAGAGCAACATGCTTCTCAGGAAATCAAAGTGGGTGACCACTCTCAAATGACCAGGACAAGATTCTCCTCCTTTGTGGGAGACCTGCTGTTGCTGGACAGAAGAGTCACTAGCCTGGTGACATTTTCAAACATGTCTCTGTGCTGACTGTTGTATTTTAAGATAACTTAGCTGCCCTGTCCCCATATGCCCACTCACTCGTTATTCAGTGCCAGACACTATAGAAATTACAGAGGAGACATAGATGCCCTTGAGGAATTTCAGTACAGTAGGAGAGATGCTTGATAGTACAGGTACTGATAACAATAGCAGGTGTTGATTGATAATGTACTATTTTTAAGCTCTGTTCTAAGGCCTGAAATTTCTCTTCATTAAAATAATTATTGCCAGTCATGGTGGCACATGCCATTAATCCCAGCACTCAAGAGGTGGAGGCGGGTGGGTCTCCGTGAATTTGAGGCCAGCCTGATGTATATGGCCAGTTCCAGGCAAGTCAGAGCTATATAGAAAGATGCCTTCCAAAACAAACAAACAAAACACACACACAATCAACCAACTAAACAAACAAAAGTGCTATTGATAGGAGGGGCAGGGACCATCATCTCAGCTAAAAAATAAGCAAACAACGGCCTAGAGAAATGTTTCAGCCATTAGGAGAGCACTCAGATTAAGTTCTCAGCACCCAGGTTAGTGGCTCACAACCACCTCTAATTCTAGCTCCAGGGAATCCATTCCCTCTTGTGGCTTCTGTGGGCATCTGCACTCATGTGCACATACCCCCTCCACACACACACACACATACACACATACACAATTAAAAATAAGTCTCAGCCGGGCGGTGGTGGCGCACGCCTTTAATCCCAGCACTCGGGAGGCAGAGCCAGGCGGATCTCTGTGAGTTCGAGGCCAGCCTGGGCTACCAAGTGAGTTTCAGGAAAGGTGCAAAGCTACACAGAGAAACCCTGTCTTGAAAAACCAAAAAAATAAAATAAGTCTCTTAAAAAAGGGTGGCTGGAAAGACAGCTCAGAGGTTGTTGAGTCCTCTTCCAGAGGTTTGGTTCCCAGAAACCACATGGTGGCTCACAACCATCTGTAATTCCAGTTCCAGGGGATCCAACACCCTCTTCTGGCCTCCTCAGGCACCAGGTATGCACAGACATACATTCAGACAAAATATTCATACATATTTAATAAAATAAATAAATATAAAAAATGAGGGGAAACAGATCTGTGGAAAGTGAAGCAACTCACACAGAGTCACACTTTGCTGACCCACCATAACACAGTGAATTCAGTGACTAGTCTGGCAGAGTCTAGGAAGGCGTGGTGGCTGAGGCTGGATGACGGGATACACTCCACAGAGGAGGCAGCGCAGAGCAAAGCCCTAGCAAAGTTCACTGTTATTTAAATCGTGATTCTCAAGACATGTCCACCCAGAACCTGCGAGTGTGACTCCATTTTAGAAAGGGCACTGTGGTGGTTTGAGTGAGAATGGCCTCCATAGGTCATCTGTTTGAATGGTCATAGGTCATAGTGGGTAGAACTGTTTTATAAAGGATAAGGAGTGGTGGCCTTCTTGGAGGTGTGCCTCTAAGGGTGGGCTTTGAGGTTTCAAACACCTACATCATTCCCAGTCTCTCTCTCTCTCTCTCTCTCTCTCTCTCTCTCTCTCTCTCTCTCTCCCTCTGTGTGTGTGTGTGTGTGTGTGTGTGCGCTTCCTGCTTGAAGATCAGGATGCACATTCTCAGTTTCTGCTCTGGCACCATGCCTGCCTGCCGCCATGCTGCCTGCCTGCCTGCCGCCATGCTGCCTGCCATGATGGTCATAGAGTCTAACCCTCTGTAACTGTAAGTCCCTAATAAATGCTTTCTTCTAGAAGTTGCCTTATCTAGAAGGTGTCTAATCACAGCAGTAGAAGAGTAACCAAGACAATCAACTTGTTAATGTGATCGTCTCAAGATGATGGGGATGGAGAGGACTCAGCAGTCAAGTATCTGTTGATCTTGTAGAAGATCCTAGTTCAGTTGCCAGACCCCAAATTGTGTGACTCAGAACTACCTGTAACTCTAGTTCCAGGGGATCTAGCACCCTCTTCTGGCCACTTCCAACACCTGTACACACATGTGCACATATACATACTCAGGTATGCACATATATGCTAAAAAATAAAAATACATTTTTAAGAGAGTCTCATTTGAGCTTACCCTGAATTGAGGTTTGGCTGTAAATTCAGTCTCAGTTGCATTTATGTGAGGCAGGTGAAGGCAGAGATAAGATATTAAGAAACAGAGAGGATCACATGAAAGTAGACAGAAATGGCAGGTCTGAGATGACAAGAGCCCAGAGCAGTCAGCAGGCACTGACATCAGCTGCTAGACCCTGGAGACAGACATGAAGCACATTCTCCTCAGCAGTCTCCAGGAGAAAAACAAAGCAAACAAACAACAAAATCAACCCTGTAACATGAACAGTCTTTTTAATAAAAAACCTGGAGCCACATATTGGGGTGAAAACTGAGAGATCAGAGGAATAGAACAAGGCAAGCCACAAGTTCTTACTGCTAGGAAATCCTCAGCCCAAGGGAGCTACTTCCCGTATACTCTCGCCTATGTACCTTTCTGTACCCTATCATCTTACTTCCTCTCTCCCCCCAGCTCTATTACTTCCTGTCTGTCTGTATAGACCTCCAGACCTCTATGGTTAACTAGTGCTGGGATTAAAGGCATGTGCCACCATGCCTGACTCTGTTCGAAGTGTGGCCTTGAACTCACAGAGATCCAAATGAATCTTTGCCTCCGAATGCTGGGATTAAAGGCATGTGTTACCACTCTGTATTTAATATAGTGGCTGGCTTTTTTCCTCTGATCCCCAAGCAAGCTTTATTTGTTAGAGCACGAATAAAATATCACCACACAACCCTGCCTGTTACTTTTCTAATGCTGCAACAAACACCATGACCAAAGCAGCTTATAGAGGAGTTTATTTTGAGCTTATGGTTCCAAAGGGATAAGAGTCCACCAGGGCAAGGAACTGTGGCAGCAGACGGCAGGCATGGCAGCAGGAACAGCTGACAGCTCACGTCTTGAACTACTAGCAGGAAATAAAGAGCGAACTGAGAACGGTGCATGGCTTTGAAATCTCAAGGCACGACCCCGGTGACATACCTCCTTCAGCAAGGCCACAGCTCCTGAAACTACCCAAACAGCGCCACTAACTGGAGACCAAGTATTCAAACATCTGAGCCTACGGGGGACATTCTAGTTCAAACCACCACAACTGCACAGTATTTACAACTGTTCAAAATAGACCAACATTTAAGGTACAGGGACCGTGTCATCATGACCCTACATGACACACTCAGCTAGAAGTGAGTAACTGCCCTCAGACATGGCAGGTGATTTCCCGTATGCTGCGGTCCACACTCACTTCACTTTATTCTTTAATACTAAAAGACTGCTTTCTTATAGGCTTTGAGTTTTATATCCATGCTGCAGAAGTAAACCAGCTTCCTCAAATTTGGTGAGGGAAGTGGAGGAAAAGGTAACAATAAAAGGCAGGCAGCAGAGTTCTCTGAGAGGGTGGCTCTGTGGGAAGACTGCAGCCCTAAGAATAAGTTCCTAGCTCCCCTTGCAATGCTACAGAATGGAGAGGCACCTCAACCTGGTGTCTCTAAAACTCCTGATGAGTGGAGAAGAGCCTACTGTTCTCCACATCATACATCCTTCCCACAGGCCACAGTGGTGCTGACCACCTCCCCCAACCCCCAGCTAGCATCCTGCCCTGTTGGATTTTGTAGGGACCTCCACCAAGAACATGAGTTTCATAATCTGTGGGGACATAATCAGGAAGAGAAGCAGCAATGTACAACTAAAGCTAGCAACTGGACCAGAGGAACTCAAAAAGGTTAGAAATTCTAGTATGCTGGTACACGTCTACAACCCCATCACTCAGGAGGCCAAGGCAGAGGGATCATAGTGAGGCCTGTCTCAAAATAAAACAAAAATCCAAAACAGTGAAAAACAGGGATAGTGGGGAGAAAATGAGCAGTTGTTAAGGTCAGAGAAAAATTAGCAAAGCAGTGAGTGGTCAGGGCAAGGATGCTCAAAGGAGTAGCAGTTCCAAAATTACATTTATAATTTCTGCTTCTGCAAAATTAGTTATAATGTAGCAAGGAAAATAACTTTATGGTTGGATGTCACTACATGAGGAACTGTATTAAAGGGTTGCAGCATTAGGAAGGTTGAGAACCAATGCTGTAGAGCATTTTCTTAATTAGTGATTGATGTGGGATGGCCCGGTCCAAGTGTGTGGTGCCATCCCTGGGTCCTGGTTTCTATAAGAAGGCAGGCTGAGCAAATCAAGTAGAAGATGTCAGTAAACAGCACCCCTCCATGGCCTCTGCATCAGCTCCTGCCTTCAGATTCCTGCCCTGCTTAAGTTTCTGTATTGACTTCCTTCAATGATGGACCGACTACATTGTGGAAGTGTGAGCCAAACAAACCCTTTCCCACCCAACTTGCTTTTTGTTCATGGCGTTTCATTGCAGCAATAGAAACCCTTAGACAGTATCCCAAACTGGCTTGGAACTTGATTATTTTGCCTCTGCCTCCCAAGTGCTGAACTTACAGATTAGCACCACCACAGCCAGTTCAGATCATTTTTCTCTTTGGAGCAGGATAGTTAACACTAGCAGCCTCGAGTGATGCTCAGTCAGAGCAGGGCCTACAATCAGTGGACATGTACTGGCTCAGGGATGATGGAGGTAGGAAGCCTATGAGACCCTTTCCGTTTTGGAGGAAAAGATGTAAGAGAAGTTAGTGATTTAATAGGAGGCAGCAGTGGTGGTGTGGCACCATTAGTGTCAGACATAGTGGTACATGCTCACAATTCTAGCACTTGAGAGGCCAAGGGCAAAGGAGACAGCTCAGGGGCAGAGTGCTTGCATGGTGCAAGCAAGACCCTGAGCTCAATCCCAATATCATGCACAGAAAACTACCAAACAAGCCTAACACAGAAAGACACTTTGTGGGGACCTGTGTAACTGGGGCAGATTGCAGAATGTTCTTCCCACACGGTGTCCTTCTAGAAAGAACTGCAGAAACTATGAGAAATGAGCATATTTGAAAGCAAGGACATGAAGGGAAGCCCTGGCATGTCCACAGTATCTCTGTGGGAAAGGCAAAGGCCTGGGAGTATTCTTGACTCTCTCATGTGATCAAAAGTAATATTCAGAAAACAGAACACCAGGTATGTTCCCTCACTGCATTTGTATGTGTTAAACTAACTATAACCATCACTTTATGCATTTCTCGCTCTAGTAATAAAAATGAGATGTGCTGTTCGCACTGCTCTTGTGCTCCAATGCCCCAAGCCCCAGACTCCCCCATTCAGATCCTCAGCGTTTCCTTCCATCTGCAGACTTCGCCTTGTGGCTGGGGTGGGTCGACACTTTACAAAGCATTCATTGCCCTACTCCCACTTGAGAAACCTTCAGGCCTTACACTTTCTCAGGGCCCCCTCCTCCCCACCCCGCAAAGGTGGACAGGAAGACTGCTTGTCATCTCTCTAATCTTCACAGGACTATGCTAATCCCCTATCTACTGACATTCAAGAAAAAATGGGCTCAATGACCTTTATGACCTTTTTGTGAGCAGCCCTGTTCTGAGAAGCTGCAAAGAGTGAGCTGGACATAAAAATCCAAAGGTTATGGCCAGAGACCTAAAATGCAAAAGATCGAAAGAGAGGAAGGAATTGAGACATTGTGAAGATAAGCCACTGCCTTGGTTCAGCTTAGAAGGAAGGAGGAATAGGATTTTGGTTAAATGTTGAAAGTAAATCCAAGTGGATTTGATTAACTGGAAGTGAAGGACAAACACGCCTATCAGAAAATGCCAAGGCCTGCTTTTGACATGAACCAGAAGGGTAGCTATCACTGAGCTAAAAAGAACTGAAGGAGTAAGCTGGGGAAAATATAAGTTCAGTTTTGGATACCTTAAATTTGAAGTGTGTGCTGGCCAGTTTTATGTCAACTTGACACAAGCTTGAGTGCGGGAAAAGGCAACCTCAGTTGAAAAAATGCCCCCATCAGATTGGCCTACGGGCAAGCCTATGGTACATTTTCTTCATTGATGACTGATGTGGGACTGTGGGCAGGGCCACCATTGGGCTGATGGTCCTGGGTGCTATAAGAAAACAGGCGGAGCAAGCCAGAAGGAGCAAGCCAGAAGGAGCAAGCCAGTAAGCAGAACTCCATGGCCTCGGTTCCAGTGCCTGCAGGTTCCTGCTCTGACTCCCTTAGATGATGGACCACAAACGGTAAGATCAAATAAACCCTTTCTTCCTCAAGCAGATTTTGGTCATGGTGTTTTATCACAGCACTAGAGACCCTAACTAAGACCAGTTGTCTCGTGAGCACCCAAGTAGAGATGCGAAAGGGCAGCTTGGTATTTGGGAGGAGAGACTAGGCTGGAACTATAAGGGAGTCAACTGTATTCAAATGGATTTCCTGGTGTAAAACTGTACAAAATCACCCCACACACCTGTGTCAACAGTCTGAGGACTGAATTCTAAGAAGTCAGGACGGCAGAAATGGACAGGCATGGTGGCACACGCCAGCACTCGAGAGACTGAAGGGAGAAGGCAGCTCATTCCGAGCTAAGACTCTGAAATGAGAAACAGCAAAGGAGACAAAGAACGCTCAGCTAGAGAGCAGACCACACAGTCAAAAACCATTTCAAAGAGCAAGTGTCAAATGCTTCAGACAGACTCAGACATGAACCAGAATCTACCCTTATCTGTGACCAAGTCATTAATGACCCTGGGAAGAACAAATCTGTTGGGATAATTTTATTTTTTGTTTTGTTTTGTTTTTGGAGACAAGGTTTCTCTGTGTAGTCCTGGCTATCCTGAAACTAGCTCTGTAGACCTGACTGGCCTTGAACTCACAGATCCATCTGCCTCTCTATCCTGAGTGGTTTTTTTTTTCTTTCTTTTTTTAAATAGAGTCTCATGTAGCCCAGGCTAGCCTTGAACTCATTATATGCCTAGATGACCTTTAAATACTCATCTTCCTGCCTCTACCTGCAGAGTACTGGGGTTCCAGGTGTACATCACTACTGGAGGGCTTTGTACTAAGCAAGCATTTTACACCCCAGGCGCCATCCTCAGCCACAGAACAGATTTCAATAGAGGATTCAGAAAGAAACTGGAGACCACTCTTTTAAATTGCACTGTGAAGTACACTTGTCTTGTCAATTCACTCACACTCAGTGACACCGGCTGGATGGCTGTTAAGCAATTAGGACATAGCTCAGAACCGCCCAAGTCAAGCAACTGTATATGGGTACTCCATACAGTGCAGTGGGAAGTTTCTCTGGTCCTGCCTTGCCCAGCAGTCCAGACGAATCTCTCTCACCCGCAGTCCCGCAGCCGCTTATAAAATAATCGCTCAGAGGCTTATATTATTTACAAACTATGGCGTATGGCTTCAGCTTCTTGCTAGCTCTTTCATCTTAAATTAACCCATTCCTAATATGTTGCCACGTGGCCATGGTGTTACCGGTCTGCTGGCATCTTGTTGCTCCTTTGGCGGCGGGTTGGTGTCTCTCCCAACTCACCCTTCTTCATCTTGTCTTTAGTTTGAATGTACCGCCTAACCTTATTCTGCCCTGAGTGAGGCCAATGCAGCTTTATTTATCAACCAATCAGAGCAACACATAATCACAGCATACAGAAAGATATCCTACAGCAATAGAGTTTTTAAAAAACCAAAACTAAAACCAAACCACATTTTTCTGCCAGACGGCAAGACCTACTTCTCATCCAGGAGCAGGAATATGGGCTGTTTGGAGCAGTTTTTCAACCTTGACACCAATGACATTTTTGCATACAGCCTCATTTATAGGGCTTTGCTATACACTGTAGGGTATTTCCTAGCATCCTTGGCTTCTCTTTTTTGGATTTATTTATTTCATGTGTCCTGGGTGTTTTGCCTCATGTCTGTGCACATGTGTGCCTGGTGCCTGAGGCCAGGAAGCATCAGATCTCCTGCAACTGAAGTTACAGACAATTGTGAGCTGCCACCTGGTGCCGGAAATCGAACAAGTCCTCTGCCAGTGCTCTTAACCACTGAGCCATCTCTCCAGCCCCTCCTTGGCTTCTCTTTAGTAGCATCTTCATTTTGTCTTCCTAGGACAAAATCAGACCTGGTTGAGAAACCTCTGGTTTGTGTTAACAGGACAAAAATCAGAGTATGTAAGTGAAAATGCTAGAAAGTATTCAGTATGATGCTGGGAACTTGGTAAATGTGTTCTCTTTGCTTCTACTTTAAAGAACCAAGGTGTGGTTTGAATGAGAACGGCCCCCACAGGCTCATATATTTGAATGCTTGGTCCCTACTTGGTGGAACTGTGTGGAAAGGATTGGGAGGTGTGTGACTGGGGATGGGCTCTGAGGTTACAAACCCCCACACTATTTTCACTTACTCTCTCTCTGCCTCTAACTTGTAGATTAGTTAGTGCTCCCTGCTGTGATGGTCATGGACTTTATTACCCTTAGAAACAGAGAACAACAATTAAATGCTTTCTTTTGGTTATGATATACTGTCTTTTCACAGCAATAGAGTAACTTATTTAACTTATTAAAGTACTTAAAATTGTTAAAATATATACAATAAAAAATAGTTGAAAAGTAACTAAGGTAATAATGAGTACAGGGAGAGAGATATTGGGGATTTGAGGATCAAAAAATAAGGAGTTATTAAAGACAGTGAGTGAGAGGGTCAGGAAGGTAATGTTGCTGAGTGGCAGGAAGGACTCCCTTTGGTTTCACTGTGATCAATTGGTTAGAGTAGTCAGCATGGCTATTTCGCTTGTCCTTTCAGTTACACAGATATAGGTATAAAGTAGGTGATGTGTATGACATAAGTAGAATGATTATGTAGTAGGATTCAGCTCAGTTGGCAGACCTCTGGGTTCAGTTCCTAACACTGTGTAAATGGGGTGTGGTGGGGTACACCTATAAGCCCATGCTTGGGAGGCAGAGGCAGATCAGGTCATCCTCTGCTAGCTTGTTCAAGGCCAGCCTGAGCCTGATGAGATCCTGTTTTGTTTTGTTTTGTTTTGTTTTGAATGGCAAAGGGAGATGAAGCATCAGCAACAAGGTGTTTATTATTGGAATTTAACCAAGGAAGGAAAACTATAATATAGAAAGAAGTAAGATCAAGGGGCAGCAGGTCCCTGGCAAAGGGATGAATTCAGCATAATAATAAATGGAATAACCAGATTATGGAAAAAGAATGGGATGAGACTGAGGTATGTGTTGCACAAATCCCACATGGTCTTAAAATGAAAACCTGGAGCCAGATATCAGAGTTAAAGCTAAAAGATCAGAGGAAACAAGCCACAGCCACTTCTCACCTTGTCAACTCCTCAGCCGAAAAGAGAAGATCCTGTCTCTACGAATCCTCAGGCTGAATGCTCCTGAGTCCTCAGCTGAAAGGTTCTCTAGTTCCTGTCTCCTCACACCTTACGTCTTTCTCCGCCCAGCCATTTCACTTCCTATTTCAACCTTCCTAGTGCTGGGATTAATGGCGTGTGCGCCTCCCAAATACTGGGGTTAAAGGTGTGTGCCACCACTGTCTGGCTCTGTTTCTCTCCTAGACTGGATCAATCTCATGTAGCCCAGGGTGGCCTTGAACTCACAGAGATCCAGACAGATCTCTGCCTCCCCAGTGCCAGGATTAAAAGTGTGTGCCACCACTGCCTGGTCTCTGTTTAATCTAGTGGCTGGCTCTGTCTTCTGATCCTCAGGCAAGCTTTATTTCTTCTATTACAAATATATCACCACATATATGGAACAGTGTGCTGCAAGAGGTGGGTCATGGTGATGCACACCTTTACTCCCAGCACTCGGGAGGCAGAGGCAGGCAGATCTTTGTGAGTTCAAGGCCAGCTTGGGCTACAGAGTGAGTTTCAGGAAAGGCGCAAAGCTACACAGAAAAACACTGTCTCAAAAAAAAAAAAAAAAAATCCACTGCTGTGGAATATCGTTCTGTATGCTGTGAATGTGTTGCTCTGATTGGCTGATAAATAAAATGCTGACTGGCCAGTAGCCAGGCAGGAAGTATAGGTGGGATAAGCAGACAAGGAGAATTCTGGGAAGAGAAAGAGCTAAGTCAGGAGTCGCCAGCCAGACACAGAGGAAGCAAGACAATAAGGCAGAACTGAGAAAAGGTACCAAGCCATGTGGCTAAAAAACATAGATAAGAATTATGGGTTAATTTGAGTGTAAGAGCTACTCAGTAATAACACTGAGCTAATGGCCATACAGTTCATAATTAATATAAACCTCTGAATGATTATTATTATTATATTATTATTTTTTTGAGATAGGGTTTCTCTGTGTAGTTTTGGTGCCTGTCCTGGATATTGCTCTGTAGACCAGGGTGGCCTCGGAACTCAAAGATCTGCCTGGCTCTGTCTCCCAAGTGCTGGGATTAAAGGTGTGTGCCACCACCGCCTGGCATAAATGATTATTTTATAAGCACTGAGGGACCACAGAGCCGGGTGGGACTGGAGAAACCTTCCTACTACAAGCCACCCTGGATTACATGAGATGAGTCCAGTCTAAAAGAGAAACAAAACCAGGCAGTGGTGTGGTGGTATTGTGTTCCCCAAAATATTGTGCACCCTAATAAACTTATCTGGGGTCTGAGAACAGAACAGTCACTAGATATAGAGGCCAGAAAATGGTGGCACTCACGCCTTTAATCCTGTCACTTGGGAGGCAGAGATACATCCAGATCTCTGTGAGTTTAAAGCCACACTGGAAACAGCCAGGCATGGTGACTCACGCCTTTAATCCCAGGAAATGATGTCAGAAAGCAGAAAGGTATATAAGACGTGAAAACCAGGAACTAGAAGCATTTAGTTGGTTAAGCTTTTAGGCTTTTGAGCACAGTTCAGCTGAGAGGCATCCAGTCTAAGGAAATAGGATCACCTGAGGAACTGGCGAGGTGAGGAAGCTGTGTGAGAAGATCTGCTTCTCTGATCTTCCAGCATTCACCCCAGTAACTGGCCTCAGGTTTGATTTTATTAATAAGACCTTCTAAGAATCATGCCACACAGTGGTCCCAGCACTAGAAAGGATGACACAGCAAATAATATGGCTGGGCAGAGAAAGAAATATAAAGCAGGAGACAGGAGTTCTGTGCCCTTTCAGCTGAGGACTCAGGGGCATTCAGTCTGAGGATTTGAGGCGACAACAGGATCTTCCCCTTTTGGCTGAGGAGTTGGTGGGGTGAGAAGTGGCTGTGGCTTGTTTCCTCTGAACTTTCAGCATTTACCCTGATATCTGGCTCCGGGTTTTTATTATAAGACCATTTAGGATTCGTGCAACAGAAAGACACATGGCTCCTAGTGGGTAAAAGAGGAGCTTGGTAGTTCAGGACCTCGTGTGGCACTATATACAAGATAAAGGGCATGCTATCTGTAGTTCTGATGCTTGTATTGGTGCAGAGGCATTGTATATCTGGGGTGCCCCCCCAAATTGGCCAGTGAAGTGTTTGTAGGAGTACATCAATAAAGTTTATGAAGGACAGGAGTTTTAGTTATGAATCAGATCTACTTCCAGGCCTTTTTAAGGGGCGTCCTGAATATCTACTTCAGTGAATGTGAGCACAATTCATTAGGTGTAGAGCAGTCATCACAGGGAGTGACACTAGAATACTATTAGTTAGGACACCGTTGTTAATGGGATGGTAGGAGAGCACCCACAGCTTCCTCCACAGCTTCCTCCAAGCAGCAGCCATCAAAACTATCTGCACCATCAACCGAGTGCTACTCTGATGCTCACCTGCTTGTTCACTGACCTCACCAGTAAGAATTTTCTCAGTGCCAATTCTGTACTGGTCCTGAAAAACAGTCCAATTATCAATGTACAAAAATAATTTTTTTATTGCGGAGTCATCCTGGGGTCCCACAGGGACCCTACGCCTTGTATGGAGTCCATACACTTTCCAAAGAAGAGGGGAGTCCGTAGCATCACCCAGACTCACTTCCACGTCAGCACTTGGAAAGCTGTTGTGTTCCTGTTGATGTTGTCAGTCCCTCCACGTCACCTCTACTTCATCTGTCCTGTACCTGCAGAAAACAGGAGACCCTGTGACCACCCCTTAGCACTCTGTTTTCTGAGACAGCATCTGCAGCCCAGGCTTATCTCAAAATCAAAATCCTCCCTCCTGCCTTGGCCTCCCACATGCTGGAATTACAGGTGCACGCCACCACACCCATCACCCACAGCACTATCTGTTCTTCTTGACCCTCACGCTCTTCGACTTCCTTACCTGTCGATTTCTGCCTGTCTCCTGTACCTACTCTCTCCTCTCTCAGAGGAGGATGACACTCACCTCTGCGTAATTCCAGACTCTCTGAGAGGGGTCCTGTGTCCAGCCTGAAACATCTCCCAACCTGCTTGGGCTATCATGGCTCCATTGTCAATGCAGAATCTGGGGAGGAAGAGAGAAGGCATCTTGTGGCCTAAACAAAGAAAAACCACAATAATGGGAAGAGAAGAACTCAAGACGAAGAAAAGGAGCTCACCTCTCATCCGTTGCGAAGAGCTGGGCCCCCCGTTCCTGGCACATTGCCGCCATCATCTCCTGCAGCCTCGTGTTACCTGTGAAGGGACAGGAACCACAGTGAACTTAGAGCTGCCCATCTCACTAGCAACCAACTGTGTTCCCAGGGCAGTTTCCTGCAGGAGACTGGGGAAGAGGATTGGGAAGGAGGTGAAACAGGCACCCCTCCAATCTCTGGTAATGGAGAGCATCGGGGGGGGGGGGGGGGGGGGCGGGGGGAGGACTGTCAGGACGAGGAGGAAGGCACACTGCCCGATGATACACACATCCAACTCCTCCTACGATGAGGGCCTCCTTGGAGCCGCAGTGTGCCATGGCTCGCTCTGTGATCTCCACTAGCATTGCAAACACAGTCTCCTGTGGGAGACAGACAAGGGGAGACATCAGAGCAGCATCCTACCCACCTTAGTTCAGCTCTACTCCAGAACAGGCTTTGCATCCCAGCTTTTCACTCTTTTACCTGTAAGGAGAAACACAGGTCCTCGGGAGTACATTCCCCTGTGGCCAGCATTCTCTGTGCTGCATCCTGCAAAAGATGAGTACCGGTGTGAGGCTGCCATGAAAACAAAAATTCCTGCACTTGGAAGGATTGCTGACTTCATCACAAACTGAGATCACAGGAGGGCTGCACCCCACATCGTCTTCTCCTTCCCTTTTGTGCTGTTTTGTTTTTTCAAGACAAGGTTTCTCTGTGTAGCTTTGGAGCCTGTCCTGGAACTCACTCTGTAGACCAGGCTGGCCTCGAACTCACAGAGATCCGCCTGCCTCTGCCTCCCGAGTGCTGGGATTAAAGGCGTGCGCCACCACCGCCTGGCTGTTTTCAAGTCTTTTTCCCATGTAGGGCGGGATTGTTTGGCCCTGCATTGCATCCCTATTATTGGAATAGTACCTGGCACAAAGAAGGATACAGTACCTGCTAAACGAATCTACCTGGCACCTCTTATGAGTGAATGCTTATGCAGGAAATAAACAGTGAGCAAAGTAGAGACATCACTTTAAAAGCAGGGATGTGCTCCTGTCTCCTTACCCTCTCACACTCACCTCGATGAAGGACAGAATCCCTGAGAATGAGACATCCATCCCCTTCACAGTGTATGGCAGGTCAACTAGCTTCTTGCCTCTATGTAGAAATGAATAACGGCACTAAACATCGGGTCAGCTGGTTGCTCACCCTCCAAACCCCCTCCCACACCCCATCACTACATATGAAAAGAAAGTTCTAAAGCACGAGCGGCCAGTGCTCTTCAACGTTATGTCCTCTTACCGCTTTGCCATCTGCTCAATGTTGTAGCCCGGACTCGGGTCATTGGAAATCTACCGGCAGGAGGAAAGAGAGGCAGAGAAGCATGAATGCATCATGTAAAATGAATTCTTCTACACACATGAACATACCCATCACTCTGGGTCCTCCCCAAATCGAGGTGAAGAAAAGCAATCAGTATATATTTTTTTAAACTGTATACATAGAGAGGAACAAACACGCTTGTACCAAGTAATAGATAACATACAGACATAAACGCTTAATTATGTTACCTATGTTAAATTATGTCTACCTATGTTAAAGAAAGTTGCAGAGAGCCAGGCGGTAGTGGCGCACGCCTTTAATCCCAGCACTCGGGAGGCAGAGCCAGGCGGATCTCTGTGAGTTTGAGGCCAACCTGGGCTACCAAGTGAGTTCCAGCAAAGCTACACAGAGAAACCCTGTCTCGAAAAAAAAACCAAAAAAAAAAGAAAGTTGCAGAGAATGAAATTAGATATTCAAGAAGCCCAAGAGCTATTTACTATTTCCTGCATTTTATTTCTTTGGCTCCCCAGATCCACATCTTACGCACTCCACAGTCTCAATGGCCTACCTTCAGCACTCGAGCAAAACGGTCCAGACAATTCCCCACAGCAATGTCAATAGTTTCCCCAAAGATGCGGTAACGATGTTCTGAGTAGGAAATCACCTAAGAAGGGTGAGAATGCCCAGGAAACTTCAAGTCTATAGAGAGGAGTGTTTAGCTATGTGGAAGAAAGTAGCACAGTGCCAACAATACACATTCCAGTAAGAAGGGAAGGAAGTTGTCTACAAATGGCTTAGACCTGTAATTCTACTGCTGGTGAGGCTGACAGGCAGCCATGTCTGGCTACACAGTGGAATTTAAGGCCAGCCTAGACATACAGCAAGACCTCATCTCAAGAAAACCAAACCAGGAGCTGGTAAAATGGCTCAGAAGGCAAAAACACTTGTCATGTGAGTCTAGAGACCTGAGCTTGATCCCTGGAACCTACATAAAAAGGGTGGACTCACACACACACACACACACACACACACACACACACACACACACACTCGTTTGTCCATATCTCACACATATCATACACACACAAAATAAATAAACCCAAATATGACCAAGATATTACACACATGTATAGAGTTGCCAAATTAAAAAAATTTTTTTTCAAAGAAGCAACAAACCAGTGTTTACTTTGCAGCACACACACTAAAATTGTAATGATGCAGAGATTAGCAGAGCCCCTGGGCAAAGATTACACAAACTCATCAAACATCCTGCATTATGTAGCCTAACAAACAGAAACCACACACAGACACAGACACAGACAGACACACCAAAAACAAACCCTAAAAAATAAGAATACAAACCAAAGCCAAAGCCAAAATAGAGTTTGTTGTGGCGATCCACACCGACATTCCATGAGAAAATAGGAAAAGAGTGCGCCAGATGTGGTGGCACGAACCTGAAATCGCAGCCCTTGGGAGGAGTTGGGAAGATCAAAATAATACAGGGAAAACCTGTCTACCACAGTGAGACCCTGTCACAGACAGCATAAAACAACAAAAACAGCAGGCTTGTGATCCCAGCCAAAGGACCTGGGTTCAATTCCCAGCACTCACATGGTAGCTCACAACTGTCTATGACTCCAGTTCCTCAGATCTAATGCTCTCTTCTGTCTTCCTTGGGCTCCTAAATATATGCAGGCAAAACACCCACATACGTAATAAATAAATAAATAAATAAATAAATAAATAAATAAATAAATAAATGTGTGTGTATAATATACATATATGTGTATGTGTGTGTGTGTATATGTATATATCTTGAAGGGTTAAATCCACATTCCTTCCTTTTTAAACTGGAAATTCTAGTTGCATGTATAAAGTTCTAGCATTTTAATTCTCTTCTAAAACTTGCAACTTTACACCTCTGTTCTGTTTCCTGTATTATCTTAGGTCCAAAAGAGCCTGGTTTTGTCTCAGCAGCTCCTCCAACTCAGGTAGAATACCTCAGAATTATGATGAAACACGAAGATTACTCTTAAGTACCTGAGTATTTCCTCCGCTGACATACAAAACAGTTGGGCTAATGGCTCCAGTGATGAGACGGCCCATTTCAATATGGCCTATGCAGTGGTTCACACCTAGCAAAGGCTTATTCCACAACTGGGCCACAGTACGGGCAACGACAGCTACAGAAGCCAATGGGGCTCCCATACCAGGACCTAACAGGGTACAAATGGACATTAGAATCCTAGAAATTAGGAGAAACAGGTGAAGAAAGTAGATTTGAGAATGTGTACAGGTAGTGACTGTGGCTCCACCCATATTCCTCCCTTGCTGACCACTCTCCCAGGCTTACCTTTGGTGTAAGCAATGCAATCAATGTCCTGGGAGGTTAGTCCAGCTTCTGTTAGTGCCTCTTGCAGTAGGTCTAGGATAACAGCTCGATGGTGCCTGGCCGTATCACCTGGAAGGAATCCTAAGGAAAGGTATACAGATCAAGAACCGCCTAAGAAGGTAGGTATTAGGTTGGTGCAAAGGGAACTGTGATATGGGGCTATAAATTGTAAATCATTATAACTAGGTTCAAACACATTTTTATTAATCAAAAACGGGAACCATTTTAACAAACACATTTTACCAAGAAACCAATTTGTAAGTTGGGCAAGGTGGCCCACGCCTTTAACCCCAGCACTCAGGAGGCAGAGGCAGGTGGATCTCTATGATTCTGAGGCCAGCCTGGTCTACAAAGGGAGTTCCAGGACAACCAGAGCTTTGTACAAAGACCTTGCCTCAAAAACAAACAAACGAACAAACAACAACAAAATAAACAAATAAAAACCAAGACAACTCTGTGAGTTCGAGGCCAGCCTGGTCTCCAAAGTGAGTTCCAGGAAAGGCGCAAAGCTACACAGAGAAACCCTGTCTCGAAAAACCAAAAAAAAAAAAAAAAAAAAAAAACCAAGACAAAAAAACTGAGTTTGTTTATTCCCAAAGCAAACCTATGTTTCAACAAATTCTCAGAAAGCACTTTCTGCACCCTCCTCGGTGTGGAAATGTTTTCAAAAAGTTGTCAAGATGCTGAAGAGATGGTAGTCAGTTGATGGGATGTCAGGCAAGTGTCGTGGATTAGGTAAAGCTTCCACAGTTGACTTCATTTAGCTTCTGAAGCACTGGTTATACCACATGCAGTCAGACACTGTTCTGAATCGGGCCTGTTCTGTTTGCCGACGCAGACTGCAGTTTTGGTGCATCCCAATGACTTGCTGAGAACTCTTCCCAGATGCAATGGTTTCACGGGGATTTAGAAATCTATAGTGGACCAGAGCCCCAGCAGACCACCAGTGTTTGGGACTTTTTTTGGTGAAAGTCTGGCTTTGGGAAGTGCTTTGGCGCCGTTAAGCCGGTTGTGGCCAGTTTTCCTACACAATCCACCTTCTGTCATTGTCATAATCTGACTGAGATATGGTTCACGGCTGAGAGCTGAAGATAATGGCTACTTCAGCTTTGTCTGTTTATGAGGCAGCAAATTACTGAGCGTTTTTAAAAAACTTTCCAACTCACTTCAAATACCCAATGATCACTGACTGGTCCACACTGAGTTCTCTGGCAAATTTTTCTGTAGCTGTAAGACTGGCTTCCACAGCTGCTCACAATAACAAGGTCACAGTCAGCTTCCAATAGCCAGCCATTTCAGGGCTCTCAAGCAACCAAGGTCCTGTCCGTTAGCAGTTCCTGGGGCCAAAACGTTACGTATTGTTTATGTTTCAAGCGGTCTCCACTGCCCCCTGCCCATTCTGAACTCAAAGTAATTGTTTAATTCTATTTCTATTATCTATTTATTTTGAGACAGGGTCTTACAATGTAGCCCTGGATGGCCTGGGACTTGCTCTATAGACCAGGCTGGCCCCAAACTCAGATCTCTGCTTGCTTCTGTCTCCTGCGTACTGGGATTACAGGTTTGAGCTTTAGTTTTACTTTTTGTCTAACATCATTGCCATAGTATAAATATAAATAAACAGCAAGTAATGTTACTATCAAAAAAAAAAAACAAACCCCAAAACAAAAAACTCACCCCAAACCAAACCAAGATGTGATAAATGCACATTAAAATGAGGCCCTGCGGAATTTTCCTAGCTAAGCATAATAGCACAAGCCTGCAGTCCCAGCACATGGGAGGCAAAGGCAGGCAAGAGGGGAAGGAGGGAGAGAATGATAATGAATGACTACACGTTTATTCCAGTCTCAAACTACAAATTTCAACAATGCAAAAACTGCAGTTACTTTTGCACCGACCTATTAGAAATAAAAACCAACAAAATAATGTTTTAAAGATGTAGCAAAAAAAAAAAAAAAAATCCATTTACTTGCCTAGGTTTTAAGAAATCCTCGTTTCAAGACCCTAATTTTGAGACAAGGTCACACATAAGCCAGGAGGCCTTAAACTCAAATCCTCTTGTCTTAGCCTCTCTAGTGTTGTGATTACATATTGCACCACAACTCAGCTTTCTTTCCAACCTCTATACAGGCTACTTAGGTTTCAGAGATGCCTATGTTCACATACAACCTTCAGAGTCAATTCAACATACACATACCTCCTACTCTTCAGTGACTTTCTCTGTGCGCCCACAGAAGCCTACACTGCACAAGGTCATGTTGCTGGACTTAACACATAATAACTACAGCACTACAAGTGTCAGTAGCTTCCCCTTTAACTTAAGTAACCCAGTCCCAGTGCCTAAAAGAGGGAGTCCTAAGCACACATATTCTTCTACTGTGTAACCTGAAACACCACACTTGTTTGGGGAGCCTTTACAGCTACATGCAGCTTATATGTGTGTGCAGATGCTTTGAGGGAGGGTAGGCAAGATACAATTTGTAAACAATCTTAACTGAGAATTGTGCAGTGTCTGGTGCTTTCACATAGTTCTCAAAACCCACTGATACTCATTTCCATTCGACACCTACAACAGATTGAAAATACAGTAACTTCTGATATCCGCCCTGCTGTCCTTTCTCATTCTAAACTTTTATATGTATCATGCGGTAGTGTAAAATAATCTCTATGTGCGACTACAGAGCAGCCTCGGAACACTTATTTTTCGAATGCTTAGCACATAAAAGGTGCTCAATAAAATCTGAAGACAACCGGGCGGAGTGGCTCACACCTTTATTCCCAGCACTCAGGAGGCATAGGCAGACTGAGTTCGAGACCGGCCTGGCCTACACAGCAAGTTCCAGGACAGTCGGGGTTACATAGTGAGACCCTGTCTCAAAATATTAAAAAAACAAAAAACAAAACCCTGAACGAAGCCACTTATGTCCACGTGCCTGTGACACTTCTGGCCGTCAAAGAGTTAGCAACCAAACGCGATCAAGTTTTTGTAAAAGGGTGTCTGGGCGCAGATACCAACACCCGGGAAGCCGAAGCAGGCAGCGGGACAGAATATCGGGGAAGAACCCCCCACTGAACAAAACCCTGTGAATGGGACAAGGCGCCGGCGACCCCGGCCGCAGCCACTCACCGGTGCCCGGGGCCGTGACGTAGGTGCGCCGCGGGTTCGCCAGCACCGTGCCGTCGCGCACCACGCCCACGCCGATCTTGTTGGCGCTGCCTTCGAACCCCAGCACCGCGGGCATGGTGCACCCAGACTCGGGATCCCGGGTGGTAAGACTAGTCGGAACCGGCACCACCACGAACAGCCCAGAACCAAGCGAAGGGACCTTCAGGCGCCAGAAGTGACGTCACGAGGTGCCCGGCGGACCAATCACCGCACTCCCGATCCACGTGGAGGGCGGGCGATCTCGCGTCACGTGACCACACCATCTCCCACGTGGGAGCAGGCAGGCTCCATTCTTTGTGCTGTGAGGGGCTCCCTGGCTTCGTCGGGAGGTCAGGTAGCTTGTTCTAGCGGGCTCGGCCACCTTGCACGCTGAAGGGCCTAACGGGGGCGAGGGGCTGCGATGCCCACGGCGGGGAGACTGGGCGAACCGAGGCCCCTCGGTGTGCGAACGCCTGAGGGGGAGGCTCGCTTCCTCCTGTGTTTGATTTCACCGTTTCTTATCTGTAGGCAAGGCAGTAAACACTGCTTCTTCGGTGCTCCAGGCGCCTAAGGGCTTTCGTCACAGGGATGCCAAAGCGTGGGAAGAGAGCGGCGGCAGAAGACGGGGAAGAACCCAAGCCGGGTAAGGAGGTGAAATGAGCATGGGTCGTACCCACCCCTCCCCGACAAGTTTATAGGACTCTATTAGAAGACCACCATGAACTGCGGTAAATATGGACCAAGTTGCATTGCAGGAGTCCGAGAAGTTAGGGTAACCAGTGCGTCTCATGGGACTGTAGTCAACACTGGGCTGAGGTTGGAAACCGCCAGCTCTTAATGCTTTACTCGTTTTACAGAGCCAGAGACCAAGAAGAGTAAAGGGGCAGCAAAGAAAAACGAGAAAGAGGCCGCAGGGGAGGGCCCTGTTCTGTATGAGGACCCTCCAGATCAGAAAACCTCACCCAGTGGCAAATCTGCCACACTCAAGATATGCTCCTGGAATGTGGATGGGCTTCGAGCCTGGATTAAGAAGAAAGGTTTAGATGTGAGTACAATTCAAGAGGGAAGTAGACTTTCCTTGATAGACCAGTCTTAAGAATGAATCATCTTGTTTCCTTTGAGTCCAGAGGGTGTTACTTTTCTCTTGCCTGTTGGGGGGGCAGGGGGGACGACTGCCTGTTCCTTCAATCCCAATCACCTTGTTTCATATCCTTTTTAACTAGTCCCTAGAATGTCGGGGTAAAAAACTCCGGTCTCTAGCTTGTCCTTGATCCCCATAACTAGTGAAGATGTAAGTGGAGGAGGGGGCTGGTGAGAAGGCTCAGCAGTTAGGAGCACTTTGCTTTTTGAGATTCCAATTAGGTTTCCAGTACCCAAGTCAGGCGGCTCACAGGCATTTTTGTCAGTCACATGATTGATTATATTCTGCCGCTTGAATTCCTTATGTACAGGGACTCTTGTTATGTGCATAGTATATATATCACATAAAAAGATTTTAACTTTTCACGGTTTCATTCAGTGGGTAAAGGAAGAAGCACCAGATATCTTGTGCCTCCAAGAAACCAAATGCTCAGAGAACAAACTCCCGGCTGAACTTCAAGACCTGCCTGGACTCACCCATCAGTACTGGTCAGCTCCATCAGACAAAGAAGGATATAGTGGTGTGGGTTTACTTTCCCGCCAGTGCCCACTCAAAGTCTCTTATGGCATTGGTGAGACCCTATTGAGTTTTATGTCTGAATGTTCTTCAGCCAGTTGGTAACTCTGCTGCTTCTTAGATTTTTTTTTTTTAATCTTATGCTGATTTTCATTTCTTTAGGCGAGGAAGAGCATGATCAAGAAGGCCGGGTGATTGTGGCTGAATTTGATTCCTTTGTCCTGGTAACAGCCTACGTTCCCAATGCAGGCAGAGGTCTGGTAAGACTGGAGTACCGACAGCGCTGGGATGCAGCCTTTCGTAAGTTTCTGAAGGACGTGGCTTCCCGAAAGCCACTTGTGCTGTGTGGGGATCTCAATGTGGCTCATGAAGAAATTGACCTTCGTAACCCCAAAGGAAACAAAAAGAATGCTGGCTTTACTCCCCAGGAGCGCCAAGGCTTTGGGGAGTTGCTCCAGGATGTCCCACTGGCTGACAGCTTCCGGCATCTCTACCCCAACACCGCCTATGCTTACACTTTCTGGACTTACATGATGAATGCTCGGTCTAAGAATGTTGGTTGGCGCCTTGATTACTTTCTGTTGTCACACTCCCTTCTACCTGCATTGTGTGACAGTAAGATCCGCTCCAAGGCTCTTGGCAGTGACCACTGTCCCATCACCCTTTACCTAGCACTGTGACACCCCTGCTGAAGTAACTTTACTCCTGGGAAGTAGCTGCCTCTTCCCCAGTAAACTTAATTGCTTTCTAGTAAAGGCCAATGTATTTCTTATCTCTTCTTTAGGTGTCCTTTAGGCCCAGGTTTTGGTTTTTGTATGTGTCCCCCTGTTTTAAGTGTTAAACCAAACTTCTGGTTTACTTTCAACCATCCAACTAAAAATAAAAAGGCCCTACTTTCAACTTTGCTACCTTTGTTTCCCTTTTGTGAATCTACAAATTCCCTTTTTTATTTTTTCATACACAAAAGTTGTTAAATGGGAAAGGTTAGATTCATGACATTATTTATTTACAAGCACAGATGAATCCCTAACCTCTCCCGAGACAGTGACCCTACCTCAGCCCAGTTCAGTACTGCAACTGGAAGTAAGGAAGGTCGGAAGGAGGAATTCAGGGGAATACAGGATTAGGGGAACACATCCCATATTAAATAGTTCTATCTACATCAGTTCCTGTAGTTCTGTACAGAGCAGTGGCTGACCCCACCCCACAGGACAAGAAGTGTGGGGAGAAGGGACTGAGGAGGAGGCCAGAGCCAGCCCCTGGTGAAGTGCAATAGCAGCAGCAAGGTCCTAATGGTGCACAAGAGGGAGGGCAGCACCCCCCCACACACACTTCCCACCCCCACCCTGCCCTGGAATGTGTAAGGGTCAGGAATGGTTCTCAGGGAGCACAGAGAGGAAGGACATGGCTAGAACCATCTTTAGGATTCAGGCTTAGGGGCAATGTTTCGCCTAGTTACCCTAAACAGCAACCCTTGGAGGAAAGCAGACAGCCAGCAATGGTCTTACCTACCCTTCCAAACCTAAGTAAGGGACTGGTTCCTTCCTACCTCTCCCCAGGGGAAAGGGAGGCAGCTGCTTGGCTTCCTTGCAGAAGTCCAGAGAGCCTTTTGTAGTGTTAATGTTGCTGCCAGGCAGCCGCCAGGCACAGACTGGATCAAGGGGCTCAGGAGAAGTTCTGGACAGGATGGCTGACCTTCATACAGCCCCAATAAAGGGCCCGGCCCAAACACAGAACAGCCAGCAAAATGACAAATGCCCAGGCTGCGTAGATACCTCCATATTGCTGTGCATGCTTCCATGTGCCAAACTGACAGACGAGGAAGAAGAAAAAGAAGAGGTTACTTTCAGTGTCTGCTGCTTCAGTGTTAGGAACAGTAATACAACGCCAACTTCTGCTCCGTACCCTAGTCCCTTGTAACCCTTCAGGGACCTTTCCAAAGATCAGGTGGTTTAGCTTCCTTCCCCTATGCAAGAAAGTACTCCTGCCATCCCAGACATCTGCCAGTGTTTCTCACGTCTAACAAGTGAACCAGGATTCCTAGTAACAACTCATTTTTCTCTCTAGAGTGGGAATACCTTCTTTTACTTCTTAGTTTATTAGTCACATTTAACTTTAGTTTACCTGTACCTGAAAGTGTTCCCCCATCCTGTCACCACGTTCTTCCGATTTAGTTTGTTTTTTTAAGGCAAGGGTCTTATGTAGCCAACCTGAGCAGCCTCAAATCCTGTAGTTGAGAATGACCTTGAAATCCGATCCTCCTAAGTGCCGGGACCTAGGCTTGTACCACCATGCTTAGTTCATATGGTGCTGAGATCAAACCCAGGGCTTCATGCATGCTAGGGCAACACTCTGACCAGCTAAGCCACTTCTGGAAATGGCAACAATCCCCTCCCTGTTTTTGTGTTATAGATGGGGCCTTGCTCTGTAGCCCTGGCTACCTTAGAACTGCCTCTATTCTTAGAGTCAAGGACATACCCCATCACCCAGCTCTTTCACCATCCTTTAAGGTACCAGCTTCTCAGATCTTAGCCTGTTGATGAGACAAATAAGTCCTGCACCAGGACTACTCACAGCAAGGCCAGTGGCAGTGACTGCCAAGAGTAAGCCAAGCAAGAAACAGCAGACACATCTCTTCCGAGGATATCTGCGCCCAATAGACGACCTGTGGGGAGCCAACAGAAGTGGGGATTTGGAATAGGCCTGCTGATTTTATGCCAGACATTACCCAGTTACCAGTGCAATGCCTAACCACTTACACTTTCCTGCAGTGAGGGCACCGTGCCAAAGTTCGGTCTGTGAATTCTGTCCACTATGGAAAAAGAAAAACAACCATGGGAATAAGGTTCTCCTCAATGAGAAGCCCAAGGCAAGAAAAATGAGAAATAGGATAGTCTTTTCAGGATTTACTACTATTCCTAGTACTTGCCTCCTCCAGGGTTTCCCAATATCCCTCCTCACCAGAAACGTATTCTTGCAATGTCCACAGATGACCCTGACACCCATTGGCTGTGGTTCTGGACTCAGAGGTCCTGGATGCACAGGCCCTAGGTTGATGATTCTTTTGCTATACAGGGGGAAAAGTACGTTTTTAAAAGTTCTTCATTTTAACTGGATCTGATGACACATAGAATCCCAGCAGAACAACCAGGAATCCAAGGTGCTATACAAAGCTTCCTGCCTCCACCTCACAGGTGCTGGGACTGATTATAGGCATGCACCACCTTGCCCAGCTTCAGGTTTGGTTTGGTTTTATTTCTTTACAGTTTTGCCCAAGCATGGCCTTCCCACCTTATGTCTCTTACCAGTAGGGCCGAGGGCAGGCAATCCGCTGGGAAGTCACCTTGCAGATAAGGAGACAATTACAGGGACATCGAACATACTTCTTTCCGGGGGGTGCATTCTTGATGGGCTGGAGGACAGTGAATAAAGGAACAATGGGTATATCAGCAAGCAAGCCCGTTATCCCAACCCTCTCCAACAACATCACTGAGAAAGGAAAAGTCAAGACATTTGAGAGATACAAATGTTGCCAGCATAGTAGTCTGTAATCTCAGCACTCAGGAGGCAGAGACAGGAAGAGTGCAGAGTCTGAGGTGAGCCTGGATCATTGTGAGACTGTCTCAAAACAAAACAAAAAACAAAACAAAACAGGAGAACCCCAAAATACAAAAATCAAAAGCAACTACAACAACTGCCAGTGAGAACTACGCTTTAGGATCCAGGAGAGGTGTAAAAGTGAGAGCCGGCGGACGTTATCTTTGGTGAGCGGCTTCTGAAGACATGGCTGCTGAAGATCCAGGAACTGAAAGTGGGTGTCATGAAGAGGTCTTGAACAGGGTCTAGAATCGGAAAGAGGATCCAGGAAACGGGGGCCCATTTTTTGCAGATAGGTATAACTAACTCACAGTGGCTTCGTTGCAGACACCACATTTGACTACATGCTGATGCATCTTGCCTTCCACATTGATCGGAGACTGACAGACTCGACAGGTAATCATGGGGGCACTCCCACTATCCGGGCTAGTGAGGGGTGAGTAGGGGGGTGGGTCCTCTCCAGGCAACACGGCTGGATGCCCCTCGGGGAACGGGGGAAACGCTGAAGAGGAAGCAGATAAACGCAAATCATCATTCGGGCACTTCCCACGGGTGCTCCCCGGCGGTGGGGAACCCTCCTGACAAAGCTCGACGGGCTTCTCGTGAACGGCGGTCGGAGCGTCTCCCTCAGACCCCCTTCCGTGCCAGGCTCCGGCGGCAGGGACTGCCGCGGAGGAAGAAGGATGCCTCGCCCCGTGACAGGTGCCATGGTGCCGCACCTGGCGCCGGAGCAGGCTCCGCCCCCCTCGGGCCCGATCCGCCCCTAGGCCCCGGTGCACCTCAGACCGCCGGCTTACCCTGGGGCGGGGCATGTTTACCGGCTCCGTACGGAGGTGCGGAGGGCGTCAGGCCTCCACCGGGCCCAGTCGCGCTCCCGCCCGGGCCCGCTAAGCCGTTGCCTCCAGCCCCGCCATCGCCGGCCTCGGACAGCAGCGGAGAGCGCTCTCCGTCCGCCGCCATGGCGCCTCCCGCTCAGTCAAGCCACCAGCTAGCAGCGCCGCCGCCGCCGCCGCCGCCGCTACCGGGTCCCCACGGCGCCTGCGCGCCGCGCTCGCCCGCAGCCAGTGCCGCCCCGCCCCGCCCCGCTCACGTGACGGGCTGGCCCCGCCCCTCCGCGCTGTCATTGGCGGAGGGAAAGTAGTTCCCGGTCTGTGAGGGGGCGTTCCCTACTCCATTGGACAGCGGCGGGGCGTCGCGTCACGGTCACATGACCCGCCCGCAGCTGCTGAGTCCGTAAACACTGCACGTGACTGCGAGTTGTGCGAGCCATTGGAAGTGCGGCCATCGCGCTACCTCCGGCCCAGGTGGGCGGCGGCCCCGCACGCGTCACGTGGCCAGCCTGTCGCGTGAGCCGCCCCTCCATTGGTCCGAAGTCTCCCGTGGGACTCAGCGCCATTGGCCCAAACTTTAGCGCCAGAACGTGAGAGGGCGGCTTCCGTGCTTCCAGGCAGCCAGGCCGGGGGGTCCCGGGCTGCAGTGGGCCGCGGGGACCGCCCCGTGTCCTGGACAAGCGTTGGAAAGCCCCGGGGATCTGGGGGAGCTTAGCACGTTCTGCCTGGCATGGCACAAGGCCCCGAATTCAGCCCCCAGCTCTGCAGACAACTGGTGACATGGAAGCGCATGCCTGTACATGCATGGAAGGTTAGGAAGCCAGGGAATTCCAGGCCAGCCGCGGAAGCAGCGACATATCCTGGACAAAACAAGGTGAAACAGAACACAGGTGGGCGGGGCACTGGAAAGATGGCTTACTACTTAACAGTACTTACTGCCAAGTCAGAGGAGCCTAGTTCGGCTCCCAAGACCCTCCTAGGGTGGTTGCTACCTGAAACTCCGACTCCAGGGGATCCTGTGCCAATTGATGGCTTATCCACACACATGTGGCTTATGTGGGTGCACATGTACACATACATAAAATAAAGCTACCCAAAATTTAAAAAACAGCAGGTCACAGTGTAGGGCTGTAATCCCAGAGTTTGGAAGATGGAGACAGGAGGGTCAGACATTCAGGTTTGAGGCCAGCCTGAGCTACAGGGAGACTGCCTCAAAACCTAGTATGGTGAACATACGGGTTAGCCCAGCATCAATACTCTGGAACTAAGGATGGCTGAGGCAAGGGGATCAGGAGTTTGAGACCAGTTTAACACACACAGAGAATTGAGTGATGATGTACCTGTTCCTGCAGGCTAGTGATGGTATCTGGTGAGCTTAATGGTGACCATGCTGGAAGCCCTAGGTTACCTCTCAGCACCTAAAGAAAGTGGTAATAATTTATCTTTTTTTAAAAATGGAAATTGGACCCAGGGCACAAATATGTCAGAAAGGTACTACCACTGCTACATCCCCATCCTTCTTCAGTTTTGAGACAAGACCCTCGATGGCTTGGAACTTGGTGATTCTGCCAAGGCCTCCTGAATAAACAGATTGCAGGCATTTGCCACTATGCATGGCTGTGAAATTATAATTATTATTTCTACAAGGGTCTCTACCAGGGTTCAAGTTGGAACCGACTTGAAAGCCTTCTCCTAGAGGATTAGCTCTCATTAGCATCTCAAGGTGCCGTGCAAGCTGCCAAGGAAGAAAAGCAGTTAAAAACCCTGAGCAGTTAGCTGTAAAACCTACAAACAACAACAATGACCAGGACAGCAAGATTGGGCGCAATAGTGGTACCTGTATCTCAAGGGTAACCAACAGTCACCTAGTGAACTTTAGGCCTGGAGTCGTGTGATACTGTAAGCCAACCACTGCTGCCCTCCTAAACCAGTATAATTCCCAACAGCATTCTAAATACCTATCCATATGTCCACAAATATGTAAATATGTATAACCCACCTCCCACCCACCTCCATACACCCTGTTTAAGAAGCTTTGCAGCAGATGGAGGCCACTACAGTTCTCCACAACTAATCAAAATGCAGAGAACAACTGGCTGGTGTGCCTGTCTCCAGTTGATGCATCTACAACAACCCTTACACCTAAGGCTCAGGGAACATTTTGAAAGAGGGGAGGGCAGAAAGACTGAGAGTGAGAGGACCAGGATGTCTGGTGTACAGTCGTGTCTTCTGCATATGACAGGGATCTGCCCCCATGAAATCTTAACAGTTATTGTCTAAATAAGACCTGCACAGTTGACAGCCAAACATGGATGGGACTCTCACAAGGCCCCACCTTTAGTTGAAGAGCTACTGGAAGGCAATAGCAGCTAAGAAAAGGACAGTGCGTCTTTTCCAGGGATGGGCCCTCTGATAGAGTTTCCATCCAACCTCCAATGGTTATCCCTAAACACATACACAGATAAGCAACACTAAATCGACTCAGCAGGTTGTATTTATATATAGGTGTGTGTGTGTGTGTGTGTGTGTGTGTGTGTGTGTGTGTGTGTGTGTATGTGTATGTAAAACAATAAAGAAGATGAGATACAGGTGATGGTGGTTGTCGTCGTCGTCGTCGCCATCGTCATCGTCATCGTCATCGTCATCGAACGCCTTTAATCCCAGCACTCGGGAGGCAGAGCCAGGCGGATCTCTGTGAGTTCGAGGCCAGCCTGGTCTACAAAACGAGTTCCAGGAAAGGCACAAAGCTACACAGAGAAACCCTGTCTCGAAAAACCAAAAAAAAAAAAAGATGAGGTCAAGAAGATGAGTTTGTGGGGGCCATGAGAAGAATTAGAGGGGGAAGAGATACACGTTTGAATACTCAAAATGTTTTTAAAAATTACCCACAAAAATAATAAAAAAATGTCTTCACCACTGAAATGAAAATTATATTTTTTGTGAGTGTGCCCACTGATGGAAGGAGAGCTCATCATTTTACTTGATGTGTACTGACCCCTCAGATACCTACCTACACAAGTGTTTGTTGATTCACCTAGTAAATCAAATCCACAGATACTTTGTCATATTTGGTAAAAGGAAGTCTCGAATTGCTATTTTTTGTCTTCAGCCAAGAAACTGAATAGAGGTTATTTTTTAGTTTTTGTCTTTGTTTTGGTTTTTAAATAGGGTCTCATTCTTAAACTAGGCTGGTTTTCGATTCATGGCAAGTCCCACCTCTCCCCAAAGGCGGGAGCCACCATGCCTGACTAGGTTCTGGTATTTTTAGACACAGTTTTCCCAGGTCAGTTTCTAGCATCAGGTCCTTGAACAAGAACCCCATCACTCCCCAACACACACTTGAAGAAATAAGGAGTCTCCAAACACAAATTTAGAAAGGGTTATAGTTCTGCAAGGAACAGGCCAGTTTGCTGTTCTTGCTGATGTTTTGGTACAAAGATTTTCAAGTATTAATTCTGTGTTAATGGTAGGTTTCATTATTTGGGCCTTGGTTGTGCACAAAACCCCAAATCTACCCTTTTGTGATACCTCCATCCTTGCTAAAGTTGTAGTTTATGATCACTTAAATCTGGTTCTAGCTATGCCAAAAAGTGAAAAATAGAACTGAGACTGTAGCTCAGTGATAGAGCACTTGCCTACTATGCATTATCCTCTGGATTTCATGCCTTCCCCTACCCCTCAACCCACAAAAAGTGGAAAAAAGAGTACATTTCATATTCTTTAAAGGATTGAAGTAGAAAAAAATGAATAGAATGGTTTATGTATTAACCATTCATTTTTCATTTAGCCTGTAGGTGATGTTTTTATTATAGGTTAAATATAGGGATGTATGACTAGAAATAAAATGAAGTAAATGTTAGCCAATAGGTATTTTCTGACAAGTATGTGAAGTGTTGAAGGAAATACATGGTGGATGAATTCCTAAGTATATATTTTTATATCCTTTTGTGCTGTGTTTTGAGACAATCTCTGTATGGGACCTAGGCTACCATATAGCCCAGGCTCTACTGGAACTGATGATTCTGCTGCCTCGGCTTCCTGAATGCTGTGATTACAGGCTTGAGACACAATACCTAGTTTAGATACAGACACTGCCTCCTTGTCTTCCTTTAACCTCTCTGTCTTAACTAACCTCTGCCTATGCAGTTGTGGGGAAGGTTCAGAAAAGAATGGCTCTGTAAGTGTTCTTATGACAAAACTGTAGGTAGAGTTTTCCTGCCTGGCCCACAGTCAGGACAAATCTCTCTCACCTGCCAGTCCCACAGCCACTCAAACCCGACCAAGTAAACACAGAGACTTATATTAGTTACAAACTGTATGGCCGTGGCAGGCTTCTTGCTAACTGTTCTTACAGCTTAAATTAATCCATTTCCATTAATCTATACCTTGCCACGTGGCTCGTGGCTTACCGGCATCTTCACATGCTGTTTCTCATCATGGCGGCTGGCAGTGTCTCTCTGACTCAGCCTTCCACTTCCCAGCTTTATTCTCCTCCTTGTCCCGCCTACACTTCCTGCCTAGCCAATGGCCAATCAGTGTTTTGTTTATTAACTAATTAGCAACACATTTGCCATACAGAACATTCCACAGCACAAAACTGTTGTAAATGAAAGTCTGGGAAGTTTTTCCTTTTTTGTTTTAATTATTTTTGTATTGATTATTTGGAAATAATCACATGATGCACCCTAATCACACTAAACTCCAAGTCTTCCCATATCCCCTGTCCCCGGTCTCCCCCCACATCCCCCTGTCCCCCATGTGTCCGTGACCTGTCGCGCGCCCCCCCCCACACACACACACAAAGTACATTTTGGGTTGTACATATATTCATTGAAGCATGTTCAAATTCCTAGTGACCAGCCCTCTATGGAAGGATGAAGCTTTCTCTGTATCCATTCCAGAAACCATCAATTGAGGAGAGCCTTGTGGTGGGAACAGGGCGGGGCCAGCTCTCCCATACCATTGTCACTGCCTGTACCACAGTGCTGTGGGCCAGCAAAGGTTGGGGCCAACTCTTCTGAGATGGGCAGGGCCAACTCTTTCAGGCTCTCAGGGGTATTAACATGGCTTCAGGCAGTAGCCCAGACCACAAGAGTTCACATGGACTTCGGTGGTAACACAGCTACAGACATCAACATGGTCCTTGGTTATATCAGGACCATTGACCCACTCATGGCCCTCAGTGGCTGCATGGGCCACAAGCCTAGACATGGCCTCAGGTGGTTACATATGCCAGTCATATCAGCATAGCGCCCTAAGGCAGCAAAGCCTGAAGATAATCACCAAGGCCTCAGGCAACAGCACAGAGGACATATGATCACATGGATCTCAGGCTTCACTGTAGCCTGGGGCAGCAGCATGGACCACAGATACCAACACAGCCTCTGGTGGCATCGCAGGCCACAGTGGTCCTTCAAGGAGGTCCAATACAGAATGTGAACTTTTCCTCATCTCAGGTGGGCCTCTGTCATTGCCAGATCCTGATGCCAGGTGACAGGTTCAGGGGCTGAGTCTGCATCTGCTTAAGCTCCAGGCTGTTGTACATTACCCTGTATTTGCTCTGCCTGTGACCTTGGGCTATAGGACCCAAAGGAGGCAGTGCTTCCTGCCTTTGTGTGTGACCTCTTAAAAGGAGAGGGAGAAGGGTCACATGCATGTGACCCTTCTCCCTGCTCCTGCTTGCAAGGTGGATTCACTCCCTGTCAGATCACAGGACAACTTCAGCTGTCTGTTCTGTATTCGAGAGTGAATTTCCTCAATTTATATCTTAATAAATCCCTATTACCCATTAAATAGACTCACATGGACTGATCTTAATAAGTGGCACCCAATGGGGGACAAGAATTTTCACCCAAAACCTGAGAAAGCTTTTAAAAAGGGTTCTAAAATGGAGCCAAGAGCAGCTGCCTAGTTGTGTCTCAATACAGAGACGCAGCAGCATGCAGGCTTGAGCTACACTATGGCGGGTTCACAGTATGTGGGCTTGACCCACAGCATGGCGATTCCTGCCGCAGTACACAGAGGCATCTCCCAAGTTGTGCAGCACACTGCATGATAGATTTAGCTTTTGCTAGTACAGACAAAAAAAAAAAAAAAAAAAAAAGTTAGCCGGGTGGTGGTGGCGCACGCCTTTAATCCCAGCACTCGGGAGGCAGAGCCAGGCGGATCTCTGTGAGTTCGAGGCCAGTCTGGTCTCCAAAGCGAGTTCCAGGAAAGGTGCAAAGCTACACAGAGAAACCCTGTCTCGAAAAACCAAAAAAAAAAAAAAAAAAAAAAAAAAAAAGGATTATAGATACACAATAAGACAGATTCAGATAGGATAAACCTCTAAATGGTTTACAATGTGTTAAAAAATGTAAGAAGGCTTGGGAGAGTAAAGAGACGGTATAGACAGTCATAAAAAAAGAAATGTATAGTTTTAAAGTAATAAAGTCCTTAAAAGGGGAATAAAGTAATATAAAAAGCCACATAAAGATGGAAAGTACACAGAGAGTCTGGATACTGTATGTTACTGTGTTGTCTTTGAATTGTTTGGCAGCTGAGGAAGGAGCAACAGCTGCTAAGAGACATTTGATTATAAATGTTGCTGGATTAATCCAACCTATATATTTTGAAAATGCCTTGACTTCAAAAGTTAAGTCAAAAGATACGTTACTTTGGAGAAGGGGTTATGCTTTTATTTCCACAGGAAATGAGAAGCTGTGGATTCATTCTATGTTAGGAAAAATCATATTTGATCAAGGAAAAATCTCCAATGGGAACAAATGGCCCAGGTGATCCAACATTTCAGAGCACCTCTGTTGCAGTTTCTTCTGAGTTCTGCATCCAGAAAGGCTTTAAGGCTGCTGGCTGAAATGATCCCGCCTCACAGACTATTCCAGTCAGGACTTGACCATAATCCTAAATTTTCTCAGGGTCCCCATAAGATTAACAGCACCCCCAATAAGCAGGAAGTAGCCTAGAAAACTATGTCCACATTCCCAAAAAATGGATTATGGATGTTTGTCTTTGTTTAGGAGGTTAGTTACAAATTGCTATTGGTCATACTCAATATCTTTCTAAAAGAAAGGGGAATATGATATAGAAATGTATGATATAGAGATGATAAGATAAAAGGATAGATTATTGAATCTACTTTAATCTAAAAAGTAACTATTAATCTTACATATTTTACATTACTATGGATTTTGGTTTATTGATACAAATTTAAAGTTAATTTTATTATACTATATGTATATTTCTACTCTTATTTAGGGTATTATATTTATGCAGCTCATTTAGAAATGTAATATATAATTAAGAAATACAGCTTAATAGTAATCTTAATAGTTAAACTCATAGTCATGTTAGGTATGTTTTGATGTAATATATAATTAAGAAATACAGGGTTAGGGATTTAGCTCAGTGGTAGAGCATTTGCGTAGCATGCGCAAGACCGTGGGTTGGATCCTCAGCTCCAAAAAAAAAAAAAGAAAAAAAAAAAAAAAAAAAAGAAATACAACTTAATAGTAATCTTAATAGTTAAACTCATAGTCATGTTAGGTATGTTTTCAAGGTTATGCAGAGATATATTTCAGATAGATAGGCAATCTTCAAACACTTCAAAGACATACAGAATATGGCATTTAAAATATTTTAAGAACTTAGACTTTTCTTGACAGTGAGACACATCTGCTCCTGGCAGCACTGATTTACTTCAAAGAGGAAGATGGGCATCAAAGACACTCCATACGGAGTTTATCTTCTTCTTGGCAAAACTAGCCATTTGGGCAAGAAACTGCTCTTGCCTGGACTGCTTGACAATATGTTGTATAGACTGAACATGCAGGACCCATAGGGAAATGACCACTAAACTTTGCCTAAACAGGGTGAGATGGTCCTTCAGGTTCCTGCTTCATAGAAGATGCTGCCAGACATTCTGCAGGACACAAGAAGAAGCAACTGATGAACTTTGCCAATAGGCAAGACAACCCTTAAAATTTCCCGCTTCATTGAAAGCTATGCCAGAGACTCTTGGCCTATAGGCTGAAGATAGATGCCCCAACATTACAGAGGAACTTTGGATGACTGTCCAGGCAGCCAGATAGATGTCTTGGTCATTTCTAAAATGATGGAAGTTGCTTGCAATGCATTTCCTGTTTACTCAGGTAATATTATATCCTTCTGGGGTCTTTTTTTTTTTTTTTAAGATTTATTTATTATGTATATAGCATGTATGACTGCAGGCCAGAAGAGGGCACCAGATCTCATTACAGATGGTCGTGAGTCACCATGTGGTTGCTGGGAATTGAACTCAGGACCTCTGGAAGAGCAGTCAGTGCTCTTAACCTCTGAGCCATTTCTCCAGCCCCCCCCCTTCTGGGGGTCTTTAATGTAAACATTGACAGATAAAATGTCAACACTAGTAATCTTTTATTGTGTGAAAAAAATCAATGCTAGAAAGTCATGATACAGCATATATGCTTCCCAATAAATAACAGTGTAATTCAAGTATAAGAAAAGAAGAGTGTTGGGGATAAAGTTCAGTTGGTATCATACACAAAGCTATGGGTTCAATCCCTAGCACATCAATTGGTATGGAGATTTATGCCTGTCATCCTAGCACTCAGGTTGTATGTAGGATAAGGAAGATCAGAACTTCAAGTTCATTTTCAGCCACATAGGAAGCCTGGATGTATGGGAGTCTGTCTCCAAAAATAAATAAATAAATAAATAAATAAATAAATAAATAAATAAATAAATAAATAAATAAATAAATAAATAAAAACCATGACAACAAAATAAGATCACTTCTATCTAGTCAGGATAGCCCAGAAAAATGTTTTTTGGTTTTTTTTTAGTTTTTAGATTTTATTTTTAGACATATTTATTTTATGTTTTATGTGTATAAGTGTTTTGCTCATGTGTATGTGCACCAAGTGCATGCCTGGTGCCTGAGGAGGTCAGAAGAAGGCATCAGATCCTTGGAATTGGAGTTATGGATTGTTGTGAGCTACCATGTAGGTGCTGTGACTAGAATCTGGGTCCTTTGCAAGAACAATAAAGGCACACACCCTTTAATTCTGCATTTGGGAATCAGAGGCAGGTGGATTTCTGTAAGTTCCAGGCCAGCTTGGTGTATATGGTGAGGCACGGTCTCAATAAATAAATAAATAAACAAACAATAATATTATCATGAATGAGTAACTTGAAGTTGACTTATCTATAATAATAGTTCAGTAGGCAGAGAAATGCAAACAATATTTCTAACTTGTTCACAGTTAATAAGGCTCATTTTCTCCTGCCTCCCTTTAGTTCTTCTGTCTTTCCTTTCTTTAGTAATTATTCTTACTTCTTTTTTTATTTTTTGTGTGCATACATGTGTACACACGTGTCAATGGAATCCAGAAGAGGGTGTTAGATGCCCTGAAGTTGGAGTTACAGGTAGTTATAAGCCGTCCTGGGTGGGTGTTGGGAACCAAACTTTTCTATAAGAACAGCATGCACTCTTTAAAAAAAAAAAAAAAAAGATTTATTTTTATGTGTGTGGATGTTTTGCCTGCGTGTATATCTGTGCACCATATGCATGCAGTACCAGAAGAGGTCAGAAGAGGGCCTCAAATCTCCTGGAACTGGAGTTACAGATAGTTGTTAGCTACCATATGGGCGCTGGGAATCAAACTCAGGTCCAGGAGGAAACAGCCAATGCTCTTGCTTGCTTTTGTTTTTGCTTGTTTTTTTGAGACAGGGTCTCTCTATGTAGTCCTGACTGTCCTAGAACTCACTATATAGACCAGGTTGGCCTTGAACTCACAGAGATCTATCTGCCTCTGCTCCTGTGTGCTGACATTAAAGGCATGAGCCACCATGCCTGGCTTAGCTTTTAACTATGAGCCGTCTCTCCAGCCCCAGCCTTCATTTTTGAGACAGGGTCTCTCTCTGGCTTGGTGCTTGCCTATTAGAAACTGGGATTACATTTAGGTACCACCATGCTTGGCTTTTTTGGTGAGTTCTGGGGATCAATTTAGGTCCTCATGTTTGAGCTACAAACACTTTACTAACTGAGCTGTACCCCCCAACCCAAGTGATTTCATATCTCCATATCACAAAACTCCCTGTAAAATCCAGGGGGACATCAAGACCATATTTTAAGGATGAGGATATCTAAACTCTACAAAGTATGATCATTAGAACTGAGATTGAAGTGGGAATAAAAATCCAGGTTTATACTCATGTAATATGATAGCCAGATTGGAAATAGTAGAGGCCAGACATGGTGGCACATGCCACTAACCAGAGGTACATTGGGCTCCCAATCTGGAGGATTTAGCCTGGACAATGCAGTGGAATGCTATCTCAAAAGGAAGAAGGGAACTGGAGCAGTGAGGGAGGAAAATGGATGAAGGTAAGTTACTTTCCTACAGTTGCCTTAAAACATCATAGACCAAGCTGGTGGACCTTGCCTGTAATACCAGCATTTGGGAGACTGGCAGAAAGGTGAGGAGTTCAAAGTCATCCTCTGCTATACATAGCAAACTCAAGGCCTTCCCAAGAAACATTGTCTCAAAACAACAAACAAATCCCCCAAACAACAAAATACCCCAGACCTTCAATTGTGCTTATTTTTTTTCTCAGAGTTTTAAAGGCTTAAAATCCAAGGTTAAGGGGTTAAAAGGTTTAGTTTCTTTCTTTTAGATTTATGTTTTGTGTGTGTGAAGGTGTCCTCTGAGGTCAGAGGAGGGTATGGAGTCCCCTGAAGCCAGAGTTTTAGGAGGTTGTGAAGTCAACAGACACGGATGCAGGGACCCAAGCTCAGGTCCTCTGGAAGAGCATCAGGTGCTCTTAACCACTGAGCCATCTCTCCAGCCCCGAGGTTGCCTTCTTTTAAGACAAATTTATATTATTATGTATGAGTAATTTACTCACTGAAATTGAGTAATCTTCACTAGGTCAATAGGCAGAGGAATGCAAAAACTAATGATATTTGTAATTTGTTCACAGTTAATGATGCTCCTTCTCCTTGCTTGAAGTCTGCATGTAGCCTTTTGTCTGTTTCCTTGGTTTCTCTCCCTCTTCTTATAGAACATGGCTCTTATTTCATATAGCCCTGTTTTAAATAATGGAGATTCATTCCAGGATAGCCAGGGCTACACAGAGAAACCCCTGTCTCTAAATAAATAAATAAACAGATAGATAAATAAATAAAATAAAAGTAAATAATAAAGATTCTTTCTGAGTTCAATAGAGAGATGCACTGAGCCTGATTTCAGGCAATAGGTCCTTTAATAATGCCAAGAACTCACAGCAGTGGTGGGGGAAAGAGGCTGGAATAGGAGATACAATAGCAACCTGAATAACAAAGAAAATTCCTTACATTTGTAGGCTTTAGAGCAATGAGGCATCTGAATGTAAAAGAGAAGGGTTTCTGAGTTTAGCAGATTTGAGAAGGTAGTAGACTGGATATAGAGAGAGCAGTAATTTAGGAAGTTGATCCTATTGGCCCACCCTACCTTGGTACTGTTACATGCTAAAAGTTTAGCAACATATGGAAGGTACTAGATAGGATATGGGGTGTCTTAGTTACTGTTCTGTTGCTGTGAAGAGACACCATAACCAAAGAAACTCCTAGAAAACATTTAATTGGGTCTTGCTTACAGTTTCAAAGGCTTAGTCCATTATCATGACAGGAAACGTGGCAGCCTGGAGCATGGTGGCAGGCAGGTGTGGTGCTGGAGAAGTAGCTAGCTCCCTAATGACTGAGCATTCAAATGTATGAGACTGTGGGGGCCGTTCTTATTCAAATCACCACATTCCACTCCCTGGCCCATAGGCTTTAGCCATATCACAATACAAAAATACATTCAGTCTAACTTCAAAAGTCCCCATAGTCTATAAACAGTCTCAACACTTTAAAAAGTCCAAAGTCTCTTCTGAGATTCTAGGCAATCTCTTAACTATAACCCCCTGTAAAATCAAAATCAAAAAGCATTATCACATACTTCCAATATACAATGGCACAAAATACACATTACCATTCTAAAAAGGAGGAAAGGGAGCATAGTGAGAAAATACTGGACCTCACCCACATCTCTCCAGCCCCTTTATTTTATTTAAAAAGAAAAAAAAAATTTAATGGAGAAGAAAAAAAGAAAGAAAAGGAAAGGAAATACTGGACCAAAGTAAGACCGAAAACCAGCAGGGAAAATTCCAAATTCTGCATCTCCATGTCTGATGTCAAAATGTCAAAGCACTCTCCAGATTTCCAACTCCTTCCAGCTTTGTTGACTGCCACATACTTCTTCTCTCTCTTGATTTGGTTTCCATACCCAGTCTGCAGCTCTCCTTGGCAGGTATCCCATAACGCTGGTGTCTATAACATCTTGGGTTCTCCAACACTATCCAGGTTTCACATTCATGGATTCACACAATGGCCTCTCCTGGCCTCCATGAAGGGACATCTCTGACACATGCCTGGCCTCAGCAGCTTTCCTTAGCCTCAGAGGAAGATTCCACAGCCCCTTTCTTGTATCCTTGACTCTAAAGCCAGAGACATGTGGCTGAAGCTGCCAAGTTCTTCTGCTTGATGGTGCTGGAACTTACCCTCTTTGTTCAATTACATTTGCATCAGCTTTCTGTTATTGATGGTTTCCTTCCCTGCTTTTCTTTAGCAGGGATTAAAAGAAATTAAACTTTTCTTTAATTTCTTTTCACAAGTTGGAAGCTTAGCTAGGTGGGGTCTTGCCCTGAGGTCACTGAGAAAACACCCAGCGGTGCTAATGGCAGGAGGAAGCAATGTGGAGCTGGGGTCAAGCTGCTATGAAGCAGGGTACCCTAGGTGAGTGTGGGCGTGGAGCTGGCAGTCCAACTCTGGCTGGCCACTTTCCTTGCCCGCTCAGAGCCCTGCAGCCTGCTTGATCTTGGCAGCCACGGGCAGGCCAATCAGAAAATTGGCAGAAAAGATCCTGCACTGCCCCTCTTCTCTTTCTTTTTGATACATCTCTGGATGTGCCCTGACATGTCCAAAGATGCCATAGCCAATTAAGTTTAAACTAGTGTAACTGTTGCTTGTTTAGCCAATTGTGTTTTCTGGAGATGATCTAACTATCCCTGGAATTCTCCTAGTGTATATAGTATATAGTATATAGTATATAAAAGAAGCCTGTGAGCTTTTCTCAGGGTTGTGGCCATTTTGTTGTGTGGCTGACCCCACATGCAGGAATTTTTTTCTCGAGAAATAAATGTTCTTGCTTTTTACAAACGTGAATGGTTGTCTTTTGTGGGGTGATCCTCGGACCCTAACAGTCACCACTTCCTTTTTTTCCAGTTAGCATCAATCAGGCTTTTCTTTAGACTTTGAATCTCCCTGAGCACTGGACTTGTCTCCGTTATACTTCCTGGGGCTCCTTTTCTTCTCAAACTGTACATTTTCTATTTCTCTTTGTCCAGTGTGTTCCTTTTTATTATAAATCTGCATAAGAGTGATTGCTAATAATCACATGATAGAGTCAATACTAGGCTGTCTTGAAATCCCTTCTGCCAACACCATTAATCCAAAACTCTTCAATTTAGCCTCAGACAGACTGTTAGGACAAAGGCAAAAAGCAGCCACACAGTTTCCCAAAATATCACAAGAACAGCCTCTAGGTCACTACTAATATTCTTCCCCTCTGACACTCATTAAGCCAGGCTGTCATATCTACATTGCTCTCAGCACCACTCTCTTCCATGGTCCTACTCGTGTGGTTCATTCAGCCTTGCTTAAAGTATTCAGTTACTTTCCTAATCCAAAACCTCAATGTCTACACTCCACCAACAAGTAGCATAGTTAGGCCCGTCACAGAAATACACCTCTTCTGGTACCCATTTCTGTCTTAGTCACTGTTCTATTGCTCTGAAGAGACACCATGACCAAGGCATCTCTTATAAAAGAAAGTGTTTAATTAGGGGCTTCATTCCAGTTTCAGAGGGTTAGTCCATTATCATCAAGGCAGGGAGCCTGGCAACAACCAGGTGTGGTGCTGGAGAGCTACATCCTGATTCTCAGGCACAGAGAGAGAGACAGAGTGAGAGAGAGCAGAGAGAGAGTGAGAGAGAACGAGAGAGAGAGAGAGAGAGAGAGAGAGAGAGAGAGAGAGAGAGAGAGAGAGAGAGAGAGAGAGAGACTGGGCCTGACAGGGTTTTTGAAACCTCAAAGCCCACACCCAGTGACATACTTCCTCCAGCAAGACCACACCTATTCCAACAATGCCATGCCTCCTAATTCTTCTAATCCTTTAAAAAACAATTGTATTCCATTCTGACAAAGCCTATGGGGGCCATTCCATTCTTATTCAAACCACCACATGAAGTGTGGCTGATTCCCTCAATAGGAGCAACCTCTGTGAGCTAACAGCCCCTCCCACTTTGTGATGTTATTTAACTTAATTCTTTAAAAGAATTATCCTGGTGGTACAGACCTGTACTTGAGAGGCTAACGCAGGAGGATGCAGTTCAATGCTTGAATGGGTTTCATAGTGAGTCTAAAGCCAGCATGGGTAATTTAGTGAAACTGTCCCACAACAAAAAGTAAAGGGCAGGCTGGAGATATGGCTCAGAGGTTAGAAGCACTGGCTTTTCTTCCAGAGGTTCTGAGTTCAAATCCCAGCAACCACATGGTGGCTCACAACCATCTGTAATGAGATCTTGTGCCCTCTTCTGGTGTGCAGGGATACGTGCAGACAGAACACTGTATATACATAAAAATAAATCTTAAAAAAAAAAAAAAGTAAAGAGCATGGGGATAGAGTTCAGTAGAAGAGTGCTTGCCCAGCACATAGGAGATGTTAGGGTCAATCTTGACTAAGAGGTTTGAGGGTGGAGATTGGGGTGGCAGCGAGGGTGGGGAGGGGTCATCCTCAAATATAGGATTAAAAGTGGCTTTGGTATATAAAATTGTTCATAAAAGGAAAGATAAAGAAAAAATAATGAATTTAGCAGGAAGGTATAAGGGCAGAAACTACAAATGCTTACAAACATTTTCTTCATATTAGCACCCAAATGGTAACTAGTACATAGCTTGCATGGGCAGAACAGGGATAGCATTTGTTTGGCTTCTATCACTCAAACTGTTCCAAGTTTATTTGCATTTCTTAACTTTTATTTTAGGTTTATGAATGTTTTACTCTCAGGTATGTGTGTACCATGTAAGTTCCAGAGATCAAAAGAGGGCACCAGATCCCCCGGCAGATGGTTGTGAGCGACAACATGGTTGCTGGGAACCCAACCTGGTTCGTCATCGAGAGCAAGAAGTGCTCTTAACGGTTGAGCCACCGCTCCAGCCATGAGCTCTGCTCCTTTTCTTCTCCTCCGAGTTGGTGGTTTACCAATTTCATTTCCAGACTGAAGAAGGCTTTTGAGGCACTAGAGAGATGGCTCAGTGGTTAAGAGCAGAGTGTGTACTACTCTTGCAAGGGACTCAGGTTTGGTTCTCAGCACCCACATCAGGCAGCTAACAACTGCATGTGTAGTCAGAAAGTTTCTCCAGTCCCGCCCAGCCCCAAGGTCCCACAGGCATTTGTAAAATAATCATTCAGAGGCTTAATATTATTTATAAACTGTATGGCCTATGTCAGGCCTCTTGCTAGCTAGCTCTTATATCTTAAATTAACTCATTTCTATTAATCTATGTTTTGCCACATGTTCCGTGGCTTTACCAGTCTTTACCAGTCTGCTGGCATGTTGCTCCTTGGGCGGCAGGCTGGCATCTCCCCAGACTCCGCCTTTCTCCTTCCTGTCTCTCTCCTCGGATTTCCCACCTGCCTCTAAGCTGCCTTGCCATAGGCCAAAGCAACTTATTTATTAACCAATGGGAAAAACATATATCCACAGCATACAGAAAGATATCCCCCAGCATGCATGTAACTCTAGCTCCAGGGGATTCAACACCTCTGGTTTCCATAAGCACCTGCATTGGTGTACACTCCTTTCCCACAAACACATACACATAATTAAAGGCAATATATATATATATATATATATATATATATATATATATATATATATATATATTTCGGAGACAGAGTCTTTCTGTGCAGCCTGGGCCATCCTGGAATTCTATGAAGATCATGCTGGCCTCACAGAGATCCACCTGCCTCTGCCTCTGGAGTGTTTGGATTAAGGGCACATGCTACCATACCTGCATAAAATAAGTACTTAAAACATGAGTTTCATAATATGCAGAGTGAGTTTATCCAGCTGTCAGGGTTGCACAGGATGGATAGGAGTAGGAACTTCTCTGGGCTTTCACTCCCTTGTGTTTCATGTCTTTCATGAGCCCCAGTTCTTTCTATTTAGGAGGTGATCATTTTCCCTCTTTGGAGCCATTCCTTGGGGTCAGAACTGTTGATTACTTCTTAATGTCCGCCCAGTTATTCCAAGCACTAAGAGAAGTACAAATGGAGAAATGAAAATGAAGAACAAAAGTGATAATTTAAACAGCAAAATAAACTAAAACAATATTTTAATTTCAATAATTGGAGACTATTGGTGGTAGTGAGAGTAAATATTTCAAATGGGGAAAACTCTATTTCATGGTCTAGACAGAATGAGAGCTAACAGTTGAGAGTGTGAGTATCAAACAGGCTCCCACCCAAAGAATCTGGAGATTTTCACTTTTGTGATGGGGTCTCATATAGGCCAGGCTAGCCTCCATCCTACTTGTAGCTAAGAATGACCTTCAATTTCTGGACCTTCTATCTTTATGTTCCAAGTTCTGGGACATGTACCACCAAACCCAGTTTTATGTGGTGTTGGGATTGAGCCCAGGACTTTATGCAAGCTGGACAGACACTTTATAAATGAGTTATATCCCAGCTCTTGAGATTCTTCTGCAAGAATTCTGTTTGGTTTTTTGAGACAGATTCTCTCACTGTAGCCCTAGCTGTCCAGGAATTCACTCTGTAGACCAGGCTGGTCTCATACTGATCTCATAGAGATCTTCCTGCTTCTGCCTCCTGAGTGCTGAGATTAAAAGTGTGCACCACCACTCATGAATATATATCATAATTTTATTAAGTGTTAATAACCCCATGTGGCTATTATGAGTATTGTGGGATCCTAGATGATGCTGACAGACTAAATGAACCACTGATTTTTGTTTGATCTGATTTAAAGTTAGGTGGATATTAAAAGATAAAAGGAGATAATGGGAAATAATAACAGCCAACATTTACTATGTGTTTATTATATTTATAATTATAGTACCAGGTACTTATCAAAACACTTAACCATATTTTATATGATCCTTGCAAGAGTAGCAAATAAATTACTCTAATCATTTTCCAGATGAGACAGTTTAGGCACAGAAATTTTATTGGGGAGGCATGACATAATTGGTAGGCAAAGCGTAGAGAATGAACTCATACATAGGTAGTTTGGTTACAGAGTCTACTCATTTATACTGTATAAACTCAGGAATGAGGTTACATCTAAGTGACTGAGACCATGGTTCCCAAACTCTGTGCCCTGCAGGTACCACTTGGTAACTTTAAATATCTATATATTTTATTTATGTATTTTTCACTTATATTATTTATTTATTTATTTATTTATTCATTTATTCATTTATTTATTTATTTGAGACTGACTCTCCCTATGTTGCCCAAGCTGGCCTCAAACTTCTGGGCTCACATGATTCTTTTGCCTCAGTCTTCCCAGTAACTGGAACACAGCCAGTGCCAACATTCTGGATCCACTTACACACTCACACATAGCAGTATTGAAAATGGAATCCAGGACCTCATGCATGCTGGGAAAGCACTCTCCCTTACCTCCCCCCCCCTCCCCACCAGGGTTTCTCTGTGTTACAGTCTTGGCTGTCCTGGAACTCACACTGAGACCAGGCTGGCCTCTAACTCACAGAGATCATCCACCTTCCTCTGCCTCCTGAGTACTGGAATTAAAGGCGTGCCCCACCACACCTGGCCCTAATGTTTAAAAAAGCCCAATAATGATGATATTAATGTAAACCAATTAAAAATTAAAAAGAGCAATCAAACATAGATTCCCCCCCCCCCCCCCCCGAACTAGTTTTCTCTTTTTCTTTGTTCCCCTCCCCTCCTGCACCACTCCCCCCCTCCCCTCCACTTGACAGCACAGGCTGGCCCAGGCTGGTCTCAGTTGGTTCAATTCTCCTGCATCAGCCTTTTCCAATGCTGGGATTAAAGAAGTGAGCCACACTCAGCTGCTTCCGCTGCTGCTACTTCTGCTACTGCTATTGAGACAGGGTCTCACTACGAGCAGCCCAGGCTGGCTGGGAACTCACAAAGATCCCCGGCTTCTGCCCTGAGCGCTGGGATTAAAGGTGTGTAGCACCTCACCCAGCTTTCCAGCTATTATTTTTATTCTCTTATTCCACTAAAACCGGTGCGCAGTTAAGGCTCAATAAATGCTGTTAAGTGAATGAGCGAAATAGGATTGGAAAACAGTGGCTTGAGTTGTGGTGGTTAAACAACAAGCAGGAGAGATAAGCTCCCAGGAGAGGGGCAGATAAGGGATTTCACGATCTAAGCACGGGCTCTGGAGTAAGGTTTGGTTAAGGAGAAGGAAAACCAAATGCTTACCATGGCGTTGTACTGTTTAGTTCTGGGCTGTGTGGGGTGTGTGTATATAATTCTGTTACATGAATTTTTCTTCTTGACAGTGTTCTCAGGGTTAGCAGAACTGCTCCATTCAACCTGTCACCATCCTGTCTGTGCCTAGGAGCCAAGCATTCTACAATTCACATCCATCTGGGCCTCTGTGTGTTTCCCCAAATCCCGTAGGCACCAAGTCAGCACTGTTACCCGCGCGGCCCTATTTCCCTATTCCAGAAAGTAACTCAGACGTCGTTTTGCTTCATTTTATTCTAGGATTGCACAATCCACGGCTTGCATATTTTTCGATTTTCACATTCTTGCACAATAACACAGCGGAGAACGGAGTTGCTGACAGGCGGTTTCGGGGCTCTCCACCCTGCTTCTGGTCCCCTTCCCACACAGGCCTCCTTCCTGGCTGGGAGACTCATGAATGTGTGCGGGGACGACATGCTGGATGCCCTCGACTCGGAGAGGGTCCCTTTGAAAAGAACTCTGGCGAGGTTTCCTGCCACACCTCTGGATGAGGGTGTGTCACCATGGAGACGAGGCCGCTGCCATTGGCTGGCGCCTCGGCCTGGGGGTATAAAGCCGGGCTCAGAGAACGGTGCACTAACAGTGTTGACCAGACTCAGGCGGTGTCGCCCGCGGAGCGGAAAGGGCAGGATTTCGGCGCGGCGGTCGGTGACACTATGGAGAACGAGTAAGTGTCAGGCCCGGGGACTCGGACGTTCTGCCGAGGGGGATGGGCTGTCGCCGAGACCCGGGAACTTAGAACCCGGGTCCGGAGAAGGAGCCAGTCTGCTGGGGATGCAGAGAGGCCTGGCACCGAGCCCGGTGGCAGACTCAGGGCTCCGGAACGGTGGGGCGGCTAGCGCGCGAATCCAGCTGTGGGGGCGCCCCCGAGCAGGAAGGAACAGGTTAGCGCAGGGTAGGCGACTCCTTTCAGGAACTGTTGTGCCTCTGTGGTGCTCTGGGATGTTTGTGGAAAAGCAGGTACGAGCCCTGCCTACTTCCTAACACAAGTTTCTATTCTTAGGGGTCCAGGCAACCCAGGAGATAATTCGGTTGCACTATATCCCGCAGTTCCTCCTTTCGAAGGAAAATTGCTCGCTTTCCGAGACAGCCCCTCTCTTCCTTCCAAACTAGAGGTCGCATTAACAAGTTGGAAATGGAGTCTCCTTAAGGCTGGGAAATCTGTATTTATTTATTTTGGGTTTTCTGTATTTATTGATCTGCTCAGAAGACACCAACTCCTTCCTGTCCACTTTAAAAAACGATCTCTTCCGCTTCGCGTCGGGAATTCCCAGATTAATTCACCAGCAGAGCTGTAGGGATCACAGTAGCTTTGGGATGACCACAGGTCCGGGGTGTCCTCAGGGACTGACTGTGGCTGGACATGGCCGGTTGCCCTTTGGAATGCTGTTTCATTGGTTTCTTGCTTCTTTCTGTCACCCTGTGGCTCTATCCGGCCTCGCCCTACCTAGCTGTTTTACCAAGGGTAGCCTGTTGTGTTTTAGTCCTGTGCGTTTCCTGTAATATACCCCTGTGACTGTGTGTGTGACAAGGTCTTGCTATACTTCCAGGCTGGGCTCAGTTAACTAATGTCTGGGTCTGCCATGTAGCTGGGACTTAAGACTTTCTTGCTGGAAG